>NC_135345.1:45680494-47050399 GCF_023851605.1 Tamandua tetradactyla | reverse complement strand
TCCCTGAAGATCATCTCCTACATCACCAGGGAGACTTCCATCCCTGGATATCATGTTCCATGTAGAGGGGAGGGCACTGATTTCACTTGTGGTGTTGGGATTAGAGAGACTGAGGCCACATCTGAGCAACAACAGGGGTCCTCCAGGAGTAACTCTTAGGCATGCCTATAGGTAGTCTACACTCTCCACTATCTACATAAGCTTCACAAAAGAAAGCCTCATGATCAGGGGCATGTCCTATTGATTTGGACAGCCTTAAAGTTTGACATAGTATCAGGGGATTCCCTGATGGTAATGTTTAATAGTTCCATATTCTTTCTCCCATCACTCAGGTTTTTGATTATCTGCTTAAAATACTCTAGGATGTTTCCAGGCATTTCAATAATCTATACAGGATGAAAGGACCTCTTTATTATTCTGTGTTTCCTGTGTTTCAATTGTTCAAAGGAGCCATACAGATAGGTTGAATCAGATTATGGACTACAGTTCCGGATCAAATAAACCTTTCTTCCATTGGTCTCAAAGTGTATGTGTGGTTCTAAAATATAGACACGGTCTTCCTTACCCCTATGTTCTGGATTACTTTAACCCTAACCTGTTTGGTTTTGTTTTTACCTCTAAATATCAGGTTACATATATAAAACAGCCTCTCAAAATCCAGATATAATAATCACCACTCCAGATTTAATGTATCTGCTTTAAAAGCGTACAATCTAGGCCCCTGTTTTCTTATAAGCAGTTTCTGAAGGTGATCATACCTTTGTTGTTTTTTTGTTTCTGGCTTATTTTTTCTCACCAATGTCCTACATGTTCATTCACATCATCGCATGCCTCATGACATTGTTCTTTGTTGTAGCAGCACAACCTTCATTCATAAGTATACACCATCATTCGCCAATCTGCTTCTCCATTTATGTACCCTTCAGCCACCTGCATTCATCCGGAATCATGTAAAGGGCCCCAAATTCACAGTCCATCAACATTCTTAATTTTAGATAATTTCATTGTTCCCAAAAGTCAGAAAACCAATAAACACACCCTCACCAAATAGAAAATCTAAATCTCCTCTTAACTCTTGTCCCTCACTTCATTATTTACCTCTGCTGTTGCTGTAGTAGTGCTGATGGTTTCCTTTTGAACAGAGCTCATAGCATGCAATATCAGTTTTTCTCCTTTACCCTGGACTTAAACACTTCTTATACAAGAATCATATCTTTAAGTAATTCTTACAAGAACTCATTCATATTTCTAGTGTGAGTCAGTGGGACACATAGTTCTATACAACCCTTTTCAATCTTGTTCACCTTCAATATGGTAATATTACTTCTAGACCCACTAGAGAATCACCTTCATTCCTATCTATTACCTTACATTGGAATTCAACCTCATTAGCTAACGGTTCACCCATCTCTAGCTTCTATGCATCTCTAAGTCCTGTATATTCTGTATTATAAGCCTCTAATTATACCTTTATGCTGTTCATAAAAGTGGAATCATACAGTATCTATACTTTTTTGCCTGGCTAATTTCACTCAGCATTATGTCCTCAAGGCTCATCCATGTTGTCATGTGCTTCAGGATGCCATTTTGTCTTGCTGTTGCTTAATATTCCATCATACGTATGTACCACATCTTTTTGATCCACTCATCCGTTGATGGGCATTTGGTTTGTTTCCATCTTTTGGTTTTGTGAATAATGCTGCTATGAACATCAATGTGCAAATGTCTGTTTGTGTCGTTGCTTTCAGGTCTTCTGGGTATATACCAAGTAGTGCTATTGCTGGGTCATAGGGCAGCTCGATATTTAGTTTCCTAAGGAACTGCCAAATAATCTCCCTAGTGGCTGCACTATTATATATTCCCACCAGCAGCGCATAAGTGTCCCAGCTTCACAATACCCTCTCCAATATTTATAGTTTCCTGTTTGTTTAATAGCAGACATTCTTATAGGTGTGAGGTGGTATCTCATTGTAGTCTTGATCTGCCTTTCTTTTATACCTAGTGAAAATGTCCATCTGCTTTTGTGCTTTTGAGCCATCTGTACTTGCTCTTCAGAAAAATGCCTATTTATATCTTTAGCCCATTTTATAATTGGGTTGTTTGTTCTTTTGTTGTTGAGTTGTATGATTTATTTGTATATTCAGGAAATCAAACCTTCATCTGATATGTGATTTCCAGATATTTTCTCCATTAAGTTGGTTGCCTCTTCATCTTCTTGTCAAAGTTTTTTGAGGTGCAGAAGCATTTGATTTTGAGGAGTTCCCACTAATCTATTTTTTCTTTTGTTGCTTGTGCTTTGGGTATAAAGTTTAGGAAGCTACCTCCTATTTAGGTCTTGAAGATGTTTCCCTACATTTTTGTTTAGAAGCCTTATGGTGTTAATTCTTATATTTAGGTGTTTGAGTTAATTTTTGTGTAGGATGTAAAATAGGGGTCCTCTTTCATTTCTCTTGACTATTGATATCCAGTTCTTCCATGCCCAATTATTGAAAACACTGTTTTATTCCAGTTTAGGGGATTTGGGGGCCTTGTCAAAAATCAGTTGACCATAGATTTGGTGATCTATTTCTGCACTCTGAATTTGATTCCATTGGTCAATGCTTCTGTCTTTGTACCAGTACCATGCTCTTTTGAGTACTGTGGTTTTATAATAGGTATTAAAGTCAGGGAGTGTTAATCCTTCCACTTTGTTTTTCTTTTTTAGGATGCTTTTAGCTCTTCGGGGTCTCTTTCTTTTCCAGATGAATTTGGTAGTTAGATTTACCAAATCTTCAAAGTAGGTTGTTGGAGTTTTGATTGGTACTGTGCTGGAAGATCTGTAGATCAATTTGGGGTGCCCTATGTATTTTGGTGAGACACCTTTGTAAGTTTTATATTTACAGATATCTCCTGTTAGTTCTGTTTGTCTAGAAAACCATGACTAACACAGCTTCATATCAGGAGTGGTTCTTGACAAGCATAATCTTAAAAATGTTTTTTTATAATTGGTTTTCTACTTTGACTAGATTCAGAGGCACTAATGACTCTGTTTCCAGTATTCAAGATGGCATTGACAGCCCTTATGGTGAGTTGGCAAAAGAGATACTCAAAATATCACCATTAGATTCTGCTAGTTGTATACTTATATGAGGCAAAGATCTGGGTGAGAATGTTTTTGACACCTTTATGGAGTCTTGTGGAATTAAGAGGTATAACGATGTTCACTGGTTGTTGTTAGATACACTGGATGCAGTGAGGAGGAAAATGAATAAGCTGAAGGCTTCACATTTGAAAGTTCAGTATGTATGGATGATGCAATTCCTATGTACACCTTGAGAGAAAATCTTATTTCCCATGTTTACAGACTTGAGTTCTCTGAAAATCATAAATAAACCCTTATTGGGCAAGTAGAAGATTTACAATGTAAACTAAAATCTCAACCTTGCAGGGTGTCTGCTATTGAAATAAGGGCTTTGATTGGGAAAGAATGGGATCCTGAACCATGGGAATGTGATTCATGGCTTGACAATGTTGGTGACGGGGAGATGGGATTCCTGGAATTTGCTGAACCTTTGCTAGACAGATTTGTAATGGACTGCCCTGAGAAAAGAGCTTCCTAACCTTCAGCCTGCCTTGGGGAAACAGCTTTCCTGCCTCCAGCCTCCTCAGAGGAGTCTGCCATCCATCCCCCACCTAACAAGATTAGCTCTCACTGCCTGCTAACCCTGTAATCACATCCCCTGGGGAAACAGCCCTCACTCCTCTGAAATGACTAATCTTATTTCACCAAATGAAATGGCAATGGAAGTCCCTGAGATAATTGGTTTGAAAGGCTCTTCTGTTTCTTTTCATGACCCACTCCCACCACCTCACTTTTCTGCAAGACCTATATTTAGACTAAAGTCCCAACAGGCCCCAAAAGGTGAGGTACAAAGTATGACCCATGAGGAATTATGCTAAATTCCAAAAGAACTGCATACATCTTCCAACCTATATAGACAGAAATCAGGGAAACATGTGTGGGAATGGATATTAAGGGTGGAATGATAATGGAAGGAATATAAAGTTGGATAAAGTTGAATTTACTGATATGGACCCACTAAGCAAATATTTTGCACTCAATGTTACAGCTCGCGGGATTAGAAAGGGCACTAACAGTTTGTTTCTATGGTTGGCTGAATCATGGACCAAAAAGTGGCCAAAATTATCTGAGGTTGAAATGTCAGAATTGCCCTGGTATAGTGTAGATAAGGGGATCCAGACACTTAGACAGTTGGGAATGTTAGAGTGGATTTATCATGGAAGACCTGCTCACACACCCTGAGAATGTCCAGAGGACACATTTTTTCACCAGATCCTTGAGAAATACGTTTGTGAGACTAGCTCCATCATCCCTGTAGAGCTCTGTAGTTACCCTTCTCTGTAAATCAGTTGTTACTATGGAAACTGCCATCACTGAACTGGAATCCTTAAAAATAATGGAGATGATTGGATCCCGAGTTGGCAGAAGCCATGTGGCGACAGTTCATCACCATAGACAGGATGGGTGTGGCCACCATAATGGACAACAGTCTCAAAGCAGCAGTCAAGGTAATCTGACTTGCCAAGATTTGTGGAGTTGGCCAGAAGATCATGGGGTGCCTAGAAGTAAAATAGATGGGCAGACTACTAAATTCTTGTTTGAGCTATATAAGCAGAAGAATTCTATGTCAAGTGAACAGAAGTCTAACTTGAATTACAAAAACAGATTATCATGGGTCCTAAACCAATTCCCAGACGTGAGACAATTTATAGACCCAGAGGCCCTCAAATGAGGGCAGACCTGGGTATCTTTGGGGAGTGACCCTTTTACACTGCCTTAAATTTGCACTGTTAACCTTCTTCCCAGCATTCTCCAAGGAGACCTACCACCTTTTACCAGGATGACTGTGCACTGGGGAAAAGATAATGATCATATATTTGGGGAATTATTAGACACTGGCTCAGAAGTGACACTAATTCCAGGAGATGCAAAACATCATTTGGGTCCACGAGTCAGAGTAGAGACTTATGGAGGTCAGATGATCAATGGCATTTTAGCTCAGTGTATTCCTAGACCCATTTCCCCAGTTCCAGAATGCATAATTGGAATTCACATACTCAGCAACTGGAAGAATCCCCATGTTGGTTCTCTAACGTGGGGAGTAAGGGCTATTATGGTAGGAAAGCCCAAGTGGAAATGACTAGAATTGCCACTATCCAGCAAAATAGTTACTCAAAAGCAATACTATAGGGTGGGCCACGGTGGCTCAACAGACAGAGTTCTTGTCTGCCATGACAGAAACTCAATTTCGATCCCCAATGCTGCCCATGCAAAAAAAAAAAGCAAAGCAATGCTATATTGCTGAATGGGTTACAGAGATTAGTTCCACTCTTGAGTACTTGAAGGATGCAAGGGTGGTGAATTCCAACATCCCCATTCAACTCTCCCATTTGGGCTTTGCAGAAAACAGATGGGTCTTGGAGGATGACAGTGGATTATTGTAAACTTAACCAGGTGGTGACTCCAATTGCAGCTGCTGTCCCAGATGTGGTATCATTGCTTGAGCAAATCAACACATCGCCTGGTACCTGGTATGAGCTATTGATCTTGCAAATGCTTTTTTCTTAATAGCTGTAAGAACCATCAGAAACAGTCTGCATTCAGCTGGCAAGGCCAGGAGTATACCTTCACTGTCCCACATCAGGGATATATCAACTCTCCAGCCCTATGTCTCAAACTTGTCTGCAAGGACGTTGATCGTTTTTCCCTCCCACAAGACATCACGCTGGTCCATTATATTGATGATATCATGCTAACTGGTTCTAGTGAGCAAGAAGTAGCAACTACTCTAGACTTATTGGTAAGGCACTTATGGGTCAGAGGACAGGAAATAAATCCAACAAAAACATAGGGGCCTTCCATCTCAGTGAAATTTGTAGGTGTCTCATGGTGTGAGTCATGTCAAGAAATCCTTTCCAAGGTGAAGGGTAAGCTGTTGCGTCTGGCCCCTCCTATGACCAAAATAGAGACACAACACCTAGTTGGCCTTTTTGGATTTTGGAGATACTATATTCCTCATTTGGGTGTGCTATTCCAGTCCATTTATCGAGTGACCAGAAAAACTGCTAATTTTGAGTGGGGACTTGAACAACAAGAGGCTCTGCAACAGGTCCATACTGCTGTGCAAGCTGCTCTGCCACTTGGGCCATATGATCCAGCAGATCCAATGGTGCTGGAAGTGTCAGTGGCAAATAGAGATGCTGTCTGGAGTCTTTGGCAGTCCCCTATAGGAGATTCACAATGCAGACCCTTAGAATTTTGGAGCAAAGCCTTATAATCTGCTGCAGATAACTACTCTCCTTTTGAGAAACAGCTTTTGGCCTGCTACTGGGCCTTAGTAGAGACTGAATGCTTAACCATGGGTCACCAAGTTACCGCGATACCTGAGTTGCCTATCATAAGTTGGATGTTGTCTGACCCACCAAGCCATAAAGTTGGGTGTACACAGCAGCACTCCATCATAAAATGGAATTGGTATCCACAGACAGGGCCAGAGCAGGTCCTGAAGGCCCAAGTAAGTTACATGAGGAAGTGGCCTAAATGCCCATGGCACCCTCTCTTGTCATATTACCTTCTCTTTCCCAGACCAGACCTATGGCCCCTTGGGGAGTTCCTTACAGTCAGTTAACTGAGAAAGAGAAAACTTGGACCTGGTTTACAGATGATTCTGCATGATATGCAGGGACTATCCAGAAGCTGCAGCTGTAGCACTACAGCCCCATTCTAGGATATCCTTAAAGGACAGTGGTAAAGAGAATTCTTCTCAGTGGGTGTAAAGTACAGCAGTGCACCTGATCATTTTTATTGGAAGGAGAACTGGCCAGAGGTGCATTTGTATACTGAATCGTGGGCTTTTGCTAATGGTTTGGATAGATGGTCGAGGACTTGAAAGGAGCATGATTGGAACATTGGTGACAAACAGGTCTGGAGAAGTGGTATGTGGCTAGACCTTTCTAAGTGGGCAAAAAACTTGAAAATATCTTTATCCCATGTGAATGCTTAATGGGGTGACTTCAGCAGAGGAAAGTTTTAGTAATCAAGTGCATAAAATGACCTGATCTGTGAATACAAGTCATCTTCTTTCCTCAGCCACTTCTGCCATTGCCCAATGGGCTCATAAACAAAGTGGGCATGGTGATAAGGATGGAGGTTATGCATGGGCTCAGCAACATGGACTTCCACTCACCAAGGCTGACCTGGCTATGGCCACTACTGTGTGCCCCATCTGCCAGCAGCAGAGACCCACACTCAATCCCTGATATGACACCATTTCCCAAGGTTATCAGCCTGCCAACTGGTAGCAGGTTGATTACATTGGACCACTTCCATCATGGAAGGGGCACCAATTTGTTCTAACTCAAATAGACACATACTCCTAATATGGGTTTGCATTCCCTGCATTCAATGCTTCTGCAAAAACTACCATATGTGGAGTTACAGAATGCCTTATCTGTCATCATGATATCTCACACAGCATTGCTTCTGATCAAGGAACCCATTTCAGAGCAAATGAAGTGGGAATGGGTACATGCTTATGGAATTCTCTGGTCTTACTGTGCTTCCTATTATCCAGAGGCAGCTGGGTTGATAGAACAATAGAATGACCTTTTGAAGACCAAATTACAGTTCCAACTAGGTGACAATACCTTATAGGGCTGGGACAGTGTTCTCTGGGAGGCTGTGTGTGCTCTGAATCAGCGTTCACTCTATGGTGCTGTTTCTCCCATAGCAAGGATTCACAGGTTCGGGAATCAAGGGGTGGAAATGAGAGTGGCACCTCTCACTATCACCCCTAGTCATCCGTCAGAAAAAGTTTTGCTTCCTGTCCCTGAAAACTCTGCTGGTCTATAGGTCTTAGTTCCAAAAGGGGGAGTGCTCCTTCCAGAAGACACAACAATGATTCCATTGAACTGAAAATTAAGACCGCCCCCTGGACACTTTGGGCTTCTCATGCTACTTAATCAACAGCTGTGAAAGGGGATTACTGTTCTCTCTAGGATGATTGATCCTGACTATCAAGGGGAAATAGGACTGCAATTACACAATGGAGGTAAAGAAGAGTTTTCTTGGAATACAGGAGATCCCCTAGGACATCTCTTAGTACTGCCATGCCCTGATTAAAGTCAATAGAAAGCTGCAGCAACCCAACCCAGGTAGGACCACAATGCCCCCAAAACTTCAGGAATGAAGGTCTGGGTCACCCCACCTGGCATAGAACCACATCCAGCTGATGTGCTTGCTGAGGGTAAAGGTAACATGGAATGGATAGTAGAAGAAGGTAGTGATAAATATGAGCTCTGACCATGTGACCAATTACAGAAATGAGGACTGTGATTGTATGAATATTTCCTCCTTGTTTTATTATGAGTATGTTTGCATTTGTACATAAACAAATGTCTTCTTTTCCTCTTGTCATATGACATAAATTTATTTTTCATGTTATAATATTTAAGCAATAAGATATAAAATTTAAGAGTTAATGTTACATAAAGACTTGCACGTTATTCTGGGGAGATGTAGTGAATTTCTGGTTGTACACAGGACCATTGAGTATCATTAAGTGAAACATATGTCTGTTATTGTGTTTTGTTTAATTAACCACATTTCAAGGTGATGTGTATAGCTGCCACATTGACAAGGTATGGACTGTGATGGCTACATACTGGTGTCAACTGGGCCAAATGATTATGCACAGTTGTCTGGTCATGCAAGCACTGGCCTGACCATTACTGCAACGATATTTTGTGGCTGGTTGATAAACCAGATGGCTGGTATATTAAGTGATCTGTCAGTTGATTGCATCTGTGGCTGATTACATCTGTGATCAGCTAAGATGTGCTTCTCACAATGAGATAATAAAATCAGTTGAGGGCTTTTAGGGAAGAAGAGAGACTATTTCATTTCTTCTTCAGCCAGTGAGTCTCTCTTGTAGAGTTTTTCCAGACCTTTCATCAGAGCCACCTGCTTCACAGCCTGCCCTGTGGATTTTGGACTCTTCCATTCCCACAGTTATGTATAACCTTTATAAATTTTATATTTACAGATCTCTCCTGTTGGTTCTGTTGCTCTAAAGAACCCTGGCTAACACGAATTCTATCTCTTCTTGCTAGAAGGAAGTACTCCACTGAGAATCTGCCTTGGCAGTATTGAGTAAAAGATAGATAGGTTTCATGATGGTTTTTGAACAAGCAAAAGGCTACTATTGGGCTCCTAGGGATTTTTGTGATCTTGTAGGAAGAATTGACTGAGAATGAGCTAATACAGGGAAAAGCACTGCTAATAGTTGGATCTTTTATTAATTCTTTTTTTTTCCGCAAAGATTAATAGGTTTATTGGAGTGAGGGTGCAGAGAGAAGGTAGGTGGGAGAGGAAAGAGAAAATTCCCCCCTTTTATTAATTCTTTTGAACATATGAACCCAAATAAGCCACTCCTGTCCTTTTCTGAAACTGTTTAATTCATAAAGACAAAATTTACCCTTTTTTTTTTTTTTGGTGTATGAGACACTTACGATTGAGTCTTACTTGCTTGCAAATAAATCAATAATGCAGAAAATATTTAATTATAATGTCAAGTGGAAAAAAGCTGCATGCATTTTTAAAATTTCTATTACCCTCTTGGGCAATAAAAGCATGTCAAAAACAAGATAAATATAAAAATGTGATTGTCTTTGAGAAGTGAAATTGTGAGTATTTTTATTTCATGACTTTTTTGTCATCTTCAAATTTTCTGCAATAAGTATGTACTGTATTTATAATTTAAAAGTTACAAAACCTAACTTTGCAAAAACTAGCTTTTCCATTGTCTTAATAGATACCTGAATCTCCTCAATATTATTTTTGACAAATATTCTTTGTAATTAAATATGGTTTAATGCTGGAGACCCAGGTTCGATTTCCAGAGCCTGCCCATGCCAAATATATACATATATATGGTTTAGCCTGAGAACTCAATCTTATGGATTTACTGTTATTGGTTGTATATATTTTAGTTCACTTTTAAAGAGGAACATTTATCTGGCCAGTAGTTTTTTTCATTTATGAAAATATTTGTTCCCTATTCTAATTGTGTATTTTTTCAAAATATAATTCCCATCCCTAAAATTCTAAAATTTCTCTTTTGCTTTAGTTTCTGTAGACTAGTTTTCCATTGCTTGTTCTGGGTTGTTTTAGTGCATACACTTTTCTATTTCTCTTCGCCTTTTAGAAATTGACAGCATGAATGTACTTTCTTTTAACTGTTGCTTTAAATGCATGCAAAGCAATAACTTGTAAATATCCACATGAATAGTTGTGCTGGAAGTAGGCAGTAATTACTTTTTTAAGTGCTGATACTACTGTCCATGTAAAAAAATTAGATTTTTAAGCCTTCATATTTGATAAAGCTTGCAGAAAACTGGAGTGAATTGGCTCCTATTTTAGCTGACACCTTCAATTTACTCAACTTTTTCATGGTAAAATATAATTCAATGCTGAAGGAGTTTTATATTTAAATAAATAGACTCTGTATGATTCATTATAAATGAGCTTTGTTCCAATGCAGGTATTGGAAATTGAAATATATGAGTAGCTAACACCTAAATGTACATGCAACATTAATAAGCATAGGGCATTTGGATATTGTAATGTGATATAAAAGAATTTTTTTTTTTTGCCTTCTGGGATTGAGAGAAGTGTTATATTTAGTTTAGAAGTTATTTTCCTCTCTCAAATATCAGCATGGTCTTTGGCACTGGGAAGGAAAACCATCTCTAGTTATTCAGGAATTTTTGGCAGAGGAGAATACGGAAAGTCTAGGGATTTAGCATTCCACAAATCTGTATTAGGGTTATAGGAATATAGTTCGTAAAGTTTATATGTTAGAGTCTTCGCTTAGATCTATTGCAGAAGAGATTGAGAACTATATCAGCTCTTAAAAAGGGAAGTAATTAACCTGACATGAACCAGTTTGGGAACAGAACAGGGTTAGTGGGTGTTTAAAAAAAAGAAAGTAAAAAATAGCAGAAGCATATCTGGACCAGACCCAGGACAGAGAGATTATTTTTGGGACTCCTAGTTAAGAGTTACAATGTATATCTGAGTGGAGAACTGGCAATTCACTCTATGACCATATACCAGTCTAATCAACTTTTGTATGATTATTGTCTTGCTTCAGACCACATGGTTCATTTCATAGCATATGTTCAAATAATTTCTCTAAATTTTTTTTTTGTTCTCCCAAATTATCAGCCTCCAGGGATTGCTAAACTGATCAGGAAGAATTTAAATTCTATTCAGTTTAGTGGAACAAATATTCCTTAAGGATGTAGTGAATACTGGGCACAGTACTCAGTGGGAATACAAAAGTGAACAAGCTATCACCTTTTACCTGAAGGCACCCAGACATAATATTGCAATGAGTTAAGTAGAATGCACATGAGGTAATAGAAAACCACATTATCCAGCTTTAGCCAGTGTGGCAATGGCCAAGGGTTGGGAACAGCTGAAACTTCCTTATAAGGTGATACTTGAGCTAAACCATGAAGAAGAGTTTGTTAGGCAAGTGGTGGAGCTGGAAGTGGTTGGACTGGAGCTAGAGTGAATGGTGGAAGATTATTCTAGAATCAGATGATGAAATTAGCAAAAGCATCTCAAAATCTTACTGCTGTTAGTGAACAAGCCAGAAAAGCAACATGACTTTTGTGACTCTGCTTCTTAATTTCTTTTAATTAAGGAAGTTGTGGGTTTACAGAACAGTCATGGGTAAAATGCAGAATTTTCATATACCACTTCACAACCAACACCTTGCATTGCTGTAGAACATTTGTTGCTGTTGATAATAGCACAATTTTTTAACAGTACTATTAATTGAAATCCTAAATTTAACTTAAGATTCACTGTTTATGTACTGTAGTTTAATGGATTAAAAATTTATTCTGGGGCGGGCCACAGTGGCTCAGCAGGTAAGAGTGCTTGCCTGCCATGTCCGAGGACCTGGGTTCAATTCCCGGTGCCTGCCCATGTTAAAAAAAAAAATAAATAAATAAATAAAAATAAAAATAAAAATTTATTCTGTTATCATATATATAATCTAACATTTTCTCTTTTAATCATATTCAGATATATATTACAATGCTGTCAATTGGGTTCAAAATGTTGTGCTATCATCACCACCATCCATTGCCAAAAACATTTCCATCATTCCAAATAGGAACCCTGCATTTTTTAAGCTTTCAATTCCCATTTCCCAACCCTTCCTAACCCCCAGCCTCCCAGCAACCTATATTCTAGATTCTGACTCTAAGAACAAGAATAAGCTTGCTTATTCTAATTGGATCATAATGGTAAAATCAAACAATATTGTCCTTTTGTGTCAGCTTATTTCACTCAACATAAAGTCTTCGAGGTTTGTCTATATTGTCACATATATTAGAACTTCATTACTGTATATAACTGATTAATATTCCACTGTATGTATATATCACATTGTTTATCCATTCATCAGTTGATGGGCACCTGGGTTGCTTTCATCTTGGCAGCTTTGAATAATCCCACTATGAAAATTGGCATACAAATATTTGACCAACTACTTGCTTTCAATTATTTTGAGTATATACCTGGTAGTGGGATTGCTGGATCATACTGTAGTTCTATACTTAGCTATCTGAGGAAACACCAACTGTCTTCCATGGTGACTGTACCATTTAACAGCACCAACTGCAATGAATGAGTGTTCCTATTTTTCTGCATCTTCTCCAGTATTTGGCATTTTCCATTTTTAATTAATAGCAGCCATTCTAATAGGTGTGAAATGGTATCTCACTGTCATTTTGATTTGCGTTTCCCTGGTGGCTAATGGTATTGAGCATCTTGTCATGAGCTTTCTAGTAATTTTTATATCTTCTTTGGAGAGATGTCTGTTCAAGTCTTCTACCCATTTTTAAATTGGGTTGTTTGTCTTTTTTGTTGTTAAATTGAAGGATTTCTCATGTATTCTGGATAGCAAACCTTTATCAGATATGTGGTTTCCAAATATTTTCTCACATTGTGTAGGTGAGAAAGTTCTTTCATGATAAAGTTCTTCGAGAAACAAAAATTTTAAATTTTGATGAGGCCCAATTTATCTATTATTTTTCTTTCTTCCTTGCGCTTTGGGTGTAAAATCCAGGAAACCATTGTCTAACACAAAGTTCCTACATTTTTCTTCTAATAATGTGATAGTTCCAGCTCTTAATTAATCCATTGTGAGTTGGTTTTTGCATATGGTATGTGGTAGGGAGTCCTCATTCTTTTTTGTGCAAGTGGAGATCCAATTTTCCCAGCAACATTTGTTAAAAAGATTATTCTTTCCCAATTGAGTGATCTTTGCCACTTCATCAAAAATCAGTTGGCCATAAATGTGAGGTACGATTTCTGAGCTCTCAACTCTTTTCAATTGATCTTTATGCCTGTCCTCATGCTAGTAGGATTATATTTTGATTGCTGTGACTTTGTAATAAGTTTTAGGATCTGGAAGTGTGAGTCCTCTGAAGTCATTCTTCTTTTTCAAGATGGATTTAGCTATTTGGGGTCCCTTACTCTTCCACATAAATTTGATGAATGGCTTTTCCATTTCTGTAAAGAAGGTTGCTGAATTTTTATTGAATTGTGTTGAATCTACAAATTGCTTTGGGTAATATTGACATCTTAACAATATTTAGTCTTCCAACCTATCAGCAAGGAGTATCCTTCCATTTATATAGGTCTTCTTTAATTTCTTTCAGCAATATTTTATAGTTTTCTGTTTATAAGTTCTTTATATCAATGGTTAGATTTATCCTAAGAAGTTTTATTCTTTTAGTTGCTATTGTGAATGGGATTTTTTGTTGATTTCTTCTTCTGATTGTTCATTGCTTATGTGTTGAAACACAACTGGTTTGGGGGTGTTATCTTGTACCCTACCACATTCCTAATTCATTTGCTAGCTCTGGAAGCTTTGTTGTGGATTTTTCAACATTTTCTATTTATAAGTCATGTTATCTGAAAATAGGGAAAGTTAATTTTTCCTTTCCAATTTGGATGCCTTTTATTTATTCTTCTTTCCTAATTGCTCTGGCAAAACTTACAGTACAATGTTGAGTAACAGTGGTGACAGTGGACATCCTTGTCCTCTTCCTAATCTCAGAAGGAAAGCTTTCAGTTTTTCACCAGTAAGTAAGTAGTTAGCTGTGGGCTTTTCATATATGCCATTTATCACATTGAGGAAGTTTCTTCTATTTCTAGTGTTCTAAGTGTTGTTTTTTTTAAATCAAGAAATGGTGCTGTATTTTGTTAAATGCCCTTTCTGCATCAATTGAGAAGAACATGTGTTTTTTCCCTTTGTCATGTTAACCTGGTGTGTTACATTAATTTATTTTCTTTTGTTGACTGGATACTTCATACCAGAGCTAAATTCCGCTTGATCATGGTATGCAATTCTTTTACTATGCCGTGGATTTGGTTTGCTAGCATTTTGTTGAGGATTTTTTTTGCATCTATATTCATAATATATATTGGAATCCAGTTTTCTTTTCCTACAATATCTTTATCCATCTTTGGTGTTACCATGATGTTGGCTTCATAGGATGAGCTAGGGAGTGTTCCCTTCACTTTAATTTTTTGAAAGAGTTTGAGTAGAATTGAGTTAAGTCTTCTAGGAATATTTTGTTAGAATTCTCCTGTGAAACCATCTGATCCTGCACTTTTTTTGATGGGAGGTTTTTTTTTTTTTTTTTTTTTTTTTTTAAAGGAAAGACAGAGAGAAGGAAGGAAGGAAGAAAGGGAAACATCTTTAAACATTTTCTTGTTTTTTATTGTACTTTGTTTTTCCGTTTTTTGTTACATGGGCTCGGGCCGGGAATCGAACCGAGGTCCTCCGGCATAGCAGGCAAGCACTTTGCCCGCTGAGCCACCGCGGCCCGCCCTGATGGGAGGTTTTTATTACTGAGATCTTCAATTTCTTCTTGAATCAATATAGGTAGTTCACGTGTTTCTATAAATTTGTCTGTTTCATCTAGGCTATCTAATTTATTGGCATACAGTTGTTCAGAGTCTTCTTATAGTTCTTTTTATTTCCGCTCTCTGGGTAGTAATTTCCTCTTTTTTATTTCTGATTTTTATTATTTGTCCCCTCTCTCTTTTTTTCTTTGTCAATCTAACTAAAAGTTTGTTGATTTTAATGTCTTTTTCAAATAACCAACTTTTGGTTCTGTTTTTTGTTTTCTATTTCATTTATCTACACTATAATCTTTGTTATTTCCTTTCTTCTGCTCGCTTTGGATTTAATTTGCTCTTTTATTATAGCTCTTTTGGTTTTGAAGTTAGGTTTCTAATATCAAATCTTTCTCCTCCTCCTCCTCCTCCTTCCTTCTGTCTGTTTGCTTATTTTGTTTTGTTTGGGAAGTGCATGGGCCAGGACATGACTCTTTCTTCTTTTTTAATGTAAGCATTTAGAGATATAAAATGCTTTGCTGCACTTAGGATATGTTGCATTTTCATTTCATAACCTCAAGCTATTTCCTAATTTTGCCTGTGATTTCATCTTTAACCTATTGGTTATTTAAGAGTCTGTTGTTTAATATCCACATATTTGTGAATTTTCCATTTCTCTCTCTGCTATCGATTTTTAGCTTCATTCCCATTGTGGTCAGAGAAAACAGATTGTATAATTTTAATTTCTGAACTTTATTGAAGTTATTTTGTAACTCACATATGGTCTATCCTGAAGAATGAACCATGTGCACTCAAAAAGAATGTGTATTCTATTTTCATTAATTGCAGTATTCTATATATGTCTGTTAGGTCTAGATGGTTAAGTGTATCTTTAAAGTCCTGTACTTCCTGATGACTTTCTGACTAGATGTTCGATCCATTATTGAGAGTGGTGTGTTAAAGTCTCCTACTATTAATGTAGAACTATCAATTTCTCCCTTCAAATCTGTCAGTATTTGCTTCATATATTTTGGGACTCTGCTGGTAGATGTGTGTATATATATATATATTTACACTAATTACATCTTCCTGTTGGATTGTACCCTTTTTATCAGTACATAATACAACCTTTGTCCCTCATAACTTAAAGTCTATTTTATCTAATATTAGTATAGCCATCCCAGCTTTCTGTTGTTTATTACTAGTATGGTATATATTTTTTCCACCCTTTCACCTTTAACCTGCATATATCTTTGACTTTAAGGAAAGCTTTTCGTAGATAGCATATGGTTGGGTCATGCAGTTTTTACCCATTCTGCCAATCTCTGCTCTCTCCTTTTATTTTATTTATTTATTTTTTCGCATGGGCAAGAGCCGGGGGAATTGAACCTGGCTCTCCAGCATGGCAGGCAAGAATTCTGCTACTGAGCGTTGTACCACCCCCAATCTCTGCCTTTTTATTGATGAGTTTAATCCATTTGCCTTTAAAGTCACTACTGATAATACTGGACTTTCTTTTGCCATTTTCTTATTTTGCTTTCATATGTCATAACTTTTTTTGTCCTACACTTCCATTAATGCCTACTTCTGTATTTATATTTTGTGTGTTGAACCATAATGAGTGACTTTTTACTTCTACCTGTACATATTTTTCATCTATTTTCCTTGTGATTACTATGGGGTTAAAATTTAGCATCTTCAACATATATCAATCATATTTGGTTTAATATCAACTTAACTTCAGTAGCACACCCATATACTCTTTCTATGTCATTATGTCCCACTCCCATTTTTCTCGTACTTCTACCACTTATATCATTGTACATTGTATGTCAAAAACCTAGATTTATCATTATTTTTATGCATTTTCATGTTAGCACCTTTAGGAAGTAATATTTGGAATTAGATACCAAACATACAGTACAATAATAGAAGCATTTATAATTACTTAAATGATTCCCTTTACTGCAAATCTTTATTCTTTTATGCTACCTTGAAATACTGCCTAATGATTTTCCCTTTCAGTCTGAAGAACTTTTAGCCTTGCTTGTAGGGCTTGTCTAGTGGTGATGAACACCCTCAACTTTTATTTATCTGAGAATATCTTAATTTACCTCTCATTTTAGAAAGAGAGTCAGCCAGATATGAAATTTTTGACTGGCAGTTGATTTCCTTCAGCACTTTTGGTATTCATATCCACTGCTTTCTTACCTCAGTGGTTTCTGATTTGACTTTGGCATTGTCTTGTATGTAACATGTTGTTTTTCTCTTGCAACTTTCAGAACTTTCTCCTTGTCCTTTGCATTAGATTGTGCAATTAAGATATGATGGACCATTTTTTTTCTTCCTTTTTATCCTCTTTGATGTTCTCTGATCTCCTTGGATGTGCATATTCATGTCTTTTACTAAGTTTGATAAATTCTCTATTATGATATTTTCACTATTCCTTCTGCCTCTTTCTCCCTTTATTTTCCTTCTGGGAGTCCTATCATGCATAAATGGGTGGACTTGGTGGTGTCCCATAGCTGCCTTCACTTTAAAAAATTTTTTCTTTCTGCTCCTCAACCTTACTCATTTCAATGATTCTTTCCTCTACCACCTTTAGTCTGCTTTTTTTTTTTTTTTTTTTTTGGCATGAGCAGGCACCAGGAATCGAACCCGGGTCTCTGGCATGGCAGGTGAGAACCTGCTGACCCACCCTCAGTCTGCTTTTGAAACCCTCTTGGACATTTTTCATTTTAGTTTTTGTGGTCTTCAGCTCCAGTAATTCTGATTGGTTCTTTTTTTTTAATTTTTTTAATTGTATATTATAACATACATACAAAGCAAAGAAATAAAAAAGCAATAGTTTTCAACACACTTTTCAACAGGTGGTTACAGGACAGATCTCAGAGTTTCTCATGGGTTACCATATGATCCGCTCATATTTTTCCTTCTAGTGGTGCTCCAGAATATAGGGGGCTAGAGGACATAAATTTTTTTATAATCACAATCGACTTCTTTTTTTTTTTAGTTTTCAAAGCACTCATCAAAAAGTGGTGACAAGCTAGATCCCAGAGTTTGTCATGGGCTACCATACTCATATTTTTCCTTCTAGTTATTCCAGAATATAAGAGGCTAGAGTACTTAAATACTTTTTTATCATCACAATCAACTTTTTTTCTTCTTTTTTTTTTTGTAAAAAGTAACATATATACAAAAAAGCTATAAATTTCAAAGCACAACACAACAATTAGTTGTAGAACATATTTCAGAGTTTGACATGGGTTACAATTTCACAATTTTAGGTTTTTACTTCTAGCTGCTCTAAAATACTGGAGACTAAAAGAGATATCAATTTAATGATTCAGTATTCATATTCATTTATTAAGTCCTATCTTCTATAATTGCACCATCACCTTTGATCTTCCCATCCTTCTTTTTAGGGTTGTTTGGGCTATGGCAATTCTAAAGTTTTGATATTGGAAGGGTCTATCATTAATATGGGGTAGGGAGATGGAACTATCTGATGTTCTGTAGAGGCTGGGCTAGTTGTCAGGACTTATCTGTACCAGGGACCCATCTGGAGGTTGTAGGTGTCTGGAAAGTTACTCTAGTGCCTGGAACCCTTGTGGAATCTTATATATTGCCCTAGGTGTTCTTTAGGATTGGTTGGAGTGGTCCTGGTTGGAGGTTGGCTCATTATGATAGGTAGCAAGGTCTAACTGAAGCTTGCAGAAGAGCAACTTCCAGAATAGCTTCTCAACTCTATTTGAACTCTCTCTGCCACTGATACTTTATTACTTACACTTCTTTTCCCCCTTTTGGTCAGGATATAATTGTTGATCTCGTGGTGCCAGGTCTGGATTCGTCTCTGGAAGTCATCTCCCACATTGCCAGGGAGACTTTCATCCCTGGATATCATGTCCCACGTAGGAGGGAGGGCACTGATTTCACTTGTAGAGTTGGGATTAGAGAGACTGAGGCCACATCTGAGCAACAACAGGGGTCCTCCAGAAGTAACTCTTAGGCATGCCTATAGGTAGTCTATGCTTCTCCACTATCTACATAAGTTTCACAAAAGTAAGCCTCATGATCAGGGGCATGTCCTATTGATTTGGATAGTCTTAAAGTTTGACACAGTATCAGGGGATTCCCTGATGGTAATGTTTAATAGTTCCATATTCTTTCTCCTATCCACTCAGGGACTTTGCCAATGCTTTCCGATTATCTACTTAAAATACTCTAGGATGTTTCCAGGCATTACAATAATCTATACAGGATTAAAGGACCTCTTTATTATTCTGCTTCCTGTGTTTTAATTGTTCAAATGAGCTATACAGATAGGTTGAATCAGATTATGGACTACAGAAAGATCTCAGAAAGATTGGTCCTTGGCAATTGGGCTGTGCAGAGATTTTTCCTGTCTTTTTCTGCTTCAGTCTTGTCTTGGGCTTTTGCTTGTTCGTTATTTTGAAGTTCCCCTGATTACAGTAGTTTGGTTGCCCCCTCTGTTTCCCAGAAAACAGATTTTCTTCTCCAGGTTATTTGAAGCTGGCAGTCCTTTGTCCCAGACTGCTGCCTCTATAGCTTTTTTAACCCTCTATTTGTTGTCTCAAGCAACTTTTGCTGGAGACAAATCCTGTGAGAAGGCTCACCCAAAGAGGACTTTCCCAAATCAATCTTTCCCTGTCAAAGCAGCACCAGAAACTCATGAAAGGGATACAGGCCAGCTCCAAAGTGCCTGAGGAGGGGATCAGGAAAGGTACCAAAAGTTTCTCCAATGGCTCCCCGCAGCTGAGCTTTCTTGGGCTGCTTAGCAAATGCAGCCCATAGGCTAACTGTCCCCTGTAGCTGGTGAAATTCTGGGTCTCTCCACTCCCTCTACCCCTGTGTTGGTAGTATTTAAACAATAGCTGCCTCTGTCTTTGTCTGAAGCAGGTTGAAAGAGTGGCTGCCCTCAGAGCTGAGCTACGGCATTCTGAAGTCAATAATCAACAGCTGTAGTCATATGATGGTCTATTCCATCCTTGTTCTTGGGGAAGAGGATTTTATGTCCATGTCCATCACCAGCAGCTTTGTAACGACTGGACCCTGTGTCAGCCTGCAGCGAGAGTGGGAGATGGTCTTTGGTAGCCACTGAATGGAGAGAACAATTTATAGTTCTTTACCATGATTTATCTTCCTCTTCCTTCTGCTCTTCCCTGGATACCGAAGAGTGCTCTTTTGGCTTCTGAAGTTTCTAAACAGTTGTATCAGACAGTTTCTGCCTACTTAAGAGTTGTTTTGCTGGAAGGATTGAGTTCTGGAGCTCCCTACTCCACCACCCTCTCTGGAAGTCCTTATAATATGATTGTTAATTTTTAAAGATGAAGAATACTTATTTATCTTGATTCAAGCCCCTATTAATTTAATTGTAGAAGATTTGCTATTTTTTTAAGACATGATATTTCTTACACAGTGAAAGTCTGGTCTTTGTAAAATTCATAGCTTGCAATGGTTTGGTGTTATAGTTACATAAAGTTTGAGATTCCTGATTAATGAGTTTTCTTTGAGTTTCTTGAAGCATATAGGTAAAAGGATGATTTGTTGTTGTTATAATTTTGTAATACTTTTGAGGTTGTGCTTCAAATATCTTAGCCCACTTTACTGTAATATTTAGATATCTTTGTAAATCGAAGTATGTGGTTTAAAATCTTGTTACTTTTTTTTAAAACACAATTTTGGCTAGACTGTGGAAACAGATACATTTGCAAAGGAAAAATATTAGAAACAACAATTAAATTAATTACTCAATAATTATAAGTGTTTTCCTCTTTTTAATACCATGCTGTGCCTTCAAACATGTGGAAATATGCTCTTGACACCGTATAATGTATTTGCAAAAGCAACTAGAAATCATTCCTTACAACAGACATGCTAGAGAGAGAGATTTTTAAAAAAGAAAACAACCCAATTCAATGACCTGGGTGCTTTTCAGCACTAAAGAGCTAGAAATGTCCCAAAAATGACATATTTGGGATTTTCCAACAACAACAATCTTTCATTCCTAGTTTGTCTTTTACTAGGATCATTTTGTAGCTAGTAAATGGTGGATAGAACCTTAACTGTTTTGGAATTTCATAACCATCTGTGGGGTTCTTTACAGATAAAGAAATACTGTAATTTAATTATTTGGGTACTGTAAGGATTCTTTTCAATTAACATTTGGCCTGTGGTTCTTACAATCCAGTGGAAATACATTGACCTTAAGGAAAAATACATAAACAAATAAATTTTCTTTGTAATATTTTGCCATTAAGACTTTCTATCTTCAATGATGAAAATTTATGCTAAATGATTCCATTTAGTAAATGACTTCTGAATCTTTTTCTTCTTTGTTTTTCCTATCTGCAAATTTTCAGGCAAAAATTAATTCACACATTTTTATAATTTTCCATCTTAATGATTTGTTCTCTTCTTAAGCCACTTAGCACTAACTCCATTTACCTTTGTAGTATAGCTAAAAGCTCTGACTTTTTATCTCTTACTCTGAATGAGTTGGGAGAGTTTCAGGGACACTAATTTAGCTTTATTGACTTTATTGTCTAAATTGTGATAATTTTCCCATTGCCTCTTCTGTGTACTAATCACGGTTGTACACGAAAGAAGAAACTAATTGTATTAACTTCTAAAAAGACAATAACTATTTTGAATATTTTATTACAGCATTCTTTCTTTTGAGTTTTACATGGTTGTTTTTCTCTTCTGGAATCACTTAACTATCTGTTTTGCAAAAACCTAAAACTCTGAAAAAGAATTTTTAAAGCAGAATATTGCAACTTAATCACTCAACTTGTATTACATTTTTTCCTACTCTTTTATTTTGCTATGACCTGGAGATTGCTTCTGATAGCCACTTATTAAAGGTCATCATTTTACAAGAAAGGGAACTAGGTACAGCTTTGATTTCTGAGTTTAGATGAGAAGGGGTCAGAAACCAGAGACCAGGACTAGGGAAGGTGAAGACACAGTGAGAATGTACCCGACTGGAATGTTCAGATGTTTCCTGAGCCACATCGAGGATGATAGTACCATAGTTCCACAAAATGCTGGAAAATGTGCCCCCAGTGAAAGCACAATGAAGTATCATATTCCCTTATGAGTTGGTACAGTCAAATGCTCAGTAGTAGTGTGGCCCAACCACCAAGGCTTGAAGCAACTTGTCTTGACAAACTGTTGATCAAGTTATTTAAGCACATTGTCCTGGCAATGCCTTAATACTTTACTCAGGTTTCTTCAATCATAACATGAATTTTATACATATCTTATGGAAATTTTAAGTTTTCTAAAACCAAATTTGGATGTGTTTCATCTATAAATAGGTATTTTACTTGTCTATCTTATTTACTATTATATCTTTACTCCCTAGCTTGGTGCATCATATAGAATAGTTGCTCAATAAATGCTTGTTGAATGAATGAATGAATGAGGGATTCTTTGGAAATCTTGATGGGTAGGAAAAGGCAAAATATCTCCTACTTATATGTTGGGTTCAAAATGGAAAACATAAGAAATGTCCAATCTGGGGATGGAGGGGAAGAGTCATTTCAGGGACAGTTTAATTTGAGCTCTTTTCTTCCCTTCATATCCCTCTCATCGCTTTGAAGAAAAGGCTGTCATGATCTTCTGCCCTTCATGGCTGGACCTTTGCAGGATGACCCTCTGGGTTACATCACTCTCTTCTATTGTTCCTTTAATTAACATTTGCAAAATATCATTAATTTATAGTCCTGCAAACTGTTTACACTAACATGAAATGGATTGCAATGAACTATTTTGTATAAAAGTAAGAGGGATTAAGTACTAATACAAAAGATGAGTTTCAGAAGACAAATTTGAGGACTCTGAGAAATACATTTTGAGTAAGAAGTATATTCCTGAACCCTTAAAAATACATTAATTACTTCATTTACAAGACTATGGAAAGTCCTCTAGTTATCTATTGCTGTGTTGAGCAAATCATCCCAAAAGGTAATGGCTTAAAATAAAGTTTTGTCATTATCTATCACAGAGATGTTGGTTGTCTTGGCCCACTTGAGCAATTCATTTAGGGTTTCTCACATGGTAGGGCCTGAGGCTTCAGAAGGCTTGATTAAACTAGATACAAAGGATAGTGTACTCTAATGGTGAGTGGGTGATGCTGCCTGTCACCTGGGAGCTAATTTCCAGAGCTCATACTCATAGGACTCCTCTTATGGTTTGGGCTTCTCACAGCGTAATAGTTGAGTTCCAAGAGGGAAGGCCCTGAGAATGTGCATTTCAAGAGTACCAGGAAAAAACCCGTCTTTAGAAGTCCCTGAACATCACTTCCATAGAATTTTATTGATCAAACAATAGAATCCAGCCTGATTCAAGGGAGTTAGACTCCATATTTGATGTAGGGATGACATGTGACTACAAGAAGAAAAGGAATTTGTGGTGGCCATCATCAAAGACCAGCTACTACATGGGACATTGGTTATGAATAAGCAACTTAATTTCCCACCAAATCATCATTGGTTAATAGCTGTGTTAGTTGTTAGGACCAACCACTAGCTGATACATAAGTTTGCTTAAAAAACAAATACCATTATTTATTTCTTTGATCCTTTTAACAAATATTCATTTATTGCATTCCTGTGTGACAGGCACTATGCTAGGCACTGGGTATATAGTGGTACATAGTCTCTTTTTTTTTTTTTTATTAATTAAAAAAAGAATTAACAAAACAATTAGAAATCATTTCAATCTACATGTACAATCAGTAATTCTTAATAACATCACATAGTTGCATATTCATCATTTCTTAGTACATTTGCATCGATTTAGAAAAAGAAATAAAAAGACAACAGAATAAGAATTAAAACAATAATAGAAAGAAAAAAAAAACAAAAAAAACAAAAACAAAAAACCTATACCTCACATGCAGCTTCATTCAGTGTTTTAACATAATTGCATTACAATTGGGTAGTATTGTGCTGTCCATTTCTGAGTTTTTATATCCAGTCCCGTTGTACAGTCTGTATCCCTTCATCTCCAATTATCCCTTCTCTTTTTTTTTTTTTTTAATTAACGGAAAAAAGGAAATTAACCCAACATTTAGAGATCATACCATTCTACACATGCAATCATTAATTCTTAACATCATCACATAGCTGCATGATCATCATTTCTTAGTACATTTGCATTGGTTTAGAAGAACTAGCAACATAACCGAAAAAGATATAGAATGTTAATATAGAGAAAAAAATAAAAGTAATAATAGTAAAATCAAAACAAAACAACACAAAACAAAACAAAAACCTATAGCTCAGATGCAGCTTCATTCAGTGTTTTAACATGATTACTTTACAATTAGGTATTATTGTGCTGTCCATTTTTGAGTTTTTGTATCTAGTCCTGTTGCACAGTCTGTATCCCTTCAGCTTCAATTACCCATTGTCTTACCCTGTTTCTAACTCCTGCTGAACTCTGTTACCAATGACATATTTCAAGTTTATTCTCGAATGTCCGTTCACATCAGTGGGACCATACAGTATTTGTCCTTTAGCTTTTGGCTGGATTCACTCAGCATAATATTCTCTAGGTCCATCCATGTTATTACATGGTTCATAAGTTTATCTTGTCTTAAAGCTGCATAATATTCCATCGTATGTATATACCACAGTTTGTTTAGCCACTCTTCTGTTGATGGAGATTTTGGCTGTTTCCATCTCTTTGCAATTGTAAATAATGCTGCTATAAACATTGGTGTGCAAATGTCCGTTTGTGTCTTTGCCCTTAAGTCCTTTGAGTAGATACCTAGCAATGGTATTGCTGGGTCGTATGGCAATTCTATATTCAGCTTTTTGAGGAACCGCCAAACTGCCTTCCACAGTGGTTGCACCCTTTGACATTCCCACCAACAGTGGATAAGTGTGCCTCTTTCTCCGCATCCTCTCCAGCACTTGTCATTTTCTGTTCTGTTGATAATGGCCATTCTGGTGGGTGTGAGATGATATCTCATTGTGGTTTTGATTTGCATTTCTCTAATGGCCAGGGACATTGAGCATCTCTTCATGTGCCTCTTGGCCATCCGTATTTCCTCTTCTGAGAGGTGTCTGTTCAAGTCTTTTTCCCATTTTGTAATTGGGTTGGCTGTCTTTTTGTTGTTGAGATGAACAATCTCTTTATAAATTCTGGATACTAGACCTTTATCTGATATATCATTTCCAAATATTGTCTCCCATTGTGAAGGCTGTCTTTCTACTTTCTTGATGAAGTTCTTTGATGCACAAAAGTGTTTAATTTTGAGGAGTTCCCATTTATTTATTTCCTTCTTCAGTGCTCTTGCTTTAGGTTTAAGGTCCATAAAACCGCCTCCAGTTGTAAGATCCATAAGATATCTCCCTACATTTTCCTCTAACTGTTTTATGGTCTTAGACCTAATGTTTAGATCTTTGATCCATTTTGAGTTAACTTTTGTATAGGGTGTGAGAGATGGGTCTTCTTTCATTCTTTTGCATATGGATATCCAGTTCTCTAGGCACCATTTATTGAAGAGACTGCTCTGTCCCAGGTGAGTTGGCTTGACTGCCTTATCAAAGATCAAATGTCCATAGATGAGAGGGTCTATATCTGAGCACTCTATTCGATTCCATTGGTCGATATATCTATCTTTATGCCAATACCATGCTGTTTTGACCACTGTGGCTTCATAATATGCCTTAAAGTCAGGCAGCGCGAGACCTCCAGCTTCGTTTTTTTTCCTCAAGATGTTTTTAGCAATTCGGGGCTCCCTGCCCTTCCAGATAAATTTGCTTATTGGTTTTTCTATTTCTGAAAAATAAGTTGTTGGGATTTTGATTGGTATTGCATTGAATCTGTAAATCAATTTAGGTAGGATTGACATCTTAACTATATTTAGTCTTCCAATCCATGAACACGGTATGCCCTTCCATCTATTTAGGTCTTCTGTGATTTCTTTTAGCAGTTTTTTGTAGTTTTCTTTATATAGGTTTTTTGTCTCTTTAGTTAAATTTATTCCTAGGTATTTTATTCTTTTAGTTGCAATTGTAAATGGGATTCGTTTCTTGATTTCCCCCTCAGCTTGTTCCTTACTAGTGTATAGAAATGCTACAGATTTTTGAATGTTGATCTTGTAACCTGCTACTTTGCTGTACTCATTTATTAGCTCTAGTAGTTTTGTTGTGGATTTTTCCGGGTTTTCGACGTATAGTATCATATCGTCTGCAAACAGTGATAGTTTTACTTCTTCCTTTCCAATTTTGATGCCTTGTATTTCTTTTTCTTGTCTAATTGCTCTGGCTAGAACCTCCAACACAATGTTGAATAATAGTGGTGATAGTGGACATCCTTGTCTTGTTCCTGATCTTAGGGGGAAAGTTTTCAATTTTTCCCCATTGAGGATAATATTAGCTGTGGGTTTTTCATATATTCCCTCTATCATTTTAAGGAAGTTCCCTTGTACTCCTATCTTTTGAAGTGTTTTCAACAGGAAAGGATGTTGAATCTTGTCGAATGCCTTCTCTGCATCAATTGAGATGATCATGTGATTTTTCTGCTTTGATTTGTTGATATGGTGTATTACATTAATTGATTTTCTTATGTTGAACCATCCTTGCATACCTGGGATGAATCCTACTTGGTCATGATGTATAATTCTTTTAATGTGTTGTTGGATACGATTTGCTAGAATTTTATTGAGGATTTTTGCATCTGTATTCATTAGAGAGATTGGTCTGTAGTTTTCTTTTTTTGTAATATCTTTGCCTGGTTTTGGTATGAGGGTGATGTTGGCTTCATAGAATGAATTAGGTAGTTTTCCCTCCACTTCGATTTTTTTGAAGAGTTTGAAGAGAATTGGTACTAATTCTTTCTGGAATGTTTGGTAGAATTCACATGTGAAGCCATCTGGCCCTGGACTTTTCTTTTTAGGAAGCTTTTGAATGACTAATTCAATTTCTTTACTTGTGATTGGTTTGTTGAGGTCTTCTATGTCTTCTTGAGTCAAAGTTGGTTGTTCATGTCTTTCCAGGAACCCGTCCATTTCCTCTAAATTGTTGTATTTATTAGCGTAAAGTTGTTCATAGTATCCTGTTATTACCTCCTTTATTTCTGTGAGGTCAGTAGTTATGTCTCCTCTTCCATTTCTGATCTTATTTATTTGCATCCTCTCTCTTCTTCTTTTTGTCAATCTTGCTAAGGGCCCATCAATCTTATTGATTTTCTCATAGAACCAACTTCTGGCCTTATTGATTTTCTCTATTGTTTTCATGTTTTCAATTTCATTTATTTGTGCTCTAATCTTTGTTATTTCTTTCCTTTTGCTTGCTTTGGGGTTAGCTTGCTGTTCTTTCTCCAGTTCTTCCAAATGGATAGTTAATTCCTGAATTTTTGCCTTTTCTTCTTTTCTGATATAGGCATTTAGAGCAATAAATTTCCCTCTTAGCACTGCCTTTGCTGCGTCCCATAAGTTTTGATATGTTGTGTTTTCATTTTCCTTTGCCTCGAGGTATTTACTAATTTCTCTTGCAATTTCTTCTTTGACCCAGTCGTTGTTTAGGAGTGTGTTGTTGAGCCTCCACGTATTTGTGAATTTTCTGGCACTCTGCCTATTATTGATTTCCAACATCATTCCTTTATGGTCCGAGAAAGTGTTGTGTAAGATTTCAATCTTTTTAAATTTGTTAAGACTTGCTTTGTGACCCAGCATATGGTCTATCTTTGAGAATGATCCATGAGCACTTGAGAAAAAGGTGTATCCTGCTGTTGTGGGATGTAATGTCCTATAAATGTCTATTAAGTCTAGTTCATTTATAGTAATATTCAGATTCTCTATTTCTTTGTTGATCCTCTGTCTAGATGTTCTGTCCCTTGATGAGAGTGGTGAGTTGAAGTCTCCAACTATTATGGTATATGAGTCTATTTCCCTTTTCAGTGTTTGCAGTATATTCCTCACGTATTTTGGGGCATTCTGATTCGGTACGTAAATATTTATGATTGTTATGTCTTCTTGTTTAATTGTTCCTTTTATTAGTATATAGTGTCCTTCTTTGTCTCTTTTAACTGTTTTACATTTGAAGTCTAATTTGTTGGATATTAGTATAGCCACTCCTGCTCTTTTCTGGTTGTTATTTGCATGAAATATCTTTTCCCAACCTTTCACTTTCAACCTATGTTTATCTTTGGGTCTAAGATGTGTTTCCTGTAGACAGCATATAGAAGGATCCTGTTTTTTAATCCATTCTGCCAATCTATGTCTTTTGATTGGGGAATTCAGTCCATTGACATTTAGTGTTATTACTGTTTGGATAATATTTTCCTCTACCATTTTGCCTTTTGTATTATATATATCATATCTGATTTTCCTTCTTTCTACACTCTTTTCCATATCTCTCTCTTCTGTCTTTTTGTATCTGACTCTAGTGCTCCCTTTAGTATTTCTTGCAGAGCTGGTCTCTTGGTCACAAATTCTTTCAGTGACTTTTTGTCTGAGAATGTTTTAATTTCTCCCTCATTTTTGAAGGATAATTTTGCTGGATATAGGAGTCTTGGTTGGCAGTTTTTCTCTTTTAGTATTTTAAATATATCATCCCACTGTCTTCTAGCTTCCATGGTTTCTGCTGAGAAATCTACACAAAGTCTTATTGGGTTTCCCTTGTATGTAATGGATTGTTTTTCTCTTGCTGCTTTCAAGATCTTCTCTTTCTCTTTGACCTCTGACATTCTAACTAGTAAGTGTCTTGGAGAACGCCTATTTGGGTCTAATCTCTTTGGGGTGCGCTGCACATCTTGGATCTGTAATTTTAGGTCTTTCATAAGAGTTGGGAAATTTTCAGTGATAATTTCTTCCATTAGTATTTCTCCTCCTTTTCCCTTCTCTTCTCCTTCTGGGACACCCACAACACGTATATTTGTGCGGTTCATATTGTCCTTGAGTTCCCTGATACCCTGTTCAAATTTTTCCATTCTTTTCCCGATAGTTTCTGTTTCTTTTTGGAATTCAGATGTTCCATCCTCCAAATCACTAATTCTATCTTCTGTCTCTTTAAATCTATCATTGTAGCTATCCATTATTTTTTCTATGTTTGCTACTTTATCCTTCACTTCCATAAGTTCTGCGATTTGTTTTTTCAGTTTTTCTATTTCTTCTTTATGTTCAGCCCATGTCCTCTTCATGTCCTCCCTCAATTTATCGATTTCATTTTTGAAGAGGTTTTCCATTTCTGTTCGTATATTCAGGATTAGTTGTCTCAGCTCTTGTGTCTCATTTGAGCTATTGGTTTGTTCCTTTGACTGGGCCATATTCTCAATCTTTTGAGCGTGGACAGTTATCTTCTGCTGCTGGCGTCTGGGCATTTATTCAGATTTCTCTTGGTGTTGGACCCAGAAAGGTTGTAATATTTTTCTGTGAAATCTGTGGGTTCTGTTTTTCTTATCCTGCCCAGTAGGTGGCGCTCGTGGCACACGTTTGTCTGCGGGTTCCACCAGTAAAAGGTGCTGTGGGACCTTAAACTTTGGAAAACTCTCGCTGTCCTGGGGGTTCGCTAGCCGAAGCGGCTTGAGCCGGCCCTCGGTCCGAACGCAGGGAGGGTTGCTGGTCGCCGCAGCCAGGGAAAGAGCCCGTCCGAATTTCCTAGTCGGCCCTGAGCAACAAGCGTGGCGGGAGGGCGCCAGTGGCAGCGGCCCGCCCGAGAGAGTGCACGTTCCCCGGGAGTCACGGGTTTGGAAGGGGCCTCCCCCACCCGTCACCGTTCTCTGCGGCCTGGGGGTTTCCGATCCAATTCTCTCAGTTGGTCCGGGGGCTGCGCGTGGTGTGGGCGCCAGTCGCCTTGGTTTCAGGGGACCGCCTCTCCAATTCTCTCAGCCGGCCCGGGAAGGGGGAAGGGAGTAACTCCGGCTGCTTGCCACCCCGCCCGGTAAGGCCCGCGCGCCTCGGCGATCTCACCCGAGCTGCTTCTCTCAGCCAGCCAGCCGTTCCAGGATGGGGTACACTGTCTTTTTTATCTCTGTTGTGGCTTTGGGCGCTTTCTGTATCGTTTCTACTCCCCTAGTAGGTGTCCTGGAGAAGAAACTAGGATCCGCGCGTCTTACTAAGCCGCCATCTTCCAGGAAGTCCAGTGGTACATAGTCTCTTGACGTTTACACTATGAAAATACAAAAAAGAGGCAAAATCTTATCATCCAGAAATATTCATTGGGAACAATTGGTGGACATTCTTTCAGACCTAATGCCCCTCTCTCTTTTTCTTTTTGAATATACAAATATGTCCACATATTGTAAATCTATACATTTATATAATTTTATAGGAATATACTCACCGTGAACATGCTACTTCATAACCTTTTTTTAAAAAAGAAATGATATGTTGTGTAATATGTCATTCTATATTGATAAAACTTTAGCTGTATTATACTTTGGACCTCTGGTGGGTTCTGGGGGACTGGTGGTTCCATTGGAAGTTAACAATTCGAAGTAAAATAAAGAAATAAAATTGATTTTATTTGCATATGTATTATAAATTTGAACTCTAAGATTGGTTATTATTTTCATAGAAACCTTAACAAAAAATAATATTTTCAGGTTTTGGGCATGTACTTAAAGACTATGTGGGCACTTGTTTTGTCTTACATTTAATTCAGAGAGTGCATTTACTGGTAAAATTATTTTCATAATGTCTGCATATTAATGTTAACATTTATTAAGTTTGCATACTGTGTTGCTGTTTCTGTTATATTGCAATATATCAGTCTGTCAGAATGGTTCATTGATGGGTAAAAGTGATGAAAATAGGAACAATAAAGCTAAATTTTGACCTGCATAGTAATTCCAGTAATGTTCTTTTTGTTTTTACTTGATCAGTGTCTTTATAATTGCAAGGTGATATTTGACTAGGAAGGCTCAAAAGAACTATTCAGAGGGTGCAATATAAGAGATTAAGGTTTTCTTAGTGGCTATGTTTCTGGGGTGCAAAGTTCTGGTAAAATAACAACAAAAGTCATTGGATGTTGGAAGGATGTCTACATCACTGAAAATGGTGACAGAAAGTTGGAGTGAAGAGGAATATTCTGAAGCAGGAGTTAGGTTTGACTGCTTTAGATAGTTCTTCCAGAACAATGTTAGATAATGTAGGTGATAAGAGAAATAAATGTTGTATCCTTAACTTTAATAGGCATACTTCTAAGTTTCATCCTTAAGAACAATGCTAAGTGTTGGTTTAAATGATAACTTTCGTTAACCTTCTAAAAAAAGTGTTTTCCGGTTTTCTTTTAAACTCAGGAGTGGCTGTTGAATTCTTATATATGATTATTTTTAGGCATCTAGCCATAAGATCACTTATTTCTTTCTCTCTTTGTCTTTTCATATTCATTAATATTTGAAATACGTTCTCTCAACGCCACTTCCTATCTTTACCTTTCTAGTTTACTTTTACCAGTTGCCTGACTTCAGCAATCTTTTGATTCCCACTGGCACCTATAAACAGTTGATGAATCGCCTTTTTAATGTCCCTCATCCTTCTCATACCATCAGCATCTTCTTTAAAGTCCATAGGCAAGGGTTATAATCACACTCTTGCTTATGTATTCAACTTCCTTCATCTCTCTCAATCTATCATCATACCATTCTGGCAAAACCGCAGCCCAGCTTCAAGTCAATTTCCACATGCTCATGCAATAACAGCAATATTAACAAAATAAACTTGGAAGAAAATGCTAGTTTTGGAAAATTGTACAATAAGATGCCATTCTTATAACTCTCAAAATGAGCAAAAACCAAGTAATTAATTTCTTAAGGATTTATTCATTTCAAAAACCTAGACAAACAAGATAATTACAGTCACAAACTTTAGGATTGTTGTTACATCTTTGGAAGTGGGTAATTAGGTGGTAAGTTAAGGGAGGAGCACTTAGTTAGTGATTTGGGTGTTGGGCTCATGAGGTTTTTAAATTGTTATATATTACAATTTACATATATGAAAAAGCAATATATGTAGACACTAGACTTGAGAGAGTTTTGTAAATGTTGTTAACAATTCTGGAATTTATTTTACAAATAATATGAAACTATGTGTTTTAAGAATGACCATGAAATAATAATGTATGTGTTTTAAAATTACAGTATCATTCTGTTAGCTATTTGGAAAATGAATTAGGAGTGGTAAGAATAGATGCAGTAAGACTAAAATTTGTTGAATGGCGCAGTGCAATACTAGAGTGTAGTGTTAGAATAGATTATATTGAGTATGTTTACACATTTTCTAGCTTAAACCATGTTCCTGGACAGTTATTCATGGTATTTGTTATTTTAATACACTGGTTTGTTGTTAGTTTCCTTTGTGCAATCTTTGTGAGATTTTAATACTTGTGTTATATCAACTTTATTAATATTTTAAGGAAAACATACCTATACCTATGATAAGGAACAGTTTAACACTACGTAAATGTTTGTAAAGGTTTAAAAGATTTCTTTCAGCACACTATTTTCAATGGTTGGATTTTAACCACTTTCTTAAGTCTTAATGTTTATTGTTGTGCTAGTTTGCTAAGCTGCTCAAAGCAGATACCAAGAAATGTGTTGCCTTTTAACAACAAGAATTTATTAACTTACAAGTTTATGGTTTTAAAGCTGCAAAAATGTCCAAATCAAGGCATCATCCCAACCATGCTTGATTTTATTTTCCTGACACCCGCTGCCAGCTACCTTGTCCTGTGTCACATGGTAAGGCAAATGGTGGCATCCGCTGATCTCTCTCTTCTCTTCTGGGTTTCACTGCCTTCTGCTTCCTTCATCTGTGACTTTCTTTCAATTTAATTCTCTTATAAAGGACTCCAGTAAAATATTAAAACCCACTGTGAACGAGATGGGTCACATCTTAAGTTAAGCTCCTACTCACCAAGAAATTCTATTTATGATAGATCCACACCCATAGGAACGGATCAACTTTAAGAACATACTTTTCTGAGGTACATAGCACTTCCAACCACCACAATTGGCATATTTATTTTTTTGTCTTCTTAAGTAGGATTGCCAGATAAAATAGAGGATGTCCAGTTAAATATAAGTTTCAGATAAACAATGAATATTTTAGTCAGAGTAGGTCTCAAACATTGTAGGGGAAATATTTTATTAAAATGTATTCATTGTTTGACAGTCAAACTGAACTCGATGTCTTTTATTTGCTAATTCTGCCAACCCTATTATTAAAGAAATTTTGTTATAAATTTAGGAAATTATCTACTCCATTCACAATTTGAAATGTATCATTATAGTGTTATTGAAAATAATTAACTTATAATCAATTCAAGTTTCTTTTCATTTATGGCTACTTATCCCTGATTCTTCCATATTTCATACATTTTATTTTCTGGTTAGTACTCCTAGTGGTTTGTTTTTTACTCTCTCCCCAGAACGTCTGTGTCAGTTTCCTCTTTTCATTTCCCTAATTTATTAATTCACTTTCATCATTTTAACTCCTACATTCTGCTTCCTTACATTTATTTTCTTGTTTTAGAAGATAAGTTCCATATTATTTATAAGTTTTTAGAAGCATCAGAAGCACTTTCCTTTAAAATAGTATCTTATTATTTTGCAAAAGGAAAATGATGATGCATAGTATTTACACATAAAAATTTAAAAGTTTAGTTAGTACATTTTTTTCCCCATGGGCAGTCTCTGGGAATCGAACCCAGGTCTCTGGCACGGCAGGTGAGAACTCTGCCTCTGAGCCACCATTCCCCACCCAGTAACAAATTTTGATAACATAGAAGTTATCACTTCACATTGAAGGGAAGGAAATAATGCACACACAAAGATTTTTCTTCTTGCTATGTCTAGCAAGAATATAGTTAAGTTTAGTCCTATACAGAAATGTCTTTAATCAGTTATTTGAAGCTTTTGTTTCATTTAAACTTCCTCATCAGCTTAAAGAAAGGCATTTTATATTAAAGGAACCATAGACAAAGGAAGCATAGACCCATGAATCCAGAATAGGACTTTTCACCTTAATTGATTCCCAGAAATCAAAACAGGGTAAAAATATCCTACAGTTTACTTTAACAAAAAAGAGAATTACATTTTTAAATTCCACAATGTTTTGTAACATAAGTTAAATATTTAATTAATTTATGTTTATTCTCTGTCATTTATTGGTGATAGTTTCTAGACTACAATTTTTCACATAAGTACAATGTTAACCACAGCTCATATGTTTTAATATTTAATATTATATTTATAATCACTTTCTAAATGATTTGAAAGTGAAGTTTTATATTCTTGGCTCCAATACTATTTTAAGAGGAGACATTTTTCTTAATGTCTCTAAGAACTTGCATTTTGGTTGTTTATACCTTTTTTATTTGTAGACTAGTTTCATTGTCCTCAGAGAATGTAGTTCTCATTTCACTTTGAGCAATCACTTGGCATTTCCTTTGTAGTCTAATATAGGGTTCAATTTTTGAACTTTTCTAAAAGCAATGAGTAAAGTATATTCTTTACATATGGGATATAGACTTTTTTTTTCTATGGACCTGTTAGAACAATCTTCTGTTCAGATTTCTACTATTCCTAAGTTAGTTTTACTTATCTGTTTTATCAAAGACTGAAAGATATGTCTTTAATTATGCTACCGATAGTGTATTTTTCTGTTTCTCTGTTTATTCCATCAGTTTTTCTTCATATATTTGAATAACAAAATAATTTTATGAACCTTAATAAATAGATTTCCCTTATTTCGATCTAAAAATAGATATTCTTCTCTCTTCCCCACAAGCCATGAACATTTCTAGTAGATACACTGTGCCCTAGTTTTGCATATCCAGTACCATAATTCTTGGAAAGTAGTAAAGAGGAGAAGTTGAAATATTTAGAGAAAGACAATAGTCTAGGGGCTCAGACTATGTGGGATGAAAACCACTGTACCCTGGAGTTTATCCACCTAGGTGGTGAAATGCATAGACTATGCTTGGTTAGTGATTCATGCTCTTTTTTTCATGAAGGGCCTTCATTGAAAATGCATTCATCTTGTGGCTATACCTCCTCTCTATAACCTTGCTTTTAAATTATACTTACACACACACAAATCTTATTCCATGAAAATAAGTTTGTAAACTCATAGTAAACTCTGGCAATTTTGAAAATTTATAATTTTCAAAGAGAAGAAATTTTGGCCTTCAAAACAGAAAGTTTTCAGTTCTTATTTTATGAGCTAAAACATCAGGATCAACCATTTATTCTGTCAGCCTAGCTATCATATAAGCTATTCTTTTTGAAATAGTTGATATATAGCAGTTGATATAGTATCATCTATATAAACTAAACACAAAATATAATAAACATTTTGGACATGGATAATAGCAGATAATAGCAGAGGGTATGTACAAGGTACTCCTATAATAACAGGCGCTCCTAACATAGGAACATAAAAAAAGTGGTATATCCCAAGGATACCATTTCCCCCTGTGTAACTGGAAAGATGCAGTTAACACAGTTGAATGGAGGATACTGAAGCTACTATCATCTATCCTTCACTGTCCTTCTGCTGCATTTAGGAAACTTTTTAATTGTAGAGTAATTTAACACTCCCCAAAAGAGGCACACATATCTCTCAGATATGACTGTACTTACTCTATCTCTCTCTCCTGTTTTATCTTGATAAAGAGTCTGTTGCCACCGATCTAAATGTGATGGTGTTTACAGAACATCAGACATACTCCTTATTTAAATAGAGTACTTGCCAATCATTTTTAACTGCTTTCCCTTAATGTATTTTGTAATTTAGGCAGTTATTATGAGTATGCTCAGCTCTTTGTTGAAGGTGTTAGATCTTTATTTTACCCTATTACTCTTTGCCCCATTCCCAATTCAGTTCCTTACATTTTCCATACTTTTTTTAAAAAAGGGATGTTTAAAAATTAGAAAAATTCTGAGAAAAGAAATAGCCTGCAAGATACATACTTTATTTAAATATTCTATCAGGCTCAAAGGACAAAATATCACTCCATAGACTATTCTCTGACAGTAATCAGGTCCTCTGGGCCTTATGGATTGGCAGCCCCAACCCTTCCAAATGCTTGTGTGGTAGCTGTATTTCCCAAACACTGGGGTAAAGGCTCCAGTCACTTCAGGAATTAGTAGGAGACCAAGTACTCCTTGAATGCCAGAGCAGAGGTTCCTCCTCTGAGAACAATGGGGTGACAGTACTCTTCCTAAAAAAGACTCACCCTTTCACACACATGGGTGACCCCAAGAAGATGTCATGGGTCCAGACCTCAGTTTGCACGGTTCTGCCCTTGAAGGGGTTTTTCCTTCAATTAGTCCCTTTCCTGTCCCTTTTAGCCTAGGCAGGCAGTAGTTCCATTCCTACAGAACTTGGAAAAACCTATTGGTTTTTCATGTAGCACATAGGGGTCCAAACCATCAGAAAGTAGGACTTTTCATAAATCCTTCCTGGATAACAAGAAGGGAAAGGGGAATAACATCAGATTTGAAATGGCAGAAGAAAGAATCAGTGAACTTGAAGAAAGAATTATTGAAATTATTTGTTCTTAAGTGCAGAAATAAAAACAATTTTTTTAAAAAAATGCAGAGCCTAATGAACCTGTGGGACAACATGGAATGTACCAGCATACACATTATTGGAGTCCTGGAATGAGAAGATAAATAGGAAGGGGTAGAAAAAATAGTTGAAGAAATAATGACCAAAAACTTTCTTATCTGATGAAAGACATGAATAAACATATCCAATAAGTCCATCAAACTCCAAAGAGCATAAACTCAAAGAGATTTGGACTGCAACACATTGTTGCCAACTATCAAGGATAAAGACTGAGAACCCTAAGAGCAGTAGGAGAGAAGTGCCTCATCACATACAAGGGATCCTTAATAAGAGTAAGTGCCCAGCCCATGCACTTCCCAAACAAACAAAACAAAGAAACCAACAAAATTCAACACATGGTGTTGCAATAATGGATATCACGTGGATAAAGAATGAAATGTGACCTCGCCATACAGCACGCACCCCCACACACACACCCACACAAAGAGTAAGCACCCATTTCAAACTAGAAACCATGGAGGCCAGAAAGTAGTGGGATGATGCTAGTTTGCAAGCTCCTGGAATGTGATATACCAGAACTGGAATAGCTTTGAAAAAGAGGAATTTAATAAGTGATGAGTTTACAGTTGTAAGCCTGTAAAAATATCCAAACTAAGGCACCAACAGGAGGTCACCTTCTCTTAAGAAAGGCTGATGGGTCTGGGACAGCTCTGTCAGCTGGGAAGTCACATGGCTGGAATCTGCTGGTCCTTTGCTTGTGGGCTCCATTGCTTTCAGTCTCTGCCTTGTGGGAATTACTCACTTTGCTTCTCCAGGGCTGGCTTTCCTTTCTTAGCTTTCCTTGGCTCTCTCCAGTTTCTGGTTTGCTTAACATCTCATGGTGACATCTGCTGGGCTGTAAGCATCCCCAAATATGTGTGTCTCTGTTCTCCAAGTGTCAGAATCTGTATCAGCTCTGCTCTGAAATTTCTGTCGGCTCTGTTGTTTCTGTCATTTCTGACTCTCTCCAAAATGTTACCTCTTTTAAAGGATTCTAGTAAACTGATTGAGATCTACCTGGAATGGGTAGAGTCACAGCTCCACCTAATCAAAGGTCACACCCACAATTGGGCGTGTCACATTTCTGTGGGTTTAATCTAATCAAATCTCCAACCTATAGTGCTGAATCAGGATTGAAAGAAATGGCTGCTCCCACAAGATTGGGTCAGGATTAAAACATGGCTTTTCTTAGGTACAGTATAGATTCAAACCAGCACAGATGGTATATTTAAAGTTCTGAAAGGAAACAAAATTATCAACCAAAAATTTTATATTCTGCAAAATTGTCCTTCAAAAATGAGGGAGAAATCAAGATGCTATGAAATAAACAAGAGGAGAGGAAGTTTGTTATCACAGACTTACCCTACAAGAGAGTCCTCCAGGATGATAGGAAAGGACATTAGGCAGTAACTTGAAATCATTTGAAGAAACACAGATCCATGAAGAAAGGAACAATGTAGGTAAATGTGTATGCCAGTATTATTGAATTTTCAGTAGGTAACTTTACTTTTACTTCTTATATGTTTTAAAATATTTCTTTGTTAGTGGGCAGAGAAAACGTAGAGATGCAATTTTGTGACAAGAAAAAAATAAGGAGGTGGGACAAAGGGTTATGGGAGCAAAGACTGTGTTTGTTATTGAAGTTAAATTGGTATCAATTTGAATTAGGTCGGTATAGATATAGGATGTTAAATATAAAGCCCATGGTAGCCAAAATAAAATATCTAAAAAATGTACAGAAGAAGTAATGAGAAGGAGATAAAACTGTTTCAAAAAAGCATCAACCATGCACAAAAGAAGGCAACAAAGGGGGAAAAAAGAATAAGACATACACAAAGCAATGACAAAATGGCTGAAGTCCTGCATTATCAGTAGTTGCTCTGAGTATATATGGATTAAATTATCCAATTAAAAGACAGATATTGGCAAAATGGATTAAAAAAAGTTTTGACATTTTTTGTGATTTGAATACATTGATTAATTGAAAGTGAAAGGATAAAAATTAATTTCATACAGTCCCAAGGACATGAAAATGTCCAAATTAAGGCAGGAATCAGACATCTGGACTCTGAAGAAAGGCTGCTGGCATTTGGAACAGTTCTGTCAGCTGGGAAGGCACATGGCTGCTGCATGCTGATCCTTGCTCCTGGTTCATGAATTTCAGCTTCTGATTCCAGCAGCTTTCTCTCTGTGTCCTGTGGATTTTCTCTTAGTCTCTCCAGGGCACTTCACTCTCTCTCAACATTTGTGAGTCCTCACTTAACTTCTCTGGAGCTAATTCTGGAGTTAATATCTTAGCTTAGCATCTCCCAGGGCATTTTCTGTTTCCAGGCATCTGTACTTTCTCCAAAATGCTTCCCTCCAAAAGACTCCATAAATGGATGAAGACCCACCTTGAATGGTTAGGGTCATGTCTCCATGGAAACAACCTACTCAAAATTTCAACAAGATTGGATTAAAAGAATGTGGCTTTTCTGGAGTATATAACAGTTTCATACCGGCACATTCCCCAATGTGAACTCCAAAAAAAGACATGTTCTTTCCAAATGCAAAACACATTTATTCCATCACAATATCACAAAAGCCTTAAAACATTTTAGTAATAATACAAAAACAATACAAAGTCAAAAACAGTACAAAGTCATATCAAAATCAATTACAGGTATGGTTCGTCCTAAGGCAAAATTTTACTCTGGCTGTGTACCTGTGAAACTTAGAACAAGTTATCTGCTTCCAATGTACAAAGGAAGGATAGTCATAGGATAAACGTTCCTATTGGTATAGGGAGAAATTGAAATGGAAACAGGGGTCACTGGAGCCAAACAGTTCTGAAAGCCTACAGGTCAAGTTCCATTAGATTTCAAAGTCTGAGAGTCATGTAGAATGATATTTTATCCTCAGGGCTTGAGAAAGCAGCAGTCCTACTCTCTCCAAAGGCATACATAATGGCTTGGCTCTCTCCAAGCAGTGGGGTGAGGGTTACATCATTGGGGAGCATTGGGGAGAACACCTTGTTCTCAGCCCCACCCTCCGCAAGTATCTGAGTGGTACTTGGATTCTCTGCCATCTTGGGGGCACATTTTCAACCACTCCAGAACAGTTATTGGTGAGGCACTCCTCAATACCCAGAAAATGTGCTTTCCACCCTCTCTGAGCTCTGTAACACCAAAATTCTTCCTGAATATCAAGGTGGAAGGCCTGTCCTCTGCTTCCTGGGCAAACTCACCCTTTCCACCTGCGTGGGTGGGCCCACTGTCCTGGCACAAAGTTTTGTAGCTCTAGAACTTAGCTTCTATGGTTCTGCCACCGAAGTCTTTTTTCCTTCAATTTGTTCCTATTTTATCCCTTTTATCCAAGGCTGGTGGTGGTTCAATTTATATAGATCTCACAAAAAAATTTGTTGTCTTAGCATGCAGCATACAAGATTCACAACCATCAGACAATAGGACTTTCCACAAATCCTTTCTGGATAACTCCATCTCCAAACCTGTCTCATCCTGCCATGGCTGATCAGTTCCATGTTTGGTGAAATCCTCACATGGAACATTATTCTCTGGGGTCTCACTTTCTGGAAGCCCAGAATTTTCCAGACCATCAATTCCTGTTATTTTTTTTTTTTCTTTTTTGTGCTGAATAGTTCAGTTCTCAACTTAACCCTTGCTTCTCACATATTCCTATAAACTGGAAGAAGCAGCCAGACTGCATTTTCCACATTTAGTTTGGAAATCTCTTCAGCTAGATACCCAAGCTTGTTGTTTTAAAATTCTGCCAACATTACTCAATTTTACTAAATTCTCTGCCACTTTAATATAAGGATCATCTTTCTTCCAGTTTACAATGACACACCCATTATTTCTGTCTAAGTCCTCATCAAAAGTATCTTTAGAGTCCACATTTCTACAAACTGTTCAAATCAATTCAGATGTTTTCTATCAAGCATGTCCAGTTCTTCCAGAACTTTTCCCTTATCCATTTACAAAGCCATTTCAGCATTTTTGGTATTTTCAAATCTCAGCATTTTACTTCTCTGATATCAAAATTTGTTCTGGTTTTCTAATGCTGCCAGAATGCAATACAACAGAAATGAACTGACTTTTACAAAGAGAATGTATTAGGTTATGTATTAGGGTTCTCTACAGAAACAGAATCAATAGGAAATATTCATAAATATAAAATTTATAAAAATGTCTCATGTAACCATGTGAATGTAGAGTCCAAAATTTGTAGGACAGAGTGTGAAACTGATGATTCTGATCAAGGCTCTGGACAAACTACACAGGAGAGGCTTGCCAGCTGAAGCAGGAAGAGAGCCTGTCTCTTCTGAATCCTCCTTAAAAGGCTTCCAGTGATTAGATTAAGCATCACTAATTGCAGAAGACACTCCCCTTGGCTGATTACAAATGGAATCAGCTGTGGATGCAACTGACATGATCATGATTTAATTCTATGAAATGTCACCATAGCAACAGACTGGCCAGCACTTGCTAGCCAGATAAACAGCTACCACTGTCTAGCCAATTTGACACATGAACCTGACCATGACAGTCCACCCCTTGTCAATTTGGCAGCTATACGCATCACCGTAAACCAAACCTAATTTCTAAATAAAAAACAATAAAACACACGTTTTTTTCCCTTTCACCTAACAATACTCAACTGTCCTGCATATAACCAGAAACATTAAATCTCTCCAGAATAGGGTACAAGTCCTTGAGTAATATTCATTCTTAAACTTGATATCTTACAACTTAAATAGTATAACATGAACAAAACAGCATGGCAGTCCTCATTTCTGTAACTGATCATGTGGTCGTAGTTCATATTTATCACTACTTTCTTCCACTACCCATCCCACGTATTGTATTATGTTAGTTTTATATATTATGTACTGTGTTAGTTTTCCACTTCTACTCCTTTTTAGTGGGGGGTTGAAGGTGAGAGTGCACTTACTAGGTGAAATATTTTAATTCCTACTTCTGTTTTCTTCTTTTTAGTAAATTTATAGTAACATTTATATAACAGATTAATTTGGTAAATTTATACAATGAATACCGCTTGCATTTCTTTATTTCTTTTATGGGTATGATCATTTAAAGTTGTGTAAGAAATTTTTTTGTTCAAGATCACATTCTGTCATATGAAAAGATTGCAATCTTTTTAATGGATGGTTCTTTTTCTCCTCCTCCTAATTTTCCTCCTTCTCTCCCTCTCCTTCCTCTTCCACCCTCTCCTCCTCCTCCTCCTCCTCCTTTTTCCACTTTTGTCAAGAGTAGATTGCATTTCTTTTGATATTTTTGTGTACTTTTGTCTCACGGGATTATAAAATTTCCCTCCTCCTTTTACACTTCACCACACACACACACACACACACACATGCACACACACACACACACAGTCTTTAAAGGAGACTCTCCCTTCCAGTTTACCCTTGTCTCCCACAGAACCACCATCTTTTCAAGACTTCCTATTTGAATGCTGGGTGAATTTCTAAATTATTTTCCTAATGTCAGTGTTCCAAGCTACCAGAACTCTTTTCCCAGAGTTTTTGTGCAAAGGAAGGCTTTCTCGTTCTGGGGTTGATTTCATCTCAACCTTTTGTTCTTTATTTAGTACCAATTTTGGGGGTCTGTCTAGCTCTCTGTAAAGACTTGAACAAGGGTTTTGACAAATGGTATGCTGGGGTTGTATTTATTTTATTTTACTATTGTTTTTACTTATAGGTAATTTAAAGTATGTTGCTATGTTGAAAAAAATGGGAGCTATGTCATCAAGTTGTTTGTTGTTTTTCTGTATAGTTTTGGAGGAAGGTTATAAGCCATTACTAAGCTACTTGGAAGTTCTCTTTACCCCTATTTTATAGAAGAGAAAACCATAACTCACTGAGTTTGGATGATTGCCAAAATCCGGCTTATATGTGGTGCAGCAACATAACCACTCGCTATACTGAAATTACAAATGTAGCTTAAATCTGCAGTGGATCGAATCAACATGTTATTCATAGCAATGAGCCCAGGAAGAAATATTAGAATGGCAGCAGAACAGAATGTTAAAGTGGCTAATCTATTTTAGGGAACAGCATTAAAATGACATAGGTCCAAACGCTGAGCGAGATAAGTAAGGTCAGAAGGGACAAGGAAACAGCCAAAAAATTTTTTTAAAAAAGGCAGTATGAAATGGATGAAAGTATGCCATGAGAAAAGTGTGACTTTTGCAATAATGAAGAAATATAAAGGATGGTAAGGTTAAGAGAACAATATTTGTTTTCAGGGAGAGAAATCAGCATAAGCATTAGCTTAGGTCCAGGAAAAGCACAATTAGGGAGATAAATGTTCAGTTTCCTGAAAACTCAAAAGCCAAGTAAATATATGGCGTACAACCAATCTTATGGATAATCCTCACAATTATTAAGTTTTTAAACTTAACATTTGCAGTTTGCTTGGTTATGTGTGATCTTGTTTTGAAATGGCAAGTTGTGTTTTCAAAGGAGTAGTCAATTTCAAATATTTGAGAACTGGAAAAATGAAACTGTGCAGAGGAGAGAGAATTATTATTTGAAGGTTCAAAAGGGAGTACCTCTGTGAATCTGCAGATAGATAAGTGTCTTCAGAAGAACTGAATGTTCCCAACGATACACTGTGTTTCTGTGCCTCAAATTGCTTCTAAGAAACAACAAGGTCCAGGCCATAGATTTAGCAAATACTTAATGTGAAGTGAGTGGGTGTTTAGCATGTTCCTCAAGGAACCTTGTTCCTCCAAGGCATCAAGGGACTAGCAAAACCAGTCAAAAACTGTCTAATGGCAGGCTTGTATGTATCTGGCAAACAGGTCAAATGTTTTGATTACATGGTTGTTTATTTGTGACCATGAGATTCTTTCCAGGGGGAATGTGGCCTAGCAGAGAAGACAGACATCAGCAATTCTGTAACCTATACTCTTTTTTTTTTTTTTTTATGCCTTTGTGGCTTTATTTTACGTTAAGAACATGTTTTTTCTACATACATTTCTAAAATCAGTGAATGGCTCACTCATAATGAACAGAGGCCCACTTTCCTAGTGGATCAATTTAATTCTTGAGAAAACCAGCAACATTTAATATTATATTCTTTCTCAAACAAGTGCACAGATTTGACCAAAGAGATGTATAGGAAATACATTAAAATGTAGGGACATTTCCTTGCCATGTATATTGGAATAGTCCTTTATAGCATGTGGACATCTCCTTCATTTGACATTGCTGATTGCTCTCTCCATCTTGTTTTCATCCTTTGACCATTGTTCTTTCTTTCAGGAGCATTTGTCCCTTCCTCTATGCTTAAAGGAGTGTTTCTCTAAGTGTGGGCTGCAAACTCTGTACTCAGATTACTTGGTGTATGTGTCTAGAATACACAGTCCCTTGATCCACCCACTTTACTTATTGGATAAGAATTATAGAGGGCGGGCCACGGTGGCTCAGCAGGCAAGAATGCTTGTCTGTGATGCCAGAGGACCCGGGTTCGATTCCCGGTGCCTGCCCATGTAAAAAAAAAAAAAAAGAATTATAGACTAGGGACCTTATGTTGTATATTTTAACATGCTTACTGAGTCATACTTATAAACATTAAAATTTGAGAACTACTTCCTTTAGTGTTACCCTTCCCAAGGGTTTCTTTCAGAGCCCACTGTTCGTTCTCAGAATTTAAATACCATTACTGGCATGCTGACATCTATCAAATGCTATTTTCAGCCCTGACTATTTTCATATATTTAGCAGACCCACATACCTCAATGCCAACATGTGTATATGTGAACTTGTTATATTTCTTTGTAAATGTACTCCTGCATCTATATTTTCTGTTGATAACTGCCATTTATCTAGTCACTGGAGTTAGAAATTTGAACTTAGAAACCTGAAAATAAACTCAATCTGCTTCTCTCCTTTCTCCCACTCCCCAACCAATCAATCTATACATTTGGCAAAGTTTTCCTCCAAATATTTCTCAAATTTGTTCCCTACTTCAACTTGGTTACCAGTTTGCACAGTTTAGGCCTTCAGCATACCTTAGCTGGGCTGTCTCCTTTCTATTGCTTTTTTATTTGGGGGGGCGGTGCATGGGCCAGGAATTAACCCAGTTCTCCAGCATGAAATGCAGGCATTCTAAATACTGAACTACCTGTGCACCCCTCCTTTCTATTGTTTTTAAACCACCCTTTTTACAGCCTCTAGTATGGTTTATCTAAATGCATAGTGTATCAGCTCAGAACCCAATAAAGAACAAAGAGTGCATTCAAAACCAGATAATTCAAGGACCTTTTATTCACCAACAGACAATCTCTACAGGGTTGGATGTAGAGCAATAATCTGGCCAACTGTTATTACCCTGAGGCTCCTTGGGATGAAGCTTAGTTATTGGAATATGGGAAAATTAAGTGGGTAAGGCTGGTTATTGAAAGAAGCAGAGATCTTTGATTAATTGAGGACATGCCAGCCCAAGTTATCTTCACAAGATGGGAATGAAATAAATAGATACTCTGTCCCTACTCCCATCCTCCCTCTGATGCCTAAACTGGGATCCTGATTGCTCAAATCAGCTGGAAATCAGAAGGCATGTCAACAACTTGATGTAGTCCATACACGCCAGTCTTCTAGGGCAGAAGACAGGAAAGAGAAAAGTAGACAATGGCTCTGGAAGGGCAGGGGAAGAATCCAGGACACAGGTCTTACAGTGTAGTTCCAGTACTTGTAACCCTATGGATTATGGATTCCCCTATCTCCTATTATGTAAAGTTTCTGTTCTTTAACACAAAGAATTCCTCTTTGTTTGACAGTCTCTGCTTGGCAGACCTGCTACAGAATGCAATTGCTTATGGTTCCTTTTTCACCTCCTAGTTTTTCTTACATCCATGTTTTTACTCAGGGTTTTCCTTCAAGAGGAAATGCTCAGTTCTTCCTTCCAATTCCTCCCAAGAAATAGTTCAGCCATTTCCTTTGTTAACATCCTTCTTCCAAATATTTTTACAGAAGAAGCTAGCTGCTGCTTCTCAGTACAGTGGAAATCTCTCCATCCTTGCTTTTGCCACACTGTTTCTTAATGATCTATCTGTGTTTGTCACCCAACCAGACTCTGAGTTCCTTGAATAAAGAAGCAGTGACTTGTACATGTTAAAAATCCGAGGGCTAAGCCTGATGCTGCTGTGGAAAGAAAAAATAAATTAGTAACTTCTTCCTGTCTCTTCTCTCTTGGATTGTGTATGCTAATAGTCCAAAGAATCACTTTCAGATTTCAAACAAATGGTGTGCATCTAAGTACCTCTCAGTGGGGCTGCAGCCAGCATTAATATTGAAGTGGTATGTAATGGCCAATTTTGTTTCCTCTGTAATGGAAATTGATGGAAGGAAGGTTCACTATGGATAATTGTATTGATTTTAGTTTTACCACTTTAATATCTAGACGGTTCTTGAAAGTGATTGTTGTAATCACAGAAAGACAAGCTGACATAGAAAACGAGCCTTTATTTTTCTCTCTTCCATCTAGACTTGCCACACTTCTGTAAAAAGATTTTTCTTTCTATGCCTCATTCTCTGCTTACCTCCCTCAAAAGACTTGCATTTCCAGTTTTTAAGGTATTTTTTTTATTTTGAAGTACTTTCCAACATACAAAGTTAAAAAACTAATACAAATATTATACGAGAATTCCAGCATACTGTTACTACCCAGATACCCAGAGCTACCAATTTTAACATTTTGCATATATGCTGTATCATTCTATCATTCTGTCTGTCTATCTATCTATCTATCTATCTATCTATCTATCTATCTATCTATCTATCATCTATCCATCCACCCATCCTTTGGCCTCTTTATCTATTTATCAATCCATTTTCTGAATACTTGAGTGTAAATTGTATACATCATGCTCCTTAAAACTTTAATATTGCTGTAAGCGTTTCTTAAGAACAAGAATATTCACTTACGCAAACACCATGAGTGCAGTTATCAAATCCAAGAAATTTAACATAGATTATAAAGCTTGCAGTCTTTACTCCAATTTGTTTCATATGTCCAAACAATGCCATTTAGTGTCTTTTTGCCTCCCTTGCTAGATCCCATTCAGGGTCCGGTATTACATTTAAATATCACTGTTCCTACAGTTGCTTGTTTTTGTTTGTTTGTTTTTTTTTAACTGTGGTAACATATATACAACATAAACTTTCCCATCTCAACCCTCCCAAATATGCTATTCAGTGAGGGTTCTCATATTTACACCATTGTGGGACCCCATACCACCTTCCATTATTAAAACTTTCCCAAACAGAAACCCTAAAGCCATCATGCATTAACTCCCCATTCTGCCTGTCCCCTGCTCAGACCTTGGGAAGCTTATACTCTAATTTCTGCCTCTGTGGGCTTTTTTATTCTCTGATATTCTCTTCATAGCCTTAAATTTAATGTCCTAAATCTATAACTATTGTTTTTGCTTTGATACTAATTTAACTTCAACAGCATCCACAAACTATGTTCCCATACCCTTCTGTTCCCCACCTTTTATATGGTTCTTGACACAAATTATGTGTTAATACATTATGAGTCCAAACCCTCTGAATTATCATTCTTTTTTTTTTTTTTTTAACATGTGCAGGCATGGAAATCGAACCTGGGTCTCTGGCAGGCCAGGCGAGAATTCTACCTGTTGAGCCACCATTGCACCACCCGATCATTACATTTTATGCCTTTGTTTTTTCCATCATGTAGGAAGTAAAAAGTGGAGTTGTACACCAAAAATACAGTAGTCTGGCATTCATATTTACTTATGGCATTATGCTAACCAGAGATCTTTATTTCTTCATGTGGCTTCGATCTATTGTCTATTGCCCTTTCCTTTCAACCTGAAGAATTCCCTTTGGTATCTCTTGTAGGACCATACTAGCAATCTCAACACCCTTAGACTTTATTTCTCTATGAATACTTTAATCTTTTACTCATTTTTGAAAGACAGTATTGTTGGATATAGAATTCTTGCTTGGCATCTTTTTGCTTTCAGCACTTTAAATATTTCTTCCCACTGTGTTCTTGTCTCCATGGTTTCCAATGAGAAACTGACCCTTAACCTTGTCCAGGCTTTCTACATGTGACATGTTTCTCTCTTGAGGCTTTTAGAATTCTCTATCTTTAACAATTGACAATTTGATTATACATTCCACATTGTGGGCCTATTTGGGTTTAGCCTGTTTAGAATTTGTTGAGCGTCTTGGCTGTTCATGTTCTTCTTTCTTGTTAAACTTGCAAATTTTTCAGTCATTTCTTTGAATATTCTCTTTGCCCTTTTCTCTGTTTCTTCTCCTTCTGGGACTCCCACAACGCGTATATGGTGTGCTTGATCATGTCTACAGCTTTCTGAGACTCTATTCGCTTTTTTTTCATTCTTTCTTCTTTCTGTTCCTCAAACTGAATGATCTTCAAGTTCTCTGATTCTTTCTTCTGCCAGCTCCAACCTGTTGTTAAACTCCTCTAGGGAATTTTTCATTTCTGTTACTGTGGTCTTCATTGGTAGTCTCACCTCTGCCTCCTTTTCATAATTTTCAACTCTCTATTGATATTCTCTTTGTGTTCATCTATCATTTTCCTGATTTCCTTTAGCTCTTTGTCCATGTCTTCTTCTAGCAACTTGAGCATATTTAAGACTATTTTTAAAAAGTCTTTGGAATGTTTCTGGTCTGGTCTTTCACATTGATGGTTTCTAATGTTTTAATATGTTCCTCTGTCTGGGTCACTTCATCCTGTTTTTTTTTTTTATGTTTTTAAACCTTTTGCTGAAACCTGAAATTTAAATATTTTAATGTGTTATTGTGGAATTCAGGCATCTGTTCCTTAAGTATGTATCCCACTAGTGTTATGACAGAGCTTTCCCTGAATGCTAGGAGTGAACTAAAAATTAAAAATGAAGGAAATAAAGAGAACACCTTCCCAGTCTTTGCAAATTGACCTGTGGAGCTCTCCTCTCAGGGTTTATTCACACAGAGTTTAGAGAGACTAGCTCCAAGTCAAATCTCCATTGCTCCAAGTCAAAACTCCATTGTCTGAAGCACTAGAAATCCTGGCCCCCATTTACATGGTTCTGAAAGTCTGTCCTTTCCCAGGAAAGAGATTCATCACCATCCCAGGCACTGTACTGTATACCTAGCAATCCCTTGCCTCAGGCAGCACAGCTTGACTGCTCTTCCATAGCTTTCTGTAGAAGAATTCTGTGAGCAACCTTCTACATGCAGGGAAACTTCTGGGACAGCAAGTTCCTCAGGCTACCACTAGAAAGATTGGGCTGGGCACATGCTCCCAGTATGTTTATGAGGGATGCTCTGCTCCCTCCAGAATCAGGACTAGAGATATTCACTAGGAAGCATGTTCTGCTCCATGCTAAGCCAAAAGGATGGAAAGGGGTATCCATGGAAATACAAAACCCTACTACTTTTAAGTAGTTGTTTTCTTAATTCAGCACCTACCCTGTTACTGCAGCTCTTTAATTTCTTTCTTGAGCTTTAAGAAATATGTTTCTGCCGGTTGTGTTTGTTCAACACTTCTGTGGGGGGATGGAGCCCTGAAGTGTCTCTCTCCACCACCTTGATCAGAGCCAGGCCTACTTGTAATTTCATTTTAATTAACATCTCGTCAGTGCAGACTGAAACATGGAAGATTGAAACTATAATGAGGCCACATAGATTAATCAATGTACTAGCTGATTTTCATTTAATGTCTATACGCTGTTTACCTTGACTATAATGTGGCATACCATGAAGCATAGGCAAACTTGCCTTCCAGAAACATACAAAAGTGTTGCCTCTGTAAAATTGTGGATGGATATTAGAATGGAAGCACCTTTTCCCAAATCCTGCTTTCTCCTGGGAGGGAGTTTTTCCCTAAATATACTCTGTTCCTCCTGACCACTCTTTACCTTTTATTCTCTTTGTCCTTGGGAAGTAGATCGTATGCTGTCTTATTGTTAGGTCTCAGAAAAAATTCTAAGAGCAAAAGGAGCTCTTGACACAGAGTCCCCTTAGCCCCCCTCCTCAGCATCCTTAGCAGGTCCAAGGATCCAGATATGCACCAATTGCCATGCTGCTGGTGCTGTATCCTCCAGATGAACGAGGACATCCCAGATAACTAGAAATATGGTCATAATCTGTCTCTGCTCATAGCACCCTCCCCTACCAGTGTCTCATCTTGCCTGATACATGCAGCTGCATATCAAAGGAGAATAGTGCGTCAATACCTCAACAATCTATCGTACCACAAGTCAACAAGCCCCCATCCAATTAAGAAACAACATACCACCTCGTGGGCACCCTCCGCTCCCAGCATCACTCTCCCTTCAAAACACAGCTCCCAGAACAAAGAGCAGGGGCTATTTTTCTTTCCTTTCACTAACAGGTTTCACTGGCTCCTGCCTGCATGCTTTCTGCTATCTCCCTGCTTTCTCTCTCTCCAATAAATCTGTTAAGCTTTGACTCACTGTCTTGCATGGGTTCCTAAATGACTCTGTGCCTAACACTTATCGACTTGGCTACTTTGGGGCAGATAACCGTGCATGTCTTAGGAAGGTTTCAGAATAAGACAAGTCAATTGCTAATTGTTTGTGATATTCAGATTGGGTAGAGCTTCTCATTTCCTACAATTATCTTTTGATCAAATGAATTTTCAAGGAAATAAATGCTAGAATCATCACAGAAATCATTTTTTTATGATGGCAATGTTCTAGGTGTATTTAAGATTTTTGTTAGAAACAGAAAACTCTCATTTACTTGCTTTTCTCTTTGCAATAGTTCAAAGCAATAAAAATGTGGTTTATGAAGGAACCTGTCTCTCATTTATATTGAGCACAAAACAAAGAGGAGAAGGCAAACAGGCAGCATGTTTGGAAAATAATAAAATAACTTCTGTGAATAAAATTGAGAATAAGAAATCACAATATAAGACACTGTGATATCCTTGAGGATAGAATTTGTATTCTGCATTGTTCTTGGTATGATCCTTTGCTGATTGTTGGTGCTTAGTAAGTTTTTGTTGAATTGAACTTAATTCGAATCATATAGCTCTATGGTTAAAAATTATTCCTGAAAACATCTCAGAAAAAAGGATGTTGATTTAGGTATAAAATTTAACTTGGATATGTGTATAAATCTACTTCCTAAATCATGTAATACCTCATTAAATCTAATTCTGTTAAATTTTAGTGAATTAAAGAGAAAAATTGTATGCTATATTTTTGACATAAAGACCACACATTTTTCACTGCATTAAAGAGTCTTGTACAATTTGATTTCTTTGTCAGGGGGAAGAACTTGGTGGGCTGCAGTCTATCTCTTTTTGCTGAAGTCCCATAGAAGTTTGTTCAGAGGCTTTTGTCATAATTAGTCAAGGATGAAAACGGGAAATCCAAAACACAGAAATAACATTAGCTTTAAAGGAAACAAACATTGCTTGTTATTAGAATGAGCACTGGAGTTAAAATAGTGCAACATTTTTCCACTTTGACTCTAACACTTATAGTTATCACTATGAGACAAGCTACTTAACTTCTTTGTGCCTTTTCTTTTCTGAATAAGGGGATAGTAATACTGTCTCTATTAGAGTTTTAATAAGGATCAAATGATATTATGCATATCAAAGTTCTTTGCATGGTCCTTAACAGATAATAAGTACTCAATCACTGATAGCTAGTATTATGAATAATAAATGATGGAAAATTAACTTGTAAACGGTCAATGGTTTAATTGGATTATTGAAAGCTTTCCTCTGATAAGAAGTGAGACATTAATTTTGCTGGTTGTAAACTGCTATGTACCAAAGAAAACCCATGCTCTTTTAATCCAGTCTTCTGTGTGCAGACCTATTGTGGGTGAGACCTTTTGACTAAGTGGTTTTCATGGAAATGTGACCCTTCCCAATCAAGGCGGGTATTTAAAATTTTTTTCTCCCATTCTGTAGGTTTTGTTTTCATTTTCTTTTTGTTTTAATGTATTTTTATCGAGAAATATTCACACATACAGTCTATACATGGTGTACAATCAATGGCTCACATTATCATCCCATAGTTGTGTATTCATCAGCATGATCATTTTTAGAACATTTGCATTACTCCAGAAAAAGAAATAAAAAAGACAAAAGAAAATACTCACACATCTCATTCCACTTACTCCTCCCTTTCAATTGTCCACCAGTATTTCAATCTACTAAATTGTTTATCCTTTATCCCTTCCATTAGTTATTTATTTTTATTCTTTTTTTTTTAAGTCATCTGTCCATACCTTCAATAAAAGGAGTATCAGGCACAAGGCTGTAACAATCACAGAGTCACAATGTAAAAGTTATATCTTTATACAATTGTCTTCATGAATCAAAGCTACTGGAACACAGGTCAATGGTTTCAGGTATTTCCCTTCAGCCACTCTAATACGCCATAAACTAAAAAGGATATCTAAATAATGCATAAGAATAACCTCCAGGACAACCTCTTGACTCTATTTGAAATCTCATAGGCACTGTTTCATTTCTCTCTTCTCCCTTTTGGTCAAGAAGACTTTCTTAATCCCAGGTTGCTGGGTCCCAGCTCATACCAGAAATTCTGTCCCACATTGTCAGGGAGACTTACACCCCTGTGAGTCATGGCCTACATGGGGGAAGGTAGTGAGTTCACCTGCTGTGTTAGCTCACAGAGAGATGTCACATCTGAGCAAAAAAGAGGTTCTCTGGGGATGACTCTCAGGCATTAATATATGTAGGCTTAGCTTCTCCTTAGCAGGAATAATTTTTATAGAGGGAAACCCGTAGATTGAGTGCTCAGCCTACTGAATTGGTTGTCTTCACTGCATGTGAGAATATCAGGAATTCCCCAAATGGAAAAATTGAATATTTCCTCCTTTCTCCCCATCCCCCACAGGGACTTAATAAATACTTCTTTTTATTCTCTGCCCAAATTACTCTGGGATGTATTGGTGCATCATAGTAACTTGTACAAACCGACAAGATCTCATGCCATATTCAAGAGTCCATGTACTTACAGTGTTCAACTAAATTGGCCATACAAGTTAAATTATATAATGCACTACACAAAATATAAATTTTGCACCAAATAAACATCTTTCCTTTGGTTTCATACAGAAGTTAAAGTTTTAAAATATGGATTATATCATCTTTTACCCAGGGTTCTGATTTACCTTAGTGCTAAGGTAGACTAAAGGTGTGTCTTAATCTGCTTGCTGGAGTCCTTTAAGGGAGACATTTTGGAGAGAGCTCAGAGCTGAGGGAAACTAAAAGAGAAAGAAAATGCCCCAGAAAAAGCCAAAAGGACTCACAGGAGTTGAGAGAGCTATTTTGAAACCAACCAAGAAGAGAAGGTCCAAGAAATGTCACCATGTGCCTTCCCTTGTGACAGAGAAACCTCAGATGTAATCAGCTTTTTTTCACTGAAAGTGTCCTCTTGTTGATGCCTTAATTTGTATATTTTTATGGGCTTAGAACTGTAAATTTGTAATCTAATAAAACCCCATTGAAAAAGCCAACCCAATTCTGTTATATTGCATTCTGGAAGCTTTAGCAAAATGAAGCAGACTTTGATACTAAAGAAATGGGGTGCTGCTATTGCAAATACCAAAAATGCTGGAACAACTTTTTTTTTTGCATGGGCAGGCCCCAGGAATCGAACCCAAGTCTCTGTCATGGCAGGTGAGCATTCTGCCACTGAGCCACCATTGCCCACTCTGGAACAGTTTTATAATGGCCACAAATGTGAGATGAATGATAGAGAAGGCCTGGATTGCTTTAAAGAGACTGTTGGTAAAAATATGGATGCTAAAGATTCTTCTAATGAGACCTTAGATAGAAATGATGAATGTATCATTTCAACTAGAAGAAGGACAATGCTTGTTTTAAAGTGGCAGAGAATTTAGCAAAATTGAGTGTTGGATGGAAGGCAGAATTTAAAAGCAACAAGCTGATATACTTAGCTGAAGAGATTTTCAAATTAAATGTGGAAAGTGTGGCCTGGCTTCTACTTGCAGCTTATAGTAAAATGCAGGAGGAAGGGGATCAGTGGAGAACTGACAAAAAAATCAGGAATTGATAGTATGGAAATCTCTGTGCTTTTTCAGAAAATGAGACCCCGGAGGCTAGTGCCCCATGTGAGGATTTAACCAAACATGGAACCATTCAGCTATTGCAGGACAAGCCAGGATTGGAGATGGAGCTATATAAGAAGGATTTGTAGAAAGCCCTATTGTCCGATGGCTTTGAATCCTATAGGCTGAATGCCAAACCAACCATTTTTTTTGCAAGATCTCTATGAATGGAACCACTGCCAATCTGGACTAAAGGAGATAGAAAAGAGACAAATTGAAGGAAAAAGTGCTTCAAAGGCAGACCTATGGAAGCTAAGGTCTGGAGCCAAGAAATCTTGGGCCAAGAGAGTAGACCCACCCATGCAGGTGGAGAGGAATTTTCTGAAAGGCAGAGGACAGGCCTTCTGCCTTGATGCTGAGCAATAGCTTTGCTGCCCCAGGCCTCAGAGGGTTTCAGGAGAGCCTGGCCGCCACCCCACTGTTCTGAAGGGGTTTAAAGTGTCCTGGAGATGGCAGAGAATCTTGTGCACACAGATCCTTGAAGAGGGTTAGGCCAAGAACAAAGTGTTCTTCCCAACCCACCACAATGTTGTAACCCTCACCCCAGTGTTTGGAGAGAGCAGAACATCTGTGTAAATCCTTGGAGAAGGTGGGGCTGCTGCTCTCTCAAGCCCTGAGGATAGAACATTCTATAAATCACTCTCAGACTTTGAAATCTAGTGGAGCTTGCCTTGTAGGTTTTCGGAACTGTTTGGGACATTTGACCCTTGTTTTCCTTCCAATTTCTCACTATGCCAATGGAAATGTTTATCCTATGACTTTCCCTCCTTTGTTATATTAGAAGTAGATAACTAGTTGTAAGTTTCACATGTCCACAGCCAGAAGAGAATTTTGCTTTAGGAGAAATCATGCCCGTAACTGATTTTGATAAGACTTCGTACCTAATACTGTCACTGAAATGATTAAAATTTTTTTGTGATATTATGGTGGAATGAAAGCATTTTGCATTTATAAAGAATATGTCTATTGGGAGTCCAGAGCTTGGAATGTGCTGGTTTGAAACTGTTATGTACTCCAGAAAAGCTAAGATATTTTAATCTATCCTTGAGGGTGCAGACTTATTGTGGGTGGCAACTTTTGATTAGATTGCTTCCATGGAGATGTGGCCCTGTCCATTCAAAATTGGTCTTAATATGCTTGTTGGGGTCCTTTAAGGGAAAGATATTTTGGAGAGAGATCAGAGCTGAGAGAAGTTAAGAGAGAAATAAAATGTCCCAGGAGAAGCCAGAAGGACCCATAGGAGCTGGGGGTGTAGCACATTCCCTGCGTATTAGGGAGAGCCTGGCCACTATCCCAACCAAAGCTGAGGGTTTGAACCAACTCAGGAGAAAAGGGCCAGCAAGTTTTGCCCATGTGCCTTGCCATGTGACAAAGGAATCCCAGGTGCCATCAGTCTTTCTTCAGTAAGGTATCCTCCTGTTGATGCTTTAATTTGAATATTTTCATGGGCTTAGAACTGTAAATTTGTAATCTATTAAAATTCCATTGAAAAAGTCAACCCATTTCTGGTATATTGCATTCTGGTGGCCTTAGTAAGCTGAAACAGTAAACTTAGATGATGTTTGGCTATTTCAATGTGTCTGAAGAAGCCTTTAAAGAATGGACATGAAATTAAAACATCTAAAAAGGGAATGTGTCCCAGACCATGCACCCAAAAAATAAATAGATAAAAAAGAAAAAAGGGAATGTGCCAACATGGATAAATAAAAGTAGAAAGACTCACAGGCAGTGCCCATCCAGAACTATGAAAGGATGGGCCTGTAGTACCTCAGACTCCTCCCTATGTCTTTGATTAGCGAATTTGAATCCCAATATTGCTTCCTTTGGTAGGGCTTTCCTGTCTCTCTAGATTTGATCTCTAATCTATTTGTTGTTTTTCCTGTATCATAACTATCTGGGGTTCAAATGAACACATAGGCATTCTGGCTTCTGTGTCACCTTATAGAGAACTTCATTGGTGGAAGTCTGGCCCTGAGATTCATAGTCCAGCTTGATGAGTTGTCAATAAAAATAATTTCTGGGCCAGAAAAATGATTTGTGTTGATTCTCAAATTAGATGCCAATCTGTGAGGCCACTAGATGTCCAACTGGCCAGCTATTTCCTGGTGACATAGCTATTTCTTTCCAAGTCTCCATAAAACTTCAAATTAACTAAATATCTTAATTTTCCATCCATACAAGTCTTCTGCTACACTACTGTATTCCTTACAAGAAGGGGCTGTATCTGATTCATCTGTGTAGTATTAGTGCTTTTGCTGAGCCCAAGACAAAGAATTTATTTAATATATTTTGTTTGAGTAAATGAACCATCCATATTTTATGGTTTGAAATGGCTGCCTGGATTTTGGGAATAGTTTCCAGAATTGAATCAGAGTTTAGGTTTGTGCAGATTCTATCGGTTTGGCAAAAATATAATGCACCTTTGAATTCTTGTTCTGACAAATGAGCCAGTTAACCATCCATAATGTAAAAGATGTGTTTAATTTGACAATTCATTATTCAAATAACTGATTTTTAAGCACTTTCTTTGTGCTGACAGCTTGCTGTAGAGGTATCTAAGCCGACTGTAATTGAATAAATGGAAAAATACCCTATAGTTTATTATCTAAAGCTAACCTCTTTGTATAGACCATAGATGCAATAGTATCATTCGGTTAAAATACTTGACAAATGCTCCCTAGAGGATAGACATAAGTTGTTCTTTAAATAAGTGGTAGGATTGGGAACTGTTAAAGAAAGGAGAATTCCAAGAGGATTGGAAAACATGAAGGAAAGCGAAGTATGAATGATGGTATTGCATATGGAGGGGCTGGTTCAAGATGAAGCATCACTCATCTATGCAACTAATAGTAAACAACCAGGTTCCGTCAAGTATTCTCTCATAGCTCATCATATTTATTACCATATTCTTTCATGCAATTTTCTTCTAAAAGTAAAAATACCCTTTGATTTACCACTTTATACTATCTAAAAAAGTATTCTATAAGTTGATATTATTTAAACATACTTTGTGTTTTTAAAGAAAAAGGGTGGGCAATGTAGGAGGAAGGAAACATACACGGATAAGAGGCAGTTCTGGTTTGAGTTCTGGCCTCGACACTTACTGCATAATCTTGGTTAAGTTGATAAACCTCCTTGAACATCAGTTTCCTTATCTGTTAAATGGGAGAAAATTTAGTATCTTCATAGAATTATAAGGATTAAATGAAATAAAGGTAATTAATTGTATATGACACTGGCTGTCACATAGTTGCTAATTAATAACTAGAGGCTTTTTTAAAAATATCACTACATTGTTTAGTAATCTGCAGCACCTTGCATTCAACTGCTTGACACATTCTAGTGAGACAAATGCTTATTCATACTCTTCCACTTCTTCCTTTTCCGCAATTGTCTGTACCTTCTCCTACACTTGGCCCAGCGTTAATCTTCCTTCCTCAGCTTGGGCTATTAAGGATGCTTGGTGCTTTTTCACATGAACCCGACATGGTGCATTAGCAAACCCAAAACATGAAAGTAAGTAAACATCATCTTACCATGAATTACCAAAACCACTTCTTTCATAAAAAAAAGCAAATGCACATTATCTGGACTCATACATCAATCAGCATTCTTGCTATATGTAGGAAGGAGTTAGGAGAAAGAAACTCATCTCAAAGATCTGGATTCAGGTGCAGCTATTTATTGCTATTGAACATTGGAGAGTTTTTTTAAATTAAAAAATAAGAATATCAAGATTAAAGAAGGTTGTTCATCATCTTGATCAGAACACAAATGTTTAATTCTATCAATTACATCATATTTTTAAAGCAAGAGAATCACAAAAATGAATTACAAATATGAAATATGTGTTTAGAAGTATCCAATAACTTGCCATCCATTAGGAAGGCACTGGTGAAATTTTTTTACAACTAAAAACTATTATTTTAATTTATCATTACTTTCAGAGTGCACTGAAAGGACAACCTGTGATATGAAAGGATCGACCTACTTGCTTTAGGTCTTTGCTACTTATTAACGAACTGCAAACTGGGGAGATATAAGCTCAAATTGTAATATATTTTTCTCTAATATTAAAAAATATTGAGTGGAAAAGTGAATGTGCTTTCTGCATATACTAAAGTTTCTCTCAATATAATTTTAATTGGCATAAAAAATGAATGTCAAATTCTGTTTTTGTAAAATCTACTCTAACAGATTCTAAGAGAATCCACATTTTTTAACTCAGAAAATCTAAATATCTTCATATTGCTGAAAGTTAAAAATAGTTTTTCTGAGGGAAAGTGTACAGAATTTGTCACGCTGCATGGGTTAATATGCTTTATTAATTGCTCAAAGAATTACTTAGAGTTGTGAATCCATGTAATAATGAATTAAATGCCCATTATCAGACTGCTGCATAGCACAATTTTATGTTGATGTTAAATTTTGTCTAGAGCCAATAAACGACTAATACATTGTGGATGTCTCCCTAATTGTACATGATTATACTTGTAATAACTTCAATTTGACACAACATTATCTTTTCGTGAATTCATTGCATAGTATTTATATCCTCTTTACTGGAGTTTAAGTAATAAAGCCCAATGCTCCACAAGGGCCAATTTGCTTTGAGAGTTTTGTCTTTGTCTTTTTGAAGCTAATAAACTGGCAGCCTTCTTGGTAATGTTTAAGAGACAAATGCCAACCTTTAAGTTGATTTCCTTGTGTTTCTTCAGTGTATGCTTTGTCCTGAATCAGAAGTTGCTGCCCCTTTAAAGAACAGCATCTAGTCAAAAGCTTAGTAGTGGCCACAGTTGCAGATAATTGAAATGTAATTTCCTTTTAGCTTTAGAACTATGCCATAAGCATAACCAGATACTCAAACAGACATTGCACATACAGATTTATGGTTCCAGCTCCCAAACTGTCCTGGACTACCCATTTCTAAGTAGGCTAGGTAGCATGGAGTGAGAAATCCACAGACAATCTCCTTGTCTGTTCTTCATTTTGTTTCTTCGGATTTCACTTTCAAAGTTGTAGATGCCTCTGGCTCCTTCATATGTTCATGTCAAAACAAATTTAAAGAACGCTTAAATTCCCAAATGAAAATTCACATCATTTCAGGTATTTCTAAGGAACAAAATGAAAGCATTATAACATTGCAAAAATTTTGCTTCAATCCCAGGACATCAATGATTTTTGATGTTTCTTTTAGGGCAGCACATGTTAGGAACTGCAAATGAAAGCACAGCAGCTGTCCTTGGGATAACCGCATGTTGTCTCAGAGAATTTCCCTAATAGCTTTCCTTCTATTAAGATTCAGCTCCTGTCTTGGCTTTAGGAGCTCACAGATGATTTCTTGGATACATAAAAGACCATCCAGACACATATATTAAGGAAAAGAGCTGTTAAAAGCCCAACCTGAAGTTTCATGGAATCAGAGTGGTTGAGGTTCTGTTACACGTGGTTTCCAAAGAGAAGATGTGACAAAAATATTATTGTATAGGTTCAAGGTGGGAAAAGATTTTTAAAAAAGGACAACAGTCTGTTCCAAAGCATTTGCACTCTGGGGCTATTTATAGAGAACTTGAAACTCTGGATCCTGAAAGTGGGGTGAAATCTTTGGCGTGCCCTCCATACGTCCTCGCACATTGCCCAGGCTCAGCGTGACTTTTCAGAACCTTCACTTTGAATTTGTACCCACAACAAGACGATAGCCATGGATATTGTTTTTGCTGTTCAGCTTCCAGCTTTTTTATCAAGGGTGGAAACAAGTAATGTGAGGTATAAGATCCAGTGTGTGCTGGGGGGTGGGGGTACTAAAGAAAGCTTGAAATCTGTGATAAACCTGCTGTGGTGGTTTGAAGCTATATGTACCCAGAAAAAAAAAAAACATGTTCTTAAATTTAATCCATCCCTATGGGTGTGAACCCATTGTAAGTAGGATCTTTTGATGAGGCTACTTCAGTAAAGGTGTAAACTACCTCAATAAGGATGGGTCTATTTCTATTACTGGAGTCCTTTATAAGCGGAATTAAATTCAGACACAGAGAGGGCTGTGTGATGGTGGATTAATGGGCAGAGCTCTCGCCTGCCATGCTGGAGACCTGGGTTTGATTCCCGGTGCCTGCCCATGCAAAAAAATAAAATAAATTCAGACACAGAAAGAGAAAGCCATAGGAAACAAGAAGCTGAAAAAGAACCTGGAAGAGAAGGAAGAAAATAGGTAAGTTAGCCATGTACCTTGTTATATGACAGGGGCCAAGGATCACTGGCAAGCAGCCAGCTCCAGAACACCAGTCTTTGGGAAGAAAACATCGCCTTCATGATGCCTTGATTTGTACATTGTTTTGGCCTCAAAACTGTAAACAAATAAATTTGCATTGTTTAAGCTGAACCATCACATTGCTATGTGCTTGAGCAGCTCAGGAAACTAAAACATATGCTGACCCCTAACACAATCTTTCCTACCCTTAAGAAAAGGGGCAGTCTTTTTTTATACCTATAAATACTTGATAGGAGGGATCAAAACCTCCTTTCTGTGAAGGGCAAGATAGTAAAAAATTTAGGCTTTCTGGACCATGTTCTTTCTATAGCAACTACTCAACTCAGCAATTGTAGGGCAAAGTAGTCATAAATAATATGTAAATGAGTGAGCATGGATATGTTCCAATAGAACTTTATTTATGGACACTGAAATTTGAATTTCATGTAATTTTCACATGCATGAAATATCAATCTTCTTTTGACTTTTTTCAACCATTAAAAATATAGAAAGCATTCTGAGATCTCGGCTCTCCAAAAATAGATGTTAGATTGGATTTGGTCCAATTCATAGTTAGATGACCCCTGTTTATGGGCCCATTCAATGCTGAAGTAGACTGGCTTACAATCATTCACTTTTCTTGGTTAGGGAGGTCTGGGTAAATAGTGACCCTTGAGCAAACCGAAAGCCTGCCTTACATGTGGTGAGCAGAGAAGGTAGTGGTAGGGGGCCCATAAATGTGGACATCTTTGCTCTTCCACCCTAACATGCAGCTGCTCACCCATACTCTATCACTGAACCTAGAAAAGGGCATTATTACTGAGAAGACAAGATAGAAAAAAGGCACAGTCTATGACTAAATGAAATAGAGAAAAGGGCCTCTGGGCATTGTGCCCCTCTTCCTGTGGGTGCACTTCATGGTAGGATTACCATATTTGACAAGCAATATAGAGGAAGAATTTCAGTTCCCACTTGCCATATTCAGTCATACTCAGGAGCTCTCCCTGTAAGCTCATGTAATTTTGTTCTCCAAAATGGATTTGTTCAATTTGTTTGGAGAAGAACTTAAACACATTGCATGGAGTAAAAGTACCTGCCTACCAGGTTTTGGGAGTTTGGGAAAAGTCTGTTTCAAGTAAGCTATCTCACTTTCAGCTTCCATTGAACCTGAAGTTCCTGGGGTTCTCCAGGAAAGAGAACCTTGTTGTAGCCTCTTTCCTCGTGTTAGTTGTCAAGTTTCACAAGTGTCTGTTTACCGTTGTCCACCTGCTTTTCTTCTATAAATCTGTTTAGATCCCTTATCCACTGAAAGTTTTCTAATTTCTATTTCTATTGTTCATAGGAGGAAAATCTCCTTTTTTTTCCTTTTTTCTCATTTCAAATGGGGTGAGGAGGAAAGTAGGAGATAAACCCATGTGTTGGGTCTGTCATCTTGAACACTGGAATAATCACTTAAAAAAAAAACTATCAACACGATTACAATGGATGGAGATTGGATGACACATTGAGAAATGTTGCCTCAATTGATGTGGACCCCCCCGTCTCTTTGTACCCACATCTCAACAATGGAATAGGATTAGGATTCAAATTAGGAGTCAGAGTGAAGTCAACTTCCAGCTCTACCACTCTTTAAATGTAAAATACTGAAAACTATTCAAAGTAGTTTATATGTATTATCTCATTCAAACTTCACATATGAAGTAGGTAATATTGATGACTTTCCAAATTTATAAGCAAGGAAATTGAAGTTTAGTAAGTCTGACAAGATTAAATAAGATATTCATGATCATTACACTATATTATAATCAACACACCTTACTGTATTATTATACTATACCATGTCATTATCTCATGGATTAGTTGTGAGTATCAAATGAGAAATAAAGGTAAAATGACTGATGAATGGTACTCAGTAAATAAAAGTTAGCTATTTTGATTTTCATTTCTACCAGTTCTAAGCCTAAGATGCCTTAAGCCTTAGTAGTCTTCCCACTTACCATTTACATCTTCTGACTACTTGGCTAAACTCTATTCTTGCTTCGAGTCCATCCTTTTCATAAAAGTTGTTCTAACTGTACTAATTTACTATTTCTTGATTTCCATGATAATAATGCTTCCTAAAACAATTTAATAATAGACAGTTTGCAGTGTTCATAATTTTAAAACTGTATTTTAGTTTTACTAACAAATTCCTTATAGTAGAGTCGTATATGCAACTTCCACATTCTTCTAAGAACCCACAGAAGAGGATGTACATAGATTAAGTGTTCAGATATTTGTCCATGGAACAACTGGTTACATATAAAGTGCCTGAGGTTCCTCTCCTTTATCCTGCAGGTGGTCTAGAGAGCAGATGGGTATGTTTCATATGACGTTGGGTTTTCATGCATATATATATATACATATATACCCCTCAGTACCATGCCATGAATCTAAAATTCAGTGTGTAAATGTGTGTGTGTATTGTTTGCAATTTTTTTTTTTTTTAACATGGGCAGGCACCAGGAATTGAACCCGGGTCCTCTGGCATGGCAGGCAAGCATTCTGGCCTGCTGAGCCACCGTGGCCCACCCTGTTTGTAAAGTTGATGTTCTGAGAGGAGATAAATAGTGAACTCATTTACTATTGTTTTCATAGGCCAAAATAAGTCCAGTAGCAGCAATGAAGTAGTGAATACTCAGTACTGTTAATTAATGACAATAACAGAAGAAGATTTGAATCATTTAGTATGTGAAAAGCCAAAAAAAGTAGAAATGTTATTTTTAAAGTATTGAGAATTGAGGTTAATAGTTATCAGTCCCTACTTCCCACTCTTATTCTTTACTTTGCTCTCTCATCAATATATTCTGAATCCTATTTTCTGCAGTATCATAAAAGAGAAAGCGAGAAGGTATACTTGATACTTTCTCACCATTCAGTCTTTTTTTTTCACCTTCAGGAACAACTTTGACTATCAGTTCCATTTTCCCATGCTCCCTAAAGGAAAAGTTAAGAAATTTTGCACACTTTAAGTCTTCACTAAGAGCAATGAGAAAGTTTAGTAAGAAACAATACTAAACACTCAAAACTAAATACACCCATAGAGAGCATGAATGCTGATTAATGGATTTCTTTGAATGCCTAATTTTTACATAAATATCAAAGTCAGTTTCCCTTATTCAGCAGAACCAGGTTCACCTAAATTCTTACCTTAATTAAGGGGGCCCCTAAAAAAAGCCAAAAGGAATGAATGATAATTAAATGCTAATTTTGCACAGTTAAAATTATTGCAAATTACATGCAAATTGGAAAATATAATTAGTAAAGCATCTTTCTCTGTGAAAGTTCTGGTGTTATTATCTGAATTTATTTTGTATAATATTCAGGGAGCATTTTCAGGGCTCTGGGCAGAGAACAGTCTCTTATTTCAGGGACCTGGAGTTCACAGTTGTCATGGCTGGTGGAAGCCTCAGTTGATAAAAACTTGAAATAAAATAGTAGCAGCAAACCAAAGGAGAGGAGAAAATATTAAAAGGATGTTTAGAGGTAGAATTCATAACCTTTGCTGGTCCAATGAACAAAAACAAAATTTCTAAAAGAAAAATCAAGAAAATTGGATTTTATAGGCAGAGATGTCACCTTAATTTAAAATTATAATTTAAGAAACTCCAGTAATTATTATTAGAGAGAATTGGGCATACTCAAAGTGTTTTGAATTTTGTATTTAAAGATCTTCACACAAAGTCTCTACAATTTATATGTATATATAGATGATTTTACTATGTAGCCCTGCTAAAAAAGTTTTCATTTTACCAAATATCTGTGCCCCTTGCTATTTGTATCTTGTTTGCTTTGGAGATGATGAGGTTGCAAGTTCTGTGTTCTAAGCAATACTTCTGTGATGGTTATTTTCTGTTTGTTTCTCTAGATGAACCCTCTACCATTCTCTGTCCTGCTCTGGGAGCTCAGATACTGAGTTCCATGTCCTGTATCACCTACATTCCTTTGCCCTCTGGTTTCATATTGGGTTCAACGTATGGATTCTCAGCAGGAGTCTGGCGGGTGGGTGGAGAATGAGGTCAGCATATGTGCTCTTCCCCGCCCGCTGGACTGTGGTTTGGCGGTGGCTCTCTTCTTCCACCCAGAGCCACAGCTCCTGTTAGGGCAGCCTCTCTGCCACCAAGTCAGCCCTTGTTGGGTTACAAGAACAGCAAGCTCCCTTTGCCCCTCCAGATTAGAGATCATAATAGCTTCTGGCTGTTTTGAATTTCTAATGCTTCCCTTGTTGGTGGATTTGACTTCGTAAAGGGTCCATTTATTAAATGAGATAAATGTTTCCTTTATCACATGGAGCATGTTCTGAGTGTCTGGCAAGGACCCTGACTTGAGGAAGAGCTTCATATGCTTGACTTATTATTAAATCACCAATCTTTCCTTATAAGTCTAAAGGAAATGATTCTGACTTATATATATATACATGCCATTATATATATAATGACAGGCGAGAACTCTGCCACTGAGCCACCATTGCCCACCCAATTTTGGCTTTTAAAATTGTTTGGTCCTGGCACCTGCCCATGCAAAAAAAAGTGTAAAATTAAGTTTGTTGGCCCTGTTCTGGGTTAGCTTCATTTTTGTCTCCTCAAATATTCCGCCTCAATTCCTTCCCCCTTCCAAATCTGGCATGGTGCCTAGAAAATTGATGCTCAATAGATGAATAGTAGATGAGTTAATATCTCGAGATGAGTTGCCCAAGCATAGACATGCTTCTGACTTTGTCTCTGATGGTGTTTTGTAGTAGTTGGATCATTTCATTGTAATATAGTCTTTAGTGATTGTCAACACCGACTGCTTCGTCAGTCTAGCTGGTATGCATCTTGACTCTGCTGTTTATGCTAATAAGTGACCGTGAAGATACTTAGTTTGTCAGTGCTGCAGTATCTTTATCTATAAAATGATAATAATAAAGCACAAATTTAATATGATTATTGTGGGGATTAAATGAGTTAACATGCTTGAAGTGCTTAGGATTTGCCTGTGCCAGCTAGGAGAGAATTATAATATCAGATTTATGGTTAGCAAAAAGGAGATTTCAGAACTAGCTTCAAGCTGTATATAAATACATGATTAGAATCTTAGTACCACCAAAAGGAATTTTAAAAACACATAAAATTGATAATGTGGAGTTTCTTGTCAAAATCTTTGTCTAGTGTTAAGCTCTTAGAACCCAGCAGAAGACCTTAGCATTTGCTTGGGCAGTTATCACAAACCACAAGGCAATATTCTCTTAAAATGACTCCTATAGACATTCAATTTCAGGTATTGTGTTATGTTTATTAGTGATTTTTTTAAACTATTTTTATTGACAAATCACACATACATTCTATACATGGTGTATAATCAGTGGCTCACAATATCATCAGGTATTTGTGTATTCATCACCATGATCATTTCTTTAGAACATTTGTATCACTCCAGAAAAAGAAATTAAAAGAAAAAAGAAAAAAAATACTCATACGTATCATACCTTTTACCCCTCCCTCTCATTGAACACTAGCATTTCCATCTACCCAGTTTATTTTACCCCTTATCTCCCGTATTATTTATTTTCTATCCACATTTTTTACTCGTTGTTGATACCCTGGATAAAAAGAGTATCAGACACAAGGTTTTCACAATCACACAGTCACATCGTAAAAGTTATATCTTTATACAATCGTCTTCAAGAATCAAGACTACTAGAACACAGCTCTATAGTTTCAGGTACTTCCCTTCAGCCACTCCAATACATCGTAAACTAAAAAGGGCTATCTATATAATGCATAAGAGTAACCTCCGGGATAACCTCTCAAGTCTGTTTGAAATCTCTCTGCCACTGAAACTTTATTTTGTCTCATTTCTCTCTTCCCCCTTTTTGGTCAAGAAGGCTTTCTCGATCCCTTGATGTTGGGTCTTGGCTCATTCCAGGACTTCCTTTACATGTTGCTAGGGGAGATTTATACCCCTGGGAGTCATGTCACACATAGGAATTTTTACAGGATAGTTCCTTTTTCTTTGAGCATTTGGGAGAAATATAATCTTGGTTTTCTAAATAAAAAGTAGTGTCACTAATCTTCCAAGGTCTTTTCACAAATTAAAATAGGTATGTGGACAAGATTCTGGGTGCTAAATCCTTCAACTGTAGTCATTTTTTTTCCTGACAGTCATTTCTATCATAGTGATTATTTGCAAAGAGTTGGGAAGCCGGATTGCTTGGGTTCAAATCTCTGCTTCAAATCTCTGCTTTACTTTCTAATTGTATGACTCTGGACCAATTAAGTAAACTCTCTCTGTCTCAGTTTCTTTAACCATTGTGATGTTTATGTTCATGTGTCAGCTTGGCCAGATAATGATGCCCAGTTGCTTGGTCAAGTAAACACTGGTCTAATTGTTGCTGTGGGTATATTTCATGGGATTGCATCTACGGATGATTTCATCTACAATCAACTGAGGAGACTGCCTTCAGCAATGAGAGATGTTTTACCCAATTAGCTGAAGGATTTCCAAGGGATAAGTAATGATTTCAGAAATCAGAAGAGAAAATTTTCATCTGTATTTCAGCCAACCACCTCCCCCTGAGGAACTCATTGAAAACCTTCATTAGATTCTCAGCTTGTAGCCTGCCCTACAGAATTTGGATTCATGCATCCCTATAGTTACATGAGACAATTTTATGAAATCTCATAATATTTACAGATCTCTCTTAAGGGTTCTGTTTTCCTAGAGAACCCTGACTAATACAACCATAAAATGGTAATAATAATAATAATAGTATTTATCTCACAGGGTTATTATTGGGATTGAATGAGATAATCATGTAAACCTCTTAAAAATGGCCTATCAGAATTAAGAGCTCAAATTGTTAGATATTATTGTCCATAATTTAAAAGAAAATCACTCCATGATAGGACCATGTCACGATAGTGACAATTGTTGATTTAAAACATACTTAATTAAACGTAAATTTATTCATATTTGTTGTTGTTGTTTAAATATGTGTTTTGGACAAGAATAGACAGCTACTAACCTTTCCTTTTCCATGTGACTGTAAGTATAATTTAGATCTATTCAGTAGATAAAAATGCTCCATTTTTGTTTTATTGTACTTTACTGTATTTTAACCCTAGGTATTAAGATTACAAAAGGATTAATAGTATAGAAATTAGCCCTGACATGGGAATAAGGAAATGCTCCATATTTAGTTAGTTAATGGCAAGGAAATTTTCATTTTTTTAATGGAGTTCCTCAGATAGTGTTAAGCATTCAGTTTCTCTTCTTTCATTGAACTATTTCTACACTACTCTTCAATGTACTCTTATGTACCGTACAGACTTCTGGACCTTGTATTAGTCAAGGTTTTGATATAAGAGCTGATAAACTGTTAGTGTAGAGTTCTCCATCTGTGTCTACTCAAATTTCAGTGTAAAGTATAGAATTTCATCAGTTGCATGTATGGTGTTGCTTGTGATTCTGGTGTTTATAATTGTTATTGTGAAAAGTTCTGCAACTTACTAGCCTGGTCCTTTGGGCAAGTCCCTTTATATGCCCTCTAGAAGGGGGAAATAGTGGTCCTTACCTCATGAAGTTTTTATGAGGATTAAAAATTTAATATTTATAAAACCTTTAGAACATTGCTTGGCACATAGTAAGCATCATATCAATAGCTATAAAATAAAATAAAGCAAAATGAATAAGGCAGTGTATACGCTAAAACATTCCATGGTGAAGAAATGAGTCTTCCCAAGGGTTACTTTAGGTTCTTTTTTTCCCTCTTTATAAAATAAGTTGTGGGTTTATAGAACAATCATGCCTAAAATACAGACTTCTCATAAAGCTCCTTATTTTAGGTTCTTTTGCTTCGAGAGGTATCAAACTGATGGGAAGATCTGTACTGGTTGATTGAAGGGACGTAAAAGTGCTCCTAACTACATTTATATGGACTCTCAGCTCCTGGTTATAGCCCAAGGAAGCATCAAAGAGTTGATATGGGTGTTGTCTTAAAGTAAGTGGTGATTTCAGAACTAAAAAGTCCACATAATATGAGATCATAAGGAAGGAATTTAAAGCAAAACAATAAACCTTGGAAAATGGTCTGGAAATCAGAAATCTAGGCTCCAGTGTCATAAACCTGAGCAAGTTATTTAAACTTCATTGAGTCTCAGTTGTTTCATTTGTATATGTGATTTTTGGTATATATTAGTCCATACGTACTATACAAGGTTGTTGTGAGGATTATACATGAGAGTGGGTAATCGCATACTATGCCACTACAAAATAAACTACTCTGCTGTTCTTATTATTGTTAATAAAACCTGATATTACCCATCTTATAGAACCATGATGTTCATTTCCACTAATTCCTATTAATTTCCTAGGGAAAAAGTAAACCAAACTAGAGAAGGTACTGAATATTCATTTTATTAGTGGGAATGGTGAGGCACTTTCTTCTCCTTTAAATCATAATTACCACCTTTGACGAAAAAAAATGGAAAAAATCAAACCCATGAATTTAGATTAGAGATAAAAATTTATACAAACGTTTAGGTAAAATCTTAAAACTTTTGAACTTACCTCTAAGGACTGTAATAATTAATAATGAATTTATTCAAACTTCTAAAACCTTAGAATTTTTCCTACTCTGCGTCACTCCTTAGTGATTCTTAGGTGAAAGAAAAACAATCTTTCAATATTCTGTTAATTATTTTTAAAATTTTAGGTTTGGGAAAAGATCAATCTCCACATCTCTCCTCAATTTTGTAAATTTTAACCAATAAATGGTTGTTATAGGAATGGAACAATTTATGGATTTGGTCATGGAAATGGTGACCTTGAGCAAATTTTAGATAAAAAAGTTGTAGCATAGCTTGTCAAGGAGAGAGGGGAAGGCAGTGCTACAGTGGATCAGTGGCAGAATTTTCGCCTGCCATGCAGGAGACCCTGGGTTCGATCCCCAGTCCATGCAAAAAAAAAAAAAAAGAGAGAGAGAGAGAGAGAAAGGGGAAAACATTACATTCATACAGAAACGTCATGTATCCTCATAGGAGCTAACAATTACTGAGTGTTTACATGGCCAGGTTCTGCTCTGTCTTAATTATTTAACTCATTGAATCCTCCTAAAAATTCTGTGAAGTAAGTATGTTATTTTACCCATTCTACACTTGAGGAAACTAAGAAAAGAGAGGAAACCAAGGAAAAGATGTGTACATATATAGCCCAAGAATATACAGTTGGTAAATTTTGGAGATAGAATAGCGCAGAGTATAAATTAGAGTGTTATAGAAAATGTGGTCAGTTTAAGTAGGAAAGTCTGTGCAAGTAGACCACAATTTTAAAAATACATCAAAGCCATCTTCATATGTATAAAGTTTATTTTAAATAGAAACATTCCTGAAGTGAGGTACTGCCATCTCAAATTTAAGAGATGAAGAAATTGACTCTCAATTGAAATTAAAAGACCCATGGTTACACGGCAGAAGGCTTAAATATATTTGCTTGGCTAGAACTTTGGAGAACTCTACTTGGTTGCCAAGCTACAGTGTGAGGAATTAAAAAACTTTTTTTTCCATTTTTCCATCTTCTAGTTCAATATTTCTCCAACTAGAAGAGTTTTTTCCCTTTTCTAGTTCTATGGGTTTCACAGATGTCTAGACGTTACTACATAAACCTCTGGAAGCTCTCAATTTTATCTATGCCATCTTTAAAAATTGCTTTCAGTTTGATGATTATGATAAAATATCAATGCCAATATACCCGAGATCCTCTATCAGCGTGACCACTTTATAACCAAATAATGCTGGCGATTTCAGTGCTTGCAATTGCCATTTTCTTTATGATTGCAATTAGTGCCATATAGGATGAATGCAATTGTTATATACCAATTAAAAGAGTACAACTGTGAATTTAATACTGAATTCACACCATGTAAAACACAAATGATATCATGTTGCACTGAATGCAAAATAGTTCAGCAGAGAAAATGATGAAAGATTTGAGCCAACACAAGGAACAGAGGAGTCAGATTGGCGGAACTCAGAAAATAAATGCGATAGTAATCAAGACTTATTAACCAATCCTTCCTAAGAAGCAGTGCAGAATAATGAAGAACATGGACTGTGGAAACAAACAGCCCACTGTCAAATCTCAGGGTGTTATTTCAGGAAACGTGACTTTGGGAATGCTTAATTAACTTCTTTGTGTCTCAGTTTTATCACCCATAACATGAGAATTGCAATTTTTCTTCAAAGGTTTGTTGTAAGGATCACATTAATTAATATATGTGGAGCACATAGAACAATTTCTGCAATATAATAAACCCTAAATAATTTAAATGTCATTATGATAGACAAATACATTACATTAATTCCTTAAACAACTTTATTGAGGTACAATTGACATATAATAAACTACATGCGCTTAAAGTTAACAATTTGATAAGCGCTGACATATGAATATATCCATGACACCATCCCTGAAGCCAAGATAATGAACATATATCACCCCTGAAAGTCTCCTTCTGATCTTTTGTAATCCATCCCTCCTCCTCCCTGCCTTGCTATCCCCAGGAAACCGCTACTCTACCTGATAAAAGGTTTTTAAAATAAACGCAACTACAGAACATGCACTCTTTTTTTTTTTTTTTTTTTTTATTAACGGAAAAAAAAAAAGAAATTAACACAACATTTAGAAATCATACCATTCTACATATGCACTCAGTAATTCTTAACATCATCACATAGATGCATGATCATTGTTTCTTAGTACATTTGCATCGGTTTAGAGGAACTAGCAACACAACAGAAAAAGATATAAAATGTTAATATAAAGAAAAGAAATAAAAGTAGTAGTAATAGTAAAAAAACAACAACAACAAACAAACCAACAAGCAAACAAAAACAAAAAAAACCCTATAGCTCAGATGCAGCTTCATTCAGTATTTTAACATGATTACTTTACAATTAGGTATTATTGTGCTGTCCATTTTTGAGTTTTTGTATCTAGTCCTGTTGCACAGTCTGTATCCCTTCAGCTTCAATTACCCATTGTCTTACCCTGTTTCTAACTCCTGCTGAACTCTGTTACCAATGACATATTTCAAGTTTATTCTCGAATGTCCGTTCACATCAGTGGGACCATACAGTATTTGTCCTTTAGTTTTTGGCTGGATTCACTCAGCATAATATTCTCTAGGTCCATCCATGTTATTACATGGTTCATAAGTTTATCTTGTCTTAAAGCTGCATAATATTCCATCGTATGTATATACCACAGTTTGTTTAGCCACTCTTCTGTTGATGGAGATTTTGGCTGTTTCCATCTCTTTGCAATTGTAAATAACGCTGCTATAAACATTGGTGTGCAAATGTCCGTTTGTGTCTTTGCCCTTAAGTCCTTTGAGTAGATACCTAGCAATGGTATTGCTGGGTCGTATGGCAATTCTATATTCAGCTTTTTGAGGAACCGCCAAACTGCCTTCCACAGTGGTTGCACCCTTTGACATTCCCACCAACAGTGGATAAGTGTGCCTCTTTCTCCGCATCCTCTCCAGCACTTGTCATTTTCTGTTTTGTTGATAATGGCCATTCTGGTGGGTGTGAGATGATATCTCATTGTGGTTTTGATTTGCATTTCTCTAATGGCCAGGGACATTGAGCATCTCTTCATGTGCCTCTTGGCCATCCGTATTTCTTCTTCTGGTAGGTGTCTGTTTAAGTCTTTTTCCCATTTTGTAATTGGGTTGGCTGTCTTTTTGTTGTTGAGTTGAATAATCTCTTTATAAATTCTGGATACTAGACCTTTATCTGATATGTCGTTTCCAAATATTGTCTCCCATTGTGTAGGCTGTCTTTCTACTTTCTTGATGAAGTTCTCTGATGCACAAAAGTGTTTAATTTTGAGGAGTTCCCATTTATTTATTTCCTTCTTCAGTGTTCTTGCTTTAGGTTTAAGGTCCATAAAACCACCTCCAGTTGTAAGATCCATAAGATATCTCCCAACATTTTCCTCTATCTGTTTTATGGTCTTAGACCTAATGTTTAGATCTTTGATCCATTTTGAGTTAACTTTTGTATAGGGTGTGAGAGATGGGTCTTTTTTCATTCTTTTGCATATGGATATCCAGTTCTCTAGGCACCATTTATTGAAGAGACTGCTCTGTCCCAGGTGAGTTGGCTTGACTGCCTTATCAAAGATCAAATGTCCATAGATGAGAGGGTCTATATCTGAGCACTCTATTCGATTCCATTGGTCGATATATCTATCTTTATGCCAATACCAACATGCACTCTTTTTGCCTAGCCTCTTTCATTCTGCATAATTATTTTGGATCATCCATGTGTGTCAATAGTTCATTCAGTGTTATTACTCAGTAGTATACAATTGAATGGAAATATCACAATTTGTTCATCCATTCACCTGCTAATGAGCATTCAGGTTGTTTCCAGTTTTAGGCTATTACAAGTAAAACTGCTATGGACACTTGCATACAGGTTTTCATGTGGAGATATGCTTTTATTTTTCTTGGATAAATACCTGGGAGTGCAGTAGCTGGGACATATACTAGATGTTTATTTAGCATTTTATAAAGTTGCCAAATAGTTTTGCAAAGTGGCTGTATTATCTTACTTTCCCATCAATAATGTTCCTCCACATCCTGTCCCTTTAGTATGACCAGTGTCATTCATTTTAGCCATTCTGGTATATAACGGTAAACTTACTGTGGTTTTAATATTCATCTCCCTAATGGTAAATAATGATGAGTATCTTTCTGTATATGTATTTGTCATTCTTACATGTTTTTGTTGAAGTGTCTGTTAAAATATCTTGCAAGTTGTAAAGGTTTTGTAGTCTTATTTTGAGTTATGAATATTTTTAAATAATATTTTGGATACAAATTCTTTATCATTAATACTATTTTCAAATATTTTCTCTGAGTATGTGTCTTGTATTTTCATTCTCTTAATAGTGTCTTTGAAAGTATGGAAGGTTTTAATTTTGATGATGTCCAGTGCATCAATTTTTCTTTTATGTTTCATGCTTTTGGTCTTGTATCTAAGAAGTCTTTTTCTAGAAATTTTATAGTTTTAGATCTTATGTTAAATCTATGGTCTATTTTAATTAATTTTTTATATGGTGAGAGGTATAGTCAAAGTTCATTCTTTTTTATGTGGCTGTCAAATTGTTTCAGCACTATTTGTTGATAGGACTCTCCTTTCTCCATCGTATTGCCTTTAGATCTTTGTTGAAAATTAACTGATCATATATATGTGCATCTATTTCTCAATAGTCTATTGTATTATTTATTTATTTATTTATTTATTTATTTATATGTATCCCAATACTATACCATCTTGATTACTGCTTTAAGCAAGTCTTGAAGCCAGGTAGTGCAAGTCCTCCAAATTTGTTCTTCTTTCTCAAAGTTGTTTCAGGTATTCTAGGTCCTCTGCATTTCCATATAAATATTTAGAAGCACTTTATCAATAGCTACAATAAGTATACTGAGAATTTTATTGGTGCTACATTGAATCCATGGGTCTATTTTGGAAGAACTGATACCATGACAATATCAAGTCTTCTAATCCAAGAACATGTTTCATCTTTCTATCTATTTTGTATGTTTGAGTGTACATGTTTGAATTTATCCTTAAGTATTTCATTTTTTTCCATGCTATTGTACATAAGTTTTTTTTAATTTCAGCTAATTGTTATTTATTACAATATAGGAACACAATTATTATTGCATATTTATTTTGTATACTGTAACCTTCCTAAAATTCGCTTCTTAATTCTGGTAGTGCCACTGACTTTTCTACACAGATGGTGCTCTCATCTGTGATTAAAGAGGATTTTAATTCTTCCTTTCCAATCTGAATTCCTTTTGTTAATTTTTCTCACTTTATTGTCCTAACTAGAACATTCAGTACAATGTCGGATGGAAGTGTTGTAGTGATGAGACTTGACACTTGAGCCTTTCTCTTGATCTTGGAGGGAAAGCATTCAGTCTTTCACCATTAAGCATACTTAAGCATCATGTTAGCTATAGGTTTTTTGGTTTGTTTTTTGTGACTGCCCTCTATTCCATTGAAGATATTTCCTTCTATTTCTAATTTTCAGAGTACTTTTAACAGAAATAGATGCTGGATATTGTCAAATGATTTTTCTGCATATATTGAGAATGATATATCTTCTTCCTTTTTAATCTATTAATATGATAAGTTATCAGTCAGAGTTCAATCAGAGAAGCAGAAACACTATGTAGTTTTTGTAAGGAATTTATTATAGGGATTTGAGCTTGTGCAGTTTGGGAATCTGGATAAGCAGTGCTGTGAGGCTATTATGTTTACAATTAATGGTGGAGCTTGAAGTGTACAGGGCTGGCAGCTGGGAAGGAAAGGTCAATGCCAAGTGGCTTTGGGGTGAGCAAGTATAAGCTGCAATTATAAGCACATGTTGAAACTGGACTGAAACCCATGTCAGTTTTCTTGCCTCTAACTTTGGTGGCTTGGGTGCCTTGCTGGAGAAAATGGCACCTCATCATAGAACCACACACACACACACACACACACACACACACACACATCAAACTCAGGGTAAGGGGATCCAAAGGAGGATCCAAGAAGAAGGTGAACAGTTGCAGTCCCAGCTGTTTCTTTACACTAAGAAGGTGAGCCAGCATATAGTAGCAGTATGCTTGTGCTATAAAACAGCTGCAGCTTCAATTATCTGCCATCTAATGCACAACAATTGTTCTTTCTGCAATTCCTAACCACAACCCTACTAGGAAAGAAACTTTTGGAAAGGTGTTTCTGCCTAGACAAGTTGACACATTAGAAATCCACCACAGTGTGTCACAGAGATTTATTTTTAAATGATAAACCAATTTTGTATTCCTGGGATAAACACTATTGGTCATGATGCATTACCCTTTTAGTACATTGTTTAATCAAGTATGATAATATTAAAAGTAATTTTGCATCTAGCATCTAGGTTCATGAGTAATTTTGGTCTGCGGCTTTCTTTTCTTATAATATCTTCATCTGGGTTTGGTATCAGAGTAGTGCTGACCTCAAGATGAGTTGATGAACATTCACTTCTCTTCAATTTTCTAGACGATTTTTTTTCAGTTACAGAAATGAGGACTATAGTGGTATGAATATTTCTTCCTTGCTTTGTAATTAGTATCTATATATATATACATAAATCAATATCTTTGTTTTCCTCTTTATTTTATCCCCTATATCAGATGATATAAGCTGTTTTGTTCATGTTATAGTATTTAAGTTGTAAGATATCAAGTTTAAGAGTGAATATTACCCAAGGACTTGCACCCTATTCTGGAGAGTTTTAATGCATTTCTGCTCATATGTGGGAAAGCTGAGTATTGTTAGGCAAGGGAAAAAAATGTGTCTGTTATTGTTTTCTATTTAGAGATTAGGTATGATTTAAGGTGATGTGTATAGCTACCAAGTTGTCAGGGGGTAGACTGTCATGGTCAAGTTCATGTTTTGACTTAGTCAGTTGGTGCCTGATTGTCTGGTCAGGCAAGTGCTGGCCTGTCTGTTGCTATGAGGATATTTCATGAACTTAAATCATGACCACGTTGGCACCATCCACAGCTCATTGCATTTGCAGTCAGGTAAGGGGAGTTTCTTCTGCAATGAGTGATGCTTAATCTAATCACCAGAAGGCTTTTAGGAAGATTCAGAGGAGACAATCACTCTTCCTGCTTCAGCCAGTCAGCCTCTCCTGAAAGTTCATTGAGGACCTTCTTTGGAGCTGCCAGCTCATGGCCTGCTTTACAGATCTGGGACTCATACATCCCCACAGTTGCTTAGCTAGCCTCTCCTGAGAGTTTGTTGAGCACCTTCATTGGAGTGGAAAGCTTGCCGCCTTCCCTACAGACCTTAGACACTTTTAATATTTTATATTTACAGATATCTCCTACTGATTCTGTTTCTCTAGAGAATCCTAGATAAAACACCCCATTATTTGCTAATTTTTTATCCATAGATAAAAGGAGCATCAGACACAAGGTTTTCACAATCCCACAGTCACATTGTAAAAGCTACATCATTATAGAATCATCTTCAAGAAACATGACTGCTGGAACATAGCTCTACAATTTCAGTACTTCCCTCTAGCCACTCTAATACACCACAAACTAAAAAGGGGGATAACTTTATAATGTGTAAGAATAACCTCCAAAATAATCTCTTCACTCTATTTGAAACCTCTCTACCACTGAAACTTTATTTTGTCTCATTTCTCTCTTCCCCTTTTTGGTCAAGAAGGTTTTCTCAATTCCTTGAGGCCAAGTCCCAGCTCATCTCAGGATCTCTGTCCCATATTGCCAGGGAGGTTTACACTTTTGGGAGTCATGTCCCACATAGAGGGGGAAGAGCAGTGAGTTTGCTTGCTGTGTCAGCTTAGAGGCAGAGAGCCCACATCTGAGCAACAAAAGAGATTCTCTGAGGGATGACTTTTAGGCCTAATTTTAAGAAGTCCTAGCCTATTCTCTGAGGGATGACTTTTAGGCCTAATTTTAAGAAGTCCTAGCCTATTCTTTGCAGGGATAAGTTTCATAGGGGTGAACCCTAAGATCGAGGGCTCAGCCTATTGATTTGGTTGGCTCCACTGCTTACAAAAGTTTCAGGAATTCTCCAAATGGGGAAGTTGAATATTTCCCACTTTCTCTACATTCTCATAAGGGGACTTTTCAAATACTTTTTTATTCACTGTTCAAATCAGTCTGGGATTTATTGGGGCATCATACTAACCTGGACAAACCAACAAAATCTCATGCCATATTCAAGTTTCCATGTACTTATGGTGTTTAATTAAACTGACCATGCAAGTTAAATTAGGAAATGCACTAGTCAAAATATGTTTTGCACCAAACAAACATTTCTCCCTTTAGTCTCACATGAAGTTTTAAAATATGGATGACCATCTATCTTCAACACCCCACAATACTGACATTCCTTTGTTCTTCCTCATGCAAAAAATTTTATTTTTATTTTATACTTTTTTTTTTCACTTGGGCAGGCACCGGAAATCAAACCTGGGTCTCTAGCATGGCAGGCAAAAACTCTGCCACTGATCCACCATAACCCGCCCTATTTCAATTTTTAAAAAATCATTTTTTAATTTGTACATTTAATAACCATATTTGTACACTCTGGGCATTCCTAAATTTTACCACCTCAGTCTTTATCATCTATATTTCATTCTGGTTTCATACATGCCCCCCAGCCCTCATCCCTCTATCATCCTCACATTCAGCTTCATTCTGTGTACTTACATTATTTTGCTACAATCAGATAGTGTTGTGCTATCCATTTCTGAATATTTACAATCAGTCCTGTTGCACAATCTGTACCCCTTCAGCACCACTTATGCAATCTCTACCCTATTTCTATCTCCTGTGGATCACTAGGGACAATAGTGAGTAATCTCACTCCTATTTCCAATCCTTGATTCATGGACCTGTGGATCTGGCTGTAGAGGCAAGAGCACCATAGATTGGACACTGATTTAGAGCATATACAGCCTCCTGGAGAACACTGGTCCAGCCCTGTGAAGAATTGTCACCCTTCTGGAATTTATTTGAATTTATTGGATTTCTTTGCACTTAATTTGTAGTTTTTATTCTGACTTCATAGTTATACCTGTGAACATAAAGGATATATCACAGCTTTTATACTTTTAAAAAATATAATCTAATAACTGCAACCACCTGCAGGGGTGAGAGGAGAAAGAATTTCATTGTTATTTAAAAGATGCCCACTTAGTATTTATTCTAGTTTGCTAGCTGCCATAATGCAATACACCAGAAATGGAATGGCTTTTAAAATGGGGAATTTAATAAGTTGATAGTTTACAGTTCTAAGGCTGAGAAAATGTCCCAATTAAAATAAGTTTAGAGAAATGTCCAATCAAAGGCATCCATCCTGGGAAAGATACCTTGGTTCAAGAAGGCCGATGAAGTTCAGGGTTTCTCTCTCAAGTGGAAGGACACATAGCGAACACAGCCAGAGTTTCTCTCTCATCTGGAAAGGCACATGTTGAACATGGTCAGGGTCCCTCTCTTATCTGGAAGGGCACATAGTGAACACAGTGTCATCTGTTAGCTTCTTCTCCTGGCTTCCTATTTCATGAAGTTCCCTGGGAAACATTTTCCTTCTTCATCTCCAAAGATTGCTGGCTAGTGGACTCTGCTTCTCATGGCTATGTCATTCTGTTCTGCTCTCTCTCAATCTCTCTCATTCTCCAAAATGTTTCCTCTTTTATAGGACTTCAGAAACTAATCAAGACCCACTCAAATGGATGGAGACATGTTGTCACCTAATCCAGTTTAACAACCACTCTTGATTTGGTTACATCTCCAGGGAGATGATCTAATTACATATAGCATTGAATAGGGATTATTCTGCCATAACAAAATGGGATTTTGATTAAAACATGGCTTTTCTAGGGGACATACATCCTTTCAAACCAGCACAGTACTCAAAGTGCGAAACACTATACTATTTTAAAGAAAAATATATTGTATTCTCAATGTGTTTTAGCCTTGAATGGGCCAGTGTTTATAAAAAGATTTTCCTTTTAGTCATTTGTTGCCCCTGTCATTGCCTTAGAATATCTTCCTGTGCTATTTTACTTCCGTGGCACTCTTAATACAGAATGAATTTTCCTCTCTCTAGTGTATACTATCTATAAATCCTAACATTTTTCCTCATAGGGGCTGGGCATTAGTGCCCATACCAGATTGAATGTTTTAGGTGTTGAAAGTTCTGGGATGGCTGATGACATTCAGAACTAGAACAACTTGGATATGTAGTAAACCATGGATATCAGGGAAACAAAGAAACTCTAAGAGAGACCTCAGCCTTAATTACACTATCCTTTCACCTTTGGTGGATTTTCATAGCACTGGTTTAGTTGCAGCACTGCAAGAAAGTTAAAATTGAGATAAATCTAGAGGAAATGCTTAATTATCAGGACCGAGAACATTTTTGTGAAGGTTTCTTTCACTGGCTAAGGCTTAAGACAGACTATCATCTATTCCCATTAGGTTGGAATAACCATGAGGGCAACCACAATGTATATCTTGGTCACAATTGAGTCCACCATTTAGAACAGTGCCCAAAACAATTGCTCAAGAGAAATATGCTGAATAGCCTAGAAATAACGAAGCCAACACAATCTTCTCACATCAATGAAGTCAAAATATCAGTGTCTTCTCTAATTATTTTTTAGTCCCCTAAGAAGCCAAGATTGAGTGGGGAGCAGAAGACAAGATCTTGGTGTTTGAAAGGCACAGCTGGAGTAAAGGCAGCTGTGGTCACTGGGCTCTAGTTCACTGTGGTTGCTTCCATTAATTACTGGAAGACTTAGACCATAACTGCCATGAGCAGTGGAATCATATGCATTTTATTTCTTATTAAATTTTTAGTGGCTCACATGTGTGCAGCACATATATAATAGATATTCAACAGAAATGAAAGATGGATTATTATTTGAGAGAGGAGATGATTGCCAGCCATCCTGTGATTCTGAAGGGAAACTGAGGGAGGTGCCCTGTTATCATAATAGATTCAAGTAGCGGAGTCTATAGCAGGAATTCATATATAAGATAGTCGGACCCAATAGAGTTGTGGGGTGTGGTAGTTAGATTCAGTTGTCAACTTGGCCAGGTGAAAGCACCTAGTTCTGTTGCTGTGGACATGAGCCAATGGTAGGTGAATCTCATCTATTGCTAATTACATCCGCAGTCGGCTAGGAGGCGTGTCTGCTGCAATGAGTGACGTTTAACTTAATTGGCTTGTGCTTAAATGAGAGAACGCAATGTAGCACAGTCTAAGCAGCTTGGCATTCCTCATCTCAGCACTTGCAGCTCAGCCCGGGCCCTTGGAGATGGAGAAAGAAATCACCCCGGGGAAAGTTGTTGGAACCCAGGGGCCTGGAGAGAAGACCAGCAGAGACCATCCTGTGCCTTCCACGTAAGAAAGAACCTCAGTGGAAAGTTAGCTGCCTTTCCTCTGAAGAACCAACAAAATAAATCCCCTTTTATTAAAAGCCAATCCGTCTCTGGTGTGTTGCATTCCGGCAGCTAGCAAACTAGAACATGGGGTAACAGGGGAAAGAACCTTTTTTCATTTCATATGTATGTAGACAGTTTTTGTCTTACCTAATATTTGTTCCTATTTGATTTCAGTTCACTCTTCCTCATCCTATCCATTCCTAGAAATATACTGAATTTAAATCTTGTCCTTCAAGGTACTAGAAATCCTCCAAATCAATTGAAAAAGTGACCTTGTACAAGCCACTTAAATTTTTGATGCCCTGTGTAGGCACTCCTATTTTCCTCACTAGGTTGGCATGAGTATTAATATTTGAAATGTTTTATCTGATATTTGGTGTGGCCAGGAGGCCAAGATGACTTTGATAGTTGATTAAATTCCAAAGACACTCATGATGGGGAGAAGGAGAGGAAAAGGCAAACATCCTTGTGGTTGAATCTCAGTTGAGAAAAGGCCATGTCAAAAGTTATGTCAAATTATAAAGGATGAATTCCATGTGATGGGAAAGATAGGAATCCTTCATCTCTATCACCATTTATACATTCAGCAAATATTTGGATGCTTACTATGTGCCAGATACTTTTCTAGGCACTTTACACATTGGTGACAAATAATTCCTGCTCTCATGATCCCTCTTTACATTCTATCAGAAGTGGGGCAGGAAGAAGTAGTGATAGAAAAGGAGCAATAGTCATAATAAATAAGTAAATTATATAATACATTGTAAGGTGAAACATGCTTTGAGGAGAAATAAAAATAGTGGAGGAGAGTAAGGGAGTTCAGTTCTGGGAAATGGAGAGATAATGCTGGTTTCAGTTTAAAATAGGTGAAATTTGATCAAAGGCTTGAAGGGGCTTTGGACCTTAGCAATGCAGATGTCTGAAAAAAGGTTTTCCTGGCAGAAAGAACAGCAGAAGCAAGATCATGAGGTTAAAGCGATCCCAATGTGTTTATTTGTCCTAGTGTGGATAAAGTAGAGTGATAAACAGGATAAGAGCTGCACTGGAGTGAAGTCAAAGAGAGAACAGGCAGCCAGATTATGTATAGTTTTCTATTGTATGGCTTCTGGGTTTTAATCTTAGTAAAGCAAGGAATCACTGCAAGACTCTGAGCAGAAGACAGAGCTGATCTGATTTTGGCCTTTGAAGGATTATTCTGGCTCCTGTGTTGAGAATAGACAAGGTGAAAGTGGGAAAAAAAAAGCAAAATTAGGGATGTCTCTTAGAAAGCTTCTGCAGAAATCCGTATGCGAGGTGATGGTTTGAACAAGGACAGCAATGCAGACAGTGGAAAATGGTCAGATTCTATATACATTTTAATGATACGTAAAGCTGGATTAGCAAGTAGTTTGGAGGGAAGAGGTGAGAGGAATCGAGAGTGCCGTCAAGCTTTTTGGCCTAAGCAACTGGAAGAATGGAGTTGCCATTGACTAAAATGAGAAAAGCTGCAAGTTGAAAAGATAGAGGTTAGTGCTGGATATTTTGAGGTGGAGATGGAGTGCAGACATTGAGTGGGCTATTGAAAATACAAGTCTGGATATTGGGAAAAAATTCTGGACTGGAAATAGGCACATGGTTGTTACAGGGACTTTTAGTTACTTAGTGTTGCTGTAACAAAGAACCACAATCTGGGTAGCTTAAAACAACAGAAATATATGGTCTCACAGTTGTGGAGGCTAAAGTCTGAAATCAAGGCATTGGCAGAACCATGTTACCCTTAATTTCTCCATCTGATTCCAATTTCCTTTTTTTATAAGAACACAAGTCAAATTGGAATAAAGTCCCACCCTACTCCAGTATGACCTCATTTTAACATTTTAATAAGGCCATCTCTAATGACCTTATTTTCAAATAAGTTCACACTGTGAGGTACTGGATATTAGCATTTCAAAACATCTTTTCTGGGAAACATAATTCAACCCATAATAAGCATATAGGTAGTATTTAAAGCCATGAAAATACATGAAATCACTCACAGAACTGGTGTTGTAAACAATTAACCCTCTTATTTTCTATCTTGCCTAGCAAATTGCTTTGCCGTGTAGTGGCCCGAATTTTAATGAATGGTTAAATACTGCCATTCTAGCTCATGACTTACTAAACAAACTCAAATTCAAACCCAAAACTTCCTTTAAGTGAATGAGATCGTAGTGATGGATGTGGAGCTACTGTCTCATGACAAGATGATAAAGCAAGTCGATAATTTACAATTCTTCTTAGCTGTTATCTCTGTTGCATGGACTTGCATGAAAACCCTTCTTCTGGTTTTCTTTTCTCTCTGGCTTCTTTTTCTCAGTATCTTTTGCTGGCTTCTCTTTTCCTGGCCATCAATGCTGGTGTCCCCTATTGCTCTGTTCTGGACATTCCGGTGTTATTGAGTAGATTATCTATTGTCCCTAGGAAATCACATCCATTCCTATGACTTCACTTATTTGTAAACTGATGCCCTCCAGATCTTAAGCCAAGATTTTTCTCTTAATTTTGAAGTCCATGTTTGATTCTTTTACTTCCCTTTCTCTCTCCTTATACATATACCTATATGCATATGTATATATGTATATGCATATGTATAAGCATATAGATAACAATGTGAACATTATTATTGATGTGAGGCTATCTAATAACTGAATAAGTCAATATATTATGTAATGCAAGATTGTGTTAAATATAATAAAGGTAAGAAAAAGCCATAAAGTTTGTCTATTTATTTTGGACAATAAAGACAGGAAAAGGCATTCTAAGCATCAGACATTTGAAGTGAAATCTGACTGAAGCAGGAGTTGATTTATATAAATAAACAGGAGAAATGATTTTAAGGCAGATTGCCAATATCCCAAGATGGACGCGTGCTTGGTGCTTTTGAGGAGCAGCAAAGAAGCTTGTGTGCCTGGAGTATTATAGGACATAAGGATAGGAGAAGGAAGGTCAGAACCTTATCAGGAGGACAGATAACACGGGATTTTCAGGCTTATGGGAGTGTTAGTTTCTCCTTTATTTAGAATGAGATGTGAATTCCCTGGAAGTTTTTGAGAAGATAGGTCACGTGGTCCCATTTGTTTTTGAAGGATTACTCTGGGGACTATGCAAAGATAGATTGAAATGGGACTAGTATGAAGCAGAAATAAGTTAAAAGGTATTGCATGAGTTCTGTGGAGAGATAATGGTGGCTTAGTGGCTTAGAATGGGATGGTACCATTTGAGAAATGGTAGATTTGGGATATATTTTGAAGGTAGAACTGACAGCATTTGAATATTGAAATGTTGATGGTAGAATATGAGAAGAAGGGAAAACTCAGGAATGATACCAAGGTTTTGGTCTGAGAAACTGAGTAAATAATGGTAGCATTTAATGAATTAGAGGACGCTGAGAAAGCAAAATGAGTTTGAGGGTGTTAACTGCATAAAGTTAATACATGAGAACTTCACGTTCAACATACTCACAAATTGAGCTCATTATCTGCGTTTTAGAAACTGCTCCTGTTCTGATAGTCTGCCCCATTCCCTACCACCACTCTCCAAGTTGTTAAAGCCAGAAACCTGGGCATCATCCTAGATTCTTCCCTCTTGCCTTTTTCCCACTTCTGATCATCAAGCTCTTACTGAATTTACCATGAAGACTTTTATTGATTCCATTTATTTTCCTTCATCTCCATTGCACTTATTATCCCATTTTAGTCTACCATCATCTCTCACCTGGATTATTGTTATTATCTAACTAGTCTGCATGTCTCTAATTTTGTCTCCCGTTGTTCCCTGAACTTCTTATATGCAGATGTTCTCATGTCCTCAGCTACTTGGACAATTTATTCAGATTATCACTTCTTTTAGGATGAAGTTCAAACTTCTTGACCTGATTTCATCTTTTGCATATTTTTCCTCCCATTTTTCTTTCTCCATTATCTTTACCACCTTCAACATGCTGTCTATTATCAAGACATGCTGTCTTTCCATTTCTAAAATGTGCAACTACAGTTTTGTCACTCATCTTGCTGGTATCATCTTAGGTGTTCTGAACATAAAAAAACCTTTCTTCCTTTGGTCTCAAAGAGTAGGTGTGGTTCTAAAATAGAGGTAATGTCTTCTTACCCCTGTGTTCTGAATTACCTTAATCCCGACCTCATTGGCCTCATTCTTCTCTCTAAATAACACGTTATAGACATATAAAACATCCTCTCAAAATCTAGAAATAATAATTACCACTCTAGACTCTGTGTCTGCTATAAGAGCTTACAATCTAGAGCCCTGTTTTCCTATTAGCATTTTCTAAAGAAGACCATACAATAATTGTTTTCATTTCTGGCTTATTTTGCCTCACTGATGTCCCACAGTTTCATTCACATTGTTGCATGCCACATGACACTGTTGCATGCCACACGACTTCGTTCCTTTTGGTAGCAGCACAATATTCGATCATATGTGTACAACAAGGATCTGCTTTTAAGATGTGTCATGCACGTGGCTGGCAAATAGGTGCTGTCTGTCAATTTCTCTCCATGTTGGTCTCTCCTTTGAGTTTGAGTTTCTTGATTTCAAGAGTAAGCTTTCAAAGAGATTGAGGCAGAAGTTATATCACCTTTTATGACCTAATTTCAGAAGTAAAATAGTGTCGTTTTCACCATAGTCACAAGATTGCCCAGATGTCAGGGATTAAACCCCATCTCTCTATGTGAAGTATGGCAAAGTCATATTTTAAGAAGAGCATATGTTATGGGAGATACTGTGGCAGACACTTTTGGAAAATATTATCTGTCACCTTACCCATGGTGTCTTTACCAAAGCTAATTGTCTGGCATTTATTAGAGGTTCAATAAACATCTTTGGAATAATTAAAATCTCTTCCTCACTAGCTTCGTTTTCCACCCACTGAAAGAAATTTCCCTTTATTACAGGAAGCTCAGTAACATGTAGTACCCAATGTTCCCTGTGTTTTGGCTCTATTTTATTCCTGAGGAGCACACTAGGCATAAGGATTAGGTCCATATAACTAACTCTGTGAGTTTCACCTGGGTAGAAATTTTATTTCCCTCATTGGAACATTTAGTCTGTAAAATTTTCATTTTCAGAGCCCAAGAATTCATTTCTTAGTTATTCCTTATTAGGATATTACCACATTTGTTTTGGTAAATGTTACATAGGACAGAAACCATTACTGTGCTAAGCAGCATAGTTTCTCATATGGAAACCAATTGACAATTTTTTGGTATTAATCTTTCCTATAAAACTTGGAGTAGACATTAATGTTTAGTCATTACTGTAACAAAAATAATACACATATTGATTTGTAAAGTGATTTTCATCTGCAAAATTTAAAACCTTTACTTACAATGTATTTTTAAAAGTAAAAAAAAGAGTCTTATTTGCCATTCTTGGGATGGTAACTATTATAATTAAATTGGAGTTCTATTACCAAGATCTCCAGGAAGTGTAGTTCCAAATTTATGATAAAATTTTCCCTTTATGTACATCTACATGTACAAATGGATTGTCAACATACCATACCAGAATGAAAGGGCCCAACAGCTGGCTGAGATGGAACTGAAGAAGTTCAAGCAGATGATGGAAGCCCTGGGTCCCAGCACCTTCAGGGACCTGGCTCAGGGTTGGGCAGGAGATGCAGATAAAACTTCTCCAGAGCTTGAGCCTGAAATAGAAGCGCATCACAGATGGCTGCATTCCCCTCACCTCTTCAGTGCAGCCTTGGGTCTGCTAGGGCTGGGTTGTGAGGTTCAGCCCTGGACAAATGACAGCCAGTAGATCTGGCCCCTAAGGAGGCCTGGTTTTGCTGTCCCCTCCTGCCCTTCCAGCTCTCTGGAGCAGCCACATAAGGTCTCAGCTTTGTCCAGTACTAATAAATAAAACCTACATTTCCATGCTAGTGATTTGGAAGATGCGCACACCATTTACTGAATGCACTAGACTCTATACCTTGTGATTTACAAACACATGGTTCTCTGAGTCTTAGAGAAGTTGTAAGGTTTTTCAATGTCTTCCTGATGCTCTTTCTGTGCTCTTTCCACTATGAAGAAGTTATTTTCCCCAAGCCATATTTAAACGTACTTATCAATTCTACTTGTGGCTGCCTATTTTATGAAGGGACTTTGTCTTATAATACATATTTTCCTGCATGTGACATAAAATACAAGAGTTACGTTTTTTTCAATTTCCCTAGGCAAATCCAATCCTTTCTTTGTTAATATTCCCATAATGCTTCGGGCTGCTTTTGACTCTATCATTATCACATTATATTATAAACATTAAAACAACATCTGTCTTCCTAACCAAAATAAGAATTTAAAGACAGAAAATAGATCTTCCTCATACAGCTAGCCCAGAGCCAGGTGTATAATGGTTCAATACCTCAGTTCAAGTAACATACTTGGCTTCTTAACACTAGAATTCTTACCTTGCTCATTTGAGCTCATTAGTTCAAATTCCTCTAGAATTAAAGTTTACTTGTCTCCTAGTCTTTCTAAGAGGAACCTTACTTGCTAACTCTACATTTTCTGATTACATTCCTATCCTTATTATCAGATTTCCTAGCTAGATTTCTGTCTTTGGTCTTCCCCATTATCTTTCTTAGCCCTTCCTCAATCACTGTTCCAGCTATCAAAATAAGTCTGTGCCTTCTATTGTCTTTTCTCTGGCACTTCCCTGATGGTTTGTCCATCCCTGCAGATTCACGTGGTTTCTCTGTTCCTACCATCTTTGATGAGACTCACCCTCTCTCTTCTCCAAGTGCTTTTTGATACTCATTAGAATGTAACAGAATCCTTTATGGCAGGAAAAAAAAAAGCCTAAAAACCTTATATGACTTTAGAACTTAGACTAGAGAACACAAATTCTCATAGGTGCTCAATAAGTGCATTGACTTAAATGTTTCTATGTTTACAAAAGCTTTCCTAATTGTCATTTAAGGATGTGAATGATCAGCTTTGCACAAAGTGAAAGTAGCATTTGCCCTTCATATTAAAAATACTTCCGAAGTAATTGATATTTGCCACTCTGTCTCAGAGAGAGAAGTTGGCGCCAAACCTTTTTTGCAGAAAAAGCCACTTAGTTTTCACTGCTGCTCCCTCAGTCACTTATGATACTGGTTGCTCTGTGGCAAATATGGGCAGCCATCTCTTGAAAGACAAAAACATTGCCTACAAAAGATTCATGCATGCACAGTTAGGTAGCTGGATCAGTGCTAAAGGATGACTTTTGCTTTGTCCCTGAGCCAAGGACCCCCAAAGTAGTTGCTGTTTTCTTAGGACCAGCGACAGTTTGTATAGATCAGTTGAGACTAACAGTGATGGAACAAATGAAGCCTGACCAGCCCTCTGCACTGGAAGAGTCTGCTCCAAAACCTGAGTGGGTGCCATCATTGAGGAACTCTAGAAAGGTACAAAGAACACTCAGAATTCTAGCAGCGATGAGTCATTCTAGTTATCAAGAATTTGACTATTAGAAAATATCAGATTTCTATATTCTAAAGTGTCCTCAGATGACAATGTTTCACTGTTTATCCAATTCTGAACCCTAACCTAACATGATCACCCTCTTCTACTTGACTTCCTTTTCCCTCTTGGGTACGCCCCTCTAGCTTCAATAGCCTTGTGGCTCTTTGAGCATGCCAAGCATGTCCTGTCTCATGATCCTCCATTTGCACTTCTGCTCTGACTTCCTTCAGGTATTGGCTCAAATATGACTAGGGAGGCCTACTATGATTCCTGATTTAAATAACCCTATAAGACTTGTAATTCTTATCCTCTTCACCGGACTATATTTTAATTTTTCTCTGTATCATTTGGTATATTGCATATGCATTTATCTGTTTACTGTCTATCTTTCCCCATCAGTATTTAAGTTCCATGAGAGAAAGAACTTTTGTTTTTATTTAATATACAGTCCCAATCCATAGAGCAGTACCTGGCACAGAGTAGGTCTCCGATATGTGCTTGTTGAATAATTAAAATTTCAACTTATTGCCTCACTGTTTAATACATTCCACTTCATTGTTCAAAATTTCTAGTAACCTCTTCTACCCATGAATATAGGCATGCTTTGGAGGACAGATCAAGGAAAAGAGGTGATTTCCCCTTTTGACTGACACAGGGGAGAGAGAGAAGTTATTGACGCTATGGTGATGAAAGATGAACAGGTTCAAGATGTTCATTGGTATAGAAACTTTTAACTAGATGACTATAAATATGTAAGTCCCCCACCAAACTCCCAGAAATCTTTGTGAAGCCACTAAACTCTCCACTGAATAAGGAATTCAATTCAGATTTTTCCCTGGATGAGGAACTCAACTGAATTTTACTTAAACTCTGAAAGAAGGTGATCTCAACTGACTTCTCAGTTATGATTAATTATGCTGGCTTCTTTGAATAATTTGTTTTATGTTTTGTAGCTTGGATATGGGGAAATCAACTAGCGGATAGAAAGTCCCACTATTATGCATTCTGCTTCTTTATTACTGAGTTTTTGCAATTGTTTTATCATACTGAAAACAATAACAGTATGAAATATCGAGGACCACTGCCTGCTGGTTTCAGTGTGTAGTTCTCCTTAATAGACATTAGTCATTCTTTTGGAAAACTGAACTTATTCTGCCTCTCCAGCTGTGATGTGACCTTTATCCAGTTGCAGAACTCTGCAAAGAGCTGAGTCCTGACTAGAGGCACATGAGCAAATTCACCTGCTTTGATGACACACATAATATCCCCAACACAAGTTCTTCAGGGATGAATTCTCATAATCAAGCCATTCTGTAAGATAAGTTAAATTTTTACTTTAAATTTCTGATGATGATTTGTATGTAAGCAATTACCCATTCAGCTGAGGCATTATAAAATCAAACTATTTGGGCTACAGGTGTTTCTTTCTGGAAGAAGGAATTATTTTTACAGTATTTTGTACATCAGTGTTCCATAGTCTCTTGGATGCCCTTCATCTCAATGAAATAAGATCTAAAATGATGAGTAAGATCAAGATTGTCTCTTGATCCCACATCAAGCCTTAAAGCTCTTTAGCCATAATATTCAAAAACCTGTGATAGACAAATTAAATATATAAATCAACAAATTACAACCCAAGGGATTATTCTAAATGGCTAAAAATTTTAATAATAAGTGGTAAAAAGTGGGAGCTGAAGCTATGACAGAAAATAGCAGCTGTGAACGAAGATAGAGCCAGGGCTATAAGTCCACTGATTTATTCAAAAGGAGGTTTATTATAAGCTTTTACTCAATAGTACTCTGAGTGCAATCAGAAGACACTGATTCTTTAAATCCTGGGAATCTCAATATTCATCAAAGTGTCAAAAGAAACTGAGTTGCCAATAATAATCAATAACGAATTTAATGGGTTTATTGAAAGTGAAACTGTTCAGTAGGAAGCTCAAACCAAAGTAGAAGTCTTAAATAGTAACTTATATTGCCTTATAAAGGCACTTAGAGGTTTCCAAATGTTGATATCTAAGTTTCTTATCACAAAGGAGGATCTTTTAAAGTGGGGAATGAAGACAGTCTGCTTATTATGGCATACTTGTCTATTTCTGTTACGCTATCTCTTTTGTACTGAAATCAGCTTATTTATTTATTTTTATTTTGGGGTACATAGTCCAGGAATCAAACCCAGGTCTCCTGCATGGAAGGCAAGCATTCTAGCACTGAACCACCCCATACTTTTATTTTTAACTCCTTAGAAAGCCCCTGTCAGTTCTTGGAAAAGGGGGTGATTCCCTGCAATGGCAATGTAGGCAGCCAATTTATTCTCCTTAACAGTCCCCCCACTTTTGGTCATTTTTCCAATGATCTCATTGGGAATTTGACCAAAACATTCTAGTCATCACCATCAATATCTCTTAGGCATAGGTCACAGTCATCTCAATATCAGGTAGATGAAGCAAACTCAGTTTTGGTTTTTTCCTTGTAATTTTTGTGCTGGTTTTCCTTTCTTGGTAGTGGGGTATGTTTGTTGGCTATTTGATTAAATTAAAGACTCCTGAAATGGAGTTACTTACTCATTTGAGCAGATTATGGTCATGGCCCTCTTCAAATCAAGGAGCCTATTATTAATTTTATGCTTAATTTTAGCTTCAGTCAAACAGAGACAGTCCCATTTCCAGTTCATTTTCTCTTTAACTGGTTATTTTAAGAGCAACCATTTGTCTTGTGGATAACGAGGAATTTGAACAAATTCTAGACACACAATTGGTATGATGAGAAATAAAAATGTGTATTCCAATAATCATTATTAAAAGCTTGAATCCAAGGTATGTTACTCATCCCCAAATTCCACTGAGTTAAGAACCATGGCCAGGAAATAAATCTATCCATTGAAATATTTGTGCCTAACACATTTCAAGAAATAATCTAATTGATCTTTTAAATTTTTAAACTATTTACTACAGTGTCGGAATAATGCTGCTGTGAATAACACTGTGAAAATGTCCGTTTGTGTCATTGCTTTCAGCTCTTCTGGGTATATACCAAATAGTGCTATTGCTGGGTCATAGGGCAACTCGATATTTAGTTTCCTAAGGAACCGCCAAACAGTCTTCCTTAGTGGCTGCACCATTATACATTCCCACTATAGAAGTGCATAAGTGTCCCAGTTTCTCTACATCCTCTCCAACATTTATAGTTTCCTATTTGTTTAATAGCAGCCATTCTTAAAGGTGTGAGGTGGTATCTCATAGTAGTCTTGATTTGCATTTCCCGTATAGCCAATGAAAATGAGCATTTCTCATGTGCTTTTGAGCCATCTGCATTTGCTCTTCAGGAAAATGCCTATTCATATGTTTAGCCCTCTTTATAATTGGGTTGTTTGTTCTTTGGTTGTTGAGTTGTATGATTTCTTTGTATATACAGGAAATCAAACCTTTGATAGTGATTTCCAAATATTTTCTCCCATTAAGTTGGCTGCCTTTTCACCTTTTTGACAAAGTCTTTTGAGGTGCAGAGGCATTTGATTTGAGGAGTTCTCATTTATGTACTTTTTTCTTTTTTTTTTTTTTTTTTGGCTTGGGCTTTGGGTGTAAAGTTTAGGAAGCTATCTCCTATTACTAGGTCTTGACTATGTTTCCCTACATTTTTTTCTAGAAGCTTTATGGTGCTAGCTGTTAATTTAGATGTTTGATCCACCTTGAGTTAATTTTGTGCAGGATGTAAGAAAAGGGTCCTCTTTCATTCTTTTGGCTATTGACATCCAGTTCTTCTATGCCCAATTATTGAAAAGACTATTTGTCTCAGTTCAGAGGATTTGAGGGCCTTGTCAAAAATCAGTTGACCATAGATTTGGTGGTCTATTTCCATGCTCTCGATTCACTTTCATTGGTCAATGATTCTATCTTTGTGCCAGTAACATGCTGTGGCTTTATAATAGGTTTTAAAGTCAGGCAATGTTAATTTTCCCACTTCTTTCTTCTTTTAAAAGTATCTTTTAAGGATGCTTTTAGCTATTCAAGGTCTCTTTCCCTTCCAGATGAATTTGGTAACTAGCTTTTCCAAGTCTTCAGTGGAGGTTGTTGGAATTTTGATTGGTACTGTGTTGAATCTGTAGATCAATTTGGGAAGAATTGACAGCTTAACTATATTTAGCCTCCTATCCATGAGCAGGGAATGTCTCTCCACCTATTTAGATCTCTTTTTATTTCTTTTAGCAATGTTATGTAGTTTTCTGTGTGCAGGTACTTTATACCCTAGTTAAGTTCATTCCTAAGCATTTGATTCTTTTTTTTTTTTTTTTTTTTTTTTTTTAGGGAGGAAGGGAAGGAAAGACAGAGAGAAGGAAGGAAGGAAGGGAGGAAGAAAGGGAAACATCTTTTTAAACATTTTCTTGTTTTATTGTATTTTGTTTGTTTGTCTGGTTTTTACATGGGCTGGGGCCGGGAATCGAACCGAGGTCCTCCGGCATGGCAGGCAAGCACTCTGCCCGCTGAGCCACCGCGGCCCGCCCAGCATTTGATTCTTTTAGCTCCTATTTTGAATGGATTTTTTTTTCCTTAACTGACTCCTCAGCTAGGTCCTTGCTTGTATATAGAAATGTTACTGATTTTTTAACATTAATTTTATATCCTGCCACCTTGCTGAATTTCTTTATTAGCTTAAGTAACTTTGCTGTAGATTTCTCAGGATCTTCCAAGTATAGTATCATGTCATCTGTAAATAATGAGAGCATTACTTCTTCTTTTCCAATTTGGATGCCTTTTATTTCTTTGTTCTGCCTGATTGCTCTAGCTAAAACTTCTAGCACAATGTTGAATAATAGTGGTGACAGAGGCCATTCTTGTCTCCTTCCTGGTCTTAGGGGAAAAGCTTTCAGTTTCAGTATCTCTCCATTGAGCATGATGCTGGCTATCAGTTCTTCATATATTCTCTTTAGCATATTGATGGGGTTACCTTTGATTCTTATCTTTTGAAATGCTTTCATCAGAAAAGGATGTTGAATTTTGTTGTATGCTTTCTCAGCATCAATTGAGATAATCATGTGATTTTTCCCTTTCGACTTGTTAATGTGTTGTATTACATTAATTGATTTTCTTGAGTTGAACCATCCTTGCATTCCTGGTATAAACCCTACTTGGTCGTAGTGTATAATTCTTTTAATTTGTTGTTGAATTCGTTTTGTTTGTATTTTGCTGAGAATTTTTGCATCTATGTTCATTAGGAAGATTGTCCTGTATCAGTCAGTTATCCTGTCATCTATATCGCTTGTTTTTATTTCTTTCTGTTCATATCTGCTGTTGTGTGCCTCTACTATGTTTTACATTTGGTCAACAGAGTCTTTAATCTCTATGCTATCCACTATTTTTCTATTTATTCTTTCAAATTCTTCTTTATGTTCTTCTACTGTCTTCTTGATCTCCTTTTTATCATTTGCCATCCCACTCATTTCATTAGGTAGAGTTGTATGAACACCTTTGATTAGCTGTTCCAATGTCTGGTGTTTTAATTTTGTCATATCTGTCTGCATTGTGATATGCTTAGTTATCTGTTGTTTTCATCACATGTAAATATCTTGTTTGATTTGCTTTGGGAGTTGATTTCTTTCAGTGGTCTGAGGCCTTGTGTTTGCAGGATGGATGTGCAGCAGGGAGCAGGGTATGTTGTGGGACACAGCCATGCAGTGATTCATTTCAGAGCAGGTAGAGTCAAAGGTTGGGGGTGTATGTTATACTGATGCTCGTGAACATGGGTCCCAGCAGCTAGGGAGGATGTAGCTGTGCGGGTGCACAGGTCTGGGAGGTGTAACATTGGTGTGCACTGGTCTAAGGTGCGGGCCTCTTCGTGTGCATGTGTAGAACTGTGGCAGCAGGTTGGTGTTATGCCTTCATTTGTTGGGGGCAGATGTGACCCTGCTGCACAGGCTGGCACTTTTTCAGAGCTGGGAAATGTGACTGAGGGTCCGTGTGCATGTGCAGTTTTCAGACTGCCATAAACTGAAGTTACCAGAGCTGAAGGACGTGATTGGGGCTCATGTGTATGTGTGGGACTAAGAGTGCAGTAAACTGATGCATGGAGGGGATAGTCTAGGGTATGGAGGTTAGTGCCCACAGCCTTTATGTGCTGGCAACAGCCTGCAGCAAACAGGGAGGGGGAGGTAGTGCTCAGGAGGGGTGAAGGAGAGATGGATTGCAATACACTTGGGGTGAGGGTGTGGGGCAGGTATACATACTGGGGACTGGTGGGGCCAGCATGCTTGGAGCATGGGAAATGGGAGCAGGTGATGGGGTTTGGGTGTGAGGGGTATGGAGTGAGTAGTGAGTCATGGGACTGTGCTGGTGCAGGTAGCACATTCAAGGAATGTAGCCTGGGTTAGTTTCTAGTCCTTGGCTCCTGTGTGTGCACTCCCACAGGCTCCATGCCTCTGAACCAGGCTCTTACTTTCTGCTTATTCCTCGGCCTCTGCCACCAGGGCCGTCCTATGTGGTGCAGAAGGCTCTTCCAGGTCAGTTGCACTCTTGAATCACCATCTCAGTTGCCTCCCATCCCTTCTCTAGTTTTCCCGTGGAGCAGGGCTGAACTCGAGCTACTGTATTCAGCCATTCAGCATAGTGAATTTTCATAAGCTTGGGAGAGAGAGTGTAGTCTATGAATGTGTTGGTTTCAGCAGTTTTTTTGTATTTTATGTTTTATGTCCCTTTGTGGTGCTAAAATATATTTAAATCAGCAATTGTTTAGGCGGGCTATATCAGAGATTTTTTAAAAAAATTACTAGAGCTAAAGAGTGTTTTAAAATTTAAAATACTTGTGATGAATAAAAATAGCATTTTTATAATTCAAGATTTAATTTTGCATTAGGAAAAACTGGAAAATATGTCAATAAAAGGAAATCCAAAGATGGCAGCAATATTACAGTGTACGAGAACTAAAGGGGAAAAGTTTAAGTCTCTGATTTCTTGTTCCATGATCTTGAGTTAAGCTGTCCACCTCCGAAGTCATCTGCTCTTGGTCCTGGTTGGTTCTGATCCTTAATTAGTTTTATAGTAATTTGTAGGGATGAATATTAAACTTTAGTCCTTGAAGAGGCCCACTTGAAGTGTGAAATATGAATCCAAGTGTTAATTTTCTGTAATTTGTAACAATTCATTTTAAAAATAAGCCTGATCAGGCCCTTTCTAGTAAGGAATAAAGCATAACCTCTAAACGTGAAGATTCAAAAAGAAATAAAAAAAACATTGTCTAGTATTTGATTTGGGGAAAGCAAAATGCTAAGAGTTGTCAAAAGTTGAACAAGATCCTGCGTCACTGAGCAATAACATCTGGTTCTCTAGTTAACCTAGGTTTAGTGAAAATTAGAGAGAAATTGTTACTGGAGGTAGTAAGGTTGTATAAAGACCAAGAAATTATTTTTATACTGATTGCTCAAAATGGAAAGAAATTTTTATAGTCTCTTACGAAGTGCAGACCAATACTCCAAAAAAGTTTTGTCATTATAACAAAGAGAAACCTAAATTAGCATACTATTTTATATGAAAATTGTTAAAAATCTTATAAATGAACCCATTTAATTGTACCCAACTTTGATCACAATAAATGAAATTCCTTTATTGCAAACCTTATATGACTTTCTATATTCATTCCAGTTTTTTCCTACATGTCTTTACTTTTCAATTTGCAACAGTTTGTACTTTTTCTTTAGGACAAAACCTCTCTCTCTTTTTCCTTAGTAAAGAACTTTCTAGATACCTTACATATTTAGTTACCAAAAATATTCTAAAAACTGTTTTTAAGCTAAAATCCTATAAAAAACACAATTATTGTCAACCTTTATCAAAATAATGACTCAAAATGATTAGTTTAAACTTTGTAACTTTTGTCATTTAAAAAATTTCAGTAAGCATAATATTATCTTATTTAATCAGTAACACTGTATAAATTTATTAAAAATCATATCCATACCCAAGTGGAGTAAAAATATACTTGTATTGTGTCTAATATTGATAACTCAAAAAACATAGCTGTTACTATTTAACCAACAATGTATTTCATTTGCTAAAAATCTCCCTAGCTTATGTGAACTTGGATTTTTAAAGCATTTAGATGAGATTTTAAGATCATTTGAAGCCTCAAAAGCTTGGTTTCTTAAATTCTTAGGGATATTTAATTCATGTATGCACTTATTTATCTTTAAGCTTATTTGAACAGGTTTCCTTTAAGAAATTTTGTAAGTTACTTTGGTAACACCATGCAGAGAAAAAAACACCATACATATAAGAACTCTGCTGAAGAAGAAGAGAGGTATTTAATTTAAAATTGATAAGAGCCCATATTTAATCAAAGGTTCTGAAAATAAAAATCACATGGGGTCTCACAAGTAGAAAAGCAGCTGTTTTGAGGTATATAGGAACCTCTGTATTAATTAGCACCCTCCCTCCAAACACATACAGAACAAGATTCTTACCAAGAAGATGTCTGTACCAGCCCCCCAAAAAGCAAAACTAATTCTAGTGATGATCCCAAAGAACTAAATGCAAAGAAAGCAAAACTCAGATTCGGAAGAAACTTACCCCATGCAATTCTGCAGGTGGAGAGAAAACAGTGGGTATAAAGGGTGCTGCAAATACTAATGCCTGGTTGTTCGCCAGCCACCGGAGTTTTGGAGGATAGAGTGGGTCTTCTCTGGATCCCACTTCTGGCACCAGAAATTGTCAAGGAAACTTACTCAATAATAATAATCAATAACCAATGTAATATGTTATTGAAAGAGAAACCTCTTAGAGAGATCTCACACTAAAGTGAGAGTCTCAAATGGTTAGTAATTTATATTGACTTATAAAGGCAACTAGAGGATTTCCAAAGGGGAAGTTAAAATAATTGTTTGACATTTAAGTTCCTTATTACAAAGGAGGGTCTTACAAATGGGGAATGAGCACAGATTCGTGATCATAGCCTATTTGTTTTTTTATTATGTTAGCTCTATTGGATCAAAAGCAGCTTATTTTTGATCATTGCTTAAACTGCAATTTTTGTAAGGTATGCTCCATTTCCTTCAGCAAGCCCCCACTTTTACTTTTAACTCTTTAGAAAGTCCTTCTCCATTCTGAGAAAAGGGGATTGCTCCAGGTAATGGCAAGGTAGGCAGCCAATTTATCTTACTTAACAACAAAAAAATCAAGTCAAATATCCAAAGCTTTATATTAAATCAGCACCAACCATTTGTAATTCAAACCATAGATGTTCATGGGACTCTTTTCAATTCAAACTTAGAGTTAGCCAAGGTGAGTCATAATTAAGTGGAAATTGCTTAAATAACAAACTATTCCATTTCTATTTTATTCAGTTTGCTGCTTTTTCTATGTACTGCAGCTGGCTTTCTAACATCTTTTACCCAATAATCGTTAATGTTGGAAGACAACAGAAGAAGGGAAAGGAGATATAAACAAGATCAGGTCTGGTCAAAGTCTTCGGGGAAAAAAACTAAAACTTGAGACAAAAACAAGCATTGAGAATTTTAGACCATTTACATGAAAACGCTTTGAAACCATCAAGTGAGAATCAAATGTAAGTGATTGTTATTGAATAAAATAAATTTTCCCTCATTCTTTTTTGGATATATTCTACTACGATTTCATGAAGAAGTCTCAGGACAATTATTCCCTCTCGCTAAACACATGCAAGTGTCTAAATACGAGAAAAGACACTCTTTGGCTCTCTGGGTCTAGATGTTGTGTGGTTGAAAATAATGAATAGCCTACTTTCAATTTATGACTCATTTATGATAAAGGAAATTGATTAAGATAAAGGATTATGATAAAGGAAATTATAAAGGGTAATTTCAGAAAGCGGGAAATTAAACAACAAAAAAACAAAACAAAATAAAACAGATAGTTCATTGAAGTCCCTTGAGCATTAATCCTGGAGTTCTTTATATCAGAGTAAATTGCTCCAGTAAAGCAGATGGCATCTGAATGTGGCTGCTTTATAATCCTTCTGAGCAACCATCCTGAACAGCCTATGGTTGCTGTTGGAAGGAAGCTCCTATCAGAAATTGATATCTCTTTAGTTCTAGCTGTAAAGACGGCTTCCAGCTTGGGGATCTGTCTGGACAATGCTTTGTCAGTTTGAAGTTTTCACAAGTTTATTTTCTTGTCTCTCAACCCAGAATGATTTTAGCGGGTAATTCCCATGTCTCTTCCAGGGAATGCTTACTAGTAGAGTTTTAAGACAGAGCTGTTCTCCTTTTTATGGTTGGGTAGAATATGCTTCCCAACTGTGTGCTTAATCTTAAAGTTTGCCAAGAAGTTTGAGAATTTAGCTGCCCACTAAATAAAAATTTACAACACTCAGAAGGGATTAAAAATATAGTTAGCCTTGTTATCCCCTTTGAAGACTAAATTGGTTCTCTTCTTATCTGAAGAGGAATCATTTTTCTCTCATTATGTTCCTTAGAGTGCTTCCTTTTTTTCCCAATGGCAAAAGTTATGAAATCCTAAATGATAAAATGACTATTTTATGTTTATTTCTAAATTTCTCTAAGATTTTACCACCTTACAAAATAGGATAAATCTCAAAAAAACTGCCATAAAAATAAGAAAACTTCAAGAACTTTCATTGTGTTTTTCAAAAAAAGAGAGATTATGAGTTTCCTTTCATTGTTCAAGTTTTATAGGATTACAAAAAGACTAGATGAGGTTATCAGCAGGTTCTTGATGTCATTGATTAGCATAAAGACACCTCTTGAAAAAGGAATGGGCTATAGGGATCTCTAATGAATTTAACCTCTGGTTCATGCTACACGGAGGGTATGGGCCAGGATTTTGTTAATAATTAATTATTGTATCCTTATAATGTGAGAGAGTGTTCTAGGAACTGGAGATGACTGTGGAAGAAACTTGATATGAAATGATATGAAAAGAGATCATGGTGGAAGGAACATTGACTTTGTACTTACTCTTCTACTTTTTGCCAGGTGACCTTGAACAAGTAACTTCACAATTTGGACCAAAATTTCCTTTCCTTTAAGATAGGCACAAGATAAGCCACAAAAACTGTACCTCAGATCACAATTATTTATGTAAAATACTGGGATATGATTGCTACATAGTTTATTGCCACTATTATCATATGGCCCTTTGAAATTCAGATGCTACTACTCATTTAGGGAGAAGATGAAACATGCAACAGAAAGGTAACAAAAGAACTATTCAAGTTATTTATACAAAATTTCCATGTGCTGTAGAAACACTATTAAGAATGAGAAAAGAAGTCACTGGGCTATATTAGTTGGGAAGGCTCCAAGGAAGACTTGGGGCTTCTTGGGGCTTGAATTATGTATGAAAGAAAGGCATGCTCAGATCCCAACCCCTAGTCCTGTGGGTGTGAGCCTATTTATAAATAGCACCTTTGACAATGTAATAATTAAGATACATCCAAAGTGAATGACAGTGGGCTTTAATCCAATATGGCTGAAATCCCTATAAGCAAAAGAATTGGGAGACAGAAAAAGAAACTACAGGTTGCAGCGAGAAGCTGTAAGTCAAAAGACCCCAGAAGAGAAAACAGACACCACCATGTGCATTGCCACGTGACAGAAAAGCCAAGGACTGGAGCTCACCATCATCAAGCCCCAGAACATCACAATCGTTTGGGAAAAATCATCACTTTACTGACACCTCTATTTTAGACTTTCCCTAGTCTCCAAACTGTGAACCAATAAATTCTTGTTTTTAAGCCAAAGATAAGCAGCACTGATATCACCTAGGAACTTTTTTAGAAATGCAGAAACTTAGCCCCACTTCAGATCTCCTGAGTCTGAATCTATGTTATAAAAAGATCCTCAGGTGATTCATATGCATATCTTTTGAATTTGACCACATGGAAATTCCTTGGAGGGGTTGGGTAAGGGTATTTCAGTTGAGTGATAAACTGAAGCAAAACTGGAATTGGTTGAAGAATGACTTGGATTTAAGAGGTCAACACAGCATGTGTAAACAACTCTTTACAGAAGTATGATTTGGAATGGGTTGGAACAGAGGATGGGGGCAGTAGCTGATAAGGAATATGGGGTCAAGGGAGAAGTTAAGATGGAAGCCGTATATTTGTGTGCTTAAAAGGAAGACCTAGAGGAAAGAGAGAGTGGTGAGGAGGATTTAGAGAAAATATCTAAATATTAGAGATTTGAGAATATAGCACAAGGATGCAACATGATAAAAGTAGCCTGTGATGGGAGAAGGGGTATTTCCTTCACTGAAAAAAAGAGGGTAGGAAGAAAGTACATGTATATTGTAGATTTATTGTTGAGAATATGAGAAACTCTGGCTTTTTAAAATAAAATATTCTTATCAGAGATATTGTTGGTTTACAAAAATAATCATGCAGAAAATAGAGTTACCATTGACCCCACCCCCCCACTATGAACAACTTTTTTTTAATGTGATGCCTTTGTTAAAATCAATGAAAGCATATTATTATAATTATATTATTATCTATAGTCCATATCTCCATTAGGATTCACTGTTTGTGTTGTACCATTCTACTTTTTTCCTTAAGATTTGTATTCCTATAGCATATATATCACCTAAAATTTACCCTTTTAACCACATTCAAATACATAATTCAGTACTGTTAATTACATTCACGGCGTTTTTCATTACCAAAACTTATCAGTGAAGAGTAAAGCATGACCATTAGCCATAAAAAAGGGGTAAATAAAGGGTGAGAATTTTGAAAAGTGAGAAGTTATGAAATGGTCATTTTGGAAAACTAAGCAAGCCAAATAGAAAATGTATAGTAGGATTACCAGATAGTATTCATGTCCATTTAAATTTAGCAATCAAAATTTATAGTGAAATCTGTGCAGTTACATGATTCTTTTTCTCCAGCTCCACTCAGCTTTATGGGTACAGGTGTAGAGAGAGCAGATGGTTGAACTCATTTAGCATCAGGGTTAATAATCTGCAGTCATCCTTTAACACCGAATGTATTTAAATTAAGTTCTTGGCAACTCTGTCTTCAGAAGTTAGAGGTTAGATGCAGATATTTAGCTCAAATTATAGCATGGTGCTGGTTGTTTACCTCTGCTGAACTCAGCTTTTACCTACATTTTGGCCAACAACATCGCTATGGCTTCTGTATAAATCAAGTCCATTTTACTGATGCAGAAACTGAATATTAAGAGGGATTAAGTAAATTGTAATGTCAAGAGGAAAATTAAGATTTGTTTATCTCCTATCATCATAATAATTTCATTGTAATAATGAAAGAAATTAAAATGAAAAAGAAAGGAGAAAAAAGAGAAATTAATGTTTTTGTGTGTATATGTGTGCTTTGATTAAAGGCAAAGCATTTTTGTTTTTCATGGGCCATCTTTTTTTTTTTTCTAGTAGTGTTATAAAATTGAGTGAAATATGACATATATTCTCTTTTTTTAGCTGTATACAATAAGCAATTAAATGTGCATTCTTGGAAACCTCATCTCTCATAGCTCCGCACCCATGTAAGAGAAGTGTGAGATGGAGGTTCAAGCAAAGCACAGTGCATGGGATAGGGTGGAAGTGGGTCTTACAGGTTTTTAAAATATCTACAAGGGATTTGTTCATGACATCCCACTTCTTTCCTTCCAAAATATGAGGGAAATGACATTTATTTGGTGAGTTTAATTGATAGCAATGTTAAACAAAATTCCAAACTATGTTTCAGAGATAGAAATCAGGTAAATTCAAATGTGTCTAGGGTCGGCAAGGAAGCTTAAATGAGTGAGGAAGGCTAGGCAACAGACATGTGTGGGGGGGGGATCATGGTGATCTTGACAAACTAGGGACCCACTAGTTTGTTTAATCCCATTGATACCACACAGGAATTCAATCTCAGTATTGCCTAACCTTTCCATTACTCAATACAGGACAGACAATTTAAAAATTTTGTGAGATTTAAACATTTTTAAACACTCTATTGGCCAAATCAAACATGTTGAGTAGTTGGGGTAGACATATGGGCTTCCAGTTTGCCACTTCTGATAGAGATGTTTTTATATCTGTGACAATGTTAACAAGCCAGACATCCCTCACAAACCTCTCATTTGAGAAATATGATTTACTTGGTGTATTAACTTGCTAATGCTGTCAGAAAGTAATATTCCAGAAATGGAATAGCTTTTATAAAGGGAATTTAATAAGTTACAGCTTTACAGTGCTAAGGCTGTGAAGATGTCTAAATGAAGGCACCAAGAGGTTACCTTCACTCAAGAAAGTCTGATGCCATCTGAAACACCTCCGTTAACTGGGAAGGTACATGGCTGGCATCCTCTGGTCCTTATTCCTGGCTCCACTGATTCCAGCTTCCGATGCCAAGGGTTTCCTTTCTAAGCACCCAGGGGCCTTCATGTAGCTCCTTTGGGAAACAACTCTGGCTTCTGGCAACTTAGAATCTCACGGGAAGTCACATGGCAACAACTGCTGGGCTCTGCCCATTTTTAGGCATTTGCTATCTCTGTCAGCATTACAAGCATCTCCAAACATCCATGTCTCTGTCAGCTCTATCGTTTCTGAGATTTCTCCAAAAGTAATCAAGACCTACCTTGAATAGGGGGAGTCATATCTCCATCAAATCAAAAGGTCACACTCACATATGCAGGTCACATCTTTGTGCAGATAATCCAATCAATATTTTCCACCCTGCAATACTGAATAAGAATTAAAAGAAACAGCTGCACCCACAAGATTAGAACAGGTATAAATCATGGCTATTCTGGGGGTTCATAAGAGTTTCAAATCAATACATTCCAAAGCTGTATTAGTAAGGGTCTCTGGAAAAACAGAACCCACAGGAAATATCTGTAAATATGAGATTTATAAAAGTGTCTCATACAACTGTTGGAATGCAAGAGTCTGTAGGGCAGACTGTGAAGCAGGTAACTCATATGAGCGGTGCTGATGAACTCCATGGGAGAGGTTTGCTGCCTGAAAAAATAGTGGAAACTCTGTCTTTTCCTTAAAAGTCTTCAACTGATTAAATCAAACATGGCTGATTGGATTATCTCATTTGCAGGAGGTGTGCCCTTACTTAATTGTAGATGGAATCAGCCACAGTTGCAATAAACTTGCTGATGATTTAATAGGCCAGCCTTCCACTTAATCAATGAGCCCTGAAATATCCTTGCAGCAGTGGTTAGGCCAGTGCTTGCCTGACCAGACAATTGGACATCACCACCTGACCAAGTTATCACATTTGGTATAATGATAGTTAGGCATCTTTTAATTTGTTTCTTTTTTAACATAGAGGTGTTTTTAACTTAGAAAAAGAGCTACTTTCAAACCTACAGTAAAAGAAAATAAATATATATATATATATATATGCTTTCTGTGTACAATCATGGGTTTCTCTTTAGTGGGTTGCCAGTGCAGAGGCAAAAGAGCTTCCTTATGAAAGAAAGTAGGGAATATATATATTCAGCAGTGGTTCTCATTTATGCACCAGAGAGTTCACTAAGTTAATCAGTTTGTCATAATAAACTTCCCAGGATTAGTCATCAAGAATATTATAAGCACAGCAGGTTAGTTTTCCAACAATGATGTAATTATGCTTCTTTCCACATAAAGAATCATTTTAGCAGCTTTGTGTTTCATATGAATTAAGCCCATAAATGCACAAGATCCATTGTGACAAAAATCACAGCTATCTGCTAAGATTCACCTGTGATATTATCTAAATAAATAATATCTAAAATTTAATTTTAGATCAGGAGCAATGAAAATATGAATAAGGTTCTAATCTTAGTGAACTTCTTGCTATTTTCCCAATATGCCTCAAACGTTGTGATTCCGCATTTGGTTTTGTATTCCTTACCACTTAACATGGACTAGTATGCCTAAAGAAATTCTCCCTGTCAAGTCCACACTCAAAACAGCTTCATCCTCACTTGTCCTAGTGAATGCAGGCTGCATGTGTGCCTACTGCAAATGCATGAATACGGAGGAATAGTGGTGCAGTTAAAGAATGTGTCTTGTAGACATTCTTTTTGGTCCTATGGAGCTTAATGAGAGAGACAAACTGATCAAGACATTGGATTTGATGGCTAACCCACAGAGCTATGATTTCCAAGCAGTTTGGAGCAATTACAAACCTTTAATCTCTCATGTTGCATCCCTGATAATAAGAGCCTCAAAGTTTAGTAACTCTAAATAAGAAAGCAGAGGCAGAAATCAGTTGGGAGGTATATACAGCCCAGAGAGTGTTGATCAGTCTTTTTACTGGGCCTATCTGTAAACGTATGCAAAATTTCTGTGAGAGGAAAGGAAGATAAAAAAACAATGAATTACATAGAGGAGGTTTTGCCCATCTGCTATTAGGTAGGTCTGTGCACTAGGAGAATATGTTTATAAGAGAGACTCTTGGTTGAAATCATAATTGCTAATTTGTATAAATATAATCATTTTAATACCTGCATCTTGTTATTTACTCTTTTTAAATGTGTAGTTAACTAAGACCTCTGTGATTAGCTAAACAATGCCATCCCAAAGATGTCCACATTCTAATCCCTGCAACCTGGGAATATGTTACCTTACAGAGCAAAGGGGACTTTGGAGATTAAATTAAGGCTCTGTGATTAAATTAAATTATCACAGGCATCTTTATAAAAGGGAAGTAGGAGATCAGAGTTAGGGAAAGAGGTGTGAAAATGAAAGCAGAGATTGTAGTGAGGTGGGGCCATGAGACAAAAAATGCAAGTAGCCTCCAGAAACTGGAAAAGGGAATAAATGGATTCTTCTCCCCGAACCTCCCTAAGGAATGTGAAACTACTGTCACATTTTAGACTTCTGACTTTCAGAACTGTAAGCAATAGATTTCAGTTGTTTAAATTACCAATGAATTCGTGGTAATTTGTTATAGTGGCCACAAGAAACTAAAATAAATTCGGTATTGATGGCATGAAATGTTAAGATTTTTCTCATCTTATTCTCTTGCCATTAAATGAACTAAGACACAGAATTTCACATTTAACCCTATTTAACTTTATTTGACTAATTCTGGCCAATGCACGTAGTAACATTCTTCACAGTCTTTGGTTTCTCCCAGAAATAGCACCTGAGATAAGAATCTGAAGGTAGTTTATTTGGGAAGTGGTTCTGGAAAAAAGAAGTGATAGAGTGCTTTAATTTGCTGGGCTTCTATACAAATACCTCACTGGGTTATCTTTAAACAACAAAAATTTATTGTCTCTTGGTTCTGGAAACTAGAATTCCAAAATCAAGGCCTCAACAGGCCAGACTTTCTCCTGGAGCCTGTAGCACTCTGGTTCTGGCTTGTCACAACTCTTGGGGTTTCTTGGCTTCCATCTTTGCTTCTCACATCATCTCCTTCTGTGGTGTTCTCTGGCTTTAGGCTTCTTCTAGTCTCTGGCTTCTTCTGGCTTCTTCTGGTTTCTACTGATTGATTGTGTCCAAATGTACACTTTTTACACGGCATCAACCTTACGGATTAAGACTCTCCCTGATTCAATTTGGCCACACCTAAATGAATAATTCCATCTTCAAAACGTCCTATTTACAAATGGACTAACACCCACAGGAGAGAAGATTAAGATTTGAACTTTTCTTTCATGGGGTACATGATTCAGTCTCCAACAGGAAAGTGAGGCAGGGAAAAGAAGGAAGCCAATAAAACATAATGTTAGTACTATGGGGCACTAGAATGTCATCATGCTGGGGAAATCCCAAGAAGAATATGCACCTACCTCTCATGGAACAGCCCTAAAGCATTTTATATCCATAAAATAATGACATGAGTCTCTTCATATTCCAAATTTCCAGAAGTTTTATGCCTTCACAGTGTTCTCCTGACATCTCTGACCATTTCCCAGACATAGTCTCACATGTGTGGCAGGACAAACTCTTTGTTCTTTCCATTCTGGCCTCTTACCACGCTGCTGTGTATGTAATTGTCTGGCAAGCCCAGTTATCTATTCCAGGATTTTGTCACTGATGCACCTACTGAAGCCTCAATATGGGTTTACCGCTCTTCCTTCTGAAATATAAGACAGGCCTGCTTATCTACAGATTAACTGTCTCCCTCCTTTCATGCCTGTTCTTTTAGGTTCTACTTTACTTATGGTGACCTTAGTGTTCTTCTATAATGCACATCGGATCATGCCACTCCCCTGTTTGAGCCTTCCCAATGGCATTCCTTCACACTTAGAATAAATTCTAAAGTTCAAAGTTTGACCTTCAAGGTCCCTCAGCTACCTCTTTATTTCTACTCTGTCCCTCTTGCCTTTGCTTCGACCTTGCTATTGCATGAACAGGTCACAAGAACACCTTCTTCAGGACCTTGGAGTTGCTGGCCCATCTGCATAGAATAATTTCCCTCTGGTATTCCTAGGCCTTGCGTAGTCATATCCTTCAGGTATCTTCTAAACTGAGAAGATCACCTTACCTAAAATAGCATACCTCCGTTGGTTTTATCATTTGCCCTATCCCAACATTACTTTTCTTTATAGTACTTTTTTACTATCAGCCATCTTATTATATATTAATTTGTTTTTTTTCTGCCTTCCCCATTAGAAAGGAAGAGACTTTGTTTCATCATTGTTGTTCCACTAGCATCTTGAACAATGTCTGTCCTTTATATATAGTAGGTACTCAGTTAAAATTTATGAATGAATTGCAGACAGGCTCATCTTAAAGCATCCTGTGGCATATTTCTCAGGGACTAGAGCCTAGCCATGCTTAAAATTTTTTAATCCTTCTCTCCCTCTCTACATTCACTCTCTGCCCTCCGTACCTGTAACCCCCCTCTCTGTTCCCCCCTTCCCCCTCTTGTTGTAGACCGCCCATTTCCGTAGCTCGCCACAAACCCGCAGCCTTTCCTGTTTTTCTCCTCGCTTCTCTATGTCTAATTCTAGCTCCACACCTGCCTAAAGCTTAGCAACTGCCTCCTGCCTTGTGTGATTGGCTGTCCCTTCCTGACGTGTGCGCCCAAGACTCCACCCCTCCCCGAGAGTACTTAAGCCCCACGCTTACCCCGCTCTGGGTCGTCCGAGCCCCGGGGTCTTCGGACCCCAGACGTCTCACTCCTCGGGTTCCCGGGTGGCCCATCCCGGAGTGTAACAATAAAAGCTTAAAACCCGCATCTGGCCTGAGTGACAACTTCTCGCGACCGCCGGCTGGGGAAAGCGCCGGCTCCAGCTTACCCAGGTTAATTCCTGCGAGCTCGCCCCAAACCCACCCAGTGTACCGGTCGCGCGGCCCGGCTGAAGCTATCAGCGGCACATCCGGTTAATGAACTATGACACTGAGAGTAATTTATGATTGCTACTAGAAATTTCTTTTCTGAGTCTACAGGTGAAGAACCACTTCTTAAGCCAATTCTGCTTCTACCACAAGTTTGGGGCTAGATCACAGCCACCTCTAAGATTATTTCAAATTTCTCTACAGTTAGAAGTCCAGGTTGAACTGAACCTGACCTCAGAAAAGAAGGAACCATTTTCTCCACAAATGCAGGATCTACTTCATTCTCTGTCTCTGGATTGATTCCTTTCAAAGACAACTAATATTTGGGGCATCCATTCCCTTCTTGGAAGATCCCCCTCCTATATATAATGGTATGCTCTTGTCCTTTAGCCTAGAAAATAGATTTTTTTGAGGCTGGGTTGACATTCCTATTCAGATTGTATTGTATCAAGGTCTTTTCTTGCACACAAACTTTTTTCCAGATGAGGGGATGATATTGTAAGACTGGGAAAAAATAATACAGAGATCTCTAAATCTGTTGGGATACACATCTGTAATTTATTCATATGATTAAGAGAAACATCTAATATCTCAGGCTGAAGCTATTTTAAGTATCTTTACTGAAATTATGGCTTCAATAAATCTTTGGGTTGTACTTGCCTCACATATACATAATCATAAGGGCCTCAAAGGAAACTCAAGAAACTGTATTCAAGGACATCTTCCCACCCAATTACTTAAACATTTGTCTTAAAACCAGAGAAGCACTTTTAAGCCCAGAGGTTTATAGCTTTCTCAGGGGACAATCGGTAGTAGTTGAAAGAACCCTGGATGTCATGTTTCCTCTCTCACTCCTTCAAGCCTTTGTTTAAAATTCTCCTCTCAATGAGGCCTCCTCTGACCACCCTATTTAGTACTGCACCCTGACTCTTCCTTCCCCCAACCCCTGGGCATCGCAATCTTAACCCCTTACCCTGATTGGGATATTTTACGAATACGTGCACAATTCTTTAACATTCCCTTCTGTCCCTTGAACGTGGGCTCGACCCAGTGACATGCTTCTAGTTGATAGAATGAGTCAGAGGTGATGAAATGTCACATCCAAGATTACATTATAAAAATGCCGTGGCTTCTATCTTGGGGGTTCTCCCCCTGCCCCTGTCTGTCTCAGATCACTTGCTCTGGGTGATGTCAGCTGTTCCATCATGTAAGCATGGAGAAGCTCTTGTAGTGAGGTACTGAACCCTCCTGCCAACAGTCATGTACACGAGCTTAAATTGACTGTGGTCTCCTTTCTGCTCATTGACAGCTTGTCTGTAACCTCATGAGAGATCTTGAGCCAGAACTGCCCAGGGAAGCCACTTTCAGATTTCTGACCTGTATTGTGTGATACAATAAAGGGGTGCTGTTTTAAGCTGCTAAACTTGGGGGTAATTTTTTTTAATGTAGCAACAGATAATTAATGTACTGATATCATATTCTTATTTCACTTATTACTTTTATTGCTCTGTCCAATATGATAGTCACTAGCCATACATGACTACTGAAAAATTGAAATGTGTCTAGGATGACTTAGGAACTTAAATTTTTAATTTTAATTAATTTACATTCACATTTAAATAGCCTATGTGGCCAGTAGCTACCATATTGCACAATCATTTGCTAGATAGTTTATTTATTTACTGCATTACTTATTGTCCCTTTTCCTCACCTAAAATGTAGGATACTAGAGTGCAGAGATTTTGTTTATTTTGTCCACATATATACCCCAAGTTCCTAGAACTGTCTGGCACATAAAAGGCACTCCATAAATATTTGAAGAGTGAATGAATACAATTGGACCTGTATTTTATTTCTGTCTCATATATAATTAATTCTGCAATGTTAAGTAAATCACAACTTAAGCCTTTGGTTTACTTGGGATTTAAATTTGAGGGGGTAAAGGAGACTTTTGAAAATCTTTTTAACACATAAATTATGTATTCCTGTCTCCTCTGAAGTGACATGTTTATTAAGGATTTGTGGCTGTGTTACTCTTCACTGAATTAAACACCTGGCAGATGTGCAGATAACAGAAATTCCCAATCACTAATAACTTCCACCCCTATTGTTGTCTATACTAGGGAAGAAACCTGTGTGCCCTGATTAGATAGTCCTGAGTGTGTTCTCATAATGACGTCGTGTCTTTTTCCTTTCACCCTCATTCACCTGCTCCCTATCTTACATACACCCTCAGCTTTGTGAGTTTTTATATAAGCATTTCCTTGCACATGGTTCTGTATCTCATTATGATTCTTTTAAATAAGCTATCCTTCCATTTTCATAGCCCACTATGTCCTACCACCAGGAAATGGTGTTATTTGTGGTACCAAGTTTACTACTTTTGTTAAAATTTGTGAAGCTCTGTTTGTTATTCTTTCCTGTTTCCTTCCAAGGATTTTTTGTTCACCACCACTGTTGTTCTCTTTGCTATACTTACATCTATTTTTTATTGCCGTTATTTAGTTTATTTGAAAACTTTTTCTCCTTCTTCTTTATTTGTTTAGAATTTACTTGACCAGATCTTGATGTCCTAGGTGAAAATATTCTTCACAATCCTAGTGATCTGATCACCGACCAGATAATCTCCATATTGGTTAAGATCACAAAAAACAAATACTGTCCTCTGACAGAATCTTCTTAGCTTTCTAACTGTAGCTTATATCACAATCTCTTCCAAATTTACCATCTTCCGTTGAAAGGAAGAGAAAACACTTTCATATTATTCTTTCCTGTTAAGGACTTCAACATAATAGGAATGCAGTTCATGCTTATTTTGGCTGAGTTTGCCTGCGATAATCCCTCAAGAATTAAAAGAAGTAGAGATTGATCAGGATATAGGAGCTTCAGAAATTTCTCCACTGTGGACCTGGGCCCTCTCAGAAGACAGCATCTTAAATTTGCAACCATGTATTGCTGGTTTGCATATTTCTTACACCTCACATCATCTCTCAGGGTTACTACAAAGATTGATTATAGCTGATTGTATATGTGAATCTTCTTTATTGCTACATGAGATGTGGGATGTAGCTACTTCTTATGGTCTGGATTCACCCTATCTGGGAATAGTCATAACATCTATTTAGCTACAACGATTCAAAGTTGTTTTCTCTTTTCATCACATTGTTCTACTTTTCCACATCTTGAAATCACTTTTAATTCACATTTACAGGATTTTAATCTCTTTGATGTTATGACTTTCTTCTCAGATTTTATTTCTGTCAAGACTCTTTCCTATTGTTTCTAGAAAGGCAGAACATGCACATGAATTCTTCAATCAAGAAGTCAAATATGCTGTTCTCAGAAAGATCATACACAAACTTCCAGGGTCTCAGTTTGAATGATAGTTTCTCTGCCTTCCCATGAAATTATGCTGCAAATATTACCACTTTTTCACATGTTCTCCTGGGGTTCTTGGGAACCTGACTAAAGTGGGTTGAATAGTGCCCATACACCCCTGCCCCAAATTCATGTTTTCTTGAACCTCAAAATGTAACTTTATTTGGAAATAGGGCTTTTGCTGATATAATTAAAGTTAAGATGTGATAATACTGGATTAGGATAGACCCTAAATTTAACTGCTGTTGTCCTTAGATGAAGACGAAAGGATATACACATGTGAAGGTGGGAGCAGGGATTGGAGTGATGCAGCTATAAGCCAAGAAGCACCAAGGATTGGTGGCAAACCACCAAGAACTAGGAAGAAGCAAGCAAGGATTCTTCCTCAGAGCCTTCAGAGGGAACATGGGCCCCGTCCACCCCTTGCTTTCAGACTTCTACTGGCCTCCAGAGTTTGAAAATAAATTTCCATTGTCTTAAACTATACAGTTTGCAAAACTTTGTTACGGCAGTCTTAGGAAAATAATACACTGGCCTAGAGGTCTTCCTGGGTGTTCTTCACAATTGTTCCTTTCATCCCCATGTTTATTCTATGTTATGTTAGTGGTTGTTAAACTTAAGATTTCATTGACACCATCTGAAGGTTTTGATAAACCAGAGTATCTGAATCAGTAGGTCTGGGTTGGGGCTCAAGAACTTTGTACTTCTAACGGGTTCCCATGTGATATGTATGCTACTGGGGTTAAGGACTACACTTTGTGAATCATTGGATAATGGAGACTGTAACTCATTAGCATACTGGACAGCCAGGAGGACCAGCAGCAGTTCTTAATGAGAAAATCATGATATTGGATATTTTGCTGTAGTGGGAGCCTGAATTCCAGATTTCTTTGAGTATTTTGAGGTAGGTACCATGACTATATTCTTAATCTTTCTGTAGTCCACTGATTTCAGAGGGTCAATTTAGAATTTGCTTCTTTAGCTCAGTGGCTGATTCTTCAAGAAGGACAGAGAAGACACATATCTCCCACTGAGGAACATTCTCAGCTCCGTTTCCTTCATGTATTTGGAGCCACCCTCAACTCCAGCTGACATTGTTTAGAATTAAGAGTCAAGACTTGTTTGCTAATCAAACAAAACAGCACACCATGAACTTACCTCTTAGTATTTAAAAATATCCCACTAACCTTTTCCGATTTCTACCTCTCACCTCTCATATTAGTGGAAGTGCTACCGTGGTCTATGTTCTCTATTTTTCTTTTTTCTGCCCTTTCACATAAGTGTGATGATACTTACAATCCTTGAGCACTTATTAAGTGCAGAACAACTTTGCTACACAATTTGCATGCATTATCACATAACCTTCACGAAAATCCTATGAAGTAGGTCCTAACCATATTTTGCAGATGAGAAAATTGAGACTTAGTGTAAATAAATTTTTGTTGAAGGTCACAAGCTACTCAACAGCATCAAAACAGATATTTGTGCAGGGTCTGAAAGCCAACCCCAGCTTTTAATCATTTTGCTGCAAGCAACACAGCAGAGTCCCTTTCCCCTGACCACTGCAGCAGTTTACCGGCTCTACTTCTGGGCTTCCCTAGAGTTCTTGTATGACAAGAGCCAAAATATGTGGAGTAGACTTGGGTCCTCTCTGTAGAAGAAGTCGGCAATCAATGGTACCGGCTGGATTATGGTGCTGGGAAATCAGTAGCAGTTCTTAATCAGAAAATTCTGACTTGGTGAGTGATTTATTTTGCTGCCACGGGGGTCTTTTTCAGGTTTCTTTGAGCATTCTGAAGTATGTCCTATGACCATTTTCTTAATCTTCCTGTAATCCTACAATTTCAGTAGGTCAGTTATAAAATTTCATCGCAAAATATTGCTTTTGCCTGTCTGAATTCTCAACATCTATCCTACATTTATTTTGCCTTAATGATTTTTTTCTTTATCTAATTGAAGCTGGAATTATATGGGCATCACAAGTTTATCTTCATCTCCAGTTAAATATTTAAGAACTTTTTTGAAACATATAATTCACAATATCCTTATATGTATCAACTTTTTTTCTAGATTGCAAAGACAGAAATCAAAGTGGCAATAATCGTTTCTCAGTTCCAATGAACATAAAGGGCCCAAAAAGAAGCACAACTGAATATTCACACTCATAAACAAAATTAGAATGGCATCTCTTTCTCATATTAATATGAGAAGAAGAAAGCACAATTGAATATTCAAATTCATACCCAAAACTAGAATGGCACATCTGAAACACTTAAGGCCTAGAACTACATTTCTATTTTATTTATAAATCTCAAAGGAAGAGAGACATGTAGCAGCTTGACTCATTACTGAGAGTGATGCAAATGTTCATTTATCAATATTCTGTAAGGACAATTCAATAATAATGTTGTTAACAACACATGTATCCCATTTAAGAAATATAATATTTCTAGGTATATTACCTGGCTTTCTTAAGTCACAGAGCTGGTATGTAAGTACTCAAGTTTTCTTAGAACTTCTCATATGTTATCCTACCTCCCTGTTTATTCTACAATGAAAGCTTCAGAAAGGTAGATGAGCTTATACTAGACAATGCAGCTTTTATATTCAAAGTACAGAAAATAAAGTCAATATGATAGGAACTTTAAAACAGAGTGATACTGTATGTATGGATTATAGCCCTAAAGTCTTGAGGCTTTGGGGCTCTATGTCAAGCTATAATATCGTGTTCCCTTTAACAGATGTGACAAGTAATGATTTTTTTTAAGTGATAGACATTTTTGAACTTCTAGCGGATCTCTACTGTAGCCTCTATATGTCCAGTTCCTGTACTTCGGGATTTGAAAATCCTTTAAACATTCATTAGCGCATACTGGCTGGGTGCTATCAAGTCAAATTCCAGATGATAAATTAGTTTTAGAACATTGGTTCTTTTTTAAAAAATTAAGATAGATTTCACATACAATGAAATTCACCCTTTTATATACCATTCTATACTCCTTCAGGATCAAATGCCCAATCTTTACCCTCTTTCCATCTCCTGATAAACTGTGTTTCCAACTTTAACTCTCAAAGGTCATCCATTAATGTTAGTTCATATTAGTGAGACTGTACAGTATTTATCCTTTTTTTTTTCTGGCTAATTTCACTAAGCTTAATGTTCTCCAGTCTCATCCATATTGTTTCATGTCTCAAGAATTTATTCTGTCTTACAGCTGTGTAATATTCCATCACATGTATATGGCAGAGTTTGTTTAGCCATTTGTCTGTTGATGGATATTTGGGCTGTCTCCATCTCTTGGCAATTGTAAATAATGCTGCTATAAACACTGGTGTGCAAATGTCCATTTGTGTCCTTGCCTATATTTCCTGTGAATATATACCTAGTAATGACATTGCTGGATCATATGACAATTCTGCATTTCCTGAAGAACCACCAAATTGACTTCCAGAACACCTAGACCATTCCACATTCCCACCAACAGTGAATAAGTGTGCCCCTTTCTCCATTTCCTCTCTAGCAACTGTAGTTTTCTGTTTTAAAAAGTTTTTTATAATGGCCATTCTAGAGGGCATGAAATGATATCTTAATGTGATTTTGATCTTTATTTCCCTAATAATAGCAGTGATATTGAGCATCTTTTCTTATGTTTGTGAGCCATTTGTATTTCCTCTTTGGAAATATGTCTGTCCATGTCTTTTGCCCATTTTTGAACTGGATTGTCTGCCTTTTTGTTGTTGAGTTGTAGAATCTCTTTATATATTCTAGATATTAAACCCTTATCTGATATATGGTTTTGAAATATTGTCTTCTATTGCATAAGATGCTTTTTTACTTTCCTGACAAAGTTTTTTGATGCAGAAGGTGTTCAATTTCAAAGAGATCTCATTTATCTAGACCTTTCATTGTTTGTGCTTGGGTGTAAGGTCTAGGAAACTACCACATATCACACGATCCTTAAGATATTTTCCTATATTTTCTTTGGAAAGTTTTATCATCTTAGCTCTAATGTTTAAGTCTTTGAGTTATTTTGAGGGATTTTTTATTAGGGTGTGACATAAAGATCTTCTTTCATTCTTTTGGATATGGATATCCAGTTCTCTAAGCTCCCTTTGTTGAAGAGATTGCTCTGTCCCAGTTGAGCTGACTTGCCCACCTTATTAAAGATCACTTAGCTGTTGATGTGAGAGTCCACCTATGAACACTCAATTCAATTCCACTGGTCAGAACCCCTACCTTTATTCGACTACCACACTGCTTTGATCACTGTAGCTTTGTAATATACTTTAAAGTCAGGTAGTGCAAGATCTCAAACTTCATTTTTCTTTCTCAAGATATCTTTAACTATTCAGGGCGTCCTACTCTTCCAAATAAATTTTATTATTGGTTTTCTCTTTCTGTGCAGTAAGCTACTTGGATTTTAATTGATATTACATTGAATATATAAATCAACTTGGGCAGAATTGACATCATAACTGTATTTAGTCTTCCAATCCATGAAGCTGGAATGTTCTCTCATTTATTTAGGTCCTCCTTTATTTTAGCAAAGTTTGTGGTTTTCTGTGTTGTCATGGTTAGGGACAGGTGTCAACTTGGCCAAGTTGTGGTACCTGTTCATCTGATTGGGCAAGCGCTGGCCTGTCTGTTGCAATGAGGACATTTCATAGGATTAGGTCATAATCACGTCAGCTACATCCACAGCTGATTCCATTTGTAATCAGCCAAAGGGGAGTGTCTTCTGCAATTAGTGATGCTAAATCCAATCATGGGAAGCCTTTTAAAGAGGACTCAGAGGAGACAGGTTGCATTCCTGCTTTGGCTGGTGAGCCTGTCCTGTGTGAGTTTTCCAATTTATATAGACAGAAATCAGGGGAATATGTGTGGCAATGGATTTTAAGAGTGTGGGATAATGGTGGGAGGAATATAAGGCTGGATCAGGCTGAATTTATTGATATGGGCCCACTAAGCAGAAATTCTGCATTCAATGTTATAGCTAGAGCAGTTAGAAAAGGTGTTAACAGCTTGTTTGGGTGGTTGGTTGAAACATGGATCAAAAGGTGGCCAACATTACCTGAGGTTGAAATGCCAGAACTGCCCTGGTATAATGTAGATGAGGGGATCCAGAGGCTTAGAGAGATTGGGATGTTAGAGTGGATTTATCATGCAAAGCCTGCTCTTACACCCCAGGAATGTCCAGAAGATGCACCTTTTACCAGAACAGTGAGAAATAAATTTGTGAGACTAGCACCATCATCCCTCAAGAGCTCTGTGGTTGCACTTCTCTGTAGGTCAGATATTACTGTAGGAACTGCTGTCACTGAGCTGGAATCCTTAAACACAATGGGGATGACAGGATCCCGAGTTGGCAGAAGCCAGGTGGCAGCACTTAATCACCAAAGACAGGGTAGACGTGGGTATTATAATAGACAACAAACTCAAAGGAGGCATCAAAATTATATGACACGCAGAGATTTGTGGCATTGGCTAGTAAATCATGGGGTGCCTAGAAATACAATAGAAGGGCAGCCTACTAAATTCTTGTTGGAGCTGTATAAACAAAAGAGTTCTAGGTCACGGGAACAGAAGTCTAACCTGAATTACAAAAACACAGAGTCACGGCCCCTTAACCAATTTCCAGACTTGAAACAGTTTACAGACCCTGAGCCCCTTGAATGAAGGGGAGGCCAGGTCCCTATGGGGGAGAAACCTGTTACACTGCCACAGATTTATACTGTTAACCTTCCTCTAAGTCTTCCCCAAGGAGACCGATGGCCTTTTACCAGGGTAACTGTGCATTGGGGAAAAGGAAATGATCAGATATTTCGGGGATTATTAGACACTGGTTCAGAAGTGACATTAATTCCAGGGGACCCAAAACATCACTCTGGACCACCAGTCAGAGTGGGGGCTTATGGAGGCCAGGTGATCAATGGAGTTTTAGCTCAGGTCCGTCTCACAGTGGGTCTAGTGGGCCCCCGGACCCATCCTGTAGTTATTTCCCCAGTTCTGGAATGTATAATTGGCATAGACATACTGAGCAACTGGCAGAATCCCCACGTTGGTTCTCTAACTCGTGCAGTGAGGGCTATTATGGTGGGAAAGGCCAAGTGGAAGCCACTAGAACTGCCCCTACCAAGCAAAATAGTAAACCAAAAGCAATACCGTATTCCTGGAGGGATTGCAGAGATTACTGCCACTCTTAAGGACTTGAAAGATGCAGGGGTGGTGACTCCCACCACATCCCCATTCAACTCTCCTATTTGGCCTGTGCAGAAAACAGATGGGTCTTGGAGAATGACAGTGGATTATCGTAAACTCAACCAGGTGGTAACTCCAATTGCAGCTGCTGTTCCAGATGTAGTATCATTGCTTGAGCAAATCAATACATCCCCTGGTACCTGGTATGCAGCTATTGATCTGGCAAATGCCTTTTTCTCAATAGCTATTAGTAAAGACCACCAGAAACAGTTTGCTTTCAGCTGGCAAGGTCAGCAATATACTTTCACTGTCCTACCTCAGGGGTATATCAACTCTCCAGCCCTATGTCATAATCTTGTTCGCAGAGACCTTGATCGCTTCTCCCTCCCACAAGACATCACATTGGTCCATTATATTGATGATATCATGCTGATTGGACCTAGTGAGCAAGAAGTAGCAACTACTCTAGATTTACTGGTAAGGCATTTGCGTGTCAGAGGATTTTGTTGGGGAAGGCCCCAACAAAAATACAGGGGCCTTCCACCTAAGTAAAATTTCTAGGTGTCCAGTGGTGTGGGGCATGTCGAGATATCCCTTCTAAGGTGAAGGATAAATTGCTGCATCTGGCCCCTCCCACAACCAAAAAAGAGGCACAACGCCTAGTGGGTCTTTTTGGATTTTGGCGACAACATATTCCTCATTTGGGTGTGCTACTCTGGCCCATTTATCGAGTGACCAGAAAAGCTACTAATTTTGAGTGGGGACTTGAACAAGAGGAGGCTCTGCGACAGGTCCAGGCTGCTGTGCAAGCTGCTCTGCCACTTGGGCCATATGATCCAGCAGATCCAATGGTGCTGGAAGTGTCAGTGGCAAATAGAGATGCTGTCTGGAGCCTTTGGCAGGCCCCTATAGGGGAATCACAACGCAGACCCTTAGGATTTTGGAGCAAAGCCTTACCATCTGCTGCAGATAACTACTCTCCTTTTGAGAAACTGCTTTTGGCCTGCTACTGGGCCTTAGTAGAGACTGAACGCTTAACCATGGGCCACCAAGTTACCATGAGACCTGAGTTGCCCATCATGAGTTGGGTGTTGTCTGACCCACCAAGCCATAAAGTTGGGCGTGCACAGCAGCACTCTATTGTAAAGTGGAAATGGTATATACGAGATAGAGCCAGAGCAGGTCCTGAAGGCACAAGTAAGTTACATGAAGAAGTGGCACAAATGCCCATGGTTTCCACTCATGCTGCCACATTACCTTCTCTTTCCCAGACCAGAGCTATGGCCTCTTGGGGAGTTCCTTACAGTGAATTGACTGAGGAAGAGAAAACTCGGGCCTGGTTTACAGATGGCTCAGCACGATATGCAGGTACCACCCGAAAGTGGACAGCTGCAGCATTAAAACCCCTTTCTGGGGTGTCCTTGAAGGACAGTGGTGAGGGGAAATCCTCCCAGTGGGCAGAACTTCGAGCAGTGCACCTGGTTGTTCATTTTGCTTGGAAGGAAAACTGCCCAGAGGTGCGTTTGTATACTGACTCATGGGCTGTTGCTAATGGTTTGGCTGGATGGTCAGGGACTTGGAAAGACCATAATTGGAAAATTGGTGACAAAGAGGTCTGGGGAAGAAGTATGTGGATTGACCTTTCTGAGTGGGCTAAAAACATGAAGATATTTGTGTCCCATGTGAATGCACACCAGAGGGTGACTTCAGCAGAGGAAGATTTTAATAATCAAGTGGATAAGATGACCCGTTCTATGGATACCAGTCAGCCTCTTTCCCCAGCAACTCCTGTTATTGCCCAATGGGCTCATTATGACACCATTCCCCGAGGTGACCAGCCAGCTACATGGTGGCAGGTTGATTACATTGGACCACTCCCTTCATGGAAGGGGCAGCGATTTGTTCTAACTGGAATAGACACATACTCTGGATATGGGTTTGCTTTCCCTGCACGCAATGCTTCTGCCAAAACTACTATCCGTGGGCTTACAGAATGCCTTATCCATCGTCATGGTATTCCACACAGCATTGCTTCGGATCAAGGAACACACTTCACAGCAAATGAAGTGCGGGAATGGGCACATGCTCATGGAATTCTCTGGTCTTACCATGTTCCCCATCATCCAGAAGCTGCTGGATTGATAGAACGGTGGAATGGCCTTTTGAAAACTCAATTATGATGCCAACTAGGTGGCAAAAACTTGAAAGGCTGGGGTAATGTTCTCCAGGAAGCTGTGTATGCTCTGAATCAGCGTCCACTGTATGGTGCTGTTTCTCCCATAGCCAGGATCCATGGGTCCAGGAACCAAGGGGTGGAAATGGGTGTGGTGCCACTCACTATTACTCCTAGTGATCCACTAGGAAAATTTTTGCTTCCTGTCCCTGCTACCCTGAGTTCTGCTGGTCTACAGGTTTTAGTTCCAAAACGGGGTGTGCTTTCTCCAGGAGAAACAACAGTGATACCACTGAACTGGAAGTTAAGATTGCCACCTGGCCACTTTGAGCTACTTATGCCTCTGGATCAACACACCAAGAAGGGGATTACATTATTGTCTGGGGTAATTGACCCTGACTATCAGAAGGAAGTAGGACTGCAACTACATAATGGAGGTAAAGAAGAGTTTTCTTGGAATATAGGAGATCCCCTGGGGCGTCTATTAGTACTACCATGCCCTGTGATTAAAATCAATGGAAAGCTGCAACAACACAATCCAGGCAGGACCACTAATGGCTCTGAGACTTCAGGAATGAAAGTTTGGGTCACCCCACCAGGCAAAGAACCACGGCCAGCTGAAGTGCTTGCTGAGGGGAAAGGGAACATGGAATGGGTAGTGGAAGAAGGTAGTGATAAATATGAACTTCGACCACGTGATCAGTTACAGAAACGAGGACTGTAATGCTGTTTTGTTTGTGTTATACTATTTAAGTTGTAAGATATCAAGTTTAAGAATGAATGTTGCCCAAGGATTTGCACGCTATTCTGGAGAGATTTAATGTGTTTCCAGTTATATGCAGGACAGTTGAGTATTGTCAGGTAAAAGAAAAAATGTGTGCTTATTTGTTTTCATTTGGAAATTAAGTATGGTCTAAGGTGATGTGTATATATATATGTGCCAAGTTGACAAGGGGTGGACTGTCATGGTTAGGGACAGGTGTCAACTTGGCCAAGTTGTGGTACCTGTTCATCTGATTGGGCAAGCGCTGGCCTGTCTGTTGCAATGAGGACATTTCATAGGATTAGGTCATAATCACGTCAGCTACATCCACAGCTGATTCCATTTGTAATCAGCCAAAGGGGAGTGTCTTCTGCAATTAGTGATGCTAAATCCAATCATGGGAAGCCTTTTAAGGAGGACTCAGAGGAGACAGGTTGCATTCCTGCTTTGTCTGGTGAGCCTCTCCTGTGGAGTTCGTCCAGGCCATCCATTGGAGTCATCGGCTTCACAGCCTGCCCTGTGGATTTTGGACTCTGCGTTCCTATGGTCACGTGAGACACTTTCATAAATTTTATATTTGCAAGTGTTCCCTGTTGGTTCTGTTTCTCTAGAGAACCCTAACTAATACATGTGTATAGGTCTTTTGTGTCCTTGATTAAATTTATTCCTAAATATTTTATTTTTTTGGTTGCTATTTTAAATGGAAGTTTTTTCTTGATTTCCTCCTCAGTTTGCTCATTGCTGGTGTATAGAAACACAACTGATTTTTTTCATATTAATCTTATATCCGTCACTTTGCTATAATTGTTTATTAGCACTAGTAGCTTTACTGTAGATTTTTCAGGATTTTCTACATATAGGATCATGTCATTTGAAAACATTGAAAATTTTACTTCTTCCTATCCAATTTGGATGCCTTTTTTTTTCTTTTTCTTGCCTAATTGCTCTATCTAAAACTTCCAGCAAAACTTTGAATAAATATGGTGACAATGGGCATTCTTTTCTTGTTCCTGATCTTAGAGGGAAAGATTTTGTTTTGTCCCCATTGAGTATGATGTTAACTGTTTTTCATATAATCCCTTAATCATGTTGAGGAAGTTTCCTTCTTTTCCTATCTTTGAAGTATTTTCATCAAGACAGGATGCTGAATTTTGTCAAATGCTTTTTTTGCATCAGTCAAAATGACCACGTGTGTTTTCCTTTTTGATATATTGATGTGGTATATTGCATTAATTGATTTTCTTGTGTTGTGCTACCCTCTGGCATACCTGAGATAAATCTCACTTGGACATGGTGTATAATTCTTTTAATGTGCTGCTGGATTCAATTTGCAAATTTTGTTGAGGAATTTTGCATCTATATTTATTAAAGAGATTGGTCTGTAATTTTTTTTTTCTTGTAGTATCTTTGCCTGGCTTTGATATTAGGCTGATTTTGGTTTTATAGAATGAGTTAGGTGGCTTTCCCTCCTCTTCAATTTTCTTGAAGAATTTGAGCAAGATTGGTACTTATTCTTTCTTGAACGTTTGGTAGAATTCACATATGAAGTCAACTGTTTATGGACTTTTCTTTTTTGGGAGTTTTTTGATGACTGATTCAATCTCTTTTGATTGGTTTGTTGAGGTCTTCTATTTCTTCTTGAGCCAATTTTGGTTGTTCATGCTCTTCTAGTTTGAATGCAAAATTGCAAAAATGGAGTGACTTTTCAAAAGGGGAATTTATTAAGTTAACAAGTTTACAGTTCTAAGATGTGAAAATGTCCAAATTAAAGCACCAACAAGAATTTACCTTCACTCAAGAAAAGCCGATGAAGTTCAGGGTTTCTCTCTCAGCTGGGAGAGCACATGGCATCTACTAATTTCTCTTCTGGCTTCTTGTTTCATGAAGCTTCCCCTAAGCCATTTTCTTTCTTCATCTCCAAAGGTCTCTGGCTGCATGGACTCTGTTAGTTCTGGTGTCTGGTTGCTTTAAAGCTTTTTTCCAAAATGGTTACTCTTAAAGAGCTCCAGCAAGCAACCCCACCTTGAATGGGTAGAGACACATCTCCATGGAAACCATCTACTCAAAAGTAATCACCCACAGTTGGGTGGGTTATATATCCACAGAAACTATAAAAAGATCTCCCACCCCCAAAAAAAAGAAAAGTCCATAACCAGATGACTTCATATGTGAATTCTACCAACCGTTCAAGAAAGAATTAGTACCGATCTTGTTCAAATTCTTCAAGAAAATTGAAGAGGAGGGGAAGCCACCTAACTCATTCTATGAAACCAAAATCAGCCTAATATCAAAGCCAGGCAAAGATACTACAATATTGAATGAGGATTAAAGAACATGGCTTTTCTGGCCTACACAACAGATTCAAACCAACACAATGCTTTTCTAGTAAGTTGTCAATTTCACCTAAGTCATCTAGTTTATTAGCTTATAGTTGTTCACAGTACCCTCCCATTATCTCCTTTATTTTTGCAGTGTCAGATATTTATGCCCCACCTTCCATTTCTGATTTTTACTTATTTGCACCCTCTCTCTTTGTTTCTTTGTTAGCCTAGCTAAGACTTCATCTATTTTATTGACTTTCTAAAAGAGCCAACTTTTGGTTTTATTGACTCCCTCTATTGCATTAATGTTCTCATTTTCATTTATTTCTGCTCTAATCTTTGTTATTTCTTTCCTTCTGTTTGCATTCATGTCAGTTTGTTGTCCTTTCTTTAGTTCTTATAGGTGAGTTACTTCCTGAATTTTGTTCTTCTTTTTTAATACAGGCATTTATTGCAACAAATTTCCTTCTCAGCATTGCCTTTGCTACATCCCATAAATTTTAATATGCTGTGTTCTCATTTTCATTTGCCTTGAGATATTTACTGATTTCTATTGTAAATTCTTCCTCAACCCACGGGTTGTTTAAGAATTTGCTGTTTAGCCCCCATTAATTTGTTAATTTTTCAGGTTCACCACCTATTATTGATTTCCAACTTCATTCCATTATGATCCAAGAAAGGGCTTTGTATAATTGCAATATTCTTATTTACTGAGACCTGCTTTGTGCCCCCACATGTGGTCTATCCTGAATAATGAGCCATGAGCACTTGAGAAGAATTTACATCCTGATGCTGTTGGTGCAATAGTCTGTAAATATCTGTTAAATCTCGTTATTTATCATATTATTCAATGTCTCAGTTTCCTTATTGATCCTCTGTCTAGATATTCCATTCCTTGATGAGAGTGGTGCATTAAAGTCTCCAACTACCATTGTAGTAGTGTCTGCTTCTCCCTTCAGTGTTGTCAGTGTTTGCCTCATTTATTTTGGGGCACTCTGGACTGAGGCATAGCTATTTGTAATTATATCTTCCTGATAAACTGTCCCTTTTATTAATACACAGTGTCCTTCTTTGTCTCTTTTAATTGCTGCATGTTTGTAGTCTAATTTGTCTTGTATTAGTATAGCTACCCCTGCTCTTCGGGGGTTTTTTTTTTTTTTTTTGGCATGGAATATATCTTTTTCTAACCTTTCACTTTCAACCTGTTTTTGTTATTGGGTCTTAGGTGAGTCTCTTGCAGACAGCATAAAGATGGATCCTGTTTTTTTATTTTTTTAATCCATTATGCCAATCTATGTCTTTTGACAGAGAGTTTAATACATTAACATTTAATGTTATTACCATAAAGGCTGTACTTTCTTCAACCATATTTTCATTTAGATTTTATCTGTTGTATCTTATTTTTTTCTTCTCTTTTGACCCTATTAGTAACCTTTCCTGCTAATCTTCATTTCTACACTCTTCTCCAAACCTCTTTTGTCCTGTCTGTTCCTATCTGCTTGCAGTGGTCCCTTTAGCTTATCTTATATAATATCTTATAGAATAGGTTTGTTCACAAACTCTCTCAGTGTCTGTTTGTCTGTAAATATTTTAAACTCGCCCTCATTTTTGAAGGACAGTTTTGCCATATATAGAATTCTAGGTTGGCAGTTTCTCTCTTGCATTATCTTAAATATACGCTTCTACTGCCTTTTCACCTCCATGTTTTCTGCTGAGAGATCTGTACTTACCGAGCTTCTCTTCTATGTCATGGGTCACTTTTCTTTTGCTGCTTTCAGAATTCTCTCTTTGTCCTTGACATTTTATAATCTGATTACTAAGTGCCTTGGTTTAGGTCTACTTGGATATATTTTCTTGTGATTATGCTGCATTTCTTGGACCTGTAGTTTTATGCCTTTCATAAGAGTTGGGAAATTTTCATTGATTATTTCCTCCATTATTCTTTCTGTCCCTTTTCCCTTTTTTTCTTCTGGGACACCCTATTACATGTATATTCCTGTACTTCATTTTGTCATTCAGTTCCTTGAGATCCTGCCTAAACTTTTCCATTTTTTCCCCATCTGTGATTTTATGTGTAGACTTTCAGATGACCTACTAGTTCCTAATCCTTTCATCTGTCTCTTCAAATCTGCTGTTGTGTGTCTCCACTCTGTTTTTCATTTCTTCTATTGTGCCTTTCCTTCCCATAAGTTCTGGCATTTGTTTAGTCAACCTTTCAAATTCTTCTTTTTGAATATTCTGTGTTTTCTTTATGGTCTTCATGTCTTTCTCCATATTTTTCCTTCAACTCATTGAATTGATTTAGAAGATCAGCTGTAACATCATTAATTAGTTGTTTCAGTTTCTGCATCTCAGTTGAGGCATTCGTTTTCTCCTTTGATTGGTTCATATCATCATTCTTCCTGGCATGTGTCATGATTTTTTGCTCATGTTGAGGCATCTGATTTGCTTGCTTATTTTCTTCTGGAGGTCATTTTTTTCTCTTTTGCCTTGGGTTTTCCTGTTGGTTGAATTTGTTCTCTATCTGTTCATCTCTTTCATTGGCCAGTTGTCAGATTTTTTTTTCTGCCCCCCAATCTCCCTGGCAAACCAGACACCTCCAGCAGCCTGCTTTGTGAGAGCAGGCACTGGGCATCACAGCAGTATCCCTGCTTGTGGGGAACAAGTCTACTGTCTCCCAGTGGTGCTGTGATTTTCACTGTCCTGCAAGACTTGGGTTTGATTTAGGACACTGCTTTAACAGTTGGGTTGTCTGTGTTTCTCAGCTAAAACAGGGGCAAGCCCCCGTGCAGTGGGTCTGGACTCACTCTAGTCAGCCTGAAATAATTTTCTGGGCAGTCTCTGAAAAAGCATTTTAACTCTCTTGCACGTTCTGTTCTGCACAGCAGATGGCACTGTTCGATATGTCAATAGAACTTAGAACCGTGTGCCTACAGAGCACAGGCTGTGCCTCAAGTCAGACTGCCTGCAGGGTCCCTGTTCCCTATTTTTGCAGGCCAAAATGTGGGTTAATATGGATCTGTGTCCCCCACTTTATTTGTGGCACAGGACACCCCTAGCTGTCCCAATCTTTAGCATCCCCCCGGCAGGGATCGGGTCTCTCACTGTTGTTTCTCACAGGGTTAGGGGGAGGACTTTTGGACCCAGGGTTGGAAACACAGCTTCTGTCTGTTTTTTCTCAGACTCTCTGTTTTTCATTGACTTGGGTCTTGAAATGCTCTCCCCTGTCCCCCAGATCTCCAGAATGTGAACGTCTGTCCCACTACTGTGATAGCATATATACTCTGCATCCCTATTAGGAGGTGCAGTAGTTAGGTTCAGATGCCAACTTGGCCAGATGATGGTGCCCAGATGTTTTGCTGCTATGGACTTAAATTAACAGCATGTGAAAGTCACCTATGGCTGATTACATCTGTGACTGGCTAAAGGGAGTGCCTTCCACAATGAGTGATGTTTTCATTTGATGAGCTGTAAGCTTAAAATAAGAGTCAGAACAGAGAGAAGGGTCTCAGACCCAGACATTTGGAGATGCAGAAAAGAATCACTCAGGGGAAAACTGTTTGAATCCAGAAGCTGAGAGGGAAGGTGAGCAGATGTTACTGTGTGCCTTCCCATGTGACAGAGAAAGCTAAAGAAAAGCCAGCTTCCTTCCCTCCAAAGAATTGTAAATGTGTTACTAAAAAATCCCCTTTTTAAAAACCAGGTCAATTCTGGTGTATTGAATTCCGGCAGCCTTAGCAAACTAAAACAGATTTTGGAAACAGAGGAGTGGGGTGCTGCTGTGTTTGCAAATGCCAAACATGTTGGAATGGCTTTTTAAATAGATACACCTATGATCCTGGAAGAATTTTGTGGAGCTTGATAGATAAAGTGTAGATTGCTTTTAAGTTTGGCAAAATTGAGTCCTGGTGCTGGATGGAAGGGAGACTTTGAATGTGATTATCTGGGATACATAGCTGAGGAAATTTCCAAGCTAAATGTTGAGGATGCAGTCTGGCTTCTCCTTGCAGTTTATACTAAAATGTGACAGAAAAAGGATAACGGAAGTACTGAACTTTGGGGTGCAAAGAAACATGAAATTGATGATCTGGAAAATTCTGGGCTTCCAGAAAATGAAACCCCAGGAATAGTGCCCCACATGAGGATTTAACCAAACATGAGACCAGTCAGCCATTTCAAGACAAGCCAGGCTTGGAGATGGTGCTATTCAGAAAGAATTTGTGGAAAGTCCTATTGCCTGATGGCTTTGATCCCTTTATGCTACATGCCAAGACAACAAACTTCTTCAAGACCTGAATAAATGGAACCACTACTGGTCTGGACTGGAAGGGATAGAAAATAGACAGATAGAAGGAAGAATATCTCAGAGATAGGACCATGGAAGTAAGGTCCGAAGCCAAGAAACTTCAGCCCAGGAGAGTGGATCCATCTGTGCCTCTGAAGGGGGTGAATTTGCCCCATTGTCAGAAGGCTGGCCTCCAGGTTCAGGAAGAGTTATGGTGCCTGAGGCCTCAGAGAGGGTGGACTACATTTCTCTGAGTCTGAGGGGACTCTGCTTGCCACACCATTGTTCTGAAGGGGCTGAGCATGTGCAGATAATCTGGGTGCCATCCAGATGCTTGAGGAGGATGGGGCTGGTAGAAAGGTGGTCTCCCCAATGTTGCAATATTAATTCCAGTGTTTAGAGAAAGCAGGGCCACTGTGTAGGTCTCTGGAAAGGATGAAACTTCCGGTTTCTAAAGCTCTGAGAATGAGTGACTCTCAGACTAAAATCTAGTGGAATTTTCCTTTCAGGTTTTCAGAATTGTTTAGCCCTGTTTTCCTTCCAATTTCTCCCTATGGCAATGGGATCATTTATCCTGTGACTGTTTCTTCTTTGTATATTGCAAACAGATAACTTGCTATAAATTTACAAGTCCACAGTTAGAAGAGAATTTTGTTTTAAGACTTTTTGAGAATTTTGTTTACTATTTTTGAGTTAGTATTATATTTGTATTGTTACTGAAATTGTTTAAGGCTTTTGTGACATTGTGATGAAATGAATGTATTTGGTATATGGAAAAATTTAGTGCATTGTATGCAGGACAGATGATCATTGTTAGGTGAAAAATATGTTTGTTATTGTTTCGTATTTAGAGATTAAGTATGGTTTAAGTTGATATGTATAATTTCCAAGTTGATAATGAGTGGGCACTGTGGTAGTTAGATTCAGATGTCAACTTGGCCAGATGATGGTGCCCAGTTGTTCTGTTGCTGTGGACTTATATCTGAATCCTAAGAAATTATTCTGTGGCTATTTACATTTGTGACTGGCTAAGGGGAGTGCCTTCTGCAATGAGTGATGCTTTAATTTGATGAGCGGTAGTCCTAAAAGGAAGAGTCAGAAGAGAGAGAAGGAGCTCAGACCAGGATGTTTGAAGATACAGAAAGGAATCACCCTGGGGAAAGCTGTTTGAACCCAGATGCTGGGAGGGAAAGCCAGCACATGTTGCTGTGTCCCTTTCCAAGTGACAGAGAAAGCCAGAGGAAAGCTAACAGCCTTTCCTCTGAATAATCGTAAAATTTTAACTAAATAAATCCCTTTTATAAATATCAGTCCATCTCTGGTGTACTGAATTCTGGCAGCATTAGCAAACTACTACAGGAGAGGTTCCTGCTGCTGGTTTCTCTGCCTGCCCCACACTGTGAGACTGAGTGAAAGGGAGGAGAGAGAACCAGCGCATGCGGGATAGAAATTTCTTACCTAATGTTCTTCCACTTCTTCTATTTGGGATTTTTGGGGTAGCTCTCCAGTTCAGTTCCTCCCACAGATTTCTGAACGTTTTAGAATAGTTATTCTTTCAGGGAGTGGGGAGTGCAAGGTCCAGGAATCAAACCCAGGCCTCCGATATGGAAGATGAGCATTCTACAGCTGAACCACCCAGAATTGTTCTGTTTTAATGCTGAATGTCTGAGGAGAGATTTTCAGTAGCAGTTTATGCTGCCATGTTGATGACATCACCCCCAAGCCATGTACTTTTATTGTGATTACTGATTAGGTAGAATATGCCTGCTATTTTACTATTTGTTTTCTCTTTGTCTTATATTTCTTTCTTCCCTCAATTTCTCTATTACTGTCTTCTTTTGTGTTAAAGAAATATTTATGTCATGTCATTTTAATTCCTTCATTTCTTTCATTATATTTTTTGTATTTTTTTTTAGCGGTTGCCTTAGGAATGACCATTACATTTTTACTATTAACAACCTGAGTCTGATTAGTATCTACAGAAATTTAATTTAATAAACTACTTCACATGTTTATTGCCACAAATTATACCTTTATACTTGGTATGCCTATCAACTTAGTTTTATAATTATTGAATTAGCCAGTTATCTTTTAAATAATATAGGAAAAATACTTTAAAAATATATTTGTACTGTCTTTTATACTTACCAATTTATCTACTTTTACTGATGTTCTTTATATGTTTAGGTGGATATGAGCTACAGGCCAGTGTTTTCTCATTTCAGCCAGATGGGCTAACCTTAGTATATCTTGTAAAGCATGTCTACTACTGATTGACTTTCTCAGCGTTTAATTGGGAATGTCTTATTTTTCCTTTATTTTGGACAGATAGCTTTTCTGAATATAGAATTCTTTGTTGACAGTTATTTTTTTTTTTCTTTCGGCACTTTGAATATGTTGTTGCAGTGCTTTCTGACATCCATGGCTTCTGATGAGAAATCAGCTGTTAACCTTATTTAGGATCCCTCTCCATGAAGAGTTGCTTCTCTCTTGCTGTTTTCAAGATTCTCTCTTTGTATAATATAATGTGGCAACCTTAGAAATCAGGTATTTCCCACTCTCCAGGGTTTGTTATTGTTGTGGTTGTTGTTATTTGTTTAATAACTTTTTTGAACTATTTCTGAAATTCTGGATGATTTTTATGCATGGCCACTGAAATATCTACTCAGCTAAGTAGTCAATTAATGAGTGGATAGATGTGTTTAAATGGCTAGAACCAATAGTTCTCCAATTTTTCCGATAGGCTCTGTGTACATGTTGGGGCACGCCCTCAACACTTACATAGGCAATTTAAAATGTACCTTGGCTTTCATTTTCTGCTTACAGAACCTAAAGGTCTTTCCTGGGCATGTGTATAGCTCTGACCATGCACACAACCTCATGAATGCCTTTGGCTTTCTGGATTCCTAGGAATATGCTGGAGTTCTTCAAAGCTCCAATGGACGTTGCATTCCTCAGTTTTTCCTTTAAACTTTTTGACTGGTTTATTCTTTGTTCCAACATTTATCTGTTAGCTCAGGCTGCAGTAGTATTAAAACATTGAACAAATGGCCTCCTAGGAGAAAATTTTAACAATATGCAAGTTTGTCTGACGTTTAATGAAGGCAAAGTTTTTGGATGAAGTATTCTAGGGAAACACCACAACAGATCAAATAATTATTCCTGTTTGGGACTGAGGTTTTGAAAGACCTCTAGCCCTATTCTGCTCACTGTTATTGAGAATAATGGGCTATTATTTTTCAAGGCTGCCATTATGGTGGGGAGAGGGAGGATGGTTCTAGGGTAAGTTAAAATCCTACAAAGCTTACTGTTCTGACTGAGAGTCAGCCGTTTAACTTGTTTAAATATTCCTCACTCTCTGGGTTGCTGTAAGCCTTTGATCAATTTTCAGAGTTATGAGAAAGTTGATTCTGACAATTTTTGCCAGTTATGTCACTGCTTACATGGAGAGGCAAATTTTCAAGGGGTCTTTTCCTACTGTTTTTATTGATGTGACCCCTAGAATATTGACTCTTCAACTTTTTGTCATTGTTGGTTGCTATTTCTGGTTCTTTTTCTGAATATCATAAAAGGTATGGATGCATTTGCCAAAAAAAAATCCATGTATCTATTCACACTACTTTGGATACCATCCTACTGAGTTCATAAACATCCTGAAGTCCTACCAAGTATTCTTCACCAGATAATTGTGAGGATTAAAACTGCTATTTTAGGGCATAGCTGCCTAAGCAGCTACTGAACCCTCCTACAAAGAACCCAAGAACAAATCATTCCAGAGAGAGAACCTAATAGCAATGATCACTTGTTCTGTAGGAAATCCAGTTATACTGTTTGCCAGTTTCCTTATCTGTAAATCATCCCTTATAGGATTATTATGAGGATTACATGGGAAAATGAATCTGACAATGCTTAGAAGATTCCTAGATACTTGGTAAGTACTTCATAAATTCTAATTATTAACAGCATTATTTTCTCCTCCTTCTACTATTATTCTTTCATTGCTTCATTTCCGGGGAAATATGTCTGAAGAGCACAAAATTTGTCCTCATTATTTTAAAACCTTTTGGAAATACATGTTTTACCATAAATTAACTATACTTTGCAGGAAGAGTTATTTGAATACAATGCACTACTATAAAGCAGGAAGGATTATTTAACCACAGGATATGGCCTCATTGGAAAAGGGTCAATTCTAAATATAAAAATGCAAAGGTGAAAAGGGGAAGAATTATGAATGTCATTGTGAGAAAGTGCTATGTGTGCTGGTTTGAAAAGATGTACGTACCCTAGAAAAGCCATGTTTTAATCCTAATCCCATTTTGTAAAGGCAGCCATTTCTTCTTATCCCTATTCAGTACTGTATGTTTGAATCTGTAATTAGATCATCTCCCTGGAGATGTAACCCAATCAAGAGTGGTTGTTAAACTAGATTAGGTAGAGATGTGTCTCCACCCATTCAGGTGAGTCTTTATGAGTTTACTGGAATCCTATAAAAGAGGAAGCATTTTGAAGAAAGTTGGAGATTCAGAGAGAGCAGAGCAGAACGACATAGCCACGAGAAGCAGAGATTCCACCAGCCAGCGACCTCTGGGATGAAGAAGGAAAATGCCTCCTGGCATTTTCATGAAACAGGAAACCAGGAGAGGAAGCTAGCAGATGACGTTGTGTCCAACATATGCCCTTCTAGATGAGAGAGAAACTCTGACTGTGTTCGCCATGTACCCTTCCACTTGAGAGAGAAACCCTGAACTTCATCGCCCTTCTTAAACTAAGGTATCTTTACCTGGATGCCTTTGATTAGACATTTCTATAGACTTATTTTAATTGGGATATTTTCTTGGCCTTAGAACTGTAAACTAGCAACTCATTAAATTCCCCCTTTTAAAAGCCATTCTGTTTCTGGTATATTGCATTCCAGCAGCTAGCAAACTAGAACACTATGCAATTGGAGGGAAGATTACACAGGCTTGATTTCCATAATGTTTTCCTTTGCATTGTCTCACTTTCTTCGATATTTATTATATTAAAATCCATACCTTATCTTTTTAGGTAAAATATATTTCCTTAAAAATATTGGGAAAATTTAGTGATAATATGAAAGCTTCTGTTTTCTTCTGCAATGAAGCAAATAATTAGGTAAGCATAAGAAAGTAATTTGACATAAAAATTAAAACCCCATTTCAGCTTCTGCCTTTGAAACTATGGGTTCTCAGATTCAATCACTACAATTGCCAGCAGGGTGTAATTATAAAATAGATGAATATGAATGATGTAGAATGGGATGAAACTTAAAATAAGATGAATCCAAAGCTAAATCAAAATAATATCTATTAAGCAGTACCTGTCTACTGTAATGTATGAAACACTGCACACAGAAACTAAGACATGGAACCCTTTAAGATCTTCTCATCTCTTAAATAGGAACTACTAGACAAATGCTTATAATATTTTATACATCTCTCATTAATACTATATAAGTTTTTGAATATTATTCAGAATACCCTTATTATTATTCTTCAGAATGAATGCTGGATGGGTTTCTGAATAACAATTTAAAGGAGATAAATAAGGGGCAATGAAATACTATGATGTTCTTTCTTACTTAAGCCCTCTCTAATCTCTGTGGGGGTCAAGGATTGGTGCACAGTGCAAAATGAATAGATATTTGGCAGTTAATATGTTGGAACAAATAAGATATATCAAGTATTACTTCATTTTCCAAGGTCAATTTAAGAAAAGGACAGCTACGAACAATGACAGTGAAATTTTATGTTATAACTTGCTAAAATAGTAGGGAAAATCACAGAGATACTATATGTAAGTGCATTTATCTCCCTTGACCATTAGGAAAACTCTTCTCCAGCTAGAATTTTACTGTTATATTCTATTTAGTAGATTTTATATCCATGCACTGTATTTACTGAACTTTTCTTGCTTGTTCTTTAATCCTAAAATTTGAGCTAGTTAGATCTATAGTGCAGAAAATGCTGCGATTCACAATTTTATTTCGTCTAGATTAAACCAAACTTCAGATTTTAAGCTTGCACATAGAGAAACCTGGAACCTATGCTAAGAATCAAAGGCAGATTCAATTAAGACATTTATAGATTTTAGGGCTTTATAAAATCCTCCTGATTGCTTCTATTTTATGTGATTCAGATAATTTCACTTTTTTCTCTCTCTAAGTTAAATCCACATGGATGGTGGACTAGTTCATTTATGGATTTTGGAAGCTTGTCTAGGTGGTTTTATAATTAGACCCTCACAGGTAGCAGTAAAATTTGCTTTGCCTTACCATTTAACAGCTGTGTTCCCAGCTGGATCTGTTTGTTATAAATGGAAATGGCTCTTTAAATTTACATTCTCTGCATGACCATGCTTGGCATCAGATGCAGCTTCTGGATGTTGCCAAAGATAAGCACTAAAGGGTGTCAGATTGACACATTGGATCATGGTGAGTTAGATGGCATTATGGGCCATAATTTTATATTTCTATTAAAATCAAATGATGTGACCACTGGATCTTTGAAACGTGAATTGTTACAAGTCTTTGAATGTTTTTGTAATATGATTGAGATGAATCCCCATGATATGTCTAAGGAGCATAATGAACTGTGAAATATGCAAGAATAGGGGTTGTGGCAATGTGGGATACTTGTCGACCCAGATGATGATACCGCTTTGCTTCAGGCTGTAGGCCTAGGGAAGATGTGAATCATTTTTACAAATGGTATCCATCAAGCATCACAGAATGGATTAATGCCTGACTATTTCTTGCTCTTAGAGTTGTTTTGCCTCACAGCCCACCCTCTATTCGCCTTCCTCTATCAAAGTTAATGGGTTGTGCAGATTTTTCACTGGAAAGGACTTTGTACTATATATATCAATTTCCTAAAAACTGCACATATGTTCTATTAGTACAAAGAAGCTAAAACAACTTAGAGGTTACTTTCCTTTTTCTAAGTAGTGTTTTCAGTTAGTATGGAAGATGGTTATGGGAATGAGGCTACAGAAAGTAAAATATATGTATATATACATTTGACTTTCCTCAATATTGTTTAAATTATTATCTTCAAAAGCTTCATCACTTGTGAAAAATCACCTGTACACAATTTAAAAGAGACTTTTCCATACCTCTTTCAGAAGGAATCATTAACTTGGGGGCCATGGGCCACCCAAAAGTTCTTAAACCTATTGACATTGCAAACAAAATAAAGCAAAACAAAAAACTCTAGTGCTGGTTTGAAAGTATTGTGTGCCCTAAAATAGCCATGTTTTAATCCTGATCCATCTTGTGGAGGCAGCCGTTTCTTTTAATCCCTAATCATCACTGTAGGTTGGGAGCTTGATGGATTATCTCCATGGAGATGTGATGTGCCCAATTATGGGTATTAACCTTTGATTAGAGGGAGATGTGACTCCACCCATTCCAGGTAGGTCTTGATTAGTTTACTGGAATCCTTTAAAAGAGGAAACATTTTGGAAAAAGTTACGAGCTGTGAGAACCACGAGAGTCCATGCAGCTAGAGACCTTTGGAAGTGAAGAAGGAAAATGCCTCAGGTGGGGGTGGCTCATGAAGCAAGAAACCTGGAGAGAAAGCTAGCAGACATTGCCATGTTCACCACATGCCTTTCCAGTTGCGAGAGAAACCCTGAACGTCATTGACCTTCTTGAACCAAGGTATCTTTCCCTGGATGCCTTAGATTGGACATTTCTATATCCTTGCTTTAATTTGGACATTTTCAAGGCTTTAGAACTGTAAACTTGCAGCTAAATAAATTGCCCTTTTTAAAAGTCATTCTGTTTCTGGTATATTGCATTCCAATATACCAGAATATACTGGTTCTAGCAAACTAGAACACCCATCTTTATATGCATTGCATAGCTTTTTTTTCTTAATATCTTAAAAACAATCCAAAGATTTTTGACAAGCAGAACTATTGAGCATATTTTTCTCTAACTCATTTTGGTAATATTTTTAAATGAATGAAATATCTTCAACCTAAAATATCTGTCATTTCACTTCTATCTGGTAGTCCCTAATCATAGTATAGCACAAAAATATCTTCCACCCATTTGCTTTCTTCCAGGTTTCATCAATTTTCATCATGCATCATTCACTTTTGCATTATTTTGGTGGTCTTTTGAGTATTGCTTACACTTAATTGGAATAAAGTGAGGTATGATTCAAGTATCACTTCAATGAATTAAGGAGGTCCTGTTCTAGAACTAATAATGCGATTTTTCCCTTTTTCTCTTTTGGTATTTTATAGTTGGATGGCAAAGTTTGAAATACCTTACTAGAATTTCTAATAGAAACTGGGTTTATTAAAAATAGAAAAGATTCATGCATATCAGAATGAGATGAAATTTTGTCATGTGACTATTTTTCTGTGCATTGATCTTTTAGCATTGAGAAAAGATTCTGTGAGATGTAAACTCATTTTTTTCTGATTTAAGTTAGACAAATAAAATTAATCCTAATAGTTCAACTTTCTATTCCATTTGCTGTAATTGAAATTCTTGAACAGGTTCCATTTAATACGAAGCACCAGCATACTATAGTTAAAATCCTCCAAATTACATTATTCATACATAATACTTCACCAATATCATTTTTATATTATGTTGTGCTTATATCTGTCACTAAAATTGGTTCCAACTATATGCAGGAAATAAGAGGAAACTGTAAATTATTCATCCAAAGCTTTTTACCCAACATTTTGAGATGTGTTGATTAAAAAATTGTGTTTATATTAGAGTTCATTTTTGTTGTCCTATCTGGTCTTCCTTGCACTAATGACTTGCATTTAATGGTCCTTTAACATGTGACATGTAAATACTTCCATATAGTACCATATTTAAATCTCATCACAAAGAGGTTGGAGCTATTATTATTTTTATTTCAGAGATGAGGAAAATAAGACCTAGAAAGGGCAAATTATTTGTACAAGTCTACACAGATTGTAAGTGGTGAATCTAGAGTCTCTGGTGACAGAATGAAAGACCTTAACCACAACATTATTCTACTTTCAATAATACCAGTTGTTTTAGTTTGCCAGGCTTCTATGACAGATACAGCATAATGTGTTGGCTTAAAGAACAAGCATTTATTAGTTCACATTTTCATATGCTAGAAGTACAAAAACAAGGCATGGGCATGCTTTCTACATGACGCCTGTATCTTTCTGGTGCTGGATTGTCACAATCCTTGAGTTCCTTGGCTTGCATCTCTGCCTCCCATCACATGGGAATCTCTCTCCTGGTGTCTACTCTTCACATTTATACTGACCTGATCTGCCTTCTCCTTGGGGCCTTCTTTGTGTTGAATTTCTTCTGAATATAAAGGACTCTGGCAATCTGGATTAAGGCCCACCCTAATTCAGTTGGGCATACTGTAGCTAAAAATAACATCTGCAAAAGGTCCTATTTATAAAAGGGTTCATACCCACGGGAAAGTGACTTAAGATTTAAAACATGTCTTTTGAGTAGATATACAATTCAATCAACCACAGTTACTCTCTACTGAGGACTTAGTAGTCTACATCCATTATTTAGTTTCATTTTCCCTCAAGTTGTTTAGTTATCCTTATTTTACAGATGAAGGAGTGAGATGAAGGAGTGGTTGTCACACAACCAATGGGTTACAGTATTTGAATCAGCCAATTTGTAAAGGTAGTGCTTTTAACCACTTGGATACATGCTCTGTTAAGCCTTCTAAATAAAGGCACTAATTTTTACATTTTAAATCATCACTGTTTACAACTATCCTATGCAGCACATGATTATATAAAACAAACAAAAACACAGCAGAACAAAGCAATAAGATTTGTAAGTAATAATCATTCAGCAATGCTAAATTTGCCTTATGGATTTTCAGAATATATGACTACATTGGTAGAATGATGTTGAGTGACTTAACACTCCTTTTGCCCTGCTGATTGTTTTCATTCTTTAATCATCTTTTATATTTCCAATCTTCAGTATAAGAAATTCATTATATGGAGTACAAAACCTTCCCACTTCTCTTCTAATGCAAATCACCTAGTTGATGCAAAACTAAAGTTGCATTTAAGTGGTAGCCCTCCTTCTAGTCTGGGAAAATAAGAATTTATATTATGTAGGTAGCAAAGAATATTGCAGGGTCAGGCTGGGTTGGGCACTATAGAGAGTGGGAGTGCTTTCCCTATGATGGCCTTGGGGCTGAAATGTTGCAGGTGGATGAGCTGGAGGTGGAAAAGCTAAAAATTTGTTTCATCAAAGACTAGGTTTTACTTTGGGTTGGCCCAGATTAACTAGAGTACTAATCCTTCTTCTTATCTCCCTTGATTTGCATAATCACCACAAATAACTTCTAGAGTTCTGTTTCTCTAGTTCTGTTGCTTCCACTACCTGCATCTGAAATATCTGTGATGCATGTGAAGAATATGGACTTACTGAGTATAGACATACTGAATAACAATCTCTGTGGATGGACTCTGCAATCCTAAGCAAGAAATTTGTAGGAGTCTAAGGACCAGAGTAGTATCAGGATAGTGGAAAGAATCAGTTGACTGAGAGATAGAAAGCTTGAATTCAAGCCTAGGACCTGTCACCTAATGGCTGTATAGCCTGGGGCAAACCACTTAATTCTAATTGAGTTACAGCTGCTCCATCTCTAAAATGGGGATAATAATAAAAACAGTACCAACAATGATTACATTAAAATACCATGGAAAAATGCTTTGTAAGTTGAACATTTTCAACTAATATGAAATGATTTTTTAAAGATGTAAGGTGACAAATTAAATTAATTAAGACCTTTATCATAGATTAGAGAGACTTTGTATTCAAAGTTTGCATTACATAGAAATAAATAGGTATCCCTCTGCAACATGGTGCAATATGGAATATGTTGCAAACTCATTGCACTGGTTTGGAGCTGCCATATACCCCAGAGGAGCCATGTTCTTCTAATCCAATCTTGTGAGTATAGACCTATTGTGGGTGGGACATTTTGATTAGGTTGTTTCCATGGAGATGTGACCCACCCAATTCAAAATGGGTTTTAATCAACTTGCTGGAGTCCTTTAAGAGAGGCAACATAGAGAGCAGGGGAATGAAAGCAAGATCAGGATGCTTGATGGACCCGCAGGAGCTGAGAGATCCATTTTGAAACCAACCCCGGGGAGAAGGGCCAGCAGAAATCACTGTGTGCCTTTCCATGTTATAGAGAAACCCTGGAAACAGTTGGCCTTGACCTTTTCTGAGTGAAGATATTCTCTTCTTGATCTCTTTATTTGGACATTTTCATGGCTTTATAAATGTAACTTTATAACCTAATAAATCCCCTTTGTAAAGGCTAATACATTTCTGGTACATTGCGTTGGGGCAGCTTTAGCAAATAAAGCAAAGTTTAATACCAGAGAAGTGGGGTGCTGAAATTTTCAAATATCAAAAATGCTGGAACAGCTTTATAAATGAATAAGGGGTAAATGTGAGAAGTAAAAACGTGAGAAGAAAGGGATAAGCTGAGAACTGAACTCTTTGGTACAAAGAAGCCAGAAACTGATAGCTTCAAAAATTCTAAGCTTTTGAAAATGAGTCCCCAGAGAATAATGTCCCATGTGAGGGTTTAACCAAACATGGAATCAGTCAGTCATTTCAGCACAAGCCAGGATTGGAGATGGAGTTATCCAGAAAGGATTTGTGGAAAGTCCTATTGCCAGATGGTTTTGACTCCTGTGTATTGCATGTCAAGCCAACAGATTTTTTGTGAGATCTGTATGGATGGAACCACTGCCAATCTGGACTAAAAGGCACAGAAAAGTGACAAATTAAAGGAAAAAATACTTTAATGGCAAAGCCATGGAAGTGCATGTCCGGAGCCAAGAAGTCTTGGGCCAGGAGAGTGTACCTACCCATGCACATGGAAAGTGTGCCTGGAGGCAGAGGGCAAGTCTTCCACCTCAATGTTCAGGAGGAATGTTATCATCCCAGGGCTCTCAGATGCCTAGGGAGTTGAGGGGCGCTCAGTTTCCCTGTTGTTCTGGAAGAATGCTGCCCCTCCCACCCCAGGTCTTAGAGAGGATGAAGAACATTCCCCAGGGATTGGGGAGAGCCTAGCCATCACCCCATATTTCTGAAGGAATTGAGCTTGGGCCCCAGAGATGACAATGAGTCTGGGTGTTGTCTCGATGCTTAGAGAAGGTGGAACTTCTTGGAACTTGGGACAAGGCTTCCCAAGTGCTTGGAGACATTTGAGTCCTCACTCCAGCATTTAGAGAGAGCAGAGCCGCTGTGTAAGCCCTTGGAAAGGGTAGGGCTGCTACTGTTTCAAATTCTGTGGATAAAACATCATTCCATAAATGACTCTCAGACCCTAGAATCTAATGGAGATTGCCTTGTAGGTTTCAGGAATGATTTGGGACTCCTGTTTTTCTTCCAATTTCTCCCAATGGCAATGGGAATGTATATCCTATGATTATCCCTCCTTTGTATCTTGGCAGCAGCTTACTTGTTCTAAGTTTCAAAGGTCCACAGCCAAAGGAAAATTTCGTCTTAGGGCAAACCATACTTGTAGCTGATTTTTTTTTCCTGTAGCTGATTTTGGTGAGTCTGTACTGTTTTTGACTCTGTATTTGAATTGTTACTGAAATGTTTTATGGCTTTCATGATATTGCAATGGAATGAATGTATTCTGTATATGGAAAGAACATGTCTTTTGGGGATCCAAAAGGTGAGATGTGCTAGTTTGCAATTGTTATGTACCCCAGAGAAGTCATTTTCTTCTAAATCAATCTTGTGATGCAAACCTATTGTGACGGGTCCTTTCGATTAACTTGTTTCCATGGAGATGTGGCACACCCAATTCAAGATGAGTCTTCATCAGCTTGCTGTAATCTTTTAAAAGAGCCAAAACAGAGACCAGAGAGATGAAACCAAGTGAAGGATGTTTGATGGACCCATAGAAGCTTAAGAGTCATTTTGAAACCAACCCAGGAGAGAGGGGTCAACAGATATTGCCATGCGATAGAGAAACCCAGGACATGATTGGCCTTTCTTGAGTGAAGGTATTCTCTTGTTGATGCCTTCATTTAGATATTTTCATGGCTTTAGAACTATGAATTTGTAACCTAATAAATCGCTTTTGTAAAAGCCAATCCATTTTTGGTATACTGCAATCCAGCAGAACTAACAAACTGGAACACTCATCCTCCCCCTAAATATCTTTTCTCTTTTTTTTGTTACAGTTGCTGAAATTGTAGCATTCTAGAGAATTTTTATTTTAACCATCTTTAGAATGCAAATGCTCCTTAGGAAGAGGAATGTTTTGAATATAAATTATTAATAAGATTTTATACCAGAGATTCCAAGGCTAAGAAAGGATATGTTATGGAGTGAAAGGGCCTTCAAGGTGACATAGAAAAAGACAAATATTACCTACTTCAAACTTGGACTCATTGTTAATTCATGATTGGAAACAACAGACACACATATTTGCATACTTCACACTTAAACTTTGGTGGAAATTAGAAAAAGGTAAATAGTGAAGCATTAGAGAAAATGTAATTAAGCCAGAGCTGTCTTTAAGATACTTGGTATTTCTGTTAATGTTTTCTCCTCTGTCACTTGTACCTAACCAGTACTTCCCTCCACTTGGTCCAGAGTTCTTGTATGGAGAATCTCATTAGCTGTCATCAATCAATGAGTTTTTTTGGCAATTCTCATCAGAAAGGATTAGGAGTCCCCTCCTTTACGTTTTTTTCAAATGCAATTCTATTGAGATATATTCACACACGACATAAATTATCCAAAGTATATACAATCAGTAGCTCACAGCATCATCATATAGTTGTGCATTCAATACCACAATCAATTTTAGAACATTTTTCATTACTCCAAATAAGGAAGTAACAATAAAAGGAACACCCAAGACAGCCATACCCCTTATCCCCCATTTATATATGTAGTATTTTGTTTCTTATTACTCATCTACTCATACATCAGGCATAGGACTGTAAGTCACAAGACCTTTTCAGTCACACAGTCACATAACACAAGCTGTATCATTATACAATCTTTATCAAAGATCAAGGCCATTGGACCACAGTTTACCAATTTCAGGTCTTCCCTTCTAACTGTTCCAGTGTACCAGAAACTAAAAAGAAATATCTATACACTTAGTCGGTATTCATAATCATTTGCCAAATCCTAACTTCTCAGTGACATCTCCTCCCTCTCACTTATCCTTTATGTTTTTTTTTAACATGGGCAGGCACCGGAAAACAAGCTTGGGTCTCTGGCATGGCAGGCGAGAACTCTGCCAGTAAGCCACCATGGCCTGCCCTTATCCTTTATGCTTTTTAAAAGAACTTATAATAGTGCATTGCACTATTTTTTTTTCCTCGTACATATCCTGCTCCATCTCTAGAATTTAAATTCCTAAAGGTCTAAAAAAATTCTATCTTCAATTTTACATTCTGTGCACTTAAATAGAGGAACAGAGGTCAACATTTGTTAGGTTTTCAAAAAATGGTTGTGATGGAATTAACATTATGACTATCATAATTTTTAGTTTATCAGTGCCTTGACAAGTACTAAACATTCGTATTCACAAGGCACCAAGGCTCTTCTGTTTTCTTTCCAGCTTAAGCACGATTTCTGTCTTTTATTATATATGGAGTAGTTAGTTTACTTTTAATTGTAGAATAAAGTTATGATTGTAGCATACTTAATTGTAGCATACAAATAGCCCTCTAATTCTAACTAGATTTTTTCACACCTTTCTATTACTGAACTTACATTCCTTTAGTTTAATGTCAGTAAATTCCAATTTAATTTGTTTTATAGGAACTCCTTTAGAGATTTCATTTTAGCTGCTCTTTTTTTTAATTAATTAAAGAAAAAAAAGAAATTAACACAACATTTAGAAATCATTCCATTCTACATATGCAATCAGTAATTCTTAACATCATCACATAGATGCATGATCATCATTTCTTAGTACATTTGCATCGATTTAGGAAAAGAACTAGCAAAACAACAGAAAAAGATATAGAATGTTAATATAGAGAAAAAATAAAAATAATAATAATAGTAAAAAAAAGAAAAGGGAAAAGAAAAAAAAAAGACAAAAACAAACAGACAGACAAAAAAAAAAACCTATAGCTCAGATGCAGCTTCATTCAGTGTTTTAACATGATTACTTTACAATTAGGTATTATTGTACTGTCCATTTTTGAGGTTTTGTATCTAGTCCTGTTGCACAGTCTGTATCCCTTCAGCTCCAATTACCCATTATCTTACCCTGTTTCTAACTCCTGCTGGTCTCTGCTACCAATGACATATTCCAAGTTTATTCTCGAATGTCGGTTCACATCAGTGGGACCATACAGTATTTGTCCTTTAGTTTTTGGCTAGACTCACTCAGCATAATGTTCTCTAGGTCCATCCATGTTATTACATGCTTCATAAGTTTATCCTGCCTTAAAGCTGCATAATATTCCATCGTATGTATATACCACAGTTTATTTAGCCATTCTTCTGTTGATGGACATTTTGGCACCTTTATCGCAATCTTCAATGGTCTAGTAAATATGACATTCTAGAATGCCAAATATACCTTCTTTCTCTCCAAAAATCTTGGTTTCTTGAACAAATAAATGCATTTTATCCTCCTGTACTATGGGTTCATCATGGCAGAGTGATGCTCCCATGTTCTTCAAAATGACATGATAGTATAAGGAAATTATTCCTCATGTGTGAAAATTTAATAAAGAAAGCTACATTATAGAATATTAGTAGCAAATGAATGTTTCCTAATTCTAACGAAAGCTTTTACAAAATTAATTATCTCCAACATTATCTCTTTAGTCACTCATTGAGCATATATTTATTAGGCATCTGGAATGTATTCTGTACAAATTACATATGTGTAGATTCTTTTAGTGGATAGAATATTTTTTTTCAAAATTAATATACTTATTCAAAGAATCTTATTAAAGTATCAGAAATTTAAATACCATCCAGCTTAGTGATATTGTTGTCTGTAATACCCCATCTATATTCACTGAATATTACTTTCAGTAGGGTAATTTCTCTGAGTAGTAGTATCTAATTTCATTTCAAAATCAGCAATTTTATTCACTCAGCAAATATTTATTAAGTTGGGAAAGTTACTTAGCATGTTGGACCTCAGCTTCTTCATTAGTAAAATGAAGATAATTTGAGGACCTGCTTTTTTTTTAATTTTTAATTAGAGAAGTTGTTGGTTTACAGAAAATCATGTAAAAAATACTGCATTCCCATACATTCTTCTATTGTTAACATTTTGCATTAGTGTGGTACCTTTGTTACAATTGTCAATGCCAGCAGTTTTTGAGCAGCTTGCTTTTATTGTTTTATCTTCACAGAACTTCTTCCATTTACTGTATTTCTAGGATAAATCACATTTTTCCAACCTTAAATGAAACCTTGAAGGCTAGGATATTCAAAATCCCCACCCAAAGATTAGTGGGCCCTAGAATCCTTTTGTTTGTTTTCTTTAAAGGAATAACAGAAGGATGTTTCATCTTAGTCTTGGCTCAGAAGAAATTCAATTAGATTATTCATTCAAATACAGATTAGAGAGAATTTTTAGAATACTATAGCCTCCCTTATTTGTTGCCTACTAGTATTCTAAGATGTTGCAAGGAGAACAAGGAGTGGGGAAGTTCTCCATACAAGATAGGCTTACAGCAGAATCCTGTGTCATAATCTGGCATCATTCTTACCAGTGACTGGTGGCTTTGAGTGATAGTCCTCACAGTATACCAACAGGATTGTCAGCCAGAAATTCCCAACACCCAGACAATTAAAGGCTTCAGGTCTGTGTCCTAGGTCAACAGCCTCTAGTAAAACAGCAAGTAAAAACTAAAAGAGTCATTTTTCTAAAATCTGCCTGTGAAATTGCCCTACAAAGCATCAGCTATATTTACAAAGATAGTTCTGGCAATGATGAGCACAAACATCAGTGCTCTTGACATAAGGCTTCGCTAGCACTAATCATCTTTTGAATAAGGCAGAAATAATGAATTAATAAACAACAACAGAAAAGGCAGCCAATAAAGTAGCCTCTGAATCTCTGTGTGGACACCAGCATTTGAGTTAGCACCTTTAGTAGGCATCTTCAGCAAAGCTGCTGTTTTTGCCATTAGTTGCTATAGAAGACATCATCACAGCTAGACAGTGCTGCAAGAGAAGAAAATGATGGCTGCTGAGTAATTGTCAATTAACATTAGTCTATAGGGTTCATTTAAGAACTTACCATCCCTTCCTTCCCCTCCCAATGGACTCGTGATAATAATTTGGGGAGAATTGGAGAAAGGGACAGAAGTTTCTAAAGAGCAGGTAGGCTAGAATCAGATAAAAAGCCAGATTTTTATAGATCTCCATGAGACTATATTTTCTCCCAAGGCTGGCATGGCCTGAAACACAGACTACAATTTAGGAAATTTTTCAGGGTTTGATAAATGCAAAGGATTTGAAAAATACCCTCAGGGAGCAGATTTCACCTAAGAATATTGTACTTTTGGAGAAATGTATGTGGTGCTGGTAGTGGGGAGGTTTTAGAAGGTGGAAAAGAGCTACAAGACAGTCATGGTTGAATTTTTCAGAAGTTCCAGCTCTGTCCTAGAAATCTAAAAAGAATCCCTTGGTAGTGGGGCTATTATTCTAGGTGAGGTGCCTTGGAAGACAGAAAAGACTGGGGTGGTCCAAACAGGTTGCTATTCCCTTTACCACACTACCAAAGTCAAGAAAGTAAAACACACTTCAAAAGAAAGAATTCTCTAAACTATTTTTTCATTAGAAAATAAATAATTCTCCTTCGGCAAGCATAGAGAAGGTTCTCTTTCACTTTGGATTTCTTATTTTGGGGCACTGAAATAATATAGTATCTGTCTTACCTTGGTTCTCTAAAAATAAAAGCCTGAAACAATGCGTAAGTGCTAAAGCTTCATTGAGAAATGCATCTGAGGATGGTGAGAATGAGGAGGAAGGAAGTGAATAGAATAGATTAGAAAGCAAAGCAAGGTATTGAGTAACAGTATTTCCAGAAGTGCTGCAAGGAAACACAGCCTGTTATTCAGTGGGGTGACCCTTCTTCAGAGAGAAGACTCTAAACAGACAAAATAGAGAAATCACACTTTAGACACTCTTTCAGAGGAGAGACGAGAGAGGAACTTATTTAGGCTGACTGTCTTCACTCCCATCGTCTCCCACTGGACAATTTTCACCCTCAAGAGAGTCAGCTTTCCCCAGGTAACTGGAATTTATGATCTGTTTTTATAGCCACTGCTAAAGCCAGATTCCATTCCTTGTGGTTGGGAACTTAAATCCAAGTCTGGAAGTGATGGGAGGATACAGAGAATTCAGACATGTAGCTGCTGAATCTCAGCAGAAATCCAAGTATCCATTCAAAATTTTTTCATGGTGGAGACTGAGTGGGAGCAAGATTATAGAGAAAGACGAAGTTGAGAATATCTGAAGAGGAACATAAGGTACAATTACTACAAAACTGATGATGACATGTAATATATATTGCAGGTTGCCTTGACAATGTCCTTAACAGACTGTATAGCTTCGTTAATAGCCTTTTCTCATTCACATGAGATCAGTTAATCCAAGCATTGCTAAATTCAAGGCTGAAAAAAAAACATAAAAATGAAAATTAATCTCTCCAGAACACCTGCAATGGACTAACCATCTTTTTGTTTTGATCATCTTAGGAGGCATAAATTTTCCCCCAAACAACAAATAAAAGTGTATCTCCTTTTTTTTTTTGTATTCCAAACTCTTATGACTTAGAGGCAGTTTTCTGTTTCATGATGTTTGATGGGGAAAAAAATTATGAAGATAATGGGTGACCCTAATGACTGAGGGAAAAAAGATGATTTTCAAAAGCAAAGACTGGTTGTTTGAAAAGATACTGTGAAAAGCAAACATTTGGCAAAGTTATCTAGGAAAAAACAGAAAATGAAAATTAAATATTAAACACAGGGGAAAGTCACTATAGATGTGAAAAACATCCACAAGTCATATAAGAATTATGAATTTCTAAATGACAGTATTTTAAAATCTTAAGTAAATAGAGATCTTTGACAACATAACACTCCCCAAATTAGCACAAGCCACAAAATTTGTATTTTATTTTTTATTAATTGCTAATAAATCCTTACCCCTAAAAGGATGGTTTATAGGTGAGTTCTATGAAACGTTGAAGGAATATATATATTCATTTTACACAATTTAATTCTCATAGCAGAAAAAGAAAGAATATGCACAACTCACTTTTTTGAAGGGAGTGTAACTTTGATATCTGTTACCAGTCAGTGTCCCATCAAGAATGCAGACGGCATATTCAAAATATAGAATTGAAGCAATTTTAATGAAGAATCTTGTTTATATGATATAGGCTAGCTTTAGGCAAACAAACAGAGAATAATTTTGTACCCAATCTTAGAACTGAAGAAGGAAATACCACTCTTTGACCTAAAGGGACAACTAGAGGGAATTATTTACAAATGCTAGCTTGGAGTTGGTGCCTTTGGTAGGGGCATAACAGAAACCCTACAATCAAATAATGAGAGAATTGAGGAACTTCACTCTTCTCTTGCCCTCCAATCTCCCATTAGGTCATTGACTAAACTCTACCAGAAGCTAGAGGGCAAGACATCTATTGGTGCAGTCCATTCAGTCAATTCCCATGACACAGTGAAGGAAGAAGAATAGAGAATAAGTAGGAAGGGCAAATGAAAAAAATATCCAGCATAGTATCAGAACTAGATGAAGAATATAAGAGAAGATGAATGTGTCAGCCAATTTCTCTTTTGAACATAAATTTTAAAATTCCGAATATTAATTAGCTAACAAAATTCAGCAACCTCTTTTAAAAATGCACCATATATCAAAGAGGATTCATCTCAGGAATGCAAGGATAGTTAACATCAGAAAATGTAACAAAGTAACTTATCATACTAATGGGCTTCAGGGAAACATCACACAATCATTTCAATACATGCAGAAAAGGTTTTTGAAAATGACCAATTTAGGATTTGGGATTTGAGATTTCTTTTTAGAAAAAACAATTAAGAAAAACCTAAGAATTAAAGGAAACTTTCTTAATCATATAAATTTATCATTATTCACACCTATTCATATCTATCCCTAATTGCAAAATAAAACAAAACAAATTAACCAACAAACACAAACTAATATTAAAAATTATACTTAATAAATACATTTTGGAAGCTTCTTTTTAATGCTAGGAATTAGGCAAAAATTCTGATATACTCCTCTTTTTAGCATAGTACTGAATGTTCTGGCCAATAAAATACAAAGGATACAGCATATGTGTGAATTGAAAGGATGAAGATAAACGTTCATATTTGCAATTAAAACTCTGCATATTCAGCAAACTATTAGAATTATGAAGACATAGCAGCAAGATCAATATGCAAAAATTAATACCATTTCTTTCCAACAGCAATAAAGATTTAGAATCAAAATAGAAAATAAGATATTATTTATAAATAGTAATTTCATTAGTAGTACTTTACCAATACTAGTTATAACTAATCTAACTATACCAATAATAATTATAACTATTTATAATTACAATAAAAACTATGAACCTCTATAAACTAAGCACCCAATTGCTGAAGTAAAAATGGTGAATCCATTCTAAATTTCTTGTTTTCTTTTGCTCCTCACATTTTATTTTTCATTTTCTAAAATATTTTTCAAATGTGTCTTCTTCTGTTCATGTCCAACACTATCACCTGTGTTTAAGCCACCGTCGTGTATAGATTTCTGCTCAAAGAAGTCAGTATTAAAAAAAAATTAATAGACAATTGACAGACTTGGAGAAAATAGTTTTAACAATTGAAAAACTTTTTTAAATTTCAGTATTGTCTTGTATTTACATAAAGTTGAAAAGATAGTAGAGAATTTCTGTATACCCTACACCAGTTTCCCACTTAACATTTTACATTAGTATGGTACTTTTGCCACTGTTAAAAACTACTGAACTAGTTATTGGTATAGTATCACTAATGAGATTACTAAGTGAAGTCCATACTTTGACCGTATTTTCTTAGCTTTTATTAAATATCATTTTTCTGTTCCAGGATCTTGTCAAGATCCACACTACATTTAATCATCATGTATCCTGAGGCTCCTTTAGATTGTGACAGTTTCTCAGACTTATCACATCAGTATAAGAATTAATGTGACATTAAACATCATTTCTGAAAATCATCTTAAGAGCATATTATTTTGATGTTGTTCTTTGTTGTTGCTGACTTTTTCTCTTAAAATTTATTTTTCATAGACTAAAGTCATCGATTTAAATTCCTAGGGAAAATCCATCATTATATGATCTATTCAATTTCTAGCACTTGATTCCCTTTCATAATGTAATTTGGCATTATGGTATCCTTGACTATGAAGAATAACTCTGAAAACTATTTTTGTAGATAAATCCTGAAATTTGAACATGTACTCCTTTTACATTTCCTTCACTGTGAAACTTGTCAGATTTAACATTATTCTTAGATTCAAAGCTATTATTAATTTGTCTTTACAATGCAGCTTCCTTTTGATATGCAAAATCCTCTAGTATCGAGAGTTCTCCTTGAATGTTCCGGTTTTACTGCTTTATTACTACAATAAGATAAAGTCAAAGAAGCAAAAATTCCTTTATGTTGATTTTTATTTCATAACTTATGTAACATCTAATTTTACCTTCTAAATCTTTTTTGAATACAACATATATTTCTTAATCTGGTATATTTTTTCCTAAATAAATATTTTTATTTATTGGAACTTAAATATTTCTTTATTATTTAGGGTTAGAAAATACTTATACGTCATATCATAACCATTTTTTTTAAAAGTTCCTTGTGAAGCCATATTTTGTATGCTAAAATTTGAAATATATAAAATGAGCCTCCCCTATAAATAAAATCGATGGGAAATAATTTTATATAATTTTATAAAGTATACAATAATTACTTGAGTAATCACATCCTCATTGATGTAATTTAGAGATAAAAACCAGCAACACTGGATTTTGAATTTATAAGAATAAAAAAACAAGTTCAGTTTATAGTATTGCTCATTATTAATTGCATGCTTTGACAAATTACCTAGTGTCTCTTTGCCTCAATTTCATCATTTGACCATGGAAGGAGTTATTATGGATGAACCCCAAAGTACTACGTAGTGATTAAAATCCTCTTGATCATATTTTTGTAAGTTATTTTACGTTCATAGTATGCTTACATTTTGTATGCATATATAAATTTAAAATACATTTCATACACTCCTATAACTGACATAAACTAACATACTATGCATACTTTTTCGTGTGACAGTTTATCTGAGAGCTCCCTCTGTAGTCATAAATAGAAATATTCTTCATTCCTTTGTACAGCTGCACAGTAATGCACTGTGTGGATGTACCACTGCCTATTCAACCCGGCCCCAAATAATGGAAATTTAGAAGAAAGAGGTGAGTCAGGATACTTTTTCAAATTTCCAGGCAGAAGAGCTCTCTCTTCTATTGTTTTGATGAAATGTTAGAGAATGTGGCCTGGTCCCCTCTGAATTATCCTAACATGTACCCTTCTTAGCCTTCTGGACCTTCCATTTTTCTTCATTGTTCCTCTGTTGCTCATTTTGGATTCCACTCCAAGTGGGTTCTCCTTTCCTCCTGGATGGGAACAATAGTTGCTTAGTTTCCAGACTCCAAAGGCCCCCTACTTCAGCTACCTTAGACCTCACTGCAGGTGTTTGCCCTCAACCACAAACTAGAAAGTGCTGAAAAGTCACCCAGTTTCAGATGTTCTTTCCTGGCTTGCTGCTCTTTCCAGTACACACCTGCTGGGATTCGGAGTTTTTCCCATTTTCACATCTGTCAGATGCCTAGTTACCGCCTGCTGACACACGAAGTTAATGCTGCTATGTAGTTCGATAGCTGCAGGCTTTCGCCACCAGACTTAGCAAATAAAAACTTGTCAGCTCTAGCAAATAAAAATTCAGGACACCCAGTTAAATTTGAATTTTAGATTAAAAAAAAACAATGATCTCATTTAAATATGTCTTGTAATATCTGGGATATAATTATGCCTAAAAAAGTCAAGTTTAACTGAGTGTTCTATATTTTATCTAGAAAACTAATTCAGTTTCCTTTCTTTCCTTTTTCTTTTCTGCTAAGTGATTTTTGTGGGGGTTCTGCTTTACTCTCTCTTAGTTGCTCGACCGTTTTTATGGGTAGATTCAGGGAGATTCAAAAGCAATGCCTCCATTTGTATCTTTAACACAGAATTCCTGTTTTTTGTTTTGTATTTTTATTTTGGCTACACTTTCTAGTTACTAACTGACTCTTTTTCATATTTTAATGTTATTATTGTGAAATATAACATATACAAAAAAGAAAAAGCATCAGTTTTCAAAGTACATTTTAACAAGTAGTTGCAGAAGAGATTTCAAAGTTGATATGGGTTACCATTCCACAATTTCAGGTGTTTTTCTTCTAGCTGCTCAAAAACAGTGGAGGCTAAAAGAAATATCAGGATAGTGATTCATTTGGTAAATCCTATTTTCTCTGTTATAACTCTTTCTTCTCTTTGATCCTTCTCCCATCTATAGGGATCTTTGGGCTATGTCTGTTCCAACTTTTTCATGTTGAAAGTTGGGATGGGGGCTGGAATTAGTTGACATTCTTGGAGATGCTGGCCCTTCTGGGTTTCAGGACTTATCTGATCTAGGAACATCTGGAGGTTTTAAGTTTTAGGAAAGTAAACAGTGCTGGAAATTTTTGTGGTGTCTCAGTTCGAGTCCTAGCTGTTCTTTAAGGTTAACAGGAAAAATTATTGGCAGGGGTTTGGCAAACCATGGCAATTAGCAATATCTAGCTGAAACCTGCATAAGAGTAGCCTCCAGAATAACCTCTTGACTCTATTTGAATTCTCTTAGCCACTGATATCTTGTTTTGTTATATTTCTTTTCTCCTTTTGATCGGAAAGGCATTGTCAATCCCACAATGCAAGGGCCAGGCTCATTCCTAGGATCAAGGGGAGTCTCTCACCCATGAATGTTGTATCCCACATAAGGGGGAAGGTAATGATTGTCCTTGCAGAGTTGGGCTTAAAGAAAGAGAGGCCACATATGGACAACAAAAGAGGTTTCCTGGAAGCAACTCTTAGAGCTAATTATAGGTAGTCTTAGTTTCTCCACAATAAAAATAAGTTTCATAAGGGCAAGTCTCAAAATCAAGTGCTTGGTCTCTTTTCTTGGAAGTCCCTAATGTTTGAGAGAACACTAGGGGCTTATAGCAGGTACACTTTGTCCACAGTTGTAAGTGAATTTCTAGATTTTGAGATGCTGTGTGATCTGTGTATAAGCTGGTAGTTCCCTGGCACTTCCGGTACCTCTGTGATACCAAAGACTCAGAGCTGGAGTTCTGTAACTCTGAATGTCAGCATTGCTATATGCAACTATTAAAGTAGGAGAAGAAGAAACCAGGCTTTAATTAGAGATAAAAATGAAGCCAATTTGATTGGGACTAAGGTAAATCAGAATACAGGGCAAAGGATGATGGAGTATGTACTCTAGAGTTTCACCTACTGTTTAAGACCAAGTACAGAGAGATTTATCATGTCTAGAACCTAAATTTTCTAAATCAACCTGTCCGGATAGATTCAGTTAAACAACTGAAACATGTGGAGACCAGAATGGGAACGAGACCTTGTTATTCTGTGTAACTTAATGTAGTGTTCAGATACATAGCAGACTATAGTGGGCTGATAATTGAAAAGTATTGGTAGAGTTCCTTGAAGGACGAGAGAAAAAATATAGAACTATTGATCCATTTTTATAGATTAATTTTTTATTTATTTGAATTACTCAGTAACTTGAGGTGTGTTTTCCAGAAAGATACAGCTTACTAATTTTATCCTTCTGTAAATGTCCAGGGAATTTGTAACTAGAGATGCTACATTTATAAATTCACCTAATGCCACTTTATACTGTATGGTCAAGATATTGATTTAGTTGGTGATAAGAGCTGCTGATAGGCTAATTTACAGTAAAATGCAGTTTATTCAAAGTGGCATTCCAAATTCAATAAATCATATTATGCCTTAAAGGAAAGAATCACTTATGGTCTTGGAAAGAGAAGAGATCTTAAGGTAACACTTAAAATAGAGAAAACAACTCAGTGTCTTAGAAAGACAGAACTGGAATTCTGGCTATATCAAGTAGCACTAATCAATTAATCATTTGTTCATAAATGTTACAAGTGCAATGGATCAAAGAGAGCAGGGTACAACATTTTCAGCTTATAAGAGGAGGAAGGGCCTTAAGCATCCTTAACTAAAGAAGCAACAGATGGTCAATAGTTAAGAAAATAGGAAAGGGTTTTAAAGTTCAAAATATATTATTGGGATATCAGTGACAAATACACACACATACACACACACATACGTGTGCATGTACACACACACACACACACAAGAAAATATAAGACCAAATGAAAAAACAGTGATAATTTTCCAGCCCAAATGAACTAATATCGAGACTAAAAAAACCCAAAAGCATAAATAGAAATCATCCCCATATTTAGCTAGTAAGAAAGCTATTGTTCTAGGACCTGTATACTCTAAATTAAATCTTTCTATCTTACGGACACTGTCAGTAGAAACAACGAGATTATAGACAAAGAGTGTCAAAGCAACAACAGAAAATGTACAAAGCTTCAGAAGAAATGGTGTCTGTGATGGAGAGGTACCCATTATTCAGAGAGGAAGACAGTATAATTCTAAAATCTTTGAAAATATAGAAAAAGGGAAGTTATGAGACTAATAATGTAAAATTTTAATGAAGATAAATGAATCTAAAATAATTAAGGGTACATCTTGACTGATCACAAGTCCACAATACGTTCTACCGTCACAGGAGGTCACACCACAGATGATGACAAGAGGTCCAGGAGAAATGTTAAAGCACTTGCAGGCAGGCTTTGACCCTTCCGGTTTGGCATTTCACAAGTCACTGCTAGAGCTACATTTTAAAATTCTCCTTTTAATATGCTTTTTGTACAAGTAAAATAAGTCATACCAAATAACATATACTATTCTTTAAAAAATTTTCCCCTCTGTAGTTGAATATAAGTTTTGAAATGTTGAACTACAATCACAATAGAGAATGCTGAAAAAAAATAATTTCTTATTAATAGCAAATAGTCTTTTCCTGGTCTGTTTTGAAGATACCCTAATAGACTCTATATAGTTTCAAGATTATTGCAAACTTCTTGGGATATATTCAGACTAAGATAAAATATATATATGTCAGACATTTCTTTTAGGAAGAGGAGGGTTTGCACATAAAAATATATTTCAGTATTATCCAAACTCTTGCATTCTTGCACTAGTTTGCCAAAGACGCTATGGGAAGAGAAGGGACGTTAAGTACTGTGCAGAAATAAGGCATACTAAAAGTAGATAAGTTGAATTATAAGTGACAAGAGATAAATCATTAACCATCTGAGGTGTCACTGTAAGAATAACTTGAAAAACAATAGAAAACTAATCAAACTATACCAGGAGAGCGAAGATTACAGAGATAAGGATTAGAATTTAGATTTCAAATGACAAGATAGGAGGTTTTGTTGTATTTTTTTTTCTGGAAAAATAAACTTTATTTAAAATATATATTTTAAATGTGATGAGACAAGCTCTATAATAATGAAAAATGTTTAATTAAAAATAGAAAATATTGGAAAACACTCATATTTATGCCCATGGAATACATATCTAAAAACTTGTTATATTCCATAAGAATGAAGAAAGGATAGAGCTGCTATGTTCCGTATTATACCCACTTCATACATGGTTATTGAACACTTGAAATGTGTCTGGTCTGAATTGAGTTATAGCATGCTGTAAAATACATATGGTATTTGAAGACTGTGAAGAAAGTAATGCAAAATTTTTGATAATGTTTTACATTTTGATTATGTGTTGAAATGATAATTTTGATATATTGTGCTAAATAAAAAATATTAAAATTGATTTCACCTGTTTCTCTTTACTCCATTCAATGCGGCTACTAGAAAGTGTAAAACTACACACGTGAATTGCGTTCGTGGCTAGCATCATGTTTCTTTTGGACAGCACTAGGAAAGAACCTGTGCCCGGGAAGAGGCGATCAACTAAGGCATCATGAAGTATCACAACTCAATGAAGCAAGAAATTATTGAAATAGCAAGTATTTATTTAAGTATAAAAATTATAGTTTGACTTTTATTTGTCTGGTTGGAACACATGTTACAGTTGCCAGGAGTTTGATCCCTGAAGAGTTTCAAAAGGAAACATCAGTGAATTGCAAGGAAAGTAATTAAAGAGGCTGCTGTAGTTTTGTGTGTGAATCTTTTTCTGTTTACAGTCAAAACAAATAGACAAGCACATACTCAAATGACCTAGAAATTAGATTCAGTACAGCGAAGAGATTAGAGCATGATTTTGTAGCCAGAAGGCTCTTTCACCATTTATTAGCTTGTGAACTTGGACAAGTTATTTAATTCTTTTGTGGCTCAGTTTAATCTAAATAATGGTAGAAATGATAAAATATCTACCTCTTACGTTTGCAGTGAGGATTAAATGGTGTAGCATAAACAAAGTGCTTACACAGTGCCTGGCATGCAATGGACAAGCCTAAGTGCTACAACATTTGGATTGTTGCGGTTAGGTATATGAAGTGTTGTGTAAATGGTGTCCTTACCCAGCCAGCCATCATCTATTCTTTTCTTTAACTACTTCTCTACATGTCCTAAGTCACGAAGGACTGTTGATTTTGTTGATAAAACTCTTCTGAATCTAGCTCAGGTTTTTCTATTTGCTATTTTCTATTTGAGATGATCTCTTAAATGGTCTTAAACATCTCCCTGCCCCCCCACCATCTGTTCTTTACTAGTAGGATGATGAATGTTTTCCCTAAAACATTCTAAGTCCTCACTCTTGACATGTTAAACACAAAACTATTTATTTTGGCATTCCATCCTTTCTTCAGTTTCATTTTTATTTCCTCCTGAATTCCAATTTTATCACTTTAAATAATACTATTTTAATAATACTAAAAACACCAAGTATTTCTTTCTTACTAAACTCCCAGTCCAGAATAATATTTCTTGCCCCAAATCCTCCACTGCTTTTCCTTCACCTCCCCCATCCCCCAGATGTCCCTGCCATCAAAATCTGGCCAGAGTTCTGTATTTTTTCTCTTGTTTTCCTTTAGAATTTTGTTTACATTGCTATAATATCAATGTAACATAGGGCTATTTTGTTCACGTTGCTATGACAGCAATGTCACATGGGGCTGTTATTAGTTTTGTGAATTTCTGCTCTGGATATCTTCCATTTGCCCTTCCAGATTCACTCTGCATCTTTCTACAGTCTGTTTTGTGTCCTTAGGATGCCAGGATATTAAATAAGCAATGGGATCCCTTGCCTTTGGGTTTTGGTTGGGTTAACCAAGGGAATAACCAACAAAAAATATTTTTAAAAAGGAAGAGAAGATTGTAGTGTTTATTTCCCTGGCTTCTTTCCACCTGTGTTGCTCTGACTGTGTATCTTATACCAAAGGCCATGACTTCTGCAAACAGCCTTATCCCTACAGCCCTCTCTCTGAGGTTCCAACTTCCGTATTCTCTTGTCCTTCAGGCTTACCATGGTTATGACCTTCTTCAGTCACTAGTACAGGTGCTTCCTTTGTTGCATTTCTAGAACTCTGTGCACACTGACACTTTTCATTACCCAGCATGTGCGTGTGCTATGTGGTTTCCAGCCTAGACCCTGACTGATACAATATCTAAAATGCTCCTTAAGAAAAAAGATTAAATGGGTAAAATCCTAGGCTGAACGGAAGGAGTGAGAAATAATTAATTCAGAATATATATTATAAGCTTTACAATTTTTCCCTTTAGTTGATAAAATAAATAATTTACTTTTGGTCATTGCTCATAATCTTTTCTCTTAGATGCTTAAGGCTCATTTGGTAAGTGGTCTCATGAATCCTGGCCAGACTGTATCAGGCATTGGAACAAATCACTAGCTAGAAACGGGATAGAGAAGTTGGGAGGGAGATGTGAGGCAGGAAGCAGAAGCAAGTATCTTAGTAAAGGGGATCAAGATTTGTACTAAAGATACAGAATTTTTAATATCAATACCAAATGAGTGGAAAACCAGCCAAAAATAGTTGGAACCATGGGATAGAATGAAGAAAATCTGAACAGCCAGGTATGTGCTGCTCAAACCTGAGGTTTTGCATCATTTTTAATGAGAGCTAAGTGCCTTCCACATAGAAAGCATTGTATAAATATTTTTTGAAAGAATTGGAAATGAAATAATGAAGGAATGCCAGGCTGGAAGGCATTTGCAGCTCTTCTACTATGAATCCTTATCCAGCTGTCATATTTTGATATGTGCCCTATGAGGATTTAAGGCAAAAGAAGGAACAAATTCACACTTATTGATTGCTTAACGTGTGACAAGAACAATCCGAGGCACATTTGATCCTTAATAAAATCCAAGGAAGTAAATATTAAATTTTCATTATTTAGATGGTGTTATTGAGACTCTAACAGAATAAGCAAATAGTCAAAGTGGGAAATCTAGAAACTGCTGACTTCAAACACCATGCAAAATTTTAGGTTTGTAGCATGTTCACAGGTAACAGGGACAGCTAGTTATTCCAATCACCAGATTAATATATATATATATATATTTCTGGACGTAATTGATTTTATATAGGCATGGATTGGAGTGAAATAAGAAAAATGGCTATTTAATCTCATCCTAGTGTTTGAATGTCCTTTTAGGGCCAAAGTGGAACATAAAATATTTTACTTGAGGGGCACTAGTCTAGAAGTCTAAGCATGCCCTAGACTATTTGAATGCAAACCTAGTCGATAATTGGGTCTTTTCTTGGATTATTTAGGTGATATCATTTCTTTTATTCACAATCTGTTTAAGAAAAACTACTGTCTCTGCCAAGGCTAAGGCTTTCCTCAATTCTCTCAATCCCAACTCTCTTTTTTTTTTTTTTTTTTTTTTTTTTTAGCATTTGTTCCATTAAACAGACTTTCTATAACACTCTCAAATTCTCTACAGACCACTTCCTCTCAGTCTATAGACATAATTATATTTTTCCTAACTGCAAAGGTCTTTAAACCCTGGAGTATTGAATTTTTCTCAATTATTCTCATCACACTTAACCTTGTGAGAGAGTTGCCCATATTTATTGTATATAGCCCTCTTTACCAACTCTATATCTCTTACAAGTGGACTTTTCTTCCTATATTGAAACACAAATCTGGCTTCAAAAACAAACACACACTCTGCGTGACATTGGGTAAATTACTTAATATCCATGAATCTCTTTCCTATTTTGTAAAGCAGGGATGTTAACAAACATCTCTGGTATAACTGCTTTCCCTAAGTTGTACATTTGTATGTGTTCCTTAGTTCACAGTCAAGATAAGTAAATTTGCTTCCATTATTCTACTATTAAATTTATATCAGGTATATTATTTGAGATATGGCCCATTTCTACATACTCAAGCTTCCTTATACATAGAGACATTCAACAAATAGATATGCTTTCCCAAAGGGATAGGTAATTTCTTTTTCCAAGTGTATAATTTGAATCATGTAATTTACCTTTTGCTCCTTCTGGGAGGCTCACATGAAAAATTCAGCCTTAATTTTAATAACCTAGTGCCCTATGAATGATATAGCTATGTTCTTCCTTACTGGTCTCAATCTTCTGCTCTTTTATTTTTTCTCTGTCCTGATTTTTATCTACTCATATTTTTCTATAAACTGCATTTTGAAACAAGTCTTGTGGTGGATTGGAAGATGAATAGTTGAGTAGATAGATGGAAAAAATAGATAGACGACTGGACAGATAGATCAATGACTTACTGTTAGTAACTAGCCCTGGTTTTGCTCTTGCTATAGCTTTGGTGGTAAGATACGGATTTGCAATGCTATTCAGTCATCCAAGTTTATGAAAATTCCTGTCCATCTTTTAGAATTTATATATCATTCTTAGTGCTTGCTCTTCATACGGTGTTTTCAAATCCTTCAACCAGGAAGGCTCCTAGTCTATCTTCCTACTGAACCCTCACATCACTTTGTTCATTCTTCTACTGCAACATTTACATTACTCTTCACTGTAGTGCAATTTCTAGTTATATTACACGCTTCTCTAATTCTCCTTTCCTACATTGTAAGTTTTTAATGACAGGACATATATCTTATTCATTTTTATAGCTCAAAGTACACTTAGCAGAGCATGATCTCAATACTAAGTAAATACTCGTTGAATTTTATGAATTTGTATGAACTTAAACCAAATTAAAATTTATTCAAACTATGTATATGACCCAAACATAAATATTGTCTTTCTTGGATATTTTGGTGGAAGTAACTAATGTTTTCTTTTTACTTGACCAATTTATCCCAAAATCAAGTAGGAAATTTCAAAATTTATGGTTTATGGGTGGCCATGTACCAAGCCATATTATGCTTAGTATCTTTTTAGTCTTTAAAATAAGTGAATGATATGAGTAATATGGAATAAATGAGAGTAACATAGGTTATAATGAGAAAAACGAGCACGAGGTGTACTTCTAGACAGAAACCAGGACGAAGAGGGAACTTGGATAAACAGAAATTTATACAGTGGAGTAATTTCCATTATATAGAGATCAGAGTAGAGAAAATTATTGAAAAACTGGGTAACACGTAAATTTTTAAGTGTTCCCAGATGTATTTGTGTTTACTAGTTCAGCGTCTGGAAGATGAAAAGAGATGATTCACTGAGTGAGAATGAAGACTTGCAGATGTTGTAAGAGATGTTAAAAGAAGGAGGCAGAGGAGAGTTCTGAATTAACTAGAGCGAAGGCAAATTGGCTGAAACAATTTATTAGAGCAGAATAAATGATCAAGATGGAAAAATATGGATACTCTTATTAAAAATGAAGGAAACACCTGGCTGTCCTCTCATGTCTTTAAATAACAGTTTAAGATTTTAGATAATCATATAATTGAGTTACCTGCCTGTGCATGTTGCCTCTGCGTATATATGTGTTCCCCATACATCACAATTAGGTAGGCAAAGCCTATAAAATATGTACCACAGCAAAACACTATGGCTTTATTTACAGAGCTCTCTCTTGCTAAGTATCATAAGAGGTGTAATGATTCTTGATTCTCACAGCTTTTGTGGCAGATTGTACTTTCCGAAAATGGCCGCAATATTTTCGGTTCCACGGGCTCTTACAGAATGTCTTCACTCCCCTTTGTAGGAGCCAAGGGTTAATAGAAAACCTGCGGAACTTATTGGGAGTGACTGGCTTCAGAGTAGCCTTGGCAGTAAACTGTGGAGACTGTTACCTGCTTACTTGGAGGACAGTTTGAGAGGAACAGAATGTTTGTTTTTTCTTAAGCCCCAAGGTCTTTTTAGCTATCTCTTGTATATACGGAGTATTATACTGAAAAGCAAGCTTGGTCAGCAAAACAGCTGGGAGAAAGGGTATAAAATAAAGCAGCTGAAGCTCTTCGGGGCTGCAGTCATCTTGTCCGTCTTCTGTGTGTCTGTGTGACTCGCTCAGCAGGAAGCGTCCGCGTCCGTGTGTATTCATTTCGCAGGGTTGCTGAAAGACTGCAACACCCTTTTAAGCAGTAGAGTCAATGCTCCCTCACCTTAAAGCTGGGAGGGATTGTGCCTGCTTCTACTAATTGAATATGATGAAGTGATACTATGTGACGTCTGAGGCTATGTTTTAAAACATGACCTAACTTCTGCCTGGCTCTCTCTTCTTGGGGTATCCGTCTTTGGAGCTCTGAGCCACCATGATGGAAGGACCACATGCACAGACTGTGTAGAGACAGCAAGACAGCCCAAAGTGCCCCAGCATTTTGAGCCATCAGCTAGAACTAGCATAGACACTAGATGGTTCCAGATTATCACTGTCAGACTGCAGATGTGTAAGAGACCTTGAGCATCAACCACCCTACTGAGCCTGGAACCAAAAAGATAGTAATAAAGTTATTGTTTAAGCCACTAATGGGTGTGTGCACGTGATTTTTTTTCTGTGCAGGAGTGGATAATCAGAAGCATATTCCCAAAAGGTACTGGGATGTGTTCGCTGGACAAGATAGGAAACTGAACAGAAAATTTACTTGCTCTGGGTCACTTAGTCAATCTGTACCATTTTTAGGACTGGGATTAAAAATCAGAGTTCTTGATTCTTGTTTAAATATCTGGTTCATGCTAGTTATGGTGGGGGGAAACATAGCACACTCTAATATTCATTGACATAAAACTTTATATTATACAATTTACTTAAAATCTAGATTTAAAAAAAAAAGTGTTTACTGAACCTAAATAATATAGCAATACCATAATGGCTATTCATTAGCTGAATTTAAATATTGAACTAGAATGCTTTCCCAGATTGAAGTTTTTTTAAGTCCTATTTGACTAATGGACTTTCAAAAATAGAACCTGGAGACATTTAACTATCAATATTTTACTACTTAGCTGTATATAGAAAAATTGAACAATATTACTAATGTCTTTTGAGTAGTCTTAGTATTAATTTTTACACTGTAGATAAACAAGTAGCCCATAATCATTTTTCTCTGTATGCAGATCATTGCATATGGAGAACCAGTCCCTGTCTTCAAAGAGTTTGTTATTTAAGTAGAGATAGAAAACATGTACATGTGAATGGTAATTCAGAGCACATACAAACTAAATATAAGTAATTTATTCTTTATATAGGCTTTATTTAAGTGCCAAGGGAACCAAGAGTAAACTGATTGATATTTGTTAAAAGATTTATATAAATCTTTGAGTGGTGAAACGGTGGCTCAGTGGCAGAATTCTTACCTGCCATGCTAGAGACCTGGGTTCATATCCGGTGCCTGCCTATGCAAAAAAAAAAAATTATAAATCTTTGATACCCTTACATGTGCATGTTTAAAATTTAGTGTGAATGAAGGATGTAGAAATCTTTAGACATTTAATTAAATGAGACTTGATTTATTGTCCATGTTATTGACTGGAAACTATTAGATTAAGCCATGTGAAATTGCCAATTTGTGACATTTTTTGAACTAAAAGAGTGGTAATTTCATACAGTTCAGTAGGACACATCAATTAGGTAAAGATATTCTTACACTAAAATTAGGTTTAATTAGTCCCTTCTAGGACTTCAGTGATTTGACATAGGTTCAGCAATCCTTAAAAACATTCCAATGACAAGAGAATCAATTTGGTTTACATACAAATATGTTTCATATTTTATTATAGCAAGCTATCAGAATTCCCATCCACACCCTACATTGTAAATGTTTGCAAGTAGATTGCCTAGAGACAGTTATTTTAAAATTTTAATTACTTCTTCTTTGATTTAAGATATTTACTGAACATTCTACTAACCACAAACCTTAGACTGAAAACTAATATAAATCCAAGTTATCCTGTGCTCTCACTGAGGACAAGTATGATAGGAAAATAATATTTATGATAATCATATTTATTTCCACAATAAATTCCTTTCAGGGACATCAAATACTTTATAGTTATCATCTATATAGCCATCTGACAAACAAAACTAGTAGGTAAGGACAAGAAGTTAAAAGGTACAGAAAATTATTGAATTCCTGTTATGATTAGGATTTTCATGTTAGAGTTAAATTCACCAATTGATAGTCTATGGTCATGATATTTAATTTTAAAATGTTTATAATTTGAGGACATTTCCTAGGGAAACTTTGACTGCTTATCAGAAATTCACATTTTTAGCCATGGCTTATATTGTAGAACCTTCTTCTAATCATGAAGTTCTTAATTGCAGCACAAAATTTATAAAATTGACATCATACACTTAATATCAACAGTTTTAGGCTCCTGGTTTATGTTCTTTTTATGACTCAGGATTATAATATTAACACCACTGTCCAGCCTAATTGAAACTTTTACCCAGAATGTCCTAAGGAATAGAAAATTATGTTGCCCCTTTCTTCAAGCTTTGCTTTGCGGAGCTAAGAATTGTTTTAGGAAGGTGGTCAGTTGGCAGAGATGAGATACTAGATTCGTTGCTAAATACATACAAATATACAGACTCACGCAATAGTATTAAATACCCACTTTTGAAAACATGGAACCATTCATTATATGTTAATAGGTGACTTATAAATGATTTCATTTCATAAACACTGGTTGCTTACTTTCCATGTTCCAGGCATTATATTAGATGTTTAGATATATTGAATCATAATCTATACAAATGTTCATGATATTTTTGTGTGTCAAATTTTATAGTTTTACCAGTAAAAATCCTCACCTTTATTAGTGTTTCTGTAAAATTTATAATATAGAACAAGAACTCACATAATATTATACTAAGAAGTATAAATCACTGGCATAGGCTATGCAACATGTGCATCAAGCACAGATGATTCGAGTTTCCTCAATACCTAGTTTGCAAATGTTTTTTATCCCATTGCATCATTGACATTCTCATAACTGATAGGTGGTATTTTGTGTATGGGGGGGATGATCTATGTTTTATACTCTGTTGTCCAAATACCCCAGATTCCACTGCAATTGTGGAATTTGTAGATGGTCCATTCCACTGATCTTCAGTCTTGTTCCTACTAGTGTTGATTCTGATCTGTTTACATGGGCAGTAAACCTTTCATTTTTTGCCTTACAGGAGTTCTCTAGGCCCATAAAATAACCCCTGGCCTAACCTGCTTTCCATGAGGGGTATGTTTGTAGAAAACCCTCTCAGATTTCACCCTTACAGGGGGTCTGATGGGTAGGTGAAATAAATTTATATCTTCCTCTGAGATTAAGTACATTTTCCCCTTCTCTTTAGAGCTTTACTTCTTTTTTGCCTAAATAAATGTTTCATAGTCTGATTCCAAGTGTTAAATGACTCTACTCACGCGCTGAATTCTAGCCTCTTCTCATTGCAGTTTCCTAATAGAACATTTTAAAAGGCATGTTCTTACCTAATCCTCAAAAGAAGTAGCTTTTTTAGAATCACCAGTGCTCTAGATCTATACTGTACACTATGAGGACTACTAGCCACATTCGTCTATTGAGCATATGAAACACAACTTTCAAATTGAGATGTGTTGTAAGTGTAAAATGCATACATTTTGAAGACCTTGTATGGAGGAAATGTAAAATGTCTTCAGTACATTTTTATACTGATGATATTTTGAAATGGTAGTATTTTGGATAAATCGGCTAAATAAACTATAAATTAGTTTTGCTTATCTTGCTTTTGTCTGTGGCTATTAGAAAATTTAAAATTAGGTTAAGTGTTTCATATTATATTTTTGTTGGAGAGCCTTGGTCTAAAAAGTTTAAAACTCCAGATACTGGAAAGAATCTTCAGGCTTTTTGCTCAGAATTAAATGGGCTACTTGAGGGTTTTGGGTGAAACTTTTAATCACCTTGAACAAGATAAACTGATGCTAGATGGGTTTCAAAAAATTAGACGGGCAGTTGGGCTTGTATACAAGCAAGGAAAAATGGGTAATTTGACCATAGTCAAAAGATTGAATAGGATCTAGGTAGATTAAATCAATGAAGTCATCTCTGTGTCTTACATGAAACGTGCAACGAGAGGGACAATGATGGTTACAGACAGGGAAGGGCATGCTGGAGTTGATGTGAAGGTGATGAGGTAACAGGTGGTGGAGGCCTGTTACCTCTTGCTCTAGGATGGAGACAAATGGAAAGAAGGTAGGTAGAGTACTAGAAAGGTTACCTGCTTCTGGATCTTGGATCATCTAGTTATGATGTGGCTATACTTCTGTCCTTCAGAACAATGGTATGAAATAGACTTAATAAATATGATGAATTCCAGCAATCAGGGATGGCCTTGTTATTGGAAGCATCACTGCAATGAAGAGTCTGAGGTCTCTATTATTTCCTTTATATTCAAGAGGAAGCTGAAGTTCAGAGTAATTAAGTAACTTGCTCAAATCACAAAGCCAGTAAAGAACGCAGGTATTAACCCAGTTCTATCTGACTCTAAATCCCTTTGCTACCTTCTGTGTTTTCCCTCATCTGTAGAAAAAGATACAGTTCCTGCCTTTAAGTAGCTCTCAGCCTAGTGAAGAAATATTTGTTACCTTTACTTTAAAAAGATTTATTTATTATATTCCAGACTTACATCCTTTTTGTTTTATTTATTGGCTGTGCTTTAAGAGGCATACAGGTTTGACTGTGTTATTTTAAAATGTGCTGAGAATGTGAACTGATCTAACACAATTCCTAGTCAGAGAAGTTTGATGCCTTGTGTTTGCAAGGCAGTAAGAGATCTTGAAGGACCCTTCTTTGGAATCAAATTGATCTAAGGCATATTAATGGTGTCTGTGACAAAAGATCAAAATTATTCTGATTATGGTATTTGGTGTTGATTGCCCCAATAGTATCTATCTCCTACTTCCCCATTCTCCTTTAAATGTGAAGTTATTTTGATCAGATTCTGCTCTCACTTTTCCTCATTTGAATGTGAAGGAATGAATCTTACTCATCTCTGTGATCTCATTGCCTAGCCTAGTGTCTAGCACACAGATGATACTTTGTCATCTATTCACGACATAAACCTATAGCTATGCAGTAAACATTCAGCAAATAGAAATTGACTACCTCTTCTGGGCTAGGCGCAGTGCTGCTGGCTACTGGTGATAGAGTAGAGCATTGAGTAGCATGTCATAGTTACATATTTGGTAATAGTTGGGTGGGAGACAATTACACATCAATGTCATAAACCTCACCCATGTATAAGCACAGGGTGCTGTGGAAATACTTTATGGGATACTTAATTTGCTTTGGTAAATCAAGGAAAGATTTCCAGAGGAAGTGGTTTTTAAGCCAAGACCTGAGGGAAGTAGCAAGTTGTAAGGAAAAAGGATGCGGTAGCTGGTGAAAGAGGAAGGGTATCCTTTACAGAATGACTAATAACAGGTAAAGACATTCCGGAACTTTCATTTGTTCAGTTTGAAACTTGGCTGGAGGGTAGAGTTGGGGTGGGGTGATAGATGGTGGGTTTGAGGGTCAAACTGTGTGGAGAGGGAAGAGACTGAGTGATTTGAAATGCTCAATCAATATTGAATGAATTTTTCAAAAAAAGCAATATGTCATATAATGCAGTTTTTTATGAGTTTCAAAGATAATTCATTTATATTCTACATTTTAGAACAATTTATCTTAGAAACATATTTTATGTAATTAAAAAAATAAAATAAATTTCAACCTAAAGATATTGGAGACCTCATATTCTTACATACCTATGCGTATTTATTACACAGACATTTCACTACAATTCTTTGGTCTGTCCATACTTATCATTAGGGACATTTACCTCATGATAAATGGGCTTCATTAGTAGTGGTTTGAGGCATTATTATTTATTCATCTATGAAGGTTATAAAGCTTGTGTTAATTCATTTTCCTGGAACTATTATTTTAAATTCCAAATGCTTTTTTATTCTTCAAATGAACTGTAGGATATCTTTGCCTGATATTTTAATGCTTGATGTTAGCTTTTTAATGAGGTAGGCTAAAATCAATTCTACTTTTAATTTGATCCATCTATTTATAAATTTGGGGGGGAGGAAAAATTTATATAGAGAGTAAGAGGATCACCTAAAGATGTATACCCTAAACTAAGTTTTAAGTCTTAAATCTTTTGGCAAATGCATAGTGCTCTTCCATTGATCCATTAGACTTCCTCTGCCTGGGGTAATATAATTACAAAATTGATACACATTTCTTGTGGGAGTGACTTATAAGGATCAACAAATTAAATATATTTCATAGTGCTCCAAAGAATAATGCATTAATCATTTATAAGAATTTGGGTCTACATTTAATGTTATCTAAAATTTGATACTTTTTTTTGCGAGTTCAAGAAGGAGGAAAACCTAAATAGGCATTAGGGATTTAAAAAAAAAACATTAAAATCTGAATATTATTTAACTGATAATTGATAAAATTCATCTAAAATATCATTATGATACTTTTTGAGGCAAAATTTTTGTTGAAATGTGCTATTTTCATTTTTTTACTTTATAAATCAATAATTTTTTTTGTTTCTGAACACAAAAGGATGGCCCAGGGTGGATAGTATTTTAGATTCTGCCGTAACAGAAGAGAGGTTTGTTATATGCAGGTCCATCTTCACTCTTTCTCATAAATAATGCTGATCTTGCAACTGTGAAAGGTGCAATAGAAATTAAGACTAGCTTAAATTCATATAATTTTCATTTGTGATCTGACTTTTGGGGTTAGAAGACTAATAAAATACAAGCTACATCTCTTGCCCTGTGAAGGAGAAAGAGAAATGGAGAGATTAATGAACGACTAACTAGGACTGGAGAAAAGGAACAAGTAAAGTAAGCTTCCTCTTTCCTTCTCCCCATAAACATTTATCAAGCATCTATTACTGGTCAAATACTGCAAAGTTGAAAGCACAGTCAAGTTACATATTGTCCTTTATTGGGCTTGTGAAATGAAATCAGATTTGAGTTTTCAAAATTCTTCAACTATATGTAGTTGGCCAATTAACTATGCAATAAGAACTCTGATTGTAATTGAGATTCCAGCTTTTTGCCTTCATTTCAAAGAGTATAAAGTCACTACAAGCCATTCACCCCACTTAGTCTTTTCGTAATCATTGCGCACACGCCAACATTTGCAGTCATTTCAGCTTGGGAGCCTGGTATCTCTTACAGTCAAATCCTGTTCTCCCTCTCCGCCTTAATGCGAGCGTAAAAACAAAACGAAACAAAGCAAAAAACCATTAAAAAAAAAAACAAAACAAAAAATTCTCTAAAACTAGTTTTATTCTGGGGAAGATAGGGAGAGACGGAAGGAAAGTAAAAAGGAAAGGAGGAAGGGAGAGGATAAAATGGATGTCCAGGAGATGCTGTCCTTTTTCCCATTTGTTTTAGGTCTTTCCCTGATGGCTTCTTGAGCTCACAGCCAAGTAGCATCTTCGCGGGGCTCGGCTCTCGGCCCCGCCCCCTAGCGTTGGAGCCCTGCAGCCAGCGGCTGGCGTGTATCTCTTTAAATGACAGCTGTAGCTTGGGTCCCGGACCAGGGCTTGACGTCAGTGCCTCCTCCCGGGCCGCGAGGAGTAGTTAGCGCCGCCGTCCGCGCTTTGGGCTCCCGGAGTGCTCGCAAGCTGCTGGGGCGGCGAGTTTTCCTGACTCGGCCCCTTCTTCAGCCCTCCCCGCGGAGAGCTGAGCAGCAACCCAAGCTCCCCTTGCAAGTCTCTCTCACACTTCCCCGCCGTCTCCCCAAAGGAGCAGCCGCTCCTACTCGCGCCTCCACCGCCGCCACCGCTCCTGCGGAGCTGTTCTCCCGCGTGGTGCTACACCGATGGAGCCCCGGTGCCGCCAGCGCCGCCGCTGCCCGGGACCCTGACCCCGCTGCCCGGGACTCCTGCCGGAGGAACCCGCCGCCCGCCCCAAGGGCGCAGGGCGCCGAGGCGCACGCGGGGGGCCGGGGACCGCGAGGGCTGCGGGGCGCGGGCTCCGAGAACGAGAAAGTGCTGCTCTCCCGGGTCACCGGGCCGCCGGCGGGGGGCGGGGTGGGGGGAACATGGCTCTGAAGGACACGGGCAGCGGCGGCAGCACTATCCTGCCCATTAGCGAGATGGTCTCCTCGTCCAGCTCGCCCGGCGCGTCGGCAGCCGCCGCCCCGCGGCCCGGAGCGACCTCGCCCTTCCCTGAGGTGGTGGAGCTGAACGTGGGTGGCCAGGTCTATGTGACCAAGCACTCGACGTTGCTCAGCGTCCCAGACAGCACTCTGGCCAGCATGTTCTCGCCTTCCAGTCCCCGGAGCGGCGCCCGGCGCCGAGGCGAACTGCCCAGGGACAGCCGGGCGCGCTTCTTCATCGACCGGGACGGATTCCTCTTCAGGTACGTGCTGGATTATCTGCGGGACAAACAGCTCGCGCTGCCGGAGCACTTCCCAGAGAAGGAGCGGCTCCTGCGCGAGGCTGAGTACTTCCAGCTCACCGACCTGGTCAAGCTGCTTTCCCCCAAGGTCACCAAGCAGAACTCGCTCAACGACGAGGGCTGCCAGAGCGACCTGGAGGACAACGTCTCGCAGGGCAGCAGCGATGCGCTGTTACAGCGCGGGGCGGCGGCTGCCGCGCCCTCGGGGCCCGGGGCGCACGGTGGCGGCGCGCTGGACAAGCGCTCGGGCTTCCTCACTCTCGGCTACCGCGGCTCCTACACCACCGTGCGCGACAACCAGGCGGACGCCAAGTTCCGGCGCGTGGCGCGTATCATGGTGTGCGGGCGCATCGTGCTGGCCAAGGAGGTCTTCGGTGACACGCTCAATGAGAGTCGCGACCCCGACCGGCCTCCCGAGAAGTACACGTCCCGCTTCTACCTCAAGTTCACCTACTTGGAGCAGGCGTTCGACCGCCTGTCCGAGGCCGGCTTCCACATGGTGGCGTGTAACTCCTCGGGCACTGCCGCCTTCGTCAACCAGTACCGAGACGACAAGATCTGGAGCAGCTACACTGAGTACATCTTTTTCCGTAAGTTCGTAGCATTTCTTGGGCCCCACCCGCACTCCCGACCCCCAGCCCCTTTGCCGACTTGCTGCTAGTGCTAGCGCCAGCAGGAGCCTCTGGCCTCGGGAGTGGGGAGCTGGTTAAATGTTGAGTTCCTGAGGCTCTCCTGCTGGTCTCCCTCGGGCAGCAGACACAATTTACACTTTCGCCCTTTGCCACCTTCCTCCCTCTGGACCCGTCTTTTCTCGGTCAGGAGCGCTCTGTTCCCGCGCAGTCCTGTTGCTTAACTTCATTGACATTGCTCTCTGGCCTTAGCCCAGGTCCAGGATGCTCTGGGCTCTCTTCAAAATAGGTCAGGGAGGGGACGCGGAGACAGGGTCCCCCACACAAGTCCTTCTCTCCCTTTGCAGGACTCCCGGGGGGAAACTTATGTGGGTCTTAGTGGTGTCCCTCCAGAGGACAGGTTGGCATCGAGGCATCGCCGCTCAAATTACCTCTTATAGTTACCGGTCGGACGCAGAAGGTTACAAGTAGGAGTGGTTTCAGGAGGGGACAGGAGAGAGGTGACCACTGTGCTGCCAGAGGAATGGGGTGGTGACAGCGGCTGCAGGAATGGGGTAAGGAGATTTCCGGCCAGAATTAGAATATGCAAAACCCCAGATTTCTGTAGCGCCAATTATCATCTCTAGTAGAAGTGTCCAGTATTTTGGACCAGAAAGGGTTAAAGAAATTAGAGATACAGGATGTCTGCATGCTGCCCTCAGGGTTGGAGATAGGAAAGGGCGTGGTGTGTGTGTGTAGTATTTTTGAGCACCTCGAGTGTAAGATTGGGTGATGAGCTCCTTTTCCCAGGAGTAATAGATGCTGTGATTTTATGAAATGAGGAAAGGAGGTGGAGCATTCGGGGAAAGCAGCTGGTATGATGCTTTTGCAGAGCGCTTGGGGAGGCTGCTCTGTGGAGTTCGAGAACTCTGCCAATGCCACAATCGCGACCTGCACTGAGACTGGAGGAGAGGTGGGGGCGGGGGAGCGAGGCTGAGAACAATCTTCTCTGGCGTGTAAACGGGGAGGAGGGCAATGAGCAGAGAGCGATTTAGACTAATGAAAAGCCAGCTGGATGGCAGCGGGAAAATCACTTGGCAAACGTTTTTTCCTTTGACGGCCACAAAAAGCTTAAAAGTTGCTTAAAGTGTGAGGGAGAGAATTGTAAGCCTAGGATGGAAATAGACCAGGTTTAATTGTGTTTATTTATTTTGGTAATTCATTCACTATTTACGAAGTTGGACAATTTTTTGCATTCACTTTGGAAAAGTGGAAAGGATCTCTCCTTGCATAGGTGCAAGCTTGAATGGAAGGTGGCTCAGTGTTTTATATTCCGGTAACTTTGGAGGTAGGGTGACCAAACAGAACAGTGTTAGGTTTGACGTCAGAACCATTTCAACAAAGAAGGAAAGGAAGTGTCCACCAAAGTGATAGTTAAAACTCTGTCTTAATTATACCAAGGTATTATAGAACATTAAAAAGATTGATGGACTGCAAAGCCACACAAAGGAAGAAAATATTTTATGGTTCGGTTAAAATTGGAATCTTTTCAATGTGTATTACATAATTAAAATATTTTAGCACTATTCTTCATATTTTATCCTTTACCAATGGGACGTTTATCAACAATTTGTCAAATTTTAAGTCACTTCAACATCAATAAATTGCCAAGCATTTCAGAAGATGAGGTGAAATGAACTTCAACCTTGCTTATGGGCTAGAAATTTTTGTTAGAGAAGATTGTAAGCATGGGTGTTCTGCAGTGTTAAGATTTTGCATTTTGAAAGTCTAACTGTTCTGGTTCTTTGTTTTTCCCTAGAGAGTTGTGTACTTGAAACTATTCATCATTTAATTGTGAAGAGGTAATATAGTTTGTCTCTAAATTGGGAATAAATGCCCTTAAAATATATTGAAGGGCCACAGTGGCTCAGCAGGCAGAGTTCTCACCTGCAGTGCCAGAGACCCGGGTTCGGTTCTTGGTGCCTGCCCATGTAAAAGAAAATATATGTGTGTGTGTGTATATATATATATATATATATATATATATATAGAAAGTGGATATTCAGCCATATTAACTGATACAATAGCCTGAGAGTGATTTGGAATTCAGGGTCTGTTTCACTTATGGAGCTAGAAGGAAGTGTTAAGCAAAATAAAATATTCATATTATGAATAAGCACTTGCCAGGTACTCATATAACTAATGAAGCTGTGAGGATTCATTTGTAAAAGTCCCAGAAATCCAGGAAGGCAATCCGCAGTTGAGCTTTCTTCATTGGTTATCTTAACTTTAGGGGGAAATATATAATTCTAGATGAAATATTTTTGAAGAGGTAATCCAGTCATTGACCATCCAAAGTTGCCATTTTTCATTTGGTATGTAAATTTTATCTTAAATACTACTACATATGTATTTATATAATGGTTTGCACAGCGCACAGCATATCATTTTCACAAATTGTTTTGAATAAAATTCCTTTTACATTTCATGGATGAAATACACTATAAAACTTTTGTACTTCAATCTTACTCAGTTTAGGTACAATGCGTTAACTATACAGAGTATAATTATCTTATTTGGCAAAGCCTCTATTTTAAAAGATTATCATTGTTATTCATAAAAAAATATTGGGTGGGTTTATTTGTCTACTTGGTTTCAGATGCAGAAGAGGATCTTCATATCTCTTTCCCTCCATTTGACACTTAGCTCTTTAAACAAATATTTATTTTGTGTATAGCATGTATCAGTCGTTTAAACACCTTTTAATTCAGGCTACAGGTGAATTTAATACCTTGAAGCTGTCCTTAAAATGGCAGAATCATAATTCAGTAATCCCAGGCATGGTATATATCAAATGCCTGATCTTCCTTAAATTGTTTACTAGTCTTTTGTCTGTTTCTTCACCTTTATAATGAGGGTGAACATAGTACTGCTCTTATGGGGTTTGAGAATACATGTAAAGTGCCTGGACCAATGCCTGACTCCATAATAAGAGCTCAACAAATGTTAGCTGTTAGTACTATAAATAACATATTACGGATTTTATTGCTCTTGCCAATATTACATTTTAATTTCATTTTATGGTAACTATAGATAATATAAGTACAAAGTAAATTGGAAAATTATTTTGAAATTAAATGATAGGACTTTCAGCAGTTTGAAACAGCCAATTAAATAACCAGCGTCTTTCCTGGAACTTTAATTTTTCAGGCTAAATTCAAATCACCTATGCTTCCAGTAATACTGCAGTTCAGTTTTCTGGATTGACTCTGATGAAACCCATTTCTGATTTAGAGCCAAGAAGTCTTTTAGCCTGCTATGTCAGGACCTGAAAACTTTAATATTATTTTCTGACAGATACTGAACTAGATTCATGTCTACTTAAGTGCTTGTATTCAAGTCATTGGATTCTAATGCTCAAGGTTATATGCAGGATATTAAACATTTAATACCAGCTTCATTTGGCCACGTGGACACTGCTATCAATTTTCAGTATTAGCTCATTATTTATCAAGTCTTTTTAGTACATTGCAATGCTTACCAGTACTGTTAAATTTCATGTTACTATTCTAATACTGAAGATGGAGTGTCCTTTCTTGGGGAAAACGGTGACTTATTGTATTTTCTATTTTTTTGGATGTCTGGTAATTATAGCTATGATGCTTTTAGAAGTACTTAGAAGGAAAAGTATGGCACTTTTATGTTGGCAGTATATTGCATAGACAGTAGATGGTTATATGGTTGACATGTGATGCAAAGACCACCCATGGTTGAAATTAGCATTATATATTTCCCTTGTTTCTCATAATCAGTAAGTTTGTCGAAAAAGTGGTGCTGATTTATTGTTCCTCTCTTGTAGTATTTTGAGTTTTGAACTCCACATGTTGGTTGAACAATATTTGGTGCGAAGGTAAACATCTGTTAGGTCATACTTGGTATTACTCTAAGTTTAGTATATCCTTTTTTGTTGATGTGATATATAAGAGTGTCAGATCTAGGTATTAAGGCTATTACTGCGCTGGGCTATGAAAACTAATTTGTCTTAATGGATTTTTATATTCCCCTTTTAAATTTCATTCTGATTTATGTCACTGTTTTGGGTTGAAGAAAGCTAGTTGACTTGAAAACATTCAAACAGCTATGCAGTTCTATCTTAATATACCTGTTGCATTAAGAGCTTTCTAAGAAACATGTTTCAAAAGCCAGTCTATTTAGATGCATACCTTTAAAATTGTATATCTTTTCCTGGTCCACAAGTACTTCTCATTTTACTTTGAAAATTCTGTTTTATGGAAAAGAAATTTAATCACCTTCTTTAGTTAATTATTTTCCTTGTGAAGACCTACTAGTCATTTTTATAATTATAGTGTGACAATTTTTACATCCACCTGGCTGAATAGGAAATAAACAAAAGGAACAGATAACTTTTAAAATAACAAGATTCTGATACATGCAAATAGTTTTGGTAATAAAGCAGGGAAAACATGACAATAACCTAGGAGTACAAAAAGGCTGTGTTCTTTAAGGGCACTATACTTTTATAAAGCCTGGTATTTCATTGTCTCTAAATTGATCTTTTTATAGTGCTTTGGCTCTAACCTCCCCCACCAACTTTACTACAGCTCTCAGTTGGTCAATTTTTATGCAAATAATGAAGCCCAAAGATTGAATGACATTTCAAGCTTCTTTGGCAATGTTCTTTCTGTCTTGTACTTTAGGATGTCAGAACTCACAATTTGTGTATGCATATTAAAAATCTATGTCCTCTTTGGGGGCAAAAAGAGAAATAAGTATGAAATCATCTATTATTATAATTCACTGACATTATCTAAAATATGAAAATGACTATCCATTTGCCACTTTACAATACTCCTGTTTATTATAAGTGTAATACATGCAGATTTAGGAGTTTTAAAAAATAAAAAAAAAAAACAAGATAAAATAAATCACCACAAATGACTGCTAATAAAATCTTATTCATTTCCTTCTAGTCTTTTTTCTATTCATATGTAGATGAGTACTTTCTACAAATGTATTTTTTTAGTCTGTTTTGGCTTTGTTTTGTTTTACCATTTAGTGATATTAACATTTTTATTGACATCTTAGATAATAAAAGTGTAATACTTATCTTTGCCACAAAGAGTATTATAAATATTGGTGTTGAATATTTTCCATGTAAACAGGAAAAGTTGATCTTTCCAAAATACAGAAAATTTACTATATGTCTAATTTTGAGATGTTTTATGTAAATTATTTCGTTTAGTTCTCATCAGGTTCCTGTGAACTGGCACTGTTGATATAACAATGTTCAAAAAGATATTAAGTACCTGCTGAGTATTAGGAGTGGCTTTTCAAATTTTTGAAGGTTTCAAGTATTGTGGAGGTCTATATGAAGTATTTGAAATACTTGGAAAGTAGAGTTTTGGATTAATCTTAAATCTATTTTAATTACAGATGTAGTTTTTAAAGCCTGTCTTGAATTAATTTCAGAGTGCTTGGGTTAATTATCAGTACTTAGCAGCCCTAAAACTGTAAGATATGCTGGTGACTTTTTTAAGTGAGTATATTCTTTTAGTAATAAGAGACTATAGTACCAGAGGTTTTGCAAGGAATTATCTAAAGATTAGAATAAATTTATTCACAAGATTGCAAGTCATTCCAACGGGTAGTTATTAACTACTTTTTATGTATTTAAGTTCTAAATGTAATGGTGAATCTCCAGCTCCTCTTTTGAATATGGGTGTCCTGTGTGTATCATTCAGACACTTTCATTATCAGTTTCTGTGCGGAAACATTTCATGAAACCTAATTACTGTGTATGTTTAGTTGTATTTTGCTTTTTCAAAAATAAAAATATATGAAGAATTCTGTGCTTGGTTGTATTATTTGCAAGTTATTTCCTGACTCCTCCCTTCTTTAGTGTACCCTCTGTATCATGGTGATATAAAACTGTATGGATTACTTGCTGTAGAATCCTACATTGAGCTCTGCACACCTGTATCTTTTCATAATACATTAGGTATAGTTCCCTCATTGCATTTCCTACCACATGTAACTATCTGTTTTCAAGTTTCTCTCTGCACTGTTTTCATGTTACTTTCTTCTGGGGAGCTGATGTTGAATCTCACTTTGCGTTCTCAGTCCCCAGTGCAGTGGCTGGCACGACATTAAGCACTCAATAAATATTAAGTTTTTAACAGAAGTGTGAATTAATAAATGAACCATAGGTGTCGGAAGTTCCATTAAGGTAGTTACTGATTTTGAGATTTGGTTTTACTTCACTTTAGATTTCAGGTTTTGAGCAAATGATCAGTCTGCAGAGGTAAACACACATTTCTGACAAATACCTTGCATTAAAAGTGATCACAGTAACATTTTTGTAATTGTGAAGTATGTTATGGAGGGTTTCTTTAGTATAAGCCAGGGTAGTGACAGTAGAAGTTGTTACACAGATACTTATAATGAAAATAAGAAGCAAAATATTAACAAAAAATGGGAGAGATAAACTAATGTTAGAAAAAGTTATTAGCATTGTGAGCATGCTTACACATGAACACATAACATACATAGTTATATATATTTAAATGACTGGTGGAATGGAAGATATGAAGATTGTTAATTCACTCCCTTTTTTTTTTTTATTGAATGAAAGATGTTGAGCAATGCCTTCTACCCCAGCACATCCCCAACTAAAATATTGAGAACTTGTCTTTTAAAAAATCTTAGAATGTGGAGTGATTGCTGCCTCCATACATGGTCAAGTCCTTTTGTGGTATAAGTTCAGAAAGAATCTGGTTATACTGTTAAGTACTTGCAAAGGCGAGGCGTATCAATTCAACTCTATCTTGCAATCTCTATTCTTTCTTCGGTTTTAAAATCTACTTTAAAATCTACTTAACAGGTATAACTGTTTAATGTTCAGTTTTACAATACCAATAAAATCTTGTGTTAAACAGTTAAGAAAAATAAATCAACATTGCTGGTGATAATAGCACACATCTTCATCATACCTGGTAGATTGCTTGTTAGTTCAATACTTACTTGCTCACATGCTAAACTTAGAATAGTATTTCTACAGTATTCTAATTATGCTCCTATTAAAGCCTACTTAGGTAGGATAAAAGTGACTTAAATACAAGAAAAGAAACGTATAGTGTTGGCTTCAGGTCACCATAATAGTAAGTGGTTTATCCACTCCGTTCTGTTTTCTCCACTTCTTTCATTGGTTACAATGGCAAGAACGCTGAGGATAGAAGGGCTTCACAATATGTTGCCTTTTTCTTCGTTTTGTATAATTAGACATGTTGTCTAATATCTGGTACAGGGAGAATAGGGAGCACAGTACTGCATTTAGAGAGATGAGGCCAAAAATCTCTTGGTTCCCCACAGCTAGGAAATACGTCCTTGAACACTGAGAATTAATATTTTCTAGCCAGATTTCTTGACAAGTTCTGGCTCTACCTTTGAGATATTGGGAAAATCATTTATTCTCTGTCCTGAACGGAAAGTGAACATAACAATAATACTCCCCTCATAGGGTTGTTATGAGGATTAAAATGAAATAATCCATATAAAATACTTAGAAGAGCGTAAGGCACCAGTTAAAGGCTCAACAAAATTTAACTCTTTTCATTTATTAATGTAATAATGTTCTCAAAATAAATGGCTAATCCAATTTCTCTTCATTATTAATTTTCAGTACCAAATTTCTTCCTTTATTTTGAGGTGGTCAGAAACAATACTTATTCAAAATTGCTCTGAAAGGATCCTGTTATTATTAGTGAAATGTTTTTTTAATTATCAGAACTACTATAGATAAAATCGACTGTAGCATATCAAATAAATTTATTATAATTGGCTCTTCATTGCTTAAAAAAAAAAAAAGCATACACTCTTCCAAATCTAGCGCTGGTCACTGATCAGTTTTGACATAAGAATAACTAGTATTCAAAAGACATTGCCTCAGAAACCATGGGGCAGAGCACCTCTTGATCAGTCTATCTGTATTTCTATGAGGGCTTTCAGCTTTGATTTTCAGCAGTTTTATGCAAGAGAGCAAACTAGCTCAGAGCCAAGCGGGCTCAAACACTGCTCAGAGTTTGAGTATGTTGGCCAAAAATTTTAGCTAAGTTTTTTAATTCAAATACTTATCTCCAAAATTTTTAGGGAAACTAGGCAAGCTTTTTTTTTTTTCTCATGGGCAGGCAGCAGAATCGAACCTGGGTCTCCGGCATGGCAGGCAAGAACTCTGCCATTTAGGTACCGCCCCAGGTTAGCTATTTACTTACTCCGTCAGTCCCTATTGAAACTGCTCTGACGCACTTTGAAAACAAGTTTTCTAGTTGCTAAAAGTCCAAATATTTGAAGAAGACAGTATAATGTAATGTAGATTTTGGAGTCATTTGTAGGTAATTGTCATGGTTAGGGACAGGTGTCAACTTGGCCAAGTTGTGGTACCTGTTCATCTGATTGGGCAAGCACTGGCCTGTCTGTTGTAATGAGGACATTTCATAGGATTGGGTCATGATCACGTCAGCTACATCCACAGCTGATTCCATTTGTAATCAGCCAAAGGGGAGTGTCTTCTGCAATTAGTGATGCTAAATCCAATCATGGGAAGCCTTTTAAGGAGGACTCAGAGGAGACAGTTTCCATTCCTGCTTTGGCTGGTGAGCCTCTCCTGTGGAGTTCATCCAGGCCATCCATTGGAGTCATCAGCTTCGCAGCCTGCCCTGTGGATTTTGGACTCTGCATTCCTACGGTCACGTGAGACACTTTCTTAAATTTTATATTTGCAAGTGTTCCCTGTTGGTTCTGTTTCTCTAGAGAACCCTAACTAATACAGTAATTCTCTAATATTCTGACTTCTTCCTTTTGGTGGAGGCTGCAAGTGGTAGCACTTGTCTTTACAGGCAATGAGTGGGTAGAGATTTATTCATACAGTTCCAAAAGACCTTTTGCTTTTGATGAGGAGAAGTTTCTCTAGTGGCAACTTTCGAGTGAGTGACAGAATTAAGCAGCATGGTGGTCACAAATCCGTGGTGTAATCTATATGGTGATTTTTAGGATGAATTCCTGTAATATTGATCCTGAGGATAAAAATAGAAATAGACTTGTCAATAGAATCCTTGGGCTAGAGTCTTAACCTTCATCAGAATGTAGATTTATTTTATTTTATGCTATTTTACCTTTGTGCTCTCCAGTTCTTCTTAGAATATGAAAGAAATTAATCATCATTTTGATCTTACCTTCATGGAATGTCATAAGCCATAAGTGTCAAGTACTCTGCTGAATAAAGGAAGAATATTTGTTCTTTAGTGTGTCAGAGACTGTCATTTCTTAAAGGGAATGTATTGAGTTTATTGCTATTAATAAAACATTTATTGGGGGTGTAACCTTTACATGCACTGTCTCATTTAATGATTTATTTTTTAAATTCACAAATGTAAGACTTTCAAATGGAGAGAAATCCAAATTAGATTAGTTTTAAGCTTCTGAGTCATATCTCTTATTTAGACCATTACTATTTATTCAGGCACTTATTAACTGTTGTTATATGCTAAGCAGTCTGTTAAATGCTGAGGGTATAGCAGTAAGTGATATTGGACACTATTCCTGCCTTCATGACCAGGGCTCTGACATTTAGATGCCCATATTGTGCACTGCTTGGGTCTGGAGTGCACGTGTTAGGCAAATGGCATGTCCTGTCTACATGCAATATGCCACTTGCTCATGACTGAAGATTGACAGTATCTGTTACCGACTTTTGACAAGAGTCTATGCCTGATTGTATGTGTTTTTGTGTATGTGTGTGTGTGGGTGTACGTGTACCAACACACGTGAGCATCAGTACGATCCATGGCCAGTGCTGGCAATTAAAAATGATTGCCATCCGAACCCTGGTTGAGTAATGGCCAATTTGTGTTAGAAAATGTGACCTTATTATTGATCTTGGCCTTTTGCTAAAAATTTCTTATTTAGAGATAAATTTAACATTTTGGAAGTGATAATTTTTGTTATCTCTATTATACCTGACTCCATTTCTGAGAAACTGACCACTTGAAAAAATGTAAAATCTATTCAAGGGTCCAAATTTTGTCATATTTACTTTAACATTGCCTGTTTCGCAGGAAAAATTCTCAAGTTAAGTTAAAATGAAGACTTTTTCTGGGCACCTTTGACAAGTGCTCTATAAGATTAAATTTGAAATGGCTGGGAGGTGTTCCTTTTCATTTTAGTCAGGTGGGTCTGGACTGGGTTGATTTAGTATGCTCGTAGACAGTGGTAAAGTGATAAACGTTTACTTTGAAACAAGGATATAATGCAACTTGTTAAGAATTGTTAGTGTTGTTGGTAAATGGAAAAAAGAATAAATATGCAAGTAAGTCTAGCAATGGAGTTGCTCTAGTTTAGTATGATCATTTGCATTTCTTCTGCTGTACTGATATATTTCTAAAGCACATAACAGCCATTAAAACATTCCAATTTTTACTTCCCATGTTAGCATGTTTGAACTGTAAAATAAACTTAGTTATTTCTAGCAGTCTGTTTTATAGCTGCCATTTATTTAGGCATAGTTATAATAATTATACTTTAGTACTTAGCATTCATGCTCTGAAGCTTAGGAGTACTTAGTATTTGTTAAAACTTAAAGAAAAAAAAAGAATGACAAATTTCTTTCACAGTTTTAGTACAATTACCAAAGTCTAGGGAGTAACAGCTATAATTTTTGTTAGCTAAATTGTATGTCATAGTGTTTCAAACTCTATCTTGTAATCATTCTAGAAAAGATTTGAGAAGGTTCTGGTTTTCAAACCCCCTGCATTTTTCAGGTGTTTTAGTTGTAGAGAGCTGGTTGTACTGTAGTTAACTTAGGCTGTGAAGTATTTAAGTATGATAGATAACCCACAGATCGGCTAGGTGGACTGAGCTTACAGGAATGATTCCGAGTCACACCATAGCGTAGAGCTGCCCAGGGAGGCTAAGAATCAGGAAGCTGCTGTGTAGTTGGAGAGCCCAGCTACACCTCCTCTGCAGGAACCATGCGGTCAAATAAGATCATCAGCACCTGCTATGTCTCCCCATAGGTCTCAGTTCAAGGGGATGTCTAGTTGTGGAATCGGGATCACAAATGGAATCTTAGCTTTAAGGGAAACATAACTTTTAAAACAAAGCAACCAAAAATGTTGTATACATATTTAATTTATCTTATCTTTCTCATTAAGCACTTTTTAATTTTAAGATTCATTCATTGTCATTTATCCATCCGAACTAATTGGTTGTTTCTAACTGCTGCATATTGCTCCCTGCTGTGTATCTTACCAAACCTTTCTTCTACTGATCTGCATCTTGCCTCCAACTTGATGATGGTCAAAGCCACTAGGACCTTCATGACAATACTTTGAAATGCATATCTAGAAGGGGAACTGTTGGGACACTGGGTGTGCGTGCATTTCATTTTATTAAGTCCTGTTAGGTTGCTCTTCAAATGTGTGCACCAGTCTTCCCTCGTATCAGCAGTGTGTGAGGATTCCATTATCACCACTTCTCTGCCAACACTTGGCAAAATTCAGTTTTCTAATATTTGCCAAAATCGTTGTAAAGTGATATTTCATTATTTTTCTTTTAAATTTCATTTCTCTAATTAGTAATGAGGAAAAATGTAGTTTTAGCTCTCCCAGTCTCTGTAATTTAGAATTCTAGTGTAAAGACTGCGAAGGAGCTGATCAAGCGGATCTGCTAAAGTCTATCTTTTTGGTCACCTTCTACCCTAGTAAAATTTCATTCATAACTGTAGCATCATCAATATGCTCCTGCCACATGAGGAAACTGCTCCTCATGAAGATGAATATTTACTAACTGTCTCTACAAAGGGGAGACCCAAAATCTCATCAGCCCTTCCCCCATCTTTGTGTGCTGTACGGTGATGTACGTCATAAGATATGACATCTTAATATGATTCCTTGTGGAACAGTCACCTATGAATTAACTTATTTAAATATGTTATTTGTCCCTGATACATTCAATAAACAATATAAAATATTGCCTTAGTTGGTCGGGGCTGCTGTAACAAAAACCATGACTTGTTGGCTTAAATAATAAGAACTTATTGCCTCAGTTTTGGAGGCTAGAAGTCCAAAATCAAGGTGTCAATAGGATCATGTGTCCTCTGTAGTCTTCAGCATCCTAGCGGTGGCTTGCTGGCAATCCCTAACTCAGTCGTGATCCTTGTCATCTGTTTGTTTCCTGTCTCATACTATGTCCAAATTTTGTCTGTTTATAAGGACTTCATTCATATTTAATTGATGTAGTTGTATAATGTAGTTATACAACTTGTGTAATGTAGTTAGGCCTGATGATTCAGATTGCGTAAATGTAGTTAGGCCCACTTTGATTCAGATTGGCCTCACCTTAACTTATAACATCTTCAAAGATCCTATTTACAAATATGTTAGCAATTGAATATGCCTCTATGGGGGACACAACTCAATCCATAACAGACTACCCTCTCCATCCGTAAATGCGTTCTACCCACATGCAAAATACATTCATCCTATCACAACATTGCAAAAGTCTTAATCCATTTTGGTAACAACTCTGAAATCCAAGTCTCATCTGAATTAGTCATGGGTGTAGACCATCCTGGAGCAAAATTCCTCTCTATCTGTGAATCTGTAAAACCTAGAAAACAAGTTATCTCTTTCCAAAATTCAATGGTAGGACAGACATAGGATAGACATTCCAATTTTAGAAGGAAAAAGTTGGAAGGAAAAAATATATCACACATTCCAAGCAAGTTGAAAACTCAACAGGCAAGTAGTATTAGATTTCAAGACTAGGGAGTAATCTTCGGATTGATACTTTATCCCCTAGGTATTGTGGAGTGGCCGCTCCACCCTTCCCAGGTACATGCGCCCTCTCTGAACATTAAAGTGGTGGCCGCCCTCTCCCTGAACACTTGGGTGGAGGTCGCCTGTCTCCAAAGACTGGGGTTGGTCTGCTCTCTCCAAATACTAGAGTGGCAGGCCCACTATCTTGGCTCAAGGAGATCTCTGTTGCCCAGGCCTTTACAGCCATGGTTTTCCCTTCGGATCTTTATTCCTTCATTTCTTTCCTCAGTCCCTTCTAGTCTAGGCTGGAGAGTTTCTGCTGATACAGAATTCCTAAAAACCTTGTTCGTCTTCCATGTAATTTAAGGGGGTCCATGCTGGTAGACAAAAGAATCTTCCACAGCTCTTTCCTTGTTAATGCATCTCCATTCCTGACTTCTTCTGAGGTAGCTGGTGGATTGGTGGGTCATACATCTACTCACTTTAGCACACAGTTGTTCAGCCATACATTCAACCCTATTTCCAGAGTAAGCTATCTGGATTGACTGAGAATTTTCCAAATCATCAGGTGCTGGCTCCTTTTAACATGTAACAGTTCAATCCTCAATTAATCTCTTTCCTCTTACATGTTACTGTAGGCAACAAGGAAACACAAGGCTGCACCTTCCAACACTTTGCTTGGAAATCCTCTCGACTAAATTTCCACATTCATCAGTTATAAGTTGCATGTGACATCAGAACACAATTTCACCAAGTTCTCTGTCGCTTTATATTAAGCAGTGCTTTTCTTCCAGTTTTCAGTAGCATATTCATCATTTCCTTCTAAGCCTTCACTGGAATTGTCTTTAATGTCCATGTTTCTACCAACAATTTATTTCTAGGAAATCTAGGCTTTTACTATTAGGGGCCTCAAAATTCTTGCACCCTCTATCTATTACGCAATTCCAAAGGCACTTCCACATTTTTAGGTGTTGTTACAGCAGCATCCTCTTTCCCAGTACCAAAACCTGCCTTAGTTTGCCAGGGCTGGTATAAAAAAAGAACACAGAGCGGTTGACCTATCAACAGGAACTTGTTGTCTCACAGTTTTGGAGGCTAGAAGACCAAAATCAAGGTGTTGGCTGAATCACACTTTTTCTGAAGTCTGTAGTGTTCTGGTGATGGCTTGCAGACATTCTGTAATTAAATTTCTGTCTCTCTCACATGGCCATCTGTCTCCTTTGGTCATCTCTTCCTGAATGTGTCCAACTTTCGTCTGCTTATAAGAACTCCAGTCACATGGATTAAGCTCCCCCCCCAATTCAGTTTGCCCTCCCCCAACAATTAATAACATCTTCAAAGACCCTATTTATAAATGGGTTCATATCAACAGGTCCAGGAATTAGGATTTGGCATGTCTTTGGAAGGACAGAATTCAATCCATAACAAGTAGAACAGGATAATTTCAGTGAAAACTTCTGTTTTAAGAATGGGAGATTGAGAATCGCACAGTAGTTCCAGGCCCCTTTACTGTCGATAAATAATAAATTCCTTGTTAAACCCACCGGGTACTACCTGGTTCCAGCATTGAGTAAAACTTCTTTCTATTTACTGTCCTTCCTAGTCTTTTCTGTATGTTCTGGGAGATTATTTCCTGTTAATTGTTCCCTGTGGCAACATGTAAAGTAGGCTTTGGGCAGTACATCCTCCTTGTCACTCTGCAAATTTCACAGCTCATTTCCAAAATTTGTAGGGTCAGGGATTTGGAAGTGGCTTTAGGGGTTAAATAGCTGCAGGCTGATTATGGCCAGCCTTGCAATTTCTTTAATAAAATAATTCCTTCAAAATCGTAGTGTACTCTTCTTCAGTTTCATGAGAGAGAGACAACCAGAACCTTGTGTAATGTAGTTAGACCTGATGATTATTTTATGGCTCTTGTGAATCGTCCATCCTTTCTTAAATTACTGGCTTAAGACCAGCTTTGTCAGCAGGGCAGCTCTCTTTGTGTGACAGTCATACTTCCTGCTTAAGCTGCAGTTTTGTATTTATACTTAGATTTTATGTTTGCTGCTTCTTTTTTAATTTATGTTTTTATATTATAAGAATTTTTTAAATAATAAAAGAAGAGAGATTGAAAAATCTCCAATATTCATCTCCTGCATTCAACAATACTCAAAGTATTGCTGTATTTTGCTGAAGCATTTTAAAGCAAATCTAAAGTATTACATTATTTTACCCCTGCACACTTTATTATCTTTAAAAAAATGAATATTTTCTATATAATCACTACTCCAATATCAATACTAACTACTTTTTTGGCATTATTTTTCCTTTTTCATAATTATTTCCAAGATTGTCTCACAGATATTTTTAATTATTTTTAATGTTTAGGACAGTAAATTTTATTTTTATTTATCTTGTCTATTATTAAAGGATAGGCTCCTCATCTTTCTCTCTCTCTCCTTCTCTCTGGGTCTCTCTCTTTACATGTAATGCTGTTGACTTGCAACAGAAACACAGTCTGTTGACCTGATTATGCCCCACAGCCCAGATTTGGCTGCTTGGTTTATTCTGGTGTCATGTCTTCTAGAGTTTTGGTAAGTGGATATTAACTGTAGCTTGAATATATCCAGGTTCTCTTTTTCCTTATGAGAATAGTCTGTGTGTTCCATTTTGCATACAATGTCTAGATGTCCCATTTTTAATAATACTTAGATTAATCTTCAGATATGAGTGGTGTCATTCAGATCTTTCCATTGAAAGTGCTGATTAATTTTTCATCAAATAGTTTTATCATTGATGATCATTGCCTGATTCAAATATTACATTAGGAAATGTAAAGTTTTTATTTTCTAATTTTATAAATTCTTCCACATTTACTAGCTGGAGTTTTATAATGAACTTTTACTCAAGAAAATACAGTCCATAGAAGAAATGATGCTTGTCATTGTGGGGGTTCTCATCCCAATGTGAATAGCAGCCAAACTATGACAACAGGGTTTCAGAGGGAGAAAGAGTTTTATTGCAAAGTGCCAAGCAAAAAGAATAGAAGGCCTATGAACCTTAAATCTGTCTCCATGAGCTCCATAACTCTGAGAGTTGTATAGTAGTCAAAGACAGGCAGGTTTAGGATAATGAATATAACGGCTTAAGATGAAAAAGTTACAGATAGTCTAATTATTGAGCATGTACATATTGATTACAAGCTTAGTTATAGAATATATCTAAGAGAATGGCAGCCTTAACATGATAATGGGCATGATTTTTAGTATAATAATGAGATACAGGTCACCATAGGTTAAGATTTAAGCTATTGCATATGTGGGTGACCCAATTTGATTAGAACTATCTTTGCCTAGAAAGATAGCCTAGGAATTGAGGTGAGTTGGTTCTGAGCTGACTCAAATTCCTTCATTAATGAACATTTAAAAGACTGTCTATGTGGTCACAAGACTGCAAAGTTGTAAAATAAGATAAGGGGATACAGGTGGGGCCAGTCATGAGTTATCATGAGGCTTTACAGTCAGTCTCATTGTAAAGATTATATAGTCATACAATAAAGCATCATTATCAAAGATAAAGGCATCTGGGTTACAGTTCAGTTCACTGAGTTTCAGTATTTACTTTTGGCTACTCCACAATATACTATAAAGTAAAAAGGCATCCATATAGTGATTCAGTAACTATAATCATTTTTTAACTCTTAACTCTAGGTTACAGAAAGGTGGGAAAAATGCATACTTTTCCTAATTTATTACCATTTTTTCAGAATAAGGAGTTGGTTTCCTAGTAACTTCCAATGATAGTGAGTTGTTGCTATTATTATGGTGTTTTGGTGCTTTCCTTACCTCTTTCTGCTCATCGTGGTAGTCCTTTTCCTCTTCTACTTCCTGTCTCTGTCTCTGCTACTGCCTTTCTCTTTTTCTCTCAAGTCTAGTTGTGAAACTGTGAATTTTTATGTTTCCATTGTTTTAGCCAATGACACTTATTATTTTGCATGCTCAAACTGTCTAATTTTTGGCCAGTTAGAAACTTGATGCTTTTTTGATCTGCTGCATTAAGTCTAACTAATGGTAGATTAGTTGCTTGCATAAGCTAGCTTTCAAATATTTTGGCTTGTAGTATAGAAACAGTTGAATTTTTCAACTCAATAGGTTTCCAAATTCTGGGACCTTTCAATTTCTCTTGCAGGCTGCAGGCTAAGGGGAAAAAATATCTTCCTTAGAAGAGCTGTGTTTTCTTCTAGTTCCTCTGGCACATTTGCTAGGTGGGTTTTGTTTCATCTCTCTTGAAAGACTTTGCTGATAGAGGCAGGAAACATATAATGTACACTAATTTTCTGAGATTTCCTAGTATTTTATTTCACATGATTGCTTTAGTTGGCACATGATCTGCTTCTAAGGTACAGCAGATCGTAATTTGACCAAATGTTCACTATTGCATAATAATTTTTGCCAACTTTCCCATCTGTAACATCTTTATCCTTGTGGCCTATCACCTGACTGCCTTCCTGCTGTATTAAACCTATACTACATTTTAGGTTTTGTTATTGCAGTGAGGTACCGTATTCTCAAGTAATCATATTTCTTTGCACACACCTGAATGCAGTCTCCAAGGAGTTTTTATGAAGCTCCTCACAATATCATAGGGGATAAGTGAATCACAGGACTGCTGTCAGATATTCTAATGTCTACCTTCCAAAGTTCAGTTGCATGTGCCAGATATATAGCACTCAAATTCATTCCTTCTTCCCCATCTCCATTAGAGCACATTGGCTCATCCTTAGCCTGAACCTTTCTATCTGCCACCAACTAGCCACCAACTATAGCTTCCCCACATCCATAGCTGCTGTTTTAGCTTGCTAAATCTACCAGAATGCAACACACCAGAGATGGATCCGCTTTTAATAAGGGGATTTATTTAGTTAAAAATGCATAGTTCTTCAGAGGAAAGGCAGCTAGCTTTCATCTGAGGTTCTCTGTTACTTGGGAAAGAACAGGGTGCCATCTGCTGGCCTTCTCTCCTGGCTTCTGGGTTCCAATGGCTTTCCCTGGGGTGTTGGTTCACTTATCTCCTTTTCTAGGGGAGTATCTTGGGAGAAAGAAAAGAAGGTAGGTGTCCTGGTCTAATCTTGTAAACTGGATCTCCAGGTAAACAGACCAACAATGTTTCAAAGAGAAAGTAACCTTATCTGTTGAAGGCCTTTACCAGATCATGCTGGCTAAAGAATGACTGATAGTAGATTAGTACAGAATCTGTGAGTCATGGCTCTCTGGGCGGGGCATCATATAACTGTTCATTTCTCTGGGGATATAAAATGTAGAGGTTTATGTGACCCTGTCTGTATGAGGAGCTCCATGAAAACTCCCTTGGAGTTTCCCTTGGACCTCTTTAATCATTATGGTCCAGAAAGTGAATGTCCCATGTGGGAAAGAAGTTATCTGGAAGATGGAAGTTATTTCCCAGGCCTCTCTTTGCTTTGACCTGAACTTATTAGTGCTACATGATATTCTGACCTCTGATTCATGTGAGTCTGATTTGATAATCCAATCCCAGTCTTAGCTCAAACTTTGTGACCTATTGAATATAGTGATGAGGGATAAAGAGATACAAAGGATGATTCCAGAGTTGGTAATGGCTTTATCTGAGATAGGGTAGAGTGGAGGAGCGAGGATCCCTATTCCTTAGTTTTAGACCCGTTATATTTGAGGTATCTGTGTAATTTTCAGAGGGAGATTTCCCATGCATAGGTTCTGGAGATTAGATGAATGATCGGGAGTTTTTAGAGGAAGAGAACTGTGCTGAGGGCAGATAAAGAAGCCTGGAAATGAAATTGAGAAAGACCAATCTAATGTTAGAAGTATCAGTTGAAAGTACTGGTGATGGATACTATATGAAAAACGAGTTTTAAGCAAAAGCAGTGTAAATGCTGCAGAGAGCTATGCATTAAGACTAAAAATTATAAACTGGATTTATCAACTAGGAGGTCATTAGTGACCTTAGAGTTAATTAAAGGGATTAGAAATTATCAGTGATAAATCACATGACTGGGAGATCATCTCTGTGTGGATGCAGAAGTAGAGAGGGTGGATAACGGGACTGATCCATGCTTGTGGATTTTTAGTGTGGGTAATATGAAAAATGCAGAGCCAGTCAAGGATTCTGACAAAAGAGTGATTGATGCAACCGGTTACTTCTTCCATTATGAGAAAAAATCCAATATGATTTGTGATATTCAAAAAAGTCAATATAATAGTCTAAGGCACCTGTAAAATAGTATTACTTGGGATGTTGGTTAAAATAGAATATTTTTTTCCTACTTAATAGTATCTCTGGGGGATGGTGCTTGAGAATATACTTCAGAAGCTTTCCCGATTAATGGTTAAGAACTTGTCCAATTATAAACAAGTACATTTTTCCAGAGAAAAATTCTAGTTTTGCTAACATATCCAGTGGACAAAAACAGGACAGGTTATGCATAGAATGCTATTAAAAAACAAAGCAAATAAATGTTCAAATATTAAAAAGATTGGAAGGAAATACACATTTTCCAGCAACTTCCTCTGGATAGTAGGATAATAGGCATTTAAATAACTTTTATTCTTTCTTACTGTTTTGTAAATTTTTAAATTGTAGCTTGTCTTTCTTTTATAATTAAAATAAATCTAGCTATTAAAAATTGAGAGCTAAAAATGATATATATTTCTATATATTGTATTGCAGATAAACATATAGAGAGATGACATACTGTCTTAAAGAGCTGTTTTAATAAGGTTAGACAGAACAAAGAACAGAAAGACAAATTACACATGAATTAGGTATAGAGGGAAAGGTATCTCAGAGGAACCTAAGATAAAGCATAGCTTCATTTGTGGAAAAAATAATTCTGCATTCTTCAAAATTTTGTCTTGGATGGCCTGTGCTCTAATACCTTAGGACAACAGAGGTTCAAGCTTTCAACTTTTACCGAGTTTCTTGACCAAAAGTTAAACTGTCCAAGTGCCAAGGAACAAATAAAAAAAATTGCAGATCACTTTGTAGAATCAGCACAGCAAAGCGGAGGCACCATCAGTCTGAAAAAGCTTGAGGTCACAAGTATGGCTGGGTTAGAAATATCCCAGGTGATGAAATCTGCAACAGAGTACTGGCCACCTAGGAGTTTACCTGTCAAATGTTATTTTATTAAAATTAGGTACAGAAGGTAAGAATCTTCTTTTGAAGACATAGACTAAGGCATTTTTATTGATCTTTTGACAAAGCTGGTATTATGCACAACATTTTCAGAGTTCAGTTACTGTGTTAAATTAAGGATATTTATTGATGAATAATTACAAACTAGGCTATTTAAAGAAGGCTATCAATACGTATGTGGCATAGATAATATTCTTTCCTTCAAGAAGCTTATAATATGGGTGGAGAGACAAAATAAACAAGACCATTATCTTGAAGATAATGGCAAATATTAACGTTACTGAGGCAAGGGAAGCCATGAAGGAAGAACATTATAGCAAGAAAGGCCTTTGGGAAGCAATTACGAGAGTTTAAGGATGAGATGCCCTAGCTTGACTTGAACTGATAACAAAGGAAATGTAAAGAATGTATGGATATGAGAATCTCTGTGAAGAAATAATCACTGGAGCTTGTGGACAGGTGATTTAAGAGTACAGAGGAAGTGGGAGGGGGAGAGTAAAAGGTGACTCACAGGACTATCACAGATGAAGAAGGACTGATTTAGGGGTGGGAGGAAAATGATGAGTTTAATTTATTATATGAAGCTAATTACAGTCATAGCCTTACCATGAGCATTTTTAATTCAAAACCTGCCTTCAAGGAAAGAGGGCTACCAATAAACATCCTAGATGGAAAAATGACCAAGGTGAGAAACCTATGGTGGAGATGGGGCAACATTTGTTCTCTTTATTCTTCTGTTCACTAACTCAGGGCAATAAAGAATATATGGCATATACACATAATTGCTTTACTTTCAAAACCTTTAATTAAAAATCTTAACCTCCTTCCCCTACCAGCTTGTGTGCTCACTTTCTGTTATAACCGATCTGAGACCTCATGTAGAACTTCACTGACCCTTCTGCTTTCTCTGAAGCTGTCAGCCTACTTTGTCCATTGCTCTTGTTATCTAGCATAGGTTACAGGTCTGCTATTGCTGTGACATTCCCGGAAATGTACTAAACCCTCTTCTTTTTTCTATCCATCCCTCTTGTAATCCCAACCCTGAGTAGACCCAACTAACAACTTTACCTTGCTGTATACCGACATGCCTAGAACTGCTGGAGAAAGTCACATAACAGAGTGGAATATTTCCTCTCTAAATCCAAGAACACCAGTCTTAAATAGACCCTTAAACTCCTTGGCAATTCTCTTATAGTTCTCTGGTAAATTCTTCTAATTGTCACCTTAAATTTATATACTGACTTTTTTTTTTCTTTTTAAAAATTTCCAGTTACCTCACCTGTTCTTGACAGTCAAATGTCTTTGCCTTTCTCATTAAAGGGAAATGGAAACCGTTGCACCCACTCATCTTCCTGTTGCCAAATGTACACTCCTGTCCACAGGAGAACCCATCTTTTCTGTTCTCCATTCTCTTACAAGTATAGAGGAACTATTTCATCTATCCTAGAATAGTTATTCCTCTTTATGCTCTGGATCCTATCACCTCCTGTCTTTGTAGGAATTTTACACTAATGCATATATCTTTTTATTTTTTGACATTGAACTTCTCCTTTTCAAATGAATTTTTCTAATTAGCTTTCAAACATACCAGTGTTCTTTTTATTAAAAACAATGATGAAATATTCATAAATCTATTTCTTATTCTTATCCAAGTGCCATTCTATAGAGCTGAACTTATTGAAAGAATGGCTGCGTTTTAATGCAAGTGTTTCCATTTTTTTTCACTTGCTGCTCGCATCTCAGCACAGTTCTGGCTTTTTGCCCCCAGCGTGCTTCTTAAACAGCCATTTCAAAGGTCACCAATGTCTTCCATCCATGCTATTAAATGCAACAACCAACATTTTTCCTCATTTATTTCACTTCTTAACCAGCATTTGACATTGTTGGCTACTCTTTCTTGAAACATCCCTTATTTTGGTTTCTGTGTGTGTCAACTTGTACATAAGTAGGTGAAATCTAATGCATGTTTCTCTATCCAAGCCTTGTACAAAAGCATGGACCAGTGTCAGAGCCAAGGAAGGGGTTGATTGTTCTTATTCCTCATCCAGAAGTGACACTTTTGAGATTCTTGCTTTAATTACCTAATACTATGCTTGCCTCTTTAGTACTTCCTTTTGTAATAACTCATCATTTTCTGCCTAGCGTTTAAATATTGGAATTACTTACATTTTGTTCTTTCTCCTTTCTCAAAACTCCCATGTCCTTGAGGGATCTAATCACCAAGATGACTTATAAATTGTTGGTTTCCAAATTTATGTCTATATTGGGCGGGCCGCGGTGGCTCAGCGGGCAAAGTGCTTGCCTGCCATGCCGGAGGACCTCGGTTCGATTCCCGGCCCCAGCCCATGTAAAAAACAAGCAAACAAACAAAATACAATAAAACAAGAAAATGTTTAAAGATGTTTCCCTTTCTTCCTTCCTTCTCTCTGTCTTTCCTTCCCTTCCTCCCTCTCTCTTTAAAAAAAAAAAAAAAAAAATTATGTCTATAGCATAGACTTTTCCTTTGACTGTCATTCCTACTGGCTATCCAGATTATACTTGAAGTTTCCATGTGGATATATCAGAGGCATGTCTAATTTAATTTGCACACACTAACAAGTCCAAACAAGTTATTTTTCCTTCCTGTGCTCTCTCCTAGCAGCAGCTGTTTCTATTTTTGTTTTGCCACATTTTCAGTAAATGGCCTGTCTATGGATTCTGATACAGAAGCCAAAAACCTATAATCTGCCTTGACACATTCCTCCCTTTCTTTTTCTTTTAGGGTTGAAAGGAATTGTAGATATTTTCTAGTTTAGAAGTATTTACTCTTAGGTCCTTGGACCTCTTGCAGGTATGTGAATTCTCTGATAAATAATAGGGGAGCATAAATAAGGAGAAAATAATAAATTATACAGTAGGTAGAAAAACATAAAACCAGATTCCTATTTAATACCACATACAAAAGATGGTTTCTTACTGTGGTTTTGTGTATTCTTTCTCAAGTTGATTTCTGTTTTGTAGATTTTCCTCTTCTATTATGAATAACATTTATTTCTAATGTATTCTCTAACTGGTTACTTAGTTATTTCTAGTGTAGAGAAATAATTCATCAATTAAAATATTGATCTTATATCTGATCAAACCGTTTTGTTAGTTTTAATAGTTTGTCTGTTATTTCTGTGTTTTCCACTTCTGTAGACCATCATGTTATCTAAATTGCAATTTTATTCCTTCCCTTCTAATACTAACAGTTTTATTTCTTTTTCTTTTTTATAGCACTTGTTAAAATTTATAATACCCTGCAATAAAGAAAACAATAAACTCATTCAATTATGAGTGTATTTGTGAATTTCAAAATAAAGTATTAGTCAAATTTTGAAAAACAGCATGTTAAAATGAAATTCAATATGATCTAGTAGGGTACATGCAATCTCAGGTACATGAACCTCTTACTGTTCTGTGAGTTTCCCTGAAATTCAGTATACTATTTTTTATGCACACCTATCTTAATTTTTTTATTTATTTTAATTTTTTACCTATTTTAATTTAATAGGAATGTGTCTAAATGTTCCCCCTTAATTATTGGTTAAACATAATTCTCGCTTTAGATATTTGGTTCATAACTTTCACCAAGTTCGGGTTGTTCCTTTCTATTCTTAGTTTTCTAGGAATGGAATTTTTAAAATCACGAATACATTTTAAACTTTATTTAAATTAAATTTCTCTAACTCTTGTGTAATTATGTTTTCTGTTCGTTATTCTGTTGCTAATATGGCAATTTTTATTGGTGCACTTTTTGTCTGCTAACATATTTTTACATTTCTGTGATAAACTCTACTAGATCATATTGAATTTCATTATCTTCTTCTCTTCTCTTTGTAGGTGATTTTTTTCTTTCGTCTGGAAACTTTTCACTTTTTCTGTCTTTCATGTTCTTATAGTTCATTATAGTGGGTCTAGTTTTGCATTTTTCCTCAGGTATCCTGTTTGTCACTCCTTAAGCACTTTCAATCTGTAGTCTCTTTATTTTTCTTTAATTTTGAGCAATTAATTGCCAGCTCTTTATGAGTATTTCTGCCTTCTGTTTCTAAGAGATGTGGGTATTTTTACTTTTGTCCTCCATATCACTTAGCTTTTTTTTTAAATGCATTTTCTATACGTTTATCCATTTCTTCTACTTTCTGAGATTGTTCCTCATTCTTGATCTCTCAACTCACCAATTTGATCCTCATCTACATCCATCTTACTGTTCATCCAACTTATTGCATTCTTTTTAATGCTTATCTTTTTCATACTCAGCGTTTCTACTTGATTCCTTTGCTTATTGTTTCTTGGCTTTGCTTAATATTCTTCTCATCTACTTGACTCTCTGAGGTTCTCATAACTTTTATGTTGGTTCCTCACATTTATGAATCTCTCCCTCTCCCGTCCTAAGAGTGGATTATTAGAGGAAGCAGCAGCAGTCTGTGTTAGTTGGCCATCTTGGTAGGAAATAGCTGCAATAAATTAATATTTTCTATTAATTTATTCTTTCAACATTCAAAAACTATTGACTAAGCAATGCCAATGCCCAGAATAGTTCTAGGTACTGAGAATTCAGAGGTGAGAAAGACACACTAAACCCCTTTCTCTTGATAATTAAACTTTTATGTGCATCACATTTTGTTTCTGAGCTAAAACAAAATATCTCATCTTTATTATATGCAAAATTAACATATTTCTCAGAATTACTTTAATGTAGGCATACTTAAGTGATATTTAGATTCAGGAGGAGTGTAAGACTGGCTGACTGCTGTATATTCTCCATTGCCTTTTGTTGTTTTCAGACACAAACAGACCCAAATTTGAAAATCACATTTAATTGTAGAAATAATTTATGGAAATAGGGGGCTTTGTTTGAATTATTTTGAAAATTCAGAATATCTAGGCTAAATGGGTCTTGGATAAAAAAACTGTTTATTAATATTTTTACAATAAATGTTACTGCTAAATATTCTCTATAATTGAATGAGCAGAACTGTCATTCTCAGTGTTAACTTTGGAGTGATTTTGGGGGGTGTTTTAAACAATTTAACTATGTGATTAGCTTTTAAGGGCTAGTCTCAGGGAATTTCTAAACATTTTTTTGTATCCACCTGATTTATAGAGTGAATAACTTCACATTATTAAATTTTACCAACAGGTTTGCTTTTAATATTTACCAAATATTATTTAGGGGTCTTTAACGTTTTGTGAACTGTTGTTATGTTATGATTTTCCTTATTCTTCTGTTCAATTTTTTGTCTAGAAATATAGAGGTGAAATTGATTAAGAGAGAAGAGTGAATGGCGGCTTACACTGTGTGAATATATGAGGCTCTATTTAACTATATAGAAAAGTATAACTATATAGGGTTACTTAGTAGAAAGAGCCCCAGGCTAGAACTGAGGACAATTGGGTTAGACTCTAGGGTTTGCTGTCATGTATAAAGAGGAATATAGGTGAATGGTCAGACTGGAGATGAACAGAGAAGGTGATAGGGGTTATGGTGGGAAACCTAGGCTGATTTCTTTAAGACCATAGACATCTCTTTGAAAACCATCACAATGAGCAATGTCTTCCTGAACCTGAAGAGTAAACATTCATTGTGCACAACCAAACTAGGTTATTTAGCTGAGCTAAAGATGAACAGTGTTAGAGGAAACCTATTGAAACTATTCAGTATTACTTTCTAATTCAAGATGACGTTACAATGTTATTTAAGTATTGCTTTCATCATCAGCATCTGAAAATATGTAATCACTCTCTGAATGACCTTTACTACCAAATCAAGATGCAAGGATCATTTAGTAGTCTTATTAAATACCTGTTGAAGAAATTAAATTTTTCTTCAGGATAAAACTTCAGAATGTGTGGAAGATGTGTGGATCTGCTGATTTTAGTACTCTTCTTTTTATGTTTTAAACAGCTTATCTTCTGTTCATAGCTCAATGGGATTCAAGAGGCTAATATTTCTTCATTACTGTTGGCTCAAGTAAATAATCTCATGGTATGTTTATTACTTTATCCCACTGCTAATTTTCTACCCTTCATTTGTCCTTAGAATTCTGGAATTGCCTTTAAAGAGAGATGAAGTTTATTGTCCCTTGTTGGCCATTGTCAAGACTTCTTCCCTCTTAAATTCACAGAGGAACTGGGCCACTTTTCATTAAGCAGACAGGCTTGTAGACACTCCCTGGAATCACAGCCATGTCAGTTAATGAACTGTAGAGAAACTCTTGTTTCACTGATGTCTTGACAATTCACAGAATAATTAACAGAAAGCTGTTTTACTAACTGATTATTTTGTACTCAGAGTGTTGTTATTGCTTATTCCAGAAACTGCCAAAGAGTGGAATCGAGTAACTTGCTCTGCGTACTGAGTGTTCACTGACGGTACAAAAGAAATGTTTTAATTAAGTCAGGCTTTCTCAGCCTCAATATTATTGATATTTTGGGTCCAATAATTCTTTGTGGTGGTGCTGACCTGTACAAGATGTTTATCAGCATCCCTGACCTCTGCCCCCTAGATGCCAGTAGTATACCACATTCCCCCATTTGTTACAATCAAAAATGTCTCCAGACATTTTGTTCCCAGGGCGAAATCATCCCGTTTGAAGAAAACTTAATTAGATCAATGTTCAAATTGCAAATTGAGCAAACTTATGGCTAATAAAATAGAGCAGTGGAAGGGTCAGTCTCTTTCCTAGTCCAAAACAACAACAACAAAACAGCAGCAGCAGCTGTAGCAGCCACTGCCACTGCTGCTGTCCCCACTGTCCAGTACCAGTAATCCAAGTACCAGGTACTATCCCAGCCCCTTTATATGTGCTGGGACATATTTCATTTGATCCTCCTGATAGCCCTATGAAGAGAAGATTGTCATTCTCATTGCACTGTACTGGAAAGTGGTCCTCAGGATGATTAATCCATCTACTCAGGGTCAAACATCAGATAGGTATGACAATCTATTATGTTAAAATACTTGAGCCTAAGGATAACAAAAAATTTGAGTTTTTATTAAACACAACCACATTTGGATTTCATGAAAAGTGGTTGTCATGTTAACAAACTGGTGACCCATACATTAAAAAACAATAGTAATAATAACTACTCTATTGCTTATTACTGTGCCATGTGCTATGTTAAGCACTTTATATGTATTGTACTTTTTAACCCTTGGAGATATTGTATTAGTTAGGGTTCTCTAGAGAAACAGAATCAACAGGGAACACTTGCAAATATAAAATTTATGAAAGTGTCTCACGTGACCGTAGGAATGCAGAGTCCAAAATCCACAGGGCAGGCTGCGAAGCCGATGACTCCAATGGATGGCCTGCATGATCTCCACAGGAGAGGCTCACCAGCCAAAGCAGGAATGGAACCTGTCTCCTCTGAGTCCTCTTTAAAAGGCTTCCCATGATTGCATTTAGCATCACTAATTGCAGAAGACACTCCCCTTTGGCTGATTAAAAATGGAATCAGCTGTGGATGTAGCTGACGTCATCATGACCTAATCCTATGAAATGTCCTCATTGCAACAGACAGGCCAGCGCTTGCCCAATCAGATGAACAGGTACCACAACTTGGCCAAGTTGACACCTGTCCCTAACCATGACAGATATACATAATTTTTTTTTTTTACCACTTTACAGATGAGGAGCTGAAACTTAAAGAAGTGAAGTGTGATTTGCTCAAGGTAACACAACTAGCAATTAGAGAGCTGGAATTCTAACAATCACCTCTGATTCCCAAGACCAGGAATTGACTTCCATGATACACTTGCATTTGTACAGCAAGACCCATTTTTATTCTTTCCTCTATTTTCAATTTCCTTACCCTCTGCCTTAATCCTCTCTAAGTGCTTCTAAAAATAACTACCTGATAATTTTCCAGCTTTCTCCATGCCTGGAGACCTTGATCTGAGCCCTTGCTTAAACATAAGAATACAAAACAATAACAACAACAATAAAACCCCATCAGAATACAAAAAAAATTAGTAAAAACCTTTGTGATAATTGGTTAGAAAGGTATTTGAATGGAAAATATTGCAATTCACATTTTATTGCCACAGGAGAAAAGTTTAACTATTCTATCTTTTTTCCTGCTTATTTTTTGCCTCATTTCTAATTACTGCCTATTATAAATCCTTTGATTTAATCACACCAATCTATTCACTTTCTGTAATGCTGTCATTTAGTTTAACCCTTTTGCTCATGCTGTCATCTCTTCATGTAGTGCCATCCCTTCCATTGTCCCCCTTTAAAGTAAAATACTTGAGTGGCCTGCTCTGTGAAGACTTCTTTAATTTCTTCCAGTGCTGAGGCAGAATTTACGGTTCCTTAATTGTGTCCATACGTCTTTGGAACAGATTTATATTATAGCGCTCATCCCGAGTGTGTTTAGATGAGTTATTTGTGAAACATTCTGCGCTGCTAAACTCTGCGTTAACTGAGGACTGGGGCAAGATCATATTCATCTTTGTTAACCCCGAGCCTCCAACTGTGCCTGGAACATGGCTGTTACTTAAATCAGTTTTGTTGACTGAACCTAATAAATATCAAACATTGAGTTTATATTGCTATTGATAATGCTTGTTTCGGTTTTTTTTTTTTTTTTTTTTTGCTTAAGAAACTAACATATAATAATTGTACACTTATTTCTGTCATTATATGCCTAAGAAAATATATTTAAGTAAATGTGACTAAACAGAAAAGCAACAATTTGTTTATCTATACTTTTCACAAAATTAACCCTTCATCTTATATGGCAATTCTCTGATAATTATCTGAGTGCAAATAATATGTTTTCATGGAGCTCATCTTGCCCAGCAAAATTAAATATTTTTAATTAACAGTTGTAATCAGCTTTTCCCATTCATGTGTCTAGTGGCTTATAATTCATTTAAACAAATTGAATTTTAAAGAGAAATTAAATGCTGCATTTATAAAGATAAATTCAGATATATTTTCTTCTTTCTTCAGCCTCATGCATTTCATCAAAGATAGCAACTTTTGTTTCCATCATTCATTTACTCATTCATTTATTCATTTAACAAATCAGGTACATATTGGAAGCTAATAACTTCCATCTCTAGATGGGTATAGAATTTTCCCAGGTCAGAGAGAGGTAGAAATTTCAGGACTTCAAGGCCTCAAAACTAGGCAACATGTTTTTATTTTCTTGTTCATACACTTCTAGAATAATCAGAAAATAGTTTTGAATTGAACAACTTCTAGTCCTGTGCTTTAAGGTCAAATTTTTCAGCTGTCTCATTGGTTCTGGACTCCAATTTCTATTACTGTTAAAGAATGAGATTGATGCATGAGGGTGCCTTACTTTCAGACAAGTATCTGCAGGCCTAGGGGTGCTTCTTTCAAATAGGGAGATCTTCTGGCCCCTTCCACTCAGGGCAGAATTTAGGGACCTTTGGATAAGAGCTAAACATAATTTTCTTACTCATTTGAGACACTTCAGGGCAAATATAAGCAAGCATAAATTCTAAAAATAAGACATTTTCCCAGGAAACTTGAAGATATTCCTGTTCTCCTCCCTTATTCCAATATGTAGACTCTGGTCTTGGAAAAAGGCAGACAGATGTTAGGGCAGCTTTCTTTGGACAACAGATGTAGTAGATACAGTCTGCTAATACCACTGACATCCCACAAGAAAGAACACTTCTTTCCAGTGGGTATCAGTGTATCTTTCAGGTCTCCTGGAAGGTATTTTTCTGAAGGATCTGTGGTAGACAGGAATACAAACCCAAGTAACATATCGTTCCATCCCTCAAGTAGTTTGTAAGAAAACCAGGAAAACATATTACCAATGATAATTAAGAAGTGTGGTAAATTCTTTGGGGTCCGCAACTAACCAGAATAGATGGAATTGTTATTTTCTTTTGAAATAATTTTCAAGGATAATGTTTTCACAAAATACTGCTTATAAGGTACTTTCCAAGTACCTGTGAGTTATAATTTAGACATGATTTTTGTTTACTTTTATTTTTTTACTTTTTATTACCATAAGTGACATAGTGCACCACATGTCCCTTTTTAACCACATGCAAATGTATAAATTAGTAATATTAGTATATTACTGATCTCCATTACCTCTCCTTTTTCATCACTTCGAACAGAAACTACTTACTCATTAAGCTGTAATTCCCTTTTCCTGCACCATTCGCATCCCCCCTTCCCCTTTCTTTCGCTTCTCCCCTGACCCTGGTAACCTAAAACCACCACCTATCTCTATGAAGTTTGCTTCTAGGTATTTCATATAAGCAAGATCATACAGTATTTGTCTTTTTGTGTCTAGCTTATTTGTCTTCAAGTTTCTTCCATATCGCTCCATGCAATAGAACTTTCTTTTTATGGCTGAATAATATTCCATTGTAAGTATAAACCACATTTTGTTTATCCATTGTTTGGTTGATGGACACTTGGGTTATTTCCTATTTCCACCTCCTGGCAACTGTGAATAACACTTCTATGAACATTGGAGTGTAAATATCTGTTGGAATTCCTATTTTCAGTTCCCTTAGGTATATACCAAGAAGTAGGGTTGTTGGGTCATAGGGTAATTCAATTTTCAAGTTTTTAAAACCTGCCAAACTGATTTCTGTAATGCCTGCACCATTTTACAGTGCTACCAGCAAAGTATAAGGGTTCCTATAGCTCTTCATCCTCTTTAACTGTTCCTATTTTCTTTTTTTGTAATAATCATTTTAGTGGCTATGAAGTGGTATCTTGTGGTTTTCATTTACACTTCCCTGATGACCAATAATGTTGAGCATTTTTTCACTTGCTTCTTGGTCACTAGTATATCTTCTTTAAAGAAATGTCTATTCAAGTCCTTTGCCTACTTTTTGATTGAGATGTTGTCATTTTGTGGTTGGGTTTTTGCAGTTCTTTATATATTCTGGCTATTAAACCCTTATCAGATACATGGTTTGCAATTGTTTTCTGCCATTCAGTAAGTTATCTTCTCAATTACTTGACAACATCTTTTGAAGAACAAAAGATTTTAATTTTGAAGAGGTTCCTTTATTTTGTTTTCCTATGCTGCTCATGCAAATACCATGGAATGGGTTGGATTAAACAATGGGAATTTATTTGCTCACAATTGAGGCTGGGAAAAAAAGTCCTAAGACTGTGTTCTAGGGCAGGCTGCTGGCAGTCCTTGGTTCTTAGCTTATCACATGAAAGGGTCCATGGTGGCATCTCCTGCTCTCTCCCTTCTCTCCCAGTTCCCATTGTTAAGCTTCTGGCTGCTCCCTCTGACTTTTTTTTTTTTCTCTCTCTGTCTGAATTTTGTTCTGCTTAAAGGACTCTAATAATAGGATTAAAACCTATCCTGCTTGAGGTGGGTCACACTTTAACTGAAGTAACCTCATCAAAAAGTCCTACTTACAATGGCTTCATACCCACAGAAATGAATTAAGTTTAAGAACATATATTTGTTCTGGGGTACCTGAAGTTCCAAACCACTACATCATTTGATAAATTTTTTCTTTTGTTGCTCATGCTTTCTTTGTATCAAATTCAAAGTTATGAAGGGTTTTTTCCCTATGTTTTCTTCTAGGAGTTTTACATTTTAATTCTTATGCTTAGGTCCTTGACCCATTTAGAGGCAATTTAATATAAGGTAGTTGTCTAACTTCATTCCTTTGCGCGTGTATATCCTGTTTTCCCAACACAATTTGTTGAAGAGCCTGATATTTCTCCAACTAATGTGCTTGACACCTTTGCCAAAAATCAGTTAAGTATAGAGGTGTGGGTTTATTTCTGAACTCTCAATTCTATTCCATTTGTCTATGGGTCTTTGGGCCTATTTTGATGTTGGTATTACACTGTCTAACTGTGGCTTTGTCATAGTATAAGACCTGCAGACTTGTTCTTCTTTTGCAGTATTGATTTGGATATTTGGGTCTCCTTGTCAATTCATTTCTGCCAAAAAGGCTGATTGGAGTTTGATAGGTATTATGTGAATTATAGATTGCTTTAGGTAATAATGATATCATACTAATATTTCTTCTTGTTCATGAACATGAGACATTTCTTGACATTTATTTAGATATTCCTTTATTTCTTTCAGCAATATTTTGTGGTTTTCAGTGAACAAGACATTCACCTCCTTAGGCAAATTTATTTCTAGGTATTTTATTCTTTTATGAGTTATTGTGAATAGGATTTTTTTATTTCAATTTTCATTTCAGATTATTCTTTGGTGGTGTATAGAAAAACAAACTATTTCTTTTTTCTGTTGGTCTTGTAGCCTGCAACTTTGCTGAATTCATTTATAAATTACAAGGCTTTCTTGTGGATTTTTTAGGAACTTCTATATAAAGGATCATTTTATCTGTGAATAGAGATAGATTTTCTTCCTCCTTTCTTATGTGGATGTCTTTTATTTCTCTCTTGCCTAATTTTCCTGGCTAGAACTTCCAGTATAGTGTTGAATGATAGTAGTGAAAGTGGGCATATTTGTCTTGTTTCTGATCTCAGGAAAAGACTTTCATTTTGTCACTGCTGAGTATAAAGTTGGCTAGGATTTTTCTTTCATATATGTCCTTTATCATGTTGAGGAAGTTACCTTCTATTCTTATCTTTCTAAGTGCCGTAATCATAAAAGGATGTTGGATTTTGTCTGCATCAGTTGAGGTGATTATGTGATTTTTTTCATCTTCATTCTGTTAATGTGATGAAATACTTTAATTGATTTTCTTATGTTGAGCTACCATTGTATACCTGAAATAAATCCGACTTGGTAATAATATATAATTCTTTGAATATGCTATTGGATTCAATTTGCTAATATTATATGAGGATTTTTGCATCTGTGTTCATAAGGGATATTTCTTTTGCTATGGCGTCTTTATCTGGCTTTGGAATTGGGGTAATGTTGGCTTCATAAAATGAATTAGAAAAAAATTCCCTCCTCTTCAACTTTTTGAAAATTTTTAGTAAGGATTGGTGTTTATTCTTCTAAGCCATCTCCTCCTGGACTTTCCTTTTTGGAAGGTTTTTTTTTTTTTTTTTGTCATGGGCAGGCTCCAGAAATTGAACTCAGGTGTCTGGCATGGCAGGCTAGAATTCGCCACTGAGCCACTGTTGCACCGTCCTTTGGGAGGTTTTTTATTATTGACTCAATCTATTTACTTTATTATAGGTCTGTTAATCTTCTGTTTCTGTTTCAGTGAGTTTGGGTAAGGTGTATATTTTCAGGAATTTGTGTGTTTCCTTTAGATTACCTAATTTGGTAGCATGCAATCATTTGCAGTATTCTCTTATAATCCTTTTAATTTGTGTGAGATTGATTGTAACATCTCTCCTTTCATTTTGGATTCCAGTTATTTGCATCCTCTCTTTTTTTTTTCTTCATCAGTCTAACTAAAGGTTTGTCAATTTGATTCATTTTTTCAGAGAACCAACTTCTGGTTTCTTCTATTCTGGTTGTTTTTCTGTTTTCAATTTCAGTTATCTCTGCTCTGACCTTTATTCTTTTTTTCTGCTTCAGATTTAACTTACTGTTCTTTTTCTAGTTGCTCTAGATGTGAAGTTAGATTTATTTGAGATCTTTCTCCATTTTAAATATATACATTCATAACTATAATTATTTGAGCTCTTTCTCCATTTTAAATATAGACATTCATAACTATAAGTTTCCCTCTGAGCTGTGTCCCATAAATTTTGGTATGTTATGTTTTCATTTTCATTCATCTTAAGTTAATTCCTAATTTTCCTTGTGATTTCTTCTTCACTGATTGGCTGCTTAAGAGTGTGTTAACGACCACATGTCTGTGGATGTCCAGTTTTCTTTCTATCATTGAGTTGCAGCTTCATTCCGTTGTGTTTAGAGAAGATACTTCATATGATTTAAACCTGTTTAAATTTACTGGGATCTATTTTGTGTCCTAATATGTTGTCTGTCCTGCAGAATGATTTGTGTACATTGAGAAGAGTGTATTCTGCTCTTGTTGGGTGTAGTGCTCTTTGTATGTTTGTTAGGTCTAATTCAATTATAGTATTGTTCAATTTCTTCATTTTCTTATTGATCATCTGCCTCAATGTTCTACCACCGATGAAAATGGTATTTTGAAGTCTCCAACCAATTTGTGGATGTCTCTGTTTTTCCCTCCAGTTTTGTTAATGTTTGCTTCGTGTATTTTGGAACATTATAACTAGGTTCATGTTTATAATTCTTACAACCTCTTGGTAAATTGGCTCTTTTATTAATATATAATGCCCTTCTTTGTTTCTGGTAGCAGTTTTTGACTTTATTTTATCTGACTTTGGTATAGCTACCTAAGTACCCTATTGGTTACTATTTGCATAGAATACTTTTTACTATCTTTTCACTTTCAACCTATTTGAGTCTTTAGGTCTAAGGTGAGTCTCCTGTGAACAACAAATAGTTGGATCATGCTTTTGTAATCCATTCTGCCAATCTGCATTTTTTGGCTAAAGAATTTAATCCACGTATATTCATTGTATTTACTTGATGTTTCCATTACCTAGGCTTCCCGAGGAAATACTATGCAATGGTTTAGCTTAAACAGTGGAAACTTAATTGCTCATGGGTTTGAGGCTAAGAGAATATTCAAACAAAGGTATTATCAAGGCCAGGCTTTCTCTCGAAGATTGTGGCATTCTGGGTCTGGCTGTCAGCAATCCATGCTCCTTAGTTTGTCATACAGCAAAGCCCATGGTGAGATCTGGCTTCTCCCTTCTCTTCTGGGTTCCACGTTGTTCAGCTTCTAGCTGTTCCCTCTGGAGTTCTCTGTCTTTCTGTCTGAATTTCATTATGTTTATAAAGGACTCATGAAATTGAATTAAGACATCCTGATTGAGGTGGGCCACACCTTAACTGAAACAACCTCATCAAAAGTTCTTATTTTCAATGGGTTCACACTCACAGAAATGGTTTAGATTTAAGAACATGTTTTTCTGGATTATATATTGTGTCAAACCACCACACTCCACCCTCTGGATTCCCCCAAATACATATTCTTTCTATATGTAAAATACATTCATTTTATCACAATATTCCGAAAGCCTTACTCGTTTCAGAAGCAATGCTTAGTGCAAAGTCCCATTACAGTAGTTTATGGGTATCATCTGTCCTGGGACACAATTCCTCTCTGTGGACTTGTAAAACCTATAGACCAAGTTATCTACCTCCAATAAACAATGGAGGGTTAGGAGTAGGATAAATATTCCTGTTCCCATCAGGAAATATTGGAAGGAAAACAGAGATCATGGGCCCCAAACAATTCGGAAACTCAGCAGGGCGTATTCCATTAGATTTCAAAGTCTGAGAGTCATCTGTGGAAAGATGTTTTGTCTTCCAGGTCTAATAAAGTGGCAGCCCCACCACTTCCAAGTGCTTGTGTAGTGGACATGCTATTCCTGAACACTGGAGTGAAGGTTTCATCAACTCCAAGCATTGGGATGGTGGTCAGGCTTTCTGTGACTGGGGCAGAGGCCAGACTCTCTGCATTCTTGGGCATAGGCCCTACCTCTCTGGATACTGTGTTGGCTGCCAGGCTCTCTGTAAAGCCAGGGCAGAGACTCTTCCATCTCTGAGCATTGTCAGTCAGAGTACTCTTCCTGAACAACATGGTGGAATGCCTGCTTTCTCCTAGCCCTAAGACCGACTTGCTCTTTACAGACATGTGGGTGGGACTGCACTCTTGTCCTGAGAATTTATGTAAGGACTAGACTTGGCTACTATCATTCTGCCCTTGAAATCATTCATCCTTCAATTTTTCCTTTTTTCTGTATTCTTTTAGTCCAGGCTGTCAGTGGTTCCATTCATACTAATTATTCAAAACACTTGTTGGCTTTCAGTGTAGTTCAGAAGGTACAAACATTCATACACTAGCGACTTCCATTGATCCTTCCTGCATAACTGTGTTTCCAATCCTGACCTTCCCTGAAATGGCTGTTTGGTTCCGTGTTCAGTTAAACCCTCACATGGAGCATTATTTTCAAGGGACTCACTTTATGGGAACTCATAATTTTCCAACCCATCAATATCTGGTTTCCTTGTGCCTAAGAGTTCAGTTCTCAGCTTATCCTTTTCCTCTTTCATTTCACTGTAAGAAGCCAGGCTGAATTTTCCATGCTTAGCTTGGAAATCTCTTCAACTATATATCCAAGTTCATTGCTTTCAAGCTCTACCTATCATATGACATTGGAATCCATTCCCCCATATTCTCTGCCACTTTCAAACATGGATCACCTTTCTTCCAGTTTCTAATAACACAGTCATTATTGTTTTTCTGAGACCCTGTTGAAAGTACGTTTAGCATCTGTGTTTCTAACAACAGTCTCTTCAAAGCAATTTGACTATTTCTATCAAGCAACTCACAATTCTCCCAGTTTCAACTCATTTCCCAATTCCAAAGCCATTTTCACATTTGAGGTATTTACAATAGCAGCATCCCACTCCTGAATACCAAAATCTGGCTTAGTTTCCTAGTCTGCTTAAGAGAATATCATGCAATTGATCAGCTTAAATAATGGGACTTAACTTGCTCATGATTTTAAGACTAAGAAAACATCCAAAATGAAGGCAATACTTTTTCTCTAAAGACTGTGGCATACTGTGGTTGGGGCTGGCAATCCTTGCTTATTAGTCACATGGCAGTGTCCATGGTGGCATCTCCTAACTTCTCTCTTGGGTACCATTGATACTCAGCTTCTGGTGGTTCCCTCTGGCTTTCTCTCTGTCTGAATTTCATTCCATTTGTAAAGGACTCTAGTGATAGGATTAAGACCCATCCTGAATGAAGTGGGTCACATCTTAACTGATGTACCTTCATGAAAGATCTAATTTACAATTGACTCATTGCAATTCCTACATTTAAGAATATATTTTCTGGAGCACATACAGCTTCATGCGACCACACTTGATAGGTGGGAATGACTTCAGCCATTTTGTTCTTTGTTTCTTACATCATAACTTTTTAGTCTCCCTTCTGTCACTGCCACCTTCTTTTGCATATAGTTGATCTTTTATAATATAACTGATTGATACCTTTCTCATATTCCTTTTCTGTATATTTTGAAAATGCTTTCTTTGTGATTGCCGTAGGATTTATATTAAATAGCCTAAGTCTATAGCCGACTAATCTGAAATAATACCAACTTAGTTTTAATATTATACACAATTTCTGTTCCTAGGCCCCATTAATTTCACCTCTTTATGCTTTTTTTGTCACATATTACCTCTTTATATTCTGTATATCTATAACTTAAATATATGATTATTTTTTATTAATTGTATTCTAAATCTTATAGGAAATAAAAATGTTATATATTGAGTATACCATACTGTTGGGCTTTGTATTAACCCATGCAGTTACCTTTATTGGCCATCTTCATTTCTTCTACTCTCTGCAATCCTTACCTTTCAACTTGAAGAACTACCTTTAGCCTTTCTTATAGGGCAGGTTCTTTGGTGACAAACACTCTGTTTTTGTTTTTCTGTGAATGTCTTAAACTCTCCCCCATTTTTTTGAGGCCAGTTTTCCTGGATGGAGAATTCTTGGCTGCCAGTTTTGCTCTTTCAATATCTTAAATATGTCATATCAAAACTTCTTGCCCCTGTGGTGTCTGATGAGAAGTCAGCACTTAGCCTTATTGATGATCTCTTATATGTATGAATCACTTCTCTTGCTACTTTCAGATTTCTCTAATTATCTTTGGCATTTGAGTTTTGATTATTGTACATCTTGGAGTAAGTTTGTTTTGGTTTATACTAATTGGAGTTTGTTGCACTTCTTGGATATATATATTCATGTCTCTTGACAGATTTTGGAAGTTGTTGGTCATTATTTCCTCAAATGTTCTTTAAGTCCCCCCTTTCCTTGTGGGTCTCCCACAGTATGTATATTGGTATGCTTTATGTTGTACCACAGGTCTCTGGTAGTTTGGAACTGAATGTACCTCAGAAAATCATGTTCTTGAAGTTAATCCATTCCTGTGGATGCAAACTTATTGTACATAGGGCATTTTAGTTAGGTTCCTTCAGGTATTAATCCTCTTAATGGAGTCCTTTACGCATGGGGTGAATATGGGAAAAAAGAGAGAGAGAGAGAGAGAGAGAGAGAGAGAGAGAGAGATAGAGAGAGAGAGAAAAGCAAGAAGGTTAAAGCGAAACTTGGAAGAGAAGCGAGAGATCAGGAGATGCTGCCATGTGCCTTGTCATGTTGTCATGTGACAGAGTGTCCAACATTGCCATCAGCTGGTTTCTGGGAAGAAAGCATCATCTTGATGATTCCTTGACTTGGACATTTACATGACTTCAAAACTGTAAACCTGAAAGCTAATTAATTCCCATTCTCAAAAGCCAACCCATTTAATGGTATCTGCTTTTGATACCCTAGCAAACTAAAATAAGGTCCCTTAGGCTCTGCTCCTTTTTTCATTCCTTTCTCTATCTGTTCTTCAGACTATGATTTAGATCATCCTGTCTTCTCATCCACTGATTCTTTCTTCTACGTGTTCATAACTGAAGTGAAATACTGCTAGTGTATAGATTCTAAGGGACAACCATTTCTTTGTCTTTTCCAGCTCTTAGAAACTGCCTAGACTCCTTGGCTCCTGGCCCTCTTCCATCTTCAAAACCAACAATGAAGCGTCTTCAAATCTTTCTTTCTCTCTGATTCTTTTGCCACCCTCTTTTTAGTATAAGGACCTTTGTGATTGCATTGATCTCACTCAGATATTATTTTTAGGATTTTTTGACTATCTCAGGATCCTTAACTTGATCATATCAGCAATATTCGTTTTGCCAAATACGGCAATGTATTCACAGTTCCTGGTTATAAGAGGTGAATGTTTTATTTTTTGTGAGAAGGGAACATTATTCTGTCTGCTGCAGTCACCTAGGTAGGCTTTCTTTGGATTTGGTAATACTGATGATTATATAATAGTATTATTTTTACATTTAATAATGGTGCAATTAGATTTCCAGACTGCCTTTTAGCGTTGATTTGGGAGAAATTTTGTTCTTTTGGCAAGTTTCTTTGTTTAGCCCATGTTTTCCTTACGTGTTGAATTTACTAATTTAACTCTTAACAGTTAAGATTATATTGAGATTCAAGTAATTATCTTACCCACTGTAGAACACAAAAATGTAGATTGTATGTTTTACAGAGATTGTCATCAAGAAGCGTAAGAATTTCTTTTCCAAAGTTTTGTTTTTTGCATGTGCAGGCTCCGGGAATTGAACCTAGGTCTCTGGCATGGCTGGCAAGAACTCTGCCTGCTGAACCACCGTGGCCCACCCCCAAAATTGTGTCTTTTCAAGTTGCAAGTTTCAGTTACCTAAAAATCTACTTCATGAACCTATACATCATCCAAGGGTGCTAATTCAAGTAGACAATACTGTAGTTTATTTAAGAGTTTCTTAAAAATTAATACTTTAATTTGATTCCTTATTGGATGCATGTTTCTCCAGTGTAGTTTAGGTAAATTATACAATGAAGTTTCCTTTTTGAGGGCCTTTCGTACTCTGATGTAATATGAGTACTTCAGGGCACTGTAGTTCTTGATGGTGTGTAATAGGTTTACTGCATTAAGCATAAGGACATAGTAAGCATCTTTTACCTTGGAGTGACTCCCAGTTAGCACATAGACAGTATTTTATTGCATTATTTATTCATTTTGTATCAGCTGAATTAATGAATAGATTGCGATGGCAGGGAAGCATGGTCTTGACAAGAAGATAAGTGGGAGAAAGGGCTCAGAGGAAAGCAAATCAGTGTGTATTTTATTTTGTGCTTTGGATCAGCCCTTTGAATAATTGAAATTTATTTGCAAAGAGTTCCAGACAAATAGCTTTAAATCACACTGAATAATTTAACTAAGTGACAAGGTGCCTAGGAAAATAATAGCATTAATTTAAAACTATATTTTGAATGTGATTATAGTAAGTACTTTATTTTTTACTCCATTGCTTTTTGGAGGATGCTATGTCCAATTAAATCTTTTTAAAATTTGTATAAAGGCATGGTAATTTTATCAGATTCCTCAAAGAAAAGCAAGCCTTCTAGGAATCACTTTCATAGAAGGCTAATTTTCAAAGATGTATGGCTTGATGTTCTCTTCTAGGAAATATATTGCTTTTAGAAGTTGTGCTAACTCTTCCAAGCCATTAACCTAATGTATTGTATCTTATGGCTGCTAGCATCCTCCCATGGTTTGGAAATTATAATATAACATAGGGAATTATAATTGCCTTTTCTTTCTTCACTAGAAAAGTATTTTTGCAGCGCCTGTAGAGCCCTCTCAAATGATTCAAATGCTCGAAAAATGTTTGGTAGGTAGAGGGATAATATTAGTGGCATTAAGTAGCTAATGAAGTAATATTTCCTAATTGTTTCTTGTGTGTCATGTATTTCAGCTAATCATCAGGATAACTTGCAAGGTAGGAGTGTCAGCCCCATTTTCCAGATGAGAAAATTGAGTTTCAGAGAGAAATTATCTATTATAAAATATATAATATTATATATAATATATTTATTATAGAGATTAGCTATAATTATATTTATATCTATTAAATTATCTATTATAGCTTAGTTTTTTTAAAAATTCATTTTTTAAACCCTAGGCCTTTCCTCAATTGACCACATTCATATCTGATCTCAAGTGTCTTTCCAAATTATCAGTGCAACCTACGTATAATTGAGTAACCTATCCAGTTATGTGTTGCCTTTACTCTAAGTATTCTAGATTTTCTCCCTCATTCGAGATATCAAATATGAATCCTTGTAAACCCATGTGTACCACATTTGGAAAACCTTACTGTTTTATGAGTTGTGCTTTTAATATTATGACATTTGGAAATATGTTCTCATCTTTACATCAGAGAATACTGTAACTATGAGTATATGAAAATAACTGTTGCACTTTTTGTAAGTAGGTCATCTACTATATATGTATTATGATCCGTGGACAACTTTCTCTTAGACCTCAAAGGGAGGAAAAGCTTTACCAGAGATTATCTGGAATGCTCTGTCTTATAAATGATTAGGACCATGTAACTGTGTTGTCATATGCATGTTGGCAATAAGGAACATCAAAATTAAATATCACACTATCTTCTCTAACCATAGCACCTAATGGTATGCATCATTTCCTACTGATTTTGTCCAGCCTCACTTATCCATTTTGCCTTGATCTCCCTTTTAAAAAGGAATCAATTACTTTTGCTCTTTATACTTTAATATTTTGTATATATTTTTGTAAGTTGCTGCAAAGTTACTTTTAGGAGTGAGGTAGACTCCATTTATTAATATATTAAAAGTGAAAAAAATAACATAAGATAAACTTTTAAAGACTACACAGCAAGTAAGCTGAGGAACTTCTCCTGAAAGTAATATCAATGAATACTTTATTTATCTGACTTAAAAGACTATTGTCAGAGTAATTACCTACTAAAAGACTATTTTCAAGATTATTACAAGTAGGACCAGGTGGAGATCCACGAAAAGTTTTTTTCTTTTGTTAAGTTAATGTTTCTTGAGCACGTCCAGTGAACTAGAACAGAATTTATTTATGTTAGTTCAGAGGAACGCTAGTTTTGCAAGATGCTTTAAGATAAATGGAATATCTTCTCAAATAATTGTGGGACATACTCAATTATTATGCATTTTATGTACCTTTCTTGGAAATTACTACTGCTTGTTAGGATATTAAAGACTGAGAAGTCCTGTGTAAATTCTTTTAACCCTAGCCCTAAGTTCTCAACTACATTTGATATTGGAAACTTTTTCGTGTAGCACTTCTTATTTTTCATATCTTGGAAAATGCCAATTAGGGGGTCATACCCTATATGCTATTATGATTATTCATTAGGAACTTGGGCATATTACTTATCTTTGCATGTTTCTGTTTCCTCAACCATGAAATGAGAGTAAAAACAGTAATTGTAAAGTCTTTGAGATTATTAAATGAGATAATATATGCAAAGAGCATGGTCAGTGTTTGTGAAAGAAAGGACTCATGTATATTTATTATTGTTGTCATGGTAAGCATTATACCCCTTCAGTATTTGTCACTAGGCATTAATCCAGACTGATGTTGAGCTCTCTCAACCAAGAGGGTTGGACTTACTATCTTGAACACAATTTATATATAATTTTCATATTAAATGAATCACGGATAATTCTTAAAGTATTTAAGTATTTTGTACTGTTTTACCGCAGCGTCTCAGGAAACATGAAGATAAAGGTTAAATTAAAATTGGAGTAAAGTATATAATAAGGAAGGGAATTGTGCAATGCATTTTAGGAATAGTTTTGTCAAAAATGGTTAAAATTAAGAAGATTCCTTATTAAAATATTAGTCATTTTATTGTGCTATCTTAATAATTGATGCCTTTGGGGCATTTGAAATATGTAAGGTGGAGAGAACTTGTAATCATAATCCTGCAATCCTATGCTTTGGATTTTTGTGTATATTCCCCTATTGTCCCTATGTCAGCTATTCAAATGAATTTTTTTTCTGTTGCCAAGATGCTCTATTTCGTCACCTATTCCTATCTCTTGCTCTTTTTAATATACTCTAAATAATTATTATTCAATTGTTTCTAAAATAATAAATATGGCTGAAAGCCTTCTTCTACTTTTATCTTTTGCTGAAGATTCATGAGAATATTTTTCTACTTATGTTTGAAATTAGTAGCTCAATGACCTCTGTCCAATTGGTAAATTGTTACTGTATAATGACAACCATTAAATGTAAGTGAAAAAATATGTACTGCTCACCATTATTTCTTAGTCTCTGAATGCCCTTCTTTCCTTATCAGTTTCTTATAATTTCTCCAAATGGGTGCCAACCTGGCCACCACCATGCCTCTTATAACTAAACCACCTGAATCAGAAGTAGAAGTTTGGCTCCTTGATTATGAAAGGAAACTGTCTTTCTAACAGTTTTATACCATGTGGCAGGTCTGCTTTGAAAGAGCTACTTACCAGGCTTGGGTCTCCCTTGAAAATATGACAAACACCAGTCTCTTCTTTGCCTATCGTTTTCCTTAGAAGAATCATAATGCTAAAAGGATTTATTAGGCATTATCCATTTGAGTCCTTCTGAGATAAAACATCTTTACAATAATTTCTCAGCTGTTAAATATTTTAAAATCTGGCTATACGTGGATTTATCATTTGAGGGACTAATTATTTTTCCTGTTGTTAATAAAGAATACAGATTAAACACAGCATACACACCTAGGGTAACTTGGATAGCAGTGATAAAAGTATGCTACAGAGGTTTCCTTTTTGTTCAGTAAGTATTTAGGGATCATTTAGTGAGTCAAAGTCATAATTTTAACAACTATTTTAGAATTTTATTTAGGAGTATGGAGTTGGTATTTAATAGACTGCTAATACTTTGCATATGCTATTTCATTTAACTTTCCGTTGGTCATGTGACTTAGGATTTATTATCCCCCATATTGTAGATTGAGAAGGCAAGCTCAAGGATTTAAATTAATTTTTCCTTCACCGTGGGTAAGTGGCAGGGCTGGGGTTTGAAACTAAGTTACCTGACACCTCTGGTTATGTATTCCTAGTATGCATATGGCTTCTTATGACAGGGTAAAGAAATATAACAGAAGAAATCAGCATTTGAAGGATGAGAATTCAGTAAGAAGTAAGAATGTGGGAGGGTACTCCTTGTACTGGGTTTGGTGTGTAGGATAGAAAATGAGCAAATACGAAATCTAGGGTTGCTTCAGACTCAAGGAGACCATACTGACTAGTGGTAGACTTTGATAGGAGAGTTTTAGGAGATGAGTTTAGATAGTTAGTGTTATTCTTAATAGATTGGAATGCATACAATTGTTTCAGTAGGTGATGAAGAGTTTTGAAGGATTTGATCTTCATTAATAAACGGGGTGTCGTGATCAAAATGGTAAATTAGAAAAATTAATGTGATGGTTATATTAGGTTAAGTGCAAAGAGGTAGACTCAGAAGCATTAAAACAAATTAGGAAGTTGTAGTAATTGAGATGACGGTAATGAGAATGTAGACTAGGTTACAGCTACCTAACCTGGCTGGAAATGAAGGGGAAGAGAGAGATGAATGAGATAATAGCGATCCTAAAATTTGTGTTTTAAATAATTGGGAGAATTATGATAATATTGATTTCAGTAAGAAAAATGTAAGGCAGCACTTTTTTAAGGAAGAAAAGGTAATGGATCTAGAGACTTGTGAGGTTATAATTACACAATGAAATGAATATGTCTGGTAGGCTATTAGACAGATGGAATTGAACTCAAGTGCTGGCTCAGGATTAGAAAGAAAAATTAGATAATCTATATGCACTTTACATCCAAGGTTTGTATTCTTTTATTTGTTTAGTTTTATGCTTAATTGAAACGTATAAAAATTCAACTCGAACTCATAAAATTGACCTGCGAACAGAAACATTTGTAAATACAATATGTAAATTTGAGTATAAAAATAATGTGACAAGAAGCACAGATGGAATATTTTTCACTGAAATCATGAGTAAGATTGTTTTCAAAAATTTTACTCCAACCTTTTTTTTTCTTTTTTGTCAAGATTGTCATTCCCCCAGATGTTTATGTTCCTCAGTCCATTTCTGGAACTTAGTATTTTATAGCTCATATGCTAGTTAAGGAAAAGAGCCCTATCTTTCCATGCTTAACATATTTTTTGAAGTGACAGACTGAGCTCTGTTTAACACAAAAAATACATCCGTTATGTACTCTGGATGCTATGTTGATTCCAAAGTTATGACTTCCTCCACTCTTCCAACTTAAATTCAGAACTGATAGTCACCATTTATTCACCTCCTTGTCCTTGGAAGCTGTCCAGTGTGGGGCAGAGACAGCATCTGGGGGCAGTATCACTAAAGCAGAAGTGCTTTCATTAAACATGATATATGTTAAAGAGATATGTAAAGGAGAAGGGATACATTTTTCTACTCACTTTAACTTTACAGGGAATTGAAAAATATGACTTCATTCCAATGGAAGCAAAGCTGCCAAGTTACCATGCCAGTCTTCTAGCATGACCACCCATGCCACAAAAATGTTCAAAGATTGATTGACTCAGAGCATAAAGTCATGGTTTAAGTTAGGCAAAGTTCATTAATGCTTGTCTTTAGAGAAAACAGGGAAGGGCTTTCATAAAATTTATGGCTAGAAGGATGACTACTGATCTAAAAATTAACTGACCATCATTAAGATAGGTTGTCATTGTTATGAAAGTGGAGGAAAGTAAAACACATATTTCTTGATATGTTGGACTACTTGTGTGTGTGTGTGGGGGGGGTAGAGTTCCAGAGAAGAAAACAAAAGAGAATTAAAAGAGTGACACTAACTCCCTTTACCTTCATCCATGCTTCTGTGATTAGTTCAAATCTTTGACTCTTGATAAGAGTGCATTTTGTAAGTGATCTTTTCTTCCTGAGACTATGGATGGACATTTAAGATCCTTTTTCTATTGTTTTGATTGGAATAAAAGCTGGTATATTTAGTCAAGAATATTGAATCACTCAAGGTCGAAACCCAGATTTGAATTAAGAAACCTTATCAACTCTAAATATAGAAAAGTAAAGTTGCAATTATCTACAGTGAACTGTAATTTCTTTAAACTTTTAAAAGCACCTTTATCTTGAAAAGCTCAAAATATTTTACCTCAAACATTGCTGAGTGAAGGTGAACTGTAATTATGAAAAACAAGAGAGTAATTAAGCACCTGAAAGTCTGACCTAGATTCTTCTCAACATTTTAAGGAACGTTCAAAGTGAGCTCACTCGACGACCGTCATAACTTTTATGTTACTTCAAACAAGAAATTTAATTTAAAATGATAGAATCCTGAATAAGTGTGATTTAGGGAATTTCTTGAAATGCAAAACATGAGGGTTTTATAACTTAGCCAGTTTCTCAATGTCACCATTCCCCTGGGTATCTCTCAGTCAGACCCTCTCTTCAGGTCATCTAGCGTACTTCTCCTTCTGAATTCATCTTCTTAGCTCTCAGGCAGTCCTTGCTTTATGCCCAAGGGCATGCTGATGTACTAGGAAGCCTTTAAACAAAGAGTCCAAAAAGGCAAGGGAAAAAGTCCCATCACAGCCGATCTCCAGGGGTGACAAAAACTGCTCCACGTCAGGGTCGATAGATGGCAGTTCTGCTTGCCTCCCCACACCTGAGAGAGAAAAATCCATGTTTTGAATGTGTTGTTTTATCTACCACATGGGCGGGGGGACCTGCCACTGAGAATTCCTGTTCTGATAAATATCTGGAACTGCTTCTTCTAGACTTAAGCTCTCCTCTGGCCTTTTCATAACATTTAACATCTACTCCAGGTTGTGGATGGCACAAGATAGGAAAGTAGGCGGGGGTAGCTGGAAGGCTGGAGGATGACTGATTAGCTTGTGTTTGTGACTTCCCCAGAGAAAGAGGGGAGGTGGAGTGTGTGGTCTGAGTGATGGCTGCCTAACAGGTGTCTATTATTTCCCTAGCAGTCTACTTCTCTCTATGTAGTTTTCTTTCTTTTTTTTTTAAAACATTGAGTTAATGCATTTTATTCTTTCTAATGTATTTAATTGTCATGTGCCAATTAATTTTATTAAATAATAGTTGAATACTTACAAATGCCAAGAGGAAGTAGATGATTGAAATATTTGTATTATAGATTATTGTTTGCATTACTCCACTGAACTGAGGTCTATGCTTAAAAGAAGAAAATAAACATTTGAGATTGAAAGGCTTAAATTGGGAGATATTAAAGTGAAAAAATCAATTTGTAGCATGAATAAAAACTGAGAAGTTAAAAATGTAGTTATTTTTTTATTCTCTTAGTGTATTTGATCCTGTTTGCCTTCTCCTGCTATATCTTTTTGCTATATAATCGTTCAAATGTCAGGTTTAATTTATCTTTATGAATTGTTTTTTTCTCCAGTATATGGAACTTCATTTCAAATTTATTTACTTTTTAATATAGGGGCTTGAAATAAGTAGAGGGATCATTATTAGACTATATTATGCTTTATCATAAATTTTAGTTTGTGGAACTTTGTGGTCCTTTGCATAAAATTTTGGGAGACCTATATTGCTCTTGGCAGTGTAAAACATAAAATTCACTTGTTTGATAACACAATGTTGCTATTTCTGGATGGAGCATTGTATACATTTTGAGGTTTTGAGAGAGTAGTAAGGAACTGGAAGACAAGGAAATGTCTATATAGAATAGTAATTGCTGTAATTTATTTAAGATTTAGTGTACTTTTGTCTCTATGTCAAGCAGTTTACATGTATTCTTAATAAATCTTTAAAACAACTATTACAGTGTGGGCAATGGTGGCTCAGTGGCAGAGTTCTCGCCTGCCATGCCAGTGACATGGGTTCGATTCCTGGTGCCTGCCCATACCAAAAAATAAAAAATAAAAATAAATTAAAAAATAAAAAAGTCAAACAACTATAACACAAGTATATTATCATCTCCATTATGTATGGAGGAGACTAAGATTTAAGAGGTAAAGTGACTTGTACAAAGGTGACTTAAATCTGGATTGTTTTGATGTCAAAGCCCCTATATTGCCCCTTCACCTTTGACAATGAATCCATCACAGCTATAAGAAGATGCATACCAGATGAACATATTTAAAATAAGCAGTGATGAAAACTCCAGTTTGTCTGGAGCAATCTAAAGGATTTGCACTTTCAGTTATGGTGATCAGAGGAACATACTGATAGTAGGGTTTGTAGGGTCTTGTTGAAAGGACTCAGCATTACAGGCCTACAGCATTACTCATCAGACCAAACTGCATCTTGAGAAATTCATGATCAGAAAAATTCATGAATTTTACCCCAGGAACTCAAATAGAATAGTTATTGCAGTGAAGTCCCATGAGACTGATTGAGTTTGCAGAGTTGAAGGTGCAAAAAGAGTTGCTTTTGATGTCTGTTTGTCCCCCCCCCCCCCCAGTCTGAGCATGGCAACAGCATGCTAGATGTGATGGAAACTAGGACACAGGCCTCTCATGTCTCTGAACTGCCATCACCATCTGATTGAAGCAGGAGAAAGTAAATGAAATTCTGTACTTCAAAATTTTTTTAAATGTCTTATAACGGATTCAAGCACTCAGAAGTTGCAACAGTTACAATACAGATCGTTTTTATAGTATTTGTATAAACTTTGTAAAAATTTGCTAACAGAAATTAAGTATGACTCTGAAAATATTTTAGCCTGTTATCTTCTAAGGAATAAAATAATTGAGATTTATTTTAACATAAATAGTTGATTGAAATGTCAGTTACACAGTTTGAAACTGAACTGTGAATAGTAGCATTGGTATTTATATTGAGTTATGGTTTCTAATTAGTGTTGAGGTCCTAAAGAAAAATACTAGATTAAAAGATAATAGAGGAAAATGCAAAGTTGTTTCAGAGGCCATCTGAAAATGTGATGAGTAAGCTTAACCATTAAAGAATGTATTTCCTTCAGTACCTTTTAGAATAGATACCCAGTAAAAGGTTTGTCCACATCACAATTGGAGGGAGGTGGCTTAGGATAAATCATTTCTCTTTCTACTTCATCTTTGATGTTCATGCTCAGTTTATGCTTTTTTATTAGAATTAGAGAGTCTAATTTTTTTCTGGACCAAATATAGCAAGTGGTAAAGGGGACAATGTAACTGTTTCAGACCTTGGCATCTTCTCTGTGTGTCCCTGATTCAGTAGGGCTGCAATATTGAAATTCTTAATTTGCTCCAAAGGAATACCTTTTAGGCAATGAAGACAATGGATAAAGGATTTTGAAGTCTTTAGAAGCACAGAGTTGTTTCAATTGTAGTTATTTATGTGACATATATCTTTTTTTTGAGGAGGGGGGATTTATTTTTGCATGGCCAGGCACCAGGAATTGAACCCAGGTCTCTGGCAAGGCAGGTGAGAATTCTGCCACTGAGCCAATGCTGCACTGCCTTATATATATCATTTTAAAGATTTTGTTATGACTTTTTATAAAATGAAATACATTTCATTCTTTGAACCCAAGAATTAATATTTCTAGTATCAGTGGTTTTCCTCTAGGAATATGGCTGTGAAATGTGTCTTTTGTATTAAGAAAATACTTCTAACAAAAAAAAAGTTTAGTTTCTTCTTTTTAATGTAGATTTAACTGCAATTCATTATGCTACAATTGCTTTATTGCCACAAACAAATTAATTCCATTTGTTAGGTACTATAATTGCGATGTCGTGCTTGAAAGAACAGTTCAAATTCTTGTAATATTTTCTCACATATTAAGAACATTTGCCAGTGTATTTTAGTTGCAAAACATTATCAACAATAAGTTCTAACTTTTTTCTAGAGAATGAAATTGCTTTTTAAAGAAAAAGATACAGTTTCATTACTAAAAAATAAATTAGCAATACAGAAAAATTTAGAGGAAACTAATAAAAAAGGTTATTCATATGTAGTTACCCAAAAATAGTACTGCCAATATTATGCAGATGACATCTCTTTATAACATAAAACTTAATTCCTTAACAGTTTGTGACATGGGCATACACTCCTATTTACAAAAATAATGTGTACGTCTATGTATATATATGTGTGGGGTTGGGTGTACATTTCACATATGTATATAAATTACATATTTGCATAGATGTGAATGTGCGATGCATAAATGTATACATTATTTGATACATATATATATATAAGAAAAACAAGATTAATATTTACCACTTATTGTGAAGGTAATTATAAATCAGTTAATCAAAATGATTCATTGATTAAGCTGTGATCTATAAAAGGGGCTTTACTTCTAAAATTTTTGTGGCTCCTATTTTTATATAAACTGATTCATTTAGTTTAAGCATGGCATCTCTATGTATGTCCAATCAATAGCAATTCATAATCTTCATAATCTGGTCAACAGAACCTGAAAAATTGAGGTTTAGGCAGATTAGGGAGTTGTATTTTGTTTACATGAAAGTGTTTGGAAGGAGGCAGCCTAAGTATGGTATCAGGGTCCTTCAATGTTCCCAGAGGCCAGACTCCTCCTAGATTTCTCCCACTCTTTTTAGAATATGCTGCTGCTCATGCTTGCAAGCTGACTGCTGGAATTCAGCCTCCGTGTTTGTATTTCAAGCTGTAAATAAGAGGAAGACAAAGGGCAAAACTGGGCACACCAGCTCGGTTGGCTCCTTTCTCTCCTCCCTACAATTTCCATTCTCATTGCATGGGTCTGTAACAAGGGTATTCTTGGATAATAAGGAAGGGTATTCTTTTACTAAAGAAGGGGAGAAGGGATAGTGAGTACTCAGGGAGTGAATTCTTCCACTAAGCATATCCATAATTGGAGAGGGCAAACAAGAATTAACTCGATTTTTTTTCTTAGATGCTAATCAAATCATGCTCTTTTGTTTGTTTCTCCAGAATTTTCATGCCATGAGCACGAAAACACTGATAAGGTTGTTTTAGGTATTTTCTGACCTGATTTGGGGGATGAACAAAATTGCAAGTTTCTATTTTAACCTGAAACATTTAAAAATTCTCCCTTTAATAGTTCTTCAGGCAAACATTACAGTTGGGTTCCAAAACACTCCTTTACCTCTCCATCTCCTTCTCTTTTTCCAGTTTTCTTTTTTTTGAGACTAGCAATGTAAACCTTCTCTCCCCCATCTTTCTGGTTGCTAGATTTGGGCTTATACACATTTCTGGTCATTAGATAGGAGGGAGTCTGCTGAGAGTGTATCCAGGATATCCAGGAAAGCTTTTTTTTCTTAATTAAAAAGGCAAAATCAAGGGACAACATTACCCCCATCTTCTTTTTGTCCTCCACACAACTGTGATGCCTGAAACCTGAGCAGCCATCTAGGAGATGAAGGGCTAACGTGAAGAAAAAGCTAGATAATCAAAGAGTTAAGCCTTGGTATATTGAGTCACTGAGCCAAGGTTTATATAAAAAAATAGATACTTCACAAAGTAAAAAAAACCTCTAAGTCACTGTAGGTAAGATTTTCTGTTATTTTCAGAGGAACACATGACCAATGGATGCACTGTCTAATTCTTCATTGAATCAAATTAAGCTGCCTTTTTTTTAAATTTTAAATTTGTACCTGGTTTAGAGTTGTAGTGAAAAAAAATAGATGAAAGGCTTCATCTGTCTTATAGCATGCATGCGATATCAAGAAGATTTGTGGGTCAAACTTCTGATTTGAGCTCAATTAAGTTTTATGTTGTCAAGGAGACTTGGGTTTGAGTCCAGATCTAATCTTGAGGACTCAAATAAAAAATAAGGACAGTTGTGACTACATCATGGGGTTTTTTTTGTGTCATTAAATGAGATAATGTGACAACACGCATAAACATTGGTTTTTATTAGAGAACTTGTTATAAAAAACCCAGAGGATTCCTTTATTCCTTTCTGATCTTACATTTTCTTTAAGATAATGGAATTTGTAGGTTCAAAGAAAACATGTATTTAAATCTCATTTCTGTGAATTGTGAACTTAGGTCAGTGTCTTAATTTTTCTGAAACCATATTTCTTTGCCCTCATAAAAGGGCATAGTAATACCGTCATCTAAATAAGATAGTGCGTGTGAGAACATCTAGTGATTGCCGTGTTATTAGGTATCAATAGACCTAATCTTTTACTCTGACTCACTTGAGTTTGCTACTCATAATTATGTTTATAGTGTGACTCTTCTATTTTTGAACTAAATATAACTTTTGATACTTGCTAAGGACTTGAGAAAGTAAAACTATTAACAGTAAACTAAGCATAAAGAATTGTTGGAAAATATTATGTTCTTTAAAAACATTTTTATTATGGTAACATTTATGTAACATAAAACTTGCATTTTAATTATATTTGATTGTATAATTCAATGGCATTAATTACATTTACAATGTTATGCTCCCATCAACAGCACCTATTATGTTCTTTTAAACTCTGTCTTCTCGTTGACAAAAACTATACCACATAGATTATAAAATTTCAAATAATTGAAGAGCTATAACTATACTTAGTCTGGCCTACTAAATATCCTTTACTTTTATATGAACAATTCATAACATTTTTTAGTATCTTGACAATTACTATCAAGAAACTCCATTGTTAATACACAGTAGCTTTAAAAAATGCTCATTTGTATTTTCTGGTTGGATTTTTAAACATTGAGTTTTAATGTATATATAATGTTAGTTGGGGATGACTCTTTTTCACACATTTTCTCAATGTGCCCTTTAATAGCTGCTCTGTATTTGAAAATATGGCATATTTACCTACATTATAAGTATATTTTTAAATTCCTAAATTTATTATTGTGTTAGCTGTTTTTAGCTCCAGTATGTGAATAACTATTATTTAGTTCTAGGAGTTTCTTTTGACACTAATTTTCTTAGAAACATAATTTTCATGACCAAAATTGTATTCCTTTTTAATGAAAATAAGTTTATTCAAACTTGCATTTTTTTTTTTTTTTTTTTTTTTTTAAAGGAAAGACAGAGAGAAGGAAGGAAGGATAGAAGGAAGAAAGGGAAACATTTTTAAACATTTTCTTGTTTTATTGTATTCTGTTTCTCCGTTTTTGTTACATGGGCTGGGGCCGGGAATCGAACCGAGGTCCTCCGGCATAGCAGGCAAGCACTTTGCCCGCTGAGCCACCACGGCCCGCCCGCATTTTTTAAAATTTATGTTACAATCATAACCATATGATAATTCTCAGAACAATGAATTAATTGTGGTAACTTTTCTCACCCTAATTTTTTGACAAAATTTTGAGCTAGATCAAAGTTTTATCCTTTACCTTCTACTCCCTTTCATAATTAGAGAAATTGTAGGTTTACAGAAAAATCATGCCGAAAATAGAGTTCCCACATAGCTCCTCTCACATACACAGTTTTCCCTATTGTTAATACTTTGCATTAGTGTGGAAGTTTTGTTACAATTGATGAAACAATATTATTACAATTATACTATTAACTGTAGTCTGTATTTTACATTAGGGTTCATTTTCTTGCTTTGCACAGTTCTATGGTCTTTAAGAAATTTTATTCTGGTAACACATAGGCCACCTAAAATTCCCAATTTTAACCTGTGTCAAATATACAATTCAGTGATGTTATTTACATTTATATTCTTTCAACTTCCTTTATAACTTTAGGAATATAGCATAACTTTTGTTTTTTTTGTCCTACCCTGTCTCCTTTACTGAAAACTGATCTTACTTTTGAAGAACCAGCCAGAGCAATGGTTTGTCATTATAATGCACCAACAAATTTTGCACTCACCTAAGGCTACAGAAATGTGCACACTATAATCATGACTTAAATACAATTCTGCTATTGTCACAATATTACATCTTTCCCACATTTTGTGGCAAAATTATTTCCAGCAGGAATCGGGACTCAGTGTCAGCACTTTCCCTAAGGATGGCTTAGCTGTGATCAGTATTCTTGTCTTGTAGACTGGGAGGAAAGTGCTTCTTTGTCCATATCTGTCTTGACAATTTGATATATTTAGGTTTATCTCATGAATATCATTTGGTGATATTTTTAGTGTTTAGTAAAAATAAATGTTTTTCAGCTGTACGGAGCTATAGTTTATAATAAATTTTATATTGCGATTTTCAAGGCAGAATTATGATGAGGCTAGACCATTCTCTGCACGTCAGCTGAATCCCACCATTTTTACATTTCTCATTCAGCCTGGTAAGAAATTATATCACCCACCTGGGATCATCTCACCTGGCCTCTTCTTAGGTCCAGAAATATTTCACCATCAGCATATCAAAAATATTTAGTAAGCATCTTTTTTCTGGTATTTTATATGTATGGATTAGAGGACTAGGACCTTTTCCCTTTGGAAGCTCATGAATATATTGGCAGGGGAAACCACCGTGGTTTGCAGCAATATAAAGTCTTCTCCAAGCAAAAAAAAAAACATTCAAACTGTTTAACTAAGGTTTGACTTTGATAGTGAAGATGATCTGTTTCAGCAATCAGCAAATGACCACTAACATCCCACAGGCTCAACTTGTGTTTCATTAGGATTCAAAAGATACAAAAAACTCACATTTTATTTTTCATTTAATGTCCTGTTATGAGGAGACCATGTACTTCACTCTAGCAGGCTGCTGTAAGACTTCCTAGACATGAGAGGGTAACATGACACCCAGACTCAAAGTACCAACTATGTTTTCCTTCCACAGTACTAAGGTTCCTTTCTCAGACACCAATTTAAAATAAGGTAGAGACTTATTTAAGGTGTTGGAGACATATAAGCCTAGTTCTGAGATAATGAAATGGATTTTAGTCTAAATTTTATGGTCTGTGAAGGTCGAGCAAAAGCAAAGAGGTTGACCACAAATCTGTTCTTTCTCTGCCAAAGTTTCCCAAATTCTCCCAATTGGCAAGACTCTTTTTTTTTTTTCTAATGTTTAGTATAACATATATACAAAGCAAAGAAATAAAAAAAGCAAAACTTTTCAAAGCACTCTTCAAAAAGTGGTTACAGGATTGATCCCAAAGTTTATCATGGGCTACCATACAATCCTCTCATATTTTTCCTTCTAGCTGCTCCAGAATGTAGGAGGCTAGAGGGCTTAAATACTTTATTATCATCACAATCAATTTTTTCCCTTCTTTTTTCGTGAATAATAATACATATGCAAAAAAACTATAAATTTCAAAGTACAGCACCAGAATTAGTTGTAGAATATATTTCAGACTTTAACATGGGTTACAATTTCACAGTTTTAGGCTTTTACTTCTAGCTACTCTAAAATACTGGAGACTAAAAGAGATATCAGTATAATGATTCAGCATTCATATTCGTTTGTTAAGTTCTTTCTTCTATGTATAGTTCCACCATCACCTTTGATCTTTCCATACCTCTCTTTGGGTTTGTTTAGGCTATGGCAATTCTAAATTTTTGCTATTGGAAGGGTCTGTCACTAATGTGGGGTAGGGAGATGGAACTATCTGATGTTCTGAAGAGGCTGGGCTAGGTTTCAGGACTTATCTGTACCAGGGACCCATCTGGAGGTTGTAGGTTTCTGTAAAGTTACTCTAGTGCCTGGAACCCTTATGGAATCTTATATATTGCCTTACGTGTTCTTAGGTGTCCTGGTTGGGATTGACAGGTTATGATGGGTAGCAAGGTCTACCTGAAGCTTGCCTAAGAGCAATCTCCAGAGTAGCCTCTTGACTCTATTTGAACTCTCTCTGCCACTGATACTTATTAATTACACTACTTCTTTTCTCCCTTTTGGTCATGGCAAGACTCTTTAAGAGTCTTCTTTTAGGCTTGAATTGAACTTTAGGATAGACCTTGACATTTGGACAGCAGTGGCTGTTTGGCCTTAACCTCAGGCTTGACTTTTGGAAAATGAATATCTACTTCTGTGTCAGTGTAAAGGTAACACAAACAAAGCATGCAATTTGTATTGATTCTCAAAGTCTGAACATTCATTTTTAAGAATAGGTATTTTTTAGATGTAACTGAAAATCTCATACATACTTTATATGTTGATGCATGAGTCTATATATTAGGGTAGAAAGGAATGCTTGTATAGGTTCTCAATTTCATTAAAAACATTTATTAAGTCTGTTAAATAGTTAAACATGGAAATACATTGAAATCTATAGGGATATTAAGAGTAACTAGGGGTGGGCCACAGTGGCCCTAGGCAGAGTTCTCACCTGCTCTGCTGGAGACCCAGGTTCGATTCCCGGTGCCTGCCCATGCGAAAAAAAAAAAAAAAAAGTAACTGAGTTAGCTCAGAAAAAGTCTATTTTTTGAGCCCACAAATATTTATAAAATTTTAATAATAGAGATTGTATGATTTAAATAGGAATAGTAGAGATTGTATGATTTCAAAATTCTAGTTTTGAAAAAATTCAACAGTCCGGGTTTCATTTTGCAACTCTTTGCACTTGTAAGCAGGAATGAAAAAGGTGATAGAACATATTGAGGTATTCCCTGAATATCTTACTTTTCTACTGCAATGTAAAAATCTCTTTAAGATTGCAGATGTGAAATTTGGTGACCACAGTAACAAACTGGATGTTCTCTGTACTATGAAATGATAGTTCCTGCACTGTAATTTCAAACCTTTAACATTTGGCCACCAGGTTTTTCATAGTAACATTATAAAAATATTTAAAACTATTTGATAGAATGTCAGATTTATTCTTGTACTCCATATATTCCATATGTTCACTGTACAATTAAATTATCAGTCTGGCTTTAGCTTTGGCCACATATTTATTTTAATATGTACTCATTTAGCATTTGGTCAAAGTGCATATTTGATTTACCTCTACCCTCTGAGGAGAGGTGTGTTTAACTGAGTTGTAGAAGGAAGCTGAGAGAGTAGAACACAGAGTAGATTAATTTGGTGCTAATGTTGGGAAACTTTAAAAGGCTGGGGGTACTATGGAGAAGGTTGAAGATGGTTTATATGACGTTTCCCCATGATAGAACAATAAAAGGGAAAAGGTAAACAATATTTAATCTACAGCTTTCCTAGGGCTGACACTGAGACTTGCACTTAAAAAGTGTACATTTAAGTATGACAATTTAGGAAACAAAACACAGATCTAATCTATATTATAACTGTGTGTATGTGTGTATGTTCTCTGTTAAAGAATTTGTGCTTTTATCAGACAATACTAAATCCATTCTTGTTATATGAGAAATATGAAATATTTAAATAGGTTTTATTTAATTGAAAAAGAAACATCTGGCTACATCAGGGATACAATTAAAACTTTGGACATGGTTTTAAAATATATGTCATGCTACTGTGTAATTGCTGGTTACCATTGTGTGTGTAGTGGTTATGCAGGAGAATTGATTAGAGCAGGAATTTTATTAATTTAAAACTAATGCAATTTATATGATAAAAATATCTAATTTCCTGACTTGATTAACATGGTGGTTCAATCAAATAAAAAAGGTGATATCCTTTGCAGTTTGACCTCTTACAGAGGAAATTTTTTATGATAAAATATGAGAAACAAGGGATTTTGATTTATAACTAACACTGTGAAAATTCATTATTTTTCTCTCCTTTGAACACATATGTACATGAGAGTCAACTGTGCATCCATGCTTTTACTTTTCTCTTCAGCTTCTATTTTACTTTCCATGAACTAATCACATGATTTCTATAGGATTTGAAAAGATTTAATGGAACAGAATGTTAGTGGTTAAGACCCTGGTGCATGGTGATTATGTGTTCAGTACTCACATGCAAAACATTAATAGCAGGTCTCAATATTCTATCCTTTGCTGGCCTCTAACTCAAAGTGTGGTCACTTCAGAAGGTCAGAAATAGTTTTGCACAATTTAATTTTGTGTAGTCATTTCTGCAATTAAATGGCCTGTCAAAGAGTAGGTTACATTTCCATTCACAAGTAGTATTATTTTGCTTATATATATCAGTTACTGACCTCTGTAATCAGCTGAATATTCTCAACCTGTCAACATCCCAATTTCTGGATCCTGTAAATCTGCTATCTTACATGCTAAGAGAGATTTACTAGATATGAGTAGGTTAAGAATCTTAAAGTAGAGAGACTGTCCTGGATTATCTAGTTTGGCCCAATGTAATCAATCACAAGAATCCTTGTAAAAGGAAAGCAAGACAGTCAAAATCAGAAAGAGAGACAGAAAGAGAGATTGGAAGATGATGTACTGCTCATTTTGAAGATGAAACATGGAACTATGAGCTAAGGAATGCAGGTGGCCTTTAAAAGTTAAAGGAAGGAATTAGATTCTACCCTAGGGCCCTAGAAAGAATGCACCTGTCAACACCTTGTTTTTAGCCCACTGAGACTGATTTTGAAATTCTGACCTCTTTAACTGTAAGATAATAGATGTGTGTTGTTTTAAGCCACCAAGTTTGAGGTAATTTGTTATGGAAGCCATAGAAAACTAAGATTACCCTATAAATCTTTCTGTGAATTTCTCTGTGATTGTTTTCTTAATTTAATCATCATTGCAGTCAGTAAGTCACTAATTCACAACCATTTTTATCAGAGCTATGTAAGCATTATTATTCTAATATCTTTTTCATTCATTGATACACATGTATAAAGTTGTTTGATTATAATTATGTATGTGGCCTGTTATGGGGATCTCTAAGATAGTCCCCAAGAATCCTCACCCCCTGTGTAATTTCCTCCCCTTGAGTGTGTGCTGGCCTTGATGATTTTCTCCGAATAAACAACGTGCAGCCAAAATGAAGATATCCCTTCTGAGAATTGGTTACAAAAGACTATGACTGGGGGGTGCAAGGGTAGTTCAGTGGTAGAATTCTCGCCTGCCATGCGGGAGACCCGGGTTCGATTCCCAGCCCATGTGCTTCCCAAACAGGCAAACAGATGAAAACCAAAGCAACCAAACAAAAATTCAACAAATGGTGCTGCAATAAGGGGATACTCACATGAAAAAAGAATGAAATGTGACTCCTGTCATACAGCATACAAAAAAAAAAAAAAAGACTATGACTGACATAGCGGTTGCCCTCTCTTGCTCTCCTTCTCATTTTCTCCGAGGGAAGCTAGCTGCTGTATTATGTACTGCCCTATGGAGAGCTCACATGACAAGGATCTTAGGGAAGCATTTGGCCAATAGCTAGTGACAAAATGAGGCTCTCAGTCCAAAGGACATCAAGGAACAGAACCCTGTCCCATGAGCAAGCTTACAGGAGGATTCTGTTCCAGTACCACACTTTCAGCTGACAGTTTGGCTGCAACCTCATGAGCAGTCTTGAGCCAGGTCAGCTACCTAAACTGTGCCTGGGCTTCTGACTCACAGAAAATGTAAATAATGAAAGTTTTTTATTGTAAACTGCTTTATCTTGGCATAATTTGTCATCCAGCAATAGATAATTAATAGGCAGTCTTCCATGACTTAGGACTTCTCATAATAACCTCACCTTAATATAACTTAGATGTGAAATTTGGACTGTTCCCACAAGACTGTTTTAATCTTTCTATTTTTATGGCAAGGATAAATAGGTATGACTATGTCTTTCATTCTTTATTGTTACTCTAGAGCAGTCACAACATTTTATTCCAATAATCTAATCATTGCTTAATAAAAAAGCAAGTAATCTATTCAGTTCAGAAAGATCATCCCCATTTTACCTGACTTTATATGTAGGAGATCTTAATTTTAATTCATCTCACTGACTACGAAGGGACGTAAAGCAAATATCTGTGCAGCCAACTTGCCTAGGTTTGGCAAGTCTGTGAAATAGAATTATGAAAAGAAATTTTCTAGAAAAACAGAGTAAGGAGTGGTTTACTTTGCCTGGTATTTGGGCTCAATAGAAGCTTTATAGGTGGAGCGGGAGGGAAAGAAGAAAGTATAATATATCACAAGCAAAGCAATGTCATTGAAATAGCAAGTCCACTGAGCTACCAGCGTGAGCCATTGATCATGTGATATCCTTCAGTGATGTTGCATTGCCTATATGGTAATTAACAGAATACATCAAGAGTAAAATGCTCCATTACCTTTCTCTTGCCCTACTTCTACAGCAGGACTTCTCATAGATTCAAATAAGAGGAACTTGTGTTCTCAGCCCCATGTTTGACTTCTTCTCCCACCGTACCTGTTATCTGCAGAGCCAAGAATTGGTGCCAACTCTGCTGTGATGTTCCTTAATTTAAACTATGCTTGTTGTGCTCAGAAACACACAATTCCCAAAATGAACTTGAGCCTGCTATCAGGGCTTGTAATGGTCTCTTCCCCAGGCCTGTCCTTCATTGGGTAAACTCTACTAGTGTGCCTTAGACCCAAGTGATGACCAGTAGAGGCTTGGGAGTTATATGGAGCTTGACTGCAAGAGAGTATCCATACATATGTGTGAGAAACTCCTCACATCGAAGGAAGGAGCCAGGGGTGGGAAGATAAGTGGAGTTGGCCAAAGTGTGAAGGCTGCATCTCCTCCACACACTACCATGTTCTGGCATGAAAGTTCAAAGAAGATAAGAATTCTAAACTCCAGTCTTCTCTACCAGGTTGCTAAAATGGACTATTTGTTAATGTAGGAGAGCAGAGCATATTATTTTACAGAGTATTATCTTGATTTATGCTTTAAAAATATTTAGACATATGGAAAGTGGGCATCATTATTTTACTCTGGTCCCTGAAAATGTTAGAAGTAAGTCTTCTCTCTAGTATCATTTCCCACTGATTCTTACTTATTGTATTTGCTCCAAATATATCTAATCACTAATCACTTGAAGATTTCTCAGCCTTCCATCCTATTTGGTTCTTTGGCATGTATTTTTCTTGACCCTTTGAGTGTTGGTTTACTCTTCTTATTTTCTTGGTTTCTCTTTCAGTACTTCTATCACCCATATGTTCTTTCCTAGACTACTTCCATTTATATCTTTGCCACCTTTATTTACAATTGCCTGGAATTTTATATCCTACCTCAATCACCACCACAGATTCCTGGGCTTCTGGGTGTCCTTTTTATTACTCATACTCCCAGTAAATGATCCTTTGTTTTCCTACCTATTGCCTCTGCCTGTCTCTACTAAGCACGTTGCCTGATTTTTCTCCAGTTTTATGTCCTTTGCTTATGTGGAAATAATTTACATAATTATTACTCCAATTTTGAGGTCTCATAAAGTAAAATTAAAAAAAATAATAATTCAGGCTTATAAATGTGATAATATTTAAAAATTATTAGGAAGATATTGGCTTTACCTTAAATAATTTGATTTTAAAGGGGTTCCCAATATTTGCTAACTCAAGATTTCTTTGAAAATAGGCTACGTCTGGTGAGTGAGTTAGGCGTAAAGTTGTTTAGACTATTATGGTGTCATTTATTTCAGAAAGAATGCACCCTTATCTCTCATGACTTATGTTGGGGAATCGTTTCATTTTGTAGAGAATGTGCCTGATTAGTATGAGCTTATGTAATAAACTTCATATTTTTCCTCCCAAACTGCACCATATTTGCCCCCCTCCCCATTTTTGAGCATTCCTTTACAGGAAGTTATTGAAAATATGAGCAATGTGACTAAATGTTATCAGCAACTTACCATACTGTCAAGTTTCTTTAAAAGAGATTTGAAGAGAAGTGAATTACATCTAAGACTTTTCTGGTCAAAACCATATTCACTAATTTGTATTTTGCCTAACAATGTTAGCTTTAGAGATAACTCTGTTAGCAATATCTGTAGAAAATACTCATATTTACTTTAAAATGAATAAAGATATTTCATGTAACTAAAAATTAAATGGTAAAGTGAGAAATGTTCACAGAAAATACTAGTACTTTCATAAAGCTTAGATGCCTTATTTACCCACAACTTTTTCTGTATTTCTAATTTGTAATCTCTACTAGTTTAAAAGATCCTCAACCATAATGATTCCAATTTTTTTATTGCTAGTTACTCTGTGAAGGGTACAAAGAGATTTTCCCCCCTATTATTTATTTATTTATTTATTTATTTATTTATTTATTTATTTAATTGAGTCTGCAACCACAGTTTTTCTTTATATACAAGCAAATGAACTGAATTCTGACACTGAATCACTCGTTATTAATCCTGGTGTCAAAGCTGACATGAGACATCTGAAATTCTCTTAACTCTTCTTAGAAACTACGCTTTCGGAGAACCTGTAAATACTGATGACACCCTATGGTCATTTCTACATTTACTATATTCAGGTGTCTTTGAACGTGAATTTATTACTCACTACCAACTGTGCCCAACATAATGGCATTTTGGGATAAAAAGGATAATCTTGCTTGTATTGATTGCTTTAGCTAAGAAAAGAATGACTAAATATAATTTTAAGAGTATTTCTTATTAATAAATATGAATACTCATGTCATATTGAAAACTGAACTTTTACCATTTGCCTCTTCTCAGGAAGTGTTAGAAAAGAATGATTTGGGGAATATAAATTCCCATCTGTAGTTGGTCCCATCATCATCTTTTGTGTTTTAACTAGCACTATGCATTGGGAAACATTTGACCTTTGATGTGACACAAACAACGTTTCAAATCCAAATTGTTAGGAAGTAGTTTTTTGACTTTGGGAAAATCAGTTAAATCTCATTAAGCTTCAGTTTTCTTAATATTGACCTGGGTACAAAAATATGTAGCTCATTGGTTTCTTGCTGAGAATAAATGAAATAACAAAGAGCTTCTATTATAAAAACTAGTAACATTAGGCACTCAAAAATAAATTCTCCCCCCTGTTTAAAATTCACTGGTGACTTTCTCTGCAACCTCTAGGTCTGTTAAATTATAGGTAAAAATTCTTTTCACGTGCCAACCCTCTTCTCCAGCTTGATGGTCTTTTCTGTTCTAGCAGCACCTCCATATAGCTTTTTGTATTAACACCTCTGTTTAATTACCAGACACTACCCATCAGTGTCTAGTAAAAACATATGCAGTCACCTAGAAAATTCTAGTGTATTTATAATAGCAAATATTGATATCACATTATTTACATGATAGGACTAGTTTTGAGACTGGTCCAGATTCCACTGAGAAGGCTGTAATCTTCACTTACCATGCCTGTATAGTTACGTAAACTATTTTGTGTTACTTCTAATGAATAGTGCTTGAGGAGAAGTTGATTTAGATATCTTTCATTAAGCCTACACTTTCAGTGCAAAACTTGAAGTATGTGTGTGTGTGTGTGTGTGTGTGTGTGAATGTGTATGTGAAATTTCATAACAGCTAATCCATGGTTTTTATCATAGCTTGGATCATTGACTAACAAAAATGAGAGTGAAATAGGGAGAAAGAATAAGAGAGAAGGGAAAGGGAGTGGGCCCTGAGAAAGCCAAAGGAGAAGAAGCAGGGAAAAGTGGGAAGACAAAAATGAGAGAGAAAAACCTGGGAAATTATTTTCTTCCATTCATTTATTCAGCACATCTGTTATGCATCTGATGAGTGCCAGGAAGCATAGTAATCCTGGATTTATAACAAGGATTAAAATGATAATGAAAAGGCTAAATATTATAGCACTTACTATGGGTCAGGCCACAGACTAGGTACTTTAAATTATTAAATCATTTTATCTTTATAATAATAATATGGCATAGGTGCTGTTATGGTCTCTATTTTATAGACAAGGAAACTGAGAAATTAGCAGATTAAGTACATATGATCATACAGCCACTGAGTGGCAGGCTGGGATTTGATCCCAGGCAGCTCTACTCTGCAGCGCTTACTCTTAACTATAAGACTGTACTGACGTTTCTTGAGGGTCTTATAGTCCCTGTGGTACCTTGAATGTAGTGAAGGAGGTGACAATTAAATAGACAGTTGTTGTGATGATGAGCACTGGAAGATAAGGAAACAAATAGGAAAGACATCTCTCCCAGTATTCCAGAGTCAGGGAGGGCTTCCAGGGTGAAGTCTGTGCCTCACCGTAAGTAGTTTGGTATAAGTAGTAAGTAAGCAGTAAGTAGAGCTCAGCAGGTGAGGAGGGGAAGGGAGCTCTACTGATTATTTACCATTAGTAAGAATAAGGATTTTATATTTTTACTTACTTTATATAAGAGAAATGGTATTTGAGGGACTTCCTGGAAGATGGCGGCTTAGTAAGACGCGCGGATCTTAGTTTCTTCTCCAGGACACCTACTAGGGGAGTAGAAACGATACAGAAAGCGCCCAAAGCCACAACAGAGATAAAAAAGACAGCGTACCCCATCCTGGAACGGCTGGCTGGCTGAGAGAAGCAGCTCGGGTGAGATCGCCGAGGCGCGCGGGCCTTACCGGGCGGGGTGGCAAGTGGCCAGAGTTACTCCCTTCCCCCTTCCCGGGCCGGCTGGGAGAATTGGAGAGGCGGTCCCCTGAAACAAAGACGGCTGGCGCCCACACCACGCGCAGCCCCCGGACCAACTGAGAGAATTGGATCGGAAACCCCCAGGCCGCGGAGAACGGTGACGGGTGGGGGAGGCCCCTTCCAAACCCGTGACTCCTGGGGAACGTGCACTCTCTCGGGCGGGCCGCTGCCGCTGGCGCCCTCCCGCCACGCTTGTTGCCCAGGGCCAACTAGGAAATTCGGACGGGCTGTTTCCCTGGCTGCGGCGACCAGCAACCCTCCCTGCGTTCGGACCCCGGGCCGGCTCAAGCCGTTTCGGCTAGCGAATCCCCAGGACGGCGAGAGTTTTCCAAAGTTTAAGGTTCCACAGCACCTTTTACTGGTGGGACCCGCAGACAAACGGGTGCCACGAGCGCCACCTACTGGGCAGGATAAGAAAAACAGAACCCAGAGATTTCACAGAAAAATATTACAACCTTGCTGGGTCCAACACCAAGAGAAATCTGAATAAATGCCCAGACGCCAGCAGCAGAAGATAACTGTCCACGCTCAAAAGATTGAGAATATGGCTCAGTCAAAGGAACAAACCAATAGCTCAAATGAGACACAAGAGCTGAGACAACTAATGCTGAATATACGAACAGAAATGGAAAACCTCTTCAAAAATGAAGTCGATAAATTGAGGGAGGACATGAAGAGGACATGGGCTGAACATAAAGAAGAAATAGAAAAACTGAAAAAACAAATCGCAGAACTTATGGAAGTGAAGGATAAAGTAGCAAACATAGAAAAAATAATGGATAGCTACAATGATAGATTTAAAGAGACAGAAGATAGAATTAGTGATTTGGAGGATGGAACATCTGAATCCCAAAAAGAAACAGAAACTATAGGGAAAAGAATGGAAAAATTTGAACAGGGTATCAGGGAACTCAAGGACAATATGAACCGCACAAATATACGTGTTGTGGGTGTCCCAGAAGGAGAAGAGAAGGGAAAAGGAGGAGAAAAACTAATGGAAGAAATTATCACTGAAAATTTCCCAACTCTTATGAAAGACCTAAAATTACAGATCCAAGAAGTGCAGCGCACCCCAAAGAGATTAGACCCAAATAGGCGTTCTCCAAGACACTTACTAGTTAGAATGTCAGAGGTCAAAGAGAAAGAGAAGATCTTGAAAGCAGCAAGAGAAAAACAATCCATTACATACAAGGGAAACCCAATAAGATTTTGTGTAGATTTCTCAGCAGAAACCATGGAAGCTAGAAGACAGTGGGATGATATATTTAAAATACTAAAAGAGAAAAACTGCCAACCAAGACTCCTATATCCAGCAAAATTATCCTTCAAAAATGAGGGAGAAATTAAAACATTCTCAGACAAAAAGTCACTGAAAGAATTTGTGACCAAGAGACCAGCTCTGCAAGAAATACTAAAGGGAGCACTAGAGTCAGATACAAAAAGACAGAAGAGAGAGATATGGAAAAGAGTGTAGAAAGAAGGAAAATCAGATATGATATATATAATACAAAAGGCAAAATGTTAGAGGAAAATATTATCCAAACAGTAATAACACTAAATGTCAATGGACTGAATTCCCCAATCAAAAGACATAGATTGGCAGAATGGATTAAAAAACAGGATCCTTCTATATGCTGTCTACAGGAAACACATCTTAGACCCAAAGATAAACATAGGTTGAAAGTGAAAGGTTGGGAAAAGATATTTCATGCAAATAACAACCAGAAAAGAGCAGGAGTGGCTATACTAATATCCAACAAATTAGACTTCAAATGTAAAACAGTTAAAAGAGACAAAGAAGGACACTATATACTAATAAAAGGAACAATTAAACAAGAAGACATAACAATCATAAATATTTACGCACCGAATCAGAATGCCCCAAAATACGTGAGGAATATACTGCAAACATTGAAAAGGGAAATAGACTCATATACCATAATAGTTGGAGACTTCAATTCCCCACTCTCATCAAGGGACAGAACATCTAGACAGAGGATCAACAAAGAAATAGAGAATCTGAATATTACTATAAATGAACTAGACTTAATAGACATTTATAGGACATTACATCCCACAACAGCAGGATACACCTTTTTCTCAAGTGCTCATGGATCATTCTCAAAGATAGACCATATGCTGGGTCACAAAGCAAGTCTTAACAAATTTAAAAAGATTGAAATCTTACACAACACTTTCTCGGACCATAAAGGAATGATGTTGGAAATCAATAATAGGCAGAGTGCCAGAAAATTCACAAATACGTGGAGGCTCAACAACACACTCCTAAACAACGACTGGGTCAAAGAAGAAATTGCAAGGGAAATTAGCAAATACCTCGAGGCGAATGAAAATGAAAACACAACATATCAAAACCTATGGGACGCAGCAAAGGCAGTGCTAAGAGGGAAATTTATTGCTCTAAATGCCTATATCAGAAAAGAAGAAAAGGCAAAAATTCAGGAATTAACTATCCATTTGGAAGAACTGGAGAAAGAACAGCAAGCTAACCCCAAAGTAAGCAAAAGGAAAGAAATAACAAAGATTAGAGCACAAATAAATGAAATTGAAAACATGAAAACAATAGAGAATATCAATAAGGCCAGAAGTTGGTTCTATGAGAAAATCAATAAGATTGATGGGCCCTTAGCAAGATTCACAAAAAGAAGAAGAGAGAGGATGCAAATAAATAAGATCAGAAATGGAAGAGGAGACATAACTACTGACCTCACAGAAATAAAGGAGGTAATAACAGGATACTATGAACAACTTTACGCTAATAAATACAACAATTTAGAGGAAATGGACGGGTTCCTGGAAAGACATGAACAACCAACTTTGACTCAAGAAGACATAGATGACCTCAACAAACCAATCACAAGTAAAGAAATTGAATTAGTCATTCAAAAGCTTCCTAAAAAGAAAAGTCCAGGACCAGATGGCTTCACATGTGAATTCTACCAAACGTTCCAGAAAGAATTAGTACCAATTCTCTTCAAACTCTTCAAAAAAATCGAAGTGGAGGGAAAACTACCTAATTCATTCTATGAAGCCAACATCACCCTCATACCAAAACCAGGCAAAGATATTACAAAAAAAGAAAACTACAGACCAATCTCTCTAATGAATACAGATGCAAAAATCCTCAATAAAATTCTAGCAAATCGTATCCAACAGCACATTAAAAGAATTATACATCATGACCAAGTAGGATTCATCCCAGGTATGCAAGGATGGTTCAACATAAGAAAATCAATTAATGTAATACACCATATCGACAAATCAAAGCAGAAAAATCACATGATCATCTCAATTGATGCAGAGAAGGCATTCGACAAGATTCAACATCCTTTCCTGTTGAAAACACTTCAAAAGATAGGAATACAAGGGAACTTCCTTAAAATGATAGAGGGAATATATGAAAAACCCACAGCTAATATCATCCTCAATGGGGAAAAATTGAAAACTTTCCCCCTAAGATCAGGAACAAGACAAGGATGTCCACTATCACCACTATTATTCAACATTGTGTTGGAGGTTCTAGCCAGAGCAATTAGACAAGAAAAAGAAATACAAGGCATCAAAATTGGAAAGGAAGAAGTAAAACTATCACTGTTTGCAGACGATATGATACTATACGTCGAAAACCCGGAAAAATCCACAACAAAACTACTAGAGCTAATAAATGAGTACAGCAAAGTAGCAGGTTACAAGATCAACATTCAAAAATCTGTAGCATTTCTATACACTAGTAATGAACAAGCTGAGGGGGAAATCAAGAAACGAATCCCATTTACAATTGCAACTAAAAGAATAAAATACCTAGGAATAAATTTAACTAAAGAGACAAAAAACCTATATAAAGAAAACTACAAAAAACTGCTAAAAGAAATCACAGAAGACCTAAATAGATGGAAGGGCATACCGTGTTCATGGATTGGAAGACTAAATATAGTTAAGATGTCAATCCTACCTAAATTGATTTACAGATTCAATGCAATACCAATCAAAATCCCAACAACTTATTTTTCAGAAATAGAAAAACCAATAAGCAAATTTATCTGGAAGGGCAGGGTGCCCCGAATTGCTAAAAACATCTTGAGGAAAAAAAACGAAGCTGGAGGTCTCGCGCTGCCTGACTTTAAGGCATATTATGAAGCCACAGTGGTCAAAACAGCATGGTATTGGCATACAGATAGATATATCGACCAATGGAATCGAATAGAGAGCTCAGATATAGACCCTCTCATCTATGGACATTTGATCTTTGATAAGGCAGTCAAGCCAACTCACCTGGGACAGAGCAGTCTCTTCAATAAATGGTGCCTAGAGAACTGGATATCCATATGCAAAAGAATGAAAGAAGACCCATCTCTCACACCCTATACAAAAGTTAACTCAAAATGGATCAAAGATCTAAACATTAGGTCTAAGACCATAAAACAGTTAGAGGAAAATGTTGGGAGATATCTTATGGATCTTACAACTGGAGGCGGTTTTATGGACCTTAAACCTAAAGCAAGAGCACTGAAGAAGGAAATAAATAAATGGGAACTCCTCAAAATTAAACACTTTTGTGCATCAAAGAACTTCATCAAGAAAGTAGAAAGACAGCCTTCACAATGGGAGACAATATTTGGAAATGATATATCAGATAAAGGTCTAGTATCCAGAATTTATAAAGAGATTGTTCATCTCAACAACAAAAAGACAGCCAACCCAATTACAAAATGGGAAAAAGACTTGAACAGACACCTCTCAGAAGAGGAAATACGGATGGCCAAGAGGCACATGAAGAGATGCTCAATGTCCCTGGCCATTAGAGAAATGCAAATCAAAACCACAATGAGATATCATCTCACACCCACCAGAATGGCCATTATCAACAAAACAGAAAATGGCAAGTGCTGGAGAGGATGCGGAGAAAGAGGCACACTTATCCACTGTTGGTGGGAATGTCAAAGGGTGCAACCACTGTGGAAGGCAGTTTGGCGGTTCCTCAAAAAGCTGAATATAGAACTGCCATACGACCCAGCAATACCATTGCTAGGTATCTACTCAAAGGACTTAAGGGCAAAGACACAAACGGACATTTGCACACCAATGTTTATAGCAGCATTATTTACAATTGCAAAGAGATGGAAACAGCCAAAATCTCCATCAACAGAAGAGTGGCTAAACAAACTGTGGTATATACATACGATGGAATATTATGCAGCTTTAAGACAAGATAAACTTATGAACCATGTAATAACATGGATGGACCTAGAGAATATTATGCTGAGTGAATCCAGCCAAAATCTAAAGGACAAATACTGTATGGTCCCACTGATGTGAACGGACATTCGAGAATAAACTTGAAATATGTCATTGGTAACAGAGTTCAGCAGGAGTTAGAAACAGGGTAAGACAATGGGTAATTGAAGCTGAAGGGATACAGACTGTGCAACAGGACTAGATACAAAAACTCAAAAATGGACAGCACAATAATACCTAATTGTAAAGTAATCATGATAAAACACTGAATGAAGCTGCATCTGAGCTATAGGTTTTTGTTTTGTTTTGTGTTGTTTTGTTTTGATTTTACTATTATTACTTTTATTTTTTTCTCTATATTAACATTCTATATCTTTTTCGGTTATGTTGCTAGTTCTTCTAAACCAATGCAAATGTACTAAGAAATGATGATCATGCATCTATGTGATGATGTTAAGAATTAATGATTGCATGTGTAGAATGGTATGATCTCTAAATGTTGGGTTAATTTCTTTTTTTCCGTTAATTAAAAAACAAAAAAAAAGAGAAGGGATAATTGGAGCTGAAGGGATACAGACTGTACAACGGGACTGGATATAAAAACTCAAAAATGGACAGCACAATACTACCCAATTGTAATGCAATTATGTTAAAACACTGAATGAAGCTGCATGTGAGGTATAAGTTTTTTGTTTTTGTTTTTTTTGTGTTTTTTCTTTCTATTATTGTTTTAATTCTTATTCTGTTGTCTTTTTATTTCTTTTTCTAAATCGATGCAAATGTACTAAGAAATGATGAATATGCAACTATGTGATGTTATTAAGAATTACTGATTGTACATGTAGATTGGAATGATTTCTAATTGTTTTGTTAATTCTTTTTTTAATTAATAAAAAAAATCAAAAAAAAAAAAAAAAAAGAGAAATGGTATTTGCAACAGATGCATCATTCTGTATTATTGAATACAAAAGTCCTCCATATTTTATATGAGTTTCTAAAACCTACCATATGGATTTCCAAAACCATGATACAGCTGGGATTTTAATTATAGTCATGCTGCAATGAAAAATAATGTGGAATTATTTCTCTGCACCAAGCATGCAACTTGCATTAGTGTCCCAGGTTTTGAAAAGAATTGAAGCAGTGTCTCTGAAATATAGCCTGATTTGCAGAAGCATAAATTAAGACACAAATCAGTGCCAGGAAAGACATCCTATTATTGGCTTTCAGACCTTTAGTTTCCGACATAGTGAAGGATGTTTTTTAATAAGAAACTTGCTGGATTTTGAAGTGGGTTTTGTGTGTAAAAAGACTGAAGGAAAAGTGACCAAGGCCTCTTTCCGTAGATATGAATAATCTCTCAAAAGATATTCTCTTTTTATGCTTTATTCTCTCTCCCTTTTTGCTTCCCTTTAAAGGCCAACTATTCCAGTAATATGAAACTGCTCTAGTATCCCCTCTTCCACAAAGCTTCCTTGATCCTTCTTAGTCTTAAGTTGATTCTGTAATCTTTTTCTGTGTTTATACTAATACCCTCAATATAGCTTTAGCATGACCAGTCCATCTGCCTCATTTATCTGTAATTTTCAGTGTAGGTGTTTTTCTCTAGACTCTGAGCACCTTGAGAGCAGGAACTGCATCATATTCAGTCTAATGGAGCCCATGATACACTGCTCATTAAAAGACTGAATCACCTAATGCCACTAAAATAGTATCAAATGGGAAATTATCCTATTTTAGTTAGAAAAAGCAAATGCATAGCTCACCAGAAATATAAAGATTGTTGCTGTTATTCCTTTTATTCTTCCTGTTTCATTGTCAGGATTGATCTCTTCTTATAGTGGATCAGGAGAAGATGACTTTGAGCCCTGTGTAAGCTACCTGAAGCAGTGACTGAGAGAATCAGTCGAGGAAACAAGGCTAAATCACAAATGAAATTTAAAGTTGGTTGAAAAACTAATAAAAAATTAAGGAATGGGGGATAATCGATTGCTTTGGAGGCCTAATAGGTGCCCTATATTCTTGTCATTGCATTATCATAATGACTTTGGTATGGAGGTTTTAACTGTTTTACAATGTGGGTACTGAGGCTAAGCAGATTTTAAATCAATAATAGTAACAAGAAAGAGACCCACTTTTAACATTCTGTGGTTTATTTAGAACTTATGTGTGTATGTATATATTTCAGAATTGGGATCACATAATATGTATATTTGTGTTCTGCTTCCTTCATTTAATGTTTTATTGAAATGATCTCCAATGCTATTCATATCTATGATATTATATATGAATAGCTACCTATATTCTATTCATTTATCAATCCATTCATTCATTGGCCACTTACTGAACATTACTGTGTGCCATGCAGTGTGCCCCCAGGGATAAAAAAAGTCAACAGTTCCTGCTCTCTCTCTTGTATCTTTGAAGAAAATCTTTGTAATTTACTTCAAAGATATAATGGTGTGGTGACACTGTTGGTTGGCTAACTCAGCATTCTTTTTCACTTCTGCCTTTTAAGTCACCTCCACAAATCAAGGCTGAAAAAGGAATATACACTTTTCTCATTTCTCTTCCAACTAGGGTTGGCAGTGTAACCCAGCTGTGGCCTATAGGATTTAAATTGAAGTCTGTTTATGGATTTCTGGGAAGTTTTTCTTTTTTTTTTCTTAAGACAGGGGACTGGTGCATTGAGGTTACTGACCATTACCTCTTCCTGTCTGTCTCCAAAGCAGATATGATGCTTGGAGCCATGCCTGCCATCTTTCAGTATGAGATTTAAAAACCAACATTCAAAGGATGTCAAGGCAGAGGTATTGAAAGATCCTGGGATGCTGGTAGCATTGTTGAGCATGTAAAGCAGTGACAGCCACTATCAGTGACAGTAGATTCATTGTCAGAACAACTCTTAACTGCTTAAAACTCCATTAGTAATTTCTAATGATATGTATTTTTTAGTCAACATGCATTGGGTGCCTTTAGAATGCTTTACTTTTTTTTTTAAATAATTATTTTCTTAATTTGCCTGGCAGCTATGAAAAATACCACAAAATGGGTTGACCTAAACAAAAGCATTTTATTGTCCCGTGGTTTTGAACACTAGCAGACTTTTATTCTTCCAGAAGAGAGTAGTTTTTCTGGTCTTGTCTTCTGGCAATCTTTGAGATTCCTTGGCTTATATTTCTACCTCTGTGTTCACATGGTAATGTTCTCTTTTCTCTGTCTGCTCTTCCTTCTTCCCGTGATCTTCTCTGTATAAAACCATCAGTAATCAGGATTAAGACCTAATCTCATCCAGTTGGACCACAACTTAATTATTAAGATAATATTTTTAAGAGGTCCTTTTTATAGTGGATTAAGACTAAAAACATATTCTTTCTACGGTAAATCACTCAGCTACCACAATTATGTTATAATGAATAACATCATATACAATATTTTGAACCCATTTATAATTATTTGAATAAGATACATTTCTAGATGTATAATTGCTGGATTTGAGGGTGTAACTTTTGATGCATTTGGCCAAATTGCCACCTTAAAAGTTTGGAACATTTTACATTCCCAAATATTTGAGCACACCCATTTCAAATGACAAGTCTTCTTAATATATATTTTCGATGCAATATATTCCTTCAATGACAGTAAAAGTTGATTTGAGTTCAGAACATCTGCTGTCTATGAGAAAGCAGGATTAAAAGAGAAGTAGTTGAAGACTAATGGATACCCAGGAGCCTTTTGTAAAAAGGGAATATTGCCCTGTGTGAACTCTGCAGGTGAAAATAAAACCAAATCTTGTTATCTAAGATGACAGGAACAGAAAGAACTGCAGTGTCAGGAGTAATTGTGCTCATCCAACTTGTATTTTTTCATATCATTCTGAAATATTTGGGTAATTTTTAACTCAGGAATGCATTGAGATTTTATGTAAGTTTCATGAAATTTCCAGCCAATAGATATGATACTGTTCATTAAAAAAGAAATGCCAGTTTAAGCTATTGTGTTCATCTGTTATTATAATTTCTTATCCTTTTTACTAAAAAGCAGTGGTCATCAACTAAATTCCTCAAAAATCCTCACAATTTGCAAACTCATTTACATAAAATATGAAAATCCCATTGGCAGAACGGATCGGATCTCTTCTCTTGAACATACGCTTACGTGATTTTGAGCTATGGAGTATATATTAACCTAGTCATTATGTTCAGAATTCTCATGTAAAAGGCAGAAATCTTTCCTTTAGAAATTGTTTTCTAGAACCCTAAATATGACCTAATTAGAAGTACAGACATAACCATAAAAGAGCTTATATAATCTCTTCAGTCAATTATAGAAGACTTTGCTAAGGGAATACTCCAGGTTTAAATCATTTTCATTACAGTATAGAGTTATTTTATGCTCAATCAGCACTGGCTTTTTCACCTTAATCATAGAAAGGAGTCATTTCAATCCATTCCTTGCTTATACTGGTGTCAGTTAAGCTACTGCTTGAATAGACTCACTGATGCAGAAAATTTGGATGACTGGCTTGCGTGTAACTTCGCAAAACAGGACAGAAATAGCTGAGCAGTCTATAAGATGACTCACTGAAGTCAAGCCAAGTGCGAAATCAACTTAGAAGCAGCCCAGTCCAAATATTGAAGTGTGCCAGAAGGTAAGATTTCTAGAAAGTGTGTCTTTTAAACCTTTCTCAAAATATCATCATTGCCCTTCCTATTTAACTATGTTAAGTGGGGATGATGTTGCTTTGTCTGAGGCAAGTGGTTTTGAAAGTTCTGAAGAGCAAACATGGGTCTCAACAGTATTTACAGTTTGCTGTCTATCTGCTTACTTTTTTTTTTTTTTTTTACCATATTGACATACCAGCTTTTCCCCTCAAAAGTCCTGTTACTATCCTGGGTATCAAAATCCACATTTACCTTTCTGCTGCTGACTAAAACAACACTTAGGTGATCTAAAGTGTATTTTATCCATATTTGGGGGTTCTTTATACACTTAAATGCAGTTTCAGCCAAAGTGACTTTGCTGATTGGGCATTCTGCTGTTAGTTTAGCATCACCGGTAATTGGCCAAATTCCAGAGCATGACTCATGCAGAATCTGATATCCTTTGCAAGGGGACATTGATGGAACTGTTCAAGCCCTAAGTGATGTCTGTGGAAATCCTGGTTTTTATCCTTCATCTCGCAGGGTGGCATGACTACCCATGTCAGTGGCTTTCAGCTCAGTACTAGCTCAACAAAGCAAACACAAGATTTTCTGAAGACAAATGTGTTTTTCTTACTCTTTCAGTTCTTTTTTTTTGGTCAATATCTTAGTTTAATATAGCAACTTACAAAGATAGCTCAAAGACTATGGCAGATCATAAGTATATTTGGAGGGGTGATGGTTTCTGTGGTGCCATTTGGTATATTTGAAAAGATATTTTAAAGATCATCTGCCTAAATGTAATATGACACTCTGATTTTCAGAAAAAGCACACCATCAGCATTTTTCTTTTGCCATCTCAGAGATTTTTATTAATAGCACATTTAGTTAATTGAGTAGTTGGTGACATTAATTCTAATTTTAAGTATGCTTATACCAAAAAAAGTAAGTTTATTGAGAAAAAAATACCTTAATACTCTTATTTTACTGGTACTTAAACATTTTTTAATAAAGTCAGTGATAGTCTGTGCATACATACTGCTTTGTTGTCAACTTCATTTATGTTGTAACAATCACAGCCTGATATGATAAACTTGATCTACTAATAGAAGATGAACTTGATTGGTTCATTCATTCATTTATTCAATCAATGAATGATTTATTCAGTTCCTTCTCTGTGTTAGATCATATGCTGATGATGCAAAACTAAGCAAAAATAGACACGTTCCCTGTACTCTTGGGGATAATTGTAAAGTAGGGGAGACAGATATTAATCAAATTTATTATAAATTGCAGCTGTGATAAGATCTACATATAGAAGAGGTACATTATTTACATAATGAGGGATTTTACCTAGTCACAGAAGTCAAGGAGGGCTTTCTTGAGGAGGTGTTGCCTGATTTGATGTCTGGAAGATTCTCAGGAGTTAACTAGGGGAAGAGGTAGAGGAGGAAGGAGCAGCAGGTCCAAAGAACCTGTGGCAGGAGGGAGCAATGCGAACAAGAAGAACTGAAGGAAGACCAGTGTGGCTGAAGTACTGAGAAGAATGTAGCTCATTGTGAGGCTGTAGGGGGTATTAATAGTCACCACTGCAGACCTAAAAGAGTTCTAGCTTTATTTTAAGAACAATGGAAACTCTTTAAAGGTTTTTAAGTAGGTAATGCAGGGAACAGGGCAGAATCCATGCAATAAGATAAAATTCCTGTGCTAAAATGATCATTCAGGCTATGAAGGGTAGAAAGAATTGAAGGCTTGTGATACGAGTGCATAGCAATTGTCTGATTAGGGCTTTCTGGGATTTTGCAAAGGACCGAAGGGTAATAACAGGTAGAAAGCGTTGTACAATCAGGGTTCTAGAAATTGGCAATAATTGTAATTCCAAATACCTATTCCATTAACTGTCAATACAGCATTTATAATTATAATGATTATTTGGTGAGGTAAGTTAAAGACTGGAATGAATATCCTAATACATAAATCTTTTTGTTCTTGTTTGTTTATCTCCTTGGGACAAATTTCTAGAAGTGAGATTACTGGGTGTATATGTTTAACATTTCAACATATTGATAAATTCTCTGTGCTCCAGAAAGTTTGAAATAATATAATTTTTATCTGTTTTGGAGATAATGTCCATTTTCCCATACCTTTGCCAAGGCTGTATGTGCTCCTTTTTATTAATATTATTTTTTGTTAATCTCATAGATTACAGGTAATACCTTGTTGCTATTTTCATTTTTTTCTTTTGTTGATGTCATTGTTTTTAACAGCCCTGTATAATGTTTTGCTGCATTCCTTCCATTTTAAGGAATTACTCTACAATGGTTAAAGATTCTCAAAATATTATAGTGATTAACATATGTGTCTTTGTAGATTTTGGAGCCATCTTTTGATTAAGGGATAGTATAAGAATTTTAGTGGAATCAGATGCAGTCTTCAATATTAAAACAGACACGTTTTCCTTGGTATTGTTATGCAAAGCCCTATTTTTTTCAGGACTAAACAGTTCACAAATGTTTTTCTCCATGGTTGAAACTCTGAAATAGCCCCCTGTATTATTATACAAAGACAGATGTGCCTTTAGATTTAGATGTAGATTTAAATGTTTTGCTACTTCTGAGTAGACTACTTGAAGACTATAAAAGTGACATACTTGTTTTAAGAATCTTTAATCTAGGATGAAATCACTGGTAGGAACACTTCCATAATGTCCAATTTAAATAGAACTGGCATGTTTTCTAGGAATAAACAAAAGACTTTTCAAAAGTTGATGCAATATTATGTGCGCCTAGAGAAGAAATTCTGTTTCTTAACAGCTCCCCTGTCTGTCCTGGTCCTTGATTCAGCATTCATTTTGCTCAGTCTGTCATCTTTGTCTCTGTTGGCTGGCAGTGAACTTTATTCACTGTTTGATTCTGTAGGCAGAAAGTTTTCAGTTACACCTTGTAGCTCCTGAACCCTTGGGGACTAGCTTTAGTCCTAGTATTACAATTTGCATGAATATATCAAAAATATATATTTAAAATGTCTCCTTTGGCCTTAGAATGAATACCTTGGAAGTATTTCTCCTAGCCCTAAGCTTTGATATAACTTACAATGGAGTAAATACGCATAGGAGTTTCAATTTCAATAGTTCTATGTTTTGATACCATGGTGACAGACATCAGGAAATACTTAGAATTAATGATGCTTTCAGTTAATTTGAAAAGGAAATGTATTTTTAATTCCTGCAGATACTTGGTTAAATTATCGTCTTTTATACAAACTCATTTCTGGCATAAATGAATTGGAAATGTCGGTTTCAAGAATTATTTTTAATCCATATAGCATGCTTACTTTTGCCTAATTTTATCACGTTATTATAAACCGCATTATAGAAATAAAAAAGGGAAAGCAGATGGCTTAGGGTTATGAGTTTATCTATATAACACTTTCGGTATTTAAAGAATTGTGTTTGAAATTGCTGAACTATATTTTAATATTTAAATATCTGCAACTTTAATCTTTTTTTTTTTAGTTTTTTTGATCTTCACTGAGTTAAAGTTTAAAGGTTGTTTTTTTTAAGTTCATCTTTAACACAGATGCAAATAAACAAACATTTGGAGTGATCCTGATATTCCCTTCATATTTCAGTAACCAAGTTGTTAGATTCTTTGCAGTAGCATTTGAAATATTTCTATTTCATTACTTTCCCTGCAATTAACCCAGGTTTCCATTTCATCTCACCTGTGTGATTTTTGTAATAATCTCATGACTTCTCTGACCTCAGTCTTTTCCTCCACGCACTGCATCACCATTTGATCTTCCACAAAACACTATTCTCGTTTTCGTAGTAATTATTCTGTATTGTGTTGTAGAAAGGGTATGGGTTTGGGAACTGATCCTACTTTATCATCTATATGACATGGAGCACATTTCTCTTAGCCTTAGAGATGATACTCCCTTTTATTGTTAAAATAACAATTTTAACAATAAAAAGCGTATAATAGTTTGACTTATGATGAAATGAAAACTATGATTCTTCTCTTAATATTTCTTATCTGAAGAATAAATTTCAAATACTTCTCATCTAAAGAATAAAGTCCAAAATTCTTTGCATCCCAAATCAACCCATCTTGTGACTGAGGAAACATCTGAAAAGTATTGATTTACTTATGAGGCCACCATTTTAGCCAAAGCTCATTCAGAGATCTTAAACCCATTATCCTTGGCATCTTCATTTCTGTACCTCTAGTTTTATTGGTACTAATGCCATCTGAAATTTGTCCCTCTACCTTTACCATTCATTGAAATGTCTCCAACCCATTACCAGCTATAATGGCATCTCTTCCAAATTCCTGACCAAAAATATCCAGCCTACAGTGATTTTTTTTTCTTTTTTAATTTGTACTGCACTGTGCTTTTTACTTTTTTATGATACTTAACGGTTACTACTTTGATTAATAGTTTTAGCTTGGTAAAGCTGCCAGAATGCAAAACACCAGAGAGTGATCAGCTTTTAATAAGGGAATTTATTTAGTTACGAATTTATAGTTCTTTAGAGGAAAGGCAGCTAGCTTTCATCTGAGTTTATCTGTCACATGGGAAGACACATGGTCATGTCTTGCTGGCCTTCTCTCATGGCTCTGGGTCCTAGCGGCTTTACCTGGGGCAATTCCTTTCTGTATCTCGAAACATCTGGGCTGAGCTGCAAGTGCTGAGATGAAGTATGTTGAGCTGCTGAGCTCTCTTCTGATCTCTCTTTTTTAAGCCTCTAGCTAATTGAATTAAACAACACTCATTGTGGACAGCACTCCTCTTAGCCTGTGACAGATGTAGTCATCCATAGATGATTTGTTGATGATTTAAGTCTACAGCAGTGGAACAACAGGGCATCATTACCTGGCCAAGTTGGCATCTGAATGTAACCACTACAATTGTGTTAAGGTCTTTTCTAAGACATTACTAGGTTATTAAAAGCAGGAGCATGCTTATAGCACTTAGAACTATACTCATGCATGTTTATAGCACTTAGAATGGTATCAGACACAAGGAAAGATTTCAATAACCATTTGGTGAATTAACATATCATTTAGCTTCTTAATATTCATAAGGATCCTATTATTTCAGAATTCTTTCTCATGGAGATGAATCTTTTCCCTCAATTTTAGATTCTGTTAAGCAATAAAACCATTAATGTTCTAATTGTCCTTTTCCTGTATTGGATTAAGGAAACAAGCCATTTCATCAATGCAGGATATATATCACTTGAGTATTTTTTTTTAATATTATTATTTAGAGAACTGACTCAGACTGGCTAAAAAACAGAAATGTCCCCTAATGATCAGAGTTTGACAACTCTGCTTCCATTCAAGAAAGAGCCTGAGGCATCCCCAGTTAATTTTTTCTTCTAAAAAATATCAGGTTTATTTCCATCCTAAATCCATCTGGATATATAAGGTTATTTTGTGTTATTGAATGAGTGTCCTTTTATTCAGAAGAACATGTTAAACAATTCCCCAAATAATGCATACTATCTTGTTATATACCACAAGGGTAAAAATGTCTCTTAAGCTGTCTAATACATTTTCCATATATCCAGGCAAGTTTTACCTAAACTGTTTCTAACAGGAAGACAGCTTTTCTAGACTTAATTATCCCAAGGAAAGATGATTTCATATTTCCCCTTATAAAATAAGGATCTTAACAAATGGCTGTGATAAATGAACCCAAGAGCTATTACAGGAAATAGGTCAGTGAAAATGTTGGATAGAAGAAATCAAAGAAGAAAAATCTCACCTTGTTTGATATTAGATAAGCTTAAAGCATAGGCTTTTAATGATGCCTCTCAGGAAAACTCTGCTTTGAGATACAGAATGAAGAGAAGATGATGAATATTGATAGAAGGGGAGAGGGGAAAAAAAAGACCATTCGAGAAAACTGAAAAATAAATATTAGGAATCAAGTGAAAGAAAGGGATCTCGAGAGAAAAATACTCATAAGTAAATGAAATCTAAAAGTCACAGACTGACCCCAAACTGGAGGTTTTTTCTAGATTGCATCTTTAAGAGACATTCATTCTGTCTGTCACTCTGAAGTTTAAGAAACTGTAAGAATCCCTCGTATTGTCTTATTAATTTAAATATCTTTTAAACCCTCAATACTAAGTTTTTGTATTGCTTCCCTTAGGGAGAAAGATCTCTCTATTTTCTTTTTAGTTAGTTTTTATATGAGAATTAAATGTAAAGATTGCTTTTCCAAGGATTGATACCCCTGACTATTTGAAAAAGAACACTTTATTCATTTAATGTAGAATATACTTGTTCCTTGGTCTACCTCTCCAGACTTCTAGCAGATAAAGGGTAATTAAAATAATCTATGAATATGGTAGTTCTTTTCCTTCTTTTTCTTTGTCTGTATCTATGTTTGCTTTAGGAATTTTATGAAAATGTCCATGAAAGATGACTGTTTTACCCCTGATGTCACTGATAGAAAGTGAGCCATATTCAGTAAGCAGGTAAAGCACAATAGGAAGCAGGGCTTTTAACGATTTTATCATTATTTGAGACCAGGAAAACATAAAACAAAATCTTTGTGATTTTGTACTAAATTTTCATTGTATTACATTTTACAATTTATGTTACATATATTCCTTTTATGAATAAAATACGTTTTTAAATATAAAGGAGAAACTGATGTCATATTATTGTTAACTTCTGTATTTTGAAAATATTCACTGAAACATTCCCTGTCCCCTGTTTCATAAGGATAAAATAATTTTGCTTTTGAGGACAAAGTTTACGTGTCAGTGTGTGTTTCCTAAATGCAATCATTTACTTGGTTGTGTTTTTGACTATGACTTGCTTTTTTTTTTCTTTCGCGTGACCTGAAACTGAGAATCGAACCCAGGTCTCTGGCATGACAGGCAAGAACTAGCCACTGTGGCCCGCCCTCTGACTTGCTTTTACTTCTACTGAAATAATGCATTATTCTTTGCTTCTAAAAAGCCATGTGTGTTTTTCAATTCGCTCTTCAACACATGAAGGTAGAATAAAAATTGCCATTGTGTTCAACAGCTCTTTCTCAAAAATATTTAAAGGAAAACTACATGCAGTTTTGAAATAATACGTCTCTTATCTGGTCTCCTGATCAATATTGAACTTATTCAGAATGGTCTTTGGCGCTAGAAGTTTTGTCTAAACTGGAGAAAATGAACTTGTTCCACATGAGTTTAAAACTTTGAATTAAGTTTTATAAGCACAAGACCAAAGAACAGAGTTAAATAAATAAACAAACAAAAAAAAGATATTTACATATAATGAGTTAGTTCTGTCAAGTGTTTTGAATTTTTATTGACTTTAAATTAAAAAATGCACATGAAAAGTGAGTTCCACTTGTTGTTTCCTATATATTTTATTTCTTCCTCAACTCCTTGGTTGTGTTTACTGTCCAGTTTACAAATAATGAAAGACTTGGATGAGCAATATGTTTTTAAAATGAATTAATATATTCAAAGCTTACCTCATTTATTCCCACTACAAATTATATTGCCATTAACTCAAAATATAAATAAGGTAAGAAAATCATACAATTTGATCTGTAAGGTAAAGCCAGTCAGAAGAAGGAACAATGTTTGAAACTCTTATTAAATACATGAATCTAGATAGTAGAAAAATAATTAAATAAAACAAAAGACAAGTAAAAAACTTGTATAGAGCTATTCTGGTAATGTATGTGGGTGGGACTTTCAGATTTTTTAAAATTTTTATTTTGGCAAGTAAAATGTACTCAGATTATTTTTCATTTTTATATTTTGAATTTCATTGTTATGAAATACAACATATTCAGGAAAGTCTAAAAAACGAAAAATATGTACTTTATTGCCATGAAACATCTATGCAACCACACCTGACATGGATCTTTACCCATAAACCCCAAAGCCCTCACATCTCCCCCTCAATCACCATCTGCTTCTTAGTCCCCTCATAACTTTTAGACAGATGTTTATGTTACACATTTCCTTCCTTTTATTATAGTTTTTGTTCCTAAGTGTGCATCCATAGGCACTGTAATTTAGTTCATTATTATGATTTCTTAAATGCAATCATTCAATTTGCGTCTGTTCATCTATCTGGTTTTCTTCCGACATGTTTGTGAGATTTAATCACGCTATTCGTGTATAGTTGTCCTTCTTAGTGTTCATTGCTTTATAGTACTTATCATATGGCTATTTCACAAGTTTCACATCCATTCTACTTTTTATGGGCATTTGAGTTGTTTCCAATTTTTATCTTCATGTCACCTATGTTCTTTGATAAAGAACTGCTAGATACGCGTTATCATCTGCTTTAGTAGATGATGACAAACTTTTCCAAAGTGGCTATAAATGTACTCTCCCACCAGAAATAGACTATTTTTCTATTCCTTCACCTCCTTACTAATCTTCGATATTTGTTAGGCTTTTATGGGATAGCCACTGTGAGTAGCATGTTGTCATATTTCAAGCTGGGTTTAATTTGCGTATCTCTGACTAATGAAGTTGAATTCCATTTGAATATTTGTGAAGCGCTTGAATATTTTGTTATCTTTTTTCTATTGGGTTGTCTTTATTTCACATATTAATTTATATGATTGACACACACAGTATTAAAATACTTTTGTGTTTCTATTAAAATACTGTGTTGGTTATGTCTGCTGTAAATATGTTTTATCATTGTGAGGCTTGCTTTTTCACTGCCTATGCTTCCTGCTGAGAATATAATTTTTATGTTGTCTAATTTATCGTTATTTTCTTCATGGTTAATATTTATTGTGTCCTGTTTGAAGTCTTTCTGTCCCTATTATGAAGGTACTTAATTTTCTTTTAGTTGCTTTATGTTTTGCATTTCATATTTTAACTCTGTAGTGTATCTGGAAATGATTTTTGTGTATCATGTGAAATAGATACCAGTTTTCATTCTACTCCATATAGAAATCAAGTTGTCCTAAAACTGATGATTGAAACACTACCCATTCTCTACTGTATGAAGTGCTAACTGTTAAAAATCAAGTATCCATATAAGCATGGGTCTGTTAATGGACTTTTCGTTTTGTTTTATTGGTTAACTTCTCTGTCCTTGTGCCGATACCACATTTTCTTAATAAGGGTATTTTCATAATAACTCCTGATGTTCCATAGAGTGTACCTTCCCATTTAGTTCTTCCTTGCTAGAGTCTTAGCCATTCTTGGCTCTTTCCATTTCCACATACATTTTAATATCAGATTGTCATTTTATATACACACATACACACAGGTCTGTGATATTCATTTGTATTTCATTCAATCCCTAAAGCAATATGAGAAAAATTAACATCTTAAAATGTTAAGTCTTCCAAACCATGGTCATGATATATGTCTCCAAATTTCTAGGACTCCATTGAATTCTTAATAAAATGTTATATATTTCTTTCTAGCGGTCTTACACATCTTTCATGAAATTTAATTCTGGGTATTTGATTGGTTTTCTTACTACTATAAATGGCATCTTTTAAAAATTCAATTGATCTTTTAAAACTATGTATCTAACACCTCTGTAAATCTTTATAAAATTATTTTTTATCAGGATTAGTAAATCTCACTTTGTATCTGAATTTAGTACTGTGTTATATATATTGCCGTTTCTCCCTGGTGATTTATGGAGTTTGGTTGCCAGCAACAGGGAATGATTGTGACAAACTTAAGGAATCCAGAATTTATAAAAAAAAAATAAAGATTCAGTGGGATTTTTTAAGATTGATTTTAAAAGCTGGTTGGAACTAAGGCAGCCCCCAAATATATTTGGGGAAGTATAACCTGAAATTTGAATATTTTGACATTTTATATTTGAACATAATATATTATATTTTACATTCTGTGTGTATGTGTGTATATAACCTAAAATGTGATAGTGTGCTGCTTCTGTGTTGACTTACCTCCACCTGTTATTGCCCTCCTTGCATCATTTCTTCAGTTATAATATTCTGTTATAATATTCTTGGCAAAAAGCTTTTAATTGGCTGAATTTGGTGCATTTTACTATGACCTGCTTTAGGTAAAGAGAGAAAATTTGGTCTTTTGTGTTTCTTTAATAGAAGAAACACATTCTTAGTCCCTAAGAATGACCTTTCCTTTATTGCACACAATGGAAAAGGGAAGAGAATAAAAGGAAATTAGAACTTTAAAGAAGGAAGTCTTGTTGCTGGAGAACAAAACTGATGAATAGCCTTAGAGAAGGATAACTGCTGACAGTCCAGTGCCACTCAGACAGTTCTCACAAAAAGTTAATGGTAAATGAGTTGCTAAATATGAATAAATACTGTATTAGAATTTCTGGACCTATCATATTCTATCTCAATGAACTGAATATATATATATCCTAGGGGTCCTTACACCACTGTTGTTCCTTATTACTTTGAATCTGTCAATATATGATAATTTATAAAGTCTTGGTATAATTATTTTTATTTTTTCCCATAGAGACCTGTATTATTAAATAAACTAAAAGGAAGAGATCCTATAACTCAGTTTCTTCAGGTGTTTAATGTGTATAACATTTGTTTCTTGCAGCACAATGAAGTTCAGTTAGCATTGGCATTTAACTTCCTTCCTGTTCCCAGAGAAGCCTCCAAGTTCAGAACTACTCTGTACATACTTCCTAGGCTGGTTTTTCCAGAGTTGTGTTAGGCTTGCAAAGATCAATGGCATTCATAATAATGTTTAGGTTTGTGCAGTAATCAATGTCACAATGTCATGTTAATCTAATGTACTTCAAAGTGACTTCAGAAATCTTTCAATTCAATCCCTCCTTAAGAAGAATATGGAATGTACTTGCCTACTTTTCATTTGAAGGCTTACTGGGACAAGGAACAGTAATCTTTGAAACAACTTTCTCTATTATTGGACAATACTATTCTTCTTACTTTTAATCGGCATTTTTGTTCCAATTTTTTTTCATTCTAAAAATAATCCATGATTCTTAAAAAAATCATGCAGGTAACACAGAATTGTATGAAGTAAAGAGTAAAAGCTTAGAAGTTTCTTATACTGCTAAAATAATTCATCTTCTCTTCCATTTCTACTTTTGTCTGAGTTCAGCTTTCTGGAACCAGACAATGTGTATCTGCTTTTCACACGACAGCACTGCAGGTGTTTGAAGACAGCTATCATGGCTTTATATATTTTATCATAGCCTCATTTTATACATATATATTTTTTTCACTTTTTTTACTGTTTCATATATTTTCAGTTGTTGAAATCAGTGTTTTGGGTATGGACAAGACATTCTTAAAATAGAAAATGGAATTGTTTAAAATTTTTGCCATAGTAAAATTTGTATCACATTTGTAGAATTTGATTTTATTATTAAAATTTAGGACAGTACTGAATATACTGGCTTGACATTCTGAATTATATTCAGCTGTTCCTGAATATTTATGTGAAACTTCAGTATGAATGACTGTCAGTGGATTGTATACACATAAATGACATTTTTGTTCTGGACACATTCAGTAGAAAGGAACATCATTTTGTCATTAAAACATTATGTGTTTACGTTGTAAAAAAGATCCTAGATAATATCAAAATCTACTATTGATAAAATGTACTTTTGATAAAAGTGAAAGAATTACTTTAATTGGTAACATATTTGCATCGAGAGTTTTTAAAGTGCCCTTACCAGAACTTGTATCACCTTCTTAATGAATAAATGCTTAGTGTGTAAGGCAATGAAGAATAACCACTGATCTCCAAACTGTCCAAAACAGTCTTGAATTCTGATAGAGTGACCATCCTTGAAAATAAACATATTTCCAATGAATATAGCCAAGAAATTTTCAAATATATTACTTATATTTTACCAATCTTTATTTCCTAAGCTTTATGTATTTGTGAGAAAGTCGTGTATGTCTGCATCAAGCAAATATTTTGAATCATTTTATTGAATGCAGGGAAGGGATGAAAGTCAGTCGTTGGATTTCTGCCTTGCTCATCCTTGGTTTCTATATGCAACTGCCCCATGTGCATCCTTTTTTCTTAGGGCTCAAAGAATGGAGCCCAGTTTTAGGGCAGCTTTGTGGGCACTAAGAGAGTAAAAAGTTGCCAAAAGTCACTAAGCAAGTAGGTGGCAAATCAGAATCAAAACTCTGCAGCCTGGCCTGGATCTGTTTAGTAAACCATAATTTACTTCCTACGAATACAAATCATTTTAAGAAATCTCAGAAAATGATACTTGAATACTTTTTTGGCTTCCAGCACTGTATTGCATCCCGTGGAGAATATAGTAGAAATTTAAGTACTTCCTTTCACATGATATGCAGACCTAAGAAAGTATGTAGTCACTTCAGAAAGAAAATTAGTGAAGCCAAGTTGCATACTCCCAAAATTAGATCTTGATTAAATTCACAGATTTTAGAGCATTAGGATTTGGCTTTGGAAGTCCTCCATATCGTTCTCTGAAACATCAAAAATAAAATACGTGGGATGAAAGATGAGCTTTAGAGGAATAGAGAGCACTATATTTCTGATTAGAAAACATACTCTCCTCAAATAAGAAAACATGTCATAATTTAATCTAATAAATATTGACATCTTAGAGATAATTTGAAAAATTACTTTATTTTACTACAGAAGAAAATGAGGTTCAGAGAGGGTAAGTGATGTGTACATGTCACCTATTTGTTGGCTTTGGATCTGAGATGAGAACTCAGGTTGCTAGCTCCTAAACCAGCACTTGCTCCAGGTCCCCCTGTATTCCTGCTGCATAGCCCTGATCAAAATAATTTTTAAACTGCTAATTAAGCTATGACCCTACCTTGAAATTTTAAGCAACATATTTACGCTGCTCAGATTAAATTACAAGTGAGTAGCTTCAACTTGGGAAAAAAATCATTGACCTTGTTAAGTCCTTCCTTTATGAATTTGGTAGACATTTCCAAGTCAGTTTCATCTTCTATATTTAGATACTTTAATACAGTTCAGTGTTACCATAAGAAAATTTTGCTGCAGTAGTTCTTTGTCTCACATGTTGTTTTATTAAGTTTCTTTTTTTTCTTTTTTCTTTTTTTTTTTGACGTGGGCAGCCTTCGGAAAATGATCCTGGGTGATAATTCTGCCACTGAGCCACTATTGCCTGCCCATAATAAAAAATGTTGTTTTGTTACTCCACTATGAAATAGAAAAAAACAAACAACAAACAGAAAGGATGAAATCTAGAATTTCTAATTAATAAATATTTATGTTTAGAGAGATTATTAACTATTATGCCCAATATAATCACTCTTTAAATTTCACATTTTCCTTTATTTTGATGCTAGTACAGTATTTGCATTTGTTCGAATAGAAGGTACAATGTATAGAATAAAATATTTACTTCAAAGTATATAGCAGTTCATTATTTCTTCTTAAATTTGTGTAAGTTACAGAATGACTATTATATGTAGTTATATGTAGAGAGAGAAAGAGAAAGAAAAAGAAGGAGAGATAAATTGTACTTTAAGTATAGATAGTGATCATTTGGCAAATATTTGCTGATAATAGGAGTTTTGCTTAGATGTTTGTATTTCATTATCTTTTGCTGTAAACTGTATTGATTACTTTACATGTTTTATGAGTTTTCTTTAATGTATATTTGTTCATTCCTAGAACATTTTATGTAACTGCACTACAATTGTATGGGATGCAAAGATGAATAAGGCACATTCTTCCATTAAGATTAGCATCATGAAGTGGAGAAGTATATTAATCTGGATATCTCAGTTAATCACACCCATGGAAACTCTCAGTATGCATACCCAAATAGTTTTCACCAAGACTCTGGTGAATACTGGCTATGTAAATAGTCCATTAATGCAGGACTCATACTCTAACAGAATAAATTAACTTGGAAATAAATGAAAACAATTTCTTAATGACAAAGATACTACAAAATTGATATAGGATTATAATAAAATTAGAACCAGCCATAAAGGCAAATACTATTTTAAAAATTTCATGTGAAATTATAATGGTTAACTTAAATTTTATATAAAAAATATGAAAAGCATGAATTAGTTACTAAAAGCTGAACCACCATATTATGGGTCCTAATGAGAAGTCACAAGAAGCAGCAGGTTTTACTGTAAAGCAAATGTAGTTCGTATATCTGACTAACTCCTTAAGGCACAACCTTATCACAGCTGGTTTAGTAATCAATATTTCTAATGACTATATTATCAAAAGAAACAATAAATTATGTTTTGGTACTTTCTGTTTTAAAAGACAGAGAAAAGCATATATGTTTCAAAAATTCTCTCCACAACAGTTAGTATTTTAAAAAATGCTTTGTTGAATAAAGAGCACACTCTACTTGTTAACAGAATTGTTTAAAAAACTGAAGGTAAATGAAACCATTCTTTATATATGTGGAAATATAAAGTTTTATATTACTGTCTTGAACATAGAAATGCCATCAAAGACAAATGTGAATATAGGTATTATATTCCTGTGCTGTGTTCCATGTGTACTAATGCTATTCATATTTTTTACTTTCTCATATTTGTCGAGGATCATTCATAGACTGAGTAGTAAACTCAGTCACTCTTATGGCTTGGAGAACTGCCATGTATCTCTCCCGGTCCCGCCACCTGACTCCTCAACAAAATTATTTTATTTTTGTTTATAGAGGTACTTTGATTTTTGTTTATAGAGGTACTTTGTCAGAACTCAATGCCAAACATAAAAGAACCAGAGGAAGGTTAGAGATGGAATGGGTTTGCTTGCTATGTAATGAGGAAGGTTCTATTTTCTTAATGACAATCTAAATATATTCACTGGAATCATAGAACAGAATTTCCATCATAACTTCAAACACTGAAATTTCCGAATTAACCCCATTGTTCATTAGGTTTTCATCCTACTTTTTAGTTTTAATACAATAATTATTCAAGATAAGAGTTTTGAGGAGCTAAAAGGATTCTATTAATTACTTTCTACTTCCTAATTCTTGTGTGTAGTATTTTTGTTCATTTCCACAACCATAAACTTTTGAAAAAAAGAGTAACATTTCACACGTATCATTTTTTGCTCTTTCTTCCTTCCACAACAGGAACAAATATTTACTGTATCATGCCAGCTATATGCATGGGGTTTGCTAAACATATAATGACTATAAAGCAGATGCAAAATCATTGCTCTCATGGAGTTTATAATTCAATATAGCTATGATGCTATAGGGATGTTCTAAGTAAAGCAAAAGTAGTTTTGCCCTAGGCAATTAATTTATCATTCTTATGCCTTAATTATTTTCAATTGTAGAATAATGCATAGTATCTAATAAGGATTTTAAAATAGGGATAATAATAGTACTTCCCCAATCAGACTTTGTGAAGACCATATGAGATAATGTACATGCAACACATAAATTGCTCAATAAATTTATAAAACAGAGTGTATTATAATGGTTCATAAGAAGGAGTTTGCATGTTGTTTAGGCGACATGAAAAATATAGTATCTGAAATGGATATTATATATGTGGTTTTGACTAGTTGAAAGGGAATGCTCTAGAAAGGGAGGATGTGTCAGGTGGAGGAAAATGAACCTGAACCAAGGTTTACAGATGAAATTTTGTGTCATATATAAGAACCAGTCATCTAGTCTCATGAAGAATAGAATAAAATAGCTGGAAAGGTTATTTGGGGCTAGGGAGTGAGTGGGCTTCAGGTGGAAACCTGGCCAGATGAAGGTGCCTAGTTCTATTGCTGTGGACATGAGCCAATGGCATATGAACCTCATCTATTGCTGATTACATCTGCAGTCAGGAGGCATGCCTATGGCAATGAATGATATTTGATTCAATTGGCTGGTGCTTAAATGAGAAAGCTCAATGTCGCACAGCCAAAGCAGCTCAGCATGCCTCATCTCAACACTCGCAGCTCAGCCCAGGCCTTTGGAGATGCAGAAAGGAATCACCCTGGGGAAAGTTGTTGGAACCCAGAGGCCTGGAGAGAAGGCCAGCAGAGATCGCCCTGTGCCTTCCCATGTAAGAAAGAACCTCAGTTGAAAATCAGCTGCCTTTCCTCTAAAAAACTATAACTAAATAAATCCCCTTTTATTAAAAGCCAATCCATCTCTGGTGTGTTGCATTCCAGCAGCTAGCAAACTAAAACAATATGGTCCAAAGAGGAAAGTAGAAAGAAGAAGTTATGAAAAAATAATGCTCACATTTTTCCAGATTTGAGGAAAAACATAACCAACAGATCCAATAAACTCAAAAAGACCATTATAGGATAAAAATAAAGCCAAGTCAAGACACATCATAAACTAACTGCTAAAAATCAGAATCAAAGAGAAAATTACAAAAGGAGTCAGTGAATGAAGGCATATTACATTTAAGGAAAAATTGGAATACACTCAGATTTTCCACAAGACCTAACAGAATAGAGAACTACCCAGGGTTCATTGATCGGAATATTTAATATTGTTAAGATTTCTCCACACCTTATTAGATTCTACCCGATTGAAATCAGATAGGGTGTGTCTTATGTCATTTCTGTACACATTTCACTGGCCAATGCAAGTCACATAACTTCAAAGTATGAGAAAGTGCAATTTTCTCTTATTCCCAGAAAAGAGAATCAGAAATATTGGTGAACCTCATTATCATGCCATATAATACCAAGTGTTAGAATGGTTTGGATATGGATAGACATCATTATGTAGTGGTGGAAATGGAGGCTAGTGCTGATATTCTGGGGAGCCCCTTGCAGCACATATTCAAGTTAGGTGTGTGTGTATATGCTACACTCCAGCAATTCTTGTTCTGGGCATGTGGCACAAATAGATCTGCACATAAGAGCATTAGAGATCATGGTTCCTCATGTAACTTGCAGCATTATTTGAAATGGTGAAAAGTTGGTTACAATCTTATCCACCACTGGAAGTGGAGAGGCAAAATGCGGTTTTTACACATGAAGATGTACCATGTAACAGTCAAAAATAATGGACTAGAGGCACATACAGTGAGCTTGAAACAGTACAAACAGAAAGAAAATAAGAAACAATGGTGACATATGACACAATATAATTTACATAAATTGATATATGTTCAATCACAATAACAATATATGTTTTAAAGGCATAGTTATAAGGTCAAAATGTATGTATTAAACACATAAGAATTGTTGGTTATGAAGAGAAAGGGTAATGAAGATGAGGATATATACAGAATGAAATGTAGCCAGAATCACATAGCCTGAAGCAGGTCAAATGTGTATGTCTTAGAGGTTTCTATTCTTGTGATCAGTGATGTTCATTCTTTATGTCAGAGAACACTCCATCCAAAAAGAGCAAAATGCACTCAAATACACAGGGCATATTCAACAAGAGAAACCAAATGTTGACTCATCATAGAACATGTCTTACTATATTTAAACTTATTGTATTAGGCTCTCAGGAGAAACAGAACATATATATATATATATATGGATTTATTATAGGATTTATTTCACACAATTGTGGGAATTGGCAAGTATAAATTCTGTAGGGGAGGCTGCAAGTTGGGAACTTGATGATGAAGATAAATTCACTAGAAGAAGGTTCTGAAGTCTTCAGTACTCCCTTTAAGACCTCTAACTGCTTGAATGAGATTTCTATATGGCTGAAGGCAACCTCCTTTGTTGATTTCAGGTATAAGCCATAAATACAATTAACTGACTGATGATTTAAATTCATGAAATATATTCACAGTAATAATTAGACCAGTTCTTGCTTGACCAACAGGTGGATGCCATAACCTAGCTAAGTTGACACATGAAATTGACCATCACACACATTGAAAATAAATTATATTCTGTGAATGCAATGGAATTAAATTAAAATCAATACTATGTGTGAAATTTCAAGAACTGTCAAACTATCAAAAGATACGACATCTAAGTAGGAGAAAAAAATAATAAAAAAAGAGGCCTAAGAGTAGCAAGAGAAGGACTGTGTGAACAAGAAAGAAGAGAGTATCAGTAAGTGTTTCAGTTTGTTAAAGCTTATGGACTGCAACATACCAGAAATGGATTGGTTTTTACAATGGGGATTTTTAGTTTACAGATTTATAGTTGTAAGGCCATGAAAATGTCAAATTAAGTCATCAAGAGAAAGATGGTTTTTCTGAGGAAAGGCTGCTGGCATCCAAGTTTCCTCTGCCAAATAGCAGGACACATGGCCCGTGTCTGCTGGTCCTTTGCTCCTGGGTTTCATTACTTTCAGCAACTGGTTCCAGTGGCCTCTTCCCTAAGGTTCTATGGGTCCTCTCATAGCATCTCTGGGGATTTTCTTTCTTAGCTCTCCTTATGTTTTTCTCTCTGAGATCTCTTGGCTTTTTCTGTCTTCTATCCTCTAACAAAAGATGCCAGAAGAGGATTAAGATCAACTTGAATTGGGTGGGTTTCATCTCAATTGAAACAACCTAATCAAAGAAGTCCCACACCCAGGAATGGATTAAAAGAACATGGCCTTGGTATTGCTGGGTCGTATGGCAATTCTATATTCAGCTTTTTGAGGAACCGCCAAATTGCCCTCCACAGTGGCCGCACCACCTGACACTCCCACCAACAGTGGACAAGTGCGCCCCCCTCTCCGCATCCTCCCCAGCACCCGTCATTTTCTGTTTTGTTGATAATGGCCATTCTGGTGGGTGTGAGATGATATCTCATTGTGGTTTTGATTTGCATTTCTCTAATGGCCAGGGACATTGAGCATCTCCTCATGCGCCCTCCGGCCACCCGCACTTCCTCTTCTGGTAGGTGTCTGTTCAAGTCTTTTTCCCATTTTGTAATTGTGTTGGCTGTCTTTCTGTTGCTGAGTTGAACAATCTCTTCATAAATTCTGGATACTAGACCTTTATCTGATATGTCATTTCCAAATATTATCTCCCATTGTGTAGGCTGTCCTTCCACCCTCCCGACGAAGTTCCCCGATGCACAAAAGTGTTTGATTTTGAGGAGCTCCCATCCATCCACTTCCCTCCCCAGCGCTCTTGCTTTAGGTTTAAGGTCCACAAAACCGCCTCCAATTGTAAGTTTCGTAAGATATCTCCCTACATTTTCCTCTAACTGTCCTATGGTCTTAGACCTATTATGCTGAGTGAGTCCAGCCAAAAACTAAAGGACGGGTACTGTATGGTCCCACTGATGTGAACGGACATTCGAGAATAAACTTGGAATATGTCATTGGTAACAGAGTCCAGCAGGGGGTGGAGGCAGGGTAAGATAATGGGTAATTGGAGCTGAAGAGATGCGGACTGTGCAACAGGACTAGATACAAAAACTCAAAAATGGACAGCACAATAATACCTAATTGTAAAATAATCGTGTTAAGACACTGAATGAAGCTGCAAAAAAAAAAAAAAGTTAAAAAAAAGAACATGGCCTTTTCTGTGGTATGTAACAGCTTCAGACCAGCACCGTAAGGAAGAGGAAATCGATAGTGTAAAGCCGCCAAGCTGTAAAGGAGAATGGGTACAGAAAAGAGCTCATATTACTTGCATTCTGGATTCTGAAATGTGACTTTGTTCTTGTATGTGGGTGTAACTATAACTGGCTATGAGCAGTAAAGAGGACGCTAATCTCCTAGAATCTTATGTCTAGAGCTTCTTGATATAAAATTCCTAAGGAAATGTCACTTCCTTTCTGAGCAGCAGGTAGATCTTCTCTTATTAGGTTTTAGATCAGAATCATAACCTGCTGTACTTATGACATAATGAATGAATATCACTGGTCACAAGAATAGAAGCCTCTGAGACGTACACATTTAACCTGCTTCAGGCTGTGTGATTCTGGCTAGATTTCATTCATTTCCACCTTGTTGACACAAATTTAATATTTCAAATTTTTTAACATCTAGATTTTCTAGAGTCTAATGGACATTCGAATTGGTGTACATATGCCTTCTGCATTACTGCAGTTATTTAAAACTGTTAATATATGGGGAATTGGAAAAATAGGATTTTGAATAATGGTTTGACTTCTCTAATATTTAGCCCAATTAACTGTGATTTTCTTTAGTGATTTTCACAGCTTAAATGTAGTCTGTATCATGTAAAGTTGTACATTTTTATGTAATATGAATATTTTAATTATTATCTTAATTCTGTCCTCCTACGTTATTTGAAGTAGACATACTCATTTGGAAAAGTGTGTTTCCAGGCAAAATTAGGCTCTAATTTCTATACCTGCTGTGTGTATTCAGTGCTCATTTCTCCAACTGTGATATTAATATTACATTGTTTATCATGAAGGTAACTTGCCAACTTATTTCAAGTAAAAGGCCATGATTATGCCCTACAGGGATAATAATACCATTTTTTTGGTATGATAGTATTGATCTAATTATTTCTTTAACTGTACCAAGAGAAATATATGACTTCCTGCTCTATCATTAGCATGATTCTGTTTCATACATATAGCATTAAGTTGTAATATTTAAAATTCATTTTAAGATTTTGTTACTGAAATGTTTATATAATGTTGTATAAATTGATAATGTATACAGAGTCTTGATGATTCTGATTTATTTTTCCCTAATATAAACTTCTCAATAATTCTACTAAGATCATATGCAAAAATTGTGACATAAGTCGACTTGTTAATGGTTTACTGGGCTTAGTGCTAACTAAACATGGTTTAGTTAAAAATCCTCAGGAAAACTGCATTTCACAATAAAGTACTAATAGAAGAAAACAGATTTCTCTGTTGAACTGTTATTCCAGGATTAAATATTGAGGATGGGGTTTGGAAGGTTTCCAATGACTGGCAGCCTTCTGCTCTTGTTTCCTTTGGAGGTGGCACTCTGATACTAATGCCTTGGTTGTCATCCGTAAGCACCAAGAAAAAGTTGAGTCACTAGCTGCCCTTGCTGTTTTTTGCAGGTTTTGTTGATGTTGAAGATCTGGCCTGTGCCATCTGTGGTCCAACCATGACTGCCACAGAACTTGACCAGACGAAGTCAGATGGCTCTTTCACTAATTAAATATACCTAATGCCATTATTACCATGCTTAGTAAAAGATGACTGAAGCTTTGAATTAATGTGGGAAATTACTTCCACCTCTTGACATGCCATTTACTTTAGGAATGGCTACAATTATATTCCTTTTCACATCATCTGAACAGCAGTCTTCACTGTAGCATCACCAGCCATGACAGAGCCATATTTGATGTTGTGGGCCATGGTATTTTCCAAGATTATGTGTTCTGGAGAATCTAAATCCTCTCAAGAACTCCAGCGAGCTCTTTTGTACACCAGCCTTCTCCCATCTCCTGCTGAGCTCATGAAAGAAAGATTGAATCTTGGTTTCTTTTAGTTGTCTGGTCCTTCTTCCAAATACGTCCATAACCCTTGTGTTCATGAGCATGAAAAACCAAGGTTACAATCCCAAACTCTCTTACTGAACAATAAGAGGTTTACTACTTTTAACTAAAAGGATATATCTTTTATTAGGAAGAGAGCCAGTTCTAAAAAATGATTCCCAGTTTGTGACAACCTGGAATCTATGGAGGTCCAGTCAGCATAACATTTTCCTCTTTCTGCCATGGCTAGTTATCTGTGACCCAATGACCAGCCTCTTTCAAGCAGCCAAAAGATGGCATGACATTTGCATCTGCCTACATTTTTTGGTTTAGTCAGTTTCATACTTGCTCTAGAATTTGAAGTCTGTCATTAAAAATAGCCTGGCTATAGGGTACATGGGTAGTTCAGTGGTTAGAATGCCTGCCTTTCATGTGGGAGACCTGATTTGATTCCCGGACCATGCATCCCCCCAAAAAATTACCCTGGCCACATATTTATTAATTAGTTCAACTATGTGATATGGTTGCCTTGGTTGACTAAAAAGCCACAAGAGGGAGGCTGGTGAAATCAGTTAGTAGTTGGACTTTAGGGGCAGAGAAAGTCTATGATTGGCTGAAATTGTCACTTTGATTAGAACCACAGGGAAGCATCGGTGTTGAAATTTGAAATATCTACAGTATGTTTGGATTTGGCGATAAAAATACCTTTATTCTTTTATTTTACAACATATCCCCATAAATATCTTTGGAATAAGGATCAGAGACTCTTCACAGGCGCTAGCAACTAAGAAATGGAGCAAAATGATCTTGGAATTCTATTGACAAAGCCAAGCCTTTGAGGTTCGCAAATGTAAATATAATTATTTGAAAAGGACTTGCAATCAAAGATAAAGAGAAAATCCTGAAAGCCGGAAGAGAAAAGCGATTAGTTACATACCCTGGAAAGGCAATAAGGCTAAGTCCCGGGGTCTCGTCAGAAACCATGGAGGCAAGAAGGCAATGGTATGGTATATTTAAAAAGCTGAAAGAGAAAAACTTCCAGTCAAAAATTCTTTATCCAGCAAAACTGTCCTTCAAAAATGAGGGAGATTTGATTCCCAGTCCATACACTTCCCCCACAATAAACAAACAACAAACAAACAAAGAATCAACACATCCTGCCATGACAAGATACTCACATGGAAAAATAATGAAATGTGATCCTGCCATATAGCATACAAAGAAAAGGATGAGAGAGAGTTTAAAATATTCAGATAAACAGAAACTGAGTTTGTCAACAAGAGACCTGTCCTAGAAGAAATGATAAAGGGAGCTCTTTAGGTTAAAAGGAAAAGACAGGAGAGAGAGATTTGGAGAGTGTAGAAATGAAGATTATCAGTAAGTGTACCAAAAAGGTTAAAAAGAGAGACAAAAATAACATATGACATATAAAAACCAAAGGATAAACTGGTTAAAGTAAGCATACTTATACAGTAATATCATTGAAAGTTAATGAAATAAACTCCCTAATTTAACCACAGATTGGCATAATGGATAAAAAATTATGCTGTCTGTAAGATAATTCACCTTAAACTTGAGTACACAAATAGGTTGAAAGTGAAAGGAAATACAAATATATTTCACACAGTTAGTAACCAAAAAAGAAGCTATACTAATATCAGACAAAATAGACTACAAATGCAAAACTGTTATGAGACAAAGTAAGACATTATATATGGGTAAAAGGGGCAATCCGCTAAGAAGAAATAACATTCATAAATAACTATACATCTAACCACGATGCCCCAAAATGCATGAGTTATACACTGTCAAAACTGAAGGGAAATATAGACTTCTTTACTATAATAGTTGGAGACTTCAATATCCCGCTCTCATCAATAGATAGAACACTAGACAGAGGATCAATAAGGAAACAGAACTTGAATAATATGAAAAACTGAGCTAGACCTAACAGACATTATAGCCCCAAATAACAGGATAGACATTCTTCTCAAGTGTTCATGGATCGTTCTCCAAAATAGACCAAATGTTGGGTCCCAAATCAAATCTCATTATTTTAAAAGACTGAAATTATACAAAGTACTTTCTCTGACTATAATGGAATAAGGATGGAAATCAGTAACAGGTGGAGAAACAGAACATTCACAAATACAAGGTTAAACAACACATTCTTGAACAATCAGTGGCTCAAAGAAGAAATTGCAAGAGAAATAAGTAAATATCTTAAAATGAATGAAAATGAGAACTCAGTATTTCAAAACTTATGGGATGCAGTGAAGGCAGCACTGATAAGGAAAATGTTAGCCCTAAAGCTTACATTTTAAAAAAAGGAGGAGCTAAAATAAAAGATTTAACTGCATACCTGTAGGAAGTTGAAAAAGAACAAAAAACTGAACCCATATAAGCAGAAGGAAAGAAATAAAAAACATTAGAGCAGAAATAAATGAAACTGAGAATTAAAAAATCAATAGTGGGAATAAACAAAAGCAAAAGTTGGTTTCTTGAGAAAATCAATAAAATTGGCAAACAGCTATACTGAAAAAGACAAAATGAGAGAAAAGGCAAGTAAATAAAATCAGGAAAGATGGGAGGCATTATTCCTGACCCCATAAAAATGTAAATGATCATAAAAGCTACTATGAACAACAATGATATACCAGCAAATTAGTCAACTTAAATGAATGGACAGATTCCTATAAACACACAAATAACATATGCTCACTCTGGATGAGATAGATCTCAACTTTACAAATAAAGAGATTGAATCAGTCATCAGAAACCTCCTGATAGGACAGTGCAACCGTGGCTCAGTGACAGAGTTCTCGCCTGCTGTGCAGAAAACTCAGGTAAAACATCTTGATAAAGAAAAGCCCAGGACCAGGTGGCTTCACAGGTGATATATACCAATCATTCCAAGCAGAGTGGATACCGATCATGCTCAAAACCTCTTCCAAAAAATTGAAGAGGAGGGAACACTACCTAATTCATTCTATGAAGCCAAATCTTCCTAGCTCCAAAGCCAGATAAAGATACTACAAGAAAAGAAAATTACCAGCATCTCTCTGATGACATAGATACAAAAATACTAAACAAAATACTTCAAAATAGAATCCAATAGCACATTAAAATAATTATACGCCATGATCAAGTGTGTTTTACCCCAGGTATGCAAGAAAATCTTGGTTCAGTGCAAGAAAATCAATTAATCCAATACATCACTTTAACAAATAGAAGGAGGATGCCACACGATCATCTCAATTGTTGCAGAAAAGGCATTTAACAAAATTCAGCATACTTTCTTGATTAAAACACTTCAAAAAAAAAAGGAATAGAAATAAATTTACTCAGCAGGATAAAGGGCATATATGAAAAATCCACCACTAACATTGGACTCAGTGATGAAAGTCAAAAATGGACCTAAGTTCAAGAACAAGACCAGGTTGTCCACTGTCACCACTGTCATGCAACATTGTGCTTAAAATTTCAGCTAGAGCAGTTAGGCAAGAAAAAAAAATAAAAGGCATCCAGATTGGAAAGGAAGAAGTAAAATGTTGCTACTTGCAAATGACATGATCCTATATATATAGAAAGTCCTGAAAAATCTACAATAATGCAACTAGAGAAATTAAACAAATTCAACAAATTGACAGGATACAAGGTCAACGTGCAAAAATCAGTAGTGTTTCTATACACTAGTAATGAGAAATCTGAGAAGGAAATCAAGAAGAAAATTCCATTTACAATAGCAAATAAAAGAGTCAAATATCTAGGAAAAATTAAAACCAATGATGTAAAGGACATGTACATGGAAAACTACAAAATGTTGTTGAAATAAATTAAAATTAAAATATACCTAAACAAATGAAAGGCCATTCCATGTTCATGGACTGGAAGACTATGTATCATTAAGCTTTAAATTCTACCCAAACTCATTTGCAGATTTAATACATTCCCAATCAAAACTCCAGAAGTCTGCTTTGTAGAAATGGAAAAATCAGTTAATATATATATATATTTGGAAAGTTGAGGGGTTCTGAATAACCAAAAACATCTTGAAAGTGAAGAATGAAGGTAGAGGATTCGCACTTCCTGACCTTAAAATATATTACAGGGATACAGTGTTGAAAACAGTATGATACTGGCATAAAGATAGATATGTTGAGCAATGGAATCAAACTAAGAGTTGAGGAATAGTCCCTCTATTTTTTATTGGGTTGTTTGTCTTTTTATTGTTGAGTTGTAGTGTTTCTTTATATTTTCTGGATATTGACCAATCTATGCTCAATTGATTTTTGACAGAGCTTCCAAGTCCACTCAATGGGGACAGAACAGTCTCTTCAACAAATGGTGCTGTGAGAACTGGATATCCATAACCAAATGTATGAAAGAGGAACCTTATCTCATACCTTATTCAAAACATTAACTCAAAATGGATTGAGAATCTAAATATAAGAGTCAGTACTATAAAAATCCTAGGACAAAACAAAGGGAAGCATGTTCAAGATCTTATGATATATAGTGGTTTCTTAGACTTTACGCCCAAAACACATGCAGTGAAATAAAAAATATATACAATGAGAGCTCTACAAAATGTAAATACGTTTGTGCATCAATGACTTTGTCAATAAAGGGAAAAGGCAACCTATTTCACGCAAGAAAATGTTTGGAAACCACATATATGATAAGGATTTAATATCCAGAATATGTGAAGAAATCCAGCAACTCAACAATCAGAAACAACCCAATTTAAAAATGGACAAAAGACTTGAATAGACATTTTACCAGAGAAGAAACACAAGTGGGTATAAAGCACATGAAAATGTGCCCATTTTCACTAGCTATTATGGAAATGCAAATCAAAACCACAATGAGATATCATTTTACCCCTCCTAGAATGGCTACTATTAAAAAAACAGAAAAGTGACTCTCAAACACTATTCGAGAGGACGTGGAGAAAATGGTACACTTGTTCACTGCGGGTGCGATTGTAAATGGTTCAGCTGCTATAGAAGATAGTTGGACATTCCTCAGAAGGCTAAATATAGAATTATCATATGATTCAGCAATCTTGCCTCTAGGTTTACCAGAAGAACTGAAAACAGGATGCAAACAGATGTTTTCCCACTACTGCTTATGACAACATTATTCACAATTGCCAAAGATGGAAACAATCCAGTTGTCCATCAACCAATGAATGTATAAGCAAAATGTGGTATCTACTTACGATGGAGTATTATTCAGCTATAAGAAGGAATGAAGTCCTGATGCATGCGACAACATGGATAAGCCTAGAAGACATTATCTTGCGTGAAAGAAGCCATACACAAAAGGACAAAATTATATTGATGTAAATGTTTGGAAATGGATAAAAGTGATGGTAACACATTACTGTGAGTATAATTAACAATGCTGAATTATACGTGTGATTGCGTTTGAAAGGGAAACTCTTCTGTCATTTATGTCACTTGAAGTAAAGCTAGAGGATAAAATATGAACCCTGTTGTAGATGATGACTGTGGTTAATAGTAGAAATATAAGAATGTTCTTTCAACTGTAGGTCACTGTTACAAGATGTTACTAATAGGATGGCATGTGGGGAAAAATAAACCTAATAAAAATTATGAATCATAGTTAACAGTACTATTTTAATATTTTTCATCTGTCATAACAGAGTTACCCCACCAATGCTAAGCATCAATAATAGGGGGGATTTAGAGGTATGAGGTATTTTTTGGAGTAATGAAAATATTCTTAAATTAATTATGATGATGATTGAATGATGGCAAAACCTTGTACTTATATTGTACAACTATTGGTTGTATACTTCAGATGGATGGTATGGTGTGTCAATAAATCTCAATCAAACAGCTTTATAAAATGGCTTACACACTCTATAGAGCTCTGAAGTGGGGTCAAATAAAGGTCTGTGTCTGCTCAGCTAATCAAATGTAGCTCTAAATTATGCTCATACTGTTCCCTTAATAAGGTAGCAATTTGCTAAAATTATAGTAGAGCCATATAGATTATGAACTCTTCAGTTAGATTGAAATCTCCTCTACTAGGATATAAGCAACTTGAATCTTGTATGTTTTTTATTTCTTTCCCTTGCCTCACCGAAGCAGCATTTCCTAAGTTTCATTTTTACTTTGCTTCATTTGTGAAATACAATTGCTAAAAAGTCTAATTTACTTCTCATCTAGATAATGCATCAATTAGTTATTGTGCATTTACTATATACTGTGTATTCTCTCCAGTGCCAGGCTTTGTGGAGAGTTTTGCATTCAAGAATATACAGTGTATTCTTATCACCATAAGAAAGAAACAATTAGCTTTCAAAAGAAAAAAAAAAAAGAAGAAAAAAGAAACACATTTAACTAGAGTAGTGAATATATACATTTGGGGCATAAAGAGAAGGTGTAATCTTTATCAGTATGTTTATTAAATATGTTAACTTGTTTTTTTCATAGTTGATCAAACTGATTCTGTTTATGCTACTTCTCTACAGCACTTAATTTAATGTACTGTAATAAATTTGAATACAAATAGTCATCTAGACAGCTAGAACCAATGGGTTTATTTTTTGTTTAAATTATCCATATTAGTTGCATATGTCTTTAGAATTTATCACTTAATTGCCAGTTCTCAATTTTATATAGTATAAGCTTGACCAGAGCATATTTTTAAACTATTTTCATCAGGACCTTTTATTCTAATTTTCTAAGAAATATGTTTGGGAAAATTTCCCATTTTCTTTACTATATTAGATTCTATATCATATTCATTCTTCTCTTTAATATTCATTAAAGTATTTTATATAAAAATACTATATTTTAATAAGTTATAAAGAACTCCTGTGATAAATGAAAACTTAAAGACTAATTTATTGTTTTTAGTTCTTAACAAAATATTCCCAAAATAAATACTGGTTTATTAGGAATTAATGGAAAAAGCCCTAGAAATACCTAATACAAGGAAGCAAAAACTATAAACTATTCAAGCTTGAGTAACATGCTGAAGTATTTCATTTATAATATGTACTAAAAGATAATTGGAAAACAGTGACATTATCTCTGGAACTTGAATAAACACAGAAATAAGAAATGTATTTTGCTAGTTGAAAGGGGACATTCATATGTATGCATTTCTCAAACTAGAGTCCATATAGTATCCTTCTTTTACGTATTTTTTGAATCTCTTAATATTTAAAATTTTTTCAAGCCCATGATAACCTTTGAAAAATTAATATGAGTATATTCTGGATCATCTGCTTGGCCACCAGTCAGGATACCAGATCCCATTCCTGTATTTATATTTGTGTTTAATAGGTCTGTGATACAATATTTCTTTGATTTTGTAGTCAATAAGCAAAGAAGAGAGGGAGAATTAAAGTGCAAAGCATGTGATCTAAGCCAAATTCTAATAGAGTCATGGGATTCTGTATAACTGAAGGTTCCAGCAATTTGAATAGAGAGAAATAGAGGGGTATATTGAACTCAGAAGAAACTGTACCATGGTGATCAGTACAGAACATTAGGAGATGTAATTCAAAAGAACATTACCTATTACTTATATTAATGTTGTGAATAGTAGTATAATTTTAAGATTATAGAATATTTAGGTTTTGTATAATTTGAGTTTATATTTGCTAAAAGACCTGAAAGCTTAAGGGATCCATATTTTATTTCATGTTATAAACTTAGAATTTTAAAAATAAGGTCTAATTTACATATAGTGAAACTCATATATCTTATATGTTTAATTTGATGAGTTCTGACAATTACATACATTTGGATAATATACAACCTTATCACAAGATAAAACATATTATCACATTAGACAATTTCACCCTGCTTTTTCCAGTCTATCATCATCAGCTCTACTTCCCTGCCAAGGCAAACACTGCTTTTCATTATAGATTACTTTTACCTGTTCTTTCACTCCACATTACGTCTAAGAGTTTCACCCATATCATTGCATCATCAGTAGTTCATTTTTTTAATTGCTGAATCATCTTCCATTATCTGAATATTCTGTATTTTGTTTATCTATTGATCTATAGATGGACATGTCTTAGTTTGCCAGGCTGTGACCATGCACGATTTGGTTTAACAATAGGAATATATTGTATCATGATTTCAGAAGATAGAAGTCTGAAAACAAGGTATAAGCAAGCTTTTTCCTGATAATCTGTAGCATTCTTTTACTGGCTTGCTGCAATGCTTGGATTCTTTGTGTTGCATCTCGGCCTCCCACCATTTGGCAATGTCCTTGTTCTCCTTGTAATCTGCTCTTCCTGTTTCTGCTATTTCCAGCTTCTGATTCCTCTTTGGCCATCTCTGACCAGCTGCTTATAAAGGACTCCAGTCATATGGATTAAGACCCATACTGACTCAGTTGAGTGACACATTAACTAATAATAACCTCTTCAAAAGGTCTCCTTACAATAGGTTCCTACCCACAGGATTTCAGATTAAGGTTAAGGACATCCCTTTTGGGGGGTACATAATTCAGACTATCACAGATTTTGGGTTGCTGACAGTATTTGTCTATTATGAATAAAGCTGCTAGCAGTCTTGTACGTTTCTATATGTGGACATGTGCTTTTATTTATCTTGGGTAAACCTAGGAATAGAATTGCTGGGTCAAAGGGTAAATGTATGTTCATTTTATAAAAGAATGTGAAGCCGGTTTCCAAAGTGATTGGCCATTTTCACTCTCCCAAGCAATATATTTGTTCCAGTTCCTCCACATCCTTTCAAATTTTGGCGAGGTCAGTCTTAAAATTTAGCATGTATATTGAGTTTCTGGTGGTATTTTGTGGTCATTTTATATTCCTCTTATGACAAATAATGTTGAACACTTTTCTTGTACTTAATGACCATTCATTTATCTATTTTTGAAGTGTCTTTTCAAGTTGTTTGAAACCCATTTTTAAATTTGGGTTTTGTCTTTTTAATATTGACTTGAACAATCATTTTATATTTTTGTATAAATATTTTTTTCAGATATATGATTATGGAACAAATGCTCATTTCCAAGTATTTAGAAATTATATGAAATATATTTCTATTAGTTTTAATGTTATTTTCAGAAAGCATTTTATGTATGATTTAAATACTTTCAAAGTAGTGGTCTCTCTTGGCATATGTTCCTTCTTAATATTTTCATTGTAGTGTTTTGGAATTGTCAATTATTTTAAAATCTTCTACATTTGTGTGTATTTTTCTATTTTATTCTGTGATTGTGTTTGTTTATTTCTTCCTTTTATTGTGTCATTTTTTGCCTCATGCATCTTAACCTGTGTAACTGGCTCCATATTCATTTGATATTATTATTTCTTCTTGGTGAATTGACCCTTTTATTATTTGAGCAATACTTATTTCTTTCTTTTACATTTCTGTGCATTTTTATAGAGACATCTTCACAAATCATACCATCCATCCAAAGTATGCAATCAGTGGTTCACAATATCATCACATATTTGTGTGTTCATGATCATGATCATTTTGCAATATTCCAGTAAAAGAAATAAAACGAAAAACCCCATATATCCAATCCCCCTACGTTCTCCCTCTTATTGACCACTAATAGTGTCATCTACCCAATTTTAAGACTTATGGTAGAGGTAGGTTAACAAAGACAATGTATTGACATATATGTATCAGTGGAATAAAACAAAGCACCCAGAAATAGATCCATACAAACATGGGCAACTGACTTAATTTTTGCGGTATAGTTATAAAAGCATTATCAAAGATCAGAGACCCTATGTTACAGTTCAAAAAAATCAGCGATTTCCTTCTGGCTATTCAAACACACTAGATTCTAAGAAGAAATCACTATATAATGAGTGAGTAATCACTGCCATTTGTTAAATCCAAATTTCTCAGTTACATCTCCTCCCTCTCATTTGCTCAGTCTCTCAAACTTCAAAGATATCTGGGCAATGACCATTTCACTTCCTCATGCTGGAAAGGAATGTTGACCTTCTGGGGTAGAGGAATGAACCTGGTTGTTGTTTCTGGAGAGTCTGATGTCTCTGGGTTTCAGGATTTATATGGCTTAGGATCAATCTGAGGCCTTAAGTTTCTGAGAAAATAACTAACTAAGAAAGTTTTTATAGAGACTTAGATAGAGCCCAGGGCACTCCCTGGGGTTTTCAGGAAAACTGTTGGTTGGAGCTTGGCATACTGTGGCAGTTTGCAATAGCTAGCTGAACCTTGCCGAAGGTTCAGAATGACCTCTCAACTCTATTTGATATCTCTTTGGCACTGAAATTTTATATTGGTCTACTTATTTTCCTTTTTGGAAAAGGACATTTTGGTCCTTCTCAATCCTTTGATGCCAGGCCTGGGCTCATCCCTGGAAGGCAAGTTCCTTGATGTCAGGGAGGCTTATGTCCCTGGGAGTCATGTCCCATTTAGAAGGGAAGGTAGTGAGTTTATTTGCAAGTTGACTTAAAGAGAAAGGCCACATCTGAACACCAAAAGAGGTTTTCTTGGGGTGATTCAGGCCTAATTACATACAGGCCTAGCTTCACCACTGCAGAAATAAATTTCATAAAAGCAAGCCTCAAGATCAAGGGCTTGGCTTACTAAATTTGGAGATGCTAATGCCTGAGAGAATATGAAGAATTTCTCAGGTGGGGAAGTTTAACAGTTCAGCTTTCCCCCCAATCCCTCAAGGTGACTTTGCAAATACATTTTTATTTTCTGCCCCTAATACTCTGGAATGTATCTAGGCAATACATTAACCTATACAGCATAATAAGATCTCATTCCCTTTTCTAGTTTCTATGTAATTAAGTTTAAGTAAACTGACAAGACAGGTTAAATTGGACAGGTTAAATTCTGTAGTGTGCTACAGAAAATTTAAATTTTGAACAAAACAGACATATTTTCCTTTAGTCTCCCACAGAGATTGAAGTTTTAAAATAAAGACAATATCATCCTTTATGCTCTATTTTGATTTACCAAAGTCTTAACCCAAGGTCATTTCATTCATATCTTTAATCGGAGCCTCATCTCTTGTTCAGCTGCTTTAACAAGTGCTGTATGGAGTAATGCTGACTTTCAGAGTGCAGAACTCTAATTCAGAGTCTCAGGTGTTCCACAAATACCCAGTGTTCCAGGGAACTACCAGATTATACACAAAGAGCACAGCATCTCAGGATTTAGAAATGACACTTGAAATTCAGGAATAGGTGTGACTATTGTAAGAGCTTACAATCTAGGAAACCTTACAAGGAGCCTTATTTGAACATTTTGTAGTCCTTAATCATCACTTGCTCAATTTCTGTCCACTTTCTTTCCCCTGATACCTTATGCAGTCAAATCTAAATCTCAGAGTTTGGTCATTATAGTTAGTTTATATTAGTGAGACCATACATTATTTGTCCTTTTTTTTTGCTAGCTTATTTCACTCAACATAATGTCCTTAAGGTTCATTCTCCTACTTACACGTCACATGACTTCATTCTTTCCTTCAGTTGCTCATTATTCCGCAATATGTAATCACCACATTTCACCATTCTGTTCTTCAGTCCATGTACCCATAAGCTACCTCCATCCATTGAAAATCATGAATAGTGCCGCCATAAACACCAGTGTGCAAGTGCCTATTCATGTCTCTGCTTTTAGTTCCTCTAAGTGTTTATCTAATAATAGGGCTGCAGAATCATGGGCTAACCTTATACTTAGCCTCCTATGGAACCACTGCAGTGCCCTCCAGAGGGGCTGCATCATTCTACTTCCCTACGGTATAATCACATAGTTATGCATTCACCACCACAATCTATATGAGAACATTTCCATTTCTTACACAAAGAGAGAAGAAGAGGAGAAAAGAAGAAGAAAAAAAAGAAACAACAACAATATGTCTCCCATAACCTTCCATTATATCCCCAGCCATTACTGACATTAAGCTTTGGTATATTACCTTTGTTACAATTACGAAAGAACACTGCAATGTTACTGTTAACCATAGGCCCTAGTTTGCATTAACCATATTTTTTTCTATGTACCATTCCATTTTTAACACCTAACATTGGTGACCATCAATTGTTCTCCCTCAAATAAAAACTTTCTTATATTTATACATTTAATCACCATCATTGTCTACTCAAAGTTTCGCGATGTTATACAGTTCATTTTTATCCTCTATCTTCCTTCTGGTGTCATACACGCCATAAGCCTTCCTCTTTCAACCATACTCACTGTCAGCTTTATTCATTATACTTACAATATTGTGCAACCATTATGTAATATTGTGCTATCCATCTAAACAGGCTTTACATTCAATCCTGTTGAACTTTCTGTTCTCCTTCAGCATTAAGTGCCCTTTATCTTCTTTATATGTCCTAATAACCTGTGCTCTCAACTTTAACTCTCAGAATTTTCTCATTATGATTCTTTCATATTGGTGAGACTGTACTGTATTTGTACTTTCTTGCTGACTTATTTCACTCAAAATAATGTCCTCCAAGTTCATCCATGTTGTTGTTGCATGTGTCATAATTTTATTCTGTATTATAGCTGTGCAATGTTTCATTGTATGTTTATACCACAGTTTGTTTATCCACTTGTCTATTGATGGACATTCGGGCTGTTTTCATGTCTTGGGAATTTTGAATAATGCCACTATAAAGATCAGCGTGCAGATGTTTGTTGGTGTGTCTGCTTTCAGTTCCTCCAATATATGCCTAGTAATGGGATTGCTGGATCATATGGCAATTTTATACTTAGCTTCCTGAAGAATTGCCAAACTGCCTTCCAGAGTGGTTGCATCATTTTACATTCCCACCTAAAGTGAGTGAGTGTACCTATTTTCCATATCCTCTCCAGCACTTCTAGTTTTCTGTGTTTTTGTTTGTTTGTTTGTTTTTATAATGGCCATTCCCGTAGGTGTAAGTTGATATCTCACTGATGTTTTGATTTGCATTTCCCTGTTCATTACTGAAGTTTATAATCTTTTCATATGTTTTTCAGTCATTTGTATTTCCTCTTTGGAAAAGTGTCTGTCCGTGTCTTCTGTCCATTTTTAAATTGGGTTGTTTATCTTTTGACTGTTGATTTGTAGTATCTCTTTATATATTCTGGATATTAAACCTTTATCTGATATGTGTTTTCCAAATACTGTCACCCATTGCATCAGCTGACTGTTTATGTTCTTGACATAGTCCTTTGATGTGCAAAAGTGTTCAATTTTGAGGAGAAGCAGTTTATCTCTTTCTTCTTTCATTCTTCATGCTTTGGGTATAAGGTCTAGGAAACCACCTCCTATAAGAAGATCCTTAAGCTATTTCTCTACATTTTCTTCTAAGCATTTTATGGACTTAGTTCTAATGTTTAGGTCTCTAATCCATTTTGAGTTAATTTTTTTTGTAAGGTGTGAGATAAGGATCCTCTTTCGTTATTTTGGATTCGGATACCCAATTCTCAAAGTTTCATTTGTTAACAAGGCTACTCCATCCCAGTTGAGTTGGCTTGATTGCCTTATCAAAGATCAATTGGTCATAGATGAAAGAATCCACCTGTGAACATTCAATTCCATTCCACTGATCAGTACATCTGTCTTTAAGCCAATACCATGTTGTTTTGACCACTGCAGCTTTGCAATATGCTTCAAAGTCAGATAGTATGAGACCTCCCACTTCATTTTTCTTTCTCAAGATATTTTTAGCTGTAATTGGCACCCTGCCCTTTCAAATAAATTGGATTATTGGTTTTTCTTTTGCAAAGTAAGTTGTTTGGATTTTTATTGTTATTGCATTGAATCTATAAATCAATTTGGGCAGAATTGACATCGTAGTATTCCAATCCATGAAAAATGGTATGCCCTTCCATTTATTTATGTATTCCATGATTTCTTTTAGTGCTGTTTTGCAATGTTCTATGTATAGGTCTTTTGTGCTCTTGGCTAAATCTATTCCTAAATATTTTATTCTTTTGGTTGCTATTGTACATTGAATTTTCTTCTTGATTTCCTCCTCAGATTGCTCCCTGCTAGTGTAGAGAAGCACAGCTGAGTTTTGCATGTTGATCATGTATTCTACCACTTTATTGTACTTGCTTATTAGCTCTAGTAGCTTTACTGTAGATTTTTTTGCAATTTTCTACATATGGGATTGTGTCATCTGTAAACAGTGGAAGTTTTTCTTCTTTTGCAATCTGAATGCCGTTTATTTCTTTTTCCTTGCTTAATTACTCTAGCTAGAACTTCCAGCACAATGTTAAATAACAATGGTGACAATGGATATCCTTGTGTTCTCCTTCTATTCCTATCCTTTGAAGACTTTTCAAAAAGAAAAGATGCTGAATTTTGTCAAATGCCTTTTTTGCATCAATTTAGAAGGTCATGTGGTCTATCCTCCTTAATTTTTTGATGTGGTGTATTACATTAATTGATTTTCTTGTGTTGAATCACCCTTGCATACCTGGGATAAAACCCACTTGGACATGGTGTATAATTATTTTAATATGCTGCTATATTTGATTTGCAAGTATTTTGTTGGGGATTTTTGCATTTATATTCATTGAAGAGATTGGTCTGTAATTTTCTTTTTCTGTACTATCTTCACGTGATTTTGATATTAGAGTGATGTTGGCTTCATATAATGCATTAGATAGCTTTCCCTTTTCTTCAGTTTTTTTGAAGAGTTTGAAGAGGATTGATCCTAATTCTTTCTTGAATGTTTGGTAGAATTCACTTGTGAAGCCATCTGGTTCTGGACTTTTCTTTTTGGGGAGCTTTTTGGTGATTGCTTCAATCTCTTTACTTGTAATTGGTTTGTTGAGATCTTATATTTCTTCTCAAGTCAAGGTTGGTTGTTTATTCTTTTCTATAAAGTTGTCCATTTTGTCTATGTTGTCTAGTTTGTTAGCTTATCATTGTTCATATTATCCTCTCATTATTTCCTTTATTTCTGCAGGGCAGTAGTTTTGCCCCCATCCCATTTCTGATTTCATCTGTTTGCATCCTTCTCTTTTTTTCTTTGTCACCCTAGCTAGGTGTACATTGATTTTATTGATTTCTCAGAGAACCAGCTTATAGCTTTATTGATTCTCTCTATTATTTTCATGAAGTCAATTTCATTTATTTCTGCTCTAATCTTTGTCATTTATTTCTTTCTGTTTGCTTTGGGGTTAGTTTGCTGTTCTTTCTCTAGTTCTTCCAGGTGAGTGGTTAATGCCTTGATTTAGCTCTTTCTTTTTTAAGTATAGGTGTTAAGGGCAATAAATTTTCCTCTCCGCATTGCCTTTGCTACATCTCATAAATTTTGATATGTTGTGTTCTCATTTTCATTTGTCTGGAGATATTTACTAATTTCTCTACGGTTTCTTCCTTGGCCCAATTGCTGCTTGAGATCATGTTGTTTAGTCTTCATATATTTGTGAATTTTCCCACCTTCTGCCTGTAATTGATTTCCATCTCCATTCCATTGTGATCCATGAAAGTGCTGTGTATCATTTTGATCTGTTTAAATTTATTGAGACCTGCTTTGTATCCCAAGATATGGTCTCTCCTGGAGAATGATCTATGAGCATTTGAGAAAATTGTATGTCCTGTTATTGTTGGTTTCAGTGTTTGTAAATGTCTGTTAAGTCTAGTTCATTTGTCAAAGTATTCAAGATCTCTTTCTTAATTGACTTTCTGTCTACATGTTCTATCCATTGATAAGAGTGATGTATTGAAGTCTCCAACTATTATTATAGAAATGTCCACTTCTCCAGACCCCTTTCTCCTGTCTTTTCCTATCTGCCTATAATGCTCCCTTTAGTATTTCTTTTAGAGCAGGTCTCTTGTTCACAAACTTTCTCAGTGTCTGTTTTTGTGTAAATATTTTAAACTGTCCCTCATTTTTGAAAGACAGTTTTGTTGGTTATAGAATTCCTTGCTGGCAGTTTTCGTTTTCAGTATCTTAGATATATTAAACCACTGCCTTCACACCTCCATGGTTTCTGTGAGAGATCTGCACTTTGTCTTGTCGAGCTTCATTGTATATGATTGATCATTTTCTCTTGCTGCTTTCAGGACTCTTTGTCTTTGACAATTGACAATCTGATTATTAAGTGTCTTTGAATAGGTCTATTTGGGTCTATTCTGTTTGCTGTATGCTGTGCTTCTTGGACTTGTAATCTTATGTCTTTCACGAGAAATGCAAAATTTTTAGTGATTATTTCCTCCATTATTCTTTCTACCCCCTTTTCCTTCTCTTTTCCTCTGAGCACTCATAATATGCATATTCATGTGCTTCATGTTACCATTCAATTCCGTGAGACACTGCTCATACTTTTCCATTCTTTACCTTATCTGTTCTTTTGCATGTGGGATTTCAGATGTCCTGTCCTCTAGTTCACTAATCCTTTCTTCTGCTTCTTCAAATCTGTGGTTATATGTCTCCATTGTGTTTTTCATCTCCTCTATTGTGCTTCTCATTCCAATAAATTTGGCCATTTGTTTTTTCAAGCTTTTGAGTTCTTCTATATTTCATTCAATGCCTTCTTTATATCTTTCATCTCTTTTGCCATGTTTTCCTCACTTCATTGATTTGATTTTTAACTTGATTTAGAGGATTTGTTTGAACAGTTGTTTCCACTCTGTATCTTGTTTTATGTGCCGTTTGTTCTTTTGACTGGGCTGTAATCTTTGTTTTTCCTAGTATGACTCGTAAGTTTTTGCTGGTGTCTAGGCATCTTGCTTAGTTTTGGAGGTTGTTTTCTGTCTTGGGCCTAGGGCTTTCTTGTTAGTTTGCTTTGTTCTCTGTTCATCTCTCTTGCAAGCCAAATTGGCTCTGCTCCAAGTCTCCCCAAAAACCAGGCACCCACAGTGTCCTACCTCAGGGATGGCACTTAGGCACAGGGCACCACAGCAAGGTATCTGTTTCTGGGTAAACCAAAACTGCTGGTTCCCAGTGATGCTTTGTTTTTTACCAACCCACAAGACCTGGGTTTGTTTTAGGGAACTGTTTAGCAGTGGGCCTGTCCTTATTTCTCAGTCAAAACAGGGTCATGTTCCCTTGTGGAGGATCTAGACCACTTCCTTTGGTTCTGAGATATTTTTTCTGGAGTCTCTGAAAAAGCCCTTGAATTCCTTCGTACTTTCAAGTTTTGCTAGCAGATTAGTGCTATTCAATAATTTAATTATCCTCAGAAGCTTTTTGCTTTTTGATTATTTCATTTTTTCTCAGACTCTTTATCCTTCACTCACTTGGGCCTTGAAATGCTTTCCCCATCCCCCGGGTCTCCAAACAGTGGGGTTCTGTCTTACTGCTGTGAGAGAATTTATATTCTTTGTCCCCAATGGAAGGGATCTTGACTGCTGCTTCTGTGCCCTTCTGTGTGAGTTCACTGAGGAGAAGAATGGGAAAGGACTGGCCAGTCTGGGATGGAGATTTTCTATTTGATATTTTTCTTACTTTTCATTTGGCGTTTGGAGAGTCTTCTCTTCTCCACTCTATATCTTCCTCCAGAGTTTTGAAAAATTCAGAGTTGTTCCTTTCTTTCATTGAATCTCTGGGGAGAGATTTTAAGTAGCTGTTTATGTCACCATATTGATGGCATCAGTCCCTATTTTTGAAGATACTCCTTAACCTGAAGTTGCTTTGTCTGATATTAAGCTACTACAGTTTCTTAGGATTCATATTATCATTTTCTCTTTTGCCATCTGTTTACTTTTTAACCATTTTTGTCTTTATATTTGGAATATACCTCTCTTAGAGAGTAATATTCAATTCTTTTATATCTACTCTGACAATCTCTCCTCTTTAATTAGAATATTAATCATTTATGTTATTGTAACTATTAATATGATTGGTTGTTAGCCCATTTTGCTGTTTGTTTTCTGTTTGTGCCATTTGTTTTGCTTTTTCTTTCATGACTTTCATATTCATTGTATCTACTCTTTTGGCTATTTATTTATTTTTAATTTACATACATTGATTCACTATTTATGTTTCATAGTTTGGTAAGTTTGACAAATGCAGAGAATTTTTTGTCCATCACCAAAATTAAGGTATACAGAGTTCCATTGACTCCCCCAAGTTCCCATGAGTAGCCCTTTTCTCTCTTGTCATAGTAATTGAAATATACAATGCATAGCCTTTTGGGTCTGGTCTCCATCATTTAAAAAAATGCATCTGAGAGTCATCCATATTGTTTCATGTATCAATAGCTCATGCCTTTATATGATGATACTACTTCATATATGGCTGTCCCAGAGTTTGTTTTGCCATTCATCAAGGGAAAACATGTGGGTTGTTACCAATCATTTGTTATTATGGATAAAATGTTATAAATATTCATGTACAGATTTCAGTATTTACATAATTTTAATTTTTATTTGGTAAATATACATAGAAGTGGGATTGCCGCTATATGTGTTAAGTATATTTTTTATTTTAAAAGAAACTAATTTTTTCCAAAGTGACTGTAACATTTTCCATTCTCACCAACAACAGAGTTCCAATCTATCCACATCCTTGCTGATATTTGGGGATGGTTAGTTTTTATATAAGCCATTTTAATAGATATGTATTGTATAACGTTTTGGTTTTATTTATTTTTTTTATTTCCTTAACTTTATGTGCAAAATTGCCCCCTTGTATCTTTTTTTGGTGAAGTGTATCTTCAAATATTTTGACCCATTTTCTGGGGAAGAGGGAGTAGACTAGGGAATATGGTTTTCTTATTGTTGAGTTTGAGAGTTTTTTAATTTTTCTGGACATAAGTTCTTTGACAGATGTGTTATTTAAAAAAAATATTTTCCTCAGTTTGTGGCTTGTCTTTTCATTCTCTTAACAGAGTGTTTCAGAAAGAAGGTTTTAATATGAAGTTTCATTTATCAATTCATTTTCTTCTATGAATCTGATTTTAGTTTCATATCTATTGACTCTTTGCCTAACCTCATATTCCAATGACTTTTTCCAATATTTTCCTTGAGAAGTTTTGTAATTTTATGTATTTGAATTAGGTATTTGACCCATTTTGAGTATATTTTCTAACATATGTGCAATTAAGATCAGGATCTGTTTTTTGATTATCTATATCCAAATATGCCAGCACCATATTTAAAAAGAATATCTATTCCGATGGAATTATCTTGGTACCTGTTTCAAAAATCATTTGCCTATATTTGCATGGATCTATGTCTGGACCCTTTATTCTGCTCTATTGCTTTATCTTTCTACCTAATAATACTGTGTTGATAACTGCTGTGGTAGTTAATTTCATGTGTCAATATGGTTAAGTTATGGTATCCAGTTATTTGTTCAAACAAGCACACTCGTCTGATTGTTACTGAAAGAATACTTTTTGGATTTAAATCTTTATCAGTTGATTGCATCCATGTCTGAGTATATCTACCATTGACAAAGAAGATTGCCTTCAGCAATCAGAAAAGTCTCCCCCAATTAGTTGAAGGCATAAAGGGAGAACCAATGATTTAGGCAGTCAGAAAGAAGACTTTCTGTCAGTCTTTCAGCTAGCCCACTCTCCTGGAGAAGTCAGGGAAGCCTTCATCAGACTTCCCATCTTGCTATCTGCCCTATGGAATGTGAACTTGCCAATCGCCATGGTCATGAGCCGGTTTCTATTATAATTTAATATTATATACATATTTAATATATATACATAGATCTATAAATATATCTGTATCTATATTTGTATCTATATCTATATTATACCCTATTGGTTCTGTTTCCCTTGAGATCCCTGAGTAATACACTGCATGTGGTAGATTGAACCATGTACCCCAATCAAAGATATGCACTTAATCTTAACCTGTTTCTATATGTGTTAACCCATTTTTAAATATTTGCTTTTGAAGATGTTATTATTTGTTAAGGTGTAGCCAAAACCAGGTGATGGGAAGCAGAAATGTAAGACAAGGGACCCCAAGGATTGCAGTTAGCCAGCACCAGAACACTGACTTCACAGAGAAAACATGGCCTTGTCAACACCTTGACTTTAGTCTCTAACCTTCCAAACCATGAGCCAATAACTCATTGGCCGGCCCATTGTGTACTATTTGTAATAGCAGTCCTCATAATCTAAGACATTACACCATAAATTAAGATATGTAAATTCTCCAATGTTTTTCAAAATTATTTTGTCTATTCCTGTCTTTTGATATAAATTTTAGAATGTGCTTGTTGATATCTATAAAACATCCTGTTATAATTTTGAGTGGAATGATATTGAATATATAGATCAATTTGGGGAGCTCTGACAATTTGACTTCGAATCCAACAACATGGTATATCTCACTATTTAGGTGTAAACTCACTTAATTTTAGGAACTGTTTTGAATATATATATTATTTTCTATGTAGAAACTCATATCATCTGAGAATAGAGACAGTTTTATTTCTTACTTTCCAAACTGTATGACTTACTTTTTAATTTCTTGTTCTTGCTTTGTTGCACTGTCTGGGACTCCCAATATGATGTTGAATAGGAAAGATAAGAACAGACATTCCTACTTGTTTCCACTCTTTAGGAAAAGCATTCCGTTTTTCGTGATTAGACATGATGCCAGATGTATGCTTTCTTTTTTTAGTAGTGGTTTTAGTTTGCCAGTCTGCTGTAACCAAATACCAGTGACTGGTTGGATTGAACAACAGGAATTTTTTAATTCACAGTTTGGAGGCTAGAAGTCCATAATCAAACTACCAGCAAGGCATGCTTTCTCTGAAGCCTGCAGCATTCTGGTGGTGGCTCGTTGGCAGTCAGTCTCTGCCTATATCATATGATTATCTGTCTCTATCTTCTCCTGTTCCTTCTGAATCATGCCCCAAAATCCTTTGGTAATAAGGAGTCTGTTGGATTTAGGCTCACCCAACTTCTGTTTGGCCTTATCTTAATAGGGTCTTAGTAGATCCCACTTACAAATGAGTTCACACTGACAGGATCAGGGGTTAGGACTTGAACATGTCTTTGTAGGGGATATGATTCACTGTACCCCAAATGTCCATGCTAAGAATAAGAAATTTTTCATCTGTTCCCAGTTTGCTGAGGTTTTATTTCCAAATCTTGAATGTAAGTTTAATGTTATCAAATGCTTTTGCTGTATCCCTACTGAGCTGATCGCATGGCTTTCTTCATTAGTCTGTTAATATGCCAACTACACTAGGTGATTTTTCTGACATTGAACTACCCTTGCATTTCTGGGATTAGCACCACTCAGTTGCAATGTATTGTCTTTTTGATATATTATTGAATTTGATTTGATAATATTTTGTTGAAAACTTTTGCATCACTATTTCTGACAGATAATGTTCTGTTATTTTCTTTACTTATAACATGGTTTGTGGTCAGGTATTCCTAACCTCAGAAAATGAGTTGGACAGTGGACCTTCTTTTTTTAAATTCATGGAAACATTGTGCATAGCTTTTGGTATAACTTATTCCTAAAATTTATGGCAGAATTTAACAGTGAAGCCATCTGAGCCTGGAATTATTTTTGGTGGTTATTGGACAGATTTTAATTATTAAAACAATTTCTATATAGATATAAGAAAATTCCATTTATCTGTTTTGGAAGTGTGTGTCTTTCAAGGAGTTGATGCATTTAAAATAGGTTGTGAAATTTATGGGAATATAGTTATTTGTATTACTTTTAAAATATCCTTATAATGTCTATGGAGTCTGACTCCTCTTTAGTTTTTAGTATGTATGTTACCTCTTATTTTCGTGGTCAGTCTGGCTAGAAGTTAATTCCTTCAGAGAACTAGTCTTTGCTTTCGTTGATGCTCTTTATGGCTTTTATATTTTTTATTTCATTGATTTCTGTTTTTATCTTTACAATTTTCTTCTTAATCTTATTTTCAATTTAATTTGTCCTCCTTTTGCTAGTTCCTAAAGTAGATACTTGGGCTACTGATTTGAGAGCTTTTTCTTTTTTTTTAACATATGCATTAATGTTATAAATTTCCTTCCAATCACTAATTTAGCTGTAACTCCCAAATATTTTATTTTCATTTTCATTCTATTTAATTTTTTAAAAATTTCACTGACAACTTCCTGTTTGACCAATGGGATATTTAGAAACATGCTGTTTAATTTCCAAATATATATCAATTGTAAGTACCTGTTTTTTTATTTATTTCTCTTTTTTTACAGTTAAGGAGCACATTTTGTATATTTTCTATTCTTTCACATTTGTTAGGGTGGGTTTTATGGCCCAGAATATGCTCTATCTTGACTGATATTTCACATGCAGCTAAGAAGAATATATATTCTATTATCATCGGGTGGAGTTTTTATAATTGTCAATTAGGTCAAATTGTTTGATAGGGTACAAGCCTTATATATTTTTATTGATTTTATTCTTTGCTTGTTCCATTAATTACTGAGATTTTTGAAATCTTCAACTATAACTGTTGATTTGCCTATTCTTTCTGTTCTACTGGTTTTATTTCTTATGTTTTGTTTTCATTGCTCTGTACATATTGTCTTTCTTTGACTGCCTTCAAGAGAGCTTTCCATTTTCAGGAGATTTTTTGGAGTTTGAATATTATAAGCATAGTGTCTATATGTTTTGATAAAAAGATTTCCCTCATTTAAAGATATGTTAAATAGCAGTTTAATTTTATTCTAATTTCTTTTGCTATACATTTTTTCCATTGCACTTAATCTAATTTTCACATCTAAAATGTATTTTATTGTATAATGTGGACAAATGTCTTCCTACGAACATTCAGTTTTAAATATATTCGGTGACTGACTCTCATTTCCTTAAATTCTTTGAGACACATTAACATAAACATTATCCTTGTTTGCTTTTTAATTTGGCTTATATTACTTTGTTCTTTCATTATTAAACTATTCCCCCAAAAGTGTCAATCTTATGTTATTCTTTTGTAGTGAATTGGTTTATGGTGTTTCATGTAAGCACAGGCTCAGGCACAACAGTAAATGACCGCTTTATTATTTATAGTGATAAAGACTAATCAATAACCTAATACAGCACAAATTGTCCAAAAGGGCTGTAGAAGAGATTCCCTCATGGCTGGTCTCCTGGGGAGGCTAGCTGCTTGGGTCAGTTTTGGTGGATGGCAGTTTCGCACGCCCCATTTCACGTTGGAGAAGAGAGACACATCTGTGCTGCCCGAGGGTGGGGTACTTATATGACCCAGGGTAGGGATACTTGCCACTGAGAATCCCCATGGTCAAAGTATGGCCAGGCCCTTTCATTAGACCTAATATGCGCCCCCCCCCCCCCATTCTATGGAATGGAAAGATATGTGCAAAATAGAAAGAGAGTGGGAGGTAGATGAGGGCTGGCAAATGGCTATGTAGTATGACTTCCCCAGCACCTCTCTTATCATGAATATTATTTATCTCATTGCACTATCACATCCTTACCTCAGCTCCTGTCTCATCTTATCTTTACTTTCTTAACTCTTTCTTATTACCAGATACAATGGTTGCTTAATAAATAAATATGTGAAGAAATGAAGGGGATGATAGGACTGGTTACATGTAGCAATTGGGGCATACCAGGTGTGTTAGTTAGATTCAGTTGTCAACTTGGCCAGGTGAGCATACCTAGTATGTCTAAGGAGTTTAATTCAATAAAAAACAAAAGTTTTATCCTGTCTTATCATAAAGCACCTATTATGACCTAATGACATGATAAGAATGGAGGAGATGGTTACAATGTATGTCACTTACCTTCTCTTAGAGAACATATTTATGCCCAAACCGCCTCGTCTATGGCTCAAACAGGAAAATTCCACCCATGCATGATTGAAGTTCTGAATTGTCATCAGCACATTGTCATCATTATAATTGTCGTTATCATGATCCCAAACATCACCAGCATGAATTGAGCACTTACCATTTGCTATGTGCCTTGTATATATTATCATATTAAATTTTCACAATGACCTTTTTGGATAGTTTTCACACCAACTTTATGGACACATTCACTGAGGCTCAAGCAGTTAGTAATTTCACACCTCTTATTAACTGGCATTCTGATTTGTACTTAAGTTTCTGTGATTTTAGATTCTATTTTTGATCCATAGCTGTTTAATGCAATTAACTACTCACTTTTTATCAAAAGAGTTATTTTCAAAGATGAAACTGGAACTCATGCAAAATAGATACTGATAATAGCTTGGGCTACTGATAACATCAATGAATAACAAAGTAATGATGAAAACTGGGGCCTGAGTGTGAAACTAATCTCAGAGATATAAACTTTCTAAAAAATCATCAAGGAAGAAGAGAAATTGATGTATTTGAGATTAGCAGAGCTAAATTAAAAAAAAAATTAGAATGATCTAGTTGCAGTGTTATGGAAAATTAAGGACAGCACTGGCCTGGGGTTTCAAGCTAATAGTCAGTGTGGGTATAGTTTTTATAACTGAAATATCCGCCTGAGGTATGACCCACATTTGTAAATCTTGCAGGAAATGCTAACAGAGTATTACTGATGGCTGGAAGACTAACCCAAAGATCCATTAACTGCTGTGATTCAGACATGACTAATCTGAAATGTGAGACGTTTAGTTACCTGAAAAATAGAATGATATTAGCAAAAGCTGACAGGCTCATATACTCTTCTTTTTTTTTTTCTCTCTGAATTAATGGAGCTTTTCTTACATAGAATTTAAGGTGGGTATAGTGTCCAGATTGTGCAGTGTTGAGCCATGAGGTTTCATGATATGTTTCGCATGATCTTCCTGTGTCATTTAAACAAAAAACCTGCGGGGCCAAATTTAAAATAGACATTTAAATATTATGTGGAAATGCTAACTCCAAGATATATAGAGGGAGGGCTATTTATTTGGACTATTAAGGGGAGTTAGAGATTATTGTATGCTAATCCATGCGTGTTTACCTGTTTCACCTATACAACACACATTATAGATTTGATATGAATTTTAAACTTTACCATCCTTCTCCATTGGCTGTCACCATCTATTCATTTTACCATTTCAACATTGACAAACAAAACCCAGCAATTTACCTCCTTTGTGTTTTTTTTTTTGAAGCTACAGTGTAGTTTATTTCATGTTCAGATTTATCACATTGCTATCCATTATTTTAATAGCAGCCAACACATAATAGAGCTTGTTCTATTCCAGACCTTATGTCTGGAATAATGTTTTAAGAAAGTTTTACTGATACAATATTGTTAGTATTACATTCAGGACAGGTGCTCACATTCTCAACTTTTATTTCTAATTCAATAAATTTTTATTAATTGCTTATAATTTGGTGCAGAACTTTGCATTTAATGCTTGTGTTTTAAATCTAGTTGCATGAAGCAAACTAAGGATTAATAGCATCTCTGATTTAAAGTTAAGAACTTGAGAGTACTGGATGTGAGCTGTATACATGAAGATTTGCAGCTTACAGGCTGTTTTCATATTCATTAAGTTTCATTATTTTATTTCTCTTCCAAGCGTGATGTGCATAGGGATCACTTGATGATGTTGTTAAAATGGCAATTCTGATTAAATCCGGAGTCTGGACTGAGAATCTGTATTTCTTTCAAGGTCCAGAGTGATACTTCTGATGCTAATTCACTACTTTCACTAGTGAGGTATTTTTGTCACTTGTTCCCCCTTCATTCCAAGTGAAGGAACTGGAGCTTGGAGTTGAACGACTAACGCGCTGTCACATGGTGAGACCAGGTCAATCCAGGAGTACTACATATGTTGCCTGGTTCAGACCAGTGCCAATTCCATTTCACCATGACATCAAAGTATTGGTTATAGAGAGACCCTCTAATAAGAGGTAAGACCAAAAGTAATACAGATTTATTAAGAAATGTGTAAAAGAGAAGATGAAGCTTTTTACATTTTTCTCAAAGTTTTCAAGATAATGCCTAAGAGCCCAAAGAAATGTAATTGATTTGTGAATGATCATTCCTTGATATGTTAACACATTTAAAATAGAACATATTTTAGAAGAAAAACAGAGCAACGTTGTTTTTCATCATAAAAATGAACACACTTACAATATTGAAGCACATTAACTCTTTCAAGATAATAAATCAATATTTACTTCTCTGATATAATGTTCCAAAAGAATACCCCACTTCATATGGTGCTTAACCATGACCCCAAAATTTAGCAGGATCTTGAAAGGGAAGTTTTAATCTGGGATTTTGCCGATGGGAAGACAAAAAGCTCCAGAAGGATAAGTAACTTAACATATGTCAGTTAAGCAACGACAGACGGGGCCTGGAACCCAGTTCTGTGCTCTGTGCTTCTCACCTCAGCTCCCACGGAGTGATTGGCAAACTCAGTGTCTACTAACCGTCATTAATGGCGTAAATCTCAGAGCTCTCTGAAGATTAATGGATTTTCCAAAGTAACTTGTGCTAGTTAAGGTTTGACTCAATAAAGCTATACTCATTTCCCCTAGCTTATTTCAGTCACATCTGTTATTTGTTCAAACTTAACAGTAACTCTCATGATCCCTGCCTCTCATGATCCCTGCTACTACAGAATATTTAATAGTTGTATGTCCCTAATGGAAAATAATCTGAAATTATTTTTAGTGAGCACTTATAATATACCAAAATATCTACACATGCCTAATTACCCCGTATGTACAGAGTGGACATTGCTTTAAGCCAAGAAACATGTAATCAAATTATTAGGACAGCCGAAGTATATATATTAATGATGTCCCCATCCAATATTCAATGGTGCAAAGACCTCTCACTAGTTCAAATATATTGGTTACAGTTAGAGAAGAATCATTAACAGATGTTAGGAAAGATCCTTTAAAAATGGGGTAAGTTATTTTTGGTTACCATTGCTAGTAATGAATGTTTATTTAGCAACTATGTGGTTTATTCTTATGTTGGTGATTTGCACAAAATACCTTGCTTAGGAAACAAACCTAATCCTTATGCATTTGTTTTTGAAAATGAACACATGAACTTATGTGTGTGTGTGCCATTAGTGAAAATATTACCTGATGTGTGGTTAACAAAGCACCCTAAAGGGGAGTATAAATACAATTGTACTTTGGAAATATTTAAATATTTCCTTGAAATTACCGAATTTTTTAATTAATAGATTGCTTAGAACAATGTTTGACACAAAGCCAGGGCTCAGTGAATGACATCTTGTTACTGATTCATTAAATCTTCACAATAGCTCTGTGAATTCATCTCCATTTTACAGACCCATTCTATAGATCAGGCCACTGAGGCATAGGGATATTGAGAACCTTGCCTAGGGTCACACAGCTAAATAGTGGAGAAGCTGGGATGTGAATGCAGAAAGTTTATCTTCAGAGCCTGGGTTTTCTTAAAAAAGATAAATCTTATCTTTTGTAAGCATTAAAAAATGATGATAGGTGGGCCACGGTGGCTCAGCAGGCAGAGTTCTTGCCTGCCATGCCAGAGACCCAGGTTTGATTTCCAGTGCCTGCCTGCGTGTAACAAAAAAAAAAAAGATGATGAAACATTTTAACTCAGGTACTTAGGCTCTTTCTGAGCCTTAATTATTTCAGTGTATTCTTAGGGTTTGTTCTCAGTTCCAATATTTATAAAGTTTCTTGCAGCAAAAGTTACAGTGGAAAACATTATGCAAATATTACCCAATGTATCATATTAAGAAATACTCCATTTAATAAAACTGAGAACTGTTGGTCCAAGGAGATAGTGATAATGAAGCAGCAGTTACTGTCTTTAACACCCATGTGAAAAAAAATAGGATTCTAGACAAATATACATGGAAAGCTAACAGATCAAAACTTGACTTAACTTTGTTTTAGATGAATTGTCCTAATTGCTAGAGGTAAAGCACAGTAAAGGTTGTGTTTTCAATTTCACTTCATACAGAGTTTGAACTTTTTTTGCCTTAAAAATAAGAAAGGTTTTTGACCTCTGACTTTTTATGCTTCACTAGTTTGAACTGCATTTTTATTTTCTCACAATTGAAAACCATATCTTTCAGCAAAGATCCCATTAGAGGAACAAATCTTCCTTGAAAATGCCTGAAACACGCTTCATTTTCATCCTTGTGTAATTTTATTTCCAAACTGAGAGCCAACTGGAGCATGTCAGAAACAGCTGATGAGTAGATGAAGTAATGACTTCTTACATAACAAGATTAGCTTTCTCATTTGGAAAAATAAAGGACAGACAATATGAGGTGGCTAATTTCACTGTCAAAATACCTGTTACTCATGCATGGGAATCTTTCTGAAAAACAGCTTGCTTGCACGTTTTTGTACATTGGAAACACAGCATGTAAAATCGTGGCCATACATATAAATAGCAGAACAGAAGAAAGAGCTGACTAGACAGACAAGTAGAGCATAAAACAGAGGAATAAAGGCACAGCTTGTTTATACAAGAAGAGATCAGCCAAAATGTTAAAAAAAAATGGTGCTTAAGCTTTAAACTGTTTTGCAAAGTGCAATGGAGAGTAGAGGTAATTATCTTGGTTGTTCCGGCCCCAAATCTTGCTGGTAATTCAAACAGGGAAGTAGATCAGAGAGTTTTTTTTTCCATACTGATTGCTTTTATCCATCATTTTCACTAAATCAACCTATCTTAATAACAATTCTAAATCCCTAAGCACTAAAGGCACATGCCCAAAATAGAATCCTTGTTTTGAGTAAAATTAATACAGATGGTATAGACAGCTACCAAAATACACACACACACACACACACACACAGGTACCTTGTGCTTAATCATTAGCAATTGATGCTATGGCCCAAAATATGAAATGGTCTATATTAAAAGTGTATAAAATTCTCATTGCACATAGAAATGCTCAGTCTATTTAATGAAAGAAAAAAATGACAAAAAATGTAACAGTAGAAAGTTCTAAACGTGACAGAAGATGCAGTGACATAGAAGGAATATGCATTTCATAGTAAACTTTTTATAGCATATTTCTGATCTGGTCATTTGCACAGTGGCTGATTTAGTCATGCATGTTTTCCTTGATATTCAGAGATTTGATCTTGAGAAGTAATACATTAAACCAAGATTTTTCTCAGCACACCACTCTTTGAAGACGATTTATCAGATGAAAACCTTATCTTCGATCTGCACATGTTTCTTCCTGCCTTGTTTTGGATTTATTGCACTTTGTACCAGCAGGTTAATTGTATCCCCCTTGAATTAAGGAGGAGGGGGTACAACTGCTTCTAGAAAGCTATAAATAGATATTGTCTACGTATGAACATAGTATAAACCTAAGCAATCCTTTCTTTAACATTTGCAGGATTCAGGGTAAGAATATATACCATATGCCTCAATATTTAAAAATCATATAACAAGTTGGCAAACTGTTAAATAAAACAGATTCTGTCTTCATACCTTCACCAGTGTATTTTCATAAAGACCTGGAAGACCAAATTCAAATTTAGAATTCTCACGCCTCAGAATTCCATTGTAGAATATAGCAATGCTTGGAGAGCTGGTTCTCAATCACTAGTCTGCGGCTTCCATCCCAATATTGACTCTGTTCTCCTGTATGATAAAGTGCTTTGCACACAAACCTGAGGATACCCCAGTTTACATATCCAAGCTATATGCACCACCCACCAAAGAACAGCCAACCTCTATCCATGTGGTGGGCCTTGGAGTGTACAAATCTGTAGTAATTTGTACTTGTGAGGGTAGGCCAAGGGAAGAGACATATGCAGACACCGTGAGCAGAAATAGAGCTATTTGACCAGAGAATTCTGAGTCACAGATTCCTCACATGTGCTCTGGAAAAGTCAGCGGAGGAAACTGCAGGCGAACACTTCTCCCTAGTTTCATGTACATTTTGCCCAGGTGAGTGGTTTGGTTGAAAGAGGCTTGCATGGAGCCCACCTTTGCAATTCAGGTCTAAAAGCCCTATTCAAACTAAGTATATAAGTATAAGGAATATTTTCCGTAGTTTATTTTAGTTTCCTTTAACTTAAATCATATGTTATCATAATAGAACTATGGGCTTCAAGGACAGAAAGCTGTGAGTTAATCTCCTGGCTTATTAAAAAAGGCTACTGGCTTTGAGAAAGTTTTTGAGCTTTTACATTTCAGTTTTCTCATTTTTTCTAAAATGGAGAGAAATAATGCGAGTATATCTGTATTGTTTTGATAACTAAATTGGAAAATGCGTGTAAATCACTCTGTGTTTTGCATGTAATGACTTTACGTGGGTGGCAGTCGATACTAGTTACTGTCACCATTCACACAGGGGAATTTAGGAAAACTATCAGTGAGGCTTACCAGGAAAGAAGTAGAATGTGATTCAGACTGGAGTTTTACCTTGTTTCTCCTGCTTAAGGTTATCCTGGGTAAGTTTTTTTTTTTTTTCTGTCTCTCTCTGTGCTTCAATAGTATCATATTTAAAACTGTGATAATAATAGAACGGATTTCATACAGTTGTACCAGTATTAAATGAAAAAATACATGTAAGGCACTTAGAGCAGTGCCTGGCACATGTTAGACAGGGCTACCTTTGAATATATGAAAATATATGTTAAAAAAAAGAGAATGTGCTCATCAGAAAGGATTTGGTAAAAAAATGAATTATTGAAAACTGAGGGTCCAAGAATTAGAAGTTGAGTGTGTCAATTCAAATATGATCTGCCTTTTTTCAACAAACTTTGAATTTATGTATTATACCAATCAAGAGGCATTCTAGGGTATATTTATATGTATTAATTTTCTATCCAGCCTTCTTTATTAAGATTTTGTTTGATGCTCCCAGTTTTAACAAACACACAAAAATCTACATTTTCCAGCTTTTTTTTTTTAGCAGAATGATAACAATGGCAAAGCAGAAAAATTCAAGGATCCCAGGATAGTGATGATATTGTGGAGTTAACTGCTTGCCTCTGGACTTTGTTTTATATGAAAAGAAGAAAAAACAAACAATAAAAACAAGCCCTATTTCCTTTGAATAAGCTACTATAGAGTTCAATCAGGTGCAAGAAATATAATCCTTAAGTGACACAATGAGTCACTTAAAGTTGGCGTTTGAAAGACTGATCCTGTAAAGTTGAGGAGCATGGCGAGTTGAGTGAACTAATGATCGTCCAGTGCATACTGTGTGTGAGGTTGCTGTGTGAACAATAATCTGGAAAACAACATTGTTCCTGATGTGAAAATAGAGTTTAAGTTAGGGGTTAAGGAGAAGAGAAAGTGAAAATAAATTACTAAAAAATGAAACATGTTTTATGAAAAATTCTTTGAAGAAAATTGACAGTGAAGTGATAGAAAATCACAGGGTAGGAAATATTTAGCTGTTTTGACAGTCAGCACTTGAAGCATTCAGGGGACAGATTTTAGGCATGTAGAACAGCATGCCCAAATTCACCTGGAAATGCCACCTTGTTTCACTGCCAGGCCTTCTTCTATCACTCTGATTACATTTTCCTTTTTGATTACTGTTTTAGTTTGTAAGCTGCCAGAATGTAATACACCAGCAACGGAATGACTTTTTAAAAAGGAATTTATTAAGTTGCAAATTATAGACCATGAAAATGTCTAAACTAAGGCATTCTGAGAAAGATACCTTAACTCCAAAGAAAAGGCCGATGAAGTTAGGGGTTTCTCTCTCAGCTGGGAGGGCACATGGTAACATCTGCTAACTTTCTCTCTTAATTTCATAAGGTTTTCCTGGGGGCATTTTCTTTCATCTCCAAAAGTCTCAAGCTCTATGGGTTCTGTTGGCACTAAAGCTTTTTCCAAAATGGTTCTGTCTTTAAGGGCTCCAGTAAAAACCCGACCTTGAATGGGACACATTTCCCATTTCCATGGAAACCATCTAATCAAAAGTTACCACCCCCAATTGTGTGAGTTACATCTCCACAGAAACAATAAAAATGATCCTTCCCTGCAATATTGAATGAGGATTAAGGACGTATTTTTTCTGGGGTACACAACAGATTTAAACTGGCACAGTTGCTGTGGTACATTGAGTCATCCTCCCCTCCCCAAAGATATGTTCGAAGATGAGGCCAAATTAAATTAGGATAGATCTTAATGTAATATGACTAAAGGCCTAAGGAGCAGATGAAATCTAGACAGACACACACATGACAAAGAAGGCGAATTAGAAGCCAGAGGAGGAGACAAGAGACAGAGCACCGTGGGGCAGAGGCAGAGATTGACTACCAGCAAGTTACCACCAGAACACTACAAATTTTGGACAAAAGTATGACCCATTGATATCTTGCTTTTGGACTTCTATCTTCTCAAACTGTGATATCACACGTGCCTGTTATTTAAACCAATCCATTTCTGATATTTGCTATAGCAGTTCTGGCATACTAAGACCCTTGTCTTCTTAAAATATCTTAAAACAAATAAACAAGCAGAATGCCTTAGCAAAGAGGAGGTATTGAATAGTCAGGTTTTAGATTCAGGAGTAAATAGTGGATTTTACTTCATTTTACTCTCTGCCATTCTTCCAGTGACCAATGTGCAGCAATTTATTATAGAATTGTTAACAGTTTCCATTTTCTCATACACAAGCTATTGCTTTACTGTTGTACATCCCTGATCTTTCCATTTCAAAACATTTTCTGAAAATGAACTCCAGCAGAGTCCTCTAAGATTGTAATTAACTTCCAAAATAAAAATGCTTTATTAGGTGAGCTCTGTTTTTCAGTGATTCTCTCACAAAATTTGTGAAGCCCTATTTCATATTATTTACAGAGAAAAAGAACTAGTGACTAGGTGTATCTAAATATTTTAATCATAACATGGACTTTTGTCATTTATGGCAGTACCAGACTCTAAAATGAGATTTCTGTTGATGAAAATTCAGACATATCCTTTCTAAATGCCTTTGAAAAAAACTTAGGTACAAATAAAACTTTCTCACTAGGTCTGACATTCCCAAACTTTTCCATGAAGGGTCATTTTCTTTATGTGAAATCATGTTTGATTTCTGGTTGGAGGGGATGAAAGTTAGTGACTTACTCCATAATATAATGCTTAGGAGACTAATACATCAAACTGTCATCCTCAAGTGGTCCTTTCTCATTGGAGGTACCATTGAGACCTGGTGAGAATGTGAAAGAACACAGGATTGGCTATAGAAATACCTATATTTTCAAATTCCAGATTCATCACCTTTTAGCATTGTGTATATAACCATCTGTTAGTTACTTTTCTGTGACTTCATTTTTCATCTCTTACAGAAAGTCAATAACAATTTTTTCAGCCTGATGTGAATATTCATTTGCAAAATTACAGTATGGATGGGTCATGACATAAAAGAGCCTTGTTTCTATTATTTTAAGCATACTATTTCCTAACCAGAGCTTATCTTCCAACTTTCTCACTTAATGCACTTTTTTTTTTTTTACCTCAAAAGTAATCAGCCGCTCAATCCTCTAATTCTTCTTCCTATCAGTTTTCTCCTATGTTTGCTTCCTTCCCTATTCATTTTATACATCATGGTCAAATACCAGTTAGTCTCTAAGTAATCCCACAGTTTCCTGGGTAAAACACCAGCTTTAGAATACCCAATTGTGTGCCTCTTCTGCACCCTATTTCCAGCTGTGGAAAGATGTTATAGAAAATTGCACACTGAAGCTTGTGTCACTCCAATAGAATGATACCTACCCTTAATTGAATCCTAAATGCCTCATTCAAATTTACCTATGTTAGCTCTCTCCCACTATCTACACAAGCTACTTCAAACCTGTCTGAATTTCCTATGCTACCACATAATGTTCATTCTCAGCAACTACTTCATATTAAAGATAAAAGCCATATGATATATGGTTTAATGCCATCAATGTCTAGACTCTATCCACACCCATCCTTCCTACTCTCCTCTTTTCTGTTATTTTACCTTAAGTCAGCTGTGCTCAAAATCCTATGATTTTGTATCTTTCCAAGGATAACAGTTCATAAATTATTCTTTCTTTCCCGTTCTCTTTTTCTTCAATTAATATGTCTTTCTGTCATATACTTTTTCTTGGATTTAAAAATCTGACATATTCACTTCTGTCTTTAAAAAATCAGCAACTGCTAAGAAGCAAAAAATAAAAGAATAATAACTTGAACAACATATCTCAAGCCAGCTATTGGCTTATTTCTTTCCTTCCTTTCTTAGTTAAACATTAAAATGTATGTTTGTTCAAATCCTGGTCATTCCCCAGATATTGCTGTCTGCCCTCTTCTGCAGCTTTTCCACTTAACCTGCCATCTCCAAGGTAACCGATGGCATTCTTGTTTCTATAAATAGCACCACTTTTCCACCTAAATCTCACTTGAAGTTTCTGCAGTTTTTAGCACAATTGATTTTGCCTTCTTGAAAACCATTATCTTTGGAGTGTCACGCACCATATGCCTGCTTGACCACAAGAATCTAGCTTTCACTTCTTTCCAGAGTTTCTATGGACCTATCAGAAAATTCATGAAAACAGAGCATGCAGTCACAATGATAGAAAACAGGAAATCATAAATCGTATATGATATTGGGAATATAGAAAGCAGACTGCGCAGGATTGATGGAGAATACACTGCAGAAACTGGACACAAATACCAGATATTAGCAAGGTCTTCCCAAAGGAAGCCCAGAGATGCTTCAAGCTCAAAGTCAACAAGGGCAAAGATTATAGCAAATCAAAATGGTAATTATTAAGCACCTTTAGAACACCTGAGACAGTTATGCCCCTTCCCTTCATCTGTTGTTAATCAAGTTATAGCAATTTGAGTTTTTTTGCCATCAAAATAAATCCTGAGACTTCATCCTTATAAAGAAAAATTTATCTACCTGAAGTATACTACAAGTGAGTATTGGAGGATGAGCAAGAATTATTGCAGAGTTTAGGGGTACCCTAGACCAGAAATGGACAAGCTTTTAAAATAAAGGGACACATGGTAAATATTTTAAGCTTGTGATTCATAAAGTCTCTGTTGCACCTACTCAGCTCTGTAGTGTGGAAGCACCATGGACAATATGTAAACAAATGAGCAAGACTGTGTGCCAATAAAACTTGTTTATATATGCCAATTCCTGTTCTAAACCCACAGAATACACAAGTAGAAAAATAAAAAGAAAATGTAGTTTCATTCAGCAGTGAAAGGAACTTCACTGCCAAGTTAAGACTTCTTTATTTTGGCAAGTATGTGTCAGACTTTTTGTTTCTTATCTACTCAACCTAAAGGAAGACTTCCTATTAACATGCCCAAAATATTTATAAGGAAATTGCATAGTTGCAGTTGGTCCTGCAATTCAAAAGAGAGATCACATAGAGGAGAACACCTACATAAATGTTGAGAAAACAGATTTCAGCTACCCACACTCGCTAACATAGTTCTTTATTTAAATTTGTTAATGGACAACAGTGGGTTAAATGACACCTACAGGAAATCAACATCACCAAAGAGAAGAACCAAGGTAAACAAAGAGAAAATCCAGTCCTAGAGGAAACATAGATAATTTAGAGAACAAAGGATAAATTTAATGGTCAATTTTCCCTGTAAAGAGTTTGGTGGAAATTACGTCTTTACAAAGATTTATTATAAATGTTGAAAGTGAACGCTGAAAAAAAAAGTGAATGATGAAATAAATAAGGCAGGAGAAATCTGAATGATAAAAGTGGACCTAAAGTTAAGCTATAGAGGTGGAAAAGATTATTTTAAACATGAGTAACAAGTCATGTGAAAGAAAAATTCAAGGATATCTGGCAGAATTTGGAGAAAAATGAGATGAGAGGAAAATTAAGAAAGTTATACAACAAGGAGACTAGATCAGAAAAATCCAACAGATTTGCCCTATCTGATATCTTGAATGGTTGGATGAAATCCTCATTCATTGGTTGACAAAATTAATGAAAATGCCCTGAAAAGTAAAATTTTAGAATATCAAAGTTAAAGAGAAAATCCTGAAGCCATTCAGAAATAGAAAAATAAAAAGAAAGTAAAATAACTATGCTAAATTATCTTGATTTCAAAGGATTGGCACTCCAGTCACTTTCAGATTTCTCATCAGCAACACTTCACCCTAGAACAATGGTTCAAGTTTGAGGAAAAAATATTTTCAACCTAGAGTTCCATGCCCATATACATTATGAGTAAATTTGAGAGAAAAATATACACTTTTTCAGATTTAGAATTACTCAGGAACTTTACTGGGCTTATTTACTCTATGGAAAAAGTCAATTGAGGAAGTTTTCCAGAAAATAAAAAGAAATCTAAAAAAAGAGACAATATGGAATACAAATTAAGAGTAGCAGCTGAGTCATATGCAGAAACAACTGTTTCAATGGCATAATTTTACATTCCTTTATAGGTCCAAGCCCGTATTTGATTCTGTGAGTACGTAATGGTTATATAATCATATATAAAATTATATACAATAATTTTTGGCATTTTCAGAATTAAACTCTGAAAATAAAGAAAAGTCTCTTTTGAATTTGTAATTATCAAAAAAATTCAAAAAGTATGTGTTTACAATATAAAATTATAATTTTTACCAAGAAAATTTGAGAAGAAAGAAGAGATGGACAGAATCTAAGCAGCTGATTACCTCTTTTTTTCAGCCAGGGGAAATATAGATACTTTTATAGGTGATAAGTCAAATAAAAGAGGTTACGCTCTGCTATGTAGATAAATAAATGATTAGCACATGAATGCAAGCCCTAGAAGAAATTAAAATGATTTACTAACGAAGATTTAGATGCAGAGGAAAAGGGAGAAAAAAGTCATATAAATATCCTAGGTTCTCATCTTTTATAGGTAAGGATTAATAGGTATCTAAAATTGATGAAGTACTCAGTAAACTTTTAGGTGTAATATTTGAAATGATTACTTTCAAATCTTAAAACTGAAAAGGCTAACGGTGATTGACTCAGGAGTAGTGGTGGGAAATTTAAAGTTTTTATTTTATTTTCATTACTTTTCTCACAAAATCCTTTAGTTATTCCTATAAGAAACATTTCACATAAGAATTTAAAATATTTAATCATAATTATTCATATGATAGTATATGATGTAGCCATGAGAAAAATAGCATTGATCTCCTTATAATGAGGATAAAATATATGCACAATATGGTAAATAAAACAAGTTGAGAATATGATCCCTACTGTGTAAATGTGTATATATGAATATAGATGCACATATTTATATATGCATTGAAAATGTCTGGTGTGATATACACCAAAGTGTTATTAATGATTTCTAAGGATTGGGATTGCACTGGCTGGAGGAGACAGGAAATTTGTTTTTCACTAATGCACAATTTACTGTTTAGGTCAGATTACAAAGAGTATGTGTTTAAAAGCTCATATACCTCGGCTTCCATGATTCTGCATTTTCTTTTTCTTTTTTTTCCCTACTATTCTGTTTGTTCTTTCTCAGTCTTCGTCATCTTTTAGCTATATGCTGATGACTCCAAATATGGATAACCAAACCAGATAACTTCTGGAACTCTATCTTAATACATCCATCTGCCACCAGTTGTGTCTACCTGTTTATCAAACTTACATTTACAAAACAGGATTCATGACCTTTGCATGTTTCTTCTCACCACCCCAAAGCAACCTGCATTGTTGAATTAGCTTCCCTTTCTTTCTGAATGACATATCCAGCCCAGGTGCACAAGTTAGACCTTTGGGGTGTATCATTAATCCTCCATCTTCATAACTAACTATGTCCAATCAATCAAAAAATTCTGTCCATTTATCCTTTGATTATCTCTTGAATCTATCAAATCTTATTTCTTCTAGATCTCTTACTTCAATTTCACCCAGAATGTTCAGCATATTTTGCAAGACTGTTCATCATCTAACCATTGGTTCGCTTCTTTAGCCTTTTCCTTTGTGACTCTCTTCCTTGAACAGTCTGTTTCATAGAAGCTGAACTTCTTTTATTTACCTAAGTCTGGCATATCTATGTCTAGACTTTTGTGAATATAGTTTTCTATATTTGGAATTTCTTTCCTCCCATCTATCTGACCAATTTTTTATTTGCTCTTTGGATCAGAAATTAGATATCTTTCTTAAAGCATCCTGTGCCTACCTTATTTTCTTGTATTAATTACAGCTATTTTTAAAATTTGTCTATTCCTCTTACTAGGGTATCATATTATCATTGCCTAAACCAATGTCTGGTAGACTGTAGGCACAAAGTAATTATGTATTGAATGGACCAATGAATGATATGTGTCGCTCTCCTAGACAGGATGTGATTATAGATGGGTCAAATAAATGAAAGTTATTATTATTGTTTGACTCATAAGCAAATTCATTGGTAATGATGAAGTGATAAGAGAAAATAGTTTTAGACTGAAGGTGTTTATTGTGAATCAGAAACTACTATTGCTTTAAAATACATAAAGTACCAAATTAGAGATCAGTTTCATTTAAGATTATAGATATCCTACCGACAATGGCCAAATAACCCACCTGCTTAAGGACATCTCTGGCCCACAGGCCACATGACCATATGATGATTGCCTTCACTAGGACCTACTATAACCCTGGGGAACATCTCCCACTATTGTACTGAGCTGAACACTGACGTGCATCAGACAGTGGCAGTCACCCTACATTTGATGCTATTGATATAAAGAGGTTTGGGGGCAAACACCAGCAAGCAGTGTCACTTTATTCTCACTGCAGATCATGGGCAGATCACAAGTGCATGTGAGGCCTCAGTTTTCTTAGAATTCTGCAGAAAGGTATCCTCGGGGTAGGCCCAACTGAGCACCCCATGGGACTGTGTTCCAAGGGAGCTACTCACCCCCCTTGTGCTCTATTTTGTGTGTATGTGAGATGAGTATAAATGTTACTTCAAAAATAGAGGGGAATAGACTGTTCGGAAAAGTAGTCTGAGTCAGGATATCAGCTGAGAAGGCAGTGCGGAGAAGGCCACCTACGTACCAGCTTGAGACATTGCAGGAAGCTAACACTCTGCACAACACTCTAGGAAAACCCTCATCCTCGGTAGTTTATTGCCAGGCAATTTCAGGAGAGTACCTGAATGATTTATTGAACAAATCTGTTTTCCTTCCTACAAGCATTATTGCATATTTAAAATACCAACAGTAGACAATAGAGTGAAATAATCGCTCAACAGATGTGTGTGCATACAAATATTTATTTAGGAATAAAGAAAGTATGAAAGGATAGATATCAAACTTCAGTCTTAAAGGTGGCAGGTGCTGGAGTATAGTTAACATTTGCTTCATACATCTATGTAAAACTTAAACTTTACTTTCTCAGTGCATCAGTATGCATTTAGAAGTTCGTTTTATATTCATACAGTGACTAGGCCTTCCCTATTGCTATTTTTCCAGGTTTTGTAACTTGGATAATTTTCATTCACTGTTGCTTTGAGAAACAAGTGTAAGATCGAAAGGAGAAAACTAAATGACATAGGTATTAATCATATGTCTTTATTTTACCATAAAAAGATAACAGATCATTGATTCCCAGTGATTCAAGTCCTGGCTTAAATGGCCTTCCTGTTTACAGATGCAATTAAGATATCAATTCAGTTCAGTTTTATCATTCATTCAAGTGAATTGCCAGGCTTAGAATCCAAAGGCAATGCACTTCTAGTCTCTCCATTCAGTGACAAATATTTGTTGAGTATCTAAATACGTTTTTGAAAACAAAGATAACTAAAACATTCCCTCCACTCTTGAAAAGCTCCCCAAAAGCTATATAATTCATTTGAAAAATGTATGAAAGAACATTTTAGGTTTTTCTACTTTAAAATCTGAAAATGTACCTCTTCCCTGTCTATGCACACACATGCACTTATAATCTAGCCTTTTAAAATTATAAACTAAGTCACTTAAAATTCTAAAGAGAATGTGAGCTTTGGAGCTGAGAAGGAAAGGAGACTTAGCAAATAAGATAATTTATTTCTGGCCGGGGCCTACCAAAATTGTATGCTTATGACAACATGTCTCCTTAATTCCCTCATTAGTTTAATTCAATTTTTAAATATCCTCTGTGGTGGTAACACGAGATTAGGTAATGACAACGTGGAAATAAAAAGGAAAAGTATATGGTTTTCTACTTTTTAAAATCCACTTTAGGGGTAAGGAGATGCAGATAAATTAATTTAACCTTTTGTTTTGCTCTTGTATCACAGTTCCATACTATAAAGCAAGTTTGCTTATTATCCCCTCCTTTCGGATTTCTTCGGTAATGCAGGTTTTGTTGAATGCTAAATACTGTATGTCTTTACTTAGGCCCCATTATCATAATGTCTGATTTTCCATATGATTGGCAAAGGAAATGGAGAGTCCACATTTTGGTAGACACAACATGGTATCTCTTCGTGACACTTGGATTTCAAAAGATAACTTCTTTATAATAACTAGCTAAGTTAAAGTGGTGTGATGGTTGAGCTCATGTGTCAACTTGGCTAGGTTATGGTGTTCAGTTGTTTAGTCAAGCAAGCACTGGCCTGATTGTGAGGATATTTAATGGATTTAAATAATCAGTCAGTTGATTGCATCTATAACTGATTGCATCTACAATCAACTAAGGAGACTGCCTTCAACAATGAGAAAAGTCTCTTTCAATCTGTTGAAAGCCTTAAAGAGAGATGGATGATTTCAGCAGATAGAAGGAAAAATGTCTAACTCTAATTTAATCAGCTAGCTTTTCCTGGGGAATTCATCAAAAATCTTTGTTGGTAATGCCAGGTTCTGGCCTGCCCCACTGAATATAGAGTTGCCTATCTCCACAGTCATGTGAGACAATTACTAAAATAAGCCTCATAATATGTGCACTACATTTGTGTGTGTGTGTGGTGTGTGTGTGTGTGTGTATGTATGTGTTTCTTGTCTGTCTGTTACCCTGGAGAACCCTGACTAATTACAAGTGGGCAGCATTATTTGTTGAAAAACTAAGGTTTGGAATTGATGAGTTTTCATTTTTCATCTGACTGGTTTGAATGCACTGGGTAGTTAGGGAGATTGTCTACCTCTTTTGGGGAAAGAATCTCCTCTTATTACAATAGAAAGTGATTTGGAGAATGAAGGCAGAACTGAGTAAGAGAGAAAAATAATGGAGAGAGTGCATTGCAGGTATTGTTATTATGATCATTTAAATGTGGATGTAAAACATTTTGCAAAATTTGAAAGAGGAGAATGATGAAAGAAAGAGTATATTAGAATTAAAGCCTATTTGTGCCTCTGATTCTGAATTTCAAAGATTGGTAGGAAGGTTATTGATAGAAGAATGTGAAGTTGTAACTGTGTATTGGAAGGAGAAATCTTAAAAATAATATTACCTTAAGAGGAATCATCTAGCTTGAAAATAATACTGGAAAATGATATAAAGGAGTGAGAAGTGGGGGTTAAAAGAGTATGGGAAAAATAAGTATAGAGCAAATCTGCTTGGTAAAACTGATGGTGTGATCTATAAATAACATTCCAGTCAATGGGAAGTAAATGGGTTTATCAGTAATCTTTTCTACTGAACTCAGAAGACAGTTCAGATATACACATATGTGAAATGTCTGCAAAGGCAAACACACAAAAGTAAAAATAAAAACAAATTCCTTGTAACCTCAAGGTTGATCAAAGAATTTTTTGGACATTAAAATTAATATGTTTTCTTAATTACATTTACAATGTCTCTGGACATTGATGGTAGTGAATTTTGTTGTGCTCCTTTGGTTTACTTAGTTTAATCACATTCCTTATATTATAATTAATATTCCAAGAGTGGTAACTTTGAAACATTTCAGAATTAACATTTTTATGGTAAGATAGAAAGCCTCTGATAGTGAAACAGTTTTTTCCCCTGAAAATGATTAATCAGCAATATAAATGATTTGGACCTTATAAGGAGGCAGACCTAGGAAACTGTAAGTTGTTGAAATTGTGTACAACTCTGTCTTTATTCTCATTGTTAATATTTTGATTGTTTCATAAAACAATTTGTTGCCTTTTTATTGTAACACTCTAAATTGTCCAATTCAACACCACGTCATTACACTCAGTCTTGGTCTAAATTTTGTACTAACACCATTTCTACATTCAAAGCTAGATTATTCAGAGAAATCTCCATTATACAAGTAGCATCTATACTATCAATGTATTTATTTCATCATCTACATATACATAAGTTACATATAATTCAGTCTCGAATTGATCTCTAGAATGTCAGATATTTCTAAGTGGTAGATATAAACAAGAATATTGCATTGTTTTTCAATTTACTCTACTTCAGTAACATCAGGCTCTATGTTTTTAAAATTAGGCGATCCTTTTTTTTCTTTCTATTTTGCTTTTTGAAGGATTTCTACAAGGACTTAGAAGCTTTAAAATGATATAAAACCTATGACCAGATTGCCTGCAAAGAAACAATGCTGTTAGGAAACAGTTCTTCATATTATTATAACCGAGTCAATGGTTGGAAAACTTTGTTTTAAAAAGCAAATGTTGTGAATTGGGAAAAGAAGATGATTATGGGAGCAGTCATATAAAACTCACCTTTTTTGAAAATTGTAACAACATTAGGTCCATCTTTTTTTTTTAACATTAGATCCATTTTTATCTGCCATTCTACTATTAGGAACATAGTTCATTAAAATCATGTTCTTTAGGTGCTACGTATCAATCACCACCACTACTGCTCAGACTGGAATATATGTGCAGTTTTGGAGCAAACGCCTGAGTTTCTAATTGATAGCTACCCTGTGAAAGATATAAGGCAGCTATTCAATATTTACTTCTTTATATTTCATGTTAAATATTGCCTTAGTGTTTTAGTGAGTATTTTTTTTCATCTGCAGTTTTTGGTTAATAATTACGTACTAGTTTATTTGCAAATTGCAATATAAGTTTGACTGTTTTTCTCTTTAACAATGCTTCATAAAGAAGAGATCATAAAATTAAATGTGTGAATAGATGTAAACATTTTTACTCATCAAATAGTATATTTCTCCCTATAAACATTACAAGCTCATTTAAAAAAGCCACCGTTAAAGTTAAACTAAAGTGCACACAAAGTGAAATATTACAGTACAAAATCATACAGACCTTCAATGTAGAATGGACCAAATTCTACATTGTTTTCCTAACTTTCTCACTTCCACTTTCCATATGACTCTTTGTACTAGCTTATGATTAGTACACCATCTAATATATCAGGAAAACAAAATGTAGACCATCTTTTGAATTCACTGTTTGAATACGGAATACATTCACTTTTTTAAAAGGGAAAAGGGAGGTTCATTATAATTTAATCTCTACTATGGGCATAGAGTTGGTACTTAATGAGTACTTTTTGATAGATTGAATGAATGATTGATAATACTACCCTAATATGAGTTTGAAAGTTCTGTTGCCATATACAGCTATGGTCCATAATATATATGTAAGTGTTCTTCTATTTTTTATCTTGACCCATGAAACATGTTATTTAATTTATAAATGCAGATCACTGAATTATATATAAGGGAATACCTGTATCATATTTATTTATATTATATTATATATAACCATTAAATGTTAACGGTTATATATAATAGTAGTATAATATATGAAAGATAGACAAGGGATTAATTTTAGTATATAGGAAAAAACATTGATAACCTTAATAATGGACTTTATTCCTAGGCTTTAAGTTACTTAAAGTGATAATCAGTCTTCTTATAAGTTATGAATCTGTCTTCTGGATTAGCCTCTTTAAAATATTATGTATAGAATTTTTAAACTGTTTTCATTTTATGTGATTTTGACAACAGAATTTTTTTAGGTACATATATCTGTTGACTATAAGACCTTAACTTTAGCAAAGAAATTATGTACACAATGTGACCGAATTCGTAATTAGTTCTACCTTTTTACCATGTTATCTGATACAGTGGAAACTATTAGCCTCATATGCAGCTTGAATCAGAGTGTTTTCTCTTGGAGGTTTGAAATTTAATTATGCAATTAATTGGAAAATAAATTACTACGGAAAATAATCTTTTGGTACGCAGAATAATAATTTTTTTTTAATAAGGGCTCACTTTGTTCTTGTAATCTGACATCATAAAGACAATATAATGAACTTCAATGAATATCTTTTGTTTTACTTGACAAAACATTGAAAACATGAGCACCTTGTACTAGATTATATTCTAAAAATGATCCTCCTCTTTAAAATAATTATGCCTAAACAAATACAGTATGATTTTGCAGTGTGATTATGTTTGAGCATTTCCCACAATAAATCAGCTTTTGACAATACTTATAGAAGAGTCAGCATAATTCTAAATGTGATAAATTTACCTAAATGTGATTGATAAGCTAATACAGTGAATGATCATCATTACTAGAGTCTGAACAGGGATTTGGGAGACCTCTTCAGTTCCGCAGAAACAAATAGTCCTTTACAGTAGCTCTGACAATTATTCATACAGACCAGTGGAAATTTTAGGAATGGAAGACTTCGTCTTTGGTTTTTCTAGATTTTTGGCAGGATAAATTTTACTGAAATAGCCTTCTGTCTTATTTCAGCTACTTTTTAGGTATTTTATTACATATATTCAAACTCAATGTGTGTTCCACCCTTTAAACATAGCCAATAACGTCTAAGCATATATATATATAAATATATATACATTTTTAAATTTATATTTTATTATAGAAGTCATAGGTTTACAGAAAAATCATTCAGATAATGCAGGATTCCCATATGCTGCTACCCCTGATCATTATTAACAGTTTTCCTATTATTAACACTTTGTATTACTGTGGTACCTTTGTTACAGTTGATGGAAAATTATCATCATACAATTAACTATAGTCCATAGACTATAGTTAGTCCATAGACTAATTGTAATAGAAGTCACTGTGTTGTACAGTCTTATATGTGTATATATATATATTTATTTAATTATTTTGATAATATATATTAATATATAATGTATATTCCCCCTTTTGACAACATTCAAATATGTTAGTTGTGTAAATTAAACTCATGATGTTCTACCACCGTCCCCAAATTTAGTAACAAAATTTTTACATCAACCTGAAAAGAAACTCTGTACCAACTAAGCATTAACTCTGCATCTTGGACTCTTTACCGGCTATCAGTTTGTTCCGATCCTGTTTTTTCTTGGCTCAGTGTAAGTAGTTTGTTTGCTTCTAGTAATTTGTTTATTATGTCCAGGTTATCTAACATGTTGGCATACAGTTGTTCATAGTATACTCTTATAGTCCTTTTTATTTCCATGTGGTCAACAGTAATGTCCCAGTTTTCATTTCTGATTTTAATTTATTTGCGTCCTCTCTCTTTTTTTCATCAATTTAGCCAAAGTTTGTTGATTTTATTGTTCTTTTCAAACCAACTTTTGGTTTTGTTGATTCTGCTATTGTTTTTAATCCTCATGGTTATTTCCTTCCTTCCACTCACTTTGGGCTTAACTAGCTCTTTTTTTCCCCTAGAACTTCTATTTGTAAGGGTCGGTCCCTGATTTGAACTCTTTCTTCTTTATTAATGTAAGCATTTAGAACAATACAATTTCCTTCCAGCCCTGCTTTTGCCTCACACCTTAAATTTTGGTATGTTGTACTTTTGTTAACATTTGCCTCAGGATATTTCTTAATTTCCCTTATTTCTTCTTTGACCCATTCATTGTTTAATATGTGTTCTTTGATTTCCATATATTCATGAATTTTCCATTTCTCCCTCTTAATAATTTTTAGCTTCATTTCTAGGTGCTCGGAGAAGATGCATTCATTGTATGATTTGAATATTTTTACATTTATCAAGACTAATTTTGTAATCTACCGCATGGTGTTTTCTGGGAGTTACTCAAATACATTAGAGAAGAATGTACATTCTGCTGCTGTTGGGTGAAGTGTTCTATATATGTCAGTTAGATCTAGTTGCTTAGAGTGTTGCTTGAGTTTTCTATTTCTGTAGGGATCATCTGTCTAGATGTTCTGTCCATTACTGAAAATGGAATAACGAAGTCTCCAACTATTAATATAGAACCATTTATTTCTGTCTTAAAAATCTGTTGATATTTGCTTCATATATATTTTTTATTTATTTATTTATTTATTTATTTATTTATTTATTTATTTATTTATTTATTTATTTTTTTGCCTGGGCAGGCATTGGAAATCGAACCTGGGTCTCCAGCATGGCTGACGAGAATTTTGCCACTGAGCCACTGTTGAAGCACCCTGCTTCATATATGTTTGTGCTCTACCATTAGCTGCGTATATATTTATAATTGCTATTTTTTTCTTGTTGATCCCTTGATGAGACTATAGTAACCTTCTTTGTCCCTTATAACAGTTTTAATTTAAAGTCTGTTTCATGTAATATTAGTAGAGTTATCCCAGCTCTCTATTGGCTGCTTTTTTGCATGATATATATTTTTTCATCCTTTCACTTTCAAATTACTTATGTTTTTGCATTTAGAGTGAGAGTCTTATAGCAGTATATAGTTGGGCCATGCTTTTTAATCTATTCTGTCAACCTCTGCCTTTTGCTTGTAAATTTTAACCCATTTTTATTTAAATAACTACTGATGATGTTGTACTTTCTTATGTCATTTTGCCATTTGATTTTTGTAAGTCTTTGTCCCTCAGTTATTCTGTAATACATTCATTCATGTTTATTTGATTTTTTTTTGACATACCATATTGAGTCCTTCTTATTTAATTCAGTATATATTTTTCAGATAGTTTTTTTGTGGTTACCATGGGCTTCAATTTAACCTCCTAAATGTATAAAACATGTGTTCATTTTGATACCAACTTGGCTTTAATAGCATTGCCAAACAGTGTTTTTTTCCTACTAATTATATCTTTATACACTGTATGTCCAAAATCATAGATTTATTATTACTTTCATGCATTTGCATTTTAGAACCTTTGAGAAGTAAAATGTGGAGTTACATTTAAAATATAGATTATAGTATTAATGGCATTTATAGTTACCAATTGAGTTAACTTTATGGGAGGGCTTTATTTCTTTATTTTCTATTTACTGTCTAGTCCTTTGCTTTTGGTCTGAATAACACCCTTTAGCACTGCTTGTAGATCCAGTCTAGTGGTTCTCTTTGAGCTTGTCCTGTTTAGGGTTTGTTGGTCTTTCTTGAATGTATATATTCATGCCTTTCATGGAATTTTTCTACTACTATTTCTTTGAATATTCCTTTTGTCCCTTTTTGTCTCTTTTCCCTCTAGAACTCCTATAACCTGCACACATAAAAGTCTTAAGTCTTTTAGTCCCTGATCACTTCCTTTCATTCTATTTTTCTTATTACTTTTCAGATATACTTGTTTCAAGTGCCTGGTCTTTAAGTTCATTGATTCTTTCTTATAACTGTTCCAGTGAGCTACTGAAACATGTTAGAGAATTTTTCTTTTCAGTTATTGCAGAATTCATCTCCAGTATATGTTTGGTTCCTCTTTAAAATATCTGTCTCTTTATTGAGATTGTCATATTATTTTGTTGTTGTTTTCCTGATGACTTTTAGTTCTTTTTCCTTTTCTTTTACCTCCTTGTGCATCCTGAAGATTTTTTTAAGTCTTTGCCTGGTATATCCAAAATCTGATCTTTATTGGTGGCTTCTTGGATTTGTATCTAGTTCCTTTGGAATGACCATATTCCCTGTTTCCTTGTCTTGCAATCATTTGTTGTACACTCTGCATTTTAATACTTTAACCTGTTAACACTGGGATTCAGTTCCTAAATTATTTATTCCTTAAGCTTTTCATCAAGCTAATTGATATGACAGAGACTTGAGTGCCAGGAATAAACAGAAACAAACAAGCCAATGCACAAAATACCTTTTACAGTCTTTATAGTTTGGCTCTGTGTTGGCTCATTCTCTCCTTCAGAATTAGCCCTCCTTTCAAGAAGATCAAGATTTACTTTCACCTGAGGTGAAAGTGAAGTAAGGGGTTCTTGTTTTATCTGAATTTGCCTTTTGTCCTGGGAGTGTTCTTGCTTGTAGCCTTAGTAATTCCCCCATTTAAAGGGATTTGAATGTCCCCTCTACTCTCTATGAAATATCCTTTCTCCCCTCCAGGGTCCTCTATTGTATGACCAAAAAGAGGTATTCTTTGTCCCAGGCCATTGGATTTAATATTTTCTTCCACTTGCTTTAGTTGTCTGCAAATTCCTTCTGTTTATAGAGCAAGTTCTGAATGGGTGAACTCTTCAGGCTGCTTCCGTGTAGACTGTCATAGACATACAGGCTCTCGATATGCTTGTAAGGGTTACTCTGCTCCCTCTGAAGAAGGTCAGAGTGGAAGTACAGGCTGGCTGCATTCCATACCAGGGACTGAAAGAGGGAGGGGCCGGCAATGGTACCACAAGCTTTTCTACCATATTTAAAGATTCATTCTCTTGATCAACACTTGCACAGCAATTCTTTAACTGTTTCCTGAGTTTTGAGGATGATGACTTTGCCAGCTTTTGCTAGGCTTCCAAGATTCTGTGGAGGAACAGCATCCTGGAACATCTTACATTGCCACCTTGGTTGGTTGGAGTCCATAAAATAAATAAATAAATAAATAAATCTTAAAATATATATATTTTGTATTTATATATATTTTACAATAAAAGTGAACTTTTCATTGCATACATGCTGTTGGGCATGATTTTCATGTCAGGAAAACAGGAAATGTTCTTACAGTTGTTTGGAAAGATGCCTTGCCCGGGAAATGAAGGAGAATGCTACTCCCTCTATTTTCCTTTTCTTTAATAACTTGTGCATGCCTGTGTGTTCCAGCACCTTACACAGGTACACTATACATAAGTGCTTGAGCCATCTGAGTGAATTAGAGGATGGTTTTGAGCAAGGCCTATCTTCCTGTTGTCCTTTTCCTTCAGCATCTCAACCAGCGTTGTTTTCATTTCTTCATCCATGTGTTCATTCATCCAACCATTCATTCTTCCTAGGCTGGGAAGGGCCAATGGTAGGGGATAGGGTGAAGGGAAGGTTTCCAGCAAGTTGAGGCTGAGAGGCATGGCCAGATCGTTCCTTCCTCCTAAATACCAATTTTGTCCTTTATTTGGATGAAACAGGTTTTCATGTTACTAACAGTGCCATTCTCGTCCTCCAAAAAATTGCCTTCTTCCTCTTGCTTATTTTTTTAACATTTTTTATTCTGTAATATATATACAAAAACAGTTCATTTCAAAGTACATTTTAACAAGTAGTTTAGAACAAGCTTCAGAGCATGGTATGGGTTACAGTCCTACAATTTCAGGTAGCTGCCCTAAGACCCGAAGACTAAAAAGAAATATTAATATAATGATTTAGGAAATATACTCATATGCCAAATCCTATCTTCTCTATTGCAATTCTTCTGTCTTTGAGGCTTCTCCCAATATTTAGGGATATTGGGGCAGTGACCATTATAACTTCTTCATATTGAAAAGGACTGTTGATATTATGAGCTAGGAGGGGGATAAAACTGGCTGATGCTCCTGGATAGACTGGTGACTCTGGGTTTTGGGGCTTATCTACACTGAAACCATCTGGAGGTTTTAGATTTCTGAAAAATAAACTTAGTGAGTGAAACTTTTATAGAGTCTCAGATAGAGCCCAGGGTGTGCTTTAGGGTTTCCAGGAATATTGTTGGTTGGGGCTTGACATACAATGGCATTTAGCAATATCTTACTGAAGCTTTTGTAAGAGTAATCTCCAGAATAGCCTCTCGATCCTATTTGAAATCTTAGCCACTGATACCTTATTGTGTTACATTTCTTTTCCCCTTTTTGGTCAGGAAGGCATTGTTGAGCCCATGGTGCCAGGGCCAGGCTCATCCCTGGAAATCATGCTCTATGTTGCCAGGGAGACTTACACCCCTGGACGTCCTGTCCCATATAGGGGGCAGGGTAATGATTTTTCTTGCAGAACTGGGCTGAGAGAGAGAGAGAGAGAGGCCACATCTGAGCAACAAAAGAGTTCTCTGGAAGTAACTCGTAGGCATAATTAAAGGTTAGCTTAGCTTCTCCATTGCCAAAGTAAGTTTCATAAGGGCAAGCCTCAAGATCAAAGGTGTGGCCTATCAATTTGGGAGCTTCTAATGTTTGAGATATTTCCCAGGTGGGAAAGTTCAATAGTTTCATGTTTTTTCTCCAGTCCCTTAAGGGACTTGGTCAGTGCTTTTTAATGATCTTCCCAACATACTCTGGAACGTATCTGGGTACTACTACATTAAGCTATACAGAATTACAAGACCTTGTTCCCAATTCTAGGCCTAAAACATATTTAGGTAGTTTAACTAAACTTGCCAGAGAGAGTTAATTAGATTGTATACGGAAAATTTAGGTTTTAAACAAAATTAACCTCTCTTCCCTGGGTCTCATACAGTAGGTGAAGTTCTAAAATATGGATAATATCATCTTTTACCCTGTATTCTGATTTACCTTAGTCCCAACCAGACTTGCTACAATTCTTATCTCTAATTGAGGACTGATCTCTTTTTTGGCTCTTTAACAGGTGCTGTATTTAGGAATGCTGACTTTCAAAGCTGCAGAACTCCTACTTTGAGTCTTAGGTGTCACACAGGTACCCAAACTTCCAGGAAAATACCAGGTTATGCACGTATAGCATAGCATCTCAGAATTTAGAAATAACACTTAAAACTCAGGAATAAATGTGACTGCTGTAAAAGCTTACACTCTGGACTCCAATTTTCTTATAGGTAATTTCTAAAAGATACCATAAAATATTTGCTCTTTTGCTTCTGGTTTATTTTGCTCAACATAATGTCCTCCTTGGTTCATTCACCTCGTTTCATGCCGCCTGACTTTGTTCCTTTCTGTAGCCGTACTATTTCCCTCATGTGTGTACACTACAGCTTGCCTTTCTGCTTCTCAGTGTACCCTTCAGCCACCTCCATCCATTGGGTATCATGAATAATGTTGCCATAAACATCAGTGTGCAAATGTGTATTCGCGTCCCTGCTTTCAGTTCTATCGAGTATATTCCCAGTTACAGGATTGCCTAATCATATGATGACTCTATATTTAACTCCCTCTGGGTTCATTACATTACCCACAGGAGGGGCTGCCCCGTTCTGCTCCCTACCAACACTGAATAGGTGTACCTCTCTCTCCACATTTTCTCTAGCAATTGAATTTTTTGTGTTTTTGTTTATTTATTTTGAGTCTGCAGGTGTTGTTGAGATTTATTCGTGCAGCATGTATTCTATCTGATATAAGCAGTGTTTCACAGTAACTTCACTTAGCTCTACAATCATCATTCTCAATTTTAGACAATTTCCATTATTCCAAAGAGAAAATAACATATAGACATACCTACACCGAAGAGAAAATCCAAAATACCCCATAACTCTTGCTCCCTGCCCCCATTATTTACCCCTGGTATTGTTGTGGTACTAGTGATGTACTCCTGTTAAATATAGATCATAGCATGCAATAAATAATTTTTCCCATATATCCCTTTTTTTAATTAACTCTTTGTACAAATGGTATACCTTCTCAGTAGTAGCTCAGGCAAGAACTTACTTATATTTGCGTGGTAATTGGTGAGGTACACGTTGCTAAATAATTTCTTTCAATCATATGTACCTTCAATATGGTATTATTATTTATGAAAGTGAATAAACTACCATCATTTCTATCCATTCCCATAGATTTAATTTCAACCTCATGAACTAGCTTTACATATAGGTAACTGTTCCCCTTTGTCTAGCTTCTATTTATTTCTAGATCCCCTATATTCTATATTTTAAGCCTCTGCCTTTGTGTTTTCCAGGGGGTTCATATAGTGAAATCATATAGTATTTTTTGTGTCTAGCTTATTTCACTCAACGTTATGTGCTCAGGCTACATCCATGCTGTCATATGCTTCAGGACCTCATTTCGTCTTACTGCTGCATAATATTCCATCGTGTATATACCACATTTTGTTTATCTACTAGTCTGTTGATGAACACTTGGACTGTTTCCATCTTTTGGCAATTGTGAATAATGCTGCTATGAACATTGGTGTGAAGATGTCTTTTCTAAATACTGCTTTCAGCTCTTCTAGGTATATACTTAGTAGTAGTACAGCTGGGTTGTAGAGCTACTCAATCTTCAGTTTGATGAGGAACCACCAACCTCTCCTCCACAGCAGCAGTACCATTATACATTCCCACCAGCAATAAATATGTATTCCAATTCCTCCATATCCTCTCCAACCATAAATATTTTTATGTACGACATTACGACATTATTTATTTTGTCTGTTGTCTATTGCAATTCTCAGGTATGTTTGCCTATTTGGCTTGGTCTACCCATATGCAGAAGTTATGTATTTTTAATATGTAAAATGCAAGATGTGTCAGTATGGGAGAACACAGGGTTTTCTTAGTCAAATAGGCTTGAATTTTAGTTGTTTTTTCTTAAAATTCTTTAGTCCTCATTTTTATCATGTGCAAAACAGGGCTAGTTGATAACATTTAATCCATTTGACTTTTGTGTGAAAAAAAGTCTAGCAGTGTGCACAACATAGCAGTGGGCATTTTTAAAAAGTAGGTAATAATTGTACTTGAGGCAGATTTTAGTCTACTAACATCTTTGGGAATCAGAATTCAATTATTTAAGATATTAAATTCTCTTAGTTCTCTGTCATTGGATTAAATATTACACATTTAAATATTACATATTACCTATGATATCAGATGGATATGAATTATATATAGCAGTGTTTCTTAAAATTTAATGTGCCCATGATTCACCTGGCCATCTTGTTAAAAGAATCTGCATACAGGTTCTGATGCATAGTTCTAGAGTGAGTCCTAAACTTCTGAATTTCTAGGCAATGCTATTACTGGTTGAATAACAAGGATACAGACAACTTTAAGACTTGAGCCTCTATATCACAATTTGCAAAACTTTTTAAAATTTATTTTAACTGTTTAATCATATGCAGCTGATGAAGCATGATTAAAGTGAACAACTGATAGCTATTTTTTATTTTTTAAAAAAATCATGTGAAAATGCTTGTTCTGGTTTCAAATTGTTATATACCCCAGAAAAGCCATGTTTTCTTTCCTAATCTTACCTCTGGACCAGACCTATTGTTTAGAGTGGAAACCTTTGATTAGATTGTTTTCATGGAGATTAATCCACTCAATTGTGGGTGTGACCTTTTGATTAGGTTGTTTCCATGGAGAAGTGACACACCCAATCGTTGGTGTGACTTTTTGATCAGATGAACAGATGAAAAAGTGACTCTACCCATTCAAAGTGGGTTTGATTAGTTTACCTGAGTCCTTTAAAAGAGGAAACACTTCAGAGAGAACTCAGAGCTGACAGAGACACAGACATTTGGAGATGCTTAGAGTGCTGACAGAGAGAGCAGAGGTATACACACGTACATTTGGAGATGCAGAACCCAACAAATGTCACCATGTGCCTTCCCATGACACTAAGCAAGCCAGAACCCAGAGCTGTGTCCTGGAGTTGCTACATGAAGGCCCACAGACACTTAAAGAGGAAACTACTGGCATTGGAAGCTGGAAGCAATGGAACAAGGAACAAGGACCAGCAGAAGCTGGTCATGTGTCTTCACACATCAGCCTTTCTTGAGTAAAGATATCTTTCTCTGGATGCCTTGGTTGTACAATTTTATGGCCTTAAAAAAATTGTAACTTAATAAATTCCTATTTTTTTTTTTTTTTTTTTTTTTTTTTTTTTTTAAGAGAGAGGGAGGAAAGGAAGGAAAGACAGAGAAGGAAGGAAGGATGGAAGGAAGGAAGGGAGGAAGAAAGGGAAACATTTTTAAACATTTTCTTGTTTTATTATATTTTGTTTGTTTGTTTGTTTTTTACATGGGCTGGGGCCGGGAATCGAACCGGGGTCCTCCGGCACAGCAGGCAAGCACTCTTGCCCGCTGAGCCACCGCAGCCCGCCAATAAATTCCTATTTTTATTGTTAAACTGTTTTATTAGTCCTACAAATGCAGAGCTTAAAAAAATTTAGTACTAATTTTAGGTTACTATACAGCATCCAGGTATATAATATATCACTAATAAATTCCTTTTAAAAAGCTGTTCCATTTTTGGTATATTGCATTCTGGCAGCATTAACAAACCAAATCAATGCTGAAGTACATAAGAAGGAATTACAAGTTCTAGATCTGGAGAGATGTGTATTTTAATCTCCACCTTACTAATCTTGTGATTTTGACAAGTTATTCAACAAGAAAAAGAGGACATAATACTTGATTGATTTAAAAGTATATAATAGTGACATTCTAAAAAGCAAGCACCACAGTGCCCATCACATATTAGACACTTAACAACCATAATTTATTTCCTTCTTTTAAACTGCTAATTTTTATTTCTCTTTTGCTTTTTTCTTTATAATTCTCTATTCTTATATTTATTATATCATTCCTTCTACTTTCTTTGGGTCTACCCCTATATTCATCTACTCCTCAAGTTAAAAATGCTTAGTACATTTATTTTTAACCTTTCGTCTTTTCTAATATAAATATTTTAGTGTATGAATTTCCTTCTGAGTTTTATATACATATATGTAAGAGAAGTTGAGGACTGACAGGAAAAAAAATGCTTAAAATATAGGTTTGGGCAGGCCATGATGGCTCAGAAAGCAGAGTTCTCGCCTGCCACACTGGAGACCCAGGTTGAAATCCCTGTGCCTGCCCATGAAAAAATATATATATGTATATTTATATAGGTTTCCATATTACACCCTATTATTAGCACCTTGCATTTGTGTGATTCCAGGTGATGGTTTAATATACTGTATTGTTATTCAATTAAAATATTTATAATTTGCTTTATGATTGGGTATCTGGTGAATGATATACTTAGAAATGTTTTTGATATTTTTAAATTTATAAACATTTAATTTTCTGTCAATACCAAGTAAATTATTTCATGGTCTGAAAATGTAATGACATTACTGTGATCGAAAATTTTTGAAATTGGATTTATGATCTACTAAATGATCTGTTTTTATAAATACCTTATGTAGTATTGGAAAAATCTGTATTTTCCATTTTGAGGGATTGAATTATAAACGTACATACACTTGTAAATAGGACCTTTTGAAGATGTTATTTTTAGTTAAGGTTGGCCCAACTGAATCAGCATGGCCCTTAATCCATATACTGGAGTCTTTATAAGCAGAAGAAATTCAGACACAGCCACTCAGAAAAGTGCCAGAATCTGGAAGTGAACCAGAAAAGCAGACACAAGGAAAAACTGCCATGTGTTAGGAGACAGAGATGCAAGCAAAGGAACTCCAAGAATTGTGGCAAGTCAGCACCAGAATGCTACATAATTTGAAGGGAATATTATGACCTTGCTGATGCCTTGATTTTTGACTTCGAGCTTTCTAACCCATGAGTCAATATGTCAAGCCAACCCATGGTGTGGTATTTGTTACAGCACTCTGCCTCACTGACAACCATTCACCAACTTTCCTCATTTTTCTTCTATATTTCTTAGACTTAGTTAAAACACAGGCTTTGAAAGGGGAAAAGTAGATTCTTATCAAACTGGGTATATAGATGGAGACAGAGGTGTTAAAAATGGAGTGAAAATTCAGGTGTCTTAGGTTAGGTAATAGCTCCCCCTTAGTTGGGTGATGGGCCGAGTGCATGTGCCCTGCCACAGCTTAGTGTTATGTGAAGTTTATCAGTGTGAGTTTATACAGGTTGCATTATTAATCTGTAACCTGAATTTGTGTTTATCTTGCAGCTAAGATTTTGGAGCACTATACTCTTCCAGTAAAATTTCTTAATTTAAAGAACATACTTTCAGCCTATTTAAGAAAATGTTAACATTTAGGAGTCCTTATTTATAACTAGGTTAGGATTAGTGTGAATCAAACATTTACAAAATGTATCATCATTTATTTAATTATTTTTGCTAGCTATTGCATGTGATGGTATTTTCCTTGTTCAGTAAGATTGTAAATTTTATTATCCTTTTCTACAGTCTCTTAATAGAATGCTTCAAAATTAGCTTTTCATTTAAAGGAAGGTGACAACACAAAGAACAATTTTCTCGTAAAATATTTGAATATGATCTATTTTCTGTTAGCATGATCTAAATTAGATCCATTGTGGAAGGTGCTTTGCATTTATTATTATCCTATATTACTAGCAATAAAAATCATGTTAGAAAACTGAAACAGAAGCTATGTCTCTGATAAATATTAGGCCTTTGGAGGCTATAATCTATTCTAATTTATGCATAAATAGGTACACTTACTTACAATGCAGAACAATATGTTACTATATACCTCTATGGGTCATATTAAACAATTCTTCTGAATTTCCATTACATTTGTTATGAGTTCGTTTTATTAAAAAAATTATCCCAAGCCATAAAACTCATTGCTATGAGAGAAGAAAGGAACACTCAACAGTTTGCTGACTTGCTTTTTTTTTTAAATTTTCAATGGCAATATCCTGACACTTCATCATCTGAGAATGTAGCTACATGAAAGAAGACTTGGTGGACAGTAAAATATGATGACATAGCTACTCTTCACAAAGAAATAAAGGTTTTTTTTTTTTATGAGACTGAACGGAATCTTGCAAATATCTGTTTTAATGGTAGATAGGTTCTAATACATGACTTTTAGCAGTGCTTCCTTTTGGGTGATGGGATTAGTAGTTTAATATTCCATTTCATACTTTTCTGTTTTTTAAAAAATAAATTTTCATAAGCAAGTGTTTCTATAAAGGACAAAAATTAATACCTAATTAATATACTTTAAAATAAAAAAAATTATTTGCGTTTTTAAGCAAACTGCATGGCAACTTTTAATGAGGCTTAAAATAATAAGTAAACCAGTTAGATTTTTTTCCAATGAAAACCTGAATTATTTTTTTTTCAAAACCATATTTTGCTATACTTTTCCCTGATAGATTAATCATTTACATGAGTTTTAAATGGTGCATGGTGGAATCATTTGTTCTCATTTAATAAGTATGTGTTTAATATCTAATGTATATGTTCTATTCTATTCCTCTGAATCCAGTGTGGGTTTTTCAGACCAGAATTCTTATCACCTATCATTAGAGAGGTAGCATTTGTCACTTCAGAAGTGACCCAGTGGGCGTGAATTCCAAACTGATGGCTGTTCTCAATACTTTAAAGAGCTCACTCAGTAGGTGGTTTGTTTCGTGGTGAGATTGTCAGGGTGCCTATCAGGAAGCAAATTCCAGGAAAATCCTCCAGGGAACTATTTCCTATTATTTCTGTAGAGCTGTCAGGTCTTCCCTGAGGTGGTTTTCATAAATATTTATACCTTGTAGCTGACACAAAACTGAAGTCAAAGTGAGTGGTGGTGGTGATACTTTTTTCCCTTATTTTTTACCCTAATTCATCATAGTTAATTTCAGTTTACAAAAAATCAAAGAAGGGCCAGGTCATTAGTGTGGGAGAGTTCTCAGAGGAAAATCAGAGATTTTGCCAGTTCCCTGCAAAGATTTAGTTCTATCTCAGGTGGTGTCCACAATGAAATGTCATTTTCTAATTCCAAAACAGAAGTCTTGACAGACTATGTGTGGGAAGGGAAGAGGTCTTCAGCCTCAGTAATACTGAAACAACTGCTCTAAATTCCCATGAGAGATACACAGAGAGAGAACTTTGGACCCAGTGTCCTTTTGTTATTCCAGCAGTATCTTCTGGTGGCATATATTTGTCCTTATAACATTCCACACGCATTTTCTCAACTCTTGTCATACTTGGGCATCAGGCACTGTGCTGTTTGTGAGGAATATAAAGAAATACCTAAGATGTTTCTTTACCCCAAGGAGTTCACAGTCTAATGGCAGGTTCAGATGTGAATATACCAGTTGTAATATGTATAATAATACATATAAGAATGGTAAATCTACCATGTGCTTTGAAAGCCAGGACAGGTCTCTGATTACCAAAGGTAAAAAATTCCATGAAGAATCATAAATTGTTGCCATATGGAATTGCTCAAAAGTACTAAAAAGACCATCTCATAAGTACTCTGTTCCATGCAAGTTTCAAATTAAATGTGAAAAACTAGTTTTTTCTGTTGTTTCACATATATAAGATAAATGCATTCCCTTGGACTATAAAAAGTCCAAGACATCTCACAATTCCTGTTTAGGACCTTGGAAAGTTTTGACTGGGGCAAAGTAGGTATTGTGTTCCGTTTATACATTTTAGCATCCTATTTTTATTCAAGATTCTATATAGTAGCCATTTATGTGACAGGATATTTATTTTTTGAAAATGTGTTAGAGTACTGGTTAATTAGTGTTTACATTAAACATAGAAAATTTGCATATATACCTATGTATTTGGGTTTTTTGCTGTCTTATTTTAATCTATTTTTTACTTAATATTTTGCATTGGTAGCATGCTGTATATGCATTAGTATGTTATTTCAATTTTTTGTTACCAACGCACTTTTAGGCATATACATACACCAAGAACGTTTGTGAAAGTACACTGTTCCTGTTCCATTAAATTTACTCTTTAAAATATGAAGTGGAAACTTGGAAAGCTTGTTGTAATATGTCTTACTGATGCAAAAGAAAATGGGAAGGACCCATTTTCTGGTATCTAATGGAGTGTTTCAAGTTATGTTTCACATAACATAGACTGTGTAACCCTGAGGATAGAATAATCTTTAGGCTATCGTTCTTCTTGAACTTTTACAGAAGTAGCTTGTATCCTTTGATTTTAGGTTGTCCCTGTGGAAAATAATCACACATTTTTTTCGGAGAGTCATAGAAACTACAAATTAAAAAAAGGAAGCAAAAACTTACCCAGCATTTGTATATTCTTTACTAGAATTTAAGGAAAGCATGTTAGTGGAGACCACATAATGTCATTCATCATTCGTGTGTTATGAGAAGAATTAAGTAATCTTGTGAATTTATTAAAGATCAAGAAAATAGTCTATGAGTTATATTGGTGTCTGAAATATTCTTATTGAAAAAACAAACATCTGCAGTGGTTTAAAAATGATAATGTTCCATAATTTATTAATATATCAACTTGAAACATATTGTAATAGCATTAAATACAATTGCTAGCTCCACAACCCTGTTCATAAATGTCTCTTTAACCTATGTGGTGCTGTTATGATGCTAGTTAAACTGACACTATTCATCCCATTAATTCTCTGGGTTAATCATTTCAAATGTCAAATACAAGTGTCCGGTTAAGGGATGCTAGGGTTTCCCATAACCTTTTTCTGTCTTGTTTATTGTGGCTAAAATGCTATCCTGGGAAGAAAGGCAGAAACAATTCAGAAGGGGCTTAGTCCCAAGATCAGAAAATGAAGAAAATATCTATTGTTTGCGCAATGGAGGAAAAGTTAAATCCTTTCGTGCAATATGTATCTAGATTTTTTTAAATGTATTTATAACCTCTATTTGCTGTATGCTGTCATATCCAAAATCACAGGGTGTTAGCATTCCTCATTCTGCTGTAGAATTGATTTAATAATTTAATATTTGATAGAATGAAAATTAGAAGGATTTTAAGCAAGGAAAACTGTTATTGATAGCCAGCACTAAAAGGAATAGAAACAGTAGTTTCAAGTACCTTGGTATTTACAATTTTTAATTTATCTACCAAAGGACCAAACTAAATTATTTTACAAAAGGAGAGTTGATTTAAAGAAACACATATATACTCAAGTAGAGATAAAATCTATATCTGTAACAGTTTAGAATTTTAACATTTTATCTTCTTTCTTTCTATTTCCTAGAAACTGTCAATTAACTGATAAGGAGAGCATCAAAAGAGCTGAAAAGAAGCTCTCCTGGTCCTCATATTTTAGGGCTGTTGAGCTCAGGGCCAAACCTAAGATTGCAAGCTTCTTTGTTCTAGAAGGTTTGCTTACAGGACATGTTTAGAATCTGCTAATTTTTCTGTCTGTGGTACCCTTTTATCTCATCTTGTCCTGGAACTTTATGTCTTGCCTTTTCCTAGTTCTGTGGCTTCTGGACTGAGTTCTCCATTGCTTCATTCTTGGACATATCTCATAATTATCCAGAGATAAGTGGGAGCTTGAACATGAAGGGTGAAGATCCCCATTCTGGTTTTACAAACCACTCTTCTTTCATTTGTTCTGTATATCAAGTCCTGCCTAAGAATCACTTAAGAAAGGGAGGATCCAACTTTTAAAAATCTGTTTGAAAATCTGTGCACCAAATGATATGTAAGATGTTTTGTCAAATAGGCATTCTTCAGTTCTATTGATGATAGTTTCTCTGAGAACCCAAGTGGGACAAATTTTCAATAAAATCCTGCTCCATCAGGAATATTTTTCAGTACTCATGAATAGACAGTGTGCATCAATACTTTTATACATAAAAATCAAGTATTATTACCAGTTGCTATGTGCTAGAGGAAAGAGTTTTCAACAGGATGAGATGAGAAAAAATATATTTTATTTTATTTTTATAAAATATTTTTTCCATTATGATGAGCAAATCTGGTTTATAAACACTTGATTTATAAATGCTTTGTATTCTGGGTATTGAGATAATGATTTGATGGTTCCTAGGTATCAGGAGTCAAAATGAAATAAATACAATCTTATGAATATCCAAATGTCAGAATGGCTTCCATTTTTTCTACATTACCATAGGACTCCAGGGGCCCAGATAAGCCAAGGGTAGGATATCCTGGATGTAGTAGTGTTTTTACTAAATATGGAACTTATGTATGTTCAATCATTTCTTTGATTTACCTCCGCAAAAACACCATATCACTTATACTGTATCATAACTTTTCAGTGTCAGTTTCACTAAATTCTTGCCAGCAATGGACATTATCCTTTTCCTACTTTGTCAACTTTTTGAAACAAAGAACATGCCATTACACTAATTTGCATGTATATTATTGCTAACATTAATTTTTTGTGTTAATTTAATTTAGCTATTCAAGAAGAACAAATGAATAAATGGATTGTCAGTGGACTCACAGTGAAGTTTAGATACAATTATTCTCAATGCAATAATTCTTTTTATAACATTCCTAATAATGAATTTTCTTTTTTGGTTGTTTTTCCGCATGCTATTTGACAATGTTTTCATGCTAGTTCCTGTTCTCTAAAAATGCTGATAGCATTTTCAAGTGGGTATGCTTGAGTATTTTTAACAGTTTGTTCCATTTTTGACCAGTGTTAAAAAGGTTCTAGGTATTTTTCTTTCTCATGTCATCAATAGTTGATTAAAATGCTGTCAACCAATCTACATCATTGGATTCTGAGGGGGAAAAAAATCAAAGGCAGGAAACCATGCATAAGAAGTAATATCATTTGTTTTAACCTGATATTTCTTATGCAATTCTCTTTATATCCTCTGTGTGCTGCTTCTAGCAATTACACATTATAGATCAAACATCAATCATAATGCAGAACTGAGTTCAAAATCTTGGCAGCGGTTAAGGTTAATATTCTCCAATAAGTATAGTGGGTAAATTAATCCGATTTTAAATTTGGACAAGGTGAACATTCCTTTTGGAAGTAATTTGAGCTAAATAATTTGGTAGATGATATCTGGTATCTCTGTCTGAATGTAAAAGTCACTAACAGAGAAGAAAAACCTCTTAACATAGCTTTCGAAAGAAAACTACCTGTTATATGTATGGAAAATTATCACATTGTAAAAATTGAGGTGTTAGTTTCCATAACCATCCTGTGCTTAGATAACTTTCATCTGTTTAAATTCGCTCTCTCTCTCTCTCTCTCTCTCTCTCAATCCTAGAAAATTTATATTTTACATTTCTTAAGGGTCTGCATGATTATTATTAACCCTCTGTTAATAATTATAGATTTATTAAATTGTTTTGGAAGGACTTCAAGCAACCTTAAGAGATGCAGAAAAACTATTTCCCCAGAGTTCCTATGTAGATGTATAGCACAAATGAGTTGAACTACTTAAGTATTAAAAATTGTAATTTTGTTTTATGGTGTTTTTGGAATGACTGGTATTTCTGAGATAAAAACGAAATCATGAGGAAAATTCTGTAAAACTTGGGGAAAAGGCCATCTTCAGGCTGACGGCATATTAGTGAAAACTTCATCTTACTTGACACTTCCTGAATTTTTTTTCCCCAACACACCATTCTGATAACTAGTCACTAAAGAAAAATATATAGCCACAGCATTATATTTGAGTGATGGATAAGTGCAGATAATGTTGTTTAATCTAAAGGCATTTATACCAGCTTTGTGTTTTGTTTTTGTATTTACACTTTCCTTATACTTTGGCCTGTGATTACTTGTATCCTGGAATATATCTTAAGAAATTTTGTTAGTAAGGTATAGTGTCTTATACTAATCCTATTATATATATATGTATGTATAGGTATAATATATGTATGTGTGAATATGTGTTTGTATGAATATGAAGCACTAGACAGTTTAGAAAGCACTTTCACATGTATTAATTTGTTTAAAGCTTTCAAAAGCCCTATGACATAGATAGTATCCCTGTTTTGTAGATTGGCACTCCTAAGATATTCCGGCAAATATAAAAATTAATAAAACTAAAATTCAAGTGTAGATTTTTTACTGTATCCTTTTTAAAAATACAATTGCTTCATTGTTTGTATAACAATAAGATATATTCTGATATATGCTACAACTTGCATGAACACTGGGAACATTATGCTAAGTGAGATAATTCAGACACAAAATAACACATATGATTCCACTTATATGAGATATATAGAATAGGCAAATTCATAGACACAGAAAGTATATTAGAGGTTACCAGGGGCTGGGGTGGGAGAAATAGCTATTGCTAAATGGGTGCAGAGTTTCATGTGTTTGGAGCAATATGAAATGCTATAAATAGATAGTGATGATGGTTGCACAGCATTGTCTTTGTAATTAATGTCACTGAATTGTGCATGAGTTGCCATGGTTAAAAGGGAAAACTATCATATATAATTTTTATCACAATAAAAAATGTAAGAAAAAAACATAAACATTTTTTTAAATGTATACTCAGAAAAAGTCAAACAAAGCTCAAATGTTGCTGACCTTCCAGCAAAATTAATCACCCACCTTCTCTAAATATATTCCATATATACAACTTTCATTGTATATGAGGAAAGGCCAATAGCTAGTCAGACAGAAATGATTTTTGAAAATGAGATGGTGTGTTTCCATGTAAAGATAGAACACATTGATTTTTTTTTCCATTATTATTATTATTTTTTCATGGGCAGGCACTGGGAATTGAACCTGGGTCTCCGGCATGGCAGGCGAGAACTCTGCCACTGAGCCACCATTGTACCACCTGGTTTATTTTTTACTTCAGCGTAACTGAGATAAAAGGAACAGAAGTAAAATTGTAGGAATTGTTGAACATCAAGTGAATGTTTCCTTATTAAAAGTGAAAGATACCTCTATGTTTAAGAACAAGACTATGACTATAGGAGCTTGGCATCAATGTGGTTTATTGTTTCAACTATGCAAAGTATGCTGACTCCTTGCTAGGAAAAAAAGGAAATTATTACCCTACACTTACAAAATCCATAGTTGCTTAAATCCCTTACTTAAATAAATTCAATGCTCATCATAGATCTTCTTCTATTTCACTATTTTTCCATTGTTAAGCTATCCTGATTCACCTTTCAATTGCCAAGATTTCACTGTCAGTTTGTACATATGTGTGTTTTGAAGAAAAGCTTCTGGATGTTAAATTACTTCATCTCTCATGTAGTTGCTGATGTTTCTCTCTTAGTTACAAATGAAAGAAAACTTGGCTGAATGTACAATCCTTGATTTATGCTTTCGCATTAGAGCTGTGTAATCATTTTTCAAGTGTCTCCTAATGTTAATTATGTACAAGTCATATAAGTGCATTTATATAAAAGAAGAAATACTTACCTAATATACTTTAACATTTTCCTTTGACACCTAGGCTTGAAGGTACTAAAGGCATTTAGCCTTTATACTGATACATAATATCTGCACAATTAAAGGGCTCTTATGGAAAAGGCAATTTTTCCATATCCATTGGGTCGGGTGTCCCTTTACTGTGCCTTCTTGTTTCTTTTTTTTGGCATGGGTGGGCTCCAGAAAATGAACCTGTGCTTCTCTTTATCATTGCATTTAAGACATTGTTTTCTAATCATCTGCACAGAGACCTAGTTGGTGAATATCTTGAGTGCAGAGACTTAATAGGCACTCAATAAACTTTTTTTTATTTTATCTTTCATTGATTTGTGGTGGCTGCCAGGAATACTGTGTTGAAAGTGATACTTGGGCCAGTTCTGGTTTAGCAGGAAAGAGGACTGTGGTAGGTCAGTGATGTCTGTCCTGTGCTGAGGTGTTAAAAGTGATACCAAAAGTGAAAACTATGTTTTATCCTAAATAGACACTATTTATTTAGCACAGATTGCAGAATCAGGTCTATTGACCAGTACTCCAGGAGGTAGATTTTGACCCAATGCAAGGAAAACTGCTTTAATGACTAGATAAGTGTAAAACTTGGGTGAGTTTATCTCCTTTCCCCGGATTTTCAGCACTTAGGCTGACCAAGTATTCATGAAATATTATACTTTATAGACACGATCATCTCTGTTATTCTAAGCTTGTAGGAAGTAGTTTATTAACGTGATGAAGACACAATGCAAAGTTAATTTTAAAAAAGAGAAGCATCATTAGAAATATGAACAAAAATTTAATCTCAATCTTTTGAACCCATGAGAATTTACATTGTTTTAACTCTGAAGGTAATTTATATGAGGAAAAGAAAATAGTTTTTGTGTTATCTGCTTGAAGATGTTATGAAACGATAGTAAGTGAATCTTGATTTCTTCCTCTAAACTTGCTCATACTCCAGGATCCCCAAACTCAGTAAATAGTACCACTATCTACCAGGTTGCTGAACCTAAGAACCCAGAAGTTACATTAGTTTCTCTTTCTCTCATCATCCATTAGTCAGCTTGGCAGCAAGTCTTGAGGGTCCCTACTTCCTTCTTGAATCTGCTCTTCTGGCCATGACCACTTTCACCATCATCTATGCCTGTTCTACTGCAGTGCCACATATTTGGTCCTCCCATGTATATCCCTGCTTTTATACCCTCCATCCTCCACACAGAAGCAAAGTTATCTTTCTTAAAACAGATCAAATCATGCCACTTCCCTATCTGAAATATCTCAGTTGTTTCCTATCACAGTAGCATATAATCCAAGCTTTTTACTTTTACATAAAAAACCTCTGCAAGAGTCTGTTCCTGGACTTCTTCTGCGATGTCCCCTGCTCCCCTTCATTCATGCACTTCAGTCCCACTGACCATTTTATCCATGAGGATTCCATTGTATTATTAGAAGTGTAAAACAAAGATGGCAGTATTGGAAACGTTGAGGAAGAACCATAATGGATGCCTTTTGAAAGTAAAGCCAACAGCATTAACTGACAAATGTGAGAACAAGAGAAAAGATTTGGAGGTGGCTCCAAGAGTTTTGTCCAGAACAACTGGAAGAACAGAGTTGCCATCAAATAAAATATGAGAGGTTAGGTTCAGTTTATATTTGGAAGGAAAAAAAAAATCAGGAATTTGGTTTGGAGATGTTGAGTTTGAGATCTTTAAGACTCAGACATATGAGCCTGAAATTGAGGAGCGGAAATGACTGGGTTGAGATAACATTTTGTGAATTGTTGGAATATGCCTGGTATTTTAGCCATGGAACTTCCTATATTTAGTAAGGTAGTGAATACAGAAAAAAAAAAAAAAAAAGATTGAGAAGAGTCCAAGAACTGAGATAGCACTAAAATATTAAGAGGTTTGGGGGGAAACAATGAAGAATTTGCAAAGGATACTGAGAAGGATTAGGAGGAAAACCAGAGGGTGTAATATCCTGAAAGCCTGGTGTAGAAAATGTGATAACAAATGGGGAAGTACCATGTCCAGTGGTGCTATTTGGTCAAGAAAAATGAGGCCTGAGAATTGACCATGGAATTTAGCAACAAGGAGGTCATTGATGACCTTGATGAGGGCAGTTGTGGTGGAGTGGTGGAGGTAAAAGCTTGTATGACTTTGAAAGAGAATAGGTGGAGAAAAATTACAGTCAGTAAATATAGACAGCTCTTTCAAAAAATTTTGCTGCATAAGTAAAGATATGCACTCTTGGCTAGTGAAGAAAGTAGGGTCAAAGTCAAAACTTTGTTTGTTTTGTTTAGATGAAAGAAATTATAGCACATTTGTATTGGTTTGTGGTGGTCAAAATGTACTTGTAGAAGGTCAAAAGTTGACGATATGGAAGAGAAATGACAAATGCTTGAGTAAGGTCCCTAGCATGTGACGTAGAATAGGAGTTAGATTGCACATCGTAAGAATGGGGACAGGACATAGGTGGTCCATTTAGGGGAATGCAGTGAATAGGAGTGCAGTGGCTTGTAGGAGGGCAGAATGGAGTAGAAGTCTATGGAGCTTCTTTCTGTTTTTTTTTTATTCTTTCAATTTTCTCAGAGAAATAGAAAATAAGGCCAATAGCTGACAGAAAGTCTCATTTTTCTTCTTTATAATGGGAGGATAACAGGCAGGATTAAATGAGAAAAGAGAAACTTGTCAGGAAAATTTAAGTGAACTATTTAGTTATACATAATATATTTTTTGGTCTTATGTTCCAAATGGAAATTTTTGAGTACTATGACATTTCTTCATTGTTGTGAAATTAACAATTCCAAAATCCCTTAAATTATAACATTGTTCAGTCAGAATTCTCGCCTGCCATGCTGGGGACCTGGGTTCATTTCCCAGTGCTTGCCCATGTTAAAAAAGAAAAAGAAATGAAATGGTTGACTATTAGAAAAGCATTGTTTTCCATAACAGAAGTTATAAAAGACTCTCAGATTGAGAATATCTTTCATTCTTGAAATTATGAAATCCAGCAAGAATATTGGAAATTTTATTTCCAACTGTCTGGCCTTATTGCCTTGTGAGATACTTAGAATATAATTACTTCCTTCTATACTAGATATGTTTAAATTGATTTGTCTATTGATATTGATATAGTTGAGTTCACTTTTTCCAGGTCTTCATAGATTATTTTAAAGTTCGAACATTTTGTTTAAAAAGAATCACTATTAATCATTTCAATTTCTTCAGTTACCTATGAATTAGATATTCATATAATTAACAAAATAAAAAGCCTCTACTATAATCTTGCTATGAAACAAATATTTCTCACCTCATTTTAGATTGTGGCTTAAGGAATTTTACATTCAAATCTAATACGGATTCATTTGTAGAGTTGTTAATAAATAGAAGCTGAATGCATTATGATGAAACTGGCATTGAAAGTTTGTTAATGTTTTGCATTTATGTACCTGAGAAACAAAGATTTAATTGGTAGATGATATCTTTTTGATATGTATGATCTCCTATTTGTCTCTAATTTCCCACTTTGCTGAAAAGAAAACTGAATACACTAAAGGCAAAAGATACACACACACAAACTTTTTTTTTTCTGTTTAAGACTCAACACATTTTGATTGCCTGGTGAAAAACACAAATCATGTTTTATTTGCTTGAAATTATTTTTTTCTTAGAGTTTGCTTCACTTATATAGTCAGCTGAAAATCTCAAGGAACCATAATTTATCAAATATTTTCTAAATGAAGCAGAATTACTACGGAATTCGAAAGCGTATAAATAGTGTCTGTTTCATTCATTGTGGTTTTAATATTTGGCATTTTATTGTACTTGGATTCTTCAAATATGGTTAATTCCTGTTTAATTATCATGAAACATCTATCCTAAGCTGTTAAATCATTTCTCAACCACTCCAGATGAGTTCACATTTGCTATATGAAATGTGGGAGAACAGTCCAAATATGCTTAATACTTGTTAAATATGCTTCATACAGGGTGCACGGGACAATAGAAGAATTAAACAATGATGAGACCAGTTATGTAATTAATCAAACTATATTTTATTCATTATTTTGGAATAACCATTCATTTTAGATTATTTATGAACATCCTATTTTCTTTTAGGCCATCCGTTTAGAGATGAAGCAGAGTCCCAGAATTAAAAAGAATGTTTAAATGTGCAGGAACAGCCTCTTCATTATTCATAAGAGGAGGGTAAACCCCAAAATGTTGAGAACCTCTGGTTCTAATCCTTTTATGGTAAATAATTTGTCCTATTGTTGATAGTGTTTAATACCCATGCTGTGCTATTAAAGTTGTCCAGTCTTGGTGCAAGGTTCTTTATAGTTGCTTTCAATCTTTCTTTGCTGGATGCATTTTACGACTAATTTCTACTAGGATTGCTGGGCTAATTAAATGATAGTGGAAAAGCATTTTCCATCATTATTGTTGGAGCAGGAACAGTAAATCACCAAAGGTACAAATTGGGAACTCTGTCTTAATATCATTAGGTAGATGAAAGTACATGGAAAACTCTTCATCAGTCAAACCCCAGTATTTAATGAGTGAATACATCATTGTGTGAAGAATAGTGTCCAGGGGAACTTGCTGGAAGCAAGTAGGTCTGCAAATGAATAGTCTGCAAATGGAAAGGAGAATGCAGGGGACATATGCCTGCTGTGTCTAAGTGGGAAAATATGTACATTTTATGAAATGAAAACTATCAAAGGGCATATATGAAAAAGTGATCCATAATTTAACTCTATTGCAATCAATAAATACTAAAACCAGGAATGTGAATGTAGTCAGCATTATTTAACTTGGATGCAGATTACTGGAGACAGTTTCACAAATTCACCAATGTAGCAGAAATTTGAAGGGGATAGCACATGTAGTGTTGTGGAAATAATATCAGACTGCCCCCCTTCTGCTAATACTCACTAGCCATGATTAAACTGTGCCATTTTAGGCAAATCACTTAACTTCTGCTGACTTCAGTTTTCTCATTTAAAAATCAGATAGCTGGATCAGGTAATTCTGAATCTCATATACTCCTGTCATCAAAAAGTATTCATCTATACTGTACGCTACCTTTAAAAAACATGTCATTTTCCACATTACTCCTAATGAGGTGCTACCGCTGCACTTCCTTTATCTCCCTCAGTTGAAATTCCTACTGAAATGGGACAAATGTACAAAAACCAAAGGAACCCAAGTAGAAAAGCAAAAACACCGTCTCCATAGTAGGTGGCAAGGATTTCATCCAGTCTTGGCAAGTTTTATAGAACATACTGGATAGATTGTTTTGAAATGTAGCATACAGAAACTTTCAGAGAGAGCAAAGAGAGCCACTGGCAGGCTAGGACGAGAGTTGTGTCTTACAAAATGTCTCTCCCACTATTCCCTGCAATATTTTCCTAACCCCAGGTAGCTGTGAGGGAGGGTATAAAATAGACATTGAATTCCGTTTGACCTCTCTATCATTAAGAAAGAGATTGCTAATCGCCATCACTGAAATTTGAATACCTAGATAGTCCTAAAACTGAGAAAAAAATGCTGCTCTGGAGAGTGATAGAAAAGTTGAGTCTTTGAGGAGAGAGGACTTTGCTTTAAATTTTAAATTAATCTGCCAAGGGAAAAGATGCCAAAAATCTAGCAGTAACGTAGTATATTGCCCAGTGACTCCTATATGTTTTAAGACACTTCTAGGACTGTTTTGTACTTTATATTAGAGAGGAAAAGTAACATGATTCTCTCTGGTTCATGCAGACAAAATATAGGTGCCCTTTGGCCTTGACCTCCTCTTTGAATTTTATGAGTTTCCTCAGAAAGGAAAGAGATCTGTTTCTTCAGCAATTCCTCTCCAGGAAAAGTTCTCCAGACCAGGAGTTTTATCAGTTTCACAGTGTCTTCTCTTCCAAGGTGAATGAAAAGATCCTAAACCTTCAACAGTCCAAGCATAAACCGGGAGCTAATAGATTATAAGGTGAACATGAAAAACCAAGATGGGAAAGAAAGCATTTATTTTGGTTTGTTGCTTTTAATTCATCAATACTTTTATTATGTGATTTGGGTAAGGTGTTGCATGTCCTCTAAGAGGAGCTATCCAACCTCTTAAAAAGAGGTGTGTGCTAACATATCAAGACTAAGAAAAGTTGCGTGTGTGCGTCTGTGTATATGTGTGTGTTGTGTGGGGTGAACTAAAAAAAGATAAGCATCCACTGTGAATGTGTTATATGCCATGCACACACCATGGTGGTCCTGCAAATGTGTTTTCTGATTTGGTTCTCATGGTAGTCCCTTGCAGTTGGCCAAATTTTGTTCCCCATGACCTTTATTGCCCTGGTGTTATGCCCATGAATATGTTACGTTTTGTGGTAAAAAGGGACTTTGCACACGTGGTACGGTTCCTAATAAATTGACCTTAAGATAGAGAAGTTGTCCTGGTGGACACAATGTAATCACATGGGCCCTTAAAAGCAGAGCTTTCTCCCAGCTGAGGGCAAAAGAGGACATCAGAGAGACATGAAGCACGAGAAGGACTTCATGTTCCGCTACCAGCTTGAAGATGGAGGGGGACACATGGAAATCCTAAGAAAGGTATTAATTCTGTCAAGGACCTGAATGACCTTGGAAGCCTCTAGTAAGGAACACAGCATTGAGCATTGCAGACTCTTCCATGTGGCCTTGTGGCCATACTGTTCCTGGACTTCTGACCTTTGGAAACTGTAAAGTAATAAATGGGTGTTATTTTAAGCTGCTGAGCTTGTGGTAATTTGTTATGAAAACAATAGAAAAATAATATATCCTTAATGTAGGTATTATCTCCATTTTATTTTTTTGTTATTAAGGCTTAAAGGCATTGACAACACATCCAAGGTCACCCAGGTGATATGTATAGGCAGGGATGAAGATTCAGGAATGTTTGGTCCCAAAGCCCATGCTGATTCCTCTACTCATTTCCAGGCCCTAAGAGGATGGGCTCCCCAATTAAAAGAATACAGTGAACAGGAACAAAGAGCAGAGTTTGGAATGGACCACAACATAATAATAAAGAAAATGTTAGGGAAAGCATGCAATAAGTGTTGGTAGCCAGTGGAATATATCCTCTCTGTTGCTGAGGAATAATGGAGAGAGAGTGGTCAGTTGTTTGATCTATGTTTGAGAGGTCAGATAAAGGATGGGTACAGCAATGAAGCCATAGATTTGCTCTGAAAGAAGTCACTGATGCTCTCCTCATTTTTTGTTTCAGATGCATTTCATTTCAACTTGAGTACTATTGATCAGTGTGGCAGTGATACGTTTTCTAATGCCAACAGAATTTTAAAGTATGTTTGGATGACTTCCCAGGTTAAAGCCAGACAGCCAATGATAATTGACTGTTTCTTCTACAATTTCTAAACTATTTCCTCAATACCGCTATAAATACACTGCACCCCTCATTTTTCACCATTGCCCTTTTAATCAATCTAGAAGTAATTACTATTTCACTCTGTCAATATTCTGACTTTTTAATAAGTCTTCCTCACCTATAAAAAGCATTTCACTGCCATCTTAACTTTCCTCCCACAATAAGGGAAATAAAGGAGTTAGGAAAGGATAAATGGGAGATGCAACAAAGGATTTTAATATAACCTTTTCATTGAATGTTTGTTCACTTAGGTGGTGACTATGACATCTTCTAGCCCGAATACTAATAACAGCAAACACTCATCATTTAATATTTACCAGGTACTATTCTAGCAACTTTGTTTGTGTTAATTTACTTAATACTCACCACAATCCAATTAGATAGGAATTTTTTTTTACCCCCATTTTAGAGAAAAATAAAATCTCTTGTCCAAAGACACAAAGATGCTAGTATCTGGGTTGAGCTTTGGACCTAAGCACTCTGTCTCAGTTCCTAGAATATTTAACACATCAGCGTGAGTCCTTTTTTTGGCACCCTATCCTCTGTTTGACAAAATTATTTTTTGTAATAATCACATAATAGTCAATAATAATCCTTTTATGAATCCATTGTACAATTTCAAAACAATTAACATTCTTGAAAAATTAAACTTTTCTCAAATGCAGTAAAAATAATGTGTGAAATAAAATTTGCACTTACCAAACTAAAATATTACACCTTGCAGTCATAACTCTGTTTCACTGTATTTTTAAATTTTTAAATGCACATAAAAAAACTCACAAGTGGTCACATAGAATGAGAAATATCTAATAACTCAAGTTCAATTTCTTCATTTTTGCAATTATTGTGCCATTATTTTTTATATTTTTAATTGACCCTTTGAACACAGGAATCTTTATTGTCACATGGAATAGAGTAAAAATGTGAAGCTGAACAATTCTAAAACCTAATGAATCTATTTTCAATTGGAATATATGCAGCTGAGTCCATGTGGGTCAATGGCTGGCTGTATAACTGGAAATTCTCTGAATTAATTTCCATGAAAAACGCAACTTTTTTTTAAAGGATAATTAACATGAATTTGAAGCTTACCAATATTTATTAGAATTTGGTAGTGACTGTAGCAATTGTTTAGAATTTAGTGCAGCAAAATATGTTTTGAAGTAGAACATTTAATCATAGAACCTATTTAGAATTACCTATGCATGGCAATGATAAAAAGACCAATCTTTATTTGGTTTTATTATTTTTTTTAATTATTGTCATTGTGCTTCCTTACTGCCTGCACTCAGGACAGTTGGTTCCCACCACTCCACCCTTGGTTTGCTTACTGCTCTGGCTTCGTGGGTACAATTACTCTGATCTACACTGACCCTCATGACATAAGAAACCATGTTTTAAGAAAGTTTGATTGCATTTTAACCCAGATCTTTAATGACTGTTTTCTTGACTGATGCTAATTGATGAATTAGTGGTTTATGAAAAGTTGCTTTGCTTTTCCATTCGGGCTTTACGGGACAGCATTGCTCTTGTCTTCTTCCCATCACTCTCTCCACAGTAGCACATCGTTCTTGGCGCACCCTTAGCCAGTTTGACATGGAGACCTGCCTGAGTGGTGCTCCATTTGTGGACATGCAAAGTGAAACATTTGCCACCTTTTAGAACTAACTTGTCCCCACTATGACCCCAAGGAATAAGAAGCTGGTAAAGACACCGTAAAGAGGCTGCTGCTTTTACATTTTAAGATGATACTGTATAATTAGTGATACTATGTAATTAGTAGATCCTTGGCTTTGGTTAAATCATGTCAACCTCTAGTTTTTATCTGTAAACCTGAAGTCAGCTTGTGTTCTCATCTGTACAGTTTGTGAATGACTAAAGATCCAAAACTATGGAAATTCCAAATAACTTTTGATTTTTCTGCTTTCAAGGCATTTATGCCTATTGTAGGTGCTTTATACCCTCTATTTTTTGATTCCCACAAAGAAAGGTCTAAAAGGAAGGAGGCAAGAAAGAAAAAGAGACAGAGAGAGGTGAAAAGAGAAGGGAGAGGGTGAAAGAGAAAGAGGGCGGAATGAAAAAACATCTACTCACAGCTATAATTTGCCTGAAGGTTCGGAGACACTACGGAGGCTAGAAGATGAAGCCTCCTTAAATTAATCCAAGGAGGAGGTCAAAGCTCTGAAATGATTTATCATTAAGTCTCTGTTTTTTTCTCTAATTTTGGCTAAATGTTCAATTTTATTAAAACAATCTCTGGAGTTAAATTTAAGGGGTGAAGGGAATAGCAGGAAAGGCACACAGATCAAGTATGATTTTATAATCTTTTTTGATTTAGAAAAGTAAGCTGATCAGGACCCTCTTTTTCTGTGGGTACTTGATTTCACACAACACAAAGATTTAGCTAAAGAAACAGAAGTTGATAAATGGCTACAATCAATGTTTATCTCAGTCCTCTTCATGGCTTTTAGTATCACATAACATAGTAGTGTAACTATGAAAACCCGATTATGGTCTGCTGTCATTTACAAGATAAGTATAAAGTACATTATTGTTATAGCATTATTGGGCCACTACTGTCACTTTTATCATATAGCAAATAATCCTCATTATTTGGCACAATTTAAGATTGGCTTTATTCCTGTCACATGTATTTTCTATTTTAAGGATATTATTTCTTAAAATACCTATTTCCCTAGAAAAGTATTCAATTTTCAGTGGCAAAAATTAAGAAATGACCGTCTATGAAATATCCTGGCAGTTCAGTTTATGAGCTGTTTTTTATAAGTTCAGGAAAGATGATTCCTTCTCCCCTAGCGCTTCATCTTTCCCCCAGGTGGCTCAGTAATTGGAATGAGAAGGACTTTCAACTTTTACATAATCTTCAATTCATATTCCAAACCTCTGCACTCTTTGAGTCATGAAAAATTCATTAAGGTTGCAGTGCTAACATTGAAAATCTTGTAGTTGTTTTCTTATAGATAATATTTGTGTAGAGATCTGTTTAATATACATATGACAAATATATACACATACTTTTCTTTGGCTCTAAATTTGCCTACAGGAAAAGCAAGCTTTTAAATCCAAATGGATAGTCAGTTCTCTTTCAGTATACTTATTTTATATCTATATGATGGTAGCATGGAGAAAATGATGAATTATATATGTCATATGGAAAGAATGTTACCTTCTGAATATTTATGAACATTCCCTTTTTTTTTAAATTGAAGAGTGTTTCTTTTTTGGGAAAGGAGCCATTGATAGAATGAACTGTCATAGCATTCAGAATTCTTTAAGCAGATTTATGATTCACCTATTACTCTTACATTTTCCAATTTTGCTGTTAAACACCTAATCTTCCAGTGAAATAAGAGATTTTGTGGTTCTTAATATGTGATGCAACTCAGAAATGATGAGAGATAATCTTCAGCATAAGAACTATTTACTCTCTAATTTTGAGAAATAGCAACAGCCCTGACCCTAATAAATGCCCAGTAGAGTGTAAAGGCGAGTTTGTATTTGAAGAACTTCTGATTCTCCCTTTTGGCGGCATTGCAGTAATAGCTAGATTCCAGCCTTTCCAATAGTGTATGCCTATTTGAGAGCAGAGACTGCCAGTCTCACCCACCATTGTTTTCTGGCACCTGAGACCATACCTGATGCAGAGAAGACAGGGCAGTGGCTATGTCGAAATAATACATAAATAGAAATGTACAGTGCTTCAAGCTGCATTATCATTTGTACAATTGATATATACATAAGCCATATATGTATGCGTTTATTGCAACAAATTGTTTAAGAATAAAGAATCAAGGTTATTTTCATGTACTAATAACCTAAAAATGACACTTTATTGTTAATAGTTTTTCGAAGAAATTAAGTACCTGGGAAAACATTTCAATCTGCACTTATTCTTAAACATCTGATTTCTACGGTTCCTCAAGTTCATGAAGAACCTCTATGAATTGTTGTGCATTACCTCAAAAGTGGATAGGAGAGAGGATGAATGCATGCTAATACCATGATATATCCTAGAATTAACTTTAAAATGTTTTCATTCAAATTATTTGTTTATCATCTATCTTTCTGATAAAGGAGCATGGGAGAAAATGTCCATATATTTCTAATTTTTGTGGAGTTTCTTACTGAATTCTGTATATGTATTTATTAGATTGAACCATATGAACTGCCAATATTTGACAGTTATTAACAAAAGTATCAGCTATTCATAGTTCAATCTAACATATAGACATGCTAATGATATAACGGGTATTGTTTATGGATCACTACTATGTGCAGGCATTTAACCATATATCCTCGCACTTCTAGCTGACAGCTCCATGAAGCATCTAACCATCTACATTTGATAGAGAATTAACACGGTCACACACAATCAATTGTGGCATTGGGATTTGAACACTAGAAATTCAATCCCTTCTCTCTCCTCTCCAACTCTTCTCTCCCCTTCTCTCTCCTCTCCAAATTTTTAATGCATTTCTGAGTTAATCCCTTCTATAAGAAATAAAACACACAGTATTTATATCTGGGTTTAAAGGGCTTGAAATAACAGCAAAACACAAAAGACAAAACATAATAATTTTAGGGCCAAAAGAATCAATGCTTTCTCACAGAGGTAACTCCATTAAGTTTTTATTCGATATCTTGACAACATTTGTGTTCCATTTACTCCCTGTGGAGGTTAGGTTCAAGTGTCAACTTGACCAGGTGAAGGGGCCTAGTTCGGTTGCTGTGGACATGAACCATTGGCGTGTGAAACTCATCTGTCATCACTGAGTGCATCTATGGTCATCTGAGGGGCATGCCTGCTGCAATGAGTGATGTTTAATTTAACTGGCTGGAAGCTTAAATGAGAGAGCTCAATGCAGCATAGCTCAAGCAGCTCAGCATACTTCATCTCAGCAGTCACAGCTCAGCCCAGACTTTTGGAGATGTAGAAAGGAATCACCCCAGGGAAAGCTGTGGGAACCCAGAAGCCTGGAGGGAAGGCCAGCAGAGATCGCCCTGTGCCTTTCAGTCTAAGAGACAACCACAGATGAAAGTTAGCTGCCTTTCCTCTGAAGAACTGTGAGTTTTTAACTAAATAAATCCCCCTTTGTTAAAAGCCAATCCATCTCTGGTGTTCTGCATTCTGGAAGCTTTAGCAAACTGAAACACCCCCCTTGAAAAAAATTAGAGATAGCGCATAGATTTTATAACCTGCATTCTTTCAAAAATTAAACAGTTTCATTCTCTCATCTACCTAGATTTGAAATTACAGAAGTCCGTGTTTGGTAAGAGAAAGAAGCAGATTTTCAACTTATTTGTTATCCCTAAATTGTGACAACATAAAGATAAAGATTATCAAAATATAGAACTAAAAAAAAAATTACCATATGCTTTTCATTGCTCCAACGACAGAAGTATTAACATGTGAGAGTGAAATTCCATATTGACATGGGCATAATGAAAAAATTACACAAAAACCTCACACAACGATCGGTCCCTCTGCCCTTAGCTGCTCTCTTATTAAAGTAATTTAGCATATGTCTAATTTCCTATCAGCTACTCCACTTTGCTCAAGTTTTCATATGAATTACAACACCAGAAAGTCACACTGTGACATTTGAAAGACACCTTTGAGAATATTGAATATTAATTTATGAACAAGCTGTTACACTTTGAACGGAGAGAAGGGGCCAGGCCATATTTCATCAGTTACCTGTATTCAGTTCTCCTTAGTGACCACTTAATATTTTTTAACCCAAAGGTAGTAAGTATAACCTTTATAGAAATTATTTTCTTTTAGGGATATAACAGTTTTTCCCCATCATAAACATTGACAAAAAAGCGATTCAAATGAAATTTCATGCATACTTTCTAGAAGTTTCATCATTGACAGCAAATCAGAAACAGTTTCCCTTACATTAATTTAATTTTAAGAAATAAAGTGATTTTTGTTCCTTAAGGTACCCTAATTTACTGAATTTAGCCATGTAAGAAAGGTAATTTTTTTCCCCTAAGTAAGCAATGTCTTTATATATTTAAGGTGAATCTTACCCTAATGACCTTTTCAGAAATTTTGCTTATGAAGTTACCTCCTCCCTGTTCTGTACCCTCCCATCTCTCCTAGTTAATTTTAATGAGGGAGACAGAGACAGAAAAAAGTTACCTTGATCTTTTATCTCTCTCTGCTATGGTTCCATTTTCTCTGTTTTCAGAGAAAAATACTTTGAAATCTCTAGTCCCTCATCTCCCATTCTTGAACCCACTACAATCAATCTTTTTTCATCACTCCAATAAAAATGTAGTCAAGGTCTTCTCAAAGTCACCAATGACTTCCTCATTGTCAAACCCAGTGGAAAATTATTAGTTCACATCTTAGTCTTTCAGAAGCATTCAGCAGAACTGTTCACTTCCTCCTTCTTCGAGAACTTTCTTCCCTATTCTTCTAGTTCTTCTCTCTCACTACTACTTGTATCAGTCTCTGTTGCTGGCTCCTCTCCTTTTTCTCACTGTTGAGATTTTGGAGTGCCCCAAGGCTCAGGGTTCAATTCTCAGACTTCTTCCCTTCTCTACTTACATCGCCTTCCCAGGTAGCCTCAGAGGCATTTCAAACTTATTGTGTCCAAAGTCAAAGCCTTGATTTTTTTCCTTCCCACATCTGTTTCTCTTCCATTGTTCTCCAGTTCTGTGACTATTACTATTATTCTACCCCTGTTCAAGCCCAAAATTCTTGGCCTCAACCTTAAGTCCTTTATTTTTCCCGTGTCTTATATACAAACCATTAGAGGTTCTACTGGTTGTGCATTCAAACTATATCCAAAATATTACCACTTCTGATTTCAACCAACAAAGCCCTAGTGTAAACCATGATTGTAGCACAATTGGCTCTAGCTGGTGTTCCTCTTTCCAGTGTTTTTATCACATCGGAGTGATATTTTCTAAAGCAAAATCATATCCTGTCAACCACATGCTCTCAAGTTTTCAGTAATTTCTATCACACTTAGAACTTACTCCTAAATTCTCATCATGACAATAAGTCCTGAGTAGCTTGTGTGACTCATATTCTATCACTCTGCTTCCTTACTCAACACCAGCACACTGGGTCTTTTCGTTGTTTTTATGAATACTCTAAGCATGTTGACATTTAGGTCTTTTTGCTTTTAGTGGTTCCTCGGCTGGAATATTCAGCATGCAGATTTTGCATGATCCAGCTCTCATTTTATTCAAGCCTTTGCTAAAATAATAACATCTCAAGGAGTTTTGCCTAACCACCCTACTTAAGCAATATCTTTCCACTCTCCCTGTTTAAGCAGTATCTCTCCTCTCTATCTCTTTATCCTGCTTAATTTTTGCTTCAAAGTGCTCATCAGTACCTAAAATAATATTTTATATACCTTTGTTTATTTTCTGTTGATGTTTTTCTCAATTTTCCTAACAGAAAGGTAAATCTAATGAAGGCAAATTTTTTTCCCATCATGTTCAATGAAGAATTCCAGTGCCTAGAGCATAGTAGGTGCTCAGTTCCTATATTGAATAAATTAAAGTTATTACTTTCATTTTCACCCACTTTCCTATCACATTCAAGATATTCTTAAATTTTACTCTACTTACTTTTCTATTAAATATTTCTCTTATCTGCATTAATAATTGATTTTATATTTTAACATAAAATATTAATTTCCATTTGATGTTATTTCTTTTTGCTTATGGACAAGTTGGCCTTTTCAGGATTTCAAAGGCTAGTAATTCACTGTATTCCCTTCCTGGCTGACATCCTAACATCTTAATGACTTGTGGAAAGCTGAAATATGCACAGAAATAGAGTTTTCTTGTCAAATTTAAACCTATGATATGGAATTGAACACATAAGCATATGTTCAGTGTTTAGCTTACAAAAACAGGAATAACTATTTTGGGGGGGGGTGATAAAGAACTCAGGCTACCTCAAAGAACAATTTGCTTTTGGACTTTTTTGGTCTCATCAAAATTTTCTTGTGTTAGTGGCATCAGACATTTCACAAAATTCAAGATATAATTAAGGTAACTTCTGTGAAAGAAAAAAATCATGCATAGAGAAAGAACTGGAAATAGAAATGTGGTCTAATTTTTCACTCCTGAACTTCCTTTAGGGAGAACTACTTAACTATATAGATTAAAAGAAATTAGAACAGGTTACCAAGGAAATATATATTTCCATTTCAAGAAGTTTTTGAGAATTAAGTTAGACCCTTTGAGGGATGGTTTAGGTAATTGGCAGTAGGAGGATGTAGTAAATAATTCTTACAATTTCTTCCTTCCCTACTGAATCTCTATTTCTATAATTCTATGGCCATTTGTACTTGAAAGAGAAGTAGAAGTTTTATATGCCAGATTCAGAATGTTATTGTGGCATACTGATGGTATTTGAGGGAGATATTATTTCATCATGGTGAAGATAGAAACATCTAATTACCATCTCTCTTTCTGACCTTCTACATGTGGAAGATGTGATCACTTCCTGTGATCACTCTAAATGCTTAAAAAAATACTCACAAAAATAAATGAGCAAAACAAGCAAAACAAAATGAAAGAATCTATCTCCTTTGTAAAAAAAAAAAAAGGAAAAGAAAACAACTCCTGGTGATACTATCCAGAGACCCAGAACAGTATTTAATTAAAAGTTTAGCTGCTCTCTTGTCATCTGGAGGTTGTGAAAGTTGCTTTCCCTTCCCAAAAGTTTCCCCACTCATATATTGTAGAAACCATATATTTAGAAGTTATTGTCTCAAAAGAATGCAATACAGTAATAGTTAACATTTCTGGAATTCCTACAATATGCCATACACTGTACTAAATTATTTACATATTCCAATTTGACAAGAGAGGTGCCATTTTACAGATAAAGAAACTTAAACATCAAGAGGTTAAGGAACTTGTGCAAGATCACAAAGTTTGTAAGTGGTGGAATCAGATAGAAATCTAAGTGCTTTCGCTAGAGAGCCCACCTTTTAAATTACTTCAGTTATATGTCAATATATGCATAACATATTTTCCCCATAATCAGTTTGGAATTACTGAATTCAAACCAGGAATTGAAAGTGGGGTGAAGTATTATCCAGGGAAATCCACTAATTATCCTGCTTTATTTGAAGAAAAATAGCCTCATTGAAGTTACTTAAAGTTCAGGATATTTTATAATAAAGACAGATATGAAATTAAGGAAATGAACTCACCTCCCTACCATTTGCAAATATATGAATAAGCAGGAAACTAGGAATTATGGACACTCACAAATAGTCATCTGGGTTTTACAAAGAGGAAACTGAGTTTAGTTCACTCTTTCACCTTCTTTTCCCACCCCAGATAAATTAATGTATTAACTCCTTTAACGCTTTGCTTTTTAAAATAAGATATCTCTATTGATACAATTCACATATTATAAAATTCACCCATTCAGGGACTGCAGTTCAATTCTTAGTACATTCTTAGAGCTCTATAGTCATAACTGCTATTTAAATTTAGAATGCTTTCATTACTCCCAAAAGAAACCCTATACCCTTTAGCAGTCACTACCCATCCTTCCTTTTCTCATCCCTGGGTGATCACTAATCTACTTTCCACCTCTGGATTTGCCTACTCTGGGCATTTCATAGAAATGGAATCAAATAATATGTGGTCTTTTGTGACTGGCTTCTTTCACTTAGCATAATGTTTTCAAGCTCCATGCATGTTGCAGCATGTAGCAATACTTCATTCCCTTTATTGCACAGTGACATTTCATTGTAATAAAATATCATATATGTATATGAATTCATTTAGGTTGTTCCCACTTTTCGGCTATCATGAACAATGATGCTATAAACATTTGTGAGGGCATATGTTTTCTTTTCTCTTGGGCGTGGAATTGGGTCATATGATAAATAAATGTTTAGCAAATTGAGGAACTGTCAAGATGATTTTCAAACTGTCTGCACGATTTTTTATTTCTACCAGCAACAAATGAGGCTTTTTTCTGGCTTTTTAATAAGTTGTCCTAGTGGGTATGAAGTAGTATCTCACTGTGGTTTTGATTTGTATTTCCCTAACATTTAATGATGTTGAGCATCTTTTTATATGCTTACGTCTTCTTTGGAGAAGCATCTAGTAAGATTTTCTCACGTTTAAATAGGGTTTATTTGTGTTTTTATTATTGAGTTGCAGGAGTTCTTTATATACTCTGGATACAAGTCCCTTATCAGATACATGATTTGCAAATGCTTTCTTCCATTCTGAGGATAATGTTCTACTTTAAATGTTAAGACTTTCTCTTTTTACATCTATTATGTGTCTCACTTGTATCTGGTTTCTTCTTACTCCTAGCTTTTACTAATAAATTCTGTTTACTCATGACTCCTCTGGCTCCTATTCCCTCATAGCCACTTCTTGTCTTCTTTTAGGTGCTTTCATTATCAGATTCTTGTTGTCAAATGTAAAAGTCCCTTAAGAAACTTCCCACGATTGGCTTTTTCTGTTGAGTTGCCCCTTTCTGGTCCAGCCAGTTGTTGCTGAAGTGACAACCAAGCCCAGAGTGGCTCCTTGAACAAAAGGCTGGGATGTACAGTTCCCTAGAGAAGGGATATTTTCAGTAATGGCCAACTCCTAGGGCTTAATAGAATGTACTATGTTAAGATGCAATAAAGGAAGAAGAAAGAATGCTAGGCAGAACCACTTTCTTTATTCCACCATGTAGATGTAGGGACTTCGTAAATTTTACATATTATGTACTTTCAGTTTCAGAACTCAACTGAGAAATATATCTCAAACTAAATTACGGAAGTTTGTTTATCCTGTTATATTACAAGTCTCATCATTGTTATATTCTATATCACAATAGGATTGTAAGATTTCACTATGTTTATTTTAATATAGGTGATACATAATAAGGATAGTATTTAGCTAAACAATTCAACTACCAATTCAAATCCTTATATAGTGAGTATTCCAGATATGCCCTTAAACTTAAAATCTCAAAATGATTTGGAGAAATACCATAGTAATTTATTTGTTCCCATGAATCATAGATAAATTTCCTATGACCATCTGATTTCCTTGAGACCAGGGATGTTCTTATTCATTGTTTGTTACACCCTCAGTTTCTTAAAATGCCACATTATACACATTAGGCAGCTCAAAATATACGTTTAACTAAAAGGTGGAAAGAAATCAGTGGACTAGAAAAAGTTTAGGAATCCACATTTTAGCCAAGTATCTTTCTCCTTATTGAACGTGAAATAATCCATGGGTATCAAGAGCCTGCCTACTTACCTCATAAAATGTGAACTCAGATCAGTGCATCAAGACTTTTATACTTGGATAATATAAAATCAGAACTCTTTCAAAAAATCTGCATTCCAATTGCCTTGCCTCTTGATCCATCTACTCTCATAGCAGAGGGCAGCTGGCACAGATATCAGTGTACCTATAAGCTACAAAGGGCTAACTAGAAATTGAAAAACCTAGAACTAGTGCAACTACAGCTCAAATTTCAGGCTACATTAAGGTTTTAAACTCAATAATGATATGGAAAAACTAATTAGAAGGAAAAACATAGCCATGTGTCAGCTGTGAGGAATTATGTTTTCCCCCAGGGGTATTTCAATTAACTGTTCAATTAAATATGTATGGCCTCACTACATTGCTCTAGGTTCAGAATGAAAGAATGTTTAGATTTGTCAAATAAGACTTCAAAAGACCTTGGTTAATATTTTTGATGAATTTATCCATAGTAACTTTTTAAATCATTCTAATTGTTTAAAATGTCTTAAATTTCACAAAAATTGCACTTTTTCCTGTTGTCAATCAAAAGAAATTTATGTCATATTTTAATTTGTTTTATAACTTTTTATGGAAGTGCAAAATACATGCAGAAATGTGTACATACAGAAAAGTGATGGATTTTGATAAACTGAACACAGTCATGTACCCATTACCCAAATTAAGGAAGAAATGTAGTAGCACCCAAAAACCTATCCTAGGCACAACTCTGCCCTCAAATTTCTATAATCATAGTTTTGTATTTTTGTATTTTATATAAATAAGATCTTGCAGCATTTAATTTTTTGTCCCAAACTTCTTTCTCTCAGCATTGTATTTATGACATTCATCCATATTGTTCCAGTATTTATAGATGGTACATTCACATCACTACATAGAATTCCACGTGTAAATATACCAGAATTAATTTATGCATTCTAATATTGATAAACAATTGTGTCAGGTTTGGGGGTATCACAAATAGTATTGTTACTGAATGTTCTAATACCTCTTTTGATGAATGCACTCCTTGTTGGAAGTACACCAAAGAAGAAATTGTTGGCTTTCAGAGTATATTCATTTCCTCTTGCTGCTATAATAAATTAACACAAACCTAGTAGCTTAAAACAATACAAGTGTATTATTTTACAGTTCTGGTGGTAAGAAGTGTAAAATATGCTGTCAGGGCTACATCCTTTCTCAAGGTCTTGCCTTTGCCAACTTCTAGAGGCTGTCTGAATTCCTAGGCTCATACCCCCTTCCTCACACCACTCTGATCTCCGCTTTCATCTCCACATCTCTTCTCTGACTTTGACCCCCTTACCTCCTTCTTACAAGGACCTTTATCATTATGTAGGACCTCTTAGGTACTCCAGGATGCTCTTCCCTTAACTTAATCATATCAGCAAAATCTCTTTTGCTAGGTGATGTGGCATATTCACCAATTTTGGGCATTAGGACATGAACTTATTTGGGCATCCACTATTATGCCTAACACACAGGGTATGCATGTGCTCAGCTTTAGTATATATTGTGAAACAGTATAGACCATATGTACTATATAAGCAATATATACTATACAAACAATATATTCTATACAAACCGAAGTAATTGCATCAATTTACATTCCTACCTAGGGTGTGTGAAAGTTCCTTGCTGCATATTATCACCAATTAGTGGGGAGACTAATGAAGTGAAGCATCTTTCACATGTTTACTACACATTTGGGCATCTTCTTTCTTGAAGTGTCTGTTCAAGTCTTTACCCATTTTTTTCTATATGTTTTCTTGTATTTTTCTTATCAATTTTTAGGAACTTTCATATACACCTGGATACAAGTTCTTTTTTAGATATACAAATTGCAACTACCTTTTCCTACTATGTGGACTGCCATTTCACACTTCTTGTTTTCTTTTGATTGAACAGAAACTCTCACTTCAATGTGATCAAATATAAATTTATATATTTTTTCTTTTGTGATGAATACTTTTTTGTGTCCTGTTTAAAAAATCTTTATATATTTCAGTGTCTTAAAGATGTTTTCTTGTGTTTTCCATTGAAAACTTGATTGTTCTCGCTTCACATTTAGATCTGGAATCCATCTGTAATCGATCTTTGCATATAGTGTCACATTGAGATTCAAGATTTTTTTTTCCATGTGAATTGCCAACTGTTTTGATTTGCTAAAGCTGAAGAAATGCAACATACCAGAAGTGGGTTGGCCTCTACAATTGGGATTTATTAGCTTACAAGTTTACAATGCTGAGGCCATGAAAATGTCCAGATGAAGGCATCAGCAGGATGATGCCTTCTCTGAAGACTGGTTACCAGTGATTTCTGTGTCAGATAGCAGAGCACGTGGGGATGTCTGCTGGTCCTTCTCTCCTGGGATTCATTGGCTTTAGCTTCTACCTTATCCACCTTTTTCTCTAAACTTCTCTGGTTGTTTCTCTGTGGACTTCTCTTCATTTCATCTCTCAGCTTCTGTATGCACTTTATCCTCTTATAAAGGATTCCAGCAAGAGAATCAAGACCCACCCTGAATGAGGTGGGTCACATCTCAATTGAAATAACCTAATCAAAAGATCCCCCTACTGTGGGTCTGCACCCACAGGAACAGAGTAAAAGAAAATGGCCTTTTTGGGGGTACAAAACAGTTACCATACCATACCAATTGAATTTATTTTTAATGAGAAAAATTCTAGACCTGAATACTTATTTTCCTCCATAAAATGTCTCAACGATGAGTTTAGACTACTTACATAGGGACATGGGAAGTGTTGGGATAGAAGGTTTTTTATTATCAGCATTGAGGTTGATGAAATATTTAAATTGTTAAAATGATGAATATGGAAAGATGATAATTTAAAATAGATTAGAAATTTTCCGACAGAAAAACCACCAGAACTTGTGAATAAAACATAACAATTAAAAAGTACATAACTAGTTCTTAAGGAGGAAAAAATATATATCCCTAGGTTCCAAAAGAGAAAGTGTGCAACATATCCATAAGTAGACAGCTGACATTGCTACTTCCATGAAAAGGAAGAAGTAGTTGGGAAATGAGAAGGTTTTCAGTATTGTGAGATTGTGTGGCTTTTAAAAGCCATAGAAGAATAGAAGGAAAGGCTGGATTCTGCTTGAGTTGAAGTATTAGATCTGCAAATTCTCTATCAAACCAAGAATGGATGCATTATCGCTAAATCGAAAGATGGTTTAGATAAAAGCTATTTACCACCACAGGCAAGATGTACTTTTTGTTTCTGAGCTCTGAATGATAAAAAAAAAATAGTATCTTTTTGCATCTACATGGGTTTTAATGTTTCAAAGTTTCCTCTTCAACATAAACATTGTTGTTGGGGTAGTGAAACCCATAGGACAACAGCAGCAGCAAATACAAAATTGCTCATGAGGGCTTTTCTCCTCACAATTTACAAAAAATCCTTACATAAAGAAAAGAAGAACAGATAAATAAGAGCTGATAATACTTATACCACCAACCATGACAAAGTAAATAGTATCGGGCATTCTTCCTACTCAGAAGCAACTATAAAACTGGAGATAAAATTTAAGGCAACTCTTTTTAGGCTCCAGACAACAAGTAGAGCTATTGGAACCTTTTAGATAGGTGAAATGCATGAAGTGAACCTCAAATTCGTAATGGAAATATTTTCCATCCTAGTGTAGAGAAGTATCACCCAAGTTGAGAGGTGGTCTTGAGGAGCTAAAATCAGATTTCATGGCTGCTTAAAATTTGTAAAAGAAGAACTGGAGAAAAAACAGCCATGCAGAAGGGAGGATCAGAAGTGTAGGAATGTGTTCACCACAGGCCCTTCAACAAGGGCTGGCTGTGCATTCTTAGGATAAGATTCTAAAATATCTAGCAGAGAATGGTCGCTCCAGGCCTGAGAATTAGATGCAAATATCAGAGGTTGAGCAATGAAAGGAGACTGGCATTTTGGCCCTAAGACCATGATTTCCTACTTATTTAGAAATCTTTTGCTAGGAGAGACTGAGAGTGAGAAAAAAAAATTGTATTTGAATCCACAAACCCTGGGTTCAAAATGTTTCCTAGAGATTCGAATTTGAACTGTTCGTTATTTAGTTCATCTCTCCCTTGAAGTCTTATCATTTATCATTAAAAGAAACAAGTTAGCAGTTTCAACATTTATATGGAAATCTTCTTAGCCAAATTAGTAATTTCCTTAGATATATTTTCTATTTTCATATTATTGGGGATGACACTGTTTGCAAGCTTTCCAGCACTACATAATAAAGGTTGCCTTTTTTATTACCACCAATAACATTTTTTCAGTGTCCTTTCTGTGTGTTAAAAATTTCCTCAAAGCCCTTCTAACTTCTGCCTATTTAAAAAGTAGTGCACAATGTAGGTTTTTGTAACATTAGCATCCTTATCACTGTGTAATGACCATCCCCAAACTTAATGACAAATTCAAAAATAATCATTTATTATCTCATGCACCGCTGGCTTGACCAAGAGGTTATTCCACTGGTCTCACTTGGGGTCCCTCAATTAACTGCAATCAGAAGGCAGCTGGGACTAAAAAGTCCAAGATTGCTTCACTCACACTTGGTCTGGAGAATTGACAAGAACTGAAAGAAAAAGGCTGAGACCTGTCTGTATATATCCATGTGGGTTGACAGTGAAGGTAGATTTGGCTTCTTTACATGACATCTGGGTTCTAAGAACAGAAATTAAAGAGAGGGAAAGTAGAAGCTATGAGTCCGCTTAAAGTCTAGGCCAGAAGCTGGCAGCACTAGCATCATTGCTGCCATGTTCTACTGGGTTCTATATGGTATGACGAATCCAGATACAAGGAACAAGACATAAGCTTCATCCATCAGTGAGATACAGAGAAGAATTTATGGCCACTTTTAACCCAACAAAGATGAAGTCTTTCATAATCAAAATTTATTAAAACTAAAAAAGGAAATGGTAAGAATCTCAAAGACCATTATCTAATAAGAAATAAATCTGTATTAAAAAAAAAATGTATCTTTCCATGAAGAAAACTCCAAGACCAGATGAGCTCAATGGTAAAATATCACCAAACAATAAAGGCTCTCAACAGAGCCAAACTGAAAAAAAACTTATGAACTATAAAATCCCTAGCAAAATTGAAGAACAGAGAAGAAAAAGTCATTAAATTAAAAATACGGGAATATTAACAACAAGATTCAAAATTTTAAAAGGACATAATGAACAACTTTATTCCAGAGTATATGTGATTTAGACAATCTGATTCAAGAAAAAATGGAAAATATAACTTTGTTATTAAAGGAACAAAAACAATACAAGTAACTCTATTCTTAAAAACTAGTCTAAATACTAGTGTGAGGGGGTCATGGAGATTAAGGTGTCATAAGCCCTCAAATTGCCACTCTCCATAATATGCGAGCTGTTTCAGAAAGCAGGAAACATGCCTCATTTCCATTTGTGAGGCTAGTATATAACTTAGGAAAACATTAAGGTTTTATTTATGGAAAGAAAACCATAAAACATCTCACTTTTGACAGTAGATGTGAAAATACTAAATAAAATATTAGCAACAGCAATCCAGGAATGTGCTTATAAGAGGTAGAATATATTTCAGAACTCCAAGAATTGTTTAACATTAGAAAAATTTATTATCGAAATTTTCCAAAGTAAAAAATAAAGGGGAAAAATACATATTTGGTTATGTCCTATCTTCTATGTATAATTCCACTCAATGTGTACAAAAAAAGCATTTGAAAATTTTTATACTTAATCATGACTTAAAAAAAAAAACTCTTAGTAAATAAAAAAATGGGAATGTCCTTAACTCAATAAAAGTTACCTTCTAAAAATCTACAAAATACCTCAGCCTTAATGGAGAAATGTTTGAGATATTTTTTTAAAGGAGAAGCAAATTAAGGAAGCTTGGTATCACAAAAATCCATAGCCTTTATAGATATCAGAAATAAATATTTAGAATATGTAACTTTAAGATAGATATGATTCACAATAATGAAAATCAATAGTAGGGTACCTAAGAATACCTCTAACAAAAAGACTTTGATGGAGATAAATATATAATTTCATAGAAAGACTAAAATTATACAAATGGAGAGATTTGCCGTGCTTACATTTGTAATGTGTCTATTAAATGAAAATGTCAGTTATACCTAAGTTAATGTATGAGAAAATTATTTAAAAGTCACCAGCTGCTTTTTTATTTATTTATTTATCTATTTTTTCTTTAAGAAAACAAACAGTACACTTACAACCACCAAAAATGGATATCTAAGTTAGCTTAACCATAGGCATATTTAAATAAAATATCCATATAATCATTGTAAAGGCTGTGTTTGCACAATAAGTTTCATAAACCAATTTAAAATTAAGGCAACAAGGAAAAAATCTGCATATTCAGATGGCAAATTTCTTAAATTCTAAGTGTTAAAAACTAACTTATATATCATTTGATCAGCTGTCAAATCTGGGAATGTTCTCAAGATAGCAAGTAGAAAGTTCTTACAAATATCTGCATTGCTACAGTAATGACCTATGTTACTAAATATTTTCCTAATGACAATATGAAGATACAAATATTTTCACCATTAACGTATGGAAATCTTAACCACCTAAAATGGATATCCTAGTTGACTTATCCATATTTTAAAAAAAAATCTAAGTAGTAATTGTAAATCCTGTTTCTGCAATATGTTTCATAAACCAATTTAAAATTAAAGCAAGGAAGGAAAAATAATCTTTAAATACAGATGTCAGAGTTATTTGAACTCTAAATATTAAACAGTATATTTTTTAATCCACCATTCCATTTAATTCTCATAACATTTTTCTCTTTTTGTGAAAAAAATATATATACAAAAAAGCTACAAATTTCAAAGCACAACACCTCAATGAGTTGTAGACCATATTTCAGACTTTGACATGAGTTTCACAATTTTAGGTTTTTATTACTAGCTGCTCTAAATACTGGAGACTAAAAGAGATATCAATTTAATGATTCAGCATCCATATTCATTTGTTAAGTCCTATCTTCTATGTATAATTCCACCATCACCTTTGATCTTTCCGTATCTCTCGTTAAGGTTATGTGGGCTATGGTAATTCTAAATTTTTGATATTGGAAGTGTCTGTTATAATATGGGATGGGAAGATGGAACTTTCTGATGTTCTGGAGAGGCTGAGCTAGGTTTTTCAGGACTTCTCTGGACCAGGGAACCTATCTGGAGGTTATAGGTTTCTGGAAAATTACTCTAGTGCCTGGAACACTTGTGGAATCTTATGTATTTCCCTAGGTGTTCTTTAGGTTTTGACGGAATGGTCCTGGTTGAGGGTTGGCAGGTTATGATACGTAGCAACGTCTACCTGAAGCTTGTGTAAGAGCAACCTCCAGAGTAGCCTCTCGACTATTTGAACTCTCTCTGCCACTAATACTTTATTAATTACACTTCTTTCCCCCCTTTTTGTCAGGATGGAATTGTTGATCCCATGGTGCTGGGTCTGGATTCATCCCTGGGAGTCATCTCCCATGTCGCCAGGGAGAATTTCACCCCTGGATGTCATGTCCCATGTAGCGGGGAGGGCAATCATTTCATCTGCAAAGTTGAATTTAGAGAGACTGAGGCCATGTCTCAGCAACAACAGAGGTCATCTAGAAGTAACTCTTAGGCATGCCTATAGCTAGTCTAAGCTTTTCTGCTACCTACATAAGCTCCCAAGAGTAAACCTCATGATTGAGAGCATGGTCTATTGATTTGGATATCCCTAAAGTTTGAAATAGCATGAGGGGATTCCCTGATGGTAAGGTTTAATAGTTCCATATTCTTTCTTCCCTCCCTCAAGGGACTTGGCCAATATTTTTTGATTATCTACTTAATATACTCTAGGATATTTCCAGGCATTACAATAATCTATACAGGATTAAAGGACCTCTTATTCTGTGCTTCCTGTGTTTCAGTTGTTCAAATGAGCTATACAAATAGGTTGAATTAAATTATGCATTATAGAAAGTTTCGGTTCCAGATCAAATAAACCTTTCTTCCATTGGTCTCACAGAGTATGTGTGGTTCTAAAATATAGACACTGTCTTCATTCCCCTGTGTTCTGAATTACACTAACCCCAACCTGTTTGGCTTCATTCTTATCTCTAAGTATCAGGTTACATATATAAAACAGCCTCTCAAAATCCAGAAATAATAATCACCACTCCGGACTTAATGTGTCTGCTCTAAAAACTTACAGTCTAGGCTCCTATTTCTTATAAGCATTTTCTAAAGATGACCATACCATTGTTGTTTTGTGTGTGTGTGTTTCTGGCTTATTTTGTCTCACCAAATGACCCACATGTTCATTCACATCGTTGCATGCCTCTGGACATTGTTCTGTTTTATAGTAGCACAACATTCATTCATAAGTATACATCATCATTCACCATTTCATTCTCTGTCAGTGAATCTTTCAGCCTCCTGCATTCATCTGGGAGAAGGCCCAAAGTACACAGTCCATCAACATCCTCAATTTTAGATAACTAATTGCTTTTTTTTTGTTTGTTTATTTTTGTCAAACCTCATCTTAATATATAGATGAAAACAAAAGGGGTGAAAATAGCCAACTCTTAATAGTTTCATGTTTGTGAAAGATTCACTTTTTGGGATGGTGAGACTTGAAAAGATATGGCAATTGAAATAGTTTGATATTTTTGAAGAGATAAATAAATAATACAAAAGAATAAAGCACTCCAAAATAAATTCACATGTAAGAAGAGAGTGGTAAGTGTTCTAGGTGGCATTTATAATTCAGTGAGGCAAAGGATGGGTATTTCCATAAATGATGCTGTGAAGTTGGCTATCTATATGAAAAAAAGATAAAAATATAAAGAAGAAAGCACAGAGAAATATATTTATGACCATAAAATAAAAAAGGAATTCTTAAATAATAATTTAAAAGATACTCTATGAAGGAAAAGAATGAAAAGTAATAAATTTGCATAATTATTTTTTTTAAAAATGCTCAGAACGACATGACGCTGTCATGATTCAATCCCAAGGGGGAAAAAAAGCAAGCCATTGAATTAGAACCTTTTTAATTTCTCATATAAATGAAATAATATTTAGTATTCAGAATATATTTTTAAAAAACCTTCAAACCCATAAGTGAAAAAAAAAAAAGCACAATTAAAAATAGTGAGTCAATGAGCTAAAGCATCAAGGGAATTAGGCAATTTACAAAGAGGGATTCTGAATATTCAATAAATATCTGAAATGGTGATCAACCTTACCAATCAGAGAGAAGCAGTCAATCCTTTAACGAGAGAATGCTTTTTTCCTGGGTCAAGGACATGTTTTCTATAATTAAACAGCTTGGATTCAACTTCTGATTCTATCATTAAGTAAATGAGTGACTTTGGGAAAGTTATTTTATGTCTGAGCCTGTTAGCTGAGCTGTAAAATGGAAATGAAAATAGTACCTTCCTCACATGGTTAAGTCTATTAGGACTTATTAAATGTAGAAACATGCTCAACATAAGCATTCCATAAGTATTAGCAATTACTACGAAAGCAAGATTTCACTTAACACTCAGCAAACAAGCAAAAATTCTTAAGTCACATAACACCATGTGTGGCAAGATATGAGGAAACAGGAACTAATATATTTCTAGTGGGAATGTAACATAATTTGAAGGACAATTTAGCAATATATAGTAAGATTAATGATAAATGTAATTTTGATACATAGCATCTACCTCTAAGTGTCCTAAAGAAAATCTCACACATGTCTATGTATAATCTTGCACACTTACATTCCATACAAGTGTACAAGGATGTCCATAGCTATACTATTAGAGTAAAAAAAAAAGTGGAAATATAATCATCAGCCAATGGAGAATTGTGAATAAACTGTAGATACATGTTAATATTATAGAGTACTGAAAATGAATTAAAACTTAATCGACGGGATTAAATTTCAGAAACACAATGTTGAGTAAAAAAAACTAGTTATAGAAAAATTGTTTATGAAAATAATATTCTGTGTGTAATTTAAAAAACAAAAATGGCAATTTTTGGATATCAATGCATGTTGAGGAAGCATATACATAAGTATATGAATGATGGAATTCAAGTTTAGAATAGTGGTTACCTCTTGATGAAGGTAAGAAATGTCTAAGAATGGGACAGAAAATGTAGTTTTTGCTGTATCTGAACTATTTTATTTATTAGTGAGAAGGGAAGAGAGAGAATATGGCAATATATAAATTTATAATTCCTGTTGGTATTTGTATAAGTACTATATAGTTAAATAGTTATGTTAAGTTGAGCATATCAGAAGTTGGCAAACTATGGTCCATGAGCCAAATTTGGTCTGCCACCTGATTAGTAAATATAATTTTATTGGAATTATCCATGCATCTTGGTTTGTATGCTCATCTATGGCTGCTTTTGATATTTTAGCAGCAGAGTTGAATGGTTGTGACAGGGACCTCATGACCTAAAAATCCTAAAATATTTCCTATCTGACCCTTTACAGAAAAAAAATTGCTAACCCTTGGTATTGTATAATTTGTTATTCTCCCATGTATTTAAAATATTTCATAATTTTAAAAATATGCATCAAGTTAGAAACATTGTAAAGGAAACTGACTTTTAGGGTGATTTATTAAAAGTCCTTGTTAATGGTAACTTGCTCACTTCTAATTTTTTTCAGAAGTGAAATTTAAAAGTGTGTATTGAGTTCTGAGACAAATGTTCATTAGCCTCTATTTCTTTGTTCTTAAGAAATAATGAATATATAGGCTTCTCACGTTACAATCCATGCCCCAAATAAAATTTAAAGGAAATTTTCGTTTTCTAACCACAGCTATTAATCTTCAAAAACATCAAACCTCCTTCATTTACTCTGCACCTTTCTTCTGCAGCCCAGCATTTGAAAACAGAAAAATCTTTGCATAATAGGTAGTATTTATTTAAGCTGAGACCTGAATATGAAATGAAAAAAGAACAGTGAATTATCAGGATAGGCTAATTAGACACAGAAATAAATGGTTCACACATAATCATATATTTTTGTTGACAAATCAGTCAGGGGAAGATGCTACAGGATGGCAGAGACTCTGCTCGATGCAGTTTTTCAGGGACGCAGGCCAGTGGCAGATTGGTCATATGTATATGACTTAAAGGACCCTCTATATGTTGTCATCCCAAAAAACACTGAAGAGGACTCATTGAAACAAGTCTGGAAATGGCACAAAATACGGTTGCTGTCGTTCCATTGGGGATAATTTGCCCTTGTGGCCACACCTAACTGCAAGTCCAGCTGAGAAATGAGATAGAGCCAGGCAGCCATACTGTGTAGAAGGAAAGCTGCCACAGATGAGGAGATGTTACCAGCAGGATGTACAGCATTTTAAAAAGATGAGGAAGTAGGTCAAAGTAAGCAAGTAGTTTCTTTTTTGGGGGAAGAGGTGAGAGAAGTGGATAATAAAGTGCAGGGATAGAGAATAGAATTATGGGTATAGTGAGAAGAGATGACCTAGAAATAAGCAAATCCTGTATTGTTGGGGTTGTCAGATAAAAGGCAAGATGCACAATTAAATTTGAATTTCAGATAATGGATAATATTTTAGTAATAGTATGGCATATGCAATAAGTTTGCTTCCTAAATCTGGCAGCCTTACATACTTTGAAATTCATGCATGTTGGGTTTAAAAAACTTACCCTTGTTGTGATGGGTAACAGCGAATCATTTAAAGGTTTTGAGTAGAGAAGATGAATGTCGTAGTCATATGAACATTTAAAGAGTCACACTGACAGCACAAAGACATATAAATTAGAAGAAGATACACCTGGAGGCAGAAAACTGAGTAAAACGGTGATTATTAATAGCCCAGAAAAGAGATTACAGAAAAGAAAAAAGAACAGTCTGGGATGGATGTTAGTAGCGGTATTGATAGTGAGCAGAAAGGAAAAGAATATAGCAATAAATAGAAGCTGAAACTGATGGAAGGGGATTGATTTCATTCGATGAGCATGGGTCACTAAAATGGATGTATGACTCTTTTTTTCACATTTGGAACTCTTAATACCATAAACAGAGATAAGTAATATAGAAAGATAATAACTTTGTGGATGTGAAGGGCAGAGGTATTGGGAGAGCATAAAATGGTAACTTTAGCGGATCGATGTGAGTTATTTATGGGATGTTCAGGTGGTGACGGCCAATTAGCAAATCTACATATGATTTTGGAATTCCTGAGACGTGTCTGGCTATGGATGTAAATTGTAAATCATCAGCCTATAAATAATAGTTGAAATGATGAGAATTGTTTATTTAAAGATAGAAAAGTATTGGTGACACAATTTTTTGGGCCGCATTATTTAGTTGCAGACAGAGGAAGAAGATCCAGCTCTGATCAAAATAGAACAACAGACAAGAAACATAAACAAAACAGGGGCAGGATGTGGCGGTGAAGCCAAAGGGCATCCCACATATCTAATACCTAAGGGAAGTATAAAGATTGAGGAATAGGCACTAGATTAGGCTTATTCTTGATTTTATCAAGAATATTTCCAGGAGAGGGCACATGGGTGGAGGTGGGGGGATGAAGTAAGATATATGACTGAGAGTGAAAGTGAAGTGAGAAATTGAAAGCATGAAGGATAGAAGACTTGTTAAAGGAACTTATCCAAGAAAGTTGAGAAAAAGAAAAAGCAACAGTCAGAAAGTGAATCAGAGCCAAAGGAGGCATTCTTATTTTCAGAAGAGAAGAAACTTCTGAAAGATAGGTGTTTCTAGGTTAAAGGTTTAGGAGAAATTAGATGTGACCAATGGGACATGTTCCTTGAAGAAATGGAAAGTAATGGGTTAAAAACTAAAAGTGGGAGGACTATTATGAAAGGAAAGGAGAGAGACCGTTCTTGAGAGATGGCGAGAAAAGTGGGATTAGATATAATGTTTATTGTTTGGAGAACTGAAGTTCATACCCAATGATTTCTAATTCCTTTTTTTTTTTTGCTTATGGGGGAAGTTGTAGGTTTACAGATCAATACTGCATAAAATATAGGATTCCCATAAACCACCCCATTATTAGTACCTTGCATTGGAGTGAAACATTTGTTCAATTGATGATAGCACATTTTTATAATTGTGCTATTAACTATAGTCTATGGTTTATTTAACTTAGGGTTTACTGTTTAGTATAGAGGTTTGTATAGTATAGAGATATTTTTTTTAATTTTATTCCGGTATTATATATACAATCTAACATTTCCCCTTTAATTGCATTCAGATATATATATATATATATTTCATGGCTGTTTAATGTTCACTATGTTGTGCTACCATCAACATCATCCGTTTCCATCATTCCAAATAGGAACCTGTACATTATAAACTTTGACTTCCCCTTACCTGTCCCTACCCTGGTCCCTAGTAATCTATATTCTATATTCTGACTCTGTGAGTTTGCTTATTCTAATCATTTCAAATCAGTGAGCTTCTTTTTAAGTAGGAGACAGTCATTTACCAGTTACAAAAATTTTTGAAGTTGGCTTTTCTTGAAGGCTGTTGGAAAAGTTTGAGTTAGATTTCTAACCAATGGAATGAACTTTAGGATGGATGAGACAGATTGCCCACAGAAGAGAAATAAGTACATTGTCCAGATGTTTGGATGATGGAAACTGTTATATCTCCAGCTCAGCAATTTTGGGGGCCAGTCATCATACTCTTCTTTCTAATCTGACGCTAATAAATAGGAGACTGTGTTTTTTGGATTGTTCATTTGCTTGTTTAATTACTGTCTTCTCGCTATTTAAAGAAACTGAACAATTAAAATATGGGAAGCATAGGCGAAAGCATTTGGAAAGATTAGAATGGATTATATATATATCCTCAACTTATTCAAAGTGTTTCAAGCATGTTCCAATCTATCTAGAGGTATCTTAGCTTTAGAAAACCAATTCTAGAATATTTCATGAGAGTCAGCTGCTTTTTCTGCTATCAATCTTCTATTTGATTTTTTGCTTGATAAGAAAAAATACCAATTTAGTTGAATTTACTGCTGGCATATGTTATTGGAATATTGACATTTTAACACTAATTAGACCACACACTAAACCTCATTTTCTCAGTAGTCTCCTTTATCATGTTACTGGATATTGAAAAAATTCCTATCTTTTCTGCATACATGTTTTTAAAGTCATTTTTCATCCAATGAAAATTTAAGAAAAATTCATTTATTATTGATACCTGTTATAAACACCAGAACACATATAAGAGCCTACATGAATGTTAACCCAGAATTTGTGCCTATTTTTAGTAATATAAGAGACTCCTCCCCTTAGATCACATTGTAAAATCTTCAAACACAAATAGATACATACATTTTGATAAATGCCAACCTTAGCCTCTTTTGACTAAGATACTGTCGTCTCACTATTTAAAGAAACCATGAACAATTAAAATATGGGAAGCATAGGTGAAAGCATTTGGAAAGATTAGAATGGATTATATATATATATCCTTAACTTATTCAAAGTAAAGGATTAAAAATCAGTATGTAAATACCCTTGTGTTTGGATTTTGAGATGAAATTTAAGTAAAGGGAAGGTTAGACCTTAAATTTAGGGTATGAAAGAGTGAAAGCAAGTGCTTAGGGCAGCATCTCCTCTTAAAGGGGTTGTCAGATTTAGTGAAGAAAATACAGGACATTTAGTCAAATTTGAATTTCAGATAAATAATGAATAACTTTTAGTGTCAGTGTGTCTCAAATACTGCATGGTCACCCTGCATTTTATCTGGAAACCCTATGTGACAGTGGTCAGAATGTGGATGATAAAAAGGTGCTAAGTCATTTTCTGAAGTCTGTTCATGAAAGGTTGGAGGCATGATGGCAGTCATCTCTTTAGAGGCAGAAACACATAGTAGAGAGATGTACTGGGGGAGGCTGCTGTTACTATCATATGTAAAGTACTCAGGAGAATGAGACAATGTAGTGAACAGGAATGCTTTTTAAAAAACCAGCCACTCTCTTTCTCTTCCTATTCTTTTGTCATCTTATGACAAGGCAACTGCATGGCTTTGGAGCCAGAACAATTTAGGTTTCAGTCTTGGCAATGTCACTTCTTACCAATTGATCACCTGTGGTGGTTTTAAGCTATGTACCCCTATTCTTAAACTGAATCCATCCCTGTGGGTGTGAATTCTTGTATATAATACCTTTGATACAGTTACTTCAATTAAGGTTTGGCCCAACTGAATCTGAAAGGATCTTAATCCTTTTACTGAAGTCCTTATAGGGAAGGTCACAAAGAGAGAGAAAGTCAGAAGGAGCAGCCAGAAGCTGAATGTCAATGGAACCCTCAAGAGAGGAAAGAAGCCAGGAGAGACTGCCATGTGCCTTGTCATGTGACCAAAATCCTGCCAAAGACCACTGGCAGCCAGCCTCAGAACACCTCAGTCTTCTAGGAGAAAGCATCACCTTGCTGGCACTTTGATTTTCAACTTTGTCTGGCCTCAAAATCCTGAGCCAATAAATTCCCATTGTTTAAGTCAGCCCATTACATGGCATTTCCTTTGGCAGTCAGGAAACTCAAATGTGGTCCTTAGTCAGGCTAATGAACATCTCTGAGTCACATTTGTCCCAGCCTGTAAAATAAAAGGGTTGTTTTGAGGACCAAAGGGTTTCTTAAAGCACTTAAGTTGGAGTCTGACCCATAGCATATCAAAGGACCTATGACTGGAGGTCTAGAAGGGTCAGTTGTTCAGACTTTATATTTATGAAGACCCTTGCATTAAAACTTTAGGAATTGTCTTTAAAAGAGTTTATATAGACAATCGCTGAGATATAAAAGTGAATGGAAGATATTAATCGTACTTTAAACTCATGCTGTGTAGTATATCATCATCTTGTAATGTTTACTAATACTGAATTTGTCCTGTAAATATAAAACTCAATTCCATTGTGAGTTTGTAACCATACTTGTGATAGCAACAGGATATCCTTCTCAGAACACACAGACTTTGATTTATTGAATGTAAAATGACAACACAAATTTTAACTGCTGCCTTAGCCTTTCTCCAGTTTTTACTATATCGGAACCTAGTAACAAAGAAAAATTGCCTCCCTTGATTTCAAGATTGTCATCTCCTTTCCGTCTTTGTCTCTTCATCCCCTGTGGCTTTGCTTTTTTATGATTTGATCAACTTCAAATGCTATTCTTTCTAAAATAGCTCTCTTTTTAATCACTTACCAACTGGTTGACTTTGAACAAGTTGCTTAACCATTTTGTGCTTTAGTATCTGCATATGAAAAATGGAGAAAATAATTGCATCTATAGCATAAGGCTGATATGAGAATTGCATAAGATAAATCAAAGTATTTAAAACATTGTGTAGCACATAGCAAGCTCTTGTTGCTATATTAAATACATGTTTTATTTTATGAGGAATTAAGTCTTTGACTGTATAGTTTCTGCACATTGGGTAGACAGTGGTCAAGAAATGGGCAGCTGAAGTGAACATGAAGGGTATCACAGGATAGAGTTGAGAGACTGACATCCAGAGAATAGCGATAATAACCCTTGGGTAAAAAATCTCTCTACATGAGCATAAAAGCTGAACCAAGCAGCCCAGTACAGCATTATATTTTCTTTATAGACACATAGTGTAAACAGGTATTTTGTGCCCACACTTTTATATAATTTAGGAACAGTGGTCATTACCAGTTTACTTTACATAGGATGGACGATATGGGCCTATAGTCTTAGAGATTTGGTTATATTTTACTGGAGATCTGGTTAAGTCTACCTGCTGTTCTTTATCATAAACCTCCTGCTTTCTATGACCTGCCATTCCAGTCTACTTGAAAAGAGCATTGACATGAGAATTCAACACAATACAAGCTAGTAATTTGTTTTATAAAGGTAGAATGTTTTAAATAAAAAGAACTACCTAATATGCTGTTCTTTGTATCCTACCCAGTGCATATAATATGTACTGTTTAAATATTTCTTAAATTAGTTCTGGATTCAAACTTCTTAGGTTCAGAGCCTGTCCTTGCCACATATGTAGCTGTTTGACCTTTATAATTTACTTAATTGTTCAATGTTACAGTTTCCTCATTTTGTGAAATAGGAATAATAGAGTCTTTGTGAGGACTAAATATGTGCCATGCACATGGTTTATATACTTATGTACACACACACACACATATATACTCAGTAAATTAATTAAGTTAAATAATTTAAAAATGCATATAAAATCATAGAAGGGTGCCCACTCACATAGCATATTCTCAATAAAGGTTAAATTTTAGCTATTACTGTTTTTTTATTTCATTATCTAAAAAAACCTACTGATTTTCTTTCAAAATGATTTGTGATTTCCTGTCAGAATCATATTATAACATATGAAAAGATATATCTGTTTTCTTTTCAGTCTTACAGTCCTACACATTTTCAACTTTTTATGACGCATATACTTTATACTCGACATAGCATAGTTTCCTTTTTCTTGGAGTAAAAGACAAAATGCATGCAAACTCATAGCAAGTGTCTGGTACCAACCCTTACAGGAAGTAACTGCAATATAGATTAAGGTTAAGTAGTTGGTACAATGAGGGCAGGGGAGTAATGAGCTTTGAAAGTAATGAGAGGCAAAACGTTGGTATGGTGGGAATTACAAGAAAACAAAGTGTGGCTTTTGAATTCATGCAAGATTACGATGCCACCTGAGATCATAGAGAAGGGAATAAAGGGCTGAAGATCTTGTTGCTTGCCTCTAAATGCCTCCTGACAGTAAGATAACAGAAACTCCTGTTTATCTCACTACAATTGAAAATAGCTGCTGGTGCTGTGTAGTCTCTGCACATCCATAAATAAATTATTTTGACCATCACCAGCTGACCATTAGAATTGTAATATTTGTCTTAGAAGCTTTTTAAAAGCTAATGGAGGGATGTGTCTCACGCTAATCTTCTGAAGATACTTGATTCCTGTCACAGCCCTTGAAAAGTCTATTAAATCATCTATGAACACAGAAAAAGAATAAAATCCAAGGGTTGATAATATTTCTGATTCATGGGTGGAGTTAAAGACATGCACTTAAACATGCCTAGGGCAATACAAAATGTTGACGAAAGAGCCTATGGTACTGTGTGACTTGCCACTGGCGATCACTGACTCTCAAATCTTCCTGTAATCCCTACAAAGTAAGAAAAGAGGGAAAGGAGTGGCCAGCACCTAGAGGATAAAACAAATGTGAAGGATGAAGACTGCGGGTCTCTTAAAAACAAATCATGCACAACTAACTTGATTGCTGTTTTGTTAGCGGTATGCCATTTGTGGCTTCGGAGAAGGCAATAGTTATATCTCAATTTGAGTAAATTATCTGTTCGTGTCTCAGGCAGCTTTACAAATTGATTCAAACTGGCTTCAATGTGAACCTGCCTCACATAATGAAGAGTGACAGTAGGGTCAGGATAAATGGCATTATGCAAAATTCTAGTGGTTTCTGCAGGTTTCATCTCCCACTTCTTTTTGCTAGTCTATGTGGGGGGGAACCTGGCTTGAAATTAGAGCATAGTTTATCAAATCTGGAGGTGAGGTAACACTGAGGTAAGAAAAAACCAATTAGCAAAGTGAGATGCCAAACCATTACCAAACTTTGGATGCCGCATCTGAGAGATGAAGATGCACACGTCATTGGAGCAGAAGATCACACAGGTACGACAAAAAGACAGCAGAGATGAGCAGTAAATCAAAAATGATGAATACTCCCTTGATTAAATTTTAATTGGCAAAGTTCTACTCCCCTGGATAAACTATCCCTGAAGTGTCCAATGGACAGATGATTCTATTTTTTTTTTTACCTCCCCCAAAGGCTCTGGAATCCTGTGTCGAACAGCTTAATGAATTGCCACCATCCGCTATAAGAAATCAATCTACCTGGCAGTGAATTTTTACATAGTATCAGTCCACAGGAATAATTTTTAACACTTAAATGGTACTTACTTTGTGATGGGCCCTGGTTTTCAGACTTCCCGCATTCTGACTTCATCTGCCTGATAACGCTAAGTGATAGGTGCTATTGCTGTCTTCAGTGCATTATTGAGGAAATGGAGGCACAGAGAGTCCAGTGACTTGCCTGAAGTCTTTCAGTCAGTAAGCAGGTAAAGCTGGAATGTAAGCACAGCAGCCTGGCTCCAGAGGCTGTGTTCTTAATCACAGTGCTTCTCTGCTTTGAAAGAGTGTGATACATCTTTTGATCAGTAATATCACAGTCCTCTCTGAAATTTTACAGCAAAGGGATATGCCATGAAGATCTTAGATTTGAATAGCATTTCAGATTTTACCAAGAGATAAGACCACATACCTTTATGTAACTCTCCCTTGGTGAAGAGACTGATGCTATCATTATTCTATAACAGATGTTCAGGTTGTTTAATTTTACCCCGTCACATGACTAGCAACTGGTGGAATAAACTGGAACTCAGGTGCTTAGACTGTTTTGTTTTATTTTTCTTCCAGAGCAAGCTGCTTCCACTATTCTGCTTCCTGGCATCTTATGACTCTTTTTTTGTTTGTTTTTCAACCAAAGCTAATATAAGACTGTTAAATATGCAACATTTATTTTGATAATAATTTATAATTTTAGAGAATTCATTGCTGCAATTTCATAGTTGAGATAATATGTGATACTGCTATTAATAATATATGTGATTATGTGGAATTAAACGATAAGATGATCACATGCCTAGTAAAGAAATACTAGTAAAGAAATACATAACAGAGTTGAAGATTTTTTTAAATTAAGGTCACTAAAATGAAATTTATTCTGAGGAATTTAAAGTAAACCAGCAAAATTTGATTTAGAAATCAAATTATTTTTCAATATGGAATATTTTCTTGAGAGACACTGAGATCCTGTGTGTTTTCGCCCATAAAATTTACTTGATCAATATTTCTACACATGCAGACAATGCTATATTAATCCTGGGGTGACCATATTTTTCATTAATTTGCATTCTTCCTTTTATTCATTAATTCAACATATAATTATTAAGACTCTATAAACTCTGTTTGGTATAAGTAATAGGGGAGAAAAATGCACATGGTCTCTACCTTCATGGATCTTGAGTCTCGATGCAAATAGCCATCAATCAAATAATCCAATCAATGAGTGAAAAGATCGTCACAGAAATAAATGTTATGAGAGAGAGAGAGAGAATGAAGGAAACTGTGAGAGCATTAAACAGGGCCCATAAGCTAAGCTGGAGGGCCAGAGAAGTTTGTAATAGGAATCATGAGCTGAAGTTCACTAGGTGGGGAGAATATTCCAAATAGTGGGAACAGCATGCACGAAGGCCCTGTGGCAGAAGGAAAACTGTTGAGTATCAAAAAACTAGAAAATGTAGAAAGTGAGAGAGATGTGGTACAAGATGTATCTGCTTTGTTTTGTTTATTTCTTCTTGTATTAATAGGTTGTTTGGGGAAAGAGTGATGACAGGAGCAGATTTGAGTGTTATGTACACATGGATGGAAACTGTGAAATTTGGATCTCAGCTGTTTCATTGGTTTCTGCTTAATCGCTCAGCATGCTTCTCCCTTCCAACACCTGAGATATATTTAATGAGTCGTCTTCTCTTCTGCTATAATGTGAATGTTCAAACCAAGTGGGCAGATGAGAATTCTTACAAAATGTGCATATACTCAGTGTTAGATAGAGAATCAGGAGAGAAAGATTTCTTACATTATTTCATTCTCCAGGATAGTTGTTGCTGGGCTTATTTTTCAGAACTGAATAAAAAAGATCACTTCTCTCTTCTCCTGCCAAATTGAGAGAAATGATGCATAAGTTGGACAGATGGAAATTAAAATATTTGCTTTATTACTGGTAAATCTGAGTTAGAGAATACAGCCTATAGCCAGGGTCATTTAAATCATCCTGATGCTGTCTCTGAATTATTTGTATTCAGCACAAGCTACAGGCCATACCACCCCACCCCATCCCACCACCCATCCATGACAAATAGCAAGCTGTGGATGCAAGTCTCTTTTCATAAGCTCAACCCACGGAAATTTCTTCCACACTATAGCAACAGGAGCATGCTGAGTAAATGTACCCCTGTAGCAATTTAGTTGCATTTTCACTTTTCTTCATTTTGATTTCATTTCTCCAGATATCTTCCAGAGGGTCATCCTCCTGGCCCTCCAGGCAGACTTATATCAATATCTATCAGTAGGTGTGCATTTCAGGCAAACTTGAACACAGTATCTCAGGTAGAGAAGATTTATCACTCTATCTTTTTTGTATAAGATAGCTTTAATAGCTTTACATATGCAAGAATCAAATACAATCAACTGATGAAGGAAATAAATACTTCTTTCAAAATTGAACTCGTTTGAAAATGAATACACTTGCTTCCAAAACTGTATCTTTCTCTTCTCTGTTCCATTTTGAGTGAGTGCCACAACCACTGCCCACCGTGGGGCCAGAAACCATAGAATCTTCCAGGAGTCCATCTATCTTACCCTCCAAGGCTCCAGGACGCTGACCTTTTCATTCATCAGCAATCAGGCTCATCTGCTCTTTAGCTTCTAGTAGGGGTCAGGCACTGGAGCCACGGGCAGGATATTGGAGAGCAGAACGACAATAAGACTAGGGTATTTAGTCCTGGCTACCTCTCTCAAGACTACAAGTGGACAGTAGCTGAGTTCTTGGACCTATGGCCAGAGCACCCACTGAGAAGCCCTCTTCTTGGTTACAGACATTGTCTCCAATTGCCCTGTAGGTCTATAGTTATAATAATGATTTCCTGCTGTTGCTCATCTGTGACGCTTCAGCATCTCTTGCTGAGTTATCTTTACCCCGCCTCACCTGTGTGCCGAAAGTCTCTTCATTAGCCTCTATTCAATCAATGTCTTTGAATATGCTGTTCCCTGCCACGATCTTGATTGATACAGGGCATCATTGTAATAAAGACTTACAGTGTGTATAAAATCAAGCCCTAGTATGCTTTTAGCTTGTTTTGGGAACAATTGATTCACCAGGCCATCTAGATAACTGAGAGGTTTACCACAGAGTTGAAAGATGTATGATATTATTTCTCTATTAAACTTTGTGGGCTATTTAAAATAATATAATCACAGATGAAACAGTAAAATAACACAATATAATTGGTAGACTGAAATCCAGAGCCACTTTGTGCATTCCCTCTTTCCAGTTTAGATTTCACCAAATTTTTCTAGATAAAACTATAAATATAATTTCAATAGTCAAGCTTTTATTTTTGTTAGGTTCGCGTAGGAGTGTACAGGCCCTGAAGTTAGGAAGCATATCCGTAATAACCACGGCTGTATCCCAGCAGGGCCTGGCCTGCAGTAGTTTTGCATATGTTTGTTGACTTTAAGAAGGAAAGGCAGACAGGTAAAAGGGAGTGACTCTCTGTTTTGCTCTCTAGCTGAAAGTTCAAGCAGAGATATTTTATACAAATTATTCATACCCTGCTGTCTATACTTGGCCAATGCTGGATTTTTGTCTGCTAAAGTTCTCTGTTCAGTTGTCACTTAAGACTAGAGGAGAAGTAGTTGTGACTCTCTTCCATTCATCCTAAAAGCGACTTTTATCCATGTCTTTCCTTTGATACCCATCTTCAAAAGGATGGGTATGTATTGAATTGTGTCCCCCCCAAAAGAAATGTTCAGGTCCTAAACCCCAGTCTTATAAGTATAAATTTATTTATAAGTAACATCTTTCTTGTTTTCCTCTTATTGACAATACTGAATGTTTTATTGAGTTGTTTTAAGGATTAAATGATTATCATACACAAGGAACTTATAGCAGTGCCTGATAAATGATGTGTTATACATGTATCAGTGTTAGCTCTTATTATTAATAAAACATTTAATCCCCCAATGTTGATACAATTATAAACTTCATACTAAGTAAGAGAGAACTGAGGCACATAGAGGTTAAGTAATTTGTCCAAGGTCATGCAGCGATAGGAAGTATTCAATACATGAAAGAATGGGAAAATATCTGAAACCACCATCTGTATAGACTGACTGTTCCTTTATTGAAATGATCTATATTGTGTTTACTCTCAATAATATAAAACTTTAAAGAAAAACTTGTTTCTTAAAAAAGTGTTTAAAATTCTCAGGGATTATATAATATATTATCTTCCTTTTTTCAAAGAATAATAGAACTCTCATGGTAAATTGTATTCTTAATGTTACTTACCCTTTAAAGGGGTAACCTTTAAAATCCCCCCAAGATATAGAATTTATATCCAGAAATCAACAAGGACAAAGCAACACATTGCAGATAACAGTTCCTTATGACAGCAGCCCGGTTTCTATATTTCAGTTTGTTGTTTCTAAACCTAAGGGCTACTGTATTTGCTACATCAAAGCAAGTTTAATCTTAATGAAATCAGGGATTGACAGATTCAAATACTGTACAAGTTGCTGAAGTGGTAAACAAACCTAGTGGAATTGCAATGCCATTCAGGATTGAGATACAGTTAGGAAGCTGCTTGATAAAGAACAGATTATATTTGTGATTATTAGGTTCACATACACACTCTAAATTGAAATGAAATTTAAAAACTGTCAAATGATTGATCCTTAATAAAATGTTTTAAGGCTTTGGAAGACATCAAAAACACAGAAAATATTCATGCAAATGAAAAAGCTCATAAAATAAAGAGCCCAGATAAAAATAAAGATAACAACTAAAATGAATTGTAAGGAAATGCACATTTCTTTATCTTTTTATAGAGCATTCCATAAAGTGAGTACCTAAACTAATTTGCTCTTTGGTAGCAAACATCAAGAAGAAAAAATTTTTAAACCTCAAACTAAACAAAAATGTTAGCTAAGTTAGTGTTCTTTGATTTTATCAAAATTTTGCATTTAGTGAATAGTGCATGTGCATAAGAGGTTAAATAGTACTATAAGGCTTGAAATAAAGTTCCTTCCTCTCTCTAGTTTCCCACTCTCAACTTTAATTCTTCAGAGGTAACCATTTCTTCCTAATTTACCTGTTTATTTGATCATTTCTCTCCATTTCTAAATAATAAGCATCTAATATCATTTTATTTAAATATCTAACTAAATAAAAAGGTAATTAATAATGTGATGAACCCATGTCTCAACTTAAGAAATAAAATATAATCACCACTTTGTTGGATTGGCCATTTCTAGAACAAGTCGACTAATCTAGATTTCTTTCTTATTATTTCTACTAACCTATCATTGTAATAGCTGACTGCATTTATTTTGCCATCATATTTTAGAGGAAAAAAACTTATGCAAGGCTAAATCTTCTATTTTAAAAGGGTGAACACTGCTGAACTCCTTTACTTTTACGAAGTGAATGGGATGTAGTCGCCTACTTCATTCTCTAGCTATAAGTTACTTGAAAACTGAGTTTTGCTTATGACTCTTGTAGTCCTTTTGGTCAATCAAGCTCCATACTAGATAAACTGATGCTTTAAGAAGTCATAATGACATGATGGGAAGAATGTGGGGCTGGAAAGTGGGTCTGAGTATCTGCTCTGCTACTGAGTGTTGCCAGTGTCTTTAATCACTCTGGGTTAAAACCCCTGAGATAAGAATGTGAACCCAATCCTCAGGAGTGTTGTGAGAATTAGTCATAGTCATGCATGTGACCTAACTCGTACTATTGTGTACCTACTGTGTGCCACGCACTATGGCAGGTACTTTGCATGCACAATCTCACTAATTTATCACAGCAACGTGACAGTTATGTTAGGACCATTACTCACATGATTTAAAAGATGAGGAAACAAGAGCAAGGAGAAACTAAGCAACTGACTTAAGGTCACACAGCTAGTAATTGATGGTGTCAACATTTGCACACAGATCATCTAATGCCTAAACCCATCTTGTTAACCTTTCAATTTCACTGCCTTAACATATTGCTGTGATAATAAAATTAAAGGCATAGCTCTCTTTCTTGTGTCTCTAATGCTCCAACTGGAGCAACAGGAAGAATGACTTAGCAGAGCAAGAATTAATAACCAGGAAAAATGGTAGTGCTAGAAAAGAGATAAGGGAGAGCAAATTGGTTGAGAGAGCTGAGTACAAAGAAGATGGTGAGAAAGCTTCATGGGAAAAGAATGTCTTGAGTGGGGTCTTGAATTCACTTATCCAACAAATATATAATTGTCTAAAGCACTAAGTCTTATACTGGCTCTGCCTAGAGACCAGAAGTCCAGGGCTCTGCAGCTAGGAAACAGCTTAAGGAAAGACCCAGGAATAAGGAAATCCAAAATGATCATAGCATTCTGTCAGCACATGAAAGAGTTGAATATATTAAAACTACATATTCAAAATTAGCAATTCTGTTTTGATCAAGTATTATTTTAGATGATTACCTATCATAATTATTTGAGCAAATAAGCTAAGGACTATCCTATGTACTCTTTCAGATAAACAAACAAAAAAATCCATGATCAAGCAAAAACCAAGTCACTATTGGCAAATATTGTAATAATTTTATATAAGTTTTATTGGAGATGAGTTCCTTTCTGGAGAGGAATGCTTTGGATCAACATTTCTAGGCTTAAAGTGCTTGCTAATTATATTAATATAAATTAATTTTCCATAAATATCTACTTAATGTGTTATAGCATTGATTGATATAATTATAGAATGACCTGAAAATCTGAGATAAGGCCTGTGTGGAGAGAAATGCGGTGAGATATATGATCTTCACTTAGCCTACATATGAAACAAGTCACACGGATACTGGTGGATAACTGGGTTTACTGAATAGCAAACAACTCTTGGCACAGGTGTCTGGATTCCAAAATAATCACCTAATATACATATTCAAGTTTATCATTACCATTTCTCCTGCCCAGTGGAAGAACACTAAATAAACAGAAAATTTAAAACCAAATTCATAAATTTGCAAGCAAAATAAATTTTTCAGGGTGTCTGTTTGGATCTGCCAGCACAGATGGCCATATGGGCTCAGGAATCACATTCTTTTCCATCCATTTATGCTTGAGAGTCTGGATATTCTCAAGCGGTAGTTTTTGAAAATGGTATGTTCTAATAAGATCTCTAAGTGCTGAAGACAAGCTTTGACTATGAAGAGATCTTAATGGCAAAACTAAATGGAAAGTTTGGCTCAAGAAGTTTTCAATGAGAAGGAATACATGAGAATATAACCAGCATGGTCCTAAATTTTCGGGTGCCAGAATACTGAGGCATCCTGTATTCTACTTTACATTTCTGCCTGCCATTCTGTTTCTTCTTATTATAAAATAACCTGTGTTTTTTGTTTGTTTGTTTGTTTGTTAGAAATACTTTAGACAGAGGGAACCTATAAACACCTGTGAAATGTCTTATAAATGATACTTCCTAGAGCATGGCTTTGTAAATCAGATAATAGGAGTCTGTGAAATCAGTATGAGGCAGATTAATTGAATTATTCAACTGTTAATAACTATAAAATGCCCAGCCAGGTTAATTTTCTTTATAAGTGCAAAAAAACTTTTTTTTTTTCTTTTTACATGGGCAGGCTCTGGGAATCGAACCTGGGTCTCTGGCATGGTAGGCGAGAATTTTGCCACTGCACCACCACTACTGCCCACATAAAACTTTTATCATCATCATTATCTCATTATTCCAAATATTTTATATTTGGGTTATCTCATTTATTTTAAATAAGTGCATTGAATTTTTTTAGAGTAATTTAACTTATATAGTCTCTTTAGGTACATATTAAAATCCTTTTGGACAGAGTAAATGGCCTTAATATATTTTTATCGACCATAGCAACTAACAGGATACCTTGAATACTTTAAGTAATAATAATGCTAATAATAAAATATGTATATAAGATTTACTATGTGCTGGGTATAGTTCTGAATATTTTATATACAGCTCATTCAATCATGATAACAATCCAGTACCATAGGTTCAAATATTCTATACATTTTGCAGATGTAGAAATTGAATAGCAAAGAGGCTATTCAACTTACACTAAGTCAGAGATTGGAAGTAACTAGGCTGGGATTTAAACCCCTTAAGTATTTCCTCAAAGTCTGTGTATTTTAATTCCAATAGATGACAAGAAGTTAGAAATATTTAATGATTTACCTGGATAATTTTCCTAATGCAGTAAGTACAAGGAACATTCATTCATTCAGTCATTTGTTTATAGAGACCCTACATTGTATAAGTCACTGTACTATGAACAAAGAAACTAAAGCATTAAGTGTGACAAATCCCCTTGTATCTTGAAGGAGGAAACAGACATAAACTTAGCCAAGCATGACCATGTATGACTAGTGGGTGATAGTGGTGCCTAGACTGCTTGGCAAGGGAAACCCTCTCCGAGGAGGTGACAGTGAGAATGAGAAAGAAAGAGAAAAAGTCAGACCTGCAAAGAGCAGCAAAATATTACAGGCTGAGGAAAAGTAATGAAATTCTTTAACATAGGAAAGAATTTGGTATTTTTGAGGAACAAGTTAGAAACTTGTACGGTTACCATATCTTTAGTGAGGCGGGCGATGTGAGGTGAAGTTGAAAAGACAGCTAGAGACTAGATCATGATTCTGATGGTAAGAAGTTTAACAACTATGAGAAGCCAATAATGAGTGTTAAATAAGGTATAGGCATTATGTGATTGATGCTTTCAAAGGATGACTAGCTGCTTTGTGAAGAAGCGTCTTTAGAGAGACAAAGGTGACAGCAGGAGTATGAAGTAGACCAGAAGAAAGAAGAGGGTAATTTGAACCAAGAGGATGGTAGTTTGACACTGGACTAGAAAGAACTGTAGTTATTTGACATGTTTTAGGAATAGATGTAGTAGGACTTGTGGACAGATTACATTTTAAGAATGAGGGAAAGGAAGGACTTAACTCTAACTCATAGGCTTCTTGGTTTTTAATCTTCATACCAAAATGGTGCCATTTGAAGGATACTGCTGAATGCTGTCCTCCAGAGATAAGGAAAATGCTGATACACAATCATAGGAAATGTCTACTAGGTTACATTTCCAATATGGTGTGTGATTTAACCTAGCGTGACTGCAAACACTTACACTTTGTTCCTCTCTTAAATCAATGGCAGCTGTTTGGATCTGTGGATCTGTAGCTGTGGATTGAGGAGAAGATGAGATGTTCCTTGAGGATCACCTTACCCAGCCATGGTCAAAAACCATATATAAAAATTTCCCAATATTATCACACTAAATTAGGGGTTCAGAAAACTATGGCCCAAGAGCCATATCCTGCCTGCTGACTGTTTTTGTGAAGTTTCATTGAAATGCGGTTATGACCATCTGCTTATATATGGTCTATGGTTGCTTTTTCATTGCTTGTGGCAGAGACCATATGTCCCACAAAGTCAAAAATATTTACTATCTGGCTTTTTACGGAAATATTTTTCAGACCCTTGGACTAAAGAGTTAAGTGATCACAGTCTTAGTTATTGACATCAAGTTAGTCTTGGAGAAAACCTTACCTGACAGTCTGTTCTCTGATAACCTGGGCTCATATTAACACCATTCATATTCAGACCACTGCTTAAAGAAGATCTGACAGTACCAGAGAGAGGGCCCAGGAGAAAACCTAGTAACGAAATCCAAAGGTAGTATCCAAAAATGTATAGCCACACACATTCTAAGATTATCTTGTAACTATAACAGAAACTATTTATGAATGTCACCCTCACTTTACGGATATTATCTCTCAGGAAGCATTACAGAATCCATTCCTTACATTATCCAAATACAGAAGCAGGAAAAATTCTGGTTGCCTGTCTCATAAAAATCTTTTCCTTCAAAAAAAAATACAAAATTAAATCCATCATAAAGTTTCTCCCTTATCACCACGATAGACACAAAGGGTAGGGTATATTGTCAATAATGTAAAAAGGGATGTGAAGTAAAAGCAAATATAATCAATAACTGGTAGACAATGTTAGAACTCTATAATAGATGAAAAAGCAAAATATTACTAATTTTGAATGGGGGGACAAAGCCTATCTGAATAGGAAGATGGAAATGTGCCACAAAAGATAGTTTGGCAAAGACTGCTACCAGTCCACTAAAGATTCATGCTCTCCACTGATCATGCAGAGTTGTTGCTAGGAAGTAGATGCTTAGCCAAGGACCATATTTCTCAAAACCTCTTGAAATTACGTGGGGCCATGTGACTAATTCTACCCGTGAAATCTAATAAGGAAGAATGTGTGCAATTTTTTGGCTGAGGTGATTAAGAAGCTATGTGCCTCTCTGTCCTCTTTCCCCCATCTGTGGGCTGGATGATAATGTCCAGACTGATCTTGGAAGACTTACGTTGAAATTGACCTTGTAATGCAGGTGTCCATATCTACCACCTCACCCCACGCCACTGATCAAGAAGCACTGCATCAAACTATTAGGTGGATTAGAAATAAATATTTATTATATTAAGTCATTGAAATTTTAGAGATTGTCTGTTATAGAAACTAAACCTCATCTGAATACACATTGATATCATTCAAACTGCAAAATGGTGAAAGGAAAGACGTTCTGATAAAGCGAATGGTACATAGGGGAGAAATGCCAGGAAAATGAAGGGGATCAATTTGCCTGGAGCATTTCTATTGAGGTATAATTGGAAATGAGTGTGAACAATTACATCTTGATCATATAATGGAGGCCTTTGAATGCCAGAATAGTGTTCATATTTAATTCATAAGGAAGTAGCGAACTACTGAAGAATTATGAGCATGGTTATTATATATTCAAAACCACTCTTAACAATGATTCTTTTCACATTTACTTAAGTATATATCATCTCTCATTGAAGAAAGGATTATAGCAGCTTTTAGGATCATTTATCTAGCAGTGACATATAGGATGGTTTAGAGTGAAGACGGAGAAGAAGCAAAGAATTTACACAAAAGGATCTCACAATACTTTAGTTTAAATTAAGGATCTGCAAACATTTTCTTAAGAGCCAGACAGTAAATATTTTAGGCTTGCAGGGCCATAGCCATTGTCAAAAGTACTCAACCCTGCCTTTGTAGTGTGAATGCAGTTATAGATCATAGGTGAACAAATAACCATTGTTATATGTTCCAATAAAACTTTATTTACAAAAACAGTTATCTTGTGGACTGTAGTTTGCTGACCCCTGGTCTAGATGGAAGAGTAACAAAGCTGGTAATGGAAGAACCAAGGAGGGGAATGTGACACCCTTTGTAGAAATTGATCAAATAGAACTTGTAAATTTAATGCAGCACTTTTCAAATAGGCAACATCGCACCTTCTCTAACACTAGATTGGGAGCTCCATGAGGTAAAAGCTCAACTGTATTCATCTTAATATTGAGAAGAGAGTGAACAGTGAAATATTTGTTCAATTAATTGGATACATTTCTACCGATTGAATATGGAGAGTGAGAAAGAAGTAACAAAAGTCCCAGAGTGTTTTCACAGTATCTGTAAAGCTTGGGCGAAAGAAAAAAATGGCCATGCCATCATTAAAAATATTCATGACTTTAAACAAATTACCTAACACTTCTATACCTGGATGCCCCACACGCATCTCAAATTTGACAGATATAAAATGCAATGCTTGATTTCCTTTCCTCCTTTACCCACAAACCTGACCTTTGAGTGTTCTCCATCTTTATCAATGGCTAATACCATCGTTCCAGTCACTAGAAACATAAATCCTAAGTGCCACCCTTGTTTTTTTTCTTAGGGGAATAAGGAGATTGCAATTTGGGGCCAAATCTTAGTCTTCAGACACTCTTATGGATTCTACCCCAAAATGAAATGTTTAAAAATCTATTTCACCATCATTCTTCATCTGGATTCTTGTAATACTCCCTGCTTTGAATGTTGCTACCCTCCTTGCATTTTCTACATAATCATTGTCAGTTACTTTTCTTTTAAAACTGTTCAGTCATTTCCTGCTGAATTTAGAAAAATCCATATTCAACACGACCTATAAGGATATCAAAAATTAGTCTTTTGCCTGCCTCTCCTAACTCATCAAGGCCACTCTTCCTCTCCCCCAATCCAATATTAGCCAGTCATTGTTACTGCCATTTCCTAGGAATTCTCAAGCTCTTTCTTTCTTAACTTCAGGACTTCTGTTTCCTCTTCTTTCTTCCTGGCACTTTGCCTTCTGTTAACATAATTGGAAGGTGCTTTGTGCTGGGTCAAGCAGGCTAAGCTAGAGTTCCCAGAATTCCCTTTAGTGTATACTTCTGAGTGACCCTTGGACACAGTGCTGTTTTGCCTGAGCTTTGGCAGGTGAAAGTGAAGCAGCAGTCTTTTCTTTTCTTTTTATTTTTTTAACACTTTAAATAATGGTGTAGGAATCTAGGCAATGTGGCATCTTGTGATATGGTGGCTCATACTGATTGGTTGGGCAACATCCTGAACCATAGTTACTCCAACTCAGGCCAGATCGCCTCCTTCAGCTTCAGTCTTAGGTCTATATGTGCAATTCCATGAAGAAGGCACAAGCTGCTCCTGCAGGTCTATGCTATCAGGGTTGGAGCTCTCGAGAGACAGACATGGGTTTCAGTAGTCCCCTAGATTCCAATTTTTCCCTACAGTTTTCAATTTATCCTTGCTCTCATGTACAGCTGGCTTTCATTCATGACTTCCAGTCAAACTGGCCTATGGTAATTCAGGTTCAACACTGCAAATAATGTCAGCTGGCTGCCAAGATTACCCCATCAGTTCCCACAGTGATGTAAGGTCTAACCCTTGTAATAGATTCCTTATTCTTTATTTCTCTTAGAAGCACTGCTTCTCTGACTGCACCCTCACTTAGGGTTTAGCTAAAATATTTATCTATAGAGATCTATCCTGATCCTTTATCTCAAATAAACTCTCTATTACTTTTATTTCCTTCATAGTGACTATCACAAGTCATGACTATTTTATTGTTGGTCTTCTCTTTGGTCTACTAGAAAGCAAATTGCATAGAGGCAGTAATTTGTTGAACAATGTATCTCTAGGGCAAATCACATGGCCTGGCACACAGAATCAATCAATAAATATTTGCTAAATTGATGAATCATCTGTTGAGAGTGGGGATGATGGTGTGAGGTGGTCAAATAGGGTTCTGGGCTAAAGACAAATGACATGTAATTGGGAAAAACATTGTGAGAAATTCAATAGTGAGATAAACCTAATGTCTGCCAAGCATCACTGTAGACCCTGCTAAGGTTAAGTGGCATATATAAACACAATTTAGAAACTCAACTCATGCTCCAACTTGCATTACATACATTTTACATTCGGTAGGAAATATGAACAGATTATTCTCACCTCCTGCAATTTTCCCTTTCTTTGAGATAAATAAAACAAGGAAAGCTTCATCACAGGATATGTGCAAAATTACTACAGCAATAATCACAAGCATTATATCCTCATGACCAGGTGGCAAGGAAGGGGTACTTATTGCTAACACCTTGTGCTTTGTGATCTGTCACTCTGGCTTTGGTCAAATTCACACTATTAAGCACCAAATCAAATACTCTGAACTTTATAGTAAAGCTTCATCTGCTTTAAAGTTTCTTTGCTAAACCAAAACCACTTCTTCCTTTCTTAATTCAGTCAACATGGCAGCAGCCTCAATTGAGCACTGAAGCCTGACAACAATGTCCACCATTGCTCAGTAAACCTCTCCAAGTCTGACACCTTCAGTGTGTTTGGTGACTCTAATGCCATTATATAAATCAGCATGCTCCTTTACTGACAAAGCAGCAGTTCCTGGGAGATAACAAATGAGCTGGAATTACATAGTGTGATCTTGCCAGTTGAACATGCTTGTCTGGAGTTCGTCTTGCTGTACCACACATTACGTATGTCTGCCTGAACTGCTGCCGATTTTAGGCTTAGAAAGAGAGAAAGGCAGTCTTCTATCTGCTTCCCTTACATTCCACAACTTCTATTTTACCTTTCTTCCCATAGATTTTCCCACTAATTTCTACAAAATCCATAGTCTCAAGCATCTCTGATCTTTTCCACTCACTGTTTCATCAATACTGCATTATAAAGTTGAAAAGGACTGGGTTGGTCAGGATAAGTTTTATTGCAATTTTATGAAGAAAAAAACCAAACTGTCAATCAGAGTTATCTGTAGTCAGTAAGAGGATGGGGAAGCTGGGAGCATCCACATTTTAATAACCTATACCCTGTGATTCTTTCAATTGGGTCATTTTTTTTTTAATTTCAGGGAAATGTCTGATAATTGAGTCTGTGGTGATCATATCTTTCTGTACAGTTCAATCCCCTTTCTTCCTACACCTCCTTTAATTAGGATTGTATGTAATTATGTTTGGAGACTTGGGGAGATGCTCTTTGGACAAACCTGAGTGTGTCCTTTACTTGCCTACTTTCTAAAGGGCAGCTTTCTGAGACCTATCCACTTTAACATTAGCATTTACCCCACACACCTCCAATGCTAGATGTGGAGAGGTAAAACGAACTTGGAATTGAGACATTTTTTTAGATGCCTTTGATTGCCACAAGCCAGCAAAACCTAGAACTATCTCAAGCTCATACTCTTGGTGATTTTCCCATTTGCAATAAGATCTGCAAAATTTCAAGATGCAGGTAACAAATTATGGGTTGCTGTCTCAGCTCCAAACTTAAGGCTAGTTCAAGAGCTCCTCTTAACAAAAATTTGAGAACCTATTTTTCTTAACATTCTGTGACTTCACATGTCGGGGATTCATTTTCTAAGAGGGAATCACGTATCTCACTTCTGGCTTCCCACATTTTCCTATCTTAACAACTCAGTATTACTCTTTTTGATCACTGTTTATTTTCTTCTTCTTCTTCTTAACTGTTATTAGAGGAATTTAAGTGAGAGTATGGGTGATTTCTCAGATAAAAAATGAAGCAGATATTCTTTATTAGTTCCTCACTGGATAGTGCTTCCTTGTGAAGTTAATTTACTGCTTCTCAGTCTTACTACCCCATCTCTGATGGATAGGACATTGTAATTCTTTCTCCAGTTGAAATATACAAGGCTAGTGTGCCCATTTGAAGCTGTTATGTACCCCAGAAGAGCTATGTCCTTTATCTTGATCCAGGAAGCCATGTTTGTTTGTTTTTTTATCTTGATTCAGTATTGTGGGGTGGAAACTTTGGATTGTTTTCATGGAGATGATACATACAGTTGTGGGTGGGACCTTTTTGATTAGATGGAGCTATGACTCTACCCATTCAAGGTGGGTCTTGATTAGTTTACTAGAGTCCTTTAAAAGAGGAAACATTTTGGAGAAACCTCAGATACAGATGCTTGGAGGACAGCTGCTTCAGAACTCAAAGTGACACAGACATTTGGAGATGCTTGGAAAACAGTTGCTTTAGAGATGACAAAGGTGCAGACTTTTGGAAATGCTTGGAGTGCCGACAGAGAGCAGATGCCTAGACAAGGGCATTTGAAAATGCAGAGTGCAGTACATGTCACCAAGTGCCTTTCCATGAGATGCTAAGCAAGCCAGAACCCAGAATTGTGTCCCAGAGGAGCTAAGTGAAGGCCTACAGATGCTTAGGGAGGAAACCACTGGCATCAGAAGCTGGAAGTAATGGAACTGGAACAAGGACCAGGAGATGCTAGTCATGTGCCTTCCCTTGTGACATACTTTGGCCTTTCTTGAGTCAAGGTGTCTTCCTTTGGATGCCTCAGTTTGGTCATTTTTCTGGTCTTAGAACTGTAAACTTGTAACTTTTAACTGTAAACTTGTAACTTAATAAATCCTCATTTTAAAAGACAATCCGTCTCTGGTGTGTTGCATTCCGGCAGCTAGCAAACTAGAACACACACTTTTATAGTTAAGGATTTATGGCATATTATGTTTTTTGCTCTTTAAAAAAGAAACCTGGCTTATTTTAAAATGGGATTATATTGAGGCTTAATTTTTTTTTAAATTCAGTCAGAAATCTCAGTAGGGATTTTTGGAAAATTTCTCACTGATAAGAAATATCAAAACACGCAGTCACAAATTTATGTTCTCCCCAAATCCAATCCAGTCAAGAGACAGAAATCATACAGTAATTTAATATAAAGGCATATGAAACTATCACAGGACAGTAAATATTAAGAAAATACTAGAGGGAACCCTAAGGATGAAGGAGCATACCTAAGGAAGAACAACCGTAAGAGGAACTTCCTCCCCAAAGCTGGATTCAGACTTCTTTGAAGAAGCTGTAGCCCGTGGAATGGCAGCACTGTTAAGCAGAAGCTGGCTGGCAGACATGCAGAGGAAGTTGGGACACTGCAATGGGCACAAGTCCTGGGGCTTGCATTGTCCACCTTATGAGGGTCATTGCAATGTAGTCGCTGGGCTACACTAGGACTGTGAAGTCGCCAACTGGATGCCCTTCTGGGAGTGTGGATGTGGCATAACACCACTGGATATCCATACAAATAGGCCACTGACTGGCAGCGCAGCAAGAGCAAAGAAAAGCAAAATGCAACACACTGGAACCAGGAAAAGGAGCTCCATTTCGCCACAGTGTTCCACTACTGCCCTCTACTGACAAAGCTTAATATGTCAGAATGACAGTGTGCTGCCAACTCCTATCAGGGTGATAGATTTATTGTAATGGATTTTGCATCCATAGGTCTAAAATATCCAAAATTATAACACGTAAAAAGCCAGACCTGCATGATTTGGACTCAGAGTAGTAGTATGGTCAAAACAAAACAAACTCTTCAACCCTAAATAATTTCACAAATATTGTAGAAGGAGATATAGTCCCATCCTAGATATTTTCTTTTCACCTTCAGTCCATTTTTCCTCATACCAGATCAGTGTTTCTTTCACCCCAAATACCCATGTGATCATCAGCAGCTCTAGCTCCATATAACTGTGGTTCTTCTGCCCTAACTGCCTTTATCCAAAGAACTCAGTGTGGCAAAGTGATATAGTTTTGGAGGGAAAAATACAGAAGAGTCGAAAGCAGAATGCTCCTTAGTGGGGAGCTGGAGCAGAATGCCTAGCAATGCATGCTTCATTTAACTACTAAAGACACTTGGATGAAGCAGGAGGTGGTGTTGGGTAGGATCAGGGATACAATATGGTGTTGGCATTCTTTCTATGATACTTTTCCTTAGTCAAACATGGGGGGCTCTGCAAAGATATTTCTTACTTGTCCTTTCCCTCTGAAAATTCATCAGTGCTTGTTTTATTATTTTTACATCCTATATATTGGATAATTAAATAGCATCCAACTATATAAGCTGTATATTCCCAAATTTGCCTGTCCGATTGTAAGCAAAAATAAATAAATAAAAAAGAATCTGCAACCATCACCCCAGTCATCTGATATAGAGAGCACCTCTATATCACCTATCTCAGAAGAAACCCAGAATTGTCCCTTTTTCCCAAAGGCCCCTAAAGTAGTCAGTTGTTTCAAACACCACCACTTTGGGATTAAGCTAAATAGAGGGAAGAACTCTACCTCCACTTTAAAGTCCTCTTAACCTTCATGGCCATACTATCCAGCTTTCCACCGTTACTCCTTAAAAAGGGATGGGCATGCTGTTTTCTTGCTGTAGGCATTTTTTTTTTTACATGGGCAGGCACCGGGAACCAAACCCGGGTCCTCTGGCATGGCAGGCAAGCATTCTTGCCTGCTGAGCCACCTTGGCCCACCCAAAATTTGTGTGGGCATTATTGAGTGAATTATGAGAGCACTCAATCTGTTAATACCAATTTCCCTAGGATGGTGGATTGTGTAGGTCCATCACTTTTATAGCTATACCAGATTTTCCACCAGCACCTCATATGTAGGCGATCCCTTAACTAGTATAATACGAGATGTAGGCTATAATGTGTTTATCAGGAGTGCCTAACCCCACAATTGGACCACCTGTACAGTTTGGAGAATTAGGTAGAACAGACAAGTGGCATTTTACTCCTGGTTTTCTGCGTCCTTTGAAATTGAAACTGGTAGGTTATTTAGAACATACCTTTTAGCTTAGATGACTATTGAATACCATTCTGAACTCATCTTGAATCCAAATGCAAGTTTCAAGACCAAACATCAAAAATAAATAGTAAATCCAGCGGAATCATTTGTGGTAACATTTGCACACTAGATGTACACTTTGCTCCATAGGTGTAAAAACTCTGCACTTTTCTTAAAAATGAATACCATTTTAATAAATGCAGAAGCTAGGTCTCATTACTTGAATCTTTCATATCACGATATTTTTGGTTATATAAGCACTCAAATGCTAGTTTGAACTTACTGAAAATAAAGGTCTTGCCTTTTTATATTCATATCACATTGTTTTGTTATGAATCTTATAGATCACTTGCCCTTGATAAATGTTTAGATCATCTTAACTTGATTCTGATATAAATCTTTCTTTGGAACAGTGTTTACAGATTCCATTTCTATACTGATGCAGTAACCAAAATTGATCTCTGTTAGTCAGCACTGAAAGAAATATGTAATTGTAAAATAGATAAAAACTAGTATTTGTTGGTAGGTTCTTTGTTTAATATTTCTAAAATTTCTAAATTAAATTATCATAAGTATACTTGTAGCAATTTTTAAAATGTATGGATAAATTGCAAAATTCATGGATTGAATATAAAATCATAAGTAAAATTGAAATTCTCAACATCACAGAATTTTTCATCAAAGATGTATTACAATTTGGTTTATTTATAATACTCTTTGAAGTGGCTTGAAGAACTTGTGTTAGGCTCATGGAGGTGTGATGGAGGGTGACCCGAGTAAGGACTGGGCCATGCCCTAAAATATGAAACATATGAAACCACAGCCATTGCTTTTTTAGGGACACTTAGAAAAATACAATTTCAGTGTAATGAAAGTCAGTGGCACTGGGGCTCTAGCTACACTTGTATGAAGCAGAGAAATTTTCCAAAATGATTATTTAGCTCAGAATCTCATTTTATGTTCTATATCTCTAACTCTTGTTTCACTAGGCTACAAAGGCCCAGGAAGAATGGAGGATTTGCACTGAGGAGCGCGAGTACAGAGGTCTTTGACTCAGAAACTTTAGCCAAACACAGATACTATGGCACTCCACATTTCTAGTTCAAATCACTCTTATGCACTTCTGTATTGGGTGCTGATGTTTCATTGTTTCTTGCACAAGTATTCATCTTCTAGCCAATGAAATATTCCTACAGACTAAGCTAGCCATCCCTATTCACTCTTCCTTAATCTTGGAAAATGGAAGTTAGAGAAAGACAAATTTCTTTCCTCTCTTTCACTTCCCCGAGTCCTATTCTTAATTTTGGATTAAGAATTATAGTCTGTGTAGTCGGTCACTCCACAATATACTGCTTTGTTTTTCTGCCAGGAAACTTAGACGTTCTTTGGAAAATGGTACTTTGGGACTTGATATCTTAGTATGTGTCAAGTGAATATGCTGATTGGGTTTTCTGCTAATATCACTATAGGCCTGGGTAAGGTGGCCACATGGTAAATTCTCAACAAATGGCAGCCCCAATGAGTACTATCTACTTTCTGCTGTGTTTGAGGATCATTCCTAGCACCAGATTTCCTCCTCCTAAATCCTCTCTCATTTGTACAGTGCCAAAGGTTAATTTTTTAAAACAGTTGTTCATTATTACCTCGTGTGATGAAGGCAAAGAAAGGTATATTTATAGAGGCTTTGGCTCATTGATGGGAATAAGAGGCATTTATTTCTAGATGAGTGGGAATATCATTCAGTCTTCAAACCAGGAAAGGTAAATCTCTGTTTACAGAAAAAGATGAATAATTTCCAGGATTCGTTGAGCCACTTGTGTAAAATTTTATTATTGGTCATGAAGTCTCTACCACACACAAATGCATACATATACACTGTTAAACCAAACAGCCAGAAGAGAATGAAGGTGTTGCTATGGTAGAAACCAGTAAGCTGATTTTGATGTAACCGTAAATTCTAACCATGAATCTTTTGTTTCTTCAGAAGTTCTCATACTTGTTATTGTGGCACATAATTTTGTCTTATGAAAGAGAAATCTATTTTTGTTAACACAAGTTTTCCTATTCTGAAGTGAGAATGGCATTATGTGTCTAGTCTTCATTTTCCTCCCAACGAAATACCCTGAATCTCCCCCTTATGTTCATTCAGCAATATTGGGATGTCATTATCAATTGTGATAACAGTGCCTTATGGGGCCGGAAATAGTACATTATTGAATTTTATGACTATTATTGTCACTTCACTTTCAAGGCAAGAAAAACCTGCTAATAGCATCACAAAGAGATTTAAGTGGTAAGAGGTGAAAAATAAACATTTAAACAGACTCACTCATTTCTGTGAATTATAAAGGCACTTTTGCTATTAGGAATAAGAAAACTCAAATGTGAAGTTGTAAGATGTACATAAACACACTAATAGTATTTGTAAAATGGAAAATTCTCCATATTGTTATAAACTCTAGTCTAGAACTGCTACTCAGAAAAATTTGGTAGCATGGTTTTTACAAATAATAATTTCCTGTTCTATAGTTTTCCTTCATTCAGAGTCTATATAAAAATTGAAAGTACCTTCTTTTGACTTCAGTGAAGCTTAGCAGTTGCCTTTTTCTGCACCTCACTCTATTATCAGTTTTAGGTATTGTGTTTCAAGCTTCTAATAAGAACTGACACTTCACAGGAGACCTGTTCTGGTCTTATAATCTAAGAAAGGCATATCAGTGAGGGCAGAAAGCACCCTGCTCTTTTCACAATGTGGATTATTTCCTTTTAGGAGAGCTAGACAGATTAATATTGGTCCACTAGTTTTCAAAAGCCCTTTGCTGTTGTATAATTTTGGATTCATTAGATCTCTGTATAAGGTTAATGAGGTGCTAAAAATTAGGAAGATAACCAGATCCTCAAAACAGAACATGACTAAAATTCATGATCAATTCCATGCAGGCTTTCCTATGAGTTCTCTACAGAATTCTGAGTTAAGGATTTACCTTATTGAACTTCTGGTTAGATATAATAATTAGAACGCAGAAATGTTAAATAACCAAAATGGACAAGTGTTCCTTTACAGAATTATGAACTGTTTATAAGAATGTCATTAAAATTTTAACTGGTTTCAAGAATTCTATTTGTTTTATTTCAAATCAAATTGCCACTCATCTGTATTTCTTAATTTAAAAAATGTTCTAAAAATGAAACAAACTTATCTTTTTCTGGGTTATGACTTTCTATTATTTTATTTTCTATACTGCTTTCTATAAATTTAGTTTTATAATAGTAAAATATTAAGTTGTATTTAGTATTAAATTGTATTTAGCATTGCTCTTATTACTGTGTGTACAGATCATGAGTATGTATGGTTTCCCTTTTAATAGAATTAAAAAGACATTTGATATATACAAGATCACAATTTTTTATACTTGAGATACTGTCTAAACCTGAAAGAGGGAAGTAAAAAATAAAAAGATAAAGTGGGAGTCAAAGAGTTTACATGAATCATATTGATTCATAACCAGTGAACAAATGCTAGTGTGCAGAACTCACTTAGGTACTAGAGGGATAAAAAGGTAAAGACATTACAGGAAACATTTTGCCTGCCCTGAGACATTTGGGGGATTAGATATGGAGGAAAAATGAAATGCAGTAAAAATAAATGAAATATACATGGGAGCATAAATTAAGTGATAATGAATTGGGTGTTTCATATTATACTACAGTTTGAGTTCAAATGAGCAGTTAATAATAGACTTCATCCATAACAGACAGCTGTAATATGGTAAAAATGAAAGAAACACTGGAAATGAAGAGAGAAATTACAGGTTTTAATGCCATCTCTGCCACTTACTACCGGTGTTGCTTTAGAAAAATTGCATAATCTATTTGAGCTTTAGGTTTCCTATTTGTAAAATGGGCTGATTAAATGACATCATTTTTAATAGTAGTAAACTCAAACCAATATTCTAAAGATTACTTTGGCTAAGTAGATCATTGGTAAATTACTATTAATCTTTTAAAAATATTCTCAGGCTTCAAGGAAATCAAGGAAAATCTCCAGACCTAGAAAAAGAAGAAAGATGAGGACGAAGAGGAAAGGAGGAACAAAATTGGAATAGTGCCTATAAGCAAAGTGTAACATGAGCTTGTCTGGAGGCATGTGCCAATAAGGGAACTGAGATAACTAGACAGAGAGACTGTGCTGTCACTAAGGGTTGGCTTTTGATAATCATACCCCTGCCTTGTTCCTAACCCTTGACAACCACAAACTGTTCTTCATCTCTACAGTTTTGTCATTTCAAGGATATTTTATAAAAAGAATGACAAATGTATTTGTAAGGCAATAAATACATTAGGTCAAAAGAGGAGCATTATAAAATTATAAGTCTTTAAGTTTACAAAATGACATAAATATTGTAGAGCCATATAATAATAAAATATAAACAATAATAAGATAGAACAAAATAAATAGCACAAAGGAATATTTATAAATCACTAACACAATGGAAGATTGCAATTTCTCTCTTAATTATATACATCAAACAGATGAAAATAACAGTAAAATTAGAACACATGAACAACTGATGTGGCAGCATCTTATAAATTTGAATTGTTCCTATTGGTGATGCACTTCATGGAATTGTTGCACGTTTGTACCAGAGACATTATTCAGAAGGTTCGTAGAAGCACCACTCATGATAGCAAAAAATTGGGAAGAGCCCTAATGATCACTAATGGAGAATAGGTAGTTATCATTTTCACACAATGGCAGAGTATACAGCAGTGAAGATGAATAAACGATAGCATCTCACAACAACATGGATTAATCTTAGAATGCTGAGTGGAAAAGGCTAAGTATGACAACATTTTCATAATGTTCATAAAGAAAATACAAACCAAATGAATATGAAAAAAGTAAAGTGCATAGGTAGTTCAGTGGGAGAATTCTCGCCTGCCAAACTGGAGACCTGGGTTTGATTCCTGACCCATACACGCGACAAAAAAAAAAAAAAAAAAATCTATAAATGGTGCTGTGCTAATGGGATATTCACATGGGAAAGAATGAAATGTTACCCCACTGCATGGCATATAGAAGAAACAAAACGAGAAAGTTGATAAAAGAATTAAGGATTATAGTTGACTTTGTGAACACAGAATTACATCAGGGAGAAGCCATGGGTTCCTTCAAGGCTACTGATAAAGTTTCAGTTCTTAAATTTGGTAGTGTGATTGGTTGTTTGCTATTTTATGGTTCCTCATCTAACATATATGTTATGTGTATTTTGTATGTGTGAAATAGTATTTACCAAAAACTGGAAAAAAATGAAATGGGCCTAATACTATTTCCCTTAGTAAAATACTTGATAGTATTTTAAATATATTTTTAGGATAATCAGAGCCAGTGACAGGAAAAACTTTATCAAATATAACATTTTGTACAAACATTAGGAAAAGTCACAATAGATGCATTACCAACACTAGATATCTTGTGTATTTCGTTTCTATCACAGTACTAACTTACCTGTGTGTCCAGTCCCACTGTTACTTATATTGATGGTGATGCTGTTTTCCCATTTTCTTCACTCTTTTAACTTATTGCAGAAACTTCCCTAGGATTGACTTGCTTAGCACCTGGTTGCAGGCCCCAGCTTCCAGCTGTGTCTTAAAAGAGGAAAGAGTGTGGCCCTCCTCCATTCTGTCTTCCTATCAGAGAAAGGGTTGTGCCCCAACTCTTTATCACAACCTGAAATTTATTTTATCTCCTTCTTACCTTCCCAATCAGGAAGCTCCTCTCCCAGCATTTGTTTAGCAGATTTAACAGAAGTCTGGTGGGATTTATTTGGTCTAAATTTTTTACCATGCAGTTATCCAAATACATAATAGGTAGGTGTTCCTTGAAGCAGACTATAATAAGAAAATAATAGTAAAGGAACCACTTACTTTTATAGAAAATTGCTTTATAGTTTCCTCATGACTTATATACCTAACCTCATTTGATAAGACTTCTTCCTTGGCTGTTTAAAAACAACAAACAAACAAAATTTTCCAGATTATCTGCTTCTTACTTTCAAAATATAGTTGTTATGACTCACAGGCTTCTCAAGCTTTAGCATTTTTAAATTTTGCTATATACACCATAGAAAGTTAGAGAATTAGGAAGGCTCATTACTATAATAATCTGATTTCTCAAAACACTTAAAGGTTTGAGAATCATTTAACATTCTGCAGATGAGAGAAATACTTTCATGGAAAGAATTGTGAAGAAAAGCTAAGACATAATGACATGATTAACTGTTAAAATACTTACACAGTGCTCAGAAATAGATGTATATATATATATATATATATATATATATTGATATCCATAGTATATCTTTTTCCATACCCATCTGACTTTATATTTTCTCTGCTCCCGTCTATTCAGGCTTCTAAATGTGTCTTTGTCTATTCTTTATTTTTGTTTTTTGCTTTCATCCACAATCCTATGTTTTTGTTTGTTTGTTTGGGTGTGGGGGGTGCATGGCACAATCCTATGCTTTTATTTTCTTTATCTTGTTGGCATACACAGTGAACTGTGTAATCATAGGCAAGACACTTCAACTCACTGAGCATCCTTTCCCACATCTTAAATTGGGGATAACAGTAGTGTTTTGGTGGCTCAAGCAAATACCATAAAATGGTGTTCTAGTTTGCTAGCTGCCAGAATGCAATATACCAGAAACAGAATGGCTTTTAAAAAGGAGAATTGAATAAGTTGCTAGTTTACAGTACTAAGGCCGAGAAAATGTCCCAATTACAAAGATTCTATAGAAATGTCCAATCAGAGACATCTAGGGAAAGATACCTTGGTTCAAGAAGGCCGATGAATTTCAGAGTTTCTCTCTCGAGTAGAAGGGCACATGGCAAACACAGTCAGAGTTTCTCTCTCACCTGTAAAGGCACATGGTGAACATGGTCAGGGTTCCTCTCTCATCTGGAAGGGCACATGATGAGCACAGCATCATCTGCTAGCTTCTCCTGGCTTCCTGTTTCATGAAGCTCCCAGGGTGGCATGTTCCTTCTTCATCTCCAAAGGTCACTGGCTGGTGGACTCTGCTTCTCATGGCTACGTCGTTCTGCTCTACTCTCTCTGAATCTCTCATTCTCCAAAATGTGTCCTCTTTTATAGGACTTCAGAAACTAATCAAGACCCACCCACATGGGTGGTGACACACCTCCAGCTAATCCAGTTTAACAACCACTCTTGATTAAATCACATCTCCAGGGATATGATCTAATTATAGTTTCAAACATTTAATGCTGAATAGGGATTAGAAGAAGGGGCTGCCTTTACAAAATGGGATTAGGATTAAAACATGGCTTTTCTAGGGTGCATACATATTTCAAACCAACACAAATGGGTTGGCTTAAACAGTGCAAATTTCTTCTCTTGTGTATTTTTCTTTTTCTTTGCATGAAATTGAACCTGGGTCTCTGACATGGCATGCAAGAACTCTGCCTGCTGAGCCACCATGGCTTGCCCTCACTTATGGTTTTAAAGCTAAAGTCCAGACAAGTTGTCATCAATGCAATGCTTTCTTCCCAAAGACTGGCATTCTGGGGCTGGCTGCTGTTGATCCTTGGCTCCTCTGACACATAGCAAAGCACATGGCTGCATCTCCTGGTCTCTTCCTTCCCTTCTGAGTTTTGTTGATTTCACTTTTTGCTTTTGTGCCTTATTCTTACTCTGTCTGAATTACATTCCTCTTATATGCAGTGCCAATATTAAGACCCATCCTGATTGAGGGGAGTCACACCTTAAGTAAAGTAGCCTGCCACATCAAAAGGTTCTACTTACAATGGGTTCACACCTGAAGGAATGGGTTAAATTTAAGAATATGCTTTCTGGAATACATACAGCTTCAAACCACCACAGACAGTTTATCCCTGAACCTTTACTGTGAGGAGTACAAGAGTTAAATCGAATGAATAGAAATCTATATAAGGAACCCAGAGCAATGCCTAGCAAATAGAAAAAGCACACTGAAAGTCAGTGTGTGTATATCTATATCCACAACTATTTCTGTACCTGTCTGTAACTATGGATAGGGAAAGGGAGAGAGAAAGAGAGAGGGAAGGAAAGCACAAATTACATATTAGCAAAATGAGACCTTCTTCCTAAAGTCCTATAATCAAGTGTTTACTAGATCTAGTAATGAACTCAAAGAGATGAAAATTATGTTTGAACCTGATATTCCCTAGTGGACATCTTACTTTGAACAGGAATTCTGAATATCATATTCTTGTATTAAGTGCTCCTGCCTATGACATCTTTTCTCTGTTCCTCATTGCAAGAGAAGCTGTTTTAAAGCAAGCCCTGCTGGGTATGCATAATAAAAACTCTTCAGAAAATTCTGTTTTAACAGATCATTAAATATTATTGCTTGTGAAAGGGTAAAAATCCAAAATTCCAGATCAAACACATTTTTATTATTTGTGCTTTAATTTTTCTATTAGGGTACTTAAGCAACACATATTTAATTTCTAAAACAAACAAACCCTCGAATAAAATCCACACATAAGGAAATTAAATGCTTGTTAATAAACATCAAAACAAAACAAAACAAAACAGAATCCATCCTATTTTGCTTAGAGGTTTAAATAGTGGATTAAAGATGGACTCTAAACTGATTTGTAATTTTCTCTGTCTTGCCCCCCATTATTAAGACACAGCTGACAAGCACTGTAGGAATAAACATACCCTCCCTAGTCTTGTTTCTAAGTCCTAAAATGATGATCTGGCATTTGCTTTATTCAGTAATTGCAGTATTTATAGGTGGAGAAGATTCCCAATAGAGTTTTATAAGGACAGATGAATCAAAGGGCAGGGCAAGAGCTTAAGGAGCACAGGGCTTCGATAGCTGTAGCGCAATTATTCCTGGATAAGATATTTTCCATTAAGGATAAAAATTTGCATATATTTTACAGTTGAAGTATATCCGTTACCTACAAAACTTCTTATTTGATGTTTCTGTAGTTCTCTACATAATTTGTAGTTCTATCTTGTGGCCTGATATGATGACCCTAATTGGAGAATGTCTCATTTTATGAAAGTAACGATAAGAGGAGGAGGTACAAATTAAAAGGCTCCTTATTAAGATGCATTCTGGTGTTGCAGTTCTCTGAAGGTCCCTGCGGCTGTGCTCCCAGGTAATTACTTCCTCTGCTGTCTGGTCCTTCATAATGTCAGGACACGGATGGGGGTGAGGGTGGAGGTAGGGGGGTATGGGGGGGAGAGGTGAATATGAGAAATGACACCAACTGGCATTGACTCAGTGAAATTGTCATAAAAATAATTTCCAATGGTGACTTTGGTTAAACACTGAATGCAATTACAGTATTACAGTTATGGTAATGATCAGAAATTCCGTTTCAGCAGGGGAAAGGAAAGAATAATAGAGAGATAATTGCTGAGGTAATTGAGAAAAATCTTTTCTAAAAAATTTACATGAAACCTCATAACGGTTATGCTCACCTTTTACACCACAAGAATAAACTGTGATGGACAGAGGTTTCTGAATCTGTCACCATGTCCTGGAACTTCCTCAATACTTGGCTCCTGAGCTCCAGAAGAAGTTATATCAGCAAATAGGTCAAGTGTGACCATCTTTGCCTTGTCTCTATGGCTCCGATTTTTATCCTTTTGTGTTTATACTGCTAGCAACTCAGCAGCAAGCCGAGCACCTAACAAAACTCCTCAAGCAAGGAAATTTAATTTCTCAGCATTATCCTAGGCTTCCTGTAGGGAAAACAGTATGTTTTTCTCTTATATAGAAGTTTTCAATGTATTATGTTCAACGCTTTTGTATAGCAATTGACATAGATGTCATGTGCTGGCAGGACTTTCCCTCTCTCTATGGATTCAAAAAGATACGTTTGTTTAAATAAATTAACTTTATATATTGAGAGACACATCTGGTGAAAAAAACAATGTTGTGTTCCAGTAACATAAGAAAAGAGGGAAGGGTACATGAGGGCTTTTTAATAATGGATTCATTGATTTCCTTATTCAATAAATAGTATCAAATACTTAAGTTGTGCCAGGCATATTTGATACAAGGAAACAAATAAACAAATATCCCTATCCTCCTGGAGGTTATATTTTAGAGGGTGAGGAGTAGGTAATACAAAAGAAACATAAAAAATAAATTTTATCTTATATTAGAGTGATCAGGAAGGGAGTCAGGAGGGCAGGGATGGAGTTGGTTACAATTTTAAATAGGGTAGTCTGGATAGAGATCACTGAAAAGATGATATTGATAAAAAATATTGAAAGATGATGCGGCATCATATTTACCATTTGCATTACATTTGAAGATTCACTTAGTTACTTGTGTAAAAATGTTTTCTGAGTAATTACGATGTCCAAAGCCTGTCAGCCTTTGAAGAATACAGAGAGGACTACATTTTCATCTCTGTTTTAGATATAAGGAATCTAACGCATGGAGAGATTAAATAACTTGTTCAATTCAGGTCACACACAAGGAAGCAAAACACACATGTTAGAATCATGGAGGCTGTCTGAGGTCACCAAGTATCAGGTTTTTTGTCTGGCCCTTGGACACAGATAACTATCTCACAAGACTGTTAAATTATAACTCTTTAACTTCACTTGGAATAAGTATTATTTTTACTTTCAAATGTTTAAAATAATAATGCGAGTCTGCATTGCATATCTCATTTAATCCTCCCAAAGCCCTCCACAGATGAGAAAACTGAAGTGGTAGAGAGTTATTTAAGGAACCTTTCAAAGGTCGCCCAGCCAAGAAGTCTGGCTGAGACTGAGGTTGAACCCAGACTTGTGTCTCTTCAAAGCCTGGTCTCTTAGCAACTGGTTGAGAAACATGTCCTTCTCAATGAGGAGCTTCCAGCCTAACTGGGGATTTAGATGAGATGATCTCCGGAAATGTACAGAATGAACAACTGCAGGGAGCCATCATCAGGCCAGACCAAAATCATCTCCTTTGAACCCCTGGATAGATACTGTAAATCATGCTGTGCATTTCCTCTTCCAGATGACTTTAGGATCAGTTTATGACATTACATAAAATATCTTGTTGATTTTTTGGCAGTATTGCACTTCATTTATACATCTATTTAGGTAAAAATTGCATCCTTACTATTCTTCTGATGGGAAACATATTGTGTATCTGTATTTATTCAATCTCTGCAGGTCCTTCAGTAAACAGTTCCAAAGTTTCATGGTTTTCTTCATAGACTTTCAGTTCAGTTTAGCCACAGTAAGTGTGAAATTGGTTTTGTTACTGTTTTGTATAATATTTTTAATTATAGGAGAAGATTGTTGATTTTTGTATGCTGATTTTTTTATCAAACCTCTTCATGAAGCTCATGTATGAGTTTTTCAGCTCTTCTAGACAATCATATCTCCTGAAAATAGCAGTGTTTCTTTTGTCCTTTCCCAGTATTTATGCTTATTTTTATTTTATTAGCTATATCCTTCAGTACAATACTGAATAGTAGTTTTAATAGCAGATGTCCTTGGGTTATTTCTAATATAATAGAATTCTGATGTTTCACTATCAAGGTCAACTTAAGGAAGTTTTTTTTCTTTTTTAATTCCAATTTCTAGCTTACTCTTTTGTTAAAAAAATTAAATTAAGCATGGGTATTGAGGCCTATCCAGTGTTTCTTTATAGCTCAGATAATGATTACATTATTTTTCTCATTTTATCTTGTAATGTATTATAGATTTCATAGTAATGAATTAACTTTCACTTTTGAGATAAATGTTACTTGGCCATGACAAGTTATTCTTTTAAAATATTGCTGAATTCAATATGTGTATGCTTTATTTAGGATTTTTATATCTAGATGTAGAAAGTAGATGGGCCCGTATTATTCTTTCATGGTTAAATTTCTCTAATTTTCAATATTAGATTTATTCATATATACAGAATTGGTTGGGAGACTCTCTATTATTATTTATTCTTTGAATCAGTATGTATAGCAAAGATTGAATTTTTCCCCGAAGTTTGTTTCTTATAAAGCCATTTGAAAATACTTCCCTTTTATGACTAGATCTCAGTTTATTTTGCCATTTTTTTAAATTTATAAGTACCACTTTTGGTTTTCTATTTTGTAGTGAGTCAAATTTGGTAATTTATATATTTTAGAATGCTATTAATTTGAAATGTATTGATATAAGTTATCAATAGTATATTTTTATCACTTTAAATACTCTCTGTATCATAACTATTCTCACTTTCTTAAATGTAATCTTATATTCTCTTTTCTTTTATTAGGCATGCTACAAAACTGCTTATTTTTTTTCTAACAGCCAGCTTTTCATTTAATTTTATTTTGTGCAGATTTGTGTTCCCTTCCTTGTGATTTTTTTGCCTTTCTTCTTTATTAAGCTTTTATTTATTTTTGTTTTATTTACTGTATTCCAGCCCCTTGTGCTGAGTGCTTAGGTCATTTACTTTTATTCTGTTTCATTTTCTATTACTTATGGTTAAGTCTACATTTATTGTCTCTAAGCATTACTTTGGGCACATCCTGTAGATTTTGATATGTAGTAGCCTCTTTAGTCCCCATTTTTAAATGAATTAAAATCTTTTGCTTACATAGTTTGTATGGCAATTGTCAAATGAAAATGTGGGGCCTCTTATTCAAAAAGCAGTAAAGAAAGAGCTCTTACATATACTAAAATATAAAGCTTTTTCTTTCTTACTTGGTCTCTGTTCTAGTTTGCTAGCTGCCAGAATGCAATATACCAGAAATGGAATGGCTTTTAAAAAGGATAGTTTAATAAGTTGTAAGTTTGCAGTTTTTAGACTATGGAAAAGTCCCAGTTAAGGCAAGTCTATAGAAATGTCCGATCTAAGGTATCCAGGGAAAGCTACTTTGGTTTAAGAAGGCCAATGAGGTTCAAGGTTTCTCTCTCAGTTGGAGAAGCACATGGGGAACATGGCGATGTCTTCTAGTTTCCTGCCCAGGCCTCTTGCTTCATGACTCTCCCTGGGGCATTCTCTTTCCTCAGCTCCAGACGCCACTGCCTGGTGGACTCTGTGGCTCTCTCATCATTCTCTGACTATGCTCTGTTGGTCTTCCATTGTTCTCCTCATTCTTAAAAGGCATTCTCTCCAAAAATGTTTCCTCTTTTATAGGATCCCAGTAAACTAATCAAGATTGAAATGGAATGCGTGGAGACTTGTCTCCATCTAATCAAGTTTAATACCCACAATTGATTGAGTCACATCTCTGGGGAGGTAATCTAATCAATTTCCAACCTATAGTACTGAATAGGGATTAGAGGAAACCATTGTTCCCACAAGATTGATTAGGATTAAAACATGGCTTTTCTAGGGTACATAAATCCTTTCAAATAGTCTCTCTCTCAGTTTGTCATGGTGTTTTTATTATTAATGCTGCTCCAGTTAAAGAAAAAAAATTAAATTTTCAGCAAAAAGCTTTACCATTCAATTTTTTTTTTTGTATGTTGTATGGTGGTGTCCCATTTCTTTATTTTTCCATGTAAGTATCCTGTTATTGAAGTACCATTTGTTGAATTTTTGTTTGTTTGTTTGTTTGCTTGTTTGTTTTTTGGGGGACAATCAGCGTGGGCTGGGAATCGAACCTGGGTCTCCCACACGGCAGGTGAGAATTAAACCACTGAACTACCCTTGCACCTCCACCATTCAGTTTTATATTGTGCAATATAAAATTTGAATACGAATATAAAAGCATTTAACTCACATGCAGAATCCCCACAACTCCACAGTTGGGATCCGCTTGCCCTATACATGTATAAGTATATTGTTCTTACCCAACAGAGTGTGCTGGTTTGAAAGGATGTATGTACCTTAGAAAAGCCATGTTTTAATTCTAATCCCGTTTTGTAAAGGCAACCATTTCTTCTAATCCCTATTCAGTACTGTATGCATGATACTTCAATTAGACTATCTCCCTGGAGATGTGACTCAATCAAGAGTGGTTATTAAACTGAATTAGGTGGAGACATGTCTCCACCCACTCTAGGTGGGTCTTGATTACTTTACTTCAATCCTGTAAGAGAGGAAACATTTTGGAGAAAGTGGGAGCTTCAGAGAGAGCAGAAAAAGATGACAGAATGTCACAGAACTATGAAGCAGAGAGTCACTGGCCAGCAACTTTGGAGAGAAAGAAGGAAAATGCTTCCCAGTGAGCTGTAGAGGAAGCTAACAGATGATGCCATGTTTGCCATGTGCCCTTCCAGCCAAGAGAGAAACCCTGAGGGTGTTTGCCATGTGCCTTTTCACTTGAGAGAGAAACCCTGAACTTTATCCACCTTCTTGAACCAAGGTATCTTTCCCTGAATGCCTTAGATTGGACATTTTATAGACTTGCTTTAATTGGGACATTTTTCATCACCTTAGAACTGTAAACTAGCAACTTATTAAATTTCCCTTTTTGAAAGTCATTCCATTTCTGGTAAATTGCATTCTGGCAGCTAGCAAACTAGAACACAGAGGAAAGAAACACTGAACAAAATTTATATAACACTTTTATTTTAGTTCTTAATAGTTACCTTAGGCTTACAATGAGTAAAGAAAGGCTGAAGGAAAAAAGAACTATGAGTTTGTATCTGTTTTTCCCTTTCTTTCTATCATCACTTGTAGGGTAAGAAAGGATATGATAGGATTCCTTGGTTATTTGTGTTTTTTAGAATGACATTGTCTTCCTTCTGTGCTCAAGCCAAGTTTGGATCAGGACAGACAGCATAGCTTCCAGGTTCTTTTAGCACCTCCCCACCTCCTTACTGGGATGTTGTGATATGCTTACCTGATACTCTCTTTGAATCTCACCAAACTCTCACCATCCTGGAATAAGAAAACACTCTTTGGAGTAGCAAAGAAAGGTAGGCATGCATGCTTACCTCCTCTGTTCACACGTATGCACCATTGTTCCGTTGGACTTCACTTAAAAAACACAAATTCAAAGAGAAAATTATTGAGGGTTTCACGAAGGCAAGAGCAAAGCTTTAAACCAAGGATTGGTCCCTTCTGTGCATGGGTCCAGTGCAGCTGCGCAGATATTAAACCTACATAATCAGTCTTGACCTTAACCAAGAAGCTAATCTGAAGATTCTTTTTACAATATTCAAATAGAAAAGAATTGGTTTATTATTTTTACCTCTGTCATTCACAAATTTTACCTTACATTACTTATCTATTTATGACTATCTTCCTTATATTTTCAACTTACTGCTTTTTTTTACTTGATATTTTGAGTTTAATAATTTGCAGTATAGGTATTGTGTTTTAGCATTTACTTACTTTTCCATTGTATTTTTGCCACTAATTATTTAATGCCTTATGTTTTATTCTTATAGTAGTTTAAAATTTTTAACACATCTGACACATTTTCCAACAATGATAGAATTAATTAGCATTGATATTATCCTTTTCAACAAGATAATATCCTTATCACACTCTTCCTTCCTTTCAGCCCTCTCACCCCCTCACCCTCCTACTGTAATCATCTGGATTTGGTTCCAGATGAACTTAGCCTTTTACATTATGAAAGTGATTTCTTTTTAACCATTATTTTCTTATAATCATTATCTTCTCTCTTGGATTCAGGCCTCAAACATGTTTTCTGAGATCTAGACAAGTATAATAATAAAAAAATATCCACCTGGGTATTTTAAACTCTCTAAATTCAATAGATTCATCATAAATGAATGCATGATTTTTCTCATCAACCTAGTAGTTTTACGGTATCACTCTCCCAATAGGGAACCACCATCCAAGCTATTATGGAAGCAAGAAACCTAAGTGACATCACTGAAACATCTACCTCCCTTACAATCTTCACTCTTACACATAACCAATTCACCAATAAATCCCTTTCATTTTTACATTCCAAAAATCTCTAATATTGTTTTCATTTCCCTCCATCACCACCACCAACCGCAGCTTTGTCATCTAATGTGTCGTCTCTCACCTAGAAAGTAGTGAAAATCTTCTAACTGCGCCTGTCCTGCATGCTTCCACCCAGTACCTGCCAAGCCCATCCCTCACTCAATAGTCAGGATGATCTTGTTCTCTACCTCCCCTGGGCTTAAATTGTTTTGTCATGTTCTCTTTGTTCATTAGCTAAATACTAATGTTGCTTGTGGTGCCTAATGAGATCATGAATGGTTTGGCCGCTGCAGCTTCTGCAATTCAGTATGGAACTTACTCCATACTTTAGTTCTTCCAGCTTGACACTGTTCCAAGCAAACAGGATCTTCATGATGCCCTTATCTTTTCCCGTAATGCTCTTCCCAACCCTAGTCATCCAGTACCTCCTATATTTTCTTTACTCCTGAGACAAGCCCTCTCTTTAACATTTTGAAATGTGTACATTCCTAAAATATGCTGTCATGGTACCAGTTAACACTCCACAGCTCTCATCACAGTTGTAATTCTGTGTTACTTTGTGCAATTTTAAATGAACTTCATTAATAGATTAACTTCCTTGTACATTCTCTGTATTTCTCACACTGTCCAGTACTGTCTACCATGTATTAAGTACTCAATAAATATTTATTGAATATTTAAATCAAAGAATGAGTGAGTTAATTTTCATTTTTGCCCTAGTCTAATCTTAATTTATTGTTTCAGTTAGGACCTACTGTTGGTAATTTTTTTTTTTTAGTGTCTCTACAAATGAAATTTTATTTTCCGTATACCCCTGAAAACTAAGATAGCTAGCAATAGGTTTCTGATTTTAAACAATTTTTTCCTAAAACCTTCAAACAGTTCTAATGTAGGGTCTCTTGCAGAAATCAGAGTGGACAGTGATACTTTCAGACTCAAACATTTGCTTCTTCTTTTGTCTGTAGGATACTTTACTTTCCTCTGGAAATTTTTGAATTCTCTTCTTACCCGTTGAGTTCTGTAATTTCACTGAGGTATATGTCAGTATAGCTATTTTTTTTTAAATTTTTATTGCTTAAAACTCAGTGTCTTTTTGCAGTCTGGAAAGGTATGCCTGTAAAGACTGTGGAAGTTTTCTTCTACAATTTCTTTCATTCTTATTGCTACTAATTTCACTCAAATCTTTCCCTTTTGGAACTCCTATTAGATATATATGGGCATACTGGATTAATTCTCATCACATACTTTTTAATCTCTGTATCATTTTTCTGCAAATTCTAAGAAATTTTCATGACATTTAATTCCAGATCTTTAATTTGACTTTTAATCATGCTTTCCTATTTGTTCATTATTATCAATGGCTTTGTCATTAAAATACTTCATTCCTAAAAGAAACTTTTTAAATCATTGTGCCAATGTTTAAGGATTCAATATCTTCTCATTCCTTTCTGAGGATTAGAAATAGAATTTTTAAAGTTGGCTTCCACTCCCTAAATTATATCTGTTTCCTTCAGGAAAAGACCTTTTTGTTGTCTATCCCAATCCCTCTCTTTAATCCACGTGCTTTTATAAACTGTCTGATTATTTTTTCTCTGTTTATATTAATAAATTAATGACCAGGTTGCTTAGTATGGATAGACAGCATGGGTTTAACCTTAATATTTCTAGATCTCATTCTCCAATAGGATCTTGTAGTGCTGGGGCTATGTTTTATTGAGAGGGGGTAGTACCATGTGTTGACTGGATGGCCTAACTTTAGATTGCATTTGCATTTACCTTGTATGTACTGGACCATTCCAGCTTCACACTCACAGTCCCCGCCTCTCACCCACAGTCAAGTCAAGGAAAGGCTTACAAGGTCTTGGGTGATATGATGTGTTCGTCTTTTAGTTGGGGAGAACAAACAAGATAGTCCTACCCCCCACCCCCACCTCATTGATGGCAGGGATCTGGAATTACCGCAGAGTCCTGCTCCTGCAGCTGATGGAGGAATTCTCCACAGGAAGACAGTTTACTCTCTTTAGAGGGCAGTTATTTGGTTTCTTATCCTGCGATCAGTGCCTCTGCTGTCTTAAGCTAAATTAAATGAACCTGCTCAGGCATATAAATAAGGCCCAGCTCTTCTGACAATTCACACATATCCCTTCCATCTTTTTTTTTTTCCCATGGGCAGGCACCGGGAATCGAACCTGGGTCCTCTGGCATGTCAGGCGAACATTCTTGCCTGCTGAGCAACCGTGGCCCGCCCTCTTCCATCTTTTTATCAGTTTCCTCTGGATTTAGAATTTTACTAGATCATTCTGTTAATTTTTTTTTCTTTGAGTTTTTCAAACTATTTTCTTTTCTTTTCAGACTGATCTCATCTGCTTCCTGTCACTCCGAATTTCTCTTTACTCCTTTCCACCTCTCTCCCTCTCCATTTCTCTTTCTTTCTTATATTCCCTCCTCTATTTTGGAGAGTTTTGTAAGAGATTGGGAAATAGTGATATGCCTTTAGCCTGCTAGCTTCATCCAGTCCCCTCCATATTCTTTTTCTATCTCTTCTAGACTATATTGCAAGTGCAGCAGGAATGTTCTATAGTCTGTACAGCATCAAAAATTATACAGATCAGTATAATCTATAATCATATAGTATTAATAAAAGTGGTATGGGGCAGGGAACGGTGGCTTAATGGCAGAGTTCTCGCCTGCCATGCCAGAGACCTGGATTCACTTTCTGGTGCCTGCCCGTGTGAAAAAAAAAGAAGTAATATGGGTTTCATCCATTTTTCCCAGTAATTACGAGAGTTGTCTAGAATGCACATTGCTAAAATATAGTATTTTTAATAAAACTTGAATTACCAAAAAATTGCATTAAAAAACAATTTCTTCTTTATTAATAAGGAAAAGGTAGAACAGTTTGGACTCATAATGCTGCAACTTTTAATTAGAAAGTTTTTAGAGTTATAAACTTTCTTATTCTAAACAAAAAAGAATAAATTTATAGAACAAAATTGATTTTTAAAAATTACTCTTTGATCATCAGAAATCAGAATAATCTCAGTCTTCTCTGTGCTCTCTGGCTATGGCCTTGCAGTTTTGCGTGCTAAACAGTTCACAGCAGATTAACAGTCAACAGTGCAGCCAATTATTTAAGCAAAGGACTTATGAGTCCCTAAGCATTGGTTAATCAAGTCTTTTTTTTCATACTCTTCTAATGCCAGTATCCAGTGGCTAATGCATAAAAACCAATATGATGTAAATTCTCATTTAATTGCTGATATTTATATTCAGTCCTTATCATGAAAATTTCACTCTCAAAGAAATTTGAATTTTTCACTCAAATAACACATAATTTTATTAAGTAATTTTTGTAAATGTGAACAAGAGTTCACATTCCAGATTACTTTCACTCAACTACATAAAGTCAATTGGGGTACTCATTTCTGTGGTGGCTGTTTTCTCAGCACTTCATGTAGAGCTATTAAATATGCATTATACTGAGAGCATACTCTATTTCTGATGTATTAAAAACTTCTATTTTCAATCATTGAGTGTAAAACCATTAATATATCTTGTAATTAAACATAGTTTTCTAAGAGTATTTCTACTGCAAATTCTTCCTTGACAGAGACATTTTGATTTATCATCATAGCAGGAGTTACCAGTACATCTTTTTAAATCTTAAAATGGTTTCATTAGCACCATTTCACAATCTTTACATTTAATCTGTAAGGATTTCATGTCAGAAGAGGAGATTGATCTTTCTGCTGCTAATGAAATATTAGGTCTAGACAAAAGTGCACTATAAGTTGACATGAAAAGTTCAAGGCATCTCAACTCTGACAGAATCTACTCATTATTTAATTATGCTTTGAAATGTCTTAGCAGAAATTTTTGACCTTATGTCAGAAACTTTCCTCATCAAAAGGTACATATAATTAAAAGGGTTAGTCTTAAAGGTGCTTTACAGTACAAGTGTAGTTCTGGTATTTTGGAAATTAGAGTATCTGACAAGTCGTGAATCCTGAGATAATTCTCTCATCCTCTCTATTCCTTCTCTAACTCTAATATTCTCATCTATTTTCCTATTTGTTTTCACTCTGAAAATTTTACAGTAGGATTCTTCATTTAAATACAGAGTTTTCCTTTAAACCATTGTTGTATTTTGACCTGGACCTATCCAATTAATGTAAAATCACATTTTAAAACTGGTCTGAATTCACAGAAAGTGTGCATTTCAGAGGTTTTCATAACCTAAGCATTTGTTCTGAAATTAGGAACAACTTAAGTAAACAGAGGTTGCGTCGGTAAAGTGGTTTGGTTCCAGAAACAGTTACAATGAACTATGTTAAGCAATGCAGCCCACATCTTCATATGGTTAGCCATGTTTTTGTAAGATATTTGCTTCAAAATAGCCTGACATGATACAAAATAATACCACATTGCAAATGCTAGAGGAATCCTAATACTTAGCTATAACTAAGCATTTTTATCCCAAAATGCTCACATATATGTATCTCAGTTTAGTCTTATCAGAGCTTGAAGTTCAAAGTAATTGAGTAATTGTAACTCTAATTTAGGATTTCAGGGAAGCTTGGTTTTAACACCATTTTCGGGATTTTGAGGCAGTGTATCTGGATCTTAACTCAGCATATACCCTCAAATCAGATGGATCTGAGTCTCAATCTGTCTCTACCACTTCCAGATGTAGCCACAGTCAAGTTAGATAACCACTCTGAGCCTTGGTTTCCTCTTGTTAAAATAGTTATATCGGTTCCTGTTTTACAGGGTTACTGTGAGATTTAAACGAGCTGCTACATATACTTCATTTAACATGGCCTGTTCCACAGTAAGCACTAAGTGTTAAATGTTATTACAACCTTTAACTCGCTCAATAAAATATGAGCTAAATGAAAGTTGTCCTGGTCCCATTACTAAGTTTATTTCTGTCGCCTCATTATCTGCCTTTACCAGTGGCTACACGGGAAAAGATGGCACATAGTGAGCCGCTATGGGATGCTGTAAAACACTTATTTTAGAACAAAACCAGGTGATTTCTGTATTTAACCGCATGGGCATAATAGATGTCTCCCACAAAAACATGTTCAAGTCATACCTCCTGACCCCGTGGTGGGAAGACCTTTTGAGGATGGTGTTAGTAAGGGGATATCAGACTGGACCAGGGCGGCTGCACCACATAACTGGAGTCTTCATACGCAGAGGCGATTCAGATATCTTAGTAGAAACCAGAGGAGGAGACAGAGATTGACAGAATGCCCTGTTTCAGAGCCACCACCAAAATGCTGCAGACTTTGGAGAAAACATGGCCTGTGAATACTAGCCTCCAAAACTGTGAGACAGTAAATTCCTATTGTTTAAACCAACCAGTCTCTGGTATCGGTCATGACAGCCCTGGCAAACTAAGACAACACAGTATATGTTGGGTCTGTGTGTTTACTTTGCACACCTGTCTACTTCTTAAAACAAGCCCTATCCCCCAGCACACAGGGATGGATGAGAAAGTCAGTCTACATTAATAATAATAATAGTAATAATACCTCATCCTCCCTGGCCACAAGTTTAGGACAGGGATGGGGGGACATGGCCTTGTTAATACAATAACTAATAATCCCTGGGATTCTCTCAAATGTATATATTACTATCACAGAGATTTGCTCATAAATACAAACTCGTTATATTTTTCCTACTTATCTCACTCCAAATTTCCCCAACTTTTCTGATCTATAACTTAAAATATGAGTAAAACAGTTATGTTTATACATTAAACAGCAAACGTGAGAGGTCTCTGATGGCAAATGCAACAACACACATCACATTCAACTGGCTTCTGGAACTGAGGCTTCACGTATATTTCAAGGTTGTTTGAATCTGATAAAATATCTAAGCAGGTTTACATAAAAAGAACTCTTCATATTTAGATACATACTTTATTTGGCCTAAATTACTTGTTTGACAGGTGGCGCTGGCCTGAGGGATCATTGGAGCCAGCCACCCAAACACTGTTAGGCTGTTAGGATTCTTTTTTTTCTTTCACAGCTCTCATTCTCTGTATCTGGGGCTGAGGGGCTTAGTCACAGCAGTCACATCTGAGCGCCTTAAAACAGATTTAAAGGCCTCTCTTTCTCCCTCTCCACCCATCAGTAGATTAAAAATCCTCAATGATATTCTGTTATTGAACCACCTTGAGTATTTGTCTTCCCAAGCTTTATCCTTGCCTTAGATCACGGGGAGCGTTGGGTGGATAAGACATTAGGGTTGGCCCAGTCTGGGTTACATATTCACTACTGTAGCATGGGGTTGTTTGGAGTCTGTTAAAAAAGATAGATAAGGGTGCCAGGTATATTCTCAGGCACTCACACAAACACAGTCAAAAAAGAATTTACTCCAGGATGCAAGCATGGTGAAAAACAAAAACCAATCTGTTGTCTGCACAGGTGAAGAACTGAAGACAAGAAAGCATATGGCTTAAAATAATATCAATTTATCAAATTTGACTTGAATAGAGGATGGGAATGACAGAAAGTGGATGTTGAAACTTAAGCTGAGCTGGTACTAGGCTGTGGAGGTCTTGTTTGTGCGACTAAGAGATTTGGGTGTTTGTATGAAGAGCACTGAAATTTTCTGAGCACAGGAATTCTAAGAAGAGCTGTGTTTCAGCCTATGAAGCTGTGTTCTTTCTCTTAGGATGTACAGTAGGAGGCGGAGATCCGAGATGAGGATCATTGGAAGGTCCTCACAATGGTTTCAGTTAGAGTTAATGAGGAGCATAACAGCACGAGTGAAGACTGAAGATGAGGAAATGCCTGAGGCCTTATCAAAGTACCCTCAGTAGGATTAGGTAACTGTTCACAAGGGGAAAAGAGCAATAGAGGGGAGGGAATAGGAACACTGAAGATGACCTGAGAATTTAAACCTGGGTGGTTAAAAAAGATTGCAGTGCTTTTGTAAAAAAAGAAAAATAGAAATCCTAGGTGGAGGAACTGGCTAAGGGTGAAAAGAATAGTGAGGTTCTGTTCTGGCATTTGACATTTGAAGTATAGGAGGTGTGCAGCTGGAAGTCAGAAGAAGGGAACAGAACTTCAGAGAATGATCAGGTGCTGGAGATCAGCTATGGATAAGAGACAGTTCTGTGATTATGTATCTAGCATGTTTGTAGAAACAGAGAGAGAAGGATGTATAGTGGGAACAGAGATGAGGTGAGGAGGCTATTAATTTCATTATGTAAATGATGGCTCATCTATGTAATCAAAGAGAACTTATACTAAACATGATAACATATTTTTAAAATCTTAAGAGCTATTAGTTGAAAGAGCAGGGATAGAATTTATCTGTGCTATTCCGGAAGGTTGAACCAGGACCAATGGGTGGCATTATTTGAGGTGGCAAAGTTATAGCTGAATATAAGAACTTTTTTACATTAGGGACAGTCAAAAGCAGAATGTTTTCTAGTACAATGCTATGGATTTATCATTACGAGGAGCTTAAACAGAAGCATGATGACAATATGGCAAAGAGTGTGTGAGCTTTATTTTAATCAAGAAAATAAAATCCTGTAATTCAGAATCAACATCCTCCAGCTACTTAGGAAAATATTTTACTCACTTACATAAGATGGTACACTTACCATCTACCAAGGGCCAGGCATTTGACTAACATTAGTTTCCTGCGGCTGCTATAACAAAGTACCACATACTTGGTGGCTTAAAACAAAATAATTATAGTATCTCATAGTTTCAGAAGCTACAAGTCTGAAATCAGTTTCACTGGATTGAAATCAAGTATCATCAGAGCTCTAGGTGAGAATCCGTTCTTACCTCTTCTGGCTTCTGGTGGTTTCTGGCATCGTGTAACTTGTGGTCACATCATCCCAGTCTCTTTGTCCATGGCCATGCTGCCTCTTCCTCTTTTGTGTGTATTAGATCTCTTTCTACTCCATCCTATAAGGATAAATGTAATTGTATTTGGTGCATCCCAGATAATACAGGATAATTTCCCCATTTCTAGGTCCTTAACTTGATCCACCTGCAAGGTCATATACGAGATTAGGACTAGATCTCCTTTGGGGAACCTTTGTCAGCCTACTAGAGGGCTCGTCTTTGTACGCATCTTTACTTACAGCAGCCGTACAGTGGACAGACTATATATTTTTTATTCCTTTTAAGAAAACTAGGAAAATGAGCCCTAAAGTCACATTTTGACCCCTAGCTAGTAGTTGTCAGAACTTCAATTTAAGTCCACCTTTGCTATTTTCAAAGCCTGGGAACCTTTTCTTAAAATTATATTACAAAATGAAATTAAAGTTTGCTGTATGTATAAATGCTTCTATTTTCCATTCATTGCACTGAATCTGCACTGCACTGCCTTCATAACAGGCACACTATTATATCTCAAAGTAAAAAGGGGTTTGAATACTTATAATACATACATTAAATAGTATGGCAAATGCAAGAAGTTGCATCTCGCTCAACATTGTTGGAAATATGTGAGAACATTTACTGGCAGGCAGGAACTCAACATCTGAAGATATTCAACAAGTGAAATTCCCTCAGCTATGGCTGTCTGCCCTCAATTGCTACTGCTCGTGGGTTTTTGTCATTTTATGACCTCTGCTTTCCCTATTGACATGGAGTTTTTCCCAGGCCTCAGCAGCCACTTAGTATTTTATAATAGGCAGTGATAATTTACAAGCATGTTTTTATGTTCATATAAATTTGGCTATATGTAGCAGATCATAAGCACATCCCCTCAACCTGTATTTATAGTGTACTTTTTCTCCCTCCCAGAACCATTAGACGTGTAGTAGAGACAACTTCATCATTCCTTATCAAGCACTTCATAGGTAGTATGAGCCACATTTTATAGATGTGGAACAAGCAAGAGGAGCTTTGCATTCATAAATTTACAAACCAGATAAATCATCCCCCTCATATAGTACATGAGGGTAGCTAGAAGGTAGCTGTCTAGATATGTTAAGGAAATCTCTGACAACATCATTAATGAGTGGTTGATGCAGAAGTGGGAACATAGGAATGAGAACAGAGTTGATTCTCAATCTTAATCCCGGGGTCCAAACAGAGCCTGGGCCTCTTGATGGAGTTTTTTCTTTTCAATTATTTTGTTTTCGTTTCAAGCACAAGAAGGATGAATATAGCACGGAGTCTCTGCCCACCATGGGTAAGATGTGAAATCAATTTAAATGAAGACCTCATACAAGTGCATTAATCTATTTTGCATGTGATAGAACTTCTGAGAGGACAAACAAAGACCTAATACCTTTTTTACTAGAGCTATTTAGGTAAAAGCATCAAGTACAGCCATGTAAGAGATAGTGAATGTATATTAACAAAGAAAATAGTTTTCCTTCACTATGTGTAGTCCCAGAATCTCTTTTATTTCTATTTAATAACCTAAATGGTATCAGGTACAAACTTTCCCAAGGAATGAGATTTTTCACTAATTGGAGAGATTAAGAGGCCCTTTTTTTTTTCATTAGAGAAGTTGTGGGTTTTGCAGAACAGTTCTGCATTAAATACAGGCTACTTACATTCAACCCAATTATTAACTCCTTGCATTGGTGTGGAACATTTTTTATAATTGATGATAGTACATTTTTATAATTGTATTATTAAGGATAGTTCATGGTTTAACTTAGGGTTCATTGCTTGTGAAGTGCAGTTCCATGGATTTTTAAAAAAGTTACTCTATTACCATATATACAATATAACATTTCCCCTTTTGATCACATTCAGAAATATATTTCAGTGCTATTAATTATATTCACAATGTTATGCTACCATGCCACCATCCATTACCAAAACATTTTCATCATTTTAAATAGGGAACAAGGTCCTTCTTCTGCCACATTGCTTAAGGTTTTAGTTATTTTATCTCTTGTTATTTTGTTGTTGTTGTTTTGTTTTCAACATACCCCTTGATCTTAGCTGTACCGGGGTTTATCTTTTTTAGTCAAAACAGAATAAAACAAAACATAAAAAAATTTCTTTGGCAATAAGCAATTCCCTACTAATAACCTTTAGTAGATAATATTAATTTCATTTAATTCAATTCAACTGACAGTTACCGAATTCTTATCATATGCCTAGCCATGAGGTATTCCAGGGAATACAAATAATAAAGAAGGACTCTCGGTCCCATTAAGGACTATAGCTGCAGGTGTGTGTTTGTGTGTGTGTGTGTGTTAAGAAATAGAAGGCAGGGTGAAAGCTAAAATGATCACAGAAATAACTATTATTTAAGACAAAATAGGCTCAGTACTTTGAAATGGATTCAAAGAAACTATGGGTCTTTAAGAGAGCAAGAAATCACAACCCAATGTGAGACTGGAAGGTTTTATGCTGAAAGCAACATTTGGAACTGGCTTTGAAGGATGGTTACAAAGGATAAGGAGCAAAGAAGGAATACAATCCAGAGGGAGAGAAAGGGTGAAAGAAAAAAGCAAGCCATTTTCCAGGAACAACAAGGAGTCTATTTTAGTACTGTATGGTGTTTCGCAGAGGAGTAATAAAGCATAGGCTGGAATGGTTATTTGGTGTCACATCCGGAACAGTCCTCAATGTCAAAATATAGCATTTTGATTTTATTGTGTGTGCGGGGGAAATGTTCAGAAGGTTTTTGTACAAGGGGGATACTTTATGGAATTGGACTTTAGAAATATTAATTTAGCAATGATATGGAAAATAGTGTGAAGTGGGACAAAAGGAGAGTCAGAGAACTGGTTAGGAGACACAGTGAGAAATAATGAGACACCTGATTTGGTGGTTAAAATTGGAACAGAAGTGCAGAAATAGATCAAGAGCCATTGAAATAGTAAAATTGACAAGATCTGGCAACTGACTGAAAATAAAAGATGTCTCCATGGAGTAGCAGACATTGACCTTGGGTGTCATCTATAGAAACAGCTGAGACATCGGAAGGCAGTGATGTGTAGAAGGAGGGAAGGCAATGGAATTACTATTGAAAATCTCATTGTTCCGTTAAACAAATGTATTTCCTCTCGCAGTTTTTGCAAATGTTGAATTATATTTATTTACTCACTTTAACAATACTTTTTGAGTATTAATTCACTGATAAAACAAATCTGGCTGTGAATTGTCTAAGTGATAAAAGGGGAAAAAAAAGATGCAATTACCTGCACTTGTGAAAACGTTAACATTTTCGAGGGATGTGGGCACCAGAAGTGTGACCTGGGGACCACTTTTGGTGGAGCGCGAAGACATGGGGGCACTCTGACTATTCTCCAGTCTGCTAGCCTTCTAGGTGAATATTTAGTAACACAGAAGATGGTCAATGCGAACTGTCAAATGAATGAAACAATCCGTAGTTCCTATAGCAATTGAGAGAAGTGAACATCATTTCGTTAATTTGGTTAAACAATGACTCTGATCAAGGCATCAGATGGGATAAATAGGCACAGTTCCAGTCTTCAGGGAGTTTTCAATTTAGGGCTGGGAGATACACTGTCAATAAATGAATAAACACTCTAAAAACTTAACAGGTACAGGGAGAATCAGAAGTATGAGTTAGTAACCAGTCATGTCAGGGTAAAAAATGAGTGTAAATGATTCTACTTTCCTTTTCTTTTTCATTCCCATGGACCTATGAAAGTGGTTAAGTAATGGTAGTGGAGATTATAGAAAACAAAAAGAAATGGGTTTAATTTTTCTCATATTTAAATTAACTTTTATCCATTCAAATATCTTTTACTCTTTAAGATAAAGGATCTCCTATGTGACCTCTAAGTTTCAATTTAGTGTGAGAATTTTCTGATAAATTAAAAATTAACCCCATTCCTTAGCTCACTCCAATCACAATTCATTCCTTGCTCTCTTTTTTGGGCCTTATTCAAATTTTAGCTACCTCTTCCTTCCTGCACTTGTCACCAAAAGCATGAGTCTGCGTGTCACTTCTTCAGTAACCAACCCTATGGCTTATACAGCACTATATACCTTATACGTAGGAAGCCTTACACATTCTCAGCAAATGTTTGTGGACTCAAAATGAAGTGTTTTTCCCCTTTTGACTCAAGCGCTTAATACTTAGAGGTGTGTGGTGCTAATATTTAAGATAGATTGGTTCATTTCGTTCAAGTACCACATAACCATTCACACACCATTGAGTTTAGCACTATTAAAGGGTAATTTCCCTTCTGGGAATTGTGCCTGTTGCAGACACATTACATATCCAGTCTTTTTTATTATCACTAGGCAGGTAAAGAGATTAAAATAAAAGGTTTATTCAAGTGTGAAGTTGTACACATAGACTTCATTTGGAAATCCCTATGTATTAAAATAAAAAATATCAAAATACATTTACTAACCATGTCTGCACTCAGAACTGGTTTTAAAGATCAAAATATTGATGCAAGTTTCTGTATCACACTATTCACAGGTGTCTGGGGAAAGCCATCTTTCCCCACTTTTTGTATCAATGTAATAAAACCCCATGAAATTAATCAAAAGCTCTGTCTTGCCCAATTTTATGTGCTTTGGCCCATTGTAATACTTTCTGTTTTGACTTAAAGTAATGTTTTACTATTGCTTTTAATCCACACATTTTATTAACTTAAAACAGGGTTTTTGTGTTTTATTTTCTTCCTTTTTGGAATGAAAATTTAATATTGATAGCTCCTTAAATAAAAAATCTACATACATTAGATGATTTCAGACCATATATTGAACTTGGCAACCTATAGACTGCCTTCATATATATTTTCTCATTTGATTCTTACCATAGCCATGTGACCAGGTATTGCTATTCTCATTTCATTATTAAGTGTTAAAAAGCTGAAACCTAAAAAAAAAAAAAAAAAAAAAAAAACCGGAATCTTTCCTGTTTTTCCTTGACTGCTCAAGAAAATACCACGAAATGGGTTGGGTTAAACAGTAGGAGTTTATTAGCTTATGGTGTTGAGTCAAAAAGAAAGCCCAAATCATGGCATCAAGGTGATGCTTTCTCCTTGAAAACTGGTATTTTGGGGCTGGCTGCTGGTGATCTTTGGTCTTTAGTTTTTCATATGGCATGACAGTGTTTCCTGGTCTCTCTCTTCTCTTCCATGTTCAGCTTCTTGCCTCCTGTGGCTTTCTCTGTCTCTCTGTCTGAATTTCACTCCATTTATAAAGGACTCAAGTAATAGGATTAAGACCCATCCTGACTGAGGTGGGCTAAACCTTCTTGCTGAAATAATCTCATCAAAAGGTTCTACTTACAAAGGGTTCACCCCACAGGAATGGATAAAATTTTAAAACTTGTTTTTTAGGGGACATGTACAGCTTCAAACCACCACACGGTAACATGAACAGAGTCAGAATTAGAATGGAATTATTTGGATGTATTAGTCAGTACTCTCAATATTCAGGTGAATAAATATATCATGCCAACACCAAATAGTACATGGGTATTTATGCCGAGTAAAATTAACATTTTGAGCATTTACACATGCCAGGAACATTTTAAATACTTTACATGTGTTAACTCATTTAATTACCACAATTCTACAATATTTAAAGAGAAGAAAACTAAGGCCCAAAGAAAGTAAGAAACTTACCCTACTAAGAGATGGAACTGGAATACATACCCACATAGTCTATACTCTGTGGCTCTAAGACTCTCTAAACTCTCTAAACTGGAGTGTTAGAGATAGGAAGAGACTTCATGAAGCAAATATAAGTTGATAATATCTTCTATGACCATACCTCCTGTCAATGAACTTACCAAAATATAGCCTTGATTCCGGAATGGTAATTTATATTCATGATAAGCCTTTAATGTTTAACTGTTAATTTTTGTTGGAATTTTATAGCTTGAATAATCCATTTGATTTATTGTATCATTTAGAATTACAGAATTTCATAACATAAATAAGCTAAGGGGCCAACTCTCCAAATCTTACCAAAGGACCAAATAAGAGAGAGGTTGTGTGATTACCACAAAGTACTTGCCCAGTAATTCTAAGGCTTTTCTCACACTGAAGAAAAATGTGAGCATAATAAATGAGTATAATGTGTGTGCTTGTGTGTTTGTACCGACTGTACTATATAAGTGTAATTGGGGAGAGGTGTAATTGTGGTAGCTGTCTTTCACTTTTCCTAGGTACAGCTATGTAATGTCCACTGAAAATACTCAACTCCTGGATGGAAACCCTAGACTACTTCATGGCAAATAGCCAAATGAAAAGTGGAATATTTAGTTGTCAAATATTGGAGAGTTCTTAGATGTACAGATATATTGAACACTCTTAAATAATTAACTCCTTGTTAAAGTTAAATCTTACATAATTAAGAAATTTGCTTGTCTACTGATTCACTGCTTACTGTTTAACAATAACTGATGTTGAATTTCTTTATCTAGTAGAAGAAAACCCAGTTGGGATGCTGATTAGACCAACAAATTGCATTTCTATTTTCTTTTTTGTGCCAAGTCTGATTGGTGCTTTCAGTCACAGGGCAAAATGCTTTGGGAAAGGTCATTAATGTATTTATTTGATGCTTTTACTAGTTGAAGAGACACAGACAATGTTCCCAAGAGTCATGCTATTCCTCTATATGTGGGACTTAGTATTATTTAAATTATCATCCATGTAGTGCTTAAAGGCATTTCAAGTGTCTTTGAATCACTAAATGGAATGATGTAAGATTAAAGTTTTTAAAATTATTCCAGGAAGCCTACAATTAGCAAGGATCCAGAGGAAAACTCGGCAAGTATAGTAAATCATAATTTCCTCTCAATTAATTTATCTTTCTTCAATTTCATGTCATAAAAAGCACATAGATTGGTTGTTATTGTGTCTTAGTCCCTGTTCAAATCTATTAAATTATCAATAATAATTTAAAGTATTTTTAAACAAATAGCAATAATAATACATATTATGTATCTGTTGATATGAAAATGTAAACATAAATCAAAAGGAGACTTATAGTCATCCTGAATGATTTATACAGAGGAGTAACATATTATCGTATATGTTAAAACATTTGGACAAAATGAAGTTAAGCATTTCCCCTTAAATCATAATTTAAACTTCTGAACATATTTTTTTCTCTTTCTTGGGAGTCTACATTGAGTACTAAAGGTGGTTTATAAAACAGAAGTAATAAAAAAGTATATATTTGTTATTTCTCAGTAATATTTGTACCTATTAGAAATTCTTTTTTTTAAGAAACTCTTAAAATCATACTAAATCCATGCTCCTACCCCCATTGTTCATATATCTTAAAGTCTATAAGGGAAATATTATGCATTTTAAACACTTAATAATATAAAATACTATGAAATAGACCATATTTGTGACCATGCTCTGTGTTGATGCTTTGATCCATCTTATTTGGGATTATATATTTTTTGAGGTGAGGAGAAAATGGGATATAGGGGATAAAATAAGAGAGACAAAGAAATTGTAGAAAGAACTGGACAATGAAGAAATCAGACTCGGAGAGTATCTGGTATGAAATGGAACCTACCTTGCCTTCTTAGTTACAGGGATTGTTGGCCGCACACAGGAATTTTTCTCTCTGTGTTGTTTGTTCCTTATCTGCTTGTAGTTAAGCAGAGTCAGCCTGTGAGCATCAGCAGAGCACAGACCACCTCTTATCTATCTTTGTGTCTCCTCTGGATCCTAGTCCAGTGTCCAGCAGAGAGTAGGTGCTTGATATAGTTCTGTTGGTTTAACTAATTAATAGCTTGCATGTCTTCAAGGATGTCTTCCATAATTTTCCATTTTGTACTACAAGAACAATGCATTTCCATCATGCATAGGTTGCTTTCTATTTTATTGTGCAGTATCTGCATTTGTGTGCATGTGTTAGGGTGTTGGGCTCATGTATGCGAATACATTCTAATGTCACTGGGCTTAATAACAGTATATAACTTATTTAACTGAAGAATGGACTTCGTATAACTTTATATCCTCCCAGATACCTGTCATTAAGTATTTAATTCTCCCAATGAATAGAAAAAAAAATGAAACATTTACTTTTGTCTTACTTGTGTTCCATTTTGATGTTATTAATTTTATGCCTAGATACCTTTATAAAATGTTCCATCCCCCTGCCTGTTACAGGAAATGATTTCTCATCACTCATTTACCCTTACATGTGAATCAGTTTGCCATTTATTTGCAGCTTTAGTCATTAGTTTTCAATAGTGAAAATATTTCCAATATTTTCATTATTGGGAATGAAAATCATTCTCTGATAGGAATTTCTGGTTAAAGTAGTGCGAAAGATCGACAAAAAAGATCTTAAAACCTTGCATTTATATCCTATGTTGCTCTAGGCTAGTAGGTATCATGCCAGCCTGGAATCACACTCAGCCATAAAGGTAATTAGAGAAACAGATGCTGCATGTACTCCATCATCACCACGCAACACCACATAAGCACATACACACAAACATTTCTGCACACTGAAATAAGAGATGGGCTTGAACATCTGTAAATTCAAAAAGTCCACTGATATACTTGATATACTCTCATTGTTGAGAATCATTGTTCTAGGTCCTTTTACATGCCTCTCATTTAATTACAAACAACCCTATGAGGGAGAAGTACTACCCAATTTTCCAGAGGAGGAAACTGAAGCATTCGGGGCTAAGTATCTTCCTCAAAGTCATGAAGCTAGTATTTGCGAGAGAGCCAGATTTGAATCTAGGTCAGTGGGACTCCAAATTCATTCTCTCTTCAGTACTATTCCTATGGAAATCTGCTGTTTCTAAGACTGATCCTGCAAGTAACACCCTTCTAGTCAATAGAGGGTATCACTGGTGACCAGTTTGGATCTATTAGTCAGGGTCCTGGGAAGAAAGAGGGCACACCCAGTTGAGTAATTTGAAAAGGTTTGATACTGACCATTTATGTGTGGGCTGCATTCTAGGACTAGTGATAGCAGGCATGGTTAACACCTGTAGGTTTGAAGAGGTTAATTAAGTTCAGTTTACTGGAATCTGGAGGGGGAGCAGTTTGGGGGGATAGAGGGAGAGAGGGGAAGAGAGTGGAAAGGGAGGGGAGAGAGTTGCCTGGCAGGGCTGTGCCTCTTCGTCCAGGGGTGGGTACAACCAGATCACAGCAATCCTTGGGGTAGGGGTGTGTGTGTATGGGTTGGGGGAATTGGGGGCTCTTCTAGTTTTTGCTGCTGTCTGATTCCCTCTGAATTCATAAGGCAATGGAGCCTTAGGACATAGTTCTTGCCCATCAGCCCCTCAAGAGAGAGAGGAGAGTGAAGAATGAATCTGTGTCAGCATCACAGATGATTTTCAGCATGGAGAGTCAGAAGTAACTTTTAGGTACCCCAGCTCTCAACCTCACCCTCTTCTCCCTTGAAGTAATTGGGAATGGCAGAGGCTTTTAATAAAATGTCTTATTTAAAGTTTTTTTGTTTTTATCCATAGTTGCAAATGCTTCTAAAATAGAGTAGTGTACCCATTTACAAAGCAATCACAAGCATCAGCATTTGGTCCAGTTTTACTCTATTGCAGAAAAAGGATGCATGAAATATTAGCTAAGGGTCTCCCTCAAATAAATGCATATCTTTTCTTTTTTTTATATCATGTTAATTGATGGATAATTTACAAATAGTAAAATTCAGCCATTTTAGTTATACAGTTCTATTAGTTTCACAAATGTAAACAGCCATGTAACCAGCAACCGTGGCCAAGACATAGAATACTTACATCATCTCAAAAAGTTCTGAAGTTTTTGAGTTGTTGTTGTTGTTTTCATCTTAAATCTCATTCAACTAAATTTTTGACATCACTTTTTGGTTTTTCTGATTTTAAATAGGAAAAGCATATTTGCTGTTTTTCTCCTCACTCAGCTGAGCAACAAAAACTGTCAATTGTTGGTTATTAACTCTTTTTATATATCTTATACTGAGAAAATATTTATATCCGTGGCCATATATTGAACTCACCTGGCGAGCTTGTAAATGTCCTGATGACCAAGTAGGACCTTATTAAATGAAAAAGTCTGGAGTTGGGACAAGGCATCAAAAATCTGAAGTTTTTCGGGTGATACCAATATGTGCCCAAGGTTGAGACCCTGTGAATCAGTGCACTTTTTCTCAACTCTGGCTATACAGAATTCCCCTGTGGAATTATTTAAAAATACTGATGCCTTTCCCCCATTTTGATTTATACAATTTGTTCATACAAACTGACTACAAGTAAAAAAATAAGAGTCAGGTAATTTAGACTTTTAAATGGTTGGGCTCCAGTTAATCAAAGTTTTATTATGGTTCTGGGTATTTGGTGGTATTTGATAAATGTTAAATGGAAATCCTAATCTCACAGCAGAACAAGAAGAATAAAATATGTCCCCTCTTGGAAATAAACTGTTTGTGTATTTGAAATAATTATCTTGGCAAACTATCAGTTTCTGAAAATTGTCCTCCTAGGTAACTTACCTCAAATGGTAAACCTTGTATTTTAAGAGAGTACTATATTTCAACTATATATTTTTTCATTGTGATATTAGGCCCATATGTATCTTACAGCACTTGCATAATTCTCTCCAAGGAAAAAGACAGGAAGCAAGATTAAGAGACTGAGGATAAGATTTAAACCAGCCTCCCACTTGGAAACGTAAATGATGCTATTATACCTCTGGGCCTTGAGAATACTGTTACTTTGTAAAACAGAGCAAGAGTACGTTCCTGCTTTTACAATGGTAAAATCTATACGCAAATGGTACCTAATACCAGTAACTAGAACAGAAATGAGCTAAGTGTCTGATGAAAAAGATGTGAGCCTAGTAAAATATTAAGTATAATGTATATATTTTTTCAGGTTTCAGGAACTAGTAACTTAAATGTAAATAAATTTCCTTTTCAGCCAAAGTTATTGGTTATATGTTATATTAGAAATGTCATTAAGCAAACCTCGTGAACTATATTGTTATGGATAATTAATTGGCATGCTGCATGGTTCAATGTATATAGAAGGCGCTAAATGTTAATTTCATCCTTCAAATATAAACTAATGCAGCAAACTGTATTTTTCTGAAGATAAATATTCCTGGTTTAAAGTAGAAAATGTAGAGTTTATTTCATTTGACCTTTCTACTTCTTATGTAATTGTTCTACTCCTTTTTATTTGTTTTAGGACCACCTCAGAAAATAGTCTCACCTAAACAGGAACATGAAGATCGGAAACATGAGAAAGCCACGGATAAAGGAAGTGAAAGTGGAACTTCCTGCAATGAGCTCTCCACTTCCAGCTGTGAAAGCCACTCAGAAGCGAGCACTCCACAGGACAACCCGTCCAATGCGCAGCAGGCAACTGCGCACCAACCTAACACCTTAACACTGGATCGCCCCTCCAAGAAAGCACCTGTGCAATGGATGCCTCCACCAGACAAACGGAGAAACAGTGAACTCTTTCAGACACTCATCAGTAAATCCCGGGAAACGAATCTTTCAAAAAAGAAAGTCTGTGAGAAGCTGAGTGCAGAAGAAGAAATGAAAAAGTGCATTCAGGATTTTAAAAAGATCCACATTCCAGATTATTTTCCAGAGCGCAAACGCCAATGGCAGTCTGAACTGCTACAGAAGTATGGGTTATAGTAATTATCACAATCCTGCAGTATTTCAAAGGTATCCAATGTTTACTAATGGTGTCACTATCTGGCTGATGTCCTAACAATGGTCAGTGTGATTCTTGCTGCTCTTCCTTTTTTTGTGAACAGTGGATGTGGGACAGTATTTTTGTTTGCTCTACTTTTGTTTTAAAAAATATATAATTAAAAAGAAAAAATGAAACCCATAGAAGTTGACTCAAAAGTGCATATCTGATTCAGGCCATTTTACAAGAAAGAAAGTAAAATGTGCATGATCAAGAATCTTAGAATCTTGATTTTTGAACCGTGGTCAACTGGACATGTTTGTCATTTTGCATCTCACCAAATGCAAACCGTACTATCAGATCAATTAAGGTGACAATATGGATGAAGCAACATCAAGTAAAATTTTAGATGATGGTTATGGATCCAAATCCAAAACTGTTTAAATGTTAATGCAATAAAACGAGTATTATTTTTGCATGAACACAATGTTACAGATAAATCACGAGAAATAAGGAAGATCTGTTTGTTGCTTGGAAAGAAAAAAATCAGAATAAATAAATAAATAAAGCAAAAACAAATGTTTCAGACAAAGGTTATAAATATAAGCTGTCTAGGAGACTGAATTTTCTTTGTTCCAGAGCTGTGACTTTTTTGTGTATGTGTATGGTGTTCTATATATTATGAAGGTGTAAATATGCCTTATACTGTTGTGTTATGGTACCAACATTCATCTATTAATGCTAGTCATGATTATTTCTGTGAAATGAGTCCTTTACATCAGGCTGTGAAAATTGGTATAATGATGCTCTGAAAGATTCTGTTATCATGTTAATCAAAATAATTGAGGGAAAGTGGTAAAGAGCTTTATGAATTTATTAAAAAAGGAAAATGTATTAGAATTCCTTGATTTCTATTGACTCTTCTTTACTCAATTATTATATTGTCTTCAATTTTCCATTAAAACTCCAAGCTGTGGAAGTAAAAGGATCTGTTCAATCTTAATGCTGTCAAGTTAGAGTTTAAACATAATTCAAAATAGGAATAAAGTCAAATCTAGATAGCCTTGGTATTGATTAATAAACCCTTAGCATAGAAGAGAAAAAACTCTTATCTGAGAATGCATAAAATTTTATTTTAGCTGACAACCAGATTGAAAGCCTCCCCAAAAACAATTGGGACATTTCTTCTTACAAATCAAGAGACAAAAATGTCAATAGCAAGCTAAAAGGTCAGCTGGGCGAAAAGTGATTTCTTTCTGGTTGCATATGTGGATTCAATTTTTTTTTAATTTTGTCACATATTTTGCTCTGCTGCCTCTGCAGAGTGAAATACACAATATCATGAAATTTTACTAAAGAATAGGCTAAGAGAGGGTAAAAATATCTTGAAGAATTAGAGCACTCAGTCTCCACTGTGGTTAGGTGAAGTGGAAGTTGAGCACCACATTTCTTTCAGCATAGTGCAGGGAGGTAAGCATTATTTACTCCTAGTTAACAAATCTGTGTTCATTCATGGGTATATTTTCAGATTTCTCAGTCTACCATTATATAGAATATCATCTACAGTGAAAAATTAAATATAATCCAGAAACATGACTTACCTTGAATTATTTATCAGATTTTAGGGAAAGAGCGCCACTCAAGTTCTGAGATTTCTCTCTGAGAAGATTGGCATTCCCTGCACAGCTTGATGTAGCTGTGACACACTGCTTAAATGGCTAAGGCTCAAAGGTAAGGTCATCACTGCTCAAATCTCACCTCTATCCTTTACTACCTGTGTGTTATTCAGGATAATGGAGACAATTAGGGGGATAATAATAATGACAACTTCAAGAAGATTTAACTGAGGTAACTGAAATAAATCAACCCTATCAATCCTGGCAATGGAAGGAAAGTGGGAAGAAGTGATCTAATCAGAATCTTGGGGAATTTAGAGAAGTAAGAGCTATAGTCACTAGCAAATCACTGTCACTTCCACAGATGCCTCCCAAGGCAAAGAGGGTGGAGGGGGAGTGATTTCCTGGCTTCCCACAAAATAATTTCCCACCATGCCTTCCATTATTCTGAATAATGCATGCCATTTGGCATAGGAGCCTAGGAAATGTAACTTATTGAGGTGAGCCACTCATGACATAGGGTTGAGTAGTGAAGGGCAGGGAATAGATCTGAAAAATAACTTGCACCCTGTTCAATTTCATCCCAGCACAACGGCTTAAATAAAATTTACCATGCCAAGTAAATAATGAACTATTTCAGATCTTTATTACTCTACGCCATAAGAGAAGTAATGGCTGTGAGAATGTTTATCCTTACAATCCTTCTTACTAAATTAGAATAGAAGTTCAAAGCTATGTGGATTCAGGGGAACATATTTCAACAATAGCATATTGAGCACTTACTATGAATCAAGTATTTGGTACAAGCTTTAGGAACATATTCAAGAAATAAAAACCACCAGCAGTTGCCCTTGGGAGGAAATGTATGGGCTCCTTCTCTTAAACCACGGTGCTTTCACCAGAGGCTAGAAACTGGTTGGAATCAACTAGAGTTACTAGGGTACCAAGGAGGGCAGCTAGAATGGGAACCTACCCGTGAAGAAAAGAGGATGCCAACAATTTAAAGTGAACTGAGTTAAAAATGATATAAAACTCTTTCCAAAGAACCAGGATAAAATCTTGGAGGATCACCAAAAGTCAAAAGCTCTGAAATCAAGCCCTTAAATTGAGTATTTCTTCTTTGTCACTTAGTTCACATTTTGCTTGGTATACACTAGACACTCAACTTGTGGCTTGATATATTACTGTTGTTAGTTCCAGTGGAAACATACTGAGCACTAGCTAAGATAAGAAAAGATAATAAAAGTTAATTGTGAGATCTGTGATTCTTTAAAATAGATTAGACATATTTTCCTCTATTTCTCCCACTAAGTACAACTAAAAGCCCTGAACATTATATGCAAAACAAACTTAAGATTCTGAAAGGTGGAGAGAGGAAGAAAGAATGGCTAGGGAATTGGGGCCCAAGGAACAACATGATGTGAGTGCCCTGGGTTTGTTTTGCCTCTTATCTCAGATTGGTACTAAAGAAGGTAGTAACCTGGAAACACCAAGAGGTGCAGACAAAGTGAGCCTCAACAAAAACCTACTCTCTCTAGCCAAAGGACCAGGAATGCAGCGGCCTGATAAGACAGAAAATTTATAAATAATAACTGCTGTTCTCCAGGCAAACATCACAGAAAACACACACCAGCAAAAGTCAAGTGCACACCTCAACTTCCAGCTGTGACAGGTATCCTAGCCCCTCTGCTCCCCACATACATACACTGGAGTAGAGGCAGAGAAGGCTGATGAAGGAGCCAAGACTTGAATCCCCGAGTCACAATAAGCCTTGCCTCCTCTGTGGTGTCAGTTCAGACAATGTGGGAGCCTGCATTTGCAGCCCCACCCAGAAAGGTGTCAGAGGAGGCCAAGGAGAGAGTCAATACTTGCACTACTACCTAGCCTTAATGGGCCATTCCCATCCTGCAGCATCAGTCTAGGCCACAAGCAGAGTGGTTATAAGGCACTTCAGCTATTCCCAGCCAGAGATAGATCTGTGGAGTTCTAATGGGAAGCTAAAACCCCCACTCCCACCTGGCAATAATAGGGAGTCCCCTGTCCCTCCACCTCCTTTGTCAGCAGCATCCAAGTAAAGAACCTGGACACCTATGCTCCCCTAGCAGTAATGAGACAGTGCCCATCCTTTGCCTATCAGTTTAGTCAAAGGAAGTCAGCCAAAATAGAAGGTTCCATAACAAAATATCCAGATTTCAATAGAAAAATCATTCATCACACAGAGGGCCAGGAAGATTGCAAACTGAATGAATAAAGAAGACAATTGATGCTGACATCAAGATAACAGAGATGTAAGAAATATCTGATGATGATTTTAGTCACCATAAAAACTCAAGAGAAATTCTAAAATGCTTGAGACAAATGCAGATAAAGAAAGTCTCAGCAAAAAAATACAAGATATAAAGAAGAGCCAAATAGAAATTTTGGAACTGAAAAATGCACTCATCTAAGCCAAAAAATATCAATGGAAAAATGGAGAGGACAGAGGAAAGAATCAATTAGCTAGAATACGGAAATTATCCAATTTGAAAGACAAACTATAGAATGGGAAAAAAATTAACCAAGTCTCAGGGAGCTGTAGAACTGCAATAAAAATATCTAACATTCGTTTACTTAGAACCTGTTTTAGTCTGCCAAAGGTGCCAAAATGCAACACACAAAAGATGGATTGGCTTTCAATAAAAGGGGATTTATTTAGTTAAAAATGCATAGTTCTTCAGAGGAAAGGCAGCTAACTTTCATCTGAGGTTTTTTCTTACATGGGAAGGCATAAGGTGATCTCTGGTGGCCTTCTTTCCAGGCTTCTCGGGGTCCGACAATTTTCTCCGGGGTGACTCCTTTCTGCATCACCAAAGTCCTGGGTCAAGCTGCAAGTGCTGAGGTGAGATACGAGCTGCTTGGGCTGTGCTGCATTCACCTCTCTCATTTAAGCATCCAACCAATTAAACATCATTTATTGCAGCAGGCATTCCCCCAGCAGACTGCAGATGTAATCAGTGACAGATGAGCTTCGCATGCTATTGGCTCATGTCTACAGCAACAGAACTAGGCACCTTCACCTGGCCAAGTTGACACCTGAACCTAATTACCACAGAGCCCTAGGAGGGGATAAGAAATAGAGTCAAGCTGAAAAACACACTAAAAGAAATAATGGTTGAAAACTAACAAATTTAGCAAGAGACATAAACCTTAAGATTCAAAAATCTGAGCTAACCTCAAATAAGATAGCCCAAAGAAATCTATACCAATACACACACACCATAACCAATACTCTGAAAACCAATAACACATTTAATATTGAAAGCAGTAAGAAAAAGCAACTTATAGATGAGGGGAAAAACATCCAAATGTTAGTAGATTTCTCATAAGAAACCATAGAGGCCAGAAGAAAGTGTCATAACATTGGTTGAGTACTACAAGAAAAGAACTATGAAACAGAATGCTATATCCACTGAAAAAACCCATCAGGAATGACGGTGAAATCAGAACATTCTCAGATGAAGGAAAACTAAGAGAATTTGTGATCAGCCGACCTAATCTGAAAGAATTGCTAAAGAAGTTCTCTGAACAGAAAGGAAATGATAAAAGAAGGATACGTGAAGCATCAGGAGAGAAGAACAAAGTAAACAGAAATACAGGTGTATAAAATAAACCTTTCTTCTACTATTGAGTTTTCTAAATCTGGTGTGTTTCTAAATGTATTTAGAGCAAATATTTAAGACTATATTTTAAAGGAAGAGGACAGAGGGATATTATGGGAAATAATGTTTCTATCTTTCACCTAAACTGGTAAAATGATATCACTAGTAGAGTGTATAAGTTATGTATGTATAATGTAATACCTAAAGCAACCACTAAAAAGACTATATAAAGAAATATCTCAAAAACACTATAAATTTATGGCATTCGGAAAAGTGTTCAAGCAACTGAAAGGAAGTTAAGAAAAAGAAAAGATAGAAACAAACACACAGAAAGAACAAGCAGATACCAAAAAATAAAATGTCAGACCTAATCCCTAAAACAGCAGTAATTATATTAAATGGAAATGGTTTAAGTATGCCAATTAATAGATAGATTGGCAGAATGAATTTAAAAATGTTACCCAACTAATTTGGCTACAAAAACCTCACTTCAATTAATATAATAAAGGCAGGTTGAAAGTAAAAGGACAGAAAGAGATATATCACACAAATATTAGTCAAAAGAAAGGAGTAGCTGGTTATATTAATATCAGGTAAAGTAGACCAAGCACAAAGAAAATGACCAGACACAGGAAGGGACACTACATCATGATAAAAGTGTCAACTCACCAAGAAGACATAGCAATCCTAAATGTGTATGCATCAAACAATGGAGCTGTAAATATCTGCAGAAAAAATGAAAGAACTGAAAAGTAGACAAATTCACACTTGCAGTTATAAATTTCACCACTATTTTTCAAAAATTGTTATAATACTTATAGAGTAGATCAGCAAGTATATAGAAAAACCCAATAACATCATCAACCAATGTAATTTAATAAAATTTTATAGAACATTTCATTCAACAACAGCATGATACACTTTTATTTCCCAGTGCCCACAGAACAAATACCAAAATAGACCATTTCCTGGGTCACAAAATAAACCTGAACAAATTTAAAAGAATTGGGAGCATAGATATTGTATTCTATGATCACAATGGAATCCAACTATAAATGAATAATAGAAAAATCTCCAAACACTTGGAAACTAAACAAACACTTCTAAATAATCCGTGTGTTAAAGAGACTGTCTCTAGAACAATTTTAAAAAGATATGTTCAATGGATATTCATAACACTAAACATACACATTCGAAAAGAGGAAATACCTGGCTCTAACCTAAGATACTAGAAAAAGAAGAGCAAAATAAGCCCAAAGCATGCAGATGGAAGGAAATAATAAAGAGCAGAAATCTCTGAAACTGAAAAAAGAAAAACAAGAGAGAAAAATCAATGAAACAAAGAGCTGTTTCTTTGAAAATATGCATAAAGTTGACAAACTGGCCAAATTGACCAAAAAGTAAGAAGTTGCCCAAATTACCAAGACTGATGTTGGAGCAAAGTGATATATAGAAGCTAAAAATGAACTTCAAATTGACTTTTACATCTTAAAATTTAACTCAAAATGGATCACAGACTTAAATATGTAAAGTGAAACTGAAAGTTTTACCAAAAAAAAAAAAACAAGAGAAAATCTTCAGGATCTAGAACGAGGCAAAAAAAGTACTTAGATTTGACACCAAAAGCAAGATCCATAAAAGCAAAAGTTGATAAATTGGACTTCATCAAAATTAAAACTTTTGCTTTTCAAACCCCCTTTTAAAAGAATAAAAATACAAGCTATAGACCCAAAATATTTGCAAACAACATATCCAGTAAAGGACGAATATCTATATGTAAAGAACTCTCAAATTTTGACCAAAAAACCCAATTAGAAAATTGACAAAAGATATGAAAAAGCATTTCGCTGAAAAGGGTATATGAATGGCAAATAAGCACACGAAAAAATGTTCACCATTGTTAACCATTAGTGAAATGCGAATTAAATAAAAAGATGCCACTGCATACCTATCAGAAGGGCTAGAATTAAAAAAAAAAAAAAAAAAAAACCCAGCAAGAAAAACACAAATATTGGTGAGAATGTGGAGATATTGGATCATTCATACATGATTGGTGAAAATTTTAAAATGGTGCCTAATCAAGGAAACAGTTTGTCATTTTCTTAAGAAACTAAACATGTAACTGCCATATGACCCAGCAATTACATCCCTGTGCATTTATCACAGACAAATGGAAATTTAGGCTAACACAATTACCTATACACAAATGTGTAGAGCAGCTCTTTTTGTAATAGCCAAAAAATGGGTGAAGGGTTAAATAATGAATGAATGGTGCATTCATACTGTGGACTCCTGCTCCTGAAAGACTCTCCGGAGAAGTATACTGAGTAAAAAAAGCTATTCCTAAAAGTCTACTTACTGCATGATTCCATTTATGTGGCATTCTTAAAATGACAAAAATTAGGGAAATGGAGAACAGATTAGTGGTTGCCAGGATTTAAAGAAGGAATGTGAGGGAAGTGGAAGGGGTATAAATGGGTGATATGTGGGATCCTGATATTAACAGAAGTGAATCTTGACTGCTTCAGTGTCAGTATCTTGGTAAGGCAGGATTGAATAGGGCATCAAGGCTGTGGGCCCTGGTCTTCTGTTCAGCCTTGAAAAAGTTAATGCAGAGCTGCAAACTTCAGCAGAAAGCTTTATAGGACAAAAATTTCCCCTAAAGCCCTGAAACCTCCCCAAACCACTGAAACCGCAAAACATAAACGCTTGTAAAATCCTGGGCCCAATGGAAATTCTTAGTCAATTTCAGAAAGTATAGGGTCATAATAATTGTTAAACACCTGTCCAAAGACGAATTTTAGATATATGACAGCAAACTACAAATTCCAATAGCTATCTTCTCCTAGTACAAAGAAGACATCTGGTTTCCAAAGGTCACTGTGTGGGTATGGACAAAGAAGACATCTGGTGCTCAAAGGTTACTATCGAAAGTTATCACCAACAAAACTTCCTATAAAACAAGCTAAACCCCTTCCACTCAGTGCATGTCCCTCTCTTGGGCATGTCTGCTTTAACCACTTGAATGTCTTTACTCTCTTTTTTCTTTTTAATAAGCTTTACTGCATATTCCTGCAGGCCTTCTGGTTTTCTACGTTCTCTTAGTGGTGCGACGCCTAAACCTGGAATAGGACTCAGCTGCCTCTGTGGCCAGCCAGGCACCAGTTACCCTGGTTGAGATATTGCAATGCAGTTTTGCAAAATGTAGCCACTGAAGCAATTGAGTAAAAAAGTATCTCTGTGTCATTTCTTACATGCACATGTGAATGTAAAATTACCAAAATTTAATAAGTTCAATGACAGAAAAAGAAGTTAGTTTTGAGAAGATGATAACTGAATGGGAAGTTTAGACCTATTGCCTAAAATGATTACCTATTGCCTAAAATGATGACTGATGTTAGAATGTTTTATTTTATTGAACAACCTTTTTAAAAAGCCAGGTGGGGACAGAAAGTGGACACAATTGTACTAAACATTTAAAGCAGCCCACCTTTTGTAGACTAAAATGTGAACACTTTAAATACCCCATTTATGTCCTCAACTGTGTGGCTCTGTGTTCGTTTACCTTCATTGGCCAAGAAAGGGCAGACCAAAATTAGTGATTTAAAGCAAGCACTTGCCAGTTCACATCTCTGTGGAGCAGCAGTTTGGGCTGGGGTTCTTCTGGGCTGTTCTTCTACTGCTCTCACCTGAGTTCAGTCACCTGCATAATCAATTGGCTACTTGGCAGCTAATAATCTACGAAGTTCTCATTCCAAGTCTGGGCATTGGAAAGCAGTCAACCCCTGCGCCTCTGTTCTCTACAAGTCTCCAATAGTCTAACTGACAATTATTCCTATGATGGCAGCATTCCAGGAATATGACATCAGAGGTTGCAAGGATCTGGAAGCCCGGCTCCAAACTCATATAGCACCATTTTCTCTAATTCTGTTGGTAAAAGCAAGTCATCCCAGATATAATGGGCTATGAAAATAAGATCTACCTCTTCATGGGAGGAGCAACAGAGCATCTGTGGCTATTTACAACCTGCCATTGACCCAACCACCCTTTCCAGATTCACATCTGGATTCAAATTCTTCACACACCAATTACCAGTGATTTTCTAAGACTGCACCCTCCCCCTAAAATCATCACCTCCTTCCCCACCCCCACACATACACATGCAAATATCTTCATCTTTTGAAATCTTTCCAATTCAAATGACAGCTACTCTCTCTTTCTTTAGTCCCTCAGGGCAGAATTGTTAATTATTCCATTTGAGGATATCTCAGAGCACTTTAAAAACATCCTCTTATATGGTATATAATATTTTTGTTTTATATATTGATAGTGTAATAAGATACCTTTTCCTTTTATATTAGATTGAAAGCTTTTTTCTTACAGATTTATTATCTTACTGATTTTTCCTTGAATGGGGGAAATGATGAATAGACTGGTATCTAGCAGCTATTACTGATTTTGGCAAAGGAATAAATGCCTCTTCCAATGCAAAAAGCCCTCAACAGTCCCCGCTAAATATTTTTCCTGCCTCACTAGGCCTGCTAAAATGTTATAATGTTTACAAATCAAATATCATTGATCATAAACTGATAATCCAGCACAGAGAGATTACTCAAGTGGACATTTGAAATGTATTACATAGTTTGTTCTAATTTGGATGAATGTGATTTGGATATCTTTTGCTAGAGATGTAGGAACTAGTCTTTACCATTATTTCTTTTCCTCCACAGTGTTTTATTGGCCTGTTATATCAATTATTTTAGTTCACTTTATTTACAGCAAACATCATCAAAGAATAGCTATGCTCTTCAATAAAGGATGAAATTGGGAACATTTTCTTGCAGAACCCTTAAATGTCAAATCTATTTTCTCTAAATTTAACCCACTCTCTGTACCTTAGTCCTAAAAACAGTCTCTTTGAAGTATAACATACAGATGTTAAAAGAATACACAACATCAGACTTGAATCTTAATTGTCATGTATTCCAATGCTTACATTTTTTCCTGTAAATGAATTCAAAATAATTTATGTCTACTTCTGGGTCACCTGCTATGGTAAGGACACTTTACCAGATATATTAGAGATACACGAAAGTTGCTACAGGGATTTACAGGGAAAAAACGGCTTTATGGTGGAAGTGGAATGTGATCTGGGGCTTGTAGGATGGGGGATTTGAATTTGTAGATGGAAGAATGTTGGAAAGAGAAATGCTCAAGAGTCAAACTTGATAAGCTTATACGCTTCAAGATGTAAGTAGACTGTGACAGATAAAAGTATTCCAGAAAAATTTTCAGAAAATTATTTTTGAATATATGTTTCAATATGAAGTATTTTGTATATATATTTATTATGCTGAAAGATAGAGTAATGAAGACTATATTAATAATGATTGTCATATTTAAGATTATGTTCTTATGAATAAGTTCTTCTCCTATCCGCCCAGTCTATTTTCTCCCTGTCCTTCACTCTCCAGTCACAGCAGCAGAATGCTGATACAAGTACATTGTTTTCTTTAAAAATTGCTGCTGAAAAGACAAAATGGAAGCTGATTAGTTGAACTAATAAAAAGGAGTAATTGAATTAGATCTCAGAGAAACAAAGTTTGGAGAGAAGAGTATTTCAACACTGGCATTGTTTACAAGTTCTGGTGCATGATAATGATGAAAAGATCAATTTATACTCAGTTTTAGGTTTTATTTTCCTTTAAAAATGTTCTACCTTTATTGCTTGCCCCTGGGGCAGATTGGTCTCATTGCCTATGCTTAATATATTTTGTAGTTCAATAAAGAAGACAGGCTAGAAAACAGACAACTATAATATGCTTTAACAAGTTCTAAGATAGAGGCACATAAAAGGGGCTATTCCTACTGCAACTGCAAATTCAAACCTTCATCATTTCCCACTTCAGCTAAGTAATAATGATTTCACTGGTTTCTGCCTTCAATTTTTTTTTTCATCTGGGCCATCTTTCATAATGCCAGAAATGTCATCTTCCCATAATGCCATTTTTCATGTTATTTCCTTGTTTAAAACCCTTCATCTCACTCCCTAATAGGGAAAAATTAAAATAATTTGTATAATTTTTAAAAGCTCTCCATTTTCTGACTCCCTATCACTGTGTTCATGTTTACACACACACACACACACACACACAAACACACACAGACCGTTTTCCAGCCATTTCTAACTACTTTCAATTCATAGAATTCGCCACTCCTTCTTTGGTGACAACCAATATAATATGTATTATGACAGGGAAAGATTCATCAACAGGTGCACATGTTGCATTTCCTCCTTGCCTACACGAAAGACCAGGATTTGCCAGATTATTCCTCATTTATTTGGTGAGTAAATGAAGGGACACAAGAAACATGGTGCCTTCCACATGCCTGCCAAATTTTTCAACTTCTCTCTTTCTGAGCTTTAATTGTCTTAATGAAAGTTATTGTTACCTGAAATATTTTACAGGCATACATTGTTTTAGCATGCTTTGCTTTATAGTGCTTTGCAGATACTGCATTTTTTCATGAACTGAATATTTTTGGCAATCCTGCATTCAGCAAGCCTATCATACAATTTTTCAACAGCATGTGCTCACTTCATGTCTCTGTCACATTTTGTTAATTCTTGTAATATTTCTGACTTTTTTCATTATTATTATATCTGTTATGGAGATCTGTGATCAGTGATCTTTGATGTTACTATTGTAATTTGTTTTGGGGCAGCATGTATCTTGCCTATATAAGATGGCAAACTTAATGATTAAATATGCTGTGTGTTTTGACAGCTCCATTGGCTGACCAATCTACAATCTCTCTCCCTCTCTTCAGACCTCCATATTCCCTAAGATACAACAATATTGAAATCTGGCCAGTTAATAGCCCTAAAATGGGTTCTAAAGTAATCAAGTGAAAGGAAGAGTCATATATCTTTCACTTTAAATAAAAACTTTGAAATGATTACGTTTAGTGAGGTAGGCATGCAAAGCCAAGATAAGCCAAAAGCTAGACCTCCCACGCCAAGTAGTAAGCCAAGTTATGAATGCAGAGCAGGACTCGAAGGAAATTAAAAGTGTTATTCTAGTGAATGCCCAAATGATAAGAAAGAAACAGCCTTATTGCTGATAGGGAGAAAGTTTTAGTGGTCTGGGTAGAAGATCAAAGCAGACCAATATTCTCTCAAGCCAAAACCTAATCCAGAGCAATGCCCTAAGTCTCTTCAATTCTATGAAGGCTGAGAAGGTTGAAGAAGAAGAAGGAGAAGAAAGAGAAAAAGGAGAAGAAGCAGAAGAAGAAGAAGAAGGAGAAGGAGAAAGAGAAGAAGAAGAAGAAGTAGAAGAAGGAGAACTTGAAGCTACCAGAGGTACCAGAGGTTGATTCATGATGTTTGAGGAACGAACCATCTACATAACATAAAAGTACAAAGTGAAGCTGCAGATGCTGATATTAAGCTGTAGCAAGTTATACAGAAAATCTAAGTAATATAACTGATGAAGCTGTAGAGAAGTCAATTCCTGTCTTCAAAGTTTCAAAAGTCAGATGGAATCTCTTGGGCTAAGGTAGCTAGTGACTTTACATTGAAGCCAATGTTCATTTGCCATTCAGCAAAACCTAAGATCCTTAAGAATTATGCTAAATCTGTTCTGCCTATGATCTGTGCATGAAGCAACAAACCCTAGATTAGATGGCAGCATGTCTGTTTACAACCTGATTTACTGAATATTTGAAGCCCAATGTTGAGACATACTGCTCAGAAAAAATGATTCCATTCAAAATATTACTGCTCATTGACTGCACCTCATCACCCAAGAGCTCTGATGGAGATGTAAAAAGAGACTGATGTTGTTTTCATGCCTGCTAACACAACATCCATTCTGTAGTACATGGATCAAGAGTCATTTCAACCTTCAACTCTTCTTATTGTTTAAGGAATATATGTCATAAGGTTATAGCTGCCAGAGACAGTGACTCCACTGATGGATCTAGGCAAAGTAAATCAAAATACTTCTGCAAAGGATTCACCATTCTGGATGTCATTAAGAATATTCATAATTCATGGAAGGAAGTCAAACTATCAACCTTAACAGGAATTTGCAAGAAGTTGATTCCAACCTTCATGGATGACTTTGAGGGGTTCAAGACGTCAGTGAAGGAAGTAACAGCAGATGTGGTGAAAAAAGAGAACTAGAATTAGAAGTTGAACCTGAGGATGTGGCTGAATTGCTGCAATCTCATGACAAAACTTTAATGACTGAGGAGTTACTTTGGGTGGATGAGCAAAAAAGTGATTTCTTGGGTTGGAATCTACTCCTGGTGAAGATGTTGTGAACATCATTGAAATGAAATGAAGGAATTCATAATATTACATAAACTTAGTTGATAAAGCAGCAGGGTTTGTAAGAATTGACTCTGATTTTGAAAGAAGTTCTACTATGGATGAAACACTCCCAAACAGCATGACCTGCTACAGAGAAATCTTTCTGAAAAGAATAGTCAATTGATGTAGCAAACATCATCGTTGTCTTATTTTAAGAAATTTCCAACCTTTGTCAACCACCACCTTGATCAGTCAGCAGTCATCAACATCGAGGCCGGACCTTCTGCCAGCCGAGTTTGCAATTTTCTGAAGGCTAAAATGGTTAGTAATTTTAAAAATAAAATTTTTAATGAAGTTATATATTGTTTTTTAGACATAATGCTATTGCACACTTAATAAACTAAAGCATAGTATAAATATAACTTGTATATGCAATGGAAAACCAAAAGATTTATGTGACTCACTCCTTGAGATATTTACTTTATTATGGTGGTCTGGAACTGAACCCACAACATTTCCAAGGTGTACTTGCATTTATTTGCTTTTTGTATACTTATATATCTCTATTTGAATAACTAATAAGTATTAAAGATCATTATTGATTTTTTCGTTATTTTTCATATATTACTCCCCTGTTTCCCGCATATCAGTAAATGGTAACACTCACTACACTGATGCTCAGGTTTAAAAGCTTGGGGCTAACATTTCTTCCTCTCTTTTTTTCATAAACCTCACATCCAATTATTTTATTTGTTAATCTTGTTGGTCTTTCTTCCAAAGCTCATTCTTCCACTTCTTACCTTGCCTAATTCTACCATTCTGGTCTGTAAACCATTATTATGTCTCCCTTCTTACCTGAAGTCACCTGCTTCCACTATTGATCCTTGTATTGGTCAGCTGCTGCCCTAATAACACAGAGTAGCAAAATTTAGTGGCTTAAAACAACAATCATTTATTTTCACTCACATGCCTACAAGTAGGAAAGGGGTCCGCTAACAAAGGCCAGGGTTTTCTATACCTGTCTTAAAGCTGTAGATTGGGTTCAGGTGTGCTCTATATGTCCGACATATGCCTTGGACCTGAGACCATCCAGGGCTTGATTTACTCATGACAGCAAAAATGCAAGACAACAATTCAACCACACATGCTCATTTTATCTCTTTGTGTCATGACTGCTAACATCCCACTGGCCAAAGCAAGGCACATGACTGAGCCCAGAGTCAAGAAATAGTGGATTCTATTCAACCTCTAATAAGAGAAACTACACAACCATATGGTAAAGACCACAAAATCAGGAAAACCTGAAGAATTGTGAACAATTGTTTAATATACCATACCTCTCATATATATGTGGTCTCTTTTTCACACAAAAACAAGAGCTATCTTTCTAAAATTGGATCACTTCCCAATGTGCTGAAAAATCTCTAATAGTTTCTCATGTCACTTAGAATACAAATCCATTTAACTTTCAATGGCTTACAAGGTCTATGTGGTTTGGTCCTTGGTTACCTCTCTCACCCCATTCACTGTTCTCTTTTACCTTTCTCATTCTGCTATAACCACTCCAGCATTCTGCTAACACAACATCCATTCTGAAGTACACATCCTCAAACATGCCAAGTATGTTTTTGCCTTAGCACATTTGTACTTGCTGTTTCTTCTGTCTGAAATTATTTTCCTTCAGATATTCACATGGCTTACATCCTCACTTCATCTATGTCTCAGAATCAATGTCACCTCCTTTAAGAGATCTTCCCTGTTCACACCTACTAAGAAACATGTCAACTCTGGTCACCCTCCATCAACTGACTTCTCTTGCTTTATTTTTTCATTACCCTACTATTATAATGCTACTTAGTATTATAATACACATTTATATAATACTTATAGCTACTTGAAATTATAGTACTTTTTATGTCTACTATGTTTTATTTGTAAAACATAAGCTCCATATAGGCAGAGCCCTTATCAAACCAGGTCCCTGCTGTATCTCTAGCACTTGGGATAGTGCTTACAGAGAGAAGAAATAGCAATAAGTATTTGTTGATTGAATGAATTAACTTCATTTATTTTGGGGTGGACTTATTGGGAGAAAAGCCCATGAAATCTACATAATAAGGAGATTGGTGAGAAGGGCTGGGAGCCCTGGAAGCTCTGCCAAAGATTTATCTAAATTGGGGTATTTAGATAGGGAAGGGCATTGGAATAGCTGGGAGTATAAAAGGACTGGGAAAAAAACCAAAAGTGACTTCCAAAATTGTGGTGGTTTATGAAACTCTAATCATATTCAAGGGGTCAAGTAGATCTGGAATAGCTTTTTAATTGTGTGTTAGCTGTGTTTGTTTGCTGTATATGTTAGGATGTACAGACACTGAGCCAGCTAGGACCTCAGGATATATTCAAATGCATATTTATTCATCAAATATTTAACGATGTCCTGCTAGGTTCCAGGTATTATGGGAGGAAATGGGTATAAGATGGTGAGCAAAGAGATATGATCCTTTTTCATGGAGCTGATAGTCTAGTGAGAGAGACATATAATCACATAATTAAACAAATATGTTACTGCAACTATGATAAGTGCTATAAAAGAAACTTGTATGATGCTCTAGGAGCATTCAGTAGTGAGTGAAGGAAGTTTCCATTAGGAAAAGACCTTTATACTTTACGAATTGATTCTATTAAAGAATCTACAGGAATTAACTAGGGAAAATGTAAGGTAGGTGAGAAGATTGGGGGCTGAAAGTACAGTATGAAAGGGTCATTGAAACAGAAGCTAATACATTCCACAGATGGGCATACTGAAAAAAGTCTATAAGTGTGAAATGGGGAAGGTGATGGGAATTACCCTAAGATGAGGCTATAGAGGTATATATGGGCTGAAGTATGATGAGTCCTGAGGACCATATAAAGCTTTTTCAATTGTATACTAAGATAAGTGATAAGCCATCATAGAATTTTAAAAAGAGCAGTGGCATAATTCGATATTCATTAAAATAAAAGGTGAATATTCTGCCAACAATATTTTATGAATTCAGGAGTCAAGGCAGTATATAGAAAGACAAGATAGGAGATTATTGCAATAGTTTATTAACTAGTGAATTAATTCAATTTTACAGTGACCAATGAATGAGAAAATGAGAGGGGACAATGAATGTGTTTCATGAGATGGCAGAACTAAGCTAGGAGTCAGAAAGGCAGTCTTGCATGACAAGTGAAGGCACTTGATCCTTGCCTAAGAGCAAAGACAGCTATTGACTGGTGTTAACCAAAGAAATGAGATAATCAAATTTATATGTTGGAAAGATTAGTTGCACTGCAGAAGAAGAAAAGGTTGGAAGAAAACATGAGTTGAGGCAGATAAACTTGTTAGGACAATATTGCACTGATCTTTGTGTCAGATAATTGGAGTATGAACTAGGTTCAATATGCTGGGCATGGAGAAAAGTGAAGATATCTAAATGACATTGGGGATTTTCAAATTGACTCTGGATTGAACTAATGTTGAACTAATCCAGAGTTGTTCTGGATCGAATATACCAGGTTGGGGTAGTGGTAGTGAGGGAGACAGGGAAACAAGGATGATTACCAGAATTCTGGATTGAATAGATTTTAGGAGGTAGTGCACTTACTGAGTCAAATAACACAGAAGAGGAGTAGCTGAGTAGCAATGAGTGATGGGGTAGATTTTGTATCTTTTGAATTGGAGATACCTTTGAGACATGCAAATAGGATATTCAATATATTGGTCTGAAAATCGAAAGACTGTACCTGGCTACAAATGTGCAAATATTTATGACATCTGAGTATAGTGGGTGAATGAAGCCTTGAATATAAATAAAGTTACCTAATAATATAAGAAATAGACTATTCCTTTGGGAATACCCACATTTAATAATAGATTAAAGAGCCTGGCCCTGAAAATACAGCAGAGAAAATGCAGCTAATGTGGTGTAATGAAAACTGGATAATATAGTGAAATCAAAACCAAGGAAAGATAACTAGAGAGAGCAAAAGTGTAGGGCTACTTAGAAACCAGTGTTACTTAGGAAACAGTTTGAAGAACCAAGTAATTTGAGAATTGAATAATGGCCACTGGGTTAGAAGGTGTAGAAATTAATGTTAACATTGGAAGAAATTGTTTCAATGGAGTGATTGGAGAAGCTGCTTGCTTAGTGAATGTAAGTTAAGTGAATGGAGATAATTTCTACTCAGTTAGTTTAGTAGTTGGCCAATGACTGGAGAGAGATTTCCTTAAAATCCTGGACCAATAATCACCCAACCTTTCCTGAGACCTTTGCATGCATGGTAGGGTGTTAGTTTAATACTCAGGCAGTCTTATTATAATTCCATTTTAGAATCCTCTTCCGGCTTGCCTCAAAGTCAAACGGAAGCAAGTGCTTAGAGCCTTTTTAGGTGTTTTTCAGGGAATGCACACAGCCCTGGCATATATGGAAACTTCTAGATTCCCAGAAATATGTTATAGATTTTCAAAGTCCCTTATGGACAACTCATTCTACAGCTTTTCCTTTTACATATTTTGACCAGTTTGTTGTTTGCCCCAACTCTTACCACCACCTCAGGCTGCTGTGATATTTAAAAAGTCACTGCTGACTACAATGCCCCAGGAAAAAGCTGATCACACTATGACCTGAGTCAGGTCAAATATAGGCAAGACTCGCAAGTGAAATTTTCCAGGAAACCATAGGACAGGTCAAATAATGACAGTTATCTAGGGAATGGACTTTGGAAGAGCTCCAACTGCATTTTGCTTCCTTCAGAGGTTTCCAGGCTGCTGATTTTTACTGCAACTGTGGACAGTTGGTCTGCAAAGACACCATAGAGCTAAGAAGAGGGGGTTGGGCTTAGGTCAAGTTAAAAGCACAAATTTTCTTATGGAGATTCAGCAGGTTTTCTTAAATAAATATTCCTTACATTGTTGCAAGCCTTTAGTGACTTTCCAGATTTTTGCAAATATAAATTTTGAAATTTTGCCTGTGTTCTTAATGTTTTTATGGAGGAGAGGACTTTTGAATGTTCTCATTCATCTTATCTCACTGCTTAAAAAAATTAATACAATCTTAATGTTTGTCCTTTGAGGGAAATTTTTTTATAAATAGGAAATCAAATGTTTACTGTGCTGGATATAGAGGCACACAATCTGTGCTTATACAGATATATTATATAGAATCTACAGTGTTTAAGTCATTTCCTTCACTTATCTTCTCAGAATCTCCAGTTCAAATTTGATTTCACTTCATTCCTATGGAACAGTGGCCACAGAAACAATCATCTTCTACTTCAGTTGTATTTTTGCTCTTGGATTGTATCACTTTGTGGTCATATAAACCTATGATGAGTTATGCACCATGCAAAATAAGATTGCGGTGGAATAACATAAATCAAAGAATATATAATATGTTAAAATTTTCATTTCTCATAACTGAAACCCTTTAGTTGCAATCTAATGAAAATACCAACACTGACTGTTTGTATCTAGATTTCTTTTCTTAAACAAGAATGATAGCGGTCAGAAAAAAATCCACTTTTCACTACTGAATCCATTGTTCTAGAGTTCTGTGAATTCTAAACATAATAATCACTTCCCTCCATGCCTAGAAATCATGCACTGCATTAATAGAAGCCAAGCCTGAAGCTATCACATTAAGTAGTAAATCGAATGACTTCAAGGGAGCCCATACCTTAGTCTCTATTAAATCAGTCTGCAGTAAAAAATTTTCTGTTTAGAGTAATCATCTACTCAAAACACGTGGCAGTGAAGGAATTATTTAATTTGGAGAGTTCTGCTAACAGAAGCAGAGTCACCAGCAGCCACTGGAAGAGCAAGTTCAAGGATGTGGTTTATAGGTGAGGCTCAAGTTCAGCTTGAACAGGACTTGCAGGTCTGCATGTGGATTGGCCTGCAACAAGTTAGCATATTACCCACTTAGAATATTTTTAATAACCTTTTTCAACTTCAAAACCCATAAGAATGCTTTTGAGTTCACAGTAATAAACCCTAAATACATTTAAATCTTTAGTGTATTTCACAGACCTTCTCACTTCTTCCTCATGACTTCAACAACCTCAGACTTCCTACCATACAAGTGCAGGGGTAAAGCAGTCTTTTTATCTCACTGCTTATACAAAGGGTTAGCAATTTCAGCATCAAATTCTGAAACTATACACTAAGCACACTGAATTAAATCAGTCCAATCTAGAACCTGGTTTATTTTTTGGAATCAGAATATTCCAAATAATAAATAATTCTTCAATGAAAATGTTATTTCTGCCACCTGGGGACATGAAGAAAATGAAGCACACCATAATTACATTATTTTATACCCAGCAATCTGGCTTTTAGCAACCAAATGTGTGGGTCATTATTCTTAGAACTGAAAAGAAAACATTTTTTTTTTTTTTTTTTAACATGGGCAGGCACCGGGAATCGAACCCGGGTCCTCTGGCATGGCAGGCAAGCATCCTTGCCTGCTGAGCCACCATGGCCCGCCCCAAAAAAAACATTTTAATAAAATATCATGGGATTATTTAATGCTTTAAAAAAATGTTTAAGGGAAAACCTTTAATCTGCTTTTTAGAAAAGCAGGCCTTCCAAAGTTCTTCACTTGAAAGTGAAAAATCACCCACAGTTGGGGAGTGGATAGAGTCTATCTTCAAATTAAGATGAACTTCCCATTTCACATGTGCTCTTGTCAACATCTAGATGCTGAATAGACACATTTGTAACACAGTTAAAGACACAGTTTTGTGCATTTGTATGTTGTATAGTGGGGTCACATTTCATTACTTTTCCATGTGAGTATCCCATTATCACAGCACCACTTGTAGAAATTTTGTTTGTTTGTTTTTGGGAAGTGCATGGACCAGAAATCAAATCTGGGTCTCCCACACGGCAGGGGAGAATTCTACCACTGAACTACCCTTGTACCTTCCACAGCTGGAATTTTGATCCTGAATGATAAAAGTTTCCTTTACAGTTATGGTGTGCCTTTTCATGATATCTATCACCATGTCTGTTCTCTGTAAAATGTCGTGTGGCATATATGTTAAATAGCTATTCCACAAAGCACTATGGACATAGAAAATGCTCCATAGGTTGTCATTAGACACTTATCATATTGGTTTTTGAAAGTGTTTGCTTTTTGACTTTAAAAACAATTTTTTTTTGGTAGCCACAAAAACTAAATAGAATCTTGGGCTAGAGAGCCACCTGTTTTTATTCATATATGCACCCACCACTTTTTTTGCTCATTCATCCATTCATCGATTTTTAATTTTTTTGATGACTGATTTAGTCATGAGTATGCAAGTTATTATTATCACTAGCTAATTGCTGGTATAAAAATAGCTAACAAAATAGGAGCACAGATGCCAAAGAAGCACACATCCATCTCACCTAATCTGGGCCAAAAATATAAGGTTTCACAGAGGACATCTGGACCTGCAACTGAAGGAAAGGTTGGTATTTTATAGACAAAAGGAATGAAGGAAATGGCATAATGTTTTTGTAGAGGGAAAGTATTCTCAAATTCAAGAGAGTGATTTATACATTTGACACATGAGAAGAAGTCCAGAATTGGAATATAGAGAGATAAAGTCGTATAATTCACTGGAGACTTGATCATGGTGGATCTTTAATTCATAACAAACGCTACAATTTTTTTTCCCTAAGGACAATGGGTCTCCAATGGAAATTTTGAAACTTGAGACTAACATGAACAAAAAAAATTTATAGGCTATCACTTTCTGTGGAGGAAGGTAAGAGCTTATATACAATCAGTTAGAATTCTGTTACAGTCATCTAGGGGAAGAGATTATGTACTAAAACAGTGATCAGTTATTTACCCAATAGTAAAGACCAGGAATGGGGAAAAGTGGGTAATTGGAACGACTCATGGCTGTTAAGAATTCATTCCTTTCTTAGGCTATTCCCATCAATTTGATAGAAATGCATCTAGTGGGCTTTCCCTTTTTATAAACTTTTTAAACCATTATAATTAATTTCTTAGTGGTAATAAAAAGTGGAGTAAAAAAGAGCTGGTGGTGAAGGAGATACCCCAGGTCAGTTCTGTAATGCCTTCCAGCAAATCACTTACCCTTTTGGAATAGTTCTTCCTCAGTTACCTAGCGCAGATCCACAATATCCAGCAGGACTAATACGTCACAAATTACCTGATAAGCTACAAATACAAATACCACTATTATTAGCAGAAAGTAATGTCTAGTAGGTAAGCAGCAATAAGTATGCATCTGGTGGTAGGCAGGAGTGTAGAAAAGAGGAATAAATTATTCTTAAAGACACATTTACAAAAGGGCAGTTTAATAATCCAGTACACATTCTGAGTTACAGTCTGTTGACTGTTTAACCTTTTTGTCACATCAAACATGTGGAGAAACATCATTAGCTGGTGCAAACAAATTTGAAGTCTGGCTTTGCAACTATAATACTAATGTGTCTTTCTATTACATATTATGTAATAATATCACAGCATTTCCTTCCCCTCCTGTGAAGGCTACCAGAAAGCTGACCTAGCATTGTGTAGCTGCTGTATCCACATTATATATATTTAAAAATATAGATAGATAGATAGATAGATAGATAAATTTATATATATATATATATATATATATATATATATGCTCTATATCATGCATACCATTTTCAAGGCCAAGAAAATGCAACTGCAATGGCTCAAGTGACCCACAGTTAATGCTCATGCTACTCATATTTCTGTTTATTGGCAACATTCATGGATCATTGAAACTGACAAAATAAATTGCAATTGCCTTTGAGTTAAATGAGAACAATTTTCTGGTATATGTCCATGTATTCTGGATCCCAGATAGGAAATAAACAAAATAATTAAGAATTGACTTTGAATCTTTTCATTTAAATTGCTCTTTGCTGCACAAATAATTCTAAATGGCCACATACAAATATCCTTCTATTATTTGAGGAGATGAAATCATTGGAGTGTTCTTCAGGATTCCACAAACTAATCTATTGGCTAGATTTCAAAAATAACAATTATTTAGATATGGAACATGAGCTTGTGCAAGAGAGACCCCCTTTATTTTACTATCCAAAAGTGTATTTCCTTCTTAAAAGAGCTCTAGGCATTTGCTTTGTCCAGCAAATCTACCAGGCACAAGCTAAGGGCAGATAAGCCTTTGATCCTAAAATTGCACCCATTAATATCACTGGCGGTGAGTGTAAAAGAGTTGTGCCCTGTGTTTGCTTTTCTTTCCCTGCTTGACTTTGCTCCATTATTCATGGTCACCTTTAGTCCATCTGGCAACACTTTTCCTTTTAATTCCTAGCTCCACACACACATATGATATCACCCCTAAGGCTGAAGATGTTTGATTAACACTTTCTAGGGCAAAAAAAAGAAAAAGCCGTAATTGAAGCTGTTTGGTAGATTCTCTCTGTCTTGTCTCCTGACCACCCTGTTCTGTGACAAGTTGCATGTACGGCAATGCCGTTGAATCTGTTCTCTTTTGTGCTGATTTGACTTGTTATCCTTAAATGTAATTTCTGGTTTTAGTCTTTTTAATTTGCATGGGAATTTTCTCTAAATAATCAGAGCAGTTTAGCTAGGCTTTATATAAAGCTGAATCTAGCCAGGAAATGGTATAATGTAGATTTATGGGAATAATTCTGGAACATGAATTTTGGTAATATTTCATTAAGCTGCATACTAGCAGTATTTGTGGGGTTGATTAACTGAGTTAATTTAAATCTTTCATTGTAGAGTTTATTGTTAAAGGTTTCTTTTGTTTGTTTAAGAAGTGATAATAATCTACTTTTCTGCCATAGTAAGTATATTAGAATGGCACACTTTCTCATCAGTGAAGACCTTGCCTCTGTTTAATGATCTTAAAATTTCAGCTAGTTATGTAGATCTATATAGATAGGCTAGAATGGCCAGATGCACATTTCTGGACCTCCAACACAAACTGACAGGTAGGATTCCTCAGTGTGATTATTTTCTTTACGTTTGCTATTCACATTATTACCATGAAAATCTTTATATAAATGCCATTTTGTCCTCTTTGCAAAAACACTCAGAAGAATCTTATTCTTCTGAAAATAACAAAATTACTTTGTTATTTCTGTGGCATGATTTGAGGGGTATATAGAGGATTCCACTGCTGTAGTAAGTCAATACCCACTTTTTCTAGCACCTTTGTCATTAGAAATTCATTTCCACGTCCTTTAACTGTATTCATTTCTCCTTTCTTCTTAGACATGCAGATAGTTTTCTAGAAGAAATAAGGGAGAGTAAACTGTTTTACAATAGATGTAAATGACCTGTATCAATTTTCTTTATCAAAGTAGAAATGGAGCAGTTAGAATTTGGGGCTTTCCTGTTATGATGGTTGAGAACTGAAATGGAGAGGAATTAAAGTGTCCCCAAAACACATTTAATCTACTCTACAGCTTTTCCTGGTACCAGCCTGATTCCAACTCTCCATTACCTTTTCATAACATGAGCGATTGTCATTTAGACCCACTGGCAGTCATTGTGGTCTGTACTCAAGTTAATTTTCTTTCCCCCAATAAGGGAGTTTACCCTCAGCTTTTTTTCAGCTTTTGAATCTTCCTGGTATTATCACCAGTCCACCCACTGAAGATTTAATAGCTTCCTCAATTAACCTATCATCCTAAAATTGAACACAATCCTGTTCTGCATTACTCTTGTTTCATTTCAGAGCATATTTATAGCTAAGACCATTGTGCCAGGGGTCCTCAAGCAATCCTGCCTCAGCAGGCGGAGAGGGCTTCTTGGCTGCTTGCCATGAGACAATATTTCCTTCAACAGCGAACACATGGGCTTAACAAACTGGACCTATGAGTCCAAGCAACTGTAAAGCCTGGGGCATTCTATTTCCAGGAAATAATTTATATAATTGGAAGTTAACAGAATTAGAAAGAAGCATAACATTTCTTCAGTGCATCTATCTTTTACTGTCAAATTTTGTTTGCTTGCGACTCTGTAATGTTTCTGCTAGTGAATAGAAGAATTCCACTTCTTCATGCACCAAATGATAAAGAAAAAAGTCTAATTAGATGTTATCATTGTCAGTCTTAGAAATGAAAAAAAGAAGCAAGGCACTGCAAAAGAAAACAAGGTGACAAAGGCATGGCCTTTGAGGTTGGATGTGGCTGGTTTGCTAGGGCTTTGGGAATTGTTACAAAGAGAATTCCTCCCTGACGATGTCTGAAAACCTGGAGGTGATGTTTGATTTATCTTTAACGTTATCACAAATAGAAAATGAAGGGGTTTGGTTGACAAGTCCCTTAGATTGATGTCTGTTGCTTGGAACCTTCTTTTAATTGTATTATTTAAAAATAATTAATTTGGGGCCTATTCAAGATAAGAAAGTCCTCCCTGAACTTTGGGAAAATCCTAAAATAATTATTTTGCACTGAATACATTTACTGTACATTTTTGCAACACCTTTCTTTTACTTTTGTATTTTCATCCAAACTATATGCTACTCTATTTATGAATTCACACTACATCCTTACATCTCTCCAGTATGATCAGTTTCACCTCTAGAGAGTTAATTATTAGCAGTTTTGCCACAGAGCCTCTCTGAGGATATTTATTATGAGTCATAAGGTAAACTCACCTGCCCTCTTCTCAGAGAATCTATGAAATATTCTCCTTCCAGTTCACACTTTTGGGAAATTAAAGTCCAAATAGCCACAGCCATAGTATTAATCTCTACATTATTGGATTTGTATGTTAATTTTTCTGTATGGGCATATGATATTACTATTAGTCTAAGAGAATCACAAAGCTGACATTTTATTGGTTTTGAGATTGAAAATGGATCCGTGTCAAATAATCACTTAGATGGGTTGAGCAAAAAGACAGCACACATTCTCTCCTGGTATAAGATGTTTAGTGGCTTCCCTGTTGCCTCTTGAATAAAGATGACTTCCAGGAAAACACAAAGGCTCTATATCATAATATGGCCCCTTGTATTTTTTCAGTTCTCAGATTTTTCACCCTTATATACCCTACAGTAGAGCCAAACAGGATTTATCATCATTTACAAATATCCCCAGCTTTTCTAACCTTCATTATCCTTGCACTCACTGCTTTACCATCTGGAATGTCCTACATCAATAAAGAGATAAATGTGCCTTTAAATGTGCCCCAAATACTACTACTAGATTAAATAAGGCCTAATCTCTTCCTAATGTGGACACCCATAAAACATGTTTTGTATCTCTGTAATTACACATTCATAATGTTTTATATTTATAATCATTTGTGTTATTATTTCATACCTCTTCTAGTATGTAATATTTCTTAAAAGCCATAATGACCTTTATCAGCTCTGTATACATTGTAGACCTAGCATGTGTGGGTAAATGTACATATGTGTATACGTATATTTGATATAATAAGATGGTTGATAAATTTAACTGAGGGATGAATAAAATGGAAATGATAAAATGCATATCTTTAAGAGGAAATGAAAAACAGAAATTGTACATCACCATGACTAACAAAATTGGTTCACAACATTAGTTGTTAGCTCAAGTTTGGAAGAAATCAAGGGTTGAGTTTATTTAAAAGCTAAGTCCTGTACATGGGTAACAAATATTTATTTGTGTGCATCCTACTATACTTTTCACAACTATATATAAATATTGATGGATGCATTCATATGTAGATACATGCATGCATATATTATTTTTACTAAATTTAAATCATGTATATACACAGATTTGCAATTTTTTTCCTTTTAATAATTTAATGGATATTCTTCCATATTAGTAAAAAAAAGAGCTATGTATTCTTCTTAATGGCTGCATCGTATTCCATAATTTGTGGTTTGCCATAATTTATTCATGGACATTTAGCATGCTTCAGTTTTTTGCTGTTACAAATTATACTGATATGAATATTCTTGTATGTAGGTATCAATATTCTCAAATTTTATTTAATTGGTATTGTTTCTTAGATGTAGAGCAATTAAATTGATAGGTATATACAATTGCAATATTAATATATCGTGTTAAATTAATTTCCATGAAACCTTTAATTGTAATTAATAGTACCTGTTTGCCACTGCTAATCAATATTATTATTGGAAACGTTTTAAATTTTATTTCATATCTAATGGTTAAAATATTCTATAGCATTTTAATTAGTATTCATTATCAATTAAAATGCCTATAATGTAGTAATTCTGGGCATACATATTTCCATCTCCCCACACCTTTTAACAGACCACAGTAATATTCTTTCTACCTTTGGAGTTATTTCTTCACTATTTTGACAGTGTCCATGAGCAGGGCTTTATAGTTTCTTATCTAATGAATAGATTCTAGTTTCTTAACGAATGAAGCAATAATGCTTTTAAATAATCAGTGATATGAGAACTTGTCCATTCTCTCTTTAAAGAGATAGTGGGGGTAGGGCAGGGTGCTTACATTTTATTTCTCTCATAGCTCAGAGTCCAAAGAATAGTTCTGCATAAATGATTTCCATGAAATAGAAGGCTTATTTACCTAACTAACTTAGAGAATGGTCTCTTTGAGTATTATTATTATTCTAATCTAACCATCTCTTCTAATTGGTCAAGATATATAAGAAAATAAGTGATTAATAAGTATAATTTCCAGGTTGCACTCTTATGTATATATATCTAAAACACACTTCTATATTAAATAAAAAATAAATTTGTAAAATTTGTAAAATTTATTTTTGTAAAATTTTATGTCCATTTCTCAATGTTGCAATTATTTCATGATATATATGAAGTTTATCTATATATATGTAAAGCAATACAAACTTTCAGTGTTGTTTCAATAGCTCTACATAATTTAGAGAGTAATTATATCTATTTCCAGTATTTATGCATAAGTACATTAAATCTTGGCAACCACATTATATATCACTAATAGCCTCCAATTAATTTTCTTTTAATCTATCTTCTTCTGTGCTCTGCATCTCAGAGTCAATAACTCTTTCCTCCCACATCAACTCTTTCCTCCCTGTCAACTTTCTTGTGTACAAGTAATTTTAAATGAAATCCTGTTTATCGTCACATGCTTGGTTTCATATACCCTTGCTGACACAAGGATTATTAGACTTTATTTTCAGTGGATAAAGAAAAGAAAAATCCTTTGAATGGCTGCCTATGAGAAAATCAGCCTTGTGCTCACACTAGTTTTTATTCTTTAAAAGTTGTGTAACTGAAATCTCCTGAACTGTTAGTCCTAGTTCCTCTTTCTTGCTACAGCTGAAAGAATAGTTTTTAGAGTTATTTTTATAGAACATGATTGTAGATAGGATGCATTTTATGAGAAGAACCAAGGTTATAGTCAGGGATGGTAGCAATCTGCTCTCCCAAGTGCCCAGCCAGTGAATGGAGCGGCTGTGATATGCGTGCAGGCTGGCTGAACAGAAGCATTCTAGTTGCGTGTATTAGTGTAATTTAAAAATTAGTCATGGTTAAAATGTGAAAAACCCAGTTAAAATCGATGAGTTGTTTTGTAAACATATGATAAAGAATCTCCAAAGTAACATGTTTTCACTAAATGGGATCCACTCTATTTTCCCTCCAGTGGGTCATATATATATTCTAAGTTACTAAGATTTATCAAGCAAGGCTAAATTATTCTTTTCATCTAAAAGCCTCATCCATTAGTCTCTAATACCTGTAATTACATTAGAAAATATGCAAGTGGGAGAAAAGACTCCTAGTTGGAGTTGTTAGACTTAGTATTTCTAGAAAATCTAGGTTATGTAATTAATATATGAAGGAAACCCCAGAAGCTTCTGACCAGCATATATGAATTTAAAAAGACAACAACATATAATCCATCTTTGAGAAGAAAGTCTTTGATTGCCTACAGATGAAAAACACCACGGGTCTTACTTTCGCCGTTAGAATTCTGACTTTCTTATTCTGATTTTTAAATTTCATCCTAAACCTTTCTTTTTTTTTTTTTCCAGGAATTTTGCCTTCTATTCGAATAGGCCAAATTCTTTTCATATCACATATAAGATACAAATAAGCAGCTGAACTTTAATCAAGTAATATTTTGCTTCTTTTTTCCTATAACTGTATTTTACATGTTGGAGATTCTTTTTATTGTTATGTAATTTTGGCATGCCATTTTGAAATAAATGGTCTATTTGGCCATTTTAAGAGATGCTGTATACTCTTTCGCTTTTTGTCTTAACTTTACATATACACTGGAAAGTGGAGAGTTCTTCCATTTGGCAATTATTAACATTTGGTCTTGTACCCAATATTGGAATTAACGTACATCAGAGAACTGTGTAATCCAAATGCGTATTATAGAATATATGATGATACAAAAATTACAACAATGAATTTTCAGATATTTATTGTGTGCCTACTTTTTTCTATTTATCCACACAGGTCACTTCTCCTGGCCTTCTCTTCTTCTGCCCACCTCTTTAATGGTTGCATTCCCTTGGTTTCTTTCACCATCTATTCTACCCTTCTACACTTACTCTCTGCTTATACTCTGAGGGTTTACTTTCTTTGACGGACTGCCCCATAGCTTCCATTTGTCTGTTAACTCCTTAAGCCTTCATGCAAATCCTTGTAAGCCATTCATATCACCTTTTGCATGGTACAACTTCTTATGAATGGTGTGTTATGAAGTTGCACCCATATTCCTTCCAGGCTCATGACATTGGACCAGGTGCTTGCCCTGCTCTTATGGGCAACCTCAACATAATCCAGCAGGTTTCCTACCTTTAGAAATCTCTGAATAAGAAATTGGGCAAGATTCTGTGTTCAAACATGTCTCCAAACTGCTCCTCTATGCCTTTAGATCACTTTTTCAAGAATTCTCTCCTGATGTTCTATTTTAGTGGCGTTATGAGTGGAGTGTGGCTTCTACAGCTTGATATTCAGCCTGAGAAAGAGAGCAGTGTTGATCTTTTCTTCTTGCCGGTATCTGAAATGTTTATGAGTGACACTTTTCAAGTTATCTTCCTATGCTATCATATACTTTAGAAAGAAGAAAGAAAGGGAAGAAAAAAGATTGTCTTCATACTGTTGTATTCTTCTGAGACCGAAACTTCACACACTCTACAGTCCTACTCTTAGGTTAACTGAATGAGTTGAGGTGAAGAAGAAGGGTTTGTTTCTGTTCCATTGCATCCCAGAAATCCCTGAACTAAGGTGTCTGTCCTCCAGATCTGAACCTATGCTTAGCATGTGGGGGATATTTGGAGTCTTTCAAAATTAATTTTGGGCTGAAATTCTGGTATGAGAGGAATATTCCATTTGACTCATCTTATAGATAGTACAACAGCCTTTCATGCATAATCAGAATCCTCATGTCATAGACACCTGACTCTGTAAGTTTCTCAGTCAGGACACATTGTCATAGTCCATTTCTCAGAGGTGGGTTTGAATACTATTTGTAGTTCAATACAGATGATCCAGGTACTTTGGGCGGCTTCTACTACTTTCAAACTAGCATAGTTATGGACATCTATTGTGTCCAAGAAGAATAAGGTGCTACTCAGAGAAATGCTGGTGCACATACTCAGTCCTCCTTCAGATTCCATTCTTTTTTACATATGGTGCCTGTTGCCCACAATGTACCTAGTAGTAGCATTTAATAACTATACGCATTCATATAAAGAAGGCGTATTTTCCTAATTCAGAAGTTCCTGAATGTAAACATTTCAATCTTGACAAAGACTTGAATTCTTCATTACCTCACAAACAACGATTTCTTTTTCTTAAAAAAAAAAAAAACTAGTTTCCTTGTTTTGCAGTGAAGCTAGTGCCTGAGATGCCAGGAGCTCGTCTGTGGCTTTCGTTTTTTCATTTTGTTATTACATGGTTCATGGAGCAGAGAAAATTCTGAAAATAAAAGAATTTTAGATCCTATACCAAGATGCTTAACTGAATATGAAATATACAATGAAGCCTAGAAAAATTCATTGTTGGAAATGTCCCTTTTGCTGTGGTTGGTGGTTATGGGGGGTTTCTTTAATAAACTACTCAAAACTTTTTCTCCACCCATGACAGTCTGAACGTTACACAGACTTTACTAATGATGCTCTCCCTGCCTATTAGTATTCCACATTCTAAGGCAATGAATTGTAAAATCCAGTACTAAAATTATCATTTAAAAGGCCAAGAGAGAGGTGAAGGGTGGTCATTAAAGGCTTACAGTTAGAGAAAACTATGGTATCATTTTTTTATTAGACAATGTTAGGCAATAGCCAGAGAGTAAGAGGGAATGCTGGCAAAATATAAAAAACACTAAATTAAATAGAAAGACGTTGAAAAAGTGTAGTACAAAGGGGGAAGCAAACAAGGGAGGAATGAATAAAGAAAAGGGGTGAGTGCAAAAAAGAATAGTTTAAAAATGGAAGAGAGGAAAAAGTAGAGAAAGGCGAAAAATAAATGGTAGAAACAGAGAGGAAAACAAAGGAAGCAGAAAAGAAGGAAAGAATAAACAACTGGAGTTCTCAAATCCAAGGAAGATTTCAATGAGCTAAATAAACATGGAAGAATGATAATTCAATCATTTTATTTGCATTTATGTCAAAACTGATTTAACTCGATGTCATTTCACAACATGAAAATAAGTTATTTAATTATACTTTTATGATGACATATTTTTTCAATTTTCCTGATTCTGTATTTTATTTGAGGATATGTGTGTGTGTGTGTATATATGTGTGTATATATATATGTATATGCATTTATTTGTTGATTTATGACTATCTCCATTAGTAATGTTGAGTTATGTGTTTTATTTGACACAGGTGATTATTAATTGGTATTTTTTCAGGACATTAATGTGGAAGAAAAAAGGAGGATTAACATTCATTTCATTTCCACAATTTGAGGTTTTGAAAAGAGGGATCTGCCCGATTTTAAACAATGACATGATCAATCATATTTTCTCAAGAGAGTAAACCCTCTACTATTAAGTTTTACTTTTCTATCAGGAAGAACTGTCTGTAACTTGTATTATATTAACAGATAGCCAAATGCAAAAAGTAATCATGAGAGCAGAGATCCCACTGGAGAAACAGAAATGATTTATTTCAGTGGAGACTTGTGGCATTATTTTATAATAGCTGTGATCTAGAGTTTAAATAATTTCACAAATAAGATGTAAGGCATCTATATAATGAACAAAGCAGAGCAAGTTTCTAATGATCAGGAAAAGTGCTGCAGATTTTCTACGATCAGTTATAGGATCCATTTAATTATTTCTTTATGTAATTAACACTTGCTAATGACTTAGGATCAATGTGATTAATGGGGCATTCTCTCTGCAAATTTGTTTTCTGTGCTGCAGGATGAAATACTGAGCCTCAATGGTGAAAAAAATAATTAAAGCAAGAACAATGAGTGTACAAAGAATAAAAGCAACATCTGTCAAAACAGCTCTAGAGCAAGTCCGAAAGGACCTCAGCTCTCTTTCTGGATGCTGCATCTGACAAGGAACAAGGGAGGAAAGCTTTGCCCACACTCACTGGAGATTTTAATTTATTTCAACGGAAGTTTTTCCAAGATCACTGGTTTGTAAAATGTGTCCAAAACTGAGCCCCAGGAGCACTTCCAAAGAACAACATATCATTTTCCCCTTTGCCAATCTGTTCTCCTATCATGAAATTCATACATTGTAACTATCTCTCTTACCTTAGAACAGACCCTCCCCCAAAGAAATTTAAAAAAAGAAAACAGAAAAGAAGCCAAGCCATCCTATCTTAGCATTGAACATTGTAAGCAAGGTAAATATATATATATAAATATTTATATATATATATATATACACATTCTTTAATAAACTATTCAAAAGTTTTTCTATATATATAGAAAAGTTTTATATATATATATTTATATATATATATATATTCATATATATATATATTTATATATATATATATATATATATATATATATATGGTTATCCAAAAAGCCCAAAAAGGCATATACACATCGGGAAAAATGTACGTGTCAAACCAGATGGATGGATTCCTCCTGGTGCCCATGTAGGAGATGGTGTATCTGTTACAGCAATGTGTCTGCCATCAGGCTTGGTAAACAAAAGGGATATAAATTTGAAATTTGAATTCTGCCTCCCAGACACCTGGGTCCTCTATGAATTAGCAAGTATGGGTTGAGATGAAGAGGGATGTTTGCCCAGATCTCTTTCCTGTCTCAGCTACGAGAACCAGCTGTCATAGCCACACTACAGAGCTGCCTGTTCCCATCGGACCAGTTGGGGAGGCTGTCAGGCACAAGGAAGAAGCATGAAAACAGAAACAATTTTTGTTTTCTACTTCCATCCTAGGCCCTGAGATGATGGCAGGGAATGGATTTATGCCTGCTGGTTTGGCACAGACCTCTTCACTGAGTCCCATGTTAACTTTGCCTGCTTTTTCCCCTGTCTCTAAATGTATCTCTGAATCAACAAACTACTAGCATTTTATTTGAACAAAGGAAATTGGTAAAATAAAGCAAACTAGTGATTTGAGCAAATTATATTATTCATTTGTAAACACTTGAAAAACGAGGAGCTCCCAGGCCAAAGGAAAGCAGCACAGAAATGCAGCCTGCTGTTTCCTTACCGACTTGCTGTCTCCCTGACGACCTCCAGTGAGCTGGCCGAAATCCTAGATCAAGAGGAATCAAGAAGAAGAGAAAGTAAGGAACTTCCAAGCTTAGGTCTTTGGCACTGGCTCTGAAATTAAGGCCCAGATGCAGCAGCCTCCCAATGCCTTAGGGATCTACATGCCTGCAAGTTCTTGCTCAATCTCTCTCTCTCTCTCTCTTTCTCTTTTTCTTTTTTGGCATGGGCACGCACCAAAAATCGAAACCGGATGTGGTTTGAAAGGATGTATGTCCCCTAGAAAAGCCATGTTTTAATCTAAATTCCATTTCATAAAGGCAGAATAATCCCTATTCAATACTTTTGTTTGAAACCGTAATCAGATCATATCCCTGGACATGTGATTTGATCGAGTGGTTGTTAACCTGGATTAGGTGACAACATGTCTCCACCCATTTGGGTGGGTCTTGATAAGCTTCTGGAGTCCTATAAAAAAGGAAACATTTGGGAGAAGGGAGATTCAAAGAGAGCAGAAAATGCTGCAGCACCACAAAGCAGAGTCCACGAGCCAGTGACCTTTAGAGATGAACAAGGAAAACGCCTCCCGGGGAGCTTAATGAAACTGGAAGCCAGGAGAGAAAGCTAGCATGTTCACCATATGCCCTTCCAGCTGAGAGAGAAGCCCTGACTGTGTTCACCATGTGCCTTCTCACTTGTGAGAGAAACCCTGAACTTCATCGGCCTTCTTGAATCAGAGTATCTTTCCTTGGATGCCTGTGATTGAACATTTCTATAGACTTGTTTAACTGGGACATTTTCATGGCCTTAAAACTGTAAACTAGCAACTCATTAAATACCCTTTTTTAAAAGTCATTCTGTTTCTGGTATATTGCATTCCGGCAGCTAGCAAACTAGAACACCAGATCTCTGGCATAGCAGACGAGAAGTCTGTCACTGCGCCACCATTGCCCGCCCAGCTCAGTATCTTTTTTAGGAACAATGGTCAGAAAACACGTTTAATACATAGTCAATTCTTTCTCCATGAGGATACATGAGACTGTAATTAAGGGTGGGGAAATATTTGTAAAAGGGTTAAAGGTGATACAGTGTGAGTTAAGAAAAATAAACTTGCAGGAACAGGATATTTTGATTTGGGAATACAGGAACCAAAGAATTTGATGTTTAGATATAACTTTGCTGTCTGTGGTTTGATTTCATGGATGGTACAAAGTGGACTAGGCTTCAGCAGTGCTAATAAGAAGCAAGGACAAGCTAAGTGAAGGTAAAATAAAGGCTCAGCAAGTAGCTCAGCTGTTGTTTTTACAACAAATTCCTGAAGAGATCACCCTTCCTGACAAGTCTACTCTAAAGACCAGTAAAATATCTTAGGAGTGAGAAGAACTTTAGTGACTTTTTTTTAATTTAATTACCTGGCTCCTTTAGGATAGTGCTTTCACTTAGCAAATATTTCTCTTTGGTAAAGTCTCTTTTCTTCTCTACTTTTATACATACTTATTACTGGTTTGGGGGGTTTTCTGTTTTAAAAGTAAAAAAGAATGACACATGACATGAAACAGTAAAGAAAATAGAAGATAGACAAGTTCTGAGTGCTTTCTCTTGCTTCCTCCTTTATCCTGGTGCCACCATAAAATTCACAGTTTAAAGACTTGCCCTGGACACATATAGCATAGCACCTACTCTATCACTGTCCCACAAAATTTGATATTCATTATTTAATTAAACCTATAGTCAGATGAATGGATGTGTTTTGAACTAAAGTATCCCTGGCTTTCAATTTAGGTTTTGCTTCTTTCTAGCTGTTTCTTTCTGTGTGACCTTGGGCATATTATATAACGTTTCTGGGTCTCAACTAGCTCAACTATAAAATACATTTCATTGTTTTGCTGCAAGGGTTAAATGAAATTATGTACAGATGATTTTTACTCCAGTCCTTGACACATAATAAGTTGGGCAAAGCTCAAAATGTATTAATTTTGGTGCCGAATATTATAGACATAGTAAGCATGCATTTTTGTCTTCATTATATAGATATAAATATTGAAGTTTTATGGAGTTTACATAATTTGTCCAAAGTCATAGAACTAATAAAATACAGAACTGAAATCTGAACCTTAATCTGCAGGCTTAACCACTCAATTATTTCTCCCCTTAAGTTCCCTGAACTTCTGCTGTGTAATAGGGATGATGCTAGCTATCTCCAGCATTACAAAGTAAATAATGACATGAACCTCGATGTCTAAAGGAGCTTATATCCTCTGCCGCATTCCTCTAAGTACTTTGACCACTGATACTGAGATGTATATTTACATTTTCATTCTTACCATAAATGTATACAGCAATGTTTTTTTAAGAATGTAATATAATCATATTTTTATTTTTCATTACTTATTTATTTTTGCTTTTATGAAAGAGTGTGCCCTGAGGTATTAGGTGAATTGATTCTGGGCATTGTATTTTAAAGTATGGAGTCACCTTACAAGTGCTTAGAGTTCTACAGTAATATTTCTTTTGTTTTTGCGGGATATTTTATTGAATTGATATCTTCAAGGATGCATTTATGCTGTGGGCCAACACTATGCACAATTATTATTTGCTTTAAGAAAAGCCAGACAGTTATCTAAAGAGAATGGGTGAAAAAGAAAAACTTCCCTATTATTAAATATTAAAAGCATAAAAATTCCAGCAATATTATAATGAACAAATTAAAGGAAGGCAACTGAGAATTAAAACTGCAAGTCTGCTATTAATAAATTCCAAAAGAAATTGCAATGGTCTCAGCACACTGAGCAATGAAACATAATGCAATTGCTTCATTCTCAAGGCACAATGAGTTAAGAGGAGCTCTGACCCAAAGTTATAAAAACAGCTGTTTGTTATTTTATTTTTCCTTTTTGAAGAAAGTAAAAAAAAAAAAAAAACATAACTTTGTACTGACATTGCAATGCCTGCCTTTACGGGCTGAAACTTAAGGAGAATTATATTTGATACTGTACAATAGTCTATTTATTAGCAAATTTGGGGTCACACACATAGCACAATACCAATTTCAGTACTGAACAAGATTTCAGATAATTTAGCACTTAAAAAACAATGGACAACTGTTCTTCAGTAAGCTTAACAATTCAGGAAGAATGTTTGGGGAAATATTGGGCTTCAGCAGTCATGCAGAGTTGGAATGCAAGTGTAATTGAAGTTTTTAAAATAAAGATAATATTCAATCTTTTAAAATTCACTTAAAAAACTAAAATGAGACTAATTTCTGTACCTTATCATTAGTAAAAATAAGCCTGCAATGTTCCACTATAGATTGTGCTTCACCCATATATGAAGAGTCCATGGGAGAGAACCACTTGGCAATAAGAAGCATTGTTCTTATGAACACCTCTAAGTGCTCTGACAAATATCTGTACAGGAAAGTAGGGGGACACAAATGTGGAGGCATCATTACTTCCAAAGATAGTTAGGAGAGGCTTTAAGGAGGTGAAATTCCAACTCAGTCCTGAAAAGTGAAAGATATCTACTAAATAGAAACTGTGGGGATACCAGGTTGGATGATATTTTGGCTTGCAATGCTGCCAGAATGCAATATACCAGAAATGGATTGGCTTTTACACAGGGAATTTATTAGGTTACAAATTTATAGTTCTAAGGCCATGAAAATGTCCAAATTAAGGTATCAATTAAAGGATACTGTCCCTCAAGAAAGACTGATTGCCTCTGGGGTTTCTCCATCATATCGTAGGGCACATGGCCATGTCTGCTGACCCTTCCTTTCTGGGTTGGTTTCCAAAAAGTCTCTCTTAGCTCCTGTGGTTCTTCTGGCCTGGATTGTTTTCCCTTTCAAAGAATCTTTGGGTTCTTTCTTTTTTTTTTTTTTATGAATTAACAGAAAAAAAGAAATTAACCCAACATTTAGAAATCATACCATTCTACATATGCAATCAGTAATTCTTAACATCATCACATAGATGCATGATCATCGTTTCTTAGTACATTTGCATTGGTTTAGAAGAACTAGCAACACAACCAAAAAAGATATAGAATGTTAATATGGAGAAAAAAAATAAAAGTAATAATAGTAAGAACAAAACAAAACAAAACAAAAAAAAACAAAACAAAAACCTATAGCTCGGATGCAGCTTCATTCAGTGTTTTAACATGATTACTTTACAATTAGGTATTATTGTGCTGTCCATTTTTGAGTTTTTGTATCTAGTCCTGTTGCACAGTCTGTATCCCATCAGCTCCAAGTACCCATTATCTTACCGTGTTTCTAACTCCTGCTGAATCTGTTACCAATGACATATTCCAAGTTTATTCTCGAATGTCGATTCACATCATTGGGACCATACAGTATTTGTCTTTTAGTTTTTGGCTAGATTCACTCAGCATAATGTTCTCTAGGTCCATCCATGTTATTACATGCTTCATAATTTTACCCTGTCTTAAAGCTGCATAATATTCCATCGTATGTATATACCACAGTTTGTTTAGCCACTCGTCTGTTGATGGACATTTTGGCTGTTTCCATCTCTTTGCAATTGTAAATAACGCTGCTATAAACATTGGTGTGCAAATGTCCGTTTGAGTTTTTGCCCTTAATTCCTTTGAGTAGATTCCCAGCAATGGTATTGCTGGGTCGTATGGCAATTCTATATTCAGCTTTTTGAGGAACCGCCAAACTGCCTTCCACAGTGGTTGCACCATTTGACATTCCCACCAACAGTGGATAAGTGTGCCTCTTTCACCGCATCCTCTCCAGCACTTGTCATTTTCTTTTTTGTTGATAATGGCCATTCTGGTGGGTGTGAGATATCTCATTGTGGTTTTGATTTGCATTTCTCTAATGGCCAGGGACATTGAGCATCTCTTCATGTGCCTTTTGGCCATTTGTATTTCCTCCTCTGAGAGATGTCTATTCAAGTCTTTTTCCCATTTTGTAATTGGGTTGGCTGTCTTTTTGTTGTTGAGTTGAACAATCTCTTTATAAATTCTGGATACTAGACCTTTATCTGATATGTCGTTTCCAAATATTGTTTCCCATTGTGTAGGCTGTCTTTCTACTTTCTTGATGAAGTTCTTTGATGCACAAAAGTGTTTAATTTTGAGGAGTTTCCATTTATTTATTTCCTTCTTCAGTGTTCTTGCTTTAGGTTTAAGGTCCATAAAACTGCCTCCAATTGTAAGATTCATAAGATATCTCCCTACATTTTCCTCTAACTGTTTTATGGTCTTAGACCTAATGTTTAGATCTTTGATCCATTTTGAGTTAACTTTTGTGTAGGGTGTGAGATAGGGGTCTTCTTTCATTCTTTTGCATATGGATATCCAGTTCTCTAGGCACCATTTATTGAAGAAACTGTTCTGTCCCAGGTGAGTTGGCTTGACTGCCTTATCAAAGATCAAATGTCCATAGATGAGAGGGTCTATATCTGAGCACTCTATTCAATTCCATTGGTCGATATATCATCTTTATGCCAATACCATGCTGTTTTGACCACTGTGGCTTCAAAATATGCCTTAAAGTCAGGCAGTGCAAGACCTCCAGCTTCGTTTTTTTTCCTCAAGATGTTTTTAGCAATTCGGGGCACCCTGCCCTTCCAGATAAATTTGCTTATTGGTTTTTCTATTTCTGAAAAATAAGTTGTTGGAATTTTGATTGGTATTGCATTGAATCTGTAAATCAATTTAGGTAGGATTGACATCTTAACTATATTTAGTCTTCCAATCCATGAACACGGTATGCCCTTCCATCTATTTAGGTCTTCTGTGATTTCTTTTAGCAGTTTTTTGTAGTTTTCTTTATATAGGTTTTTTGTCTCTTTAGTTAAATTTATTCCTAGGTATTTTATTCTTTTAGTTGCAATTGTAAATGGGAGTTGTTTCTTGATTTCCCCCTCCGCTTGTTCATTGCTAGTGTATAGAAATGCTACAGATTTTTGAATGTTGATCTTGTAACCTGCTACTTTGCTGTACTCATTTATTAGCTCTAGTAGTTTTGTTGTGGATTTTTCCAGGTTTTAGATGTATAGTATCATATCGTCTGCAAACAGTGATAGTTTTACTTCTTCCTTTCCAATTCTGATGCCTTGTATTTCTTTTTCTTGTCTAATTGCTCTGGGTAGAACCTCCAACACAATGTTGAATAATAGTGGTGATAGTGGAAATCCTTGTCTTGTTCCTGATCTGAGGGGGAAAGTTTTCCATTTTTCCCCATTGAGGATGATATTAACTGTGGGTTTTTCATATATTCCCTCTATAATTTTAAGGAAGTTCCCTTGTATTCCTATCCTTTGAAGTGTTTTCAACAGGAAAGGATGTTGAATCTTGTCAAATGCCTTCTCTGCATCAATTGAGATGATCATGTGATTTTTCTGCTTTGATTTGTTGATATGGTATATTACATTAATTGATTTTCTTATGTTGAACCATCCTTGCATACCTGGGATGAATCCTACTTGGTCATGATGTATAATTCTTTTAATGTGTTGTTGGATATGATTTGCTAGAATTTTATTGAGGATTTTTGCATCTATATTCATTAGAGAGATTGGCCTGTAGTTTTCTTTTTTTGTAATATCTTTGCCTGGTTTTGGTATGAGGGTGATGTTGGCTTCATAGAATGAATTAGGTAGTTTTCCCTCCCCTTCGATTTTTTTGAAGAGTTTCAGGAGAGTTGATACTAATTCTTTCTGGAATGTTTGATAGAATTCAGATGTGAAGCCGTCTGGTCCTGGACTTTTCTTTTTAGGAAGCTTTTGAATGACTAATTCAATTTCTTTACTTGTGATTGGTTTGTTGAGGTCATCTATGTCTTCTTGAGTCAAAGTTGGTTGTTCATGTCTTTCCAGGAACCCGTCCATTTCCTCTAAATTGTTGTATTTATTAGCATAAAGTTGTTCATAGTATCCTGTTATTACCTCCTTTATTTCTGTGAGGTCAGTAGTTATGTCTCTTCTTCCATTTCTGATCTTATTTATTTGCATCCTCTCTCTTCTTCTTTTTGTCCATTTGCTAGGGCCCATCAATCTTATTGATTTTCTCATAGAACCAACTTCTGGCCTTATTGATTTTCTCTATGGTTTTCATGTTTTCAATTTCATTTATTTCTGCTCTAATCTTTGTTATTTCTTTCCTTTTGCTTGCTTTGGGATTCGTTTGCTGTTCTTTCTCCAGTTCTTCCAAGTGGACAGTTAATTCCTGCATTTTTGCCTTTTCTTCTTTTCTGATATAGGCATTTAGGGCAATAAATTTCCCTCTTAGCACTGCCTTTGCTGCGTCCCATAAGTTTTGATATGTTGTGTTTTCATTTTCATTTGCCTCGAGGTATTTGCTAATTTCTCTAGCAATTTCTTCTTTGACCCACTCGTTGTTTAGGAGTGTGTTGTTGAGCCTCCACGTATTTGTGAATTTTCTGGCACTCCGCCTATTATTGATTTCCAACTTCATTCCTTTATGATCTGTGAAAGTGTTGTGTATGATTTCAATCTTTTTAAATTTGTTGAGACTTGCTTTGTGACCCAGCATATGGTCTATCTTTGAGAATGATCCATGAGCACTTGAGAAAAAGGTGTATCCTGCTGTTGTGGGATGTAATGTCCTATAAATATCTGTTAAGTCTAGCTCATTTATAGTAATATTCAGATTCTCTATATCTTTATTGATCCTCTGTCTAGATGTTCTGTCCATTGATGAGAGTGGTGAATTGAAGTCTCCAACAATTATGGTATATGCGTCTATTTCCCTTTTCAGTGTTTGCAGTGTATTCCTCATGTATTTTGGGGCATTCTGGTTCGGTGCGTAAATATTTATGATTGTTATGTCTTCTTGTTTAATTGTTCCTTTTATTAGTATATAGTGTCCTTCTTTGTCTCTTTTAACTGTTTTACATTTGAAGTCTAACTTGTTGGATATTAGTATAGCCACTCCTGCTCTTTTCTGGTTGTTATTTGCATGAAATATCTTTTCCCAACCTTTCACTTTCAACCTATGTTTATCTTTGGGTCTAAGATGTGTTTCCTGTAGACAGCATATAGAAGGATCCTGTTTTTTAATCCATTCTGCCAGTCTATGTCTTTTGATTGGGGAATTCAGTCCATTAACATTTAGTGTTATTACTGTTTGGATAATATTTTCCTCTAACATTTTGCCTTTTGTATTATATATATCATATCTGATTTTCCTTCTTTCTACACTCTTCTCCATACCTCTCTCTTCTGTCTTTTTGTATCTGACTCTAGTGCTCCCTTTAGTATTTCTTGCAGAGCTGGTCTCTTGGTCACAAATTCTCTCAGTGACTTTTTGTCTGAGAATGTTTTAATTTCTCCTTCATTTTTGAAGGATAATTTTGCTGGATATAGGAGTCTTGGTTGGCAGTTTTTCTCTTTTAGTAATTTAAATATATCATCCCACTGTCTTCTAGCTTCCATGGCTTCTGCTGAGAAATCTACACATAGTCTTATTGGGTTTCCCTTGTATGTGATGGATTGTTTTTCTCTTGCTGCTTTCAAGATCCTCTCTTTCTCTTTGACCTCTGACCTTCTAACTAGTAAGTGTCTTGGAGAATGCCTATTTGGGTCTAATCTCTTTGGGGTGCGCTGCACTTCTTGGATCTGTAATTTTAGGTCTTTCATAAGAGTTGGGAAATTTTCAGTGATAATTTCTTCCATTAGTTTTTCTCCTCCTTTTCCCTTCTCTTCTCCTCCTGGGACACCCACAACACGTATATTTGTGCGGTTCATATTGTCCTTGAGTTCCCTGATACCCTGTTCAAATTTTTCCATTCTTTTCCCAATAGTTTGTTTTTGGAATTCAGATGTTCCATCCTCCAAATCACTAATTCTATCTTCTGTCTCTTTAAATCTATCATTGTAGGTATCCATTGTTTTTTCCATCTTTTCTACTTTATCCTTCACTTCCATAAGTTCTGTGATTTGTTTTTTCAGTTTTTCTATTTCTTTTTTATGTTCCGCCCGTGTCTTCTTCATGTCCTCCCTCAATTTATCGATTTCATTTTTGAAGAGGTTTTCCATTTCTGTTCGTATATTCAGCATTAGTTGTCTCAGCTCTTGTATCTCATTTGAACTATTGGTTTGTTCCTTTGACTGGGCCATATTCTCAATCTTCTGAGCATGGACCGTTATCTTCTGCTGCTGGCGTCTGGGCATTTAGTCAGATTTCCCTGTGTGTCGGACCCAACAAGGTTGTAAGATTTTCTGTGAAATCTCTGGGTTCTGTTTTTCTTATCCTGCCCAGTAGGTGGCGCTTGTGGCACACGTTTGTCTCAAGTGTTTGGAATGGATCCCCCCGTCACCGATCTCCATGGCCTGGGGATTTCCGATTCAATTCTCTCCGTTGGTTCAGGGGCTGCGCGTGGTGGGGGTGTCAGCTGCCGCGGCTTGAGGGGACCCTGTGGCTGGTCGCCGGCCGCAGCGGGCCCGGGGAATTCTCCACTGGACCAGGAAGTCGCCTGCGGTGGAGGGGCGTCGGTCACCGGCCGCCGCGGCCTGGGGAATTCCCCACCGGACCAGGAAGCCACCCGTGGGGGAGGGCCACCACGGCTTGGGTAGCCCTCTGATCCAAGACTCGTAGCCGGACCAGGAAGCCGCCTGCAAAAGAGGGGTGCCGGCCGCCTCAGCTTGGGAAACTTGCCTCTCCGAGACTCTCAGCCGGCCCGGGAAGGAGGGAGGGAGTAGCTCCGGCCACCACAGCTGCCGCTGCTCGGGAAATCGCGCGCTGCTCGGGGATCTCACCGCAGCCAAGTCTCGCAGTCAGACTAGCCAGTCCAGACTGGGGTGCGCTGTGTGTCCATTCCCTGCCGTGGCCCCGGGAGCTGTTCTGCACTGTTTCAGTTCACCTAGTAGTTGCTTTGGAGGAGGAACTAAGATGCGCGTACCTTACTAAGCCGCCATCTTGGCCCCACCTCCCCTTTGGGTTCTTTCTTAACTTCTCCTGGAAAAACTCTGGATTTCACCTGATAGTTTAGCATCTCTTGGAGGATTTTCGGCCTCCAAATGTCTGTGAGTCCTCTCTCTATTTCACCAGGGGTATTTACTTTTTAGTTTCTCTAAACTCTCTCAACTCTCTTAACGGACTCCAGTAAGGGATTAAGACCCATGTTGAATGGGCAGTGTTACATCTCCATGGAAACAATTCAATCAAAATTTCCCCTCCGTAATAAATCTGCCCCCACAGATTAGATTAGAAGAACATGGCTTTTCTGGGGTACATAAGAGTTTCAAACCAGTACAGTTGAGATGTCAAAAGATCTTTCAGGAAAAGAGAACAAAGGCACTGAAAGACACTTGGGAATCTCCAAGTAGTTCAGAAGGTTGAATACTACTTGAGGGATGGTTAGGAAAATGCTGTACAAGATAAAATTTAGCTGTATCCTTATTGTCAGAATACAGTTCTCCATGGGTCTCTTACATTTCAGCACATTTTACAAACAAAGGCCCTGAGAGACTTTTTTGCAGACTGTCTTTTCAAGGAGATTATCAAAATAGCCTTGAAGCAGATATCAGATTTTTTTGGCATCCAGAATAAAAAAAAAACAAATATCCCCCAAGGGCAAAAGACTGGGAGGTTTGATTGAAGCCATTACAAGATTAGATATCTCTCTCTCTCTCTCTCTCTCTCTCTCTCGTGGCTGCTCCTTGGTTTCCACTGACTTCTGGCATACGACTGCTCCTTATGGCTTTAGCTGTCTCCTGGCTTCTGGTTTCTTCTCTTTATTAAAGGTCTCCAGTGTTATGAATTAGGGCACACCCTGATTAAGCGGGCCATAACTAAGAACAACATCTCCAAAAGGTCCTATTTATAAGTAAATTCACATCCACAGGAATGCAGATTAAAATCCACAGGAATGCAGATTAAAATTAAGAACTTGTCTTTCAAGGGGGTTCATAATTCAACCTACTACAAGTAGGTTGCTGTTTACAAGTACACAAGTGGAAGTGCTGGAATTTACTATCATTCTTTATCCATACGAAGAGGAAGAAATGTAAAATATGTAGTGACAGATACAGCTGAGTGGGGAAAATAGATTGCTTCTATTTTTCCAGTGAAATAGGAACCAAAGTTTTCATTTTAGAGTCAATGTGCAGTAATAAGAGTTGAAGGTTTGAAGAAAAGGAAGAGTATGAAATGTGTGTCTAGGAGAATAGAAATGTGAATAAGTGTTTGAATGTAGATTGATGAAAGGGAGCATTACAGACCTACTTAAAATTTGTTGTTATATGCAAAAGTGAGACCATTCAGCATGGCTGAGGGCTTTCTTCAGGAACATTCAACTGCTGGAATATAGGAACTCAGAATGCAGATAATTAGATGTAATTAGAGTTGAAGTTTTTTTGTTTTGTCTTGTTTTGTTTTTTCAGATAACAGAGAAATGAAAAAGAAACGTGGATATGCAAGGGACTGATTGTGAGAAGGGACCATGGATTTAAAAATAAGTCAAAAATTGAGGATATGTTAGTGATAAGTGACAGAGAACAAATGGCAGCATCAATTAATTTTATGTCATGGTGATACCATGGCATTTTTGGAGCAAGTATATCAGAGGGAAAAGAAAGGAAGTGATAATCTGTATAAGAGTGTTGTATATTAAGATTTTTTGGTGAAGGTATCTAGTCTTTGAGATTGACAAAGTCTAAAATAGGGCACGGGTATAACTGGCTGAGGTGGGGTAGATGTTTAGTCATTGGAGGAGATTTCAAAGAATTGATTGGCTTGGTTATTAGAACTGTCATGCATATGGATATTAAAATCCAGGAGCCAAACTATTCAAGGAATGAGAAAAAATGATCTTGAAATCTGTAGGAGTCACATAAAAGGGGTAGTAGGTGGTTGTTTTGGTTTGCTGAAGTAGCCCAAATGCAATATACTAGAAATGGGTTGGCTTTTACAATAAGGATTTATTAACTTACAGTTTATAGTTCTTAGGCTGTGAAAATGTCCAGCTGAAGGATCAACAGGATGGTACCTGGACTCTTCTGAAGAGAGTCTGCTGCATCTGGGGTACCTTTGTCACCTAGGAAGGTACATGTTTAGCATCTGCTTCTCCTTCACTCTCAGGTTTCCTTCCTTTCACCTTCTGAAGGGAGGTGAAAGAATGGGTTGCAGAATGGGTGTATTAGGATATTATGTACACAGTAAACAGAACTAAACAGTGGCTTCCTCTGTTTTCTGCAGGTTCTCTCTGAGCTCCTCCTGGGCGTTTCTCTCTGAGAGCTTCTCTTGGTTTCATCTCTCTGCTTCTTTATGTGCTTATTATCTTATAAAGGACTCTAGTAAGAGAATTAAGACCCAGCTTGAATGAGGTGGATCACATCTCAATTGACATAACCTAATCAAAAGTTTTCACACATAATAGGTCTGCAACCACAGGAATGGATTAAAAGAACTTGGTCTTTTTTTGGAGTTCATAACAGCTTCAAACTACCACAGTGGCACAATTTGATGATGTAAGATTCAAACCTGGAAGGCTTTTAGGAAAGAGGAAGAGAGCATGATCTGACAGTAACATGCTGGGAATGCTGCTGCAGACATCCCTCAGCTGCCACCATCTTTGGAAATTGCCTCAGCGGAATAGACAGAATATAATCAAATTCATAGGAAGATGTAAGAGAGTGCTACCTATTTACTATTCAGTAGCATTAACAGTGTATAATGTGTATGTATTAGTTAGGGTTCTCTAGAGAAACAGAATCAACAGGGAACACTTGCAAATATAAAATTTATGAAAGTGTCTCACGTGACCGTAGGAACGCAGAGTCCAAAATCCACAGGGCAGGCTGCGAAGCTGATGACTCCGATGGATGGCCTGGATGAACTCCACAGGAGAGGCTCACCAGCCAAAGCAGGAATAGAACCTGTCTCCTCTGAGTCCTCCTTAAAAGGCTTCCCATGATTGCATTTAGCATCACTAATTGCAGAAGACACTCCCCTTTGGCTGATTACAAATGGAATCAGCTGTGGATGTAGCTGACGTCATCATGACCTAATCCTATGAAATGTCCTCATTGCAACAGACAGGCCAGCGCTTGCCCAATCAGATGAACAGGTACCACAACTTGGCCAAGTTGACACCTGTCCCTAACCATGACAGTGTACAAAGGCTATCACCTTTGCCACCTGAATTGCTAATTAGATGTATTTAGCCAAGGAAGCAAATTAAGTGATACTTTCCAGGTAATATGGGGGGGGGGGGTATAGTCTTGTCGACAAAATTCAGGAAATATAGCTGCGTTTTGGAACCCTTCCACTAAGAGACCTCCCTCCATGAGTAAATCCAAATATCCACTAAATCCTAAAAGATCATATGCTCCCATCCTATATGCCTGGAAGTATATTGTTTTTTTGTTTGTTTGTTTTTTTATAGATTGTTGTCTAGCTTTAAAGGTTAAAATACTGGGATATGAGGTACAAACTAAATTCCTGTGACAATCTAATATGCTAGGTAAAGTTTAATATTTGGACTTAGCTAACCCCTTTTAAATTTGTCAGGGAAGTTTTGGCTTAGTTTTGTTTTCTGTCATCCTCATTGCACAGATGTAGGAACAGAGTCAGGGAATGTAAGTAACCTGTTCAAAGATCAAACAGTAGTAAATGACAGAAACTCAAGTCTTCTGATGCTAAATCCCATGCTTTTCCATTTTAAACTACTTCTTTTCTGGGGATTCCAGCACCAAGTATAGGGGGTTGGATGAAACCAGTTCTGAGAAGGCAGGAGAACTGAATGAATAGGGCAAAGGGTACACAGTATGGTACAGAATATAGAGGAAAATTTTGAACTTCTACTATAAACTGAGTTCTAGTGTGTGAACAGGAATGGCATTGTTTGTCTATATGATGCTTTTGCTAAATTATCTATTAGAGATATTTCTTTTTTAGAACAATGCAATTTTTTAGCATGTGTTCTAAAGCAGTTAGAGAGGTAGAGTTTGTATTTCCAAGGTAAATGTATATATATATGTGTGCATGTGCAGACATAGACAAACACATACACACACAAATATATTTCTTAGCAGGATGATGTATAGATTCATATAGGTTTTCTGTTAAGTGTGAAGATACATCTTTCATATACTCACACCTTTCATAAGAAGAAATGTTTTCTTTTATGGCAGATACTGCCTAAACTTGTTAGTTTCATAGTGAGAGACTGGTAGAGTAATAGTTCTCTACTGACTAACAAACCACTATCTCCATACATATAAAAGCTAAAATTTTCTCATGCAACTTAAAAGATATGATTTGTATCTCTAATATATGGCTAAAAACCGACTTCATAAAGTATTATCTAACTAAAACATACTCACCAGTCTTGGGAAAGGATCTGCTGAGATTTGTATTACCTTTTCAACCACAATCACATCTAGAAACAAATATCATTTAGAAATAAATACCATCTGTCATAAGTGATGGACATATTTTACTAATAGCTATATCTGAATTTAGGCAGTATCTGTTATAAGCAAGGGAAATAATTTCTATTTATGGTAGCTATAAGTATACATAGGCTGAGCTTCAAAGTTAACAGAAAACCTATATTAACCAAAAATTATCTGGCTAGGAAATAAAATAATCTATGTTAATGACATGCCCATCATTTAAAAATTAACAATTAGAGTTGCCTTGAAAAAGTGAGTTATTTTGGAATATTTGGAGATATTTGAGAGAAGACAACTAAACATTTAGAATTTCTTGGAAACTAACAAGAAAATTCTTTGTTTAAGGCAAAGAAGGTCATTCATTCTTTCATCTGTCCATTCATTTACCCATTATTTCATTTGGTCTACAGACATCAATGTGCCTTCTTTACACCACATATTAGGATATGGAGTAATGTTTTTTTTTAATAACTAACAGAACCACCCACTTAATGAGCATTTAGAAATGTGAATTGGGGTCTTTTAAACATTTAGTGGATTGAATGTTAAATGTTAAATATTTTGCAATGTTAAATGTTTTGAATGTTAAATATTTTGCAACGTTAAGATGATTTTCACATAAACAATTTTTTTCACCCCAAATGTTAATAGCACTTACAGTGAGAAATACTGTGTGTACACTAAAGATAAAATCACAGAACTTACTTTCAAGGGACTCATAGGAGAGGGTCGAAGACATAGAAATAGATTCAAATGTGTTACCCTGGATGGTCCTTCCTCTTAGGGAGCCATGCACTGGGTCACAGCATAACAGAGAGGCAAGAGGTATGTGGAAGTCTTCTCAGGAGTGATAATCCATGACCTTCATTTTGAAGGGCCATAAGGAGGCATTAGGGGAAGAGAGGTAACGAGTATTTTACATAGAGGAGACTAGGCAGATGAAGGCAAGGAGGCATGAGTCAATGAATTTGTTGAGGAAATTAAAAGCGGTTGGTTGGCTTTTCAAACAGTGCATGTAGAAATGGTGGGAAACGAGGCTAGAGGAGATGAAGTCTAGGTCATGAAATGCTTTGCATGTAATAGAAAACCTTTGAAAGATTTTAAGCTGGGAAATGGAATGATTAGTTCCAATTTTTGACAGTCTCATAGTGGCTAAATTTTATGAGATAGATAGTGGAGGTGGAGAGGCCAGTAAAAAGGCTACTGCAGTTATCTAGGTGAGAAATAATGAGCTCTCACCTAAAACCATTATGAAGAAAGAGTAAGAGAATGGATTTGTAAAAATTACCACAGATTTCTTTGCCTTATGCTTATATATTAATATACAACAGAAGCTGCTGCCAAAACAATGCTTTTTCAAGGATATTAAGAAGGCTCCTTTCCCTCCTAAACCACGTCTTACTGTTTACTGTTGTCTGAAATAACTTTCAGAGTGGATACAAAAATTCATTTGAGTAGAACTGATTGGAGTAGAAATCTACTGACTTGAATGAAAAGAAAATCAGGTTTGTTTACTATAAAAGGGAAGCGTTAAGTCTGAATTTAAGGACGCATGCATAGATCACTAAAACTTTATGGAAAATCAGGGCAGGCTGAAAGGGAGAAAACTGCAGAATGCTTGTATTTTTGTGATTACAAAATAGAGACCCAGCGAGAATTATATTGCAGTTTGACCAAACAAATTGTAAGAACTAACTGAGCCTGAACTGTCCATTACCGCACTCACAGTGTTTCTAACCACAGCGTAAGGATATTATGGAGAGAAAACATAGGTAAATGAGTTTAAAAAAAAAAAAAACAGAAGGAACTCTACACTGAAGGGGTTTTCTCAGTGAACAAAGAATACAATTATTCTGGGATAGTTTTAGGGCTGGATGAGTATAATCGTCTGGGATTTAAGCTTTGGAAAAACTCCTTGAGAAATGCAGACCTATAGAATAACTCCTAACTTGGTAATCGTTAGAGTAAATACATTAAACTTTAAGAATCTATATTTTTCTGTTCTGTCACCTCCTGGAACACTCTTGGTGCCTCCCACCCCTCTACTCCTCATTAGTCCTTCCCAGTTTCCTCTTTCTTCTTTTCTTATTCCTACCCCTTTCTTTTCTGCCTGCTAATGCTTTGGCAAGCCTGTCAGTGTCCATAGGCAATACTGAGTCCCACCAATATTGGGCCTAAACTCAAAAAGTTTACTACTTACCTTTAGTCAAGTTACAGAGTCACCAATGTTTAGAAACTTGCATCTGATCTGTTCTTTAAGTCTCCTATGATGGTTAGGGGGCATCTCCTTCAATTAGCATTTTATGATAGGGTAATTTCAGTGAAATAAATAATACCCTATTTTATGTCCTACTTACCACATCACAAGCTTACAAAGAATCATTCACCTATTATACCTGCTGTTGGTCAAGAAACTGCATAGCAGTGTGTCATTTTTATATGGCAGAATTCTGACTTGCTGGATATTTATGAATTTGTGTTGATCCATCAACATGCTCTTCCTTGATCCCTCAAATTCGATCAAATCAATCAATCAAAAACTATTCACTGACAGCAACCTAACAATATACAGGAATTATGTTCTGGTCCTGCCTGTTGGGGGTAGGTCCAGATTATGGAGCACCAGGAATTATGAAAGCCAAAGAACTAAAAAAAAAGCAAAAAGAAGCTAAAAAAGAAGAAAGTTGCAGAATGGGTATATTATATTATGTATAATTAAATTATACATTTAATTTATAATTAAAATAACTCTGTGGGCGTGCGTGAATGCAGGAATGAGGTCTGGAAGGAAGGCAGCAAATCGCTGAAGCTGCCACTAGTGATTATCATGGAGAGGATTAAAGAGAATTTTGCTTCTTCCCGCTTATGTGCCTGGATGTTATATCAGAGGGGTTAAGAGTAGAAGCTCTGAAGTGGGGAATGGGCCAGAATCACCCTCAGAAAGAGAAAATCCAGAAATGCAAGTCAAAACCGCAATGATACACTCAAAATAAAAATAGATTGAAAGCAAGGACAGCTATTTGTGTACCAATGTTTATCACAGAATTATTCATAGTAGACAAAAGTGGAAACAACCAGGTGTCCATCAATAGATGAATGGACAAATAAAATGTGGTATATCCATACAATAGAATATTATTCAGTTACAAAAGGAAGTGAAGTGCTGATACATGCTGCTACATAAATAAAGCTTGAAGATACTATGTTGAATGAAATAAGCCAAACCCAAAAAGATACATGTTGTATGATGTCTCTTATATGAAATATTAAGAATAAGTAAATTCTTAGAGACAAAAAGCAGAACAGTGGTTACCAGATATGGTAGGAAACTGGGGAATTATTGCTAAATGAGTAAGTATGTGCTTTGGTTTGGGGTGATGAAAATAGGCTGGAAATAGTGGTGAAAGTTACACAGTATTATTAATGTACTTAATGTCAAATGGTTAAAATAGTTCTGTTATATGTATCTTGCCACAATTAAAAATAAATCAATTTTGTAAAAGCAAAAAAAGAAAAATCCATATTTTAATACTTGACTTTCCCTAAACTCTTAGAAAATGGAAGAAAAGTCTAAAGGTGTAGTATGGATAACTCAGCCATTTAAATGAAATGAAATGAAATTTGTAATCAAATGCAAATTACTAACCTCAGACTCTTTCTTGAGGATGTATATCGATAATGAAAGAGAAAGGGCTGGGCTTTTAATGAAGATTGAACAAAACAAAAAAAGAAAAGAAAGAAAAAAGGGATACTGAAGTCAAAATTCATCTACCTAATGTTCACAAATTATTGCTTGTGAAAGAGAAAAATGCTAAGTTACTAAGGAAAAGCATTGATAGTGCATACTGTCTCAGATTTCCCTGAGACATTAAATATAGTAGTAATGTGAAAATGAAAATGAACATTTGAGTGTGATTTATTTTATGTTTCATCTAAAATCAAACAGTTTTTAATATAAGAAAATAGACATTTAATAATGGTTTATAAAATGATTATAAGTCTTTAAAAACTCTCCAAGAAATAATTGTTTAATCTAAATCTTGGTAAATAACAGATTATATAAGTATTTTTTTATATTTCATGTATATGTCACATATTTTTGAAAATAATTTTCACAAAAATATTTCTATGAGAAGTCAGACAATATCTCTAGCTCATTTCTTTCTTTTCAAAATAGTTTTATATTTGGAACCATAGTAAATCTTACATTGAAAAAAAGTTGGTTCTTTTTTACCTGGGTAATCAGCAGTCATTTCAAAATATCAACTGAAATAAATGTCAAGGCTGGAGATAAACCATACAGAAAATATGTGTTTGGCTGATAAGATTTTAAAGAAAGTTATCCTTTTCACACTCTTTGAATAATCTTTCACCATATACCTTATTTTTCATGGCTTCTCAGAGATGATTAAAACAGCTTTTATAGTCACATCTGCCAGTATTCCGGGTCCCTGGTACATGTTGAACAGTAACCTTTAAAATCCCTTCTGGGGATTTGGGTCTGGAGACATTACTTTTAAATGCTTGGGTACTCTTACTGTAATGTTTCTTATTGAGGCTTAATTGACTTTTTTTTGAAGCTTAATTTATTTTTAATGATGTTTGCATTAGCATTTCTTGCTTTGGTATCCATCTCCTAGGTTGAGAATTTGGGGATTGATTAGTTCTGCCTTCTTTCTACTCACAGTGCAAAATTCTGACTCTAACAGTTTTCCTCTTGTTTTCTTTCATTACTTTATTTTTTGGAAATATATATGGAGTTTTTTCCATTATTATAAAAATGTAGAGAATCAAAAAGTATTAGCACTCTTGTTTGTTCTCATATTGCTGACATTGTTTTATGATATTACCCTTTTATGTTCATTCATATGTATGTCCATCTTTTCACACATACTCTTTGTAAACCTGTGATGTTCAGAAAAGTTCACTGTATAGTCAAATTTTCCAGCAGCCAACTCTATTTATGTTTTATTTGGATATTAAAAAATACCCTCTATCCTTCTTTAAAATTCTTATTTATGATATCTTACTGATTTATTTATATATATATGTATCTTCTTTAAGTTCTAAATAGATGGAATAGATCTTTACTTTCTGAATTCCTGATTTTCCTTTTATAAAATTATAGTCATAGTTTTTACATGATTTCTTTTCCTCCCTTCTTCCTTCGTCCCTCTCTCTTTTCCTCCTTCATGTACTGGCTTGATATTCTGTGCCAAAAACTGTGCTATAAAGGCAATAAGAAGTTTAGGTGTCAAGTTCTTGTCTTAAAACAACCTACTGCGGTCATTAGCCATATTTGTCAGCTTTGAGTTGTAAGTAGCAACTCCTACCATCTCTTCTATTAGCTGTCTTTTCCCACTTCATCTTCATATTTTTTAAGGGTCATCAACATTCCAACTTCCAGAACAATTAGTTTTAACTATTTGGAGTAACTTTCTGAACTCCCCACTCTCATGTTCTCAAGAAAAGGATCCACTTGCCCAATTGGTATGTTGGGACACATTAAGTTGAACATTTACTTTAAAAAGCAAGGCTGGTTTGTCTCTTTCCTCTATTTGTGTTCAATATCTTGCACATGAAGTGTGAGACAGGCTCAACCTTACTTTCATCTGCCAACAGCGGGTTCAGAGATTTCTCTGCAAACAGGCTCTTTTTCCGGACATACCTGAATCTAGAAGTTTTAGTCTGCTGAAGCTGCCAGAATGCAATATACCAGGACTGTAGTATATTGTATTCAAAAGCCAATGGACTGGCTTTTATAAAGTAGGTTTATTTAGTTACAAATTTACAGTTCTTTGGAGGAAAGGCAGCTGGCTTTCTCTGTCACATGGGAAGGCACATGGTGATGTCTGCTGGCCTTCCCTCTCAGTTTCTGGGTTCAAAAGGCTTTCTCCGGAGCAATTCCTTTCTGCATGTCTAAACATCTGGGTCTGAGCTCTCTCTCTCTTCTGACTCTTCCTTGTAAGCCTCACTCATTACAAAAGGCACTCCCCTTAGCTGACCACAGATGTAATTAGCCATAGATTAAATTCACATGCTGATGATTTAGATCCGCAGCAACAGGACAACTGGGCACTGTCACCTGTCCAAGTTGACACCTGGACCTAATTACTACAGAATCCATCCCTTGTCAACATGGCAACTCTACATATCACCTTAAGCCATAGTTAATCTCTAAATAGAAAACAATAACATTTTTTCATATAACAATGCTCATCTGTCCTACATACAATGCACTAAATCCCTATACAAAATACATTCATTTCATCACAATATTATAAAAGCCTTAAACAATTTCAATAACAATACAAATATAATACCAACTCAAAAATAGTACACAATTTCAACAAAGTCAATTACAGGTCTGTCTTATGGCTAAAATTCTCATTTAAAGCAATTTATCTGCTTCCAATATACAAAGAAGAAACAATAATAGGATAAACAAAACCATTGCCATAGGGAGAAATTGGAAGGAAAGCAGAGAGCACCTGACCTAAACAATTCTGAAAATCTGCAAGGCAAATTTAATTAGATTTCAAAATCTCGCCTGCCATGTCGGAGACTGGGGTTCGATTCCCAGTCCATGCACTTCCCAAAAAACAACCAATCAATAAAAAAGCAAATAAAAATTCAACAAATGGTGTTGCAATAATGGGATATGCACATGGAAAAATAATGAAATGTAATCCTGCCATACAACATACAAAAAAATAAAAAGTAAAAAGATTTCAAAGTCTGAGAGCCATTCACCCTCAGGACTTTAGAAAGCAGCAGTCTCATGCTTTACAAGCATGGTCTCTCCAAACACTGGGATAAGGGTTGCAACATTGAGGAACATTGGAGAAACCAACCTTTTTTGGCCCTACCCTCCTCAAGCACCTAGGTGACACCTGAATTCTGGTGGGCCATCTCTGGGGCACATGTTCAATCCCTTCCAAACAATGGGATGGCAGCCAGGCCCACCCCAATCTCCTGGGAGTGTGTTCCATCCTCTCCAAGACCTGGGGCACCAACACTCTTCATGAACATGGAGGCAGAAAGCTTCCAGGACAATCTCAACCCTTCCACATGTACAGGTTGATACATTCTCCTGACCCAAGGTTTCTTGGCTTCAGACCTTAGCTTCCATGGTTCTGCTTCTGAGGTTACTCATCCTTCTCTCTGTACATTTTCTGTCCCTTACAATCTAGATTGACAGTGGTTCCATCTAAATAGGTCTCACAAAATCCTAAAGGGATGAAAGCCATCAGACAATAGGACCCTCCATAAATTTTCTGGATAACACTATCTCCAATCCTGGCTTGTCTTGTAATGGCTGAATGGTTTCAGGTTTGGTTAAATACTCACATAGGCCCAATTTTCTGGATTCTCACTTTCTGGAAGCCTAGAATTTTCCAGGTCATCAATTTCTGGTTTCTTTGCACCCAAAAGTTATGTTCTCAATTTTTTCCTCTCTTGTCACATTTTACTATAATCTACGAGGAGAAATCAAGCTACATCCTCCACATTTAGGCTGGAAATTTCTTCAGCCTAAAAATCTCAGATTGTCACATTCAAATTCCCCCTTTCATCCAGGATTCAATTTCGCCAAATTCTCTGCCTTCTCAAAACAAGGGTCTCCCCCCTTCTAATTTGCAATGACACATTTCTCCAAGGCTTCAGTGGAATTATCTTCAGAGTCCATATTTCTACCACCATTTCTTCCAAGCAATCTAGGCTTTCTCTTTCAAGCTCCTCACAATTCTTCCTGAATCCTCACCTTATCCATTTAAAAAGCCATTCCAACATGTTTGGTATTTGCAAACACAGCAGCATACCACTCCTTTGGTATCAAAATCTATTTTAGTGTGCCAAAGTTACTGGAAAGCAATACATCAGAGGTGAACTGGCTTTTCTAAAGAGGATGTATTTCGTTACAAATTTACAGTTCCTCAGAGGAAAGGCAGCTGGCTTTCCTCTGGCCATCTGCTGGCCTTCCTCCTTGCTTTCAGGGTGATTTCTTTCTGAATCTCCATACTTGTGGTCTGTGTCTGTTTTAAGCTGAATAGTACTGGGCTGGGCTGTGCTGAGCTCTGTCTCTGTCTCTCTGTCTCTCTGTCTCTGTCTCTCTCTCTGTCTCTCTCTCTGTCTCTCTCTCTCTCTCTTCTGACCTCCTTTTAAGCCTCTAGCCAAGTTAAATCAAATGCCATTCATTGCAAGACACTCCCCTTAGCCCAGTGCAGATGTGATCAGCCATAGATGAAATTCACATGCTGATGATTTTAATTCACCGCAACAGAAGAACTGGGCACCATCACCTGGCCAAGTTGACACCTGAACCTAACTATTACACTAGATTTGAGGCACTTTTAGGGATGGGGTGAAGAAGAAAAGATAAAGTTACACTTTAGATCTAGCTATGTTTTTACCATATTTAGGGGCTAACAAAGTTATGTTATTCTTTAATTCTTATGCTCATTTTTGTGCTAGTTCTTAAATTATGGAAGAAGGCATAAATATGAGCTCCCTTTAACAGGCAGCAGATTCCAGTATCATGAGGTCTAAAAATGTCATTCAGGGAAGGAAGTTAGAAGTTGAGCTGCTTTGAGTAGAACTAGCAGCATTATTTCAGATTCAGATAATTTCATACCTAGAGTTGGATTTACTGTGATGTGCACATTACTTTTACTCATTGCATTAACTTAGTATATATTCTAATTCCAAATTCAGATTCTAGCATTCAGATTCTAGCCTCTCTGTATCAATAAAAAACAAAGCAAAAAATAAACAAATAAAATAGAAAGACAAGGAAGAATTACTAAAAAGTGCAAAATTTATCCTTTCTCTGGGTACATTATTTCAAATTTCAATAAGAGCATGGTTCCTTGTTTTCTCCTGTTCTTACCTTCCTGCATCTACCTTAGGTTTCTTGATTTCTTAGCATAAAAGACATTTTAAGAGAACTTCAGGGAAGATAGCAGAGTAGGGAGCTGCAGTATTCACTAATCCAAAAATATCTAGTGGAGAGGCAGAAACTTTCTGAAACAACTGCTTCTGGGGCTTTGGAGGCCTGGGTGAATTGTGTAGCATCCAGGGGAGAGCACAATGAAGAGGCTGACACATTGCAGGAAAGAACTTGAGTAAAGCACAGAGTGGTGACTGCTAGTACTGAGCCCCTCCTCTTGAGGATAGCCAGCTTGGGTCCAGTCCCTGGTTGGTTGCTGCAGACTGACAGGGATGTAGTAGTTCTCTTCGGGAAGAATGAGGGACAGGCAAGTACTTTTCAAGGCTTTTGATAAGCAAATTGAGACTACCGTGTCTATCTGTGATTTTAGTTCAAACAGGGTCATTGCTACAAGCATTGTGTCAACCCTGCCCCTGACAAACATGAAGGTGGTGGAAGTTCAGAGGCACAGGACAGTCTTAGAGCTGTGAGGAAAATTTTGCAGAAGAGTGCCATCTGCTGGGCAGGCCAGGAAAGCTCAGTTTAAGGGAGCCATCAAAAAAAGTAGTTTGCTGTCTTTCCTGACCCTCTCCCCAGGCTCTCTGGAGGAGGTCTGTGCCCTTTTTTTGGTCCTTGGCCCTTTTTTTTTCCTGGGAAATACTGACTTGGGAAAGTCCTCTCTTGGATGACCTTTCTCCTAGAACTCACCCTCCAAACAAAAGCTTCTAGAGGCAAATGAAAGAAAATAATAATAATAAAAAATCCATAGAGTAAAAATAGAACAGATTAGGTTCCTGGAGAAGGATCACAGGAAAGGAAGCATTCCCCTGAGGGTGAAACAATTGCACAAATGGTCCAATTTAAAAATTGTACCACACACCCAGGGCAAGAATCAGATGAAGAAGTGCTAAAAATGTCTCATCAGTTAAATATGGGCAATTCTAGAGATCTAGGAATAATTGAAACAAGTGTGAAAGGAGAGCCTTAAGAAAAAGCCAATGAATAATAAACTCTTAGGCAAGACAGAGAAACTGGCCTTTAGAATACTCATCAAGATAGATACTTAAGCATCAGCAAAACATTACAAACCATGCTAGGAAATAGGAAGATAAGGCCAAGTTAAAGGAGAAAATTACAACTTCATAGGAGGCACCAGATTTGGAGCATCTAATCAAAGATACTCAAGCAAATCTCTGAATTAATTCAAGGAGATGAAGGAAAATATGACTATGGTTCAGATATTAAGAAGACACTAAGTATGCATAGAGAAAAATTTGAAAGTATGAACAAAAACATAGCAGAACTATGGGAATGAAAGACACACTAGGAAAGATTAAAATGATATTAGGTACACACAACAGCAAATGTGAATAAGCAAAAGGAAGAATCAGTGAATTAGAAGATTCAACAATTGAAATCTTATAGACAGAAGAAAAGATGTAGAAAAGAAGGCAAAAAAAAAATTTGAGCAGGGTCTCAGGGAATTCGATGATAGCCTGAAACACACAAACATGCATGTCATGGGTGTCCATGAAGGAGAAGAGAAAAGAAAAGGGGCAGAAAGGTTACTTGAGGAAATAAAGGCTGAAAATTTCCCAATTTTTTAATATATCTTTTATATGACATATAAAAATCAAGAGACTTTAAATTCAAAACTGTTGTAAGAGACAGAGAAGGATACCCTATATTAATAAATGGGCAATTCATCAAGAAGAAATAGCAATTATACCTATTTATGGACTAAATTGGTTTGCTCAAAAGTACATGAAGCACTAGCAAAACTAAAGGGATAAATAGACACCTCTTCAATAGTAGGTGAAGACTTCAAGAAACCACTCTTATCAGTGGATAGAACATCTAGATAAAAGATCAAAAAGGAAACAGAGAGTTTGAGTAATGCGATGAATGAACCGGACATAACAGACTTATACAGGACATTGTACCCCTAAACAGCAGAATACACATTATTCTCAAGTGTGCATGGAATATTCTTCAGGATATACCACATCCTGGGCAATAAAACATCTCAATAAATTTTAAAAGTTTGAAATTATACATAGTACTTTCTCTGACCATAACGGAATGATGCTAGACATCAGTAAGAGGTAGAGAACTTGAAAATTATGGAGGTTAAACAACACAGTTTTAAACAAAGTAGGTCATAAAAAAATAGCAAGAGGAATCAGTAAATGTCTCAAGATGAATAAAAATGAGAACACAATATATCAGAAGTTATGGGATGCAGTGAAAGCAGTGCTGAGGGACATATATAGCCTTAAATGCCTATTTTAGAAAAGAAGAAAAGCTAAAATCAAAGCCTTCACTGCACACCTGGAAGAACTAGACAAAGAAGAGCAAACTAATCCCAGAGCAAGCAGAAGGAAATAAATAAAACATAAAACAAAAATAAATGAAAATGAGAATAAAAGAGAGAATTGACAAAATAAAAAAATTGGCATTTGCAGAAGATTAATAAGAAAGACAAACCCTTAGTTAGAGAGGCAGAGACAAAATGAAATAAAGGACAAAATAAAAAATAAGAGGGGAGACATTAGTACTGACCGCACAGAAATATGAAAGGATCAAAGAGGATACTATGAATAAGTGTCTGCCTACAAGTTAGACAACTTAGTTAGACAAATAGAAGCACATAAACAATCTACACTGACTCCAGAAGCAATAGAAGATTGCAAAATAGCAATTATAAGTAAAGAGATTGAATCAATCATCAAAAACTTCTGAATAAAGAAACCCAGGGCTACATAGATGACTTTGCAGGTAAATTCTACATCATTTCAAGAAGTAATGCCAATCCTGCTCAAACTCTTCCAAAAAATGGAGAAGAGGAAACACTATTTAACTTATTCTTGAAGCCAACATCAGCTTAATACCAAAATCACGTAGGAATATTACAAGAAAAAAAATTATAGATCAATTTCTTTAATGACCATAAATGCAAAATTCCCCAACAAAATATTGGAAAATCAAATCCAACAACACATTAAAATAATTATATACTATAATCAAGTCATTTTATCTCCAGTGTGCCAATGTTGGTTCTACACAAGAAAATCGATTAATCTAATATACCACATTAACAAATTGAAGGGGAAAACCACATGGTATTCTTGATTGATGCAGAAAAGGCATTTGAGAAAGCATAACATCCTTTCTTGATAAAAACACTTCAAAATATAAGAATAAAGGAAACTTCTTCAACGTGATCATGAAAAACCCACGGCTAACTTCACATTTACTGGTGGAAAACTGAAAGCTTTCCTTCTAAGTTTGGGAATAAGACAAGCATGCCCACTCCCACATCTGTTATTCAACATTGTGCTAGAAGTCCTAGCTAGAGCAATTTAAGCAAGAAAAAGAAACAAAAGGCATCCAAATTTGAAAGGAAGAAGCAAAACGTTCACTATTTGTAGACAACAGAATCCTATATAGAGAAAGTCCCCAAAAAGCTACAACAAAGCTATGAGAGCTAATAAGCAAATTCAGCAAAGTGGTAAGAAACAAGATCCATGAACAAAAATCAATAGTGTTTCCAAACACTACTAATGAGCAATCAGAGTGGGAATTCAAGGAAAAAATTACATTTACAATGGCAACTAAATGAATCAAATATCTAGGAAACAATTTAATTAAGCATGTGAAGGACTTGGACACAGAAAACAACGAAATATTGCTAAAAGAAATCAAAGATCTAAATAAATGGAAGGACTTTCCATTTTCATGAACTGGAAGACTAAATATCATTAAGATGTCAATTTACCCAAACTAACTTTCAGATTCAACACAACACCAGTCAAAATTCCAAATCCGCTTTGCAGAAATGGCAAAGCCAATTATCAAATTTATTTGGAAATGTCAAGTGGTCCCAAATAGCCAGAAACATCATGAAAAGAAGAACAAAGTTGTAGGTTCAACCTTCCTGTTTTTAAAGCACATTACAAAGCTACAGTGGTCAAAACAGCATGGTTTTGCACAACTATATATATATATATATATATATATATATATATATATATATATACATACTGATCAATGTAATTGAATTGAGAATTCAGAAATAGACTCTCTCATCTATTGTCAGTTGACTTTTGTCAAGGCAGCCAAGTCCACTCAACTGGGATAGAACAGCCTTTTTAACAAATCATGCTGGGAGAACTAGGATATCCATATACAAAAGAATGAGAAAAGACTGCTATCTCACAACTTATACAAAAATTAACTCAAAATGGATGAAAGATGAATAAACTGTTTAAAAAAATAAACATAAAACTACAAGTGCTGGAGAGGATGTGGGGAAACAGGCATACCTATTCCCACTGATAAGGAAGTAGAATTGTGCAGTCCCTCTGGAGGTCAGTGTGCAGTTCTTTAGGAAGTTAAGTATAAATTCACCATATGATCTGACAATCCTAGGTAATATACCCAGAAGAATTGAAAGCAGGGATGTGAATATACATTTGCACACTGATGTTCATAGTGGCATTATTCACAATTGCAAATAGATTGAAGAAATCCAAGTGTACATCAACTGATGAACTGATAAACAAAATGTGGTATGTATATACAATGGAATATTTTTCAGCAGTAAGAAGGAATGAGGTTCCGATGCATACAACAATATGGATATACCTTGGGGACATGTTGAATGAAATAAGCCAGACAGACACAGATAAATATTTTTATGATCTCACTAAAGTGAACTAATCATAGAAATAAGCAAACTCAAAGATACATCAACTAGAATATAGGATATCAGGAAATAGAATGAGGGTAGAAAAATAGGCGCTAATGCTTACTTTGTCCAGAATTTTTATTTAGGCAGATTGTATATGATTGGAAATGGATATTGGGGATAGCAGCACATTACTGTGAGTATAACAACAGCACTGTAGTATGTTGTTCAGTGTGGTTGAAAGGGGAAGTTTTGGGTCGTGTATGTTACTAGAAGGAAAGTTAGAAGATAATATATGGGATTGTGTGACACAGTGAACTCTGTTGCAGACTACGGACTGTGATTAATAGTACAAATATAAGAATGTTCTTTCATGAAAAATACCAAATGCATATCAGTATTACAAGATGTTAGTAATAGGGTGGTATATGGGAAAAATACACCTAATGTAACCTATGGACTATAGCTAGTAATTGTGCTGGTTTGAAACTGTTATGTATCCTAGAAAAGGTGATGCTATTTTAACTCATTCCTGCAGGGGCAGACCTATTGTGAGTTGGACTTTTTGAATAGGTTCTTTCAATTGAGATGTGACCCAGCCCATTCAAGGTGGTTCTTAATCTTTTATTGAAGTTTTTATGAAAGGATAAAAGACAGAAAAGATTTGAGAGGTCGGAAAGAGGAAAATGTCCAAAGAAGCAGTAAGGACCCACAAACGCTCAGAGGAAGAGCCATTGAAGCCAGAACCTGAAGACAAAGAAACCTCGGAGAAAAGGAGCAGCAGAGCCAACCATGTGCCTTCCCATGTGACAGAGGAACCCCAGATGCCAGCAGGCTGTCTCCAGAGAAGGTAACTCACTCTTGGTGCCTTTAATTGGACATTTTCATGGCCTTAGAACTGTAAATTTGTAATCTAATAAATCCCCATTGTAGAAGCCAAAGCATTTCTGTTATATTGCATTCCAGCAATTTTAGTAAATCAAAATATAATATTTTAACATTCTTTCATCATTTGTAACAAAGTTACCACACTAATGCAAACTGTCCAACAATAGGGAGGTATAGGGGAACATCGTATTTCTTTTTACACGACTTTTCTGTAAACCTACAATTGTCTAATTAAAAAAATAAAAAAATGAAATTTATGCTAAATGACTAAATACCCACTGGGAATACTTCAGATTCTTTGAAAGTAACAAAAATAAAAGATAATATTTATGCTTACTAAATGCAAAAAAAATTATGCTAAATGAAAGAAACTGAAACAAACAACCGCAATAAAGAGACTGCATTTTATATTAATACATAACTGCTTTATGTAATCTGCAGAATCTAAAATTAAGTTCTATCCAGAGTAGCAAAGGTCCTTTCTGGAGTATGGAGGCTTTTTTCAATATATATATTTTAAACTATTATTGTTTTATTATTAATTTGCTTCCTACTTTTTTTCTCAAGTTTAGCAGTGAATTCACTTTGCTAAATTGACAGACCACTTTCTTGTCTCCATTTTCCCAAAAAACTTGGCTGTGGGAGAAAAGGGAAAAGGAAGGAGGAAAAGTACATCTGTATTTATATTTTCTGTTTAGTACATCGCCTCTGCTTAAATAGATGATGCCTTCCTTGGAGGTGTTTGTGTTGGTTCTTAAAGTTCATTCTCCTAAAGCTGTAGTTAATGACTCCGTTAAGCCCTCGTTTCCTAAGGCAATGGACAGAGTACTTCTATGAGACATTAGCATCAGAATAGGTCAGGAGTCCTGATATTTAATATGTCAAGGATTTGCGATATTTAATCATTTAATTATGAATCAGGAACGTCTGGGCTCTTAACAGCTCTTGAGGTTCACATGTAACCCAAAATCTCCTCTCAGAAATAAACTAAGTAAAACAGCTACCACATGTGTTAAGCTGTAAAGATATATATATGCCTTTGAGTTTAAGGCAGAACTCATAACTTTGTTCTGAAGAGGTCAAAATCATGACTTTACACAGTGCTTGCCCACTATATAACTCTCTTTTCCCTGCCAACTATTTATATCAAAACCTGTTATCCCTCAATCAATCTATGGCCTATCTCTCAATCTACATGCCTTTTACCAGCCTATCTTGCTCCTTTCACAAGCTGTCACATTTTAAGGTGGCTGTCACCCAAGTCCCTAGGTACTGAATTGAAACATGAAGGAGACAGCAAGATGAGAGATTCATTTCTCTGTGGATATTGCTTCTTTATTGTCATTTCTCCTGACAGCTATTAGGGCTGTTCTTTGTAATATTTTGTGTCATATGGAATCTGCAACAGAGAAATAGAAATAAGAAACATCAATAAACTCATTTGCAAAATAAAAGGGAAGAAAAATTAAATAAAGGTTAAATGATGTACCCCTGAAGCATTTATTCATGATAAACATTTACTGAGAATTTGCTATGTACAAGACACTATACCTTGCGATAAAACTTGATACATGTGCTTTCAGCAATCTGTGCAAAAAGAGAAAGCATTTGTAGACTCTATCCTCTTACTTTCTGGATAACTTTAGGCATTACGATTTACCTCTGTGAGTCTCTGTCACAAATCTATAACATGAAAATGCTTATATATGGCCTGACTACCTCAGAGGAGAAATTCAAACAAAGTAATGCATATGAGATTCCCACTAGAATCTGGAATCCTTGATTGAGGCAAAGATACCTCATAAATTTAAAAAAAAAATGCAATATTAATCTTGGCTTTACCACACATCAGCTATGTAACCATGAACAATTTATTTAATTGCTTATTGCCTCACCTTCCTTATTTGTAAAATGGGAATGGTATTTGTATTAGTTTCCAGGCTGCTAAATCAAATACCATACAATGGATTGGTTTAACGATAGGAATTTATCTACTGGCTAGTGGTTTCCAGATGCTAGAAGACTTACTTCCAGAATAGGTATCTTCGGGCTGACTATCCATCTCTGGAGTTCCTTGGCTTTTCCGTTACATAGCAAAGCACCTGACAGTCTTCTCCTTTCTCTTCTGGGTTCCACTGACTTCCAGTTTCTGACTACTCCCTACTGCTTCTCTCTCTCTGTCAGAAATTCACTATTCTTAAAGGACTCCCATAATCTAGATTAAACCCGAAACTGATTCAGTTGGCCATGTCTTAAATAACAATAGCATCTTTAAGAGGGTCTCTTTGCAGTGGGTTCATGCCCACAGAAATGCATTAAGGTTAAGAACATGTTTTCATGGGGTATATAATTTGATCCCCCCCAAATATTGTATCTACTTGATACTCACATTATGATGAATGTAGTAGTTAACATTTGCTATAAAACAAAACTTTCCAAACATAGTAGCTGAAATCAACTGGGCAATTCGCTTGCTTGGGTCACTCATGTGGCTCCAATACTGCAGTTGTTTCACATTTGTAATCAAAGATGCAGAGGCTCTTATTTGGCAGGTGTTGCCAATTTTTGGCCGGGCCTTTCCTTCCATTTGGTCACTTTTTCTCAGGGAAGCTAGCCTGGATTTTTATATGGTAATCTCAGGGCAGCAAGAAAGCATGAATAGAAGCTGAAAGACCTCTGACAGCCTAAATTTATACAAGTCACAAAGTTTCATTTTGGCTCCATTCTATTATCAAAACAAATCACGAGGGCAGCACGGATTCAAGGGCATGAAGAAATACGCTTGGGAGGTATGGCAATGTCATATTATAAAGAGATATGAAAACACAGATGGAAAGAATCCTTGGCCATGTTTTATCTTTCACAAGGATTAAATGAAGTAATATTTGCAAAATTCTTAGACCAGAGCTTGGGACAATATATGAATATATATGTTTTCCTTATATATTATTTTTATATTTTACTGTAGAATATGCATTTATAATTTCATATCATTTAGATTCTATGAGAAGTGCCATGTATGTGCTAACACAAAGGATGAATTTCTAGGACAGGGGGAACCATTTCTATTTTTTGATGAACAAAAAAACTTTCAAGAGAAAATGGTATTGGAAAGTGGCTTGAAGGAAAGGTAAGAATTAAGCTGGCAAACTAGGTTATGTGTAGATTCCTCCCTGCTCCCAGCTAGAATCTCAGAGTTATTTTATCAACTTTAGCAATAGGTCACAGCATTCTTTCTCTACACTTTTCTAAAGTTAAAATATCAGGTTTTAGAGGAAGCAATCATGGAACTTAAGGTTGAGAAATTTAAGATGTCACTGCTCTCCCTTCTCTAATGCAGGATAAATTGCTCCAGTCCTCATGGGCTTTTTCATTTGATTCATTTTATTTTTTCCACTTAAGCAGGTGAAGAAAGTAATAATTGCTAATATTTATTGAACATGTGCTAACAGTGTTCTAAGTGCTCTGTATGTGGTAATTAACCAATTCTTGGAGCTCAGCACTTATTAGTATCCCTAGATGAGAAAATTGAGCATAGAAAGGTGAAGTAACTTGTCCAAGTTTGCACTGCTGATAAGTAGCAGTGCGATGATTCAGGTAATCTGGCCCCAGGGCCCCTGCTCATCAATTCTAGGCAGGACTGTCTCTGTACTTGCATCCCCCTCCCTCTTGATTTAATGGGTTCTAAGGCTGCACGTCTTCAGTTTGTATTAATTTTTTAAAAAATGAAATTTCTAAACATCACCAAAATGTGAAAATCTGCAAAAATTCTGTACCAGTGAAGCACAGAATTATGGAATTATTTAGCATTATAGCTGAAAGGGATCATAAAGCTCATCTGATTTTATTCCTAATTTTCATAGCTAAGGAAGCTGAGTAATGTTTCACTTTTGATATATTGTGAACTATAGGCATTGGCAAAAAGCCAAAGAATGTTCTCCTCTTTGCACATGTCCCTAATTGAACTGAGAATCAGGACATCTGGAAGCTGGAAGGTTTCAGTGCTTCTATTTTGTTCATTTATGCAGAACACCTATGTCATTTTAAATTCTGATGATCTACTATAAAGATCAGTTTCCCCAGCTTAATGTTTTCTGGTTCTAAAAGTAATAAAATTCATTAAAAATTCAGTATACAACTGAAAGATAAAAATGCATCAAGTACATAAAATGCATAAGTATAAAAATGCAAAAAAACATAAAAATTAAGATTACACATTATCTCCCCAACAAGAACTAATATCCACTAATATGTTGATCTATTTTTCTTGCCCTCACTCTGAATTTTTTAATAGCCATCACACTATATCTTATTTTTATATTTAACCAACCACTAACATTTTCTGAATTCATTAAATATTTGAAGGCATAATTTGAAATGACTATGTAGTTTTTCCTTTTATGGATGTAGTATAATCAAGAAATGCCTTCATTTAATGAATCTGCTTGCTATATATTTTCCTTGAATGTCTTGGATATGGGTATACTATTTCTCTCTACAATTTGATGCCAATGCAGATGACACAATTTGTATCACATCTCAGGTTTAGATGCTGCTTCGGGCATCTTGATAAAGTCTTTGGAAATCAGGAATGGAAAGATTGTGAAGATTAAAAAACACATGAGACAAGGAAGAGGTGGTATCTTGCATTTTAGCCTTGAAGTGGAATAACCTTTTAAAGATAAACTTTTTGGTTAAAAGGAGGTGTTATTTTCCTATATGAAGCCTCATCAAGGATCTCTGTACATTTGTCATATTAAATAAATGTAGCAGAAAAATTGCACTGTTGGAGATAGCTAGATTGGAATTTAAGACCATCTTTGTCGTGTGCTCACTCTTGAATTCAGGCTTTCTAGGATGGATATTATATTCATATTTGTACTAGTCATTACTGTCTTATTAAATAATTAAGGTTACCTTTTTCTTTCTTTTTAGTGCTATTTTGGAAATTTTACGATTTTGGCATTATATTGAGGATCACTTATTAAATAGCAATATCCAAATGCCCATTTATAAAATCTTCTCATTACCATATTCCAGAGCATCATGAAATGTTGATATCTGAATTAACCTCTAGAAAACCTTCCTGAATGCATATCAGTATGTATCATGCTCTTGCTCTGTCTTAGACCGGGACCACTCAGCTCTTACAGGTTGCCCTCATATCCTTGCTATGGATCGCCTTCCATAATCCTTCTTCCAACATGGCAGCTTAAATCTTCAAGGGCAGCAGGAGAGTGTCACCATGCTTAGGGAAGAGTAAGTCTTTGTTTGAAAGGCCCACATTCAAAACCCAGGAGAATCTACTTCTGATTAATTCACTGCATCTGATAAAAGAGACTTCACTGCATCTAAAAAAAGCCCTCAACTTTGCCATATAGCATCACATACTCCTTCATGTTTACAAAATCACACGCACACTCAAGAAGAGGAGATTATACAAGGGCATAGGGATTGGGGTCATGTTAGAATTTCAACTTCTGAAATATCCTATTCAAACCTTTATAATTTCTTTATATCAGCATCACTCATCTTTAACCTTGGCTAACAATCAGACTTAATTTGTCATCCACATTGACATATTTCGATTGCATATGGAAAAAGCATACACGTATGATTAAGAATAAGACTTCAATTTAAATCCTACCTTCACCATTTATTGACTATTTGGTTAAGTTGTTTAACATCTCTGAGTCTCATATTCCTCCTCTATAAAATAGGAATCATATGATTCTTATGGGAGTACTAAGTGAGACCATGAATGTAAGGTACCAGATGCAGTTTATAAAAAGAACTCCAGGAAACATAATTATTTACAGTGCTATTATGATCGTTATGCTCTTACTTTGTCACACACAAGTGCATTATTTCTTTATCAGTGGTAAAATTGCTTATTTTACAATGTAAATCACAGAAGACCAAGGATTGCATATCTATTTGTTAGATTTTTGTTTCACTTGTATAAGTTTTTTTGACTATGATAATTTGTTTCTTTAAGTCAGACTTAAAAAAATTAACCAAATCATTGCTTTGATAAGCACTGATTCATGCTTCAGCAATAAAACATTTCAGCATGTTTTATTGCTAGGCAGACATAACCGATGATATTGACATATGAAACATATTCATCTAGATATTATAAACCATTATGGTTACAACACTTTCCTACTCTTAATTTGCATATCCGAAATATATAAAGAGTGATGATATTGGAGGGACATCTGGAACCCACTCTAATGAAAAAAAAATCAAACATTAGAATACCATTGCTCACGAGAAACCTGGAGATTATTTTTGTAGTAGAGATCCATTGAGATAGAGGATAAGTTTTGGTGAATAAATTGTTTTATTTTATGATCTCTTTTTGCTTCAAATTATTGAGGATTTACTCTATATAGAGTTTAGAGCTAAAGGCTACCCAGAGGCTAAATGCCCCAGCAGGGAAGAATAGTTATTGAGTTCATTCGTTATCTGTTTACATTTTAAACAGTTTCTTTGCCTTTATCACAAGAGTGAGTTAAGAGAGGATAGTTCATTCAGTCTGAGTTTGGCTTCCTGATATGAAATGTAAGATTCGTGAAATTCAAAAAGTGTTTCCTGTATTATTAAACCAATGAGCCAAGGAGAGTCTATTCCCTAAACAATTAGCTTTCTTAAATGAAGTGTAAAAAGAATGGCGATCCTTGAATTCATTATTTGTTCTTCCTGGGTGCAAACATTAGCTGGCAATAAGAGCTGTTTGAGTTGTGACATATGAGATGTGATTCAAAGGAAGAGAGTGATTGTTACTAGTCACCCAGGAAATCAATCACAGCCCGTTATAGTCACACCCTCATGCTCATTTCTCTTTATGGGGGGATACATTTTGCCCTGAAATTCACAGACAGTGGACTTAGTGGGTTTTATTATTTTCTTCCTACTATTCTTGACAATTTATGCCTTCCATGTGGAGTTTTCAGTTATCAATATGTTTTATTAGCCATTGTTTGACGGAGATATTATACAGGAATATCCAGATGCCACACAAATGAAAACCGGCAATCGTTCAAATAGTGCAATTCTATTTCAATCCTATAAATCAGAAACTACAGCAGCAACTGCAGTTCATTCTGTTGCTTGTATATTGTTTCAAGTGGTATACCTAGCTAAGCTGCTTTCAGGTTACATTTATGGTCTCATTCAGGCAAATTAACTGGAGTAAAGAAAATGGAATACTTTTACCCAATTAAAAATAAAGTGACAATTTAGCTTTTTTATAAATGTTTGATGTAATACTGGGAACTGCTGAATAGACCATAGGATTTGGAGTCCTAAGTGAAAATGCTGTATCTGTCCCTTGGGAGCTTGACTTTTAAATCATTAAACATTTGTGAACTTAGTGTACTCACCCAGGAAATTCAGAAAAGAATTCCTATGAGAGCATTAATGTTATAAAATGCATGAAAGAATTTGCTAATGTTTATAGTGTCTAAAAATGCTTAAGGGACAAGTCATGAAATGCTCGAGAGCAGTCTCTGGAACCAGCCCACCTTGGTTCAAGACCTAGATCTAGTACTTTCAATGGACATGATCTTGGTAATAATATCTTAATTTATGTTTTCAGTTTCCTCATCTATAAATTGTGAACAGTTATAATTACTACCTCATAGCCAGGATTAAAAATGTTAATGTATGGAAAGCAGTTAAAAAATTAGATGGCACGTTATAACAACTTTATGGGTGCTTGCTGTTAATATTAATAATATTGTTATTATCACCATCATCATTATTAAAGAAAGCTTTTCAAAGTGTTTATTTCCTGTATTAGTCAAACATTAAGTCATAATGATGAAACTCTGTTTTTATTTTTATTTCTTGTGATACATTGGTGATACATCACAGTCCTTTCTCTTTTTAGCCCCTAAACATTGTGTGGGAGAAAGATTCAAAGGAGAAAATAATCCCTTCACGTCATTTAGAATTGTCTGTTCTCTCTTATTCTAGGTCACCTCAAATACTCTTGTCCAAATAATGAACTCTAAATCCACTAACAAAGCATCTGGAAAATCTGTAATGTACATATTTGCAAAATACTTATGTGTTGAGGACTTGACAGATATTTTAGTTTTAAATGAACTATTTGTGTTTTAATCCCACAACAACCCTACAAGGTAGGCATTACTATTGCAAGGACACAGGAAGAAAATATAGCAGTAGTTCAAAGAGTTTAAATGGCTTTCTCATAGTCACACAGCAAGATCAGTATTTTTTAAATGCAATTTTATTGAGATATATTCACGTACCATTTAATCCATCCAAAGTATACAATCAATGGGTCACAGTATCATCATATATTTGTAGATTCATCACCACAATTGACCTTACAACATTACTCTGAAATTAAATAGAAATAAAATTAAAAATGAAAAAGAATACCCCATATATATCATACCTCTTTCCCACTATTATTTATTTATATTTATCTCTTTATTTTCTTACTCATCTGTCCATACACTGGATGAAGGAAGTATAAGTCACAAGATTTTGACAATCACATGGTCACACAGTAAGGCTATATGGTTAATCAGTCATCTTCAAGCGTCAAGGCTACTTGATTACGTTTCAACCATTTCAGAAGGTATTTCCTTCTAACTATTCTAATATTCTAGAAATTAAAATGGAATATCTATATAATGAATAAAAATAATCTCCAGAGTGACCCCTTAACTCTATTTGAAATCTCTTAACCACTGACTCTTTATTTGTTTCCTTTCTTTTCCCCCTTTTAGTCAAGAAGACAGTTGCAATCTCACAATGACAGGGCCAGACTTATCCCTGGGAGTCATGTCCCACGTTTCCACGGAGATTCACACATCTAGGAGTCATGTTGCACATAGAGGGAAAGGGTAATGAATTCGCAGAGTTGACTTAGGGAGACAGAGGCCACTTCTGAGAAATAGCAGAGGTCCTCTGGGGATGATTCATAATTACAAGTAGTCTCCTTTGCAGGACAACTTTCATTAGGGCAGGTCCCAAGATCGAGGGCTTGGCTTTTTTAATTGGTAGTACCTAAAGCAGGCAAGAGTATCAGGAATTCCCCAGGTAGGGAGGTTCAATATTTCCATGCTTTTGCCCCTTCAAGGGGAATTTGCAATTTTTTAAAAACATTTCTGCCCAAACTAATCTGAGATCTATCAAGATATTACATCAGCCTGTACAAAATAACACGCTCTCATTCTCTACTCAAGGTTCCATGCAATGCTGTTGTTTGAATAAACTGACCATACATGTTAAATTAGATAGTGTGCTACAGAAAACATATCTTTTGTACCAAATAAACATCACTTCCTTTGGCCTCATGCAGAAGTTAAAATTGTAAAATATAGTCAATATCATCTTTTACCCTGTATCCTAATTTACTTTATTGCTAACCAGAAAACTTCATTCATGTCTCTAATTGAAGTCTGATTTCTTTCAGCTTCTTTAATAGTGGCTGTATGGGGTAATGCTGACTTTCAGAGTTGTAGAACTCTGACTCTAAGTCAGTTATCACACAGATACCTACAGTTCCAGGGAATACCAGGTTATAAACAAAGAGCTCAGTATCTCATAATTTAGAAATAACAGTTTTAAAACTCGGGAATAGATGTGGCTGCTGTTAAGAGCTTACAATCGAATAGTTACAATAAGTTTATTGAACATTCTGTACTCCTTTAACAGTCTTTGCCCACGTTCTATCCCTTGATAACCTATGCTTGCAAATTCAGTTCTTCGAGTTTGCACATTATAGTTAGTCCATATCAGTGAGGCCTTACGATATTTGTCTTTTCGTTTCTGGCTTACTTCAACCAACCTACACCCAAGGTTTATTTATCCAGTTGCATGCCTTACAACTTCACACCTTCTTGCAGCTAATCAATATTCTATTGCATATATGCACCACAATTCACCCTTCTGTTCATCAATCGATATACACTTAAGCCACCTCCAACTAGCAAATAAATACATCTTTCTCTCCACATATTCTCCACCATTTGTATCTTTCTGTTTATTTCTTAAACAACTTTATTCACATAACATACAATCCATACTAAGAAAACAATCAATGGTTCCTCTTACAATCACATAGTTATGCATTCACCACCACAATCTATATGAGGACATTTCCATTTCTTCCTCAAAGAAGAAGAGGAAAGCAAATGAAGAATGAAAAATATAAAAGAGAACACCAAGAAGCCCATACCTCTCCCTTATATCAGCCTATTATTTACATTTACTTTTGCTATATTGCCTTTTTTTACAATTAATGGAAGCATATTACAATGTTACTGTTAATTATATACCTAGTTTGATAGTGTCATACATGCCCCTAGCTTTTCTCTTTCAAGCATACTCACACTCAACTCTGTTCATTGTACTTTCAGTATTAGATAATATGGTTTTATCCATTTCTGAATCTTTACAATCAATCCTGCTGTACATTCTGTATTCCGTCAGCATTAAATGCCCAATCTCCACCCTCTTTCTATCTCAACTTTAACTCTCAAAGTTTTCTCATTATTGTTAGATCATGTTAGTGAGACCATACAGTATTTTTTCTTTTTTTTCTGGCTAATTTTGCTAAACATAATGTCCTCAGTGTTCATCCTTGTTGTTGCATGCATCATAACTTTATTCTGTCCTACAGCTCTATCATATTCTATTGTGTGTGCACACCACAGTCTGCTAATTCACTCACCTGTTGATGGATATTTGGGTTGTTTCCATCTCTTGACAATCGTGATTATTTCCTCTACAACCATTGATATTCAAATGTCTGTTAATGTCCTTGCCTTCAGTTCCTCCAAATATATACTTACTAATGGTATTGTAGAATCATATGGCAACTCCATACTTAGCTCCTGGGTAACCACCAAACTGCCTTCCAGATCAATTGCACCACTCTTTGTTCCCACCAACAGTGAATAAGTATACCTCTTTCTTCACATTCTCGCCAGTAATTGTAGTTTTCTTGCTAATGGCCATTCTAGTATTTGTGAGATGATATTTCATTGTGGTTTTTTTTTTGGAATCTTTTAATACGAATTTTTAAAATTTTTTATTGTATAGTATGATATATATATATATAAAGCAAATAAATAAAAAAGCTATCATTTTCAAAGCACTTTTTGCCAAGTGGTTACAGGAAAGAACCCAGAGTTTGTCATGGGTTACCATATGATCTTCTCATATTTTTCCTTCTGCTACTCCAGAATATAGGATGTTAAAGGGCTTAAATACGTTTTTATCATCACAAAGGGCTTTTTTTTCTTCTTTTTTTGTGAAAAATAATATATATATACAAAAAAGCTATAAGTTTCAAAGCACAGCACCACAATTAGTTGTAGAACATATTTCAGACTTTGACATGGGTTACAATTTCACAATTTGGGGTTTTTACTTCTAGCTACTCTTAAATACTGGAGACTAAAAGAGATATCAATGTAATGATTTAGCATTCATATTCATTTGTTAAGTCCTATCTTCTCTCATTGTGGTTTTGATTTGCATTTCCCTAATAGCAAGTGATGTTAATGCATCTTTTCATGTTTTCCTGCCGTTTGTATTTCCTCTTTGGGAAAGTGTCTGTCCATGTTTTTTTGCCCATTTAATAATTTGGGTTGTTTGTCTTTCTGTTGTTGAGTTTTAGAATCTCTTTATATATTCTGGATACTAAATCCTTATCTGATATGTGGTTTCCAAACATTGTCTCCCATTGTGTAAGCTGCCTTTATACTTAAAAGTCCTTTGATATACAGAAGTGTTCAATTTGGAGAAGACATCATTCACCATTATCTGTTTCTTTTTTCATTGCTTGAACGTTGGGTGTAAGGTCTAGGAACCACCTCCTATCAAAAGACACTTAGGACATTTCCCTACATCTTCTTCTACATATTTTATGGTCCTAACTCTAATGTTTTGGTTTTTAATATATTTTGAGTTAATTTTTGTATAAGGTGTGAGATAGGGGTCCTCTTTCATTATTTTGAATGTGGATATCCAGTTCCCTAAGCTCCATTAGTATTTGCATTGAATCTATAAATCAATTTGGATAGAATTGAAATCTTAACTATATTTGTTCATCCAATCCATGAACAAAGTATGTCCTTCCATTTATTTAGATCCTCCTTGATTACTTTTAGCCATTTTCTGTAGTTTTCTGTATATAGGCCTTTTGTGGTCTTGGTTAAATTTATTCCTAAACATTTGATTCTTTTGGTTGCTATTGTAAATGGATTTTTTCTTGATTTTTTCCTCTGATTGCTCACTACTAGTGTGTAGAAGCACTACTTGTATCTTGCCACTTTGCTGTACTCATTGATTAGCTTAATAGCTTTGTTGTACATATTTCAGGATTTTATGCATATAGGATCATGTCATTTGCAAGCAGTGAAAGTTTTGCTTCTTTCTTTCCAATTTAGATGCATTTTATTTCTTTTACTTCCCTAACTGGTATAGCTATAACTTCCAGCACAACATTGAATAACAATAGTGACAATGGACATCCCTATCTTGTTCCTGATTTTAGAGGAAAAGATATCCGTCTTTCCTCATTGATTGTAATGTTAGTTATGGGTTTTTCACATATTCCCTTTATCATGTTGATAAGTTTCCTTCTATTCCTTCTAATGTTTTCATCAAGAAAGGATGCTGAATTTTGCCAAATGCCTTTTTCTACATCAATCGAGGTGATCATGTGGGTTTTTCTGTTTTGACTTATTGATGTGGTATATTATATTAATTGATTTTCTTGTGTTGAACCAGTCTTGCATACCTGGAATAAAAGCTACTTTGTCATAATGCATAATGTTTTTAAATTAAAAAAAAAAAATTGGGGGGGGTACCTGGTCTGGTAATCACACCGAGGTCTCCCGCATGTAAGGTGAGCATTCTATCACTAAGCCACCTGTGCACCCTTGCAGTGTATAATGCTTTTAAGGTGCTGCTTGATTCAATTTGAAAATATTTTGTTGAGGATTTTTGCATCTATATTCATTAAAATGATTGGTCTATGTGCTGGTTTGTAACTGTTATGTACCCCAGAAAAGCCCTGATCTTCTATCCAATCTTGTAGGGACAGATCTATTGTTTGGTGGGCAGGGAGGGGGACCTTTGATTTGGTTGTTTCCATGGAGATGTAGCCCCACCAATTCAAGTTGTGTCTTAATCCTTTTGCTGGAATCCTCTATGAAAATAATAAAAGGTATAAAATGTGGGGAGAGCTCAGAGTCAACACACAGGCAAAGATTTGAAACCAAGAGATGCAGACTTTTGGAGATGCTAAGCTAAGAGTTGAAACCCAAAGTTTTTCCTGGAAAATCTAAGTGATGACCCACAGATGCTTAAAGGGATGCCACTGTAATGAGAAGCTGAAAACAGTGAACTGGGAGCAAGGACCAGTAGATGCAAGCCATGCTCTTTCCCAGCTGACAGAAGTGTTCTGGATGCCAATGGATTTTCTTAAAAGTCAAGGTATGGGGGCACATGGGAAGTCCAGTGGTAGAATTCTCACCTGCCATTCAGGAGACCTGGGTTCAATTCCTAGTCCATGCATTTTCCCCAAAACAAACAAAGAAACAAAGAAAACAATCAAGCAAATAAAAAAAATTCAACAAATGGTGCTGCAGTAATGGGATATTAATATGGAAAAATAATGAAATGTGACCCTACCATAAAGCGTATAAAAAAAAAGTCAAGGCATCCTTCTTTGGATGCCTTAATTTGTACATTTACATGGTCTTAGAACTGTAAATTTGTAACCTAATAAATCCCCTCTGATAATTACAGTCCAGTAGCTTTAGCAAACTGAAACAATGTATAATTTTCTTTTCTTGCAGTATCTTTGTCTGGCTTTGGGATTAGGATGACACTGACTTTGTAGAATGAGCCAGGTAGCTTTCCCTCCTAATTAATTTTTTGAAGAGTTTGAGCAGGATTGGTACTAATTCTTTCTTGAAATAATTGGTGGAGTTCACATGTGAGGTTATCTGGCACTGGACCTCTATTTTGGGGGAAGATTTTTGATGGTTGATTTGATCTCTTTACCTGTGATGGCTTTGCTGAGATCTTCTATTTCTTTTTGAGTCAATGTTGGTTGTTCATGCTTTTCTAGGAAGTTTTCCATTTCATCTAAATTGCCTAGTTTGTTAGCATATAGTAACCATGGTATCCTCTCATTTGCTTTATTTCTGTTGGGACAGTAGTTATGTCCCCTCTCCCATTTCTGATTTTATTTATTTGCATCTCCTTTGTTTCTTTCTTTCTTTCTTCTTTTTTTTTTTTGTCAGCCTAACTAGGGGCCCATCAACTTTACTGATTTTCTCAAAGAATCAACTCTGCTTTTGTTGATTCTCTCCATTGTGTTCATGTTCTCAATTTCATTTATTTCTGCTCTAATCTTTGTAATTTATTTCATTCTGTTTTTTTTTGGTGGGGGGGTTGTTGTTAGCTATCTAGTTCCATCAGGTGAAAAGTTAATTTTTTAGTTTTTGCTCTTAAACCCTTATCAGATGTATGATTTGCAACCATTTTCCCCCATTCTACAGATTGTCTTTTCATTCAAACACTCATTTCTGATGGGCCTAACATAATGACATTTATAAATATGAATATGAAGTTCAAATAAGAGACTGGATTAGAGGGGAAATCAACATAAAGAAAACACTTAAAGCCCTGGAACTGGATGATATCAACTAAAGTCCATGTAGCTAAAAAGAATAGGTGCTCCAAGGATGAGATTAAGACCCCAAAATTTATTAATCAACTTCAGTAGTTGAAATCATCAAAGACTGAAAAGGTATGGACAGTGAGCTAAGAGGAGAATCAAGAGACAGTGGCCATGATGGAAAGTGAATCAAGAAGGTCTGTTGACCAACATTATCAAATGCTAAGATGTGTCCCTTTTACATGTGTATTCTGTTAGAATATGCTTTTATCTCCATAAATCCATTTAAACAGAATCTGGACATGCATAGTCATTTGTTAATTAATTAACAATATCAAGAACTGTAAATTCTTGATTGATGATTGAGACATGGCATAGTAGTTAACTATTATTGCATAATAACCATATAATCTCAGTGGCAAGTTTATTTAGGTTATTTGTGCATGAGCTATACTTTGATCCAGTTTGTGTTCCACAGGACAGGATTTTGCTGGGACACCTGTAATTCATCTGCCTTTTATCCCCTTTGGATTGGTGGAACAAGCCAGAGCATGTTTTTCTCTTGGCGATAGTAGTGGCACAAGAGAGCAAGCCCAACTATCAAATTTCAAGTCTCTGTTGTGTTACATATATTAACATCCATTGGCTAAAATGAGCCACATGACAATGGCCAAGTTCAGAATCAATGCATGGAAAAAGTGGGGACAAGCGAATGAATATTTTTTTGAACAAGAATTTAATAAATGTTAAGTTATCCAAAAGAAGTCAAGGAAGCAGTCTTCCTAATGGACTAATAGTTTAAAAATTTTGTTGAAGACAATAATTACAAAATGAACCTAGTTTCTATTTGGGGTGATAGAAAAGTTTTGATAATGGATGGTGATGATGGTAGCACATATTGTGAACATAATTAACAACACTGAATTATATATTTGAATATGACTAAACAAAGAAATACTTGAATGTGGCTAAAAGAGAAAGTATATATATGTTACTAGAATAAAAAATGAAAAGAAATATATAGCACTGTACAACATAACCAGTGAAACCTAATATAAATGATGGACTAAAGTTAGTAATACAATTATAATAATATTGTTTCATCAATTGTAATGAGTGTATTATACTAATTCAAGGTGTTACTAATGGGGCTCAGTTGTTTAGGAATTCTGGATTTTCTGCATGAATTTTCTGTAAAGCTACAACTTCTCTAATAAAAAAGAGAAAAATAGAGTTAGAATATTTTCATAATTTGGTAAATTTATGGAAGTAAAAACTTTACTGATAGCTAACGTTAAACTTTAAAAATACAGTTAAATGAAATGCAGGATTAAGACTCAACCCATAATCTCAGGACTCATAGAAAAACATGGTTCACAGTTTGTGATATATAACTATTTCTGTAGACATTTCAGTGAAGTAGATAGATGTGATTGTTTTAATTTCCTAGGGTGCTCAAAGAGAAAACCATGCAATGGTTTGGGCTAAACAATGAGAATTTATTTGCTCATGATTTTGAGGCTGGGAAAATGTCCAAACAAGGCATCATCGAGGCAATGCACTCTTCCCAAAGATCGACTGCCTAAGATATGTGGCTCCTCTGTCACCTGGCAAGGCACAGTGAGACTTCTTCTGCTCTCTCCCTTCTCTTCCAGGTTTCACTGAGTTTAGCTTCTTGCTTCTGTGGCTTTTTCTCCATGTGTCTGAATTTCATTCTCTTATAAAGGACTCCAGTAGTAGGATTAAGACTCATCCTGATTGGGCGGGTCCATACCTTAAGGGAAAGAACCGCATCAAGAGGTCTTACAATGGGTTTCCACCCACGGGAATGGATTAGATTTAAGAACATGTCTTTCTGGGGTATATACAGCTTCACACCCTCACAGTGATATCACCACGATTCATGCAAAAAGTCATCGACTAAACCTTCTTCAAGGGTTAATAGAGAATAGTGGAAGTGTATGCACTTTGGAGGAGATTCAGATTTGACACTAACTCTTCTATTTTTTGGTTGTACCTAATTGTAAATGTTACTTAAGCCTTCAAGGGTTTGGTTTTCTCATCTGGAAAAAAAAAAGGAAAAGTTCCTCATTTCTGAAGGAGTTACTTGTTTGGTTAAGCAAGGTGATAGATTTAATGCAATCATGGTCTTAAGCAACTATTAGTGTCTCAGAAAGTATTTATTGAATGAATGAATGAATATCCTCACCTCTTCTATATTATAATATCTGTATATTTACTTTTGTGTGTTATGCCCCACAACATAAATATATATATATATATATAAAGAATGTAAGAGGAAGAGAAAATGAAAACAATAATTTCAAATTTCTTGTTTTTTAATGAAGCAATACCCTGCCTTTAGTATTTTCCTCTGTGCCTGACTGTATACCTCATGCTGCTTTGATTTTCAGCAGTTTATGGCTTGTTGTATATTATGGCTAGTTATCTATTGCTGTATAACAACTTGACTCAAAATGTAGTGACAATAATAAACCTGCGTTATTTCATACAGTTTCAATGGGTCAAGAATTGTGGAGGGGCTTAACTGGGTTGTTCTGGTTTAAAATCTCATGTATTTGAAGTTAGAATGTCAGCCAGGGCTGCAGTCATTTTGGGGCTCTCTTGGAATGGCAGACTCCACTTCAACGAGAGTTCACTCATTTGGCTATTAAGAAGAGGGTCTCAATTCCTCACCACACGGACCTCTTTCTAATGCAACTTTGGTGTCTTCAGGACATCTCTGCTGGCTCCCCTAGAGTGAATAATTAAGAGCAAAAGACAGCAAGGGAAAGTTACTGTGTCTTTTATAACTTCATCTTGGCTGTCACACTCTATTCTGTCCCATTCTAATTGTTATAAGGAAGTCACATACTGTGTCTTTACTGAAGGGGTGGGGAAATAGGTTCCACCCTTTGAGGATAAGAACAGCAAAGAATTTGTGGACATGGCTAGAAACCACCACAGTCAGTAATTGTGATAAAGGAATAATACCATTTATGTTAAGATTGTCATATTTCTAGTGCTAGTTCTCCTCATGTTAGAAACTTTCTCTTTCTTGACCATTTTTTTGCCGATAATAGAAGTATATTGGAGAAAAGCTACTATAGAGTATATACGTTAGTTTCCTTTTATGACATTAATTAAAGAAAATATAATAGATCTTCTTGCCTATTCACTTAAGGTTTTAATAAGAAATTGTATTACCCTAATATGTATGGAATGGAAGTTCTTTGTGTTTATTTTTTGCAAGCAATTTTTTTAATCTATACAAACAAAAAGTATATACTTTTTAATTTTACAGGTAGAAGCTGGACTTTTTATTCTTATTTCATGAATTGTTTACCAGACTGAGAAATGATATAGCTAAAGGATATGGTAGCCATGAAAGGTCTTTCTTTCCTACTGCAACCCCCACCCCCACCCCGTTACACACACACCTCCCCAGCCTAACTTCCCCCAGGTCCCTTTTAGTCCTCAATCCTACCAGTCTGATTTTACCCCTGCAGTGCTCTCCAGGAATGGGTTGAATGCAACACAACTGGTTTCATATGAATAAAATGAAGAAAGAATAGGACAGCAAACCCAAAGCTTAGCTAATATTCACACTTCTAAATCTTAAAATTAATTAGGAAATGCATAGAGCTATAATCAATAGCCACTTATTTCTCAGTGTAATAAATAATTTGGTAATGTAATCAAGACAGACGCAATTGCCTAAAGCAATTAAGAACCAACTTTTTTCAAGTTACTGAATAGACTGCAAGAAAAAAAGAAAAAAATCCATATACCACAGTCAGTAATTTATTTTTATGCATTTCAATGGAATTCCTGTAATTTAAAGGGGTGTTAAAATAAGTGCATTGATTTTATGCAGAAAGAGAACCCAATTAATTGTATCAATTTTTCCTAGGAAAATTTATAGGAGCTGTTAATCCATGTTAAAAAAAGAGAACCTTTGAAAAAACATTTTTTTCATTGAACCTCCTCATTATTTGGGGGGGCCTTGTTTCTTATACCCCTTGCATAATGGTTTTGATATTCTTGCTTTTTTGTGACAAGTAGTTGTTTTCTTTAAAATTTTCTCAACTTTAGTCTTTTCACATTATGTGAGCTGAGCTGTGAAAGACCCCTCAGATCTCCTTCTTTCCAGTGTGCACCAGAATTCTTCTGATTACCTGCTACCACTTCTAACAAAAGACCCAGTAAACAGTCTCTTAGGCACATTTCTCTTTTTCATTAATAATAATAATTATTAACAAGTTAATGAAGTATTAATCAGCAATGGATAGGAACGAGGTAGTTGGAAGTCAGAAGTGAAATGAATGGTATCTCAGTGTCCTGAAGGAAAGGACTGCCAAGCCAGAATTCCATGCCCAGCAGAAGCATCTTTCAAGAAGAAATGAATGCGTACACTAGAGTTTTGGGGTCCAGTGTTCTATATATTTCGGTATTGTCATTTGATAATCATGTCATTTAACATGAATGTTTATGTTTTATCTTTATGTTCATCTTCAGACCCAAGATAAACTAAAGCTATTCCAGAAAATGAAAACTTACAGAATTTTTCAACTACAGATTCACATAAAAGAAAATACTGAAGTATGTTCTTGAGGGGAAAAACATTATTCCAGATAGAATAATGGAGATTCAAGAAGAAACAGAGTAAAACAAGAAAAAGTAAATCTGTGAGACAAGACAATCTGAACAACAAATTTACAAAACAGTATTAATAATATCCTATGAAATTTAAAATATAGAGAGATTTAAATACATGACCACAATCAAATATAAGTTTAAAAGTAATTGAACGTCAGCACAATCCTGGGAGAGAGTGAAAGCACAGATTACATTTTAAATTTCCTTTCTAATGAGTCAAGGACTCTTGTTGTAATCTGTAGCATAAGAAGAGAAAAATGGTATATAAATTCCAGAGTAATAGAAGAAAAAAAATTATCCAATCATCTAAAAGAAAACAGGAGATCAGGGAAATGGAATAGGTGAAACAGAAAGAACACAGTAGCATGTGAAGCTAATTTTCAAGTATATCATTGATTTCATTAAATGAAAGTATGGTATGTGCATAAAATACAACAATTATCAAATTCAATTAAAAAGCAAAACCAACTGTCTTTTGTTGATAACAGAAACATATTAAAATGCAGTAAAGGAAATTTGAAAATAAAAGCAGGAAAGAAATATATCATGCAAGTAACTAACAGATGAATGCTGATGAAGCTACATTAATATCATATAAAGTAGACTTTAAGTTGAAAAGTGATTATATGTTATAATGATAAATCATTCATTTACCAAGAAGATACAACAATTGTAAGTGTCTGTGTACCTAATAATATAGGCTCAAATGTTATAAACCAAATTTTGAGAAACTGCAATGAGATATAGACAAATCAATAATCATAGTGGGAGATTTTAATCCCATACTGACTTTTGATAAACTTCATAGTGATGAAGTCATTAAGGATATAATGATGTGAAATGACATGATTACCAAATGAAACTATCAAAATATATAAAACATTGACCCCAAAACTATAGCACACACATTCATTTTCAACACACATGGAACATTAAAAGAATGATCATAAGCTGGCATAATGTAAGTCCAAAAAATATCAATGTATTGAAAGCATAGAGTTTACTTTGAAAACAAAGCATTAAAGCTAGGAGTCAAATTCAAACATGAAACAAATCTCATCTGATTAAATATTATGAAATACCCTCTCAACAAACCAAGGAGCAAACATACTCAATTTTTAACTGAAAAATAATGAAAATATTACATATCCAAGCAACTTTAGAGGGAAGTTCATAGTTGCAAATGCACATATTAGAAAATACAAAAAGCTGAAAATCAATGGGCTGAGTGTTATGTCAAGATATTAGAGGCAAGACAGCAAAAAGATCCTAAGAACTGTTGAAGGAAATAAATAATAATTTAAAAAAATCACGATTACAAAATTTAAAAAGATATTCTCTAGGAAATGTCAACAAAACCAAAAGTAGTTTCTGGGAAAACAATGATATAACTGATAAACTTCTGAGGGGATTGATCAAGACACAAGAGTTAAAACGCAAATAAAATTTGTTGGGAATGAGAAACGGTCTTTACTTCTCTGTTCCTGTGGCTATCGAAAAATAAAGGAATATGTTATTTATGACCTTCAAGCCAATAAAGTTACTAAACTTTGCTAAACTAGATACAAGAGAAAAAGAATATCAATAGTGTTTTCAATTCTTAAAGCATGTAGAATTTTAATTTAAAACTTTCTCACAAGAAAAACTGCATTTTCACATGGCTTCCCCAGGCAATTGAGTTAGGAAATAGTGTAAATCTTAAAATATTCATTCAGACATTACAAAAACTGAAAGATTTCCCAACTCATTTTATAAAGCTGGTATAAACTTGATACTAAACTCCATAAAGGATGTTACAAGAAAAATAAAATTATAAACCAAACTCACTTTGAATATTGTGGCAAAAAATATAAATAATATATTATAAACCTGATGTGGACATGTATAAAAACAATATATTATGGTTAAGATGGTAATTAATATTTTAAAATGTCACCTTATGTATGAGACTAAAGCAAAAAATGTTTATTTGTTACAAAATTTATATTTTGACTAGAGCATTTCCTAATGTAACTTATGTAGATAGCTTGACTGAACATCATAAGTACTTGGAATCTCAGGTAGGACATGAGATTTTGTTGGTTTGTCCAGAGTGATGCCCTGATGAATCCCCCCCCCAAAAAAAAAGATCGTATTTGATGGAAATGCAAAGGTAATATTAGAAAATAAATTGCCCATTTGAAGGAAAAAGGAGAAAAAACATAAAATTATTTAAGTAAATACATAAAAAACAAATAAAATTAAATGTCTATTCATAATGAAACAAATAAGTCAATTTTCAAATTAGTAGATTCAATTCAATCTCAACAAAATTATTAACTTTCAAGTTTCAGAACTTGACAAAATCATCATAAATTTTTCTTTGGAATGCAAATAATCAAGAATAGCTCTTGCATTCTTGAAAATCAAGGGGGTAGGACTTGCTATATTCAAACTCAAGAAGTAATATAAAATGTGGTAATTAAGTGAGTTTGGAATAGGGATAAATACAAATAAGGAAATCAGTGGAGCAGAACAGATGGTGAAACAACATACCTATGGTGACAATTTGTTTGCAATAAAGGTAGCACTGCAAAACAGTGGGGAAAGGAAGGCATTAAAAATAAACGATGCTGGATCAACTGAAGAAAAATAAATCTTGACCTTTACTTCACACAACACACCGTAAATCAATTCCAGGTGAAATGATTCTTAAATGTGAAACCTAAAACAATAAAGCTTTTAGAAGGTAATAAAGAAAATATCATCATAAACTTAATAGGAAACCAATTATACTGGCTACAAGAACAATTGATCATTAGAGAATTGGCATTAAATTAGACTATATTAAAATTTAAGGACTTTGGTTTAACAAGAGACACTGTAAGAAGAGTGGAAAAGCAAATTATAGAGAAAGGGATAATATTTATAGACAGTTTTCACTAATGAAGGGCTCATATCCAGAATATATAGAAAATTCCCACAAATCACATTGGTTTCCTTCTTATTAGGAAAAGTTGCTAAAATGCAAAGCAATGTATAAATGGACAAGATACTTTGATGAGGTTTTACAGGAGAGAATATCCAAAGGACTAGTAAGCATAAGAAAAGAGGCCAATCTCATTCAAACAAAGAAATGCATATTCAAACCACAATGATCTTCTACTGCATGAAAACCAGACAGCTAAACCTGAGAAAATAGAACAAAAAACAAGAGCAAACAGGAACAGGAAGACTTAAGACTCTTGTACACCATTGGTGGGGGTATAAACTGGTACAAACACTTGGGAAAATTGTTTGGCATTCTCAGTTAAAAGTGTCAACAAGCATATGCAGCAAATTAGTAAGCTCTCCCATGCTAAATAAAGCCAATGTAATGTCAGTACATGTGTGCCAGGAAGCGTGTGCCAGAAAGTTTAGTGCAGCATAATTTGTAATAGTTAAAAAAGTGGTATACCTCAAAACTAACCAATAAGAAAAACATAAATAATTGGTAGTGCATTCATAACATATAAGACAACTAAACAATGAGAGTACATAAACCATAACTATATGCAACAATGTGGATAAATCTAACAAAGTATATCTAATTTTAGAAAGTTGCAAAATAATACATACAAATGAACCTATTTTCTTTAGAAAAGTGTGCTCAGGAAATAAAAGAAAAATGAAAACAAGAGAACAATTATCATAAAAGCTAGAATGTTGATTTTCTCTAGGGGAAAGGGATGTCGGTGTGGCAGGCAGAAGTCTATGGGAGCTTCTGGGGTATGGGAAATGCTCATTTTCTTGACCTGGGAGGTGGTTATACAACTGTTTGCTCTTTTAATAATTCTTTTAAATTTTATATTCATGTTTTATATACTTTTTCTATGTATGTTATATTTCACAATATAAGAGAGCATCAAGTAAAGCAATTCATATCTTTTGGGAAAACTGTTATGATTCAGAAATTTACAAAACATCTACTGCAATTACCCTATGATTCCTGCTTTTACTGCCAGATGTAATCACTCCAAATAGGTCATCCTATGGCCTTGAAGAACTTTACCTACATAAGCAGAAGATAATATAAATGCAAAAGTAAATACGGAGACCCAGGTTCGATCGGAGACCCGGGTTGGATTCCTGGTGTCTGCCCACGCAAAAGAAAAAAAAAATGTAAATACACTTATTTAAACATAAATGTGCACATACAAATACATATACTCAAACACTCTAAATAGCCAACATAATAATTACAAACATATTTTTGAGAGGCAACACGTGTTTATGAATACAGGTTCCTTGCAGGCCTAAAAGCCTTACAACGTCTTCTCTTGAATTTAACCCCTTTGATTTCATCTCCACTGACCCTCACACTGCTGTAGCCACATTGGCCTCCTGATGTTCCTAGAACTAGCAAAGCTTACCCCTATCATTGTATTTGTTCTAAATGTTCCACTGGCCTTGGGGGCTCTTCCCCCAGTTATCTGCTTGGCCAACTTCATTACTTCTTTGTTCTAAATCTGACTTTGTTAAATCCCATCCTAACCACTGTCTATATTATCACAAACTCTTTCTCATCACCTTCCAACATTTCTGATATTTTCTGCGTTGCTATCTTTTGTTTTTCATCTTATATTTTAACACACTTTAATTAACTTTACTAATTACTTATTGTTTGAATTCTCCCACCAGAATGTAATATCCACAAGCATTGGGGTCTTTATTTTATTCACTGATGCATATCAAGCACCTAGAATAGTTTCTAGCAAGAGTAGATGCTGAATAATATTTGGTCATTGAATAAATACATACCCACTTTTTAAACAAATAGATCATATTATATGAAGTTAATGTTATATAACTTCCATTTTATTTCCATTATAGCTTAAGATGTTACACATATAGATACAAATGTTTTGGATTTTCAAGAGTATTAAATAGCATAGAGGCAAAAAGTTAATTTAACTATTTCCCCAGTTTGGGGTATTTTACCTATTCTCTACTTTACTCAATAAACTATTGATTGCAATTAATATGCTTATAACCATAGTTTCCATATTTAATATTATGTCCTTTAGAGGTGGCATTTGTAGGTCACAAAGAACATGTAATTTAAATTTTGATATGTATTATCAAACTCCCTTCAATAAATTTATATTAACTTATACTTCTACTAATTTGGGGGTGAGTGTTTTACATTTTAAAGGATAACTTGCTTTTAACCTCTGACTACTGCAAAGGGTCTAAAATGAATTATTTGTTGCTCTGGAAATTATTTGTTTAATACTGGTTTCACGAAATCAGGTCAGGGTAGTGCAGTGTGGTAGAAAGAGAACAAGACAAACAAACTTGGGCTTGACTTTTGATTTACACCTTGCTGGATTTATGTGCATGGAGCAAGTCTCTCAAATTTCCTGAGCCACCATTCTATGTCTTATTTTATAGGATCACTCAATTTCACTATCATGACAAAGATATTTCAAGAGTTACAAAGATATTTTGAACATGGCCATTAACAGAGTGCATGGCAAAATAATACACGGAAGATATAGGCTCTCCACATTTGTTCTTTCTTCAATAAAATGTATGGTATATTTACCAACTGCAACTGAAACAACTTTTTGATTGCGTTTGGAGGAGTCATCCTAGGTCAGTTGCCTCCCCAGCAAACATTTCCTCTTCTTTACCTCTTTACAGCAAATCCATCTCTCTTTTACTCTACGGCAGCCATGCAATCTGGATGAGAGCTGGTCACAACTCAGTCTCCAGGGGTGTCCACTGATTGATGTGAGCACATTGGCATAATCACAATCTGTGCTGCCACAGTCATTGGTTCAAGAATGAGCAACAAACTAGGGCCTAAGCCAATGAACACATAGCATTTGCTCTAACCAGATATATTGGCTCATATTGGTTTAATCAAAGTGAAACTCATAACTTTTATTTGATGGTTGTTGAAAGCTGCACTCTTACTATACCACTGTGAATGAGAAAATCTGTAGCTGTAATATCTACTGAAAATCATTTTGCAATTGGAGAAGTCAACCTTAGGAAGAATAAAAAATATATATATATAATATATATATATAAAAAAATAGAACTAAGCCTGAAGAATTGCTGAGAAATTGTTATTCATTCTTATACTGATAAAGAAAAGAAAAACCCTGAGTTTTCTAGCTCAGCTCTGTAAATCCCTTTGGGTTCTCCCTCATTTCTCCCCCACCTCACGCATATCCTCACGCCCAAACCTCACTAAAAAGTGTTTTCTTCCACTTAATTCAATATTGCTTTCTTTGGAAAGTCAAACAAAAGCTTCTTGATTTCACAATGAGAATATTTTTTTCCTCCAGTTCCTCTGACCAGCAAAGATAAAGTTATTACAGTGTCTTATGCTAGTTCATTGGAAGAAAGCCAAAGGCTCTGGCTATTTGCAGAACGTGTTTGAAATTTCAGAGCACAAAATAAATGACTGAAAAGATCTTATAATATCTGTGAATAAAATAATAGTAATAAAGACTGAAATGTAATGATTCATTATAATACACTTCTATGGTCAGTATTTGAATGGCTCTTTGCAACCACTTTATAAGGTAAGTGTTAGTATTACTATCCCCATTTTACATTCGGGGTAACTGATTTTAGAAAGTTTTAAAAATTGTCCAAGGTCACACAGTGAGAGATAAAGAAAGCATCAGAGAAATTGATAATTTGGACTTCATGAAATTTTTCATTGACTTTTTCCATATCTTGCAGCATTTACATTATCCAGGTGAATTTCCTTTCATCTGCAATGAGAATAGCAACCATGAATAATTCTTTGCTGTATAAATATTTCTGTGTTTCATTTTCATTTAGATTTTAGGGATAGGTCACCCCTTTGGAACTGACACTACTACTCACTCTAGGCAGGGTTTGAAAGAAAACTTCTCTCAGAGAAAAAGTTGTACATTCCCAGAATAAAAAAAGGAGAGAGAGAGAGAAAATTTCAAAAAATTGATTGTAAGAAGCTGTTGAGTAAGGAAATTGAAGAAAGGAAAATAGGACATTTTAGGTTCCTCCAGAATCACTTCTCTGAATCTCCTGCTGAGGACTACCATTTAGAACTTTCCAGTTTTCATGGCTCCCTCCTCTACTGGCTAAGAGATTTGTGAGAACAGGGCAATATTTTATTCAACTTTTTATCCCTAGAATCATGAAAACTGCTAATCTTAAATATGCAAAGTTTCTGTTTTCACACCCACTATATCATTTGCTTTTTAAAACAAATATGTGAAATAGTTGGATGCAAGTCTCATAATTTTTCCCTTTTTATAAATGAGGACATTTCCAAAATCATCCAAGCTAATAAGAGAGAGAATGCATGTACTGGGCTCAGGTCTTGAGACTTTAGGATCAGAATTATTTTCCCTAAGCCACACCTCCTCAAAATTTAGGTAGAATCATAATTAAATGTGGATACAAGATAGATATCTTCAAGTCAAATGAAAGTGACACAAATTACCTATAATAGTGAAGAATGAATAACTGAAACCTTTACCCTGTTCTATTATGGTGACATTAACAACCATCATTGCCATTCATTCTGTCAATAAATATTTAAATCATTTTATTTTGCAAAAAAAAGTGTGCTGGGATAGATGCAAAAAGAGAAGTCATCACCAATTCCTAAAACAGCATAATCAAATTACTCTCAATTCTTTAAAAACAATGGGATTATTGCAGTAGGTTGCTTTGCTGTATAAAGGTGGTTTTCCATATTATAAAATACTGAGGAAATCTTTTTTTCTGAAACTACTATTGCCTCAATGGTTTTATTCTCCTTCAGAGGCCTGTGAGGAAGAAATAGTATGATGGGACATCTATTGAATTGGATTTTTTTGTGTATAGACAAATAAAAGCACTCAAAATTCTCTATTATTTAATCTTTGGGAATGGACTACTAACAGTAAATCCACCAATAATATTTATCAGTTATCTTTCATGTTTAAAGGGTTTCTGTTTGTTCCTGAAAGATTTGATATTGTGAATATACAAAGGCACATTACATAAATATCCCGTACTCAAAACACTTATAAACTTGTTGGGAACTCTTTTTCCTTTTCTCTCTGCCTTTTGCCCTAACTGTAGCAGGGTGACCACTGTCATTATTTCTAAATAGAACAGAAACATTCAAAGTGCAGAACAAATACCCATTGAACATCTATTATGAGCCAGACATGGTTCTAGATTCTGGGATACAGCCATAAACAAAATTTAAAATATCCCAGCACTCACGAGACATATTCTTGTCATCGGAGAAAATCACTTGCCTAAAAATTACAAGGAAAAATGACCGGAAAAGCAAATATGCCAACAGGCGATTCAAAGGGTGATTATTATTAACTGTTCAGAAAACAAATATTTTCTGAATATTTTTCAAGTGAGTAGATTTGAATTCAGATGAACCAAATGCATTTGAGCCTGACTTTTCCTTCCACATCGTGTGTTTTCTCTTCTAGAAGGAATGGCTGGGAAAGCCTTTGCATGGGAGTAATTTGCTTCATAATTTTCCCTTTTTCCTTTCGTATCTAGTAAATTGATTTAGAATATTTCTATTTTTCTATTATTTCCATCATTGTTCCATTATAAATCAGACACTCTAATTTGTAAAATTGGTAGAATATTGTTTAAATACTATAATATGTTGGTTTGTAAAAATCTTGTGGACATAGGTATCTGAGTCTGCATTGAACCATGACACTGACTGATTCAAACAAAAGCCAACAATACCCAGAAGAGATGATAACAAATACAATTAGAACAACAACAGCTCTTTCAGCTTCTTCAAATATATGTCTGCTGCTTTAAGGCACCCCAAGACTCTAATCTGTCTGGCCTGCCGAAAACCTTGGCAGTGATCATTTGAATGACTCAAAGTATTCTAGTGCTTGTTGATTTTATAAAAGGATTCACCTTTAGTGTGCTTTTATGTTTCCCTCTTGCATTTTAAACTGAATTCAATTAAAATGTTACATCAATACATTCAATTATGCATTTCCTATACCTGAAAGATAAATTTATCAGAACTTTTATTGGACAGGATGATAGAATTCCAAGAACCCAGATATTTTCCTATCACTAACGCCTATAAAAATAATCATTCAAAACTTGGTCTGGAAAACAAAATACATTGGTGAGGTAACTTATAACCTACTTCTGTGAAAGAAATGACATTCCTGATAAAATGGATAGGGAATCTTAGAAGAAAAATAATGGGACTGAATCTTGTTTTGGGAAAGCAGTAACGTCTGGATAGCATTAGGTCAAGAGTCTAGTGACCTTATACTTGATAATGCTTTCTTTATCACAAGCATCTCAACTGAGACAGAAATATTCTTTCAAAGAATCATCCTGGGAAAACTGGATATTTACATGCAAATGAAGTTGATGCTCACAACACTAACAAAAATTAACTCAAACTGCATTATAGATCTAAATGTAAGAGCTACAACTATAAAACTCTCAGAAGAATACATAAGCATAAACTTCATGACTTCTGGTTCAGGCAATGGTTTCTTAGCTACAACACTATTAGTCAGGATTCTCTAGAGAAACAGAATCAACAGGAAATATATGCAAATACGAGATTTATAAAAGTGTCTCACACAACTGTAGGGATATACAAATCCAAAATCTGTAGGGCAGGCTGCAAGCTGGCAGCTCCAAGGAAGGTCCTCGATGAATTCTCAGGAGTAGTTGGCTGGCTGAAGTGGAAAGAGAGATTGTCTCTTCTAAATCCTCCTTAAAAGTCTTCGGGTGATTAGATTAAGCATCACTCATTGCAGAAGACACTCCCCTTAACTGATTGCAGGTGCACGCTGCCAACATATTCATGTTTTAAATCTATGAAATGTCCTCACAGCAACAGATAAGTCAGTGCTTGCTTGACCAGACAACTGGGCACTATCATCTGGTCAAGCTGACACATGAACCTGACCATCACAGCACTTAAATTACAAGTGACAAAAAAAGTAGACATATTGAACTCCATTAAAATTAAAACCCTTTGTGCTTCAAAGGATACCATTAAGGAAGAGAAAAAGACAAACCGACTAAGTGGGAGAAAATATTTGTGAAACATGTATCTAGTAAGGGACTTGTATCCGGAATATATGAAGAATCCATGCAACTTAACAACAGAAATACAAATAACCCAATTAAAAATGCACTAAGGATTTGAATAGACATTTCTACAAAGAAGATATATCAATGGCAAACAAGTACATAAAAATATGCTTAACATCATTAGCCATCAAAGAAATGGAAATGAAAACCACAATGTGATACCATTTCACATCCACTAAGATGGCTATAATAAAAATGACAAGCAATAACAAATACTGACAAGGATGTATAGAAATTGGACCTCCCATACATTGCAAAATGTTAAACAGAGTTAGCACCTTCTGCCCCTGAGTTTAAATCCAATAGAAATTAAACATATTCTAAAATTAGGTAATGGTAATGGCTGTACAACCTTGTGAATATACTAAAAAACACTGAATTGTACTTTTTGTATGTGACATATCTCAGTAAAGCTCTTAAAAATGAGATGGAAATATTAGCATTTGCCTGTTAGAGGCCATTTATCTTAAAGAAAGATTGTAATAAAACTCTGATGTAAGAATTTGTAAACCTTCCTTTTTTCATCTTGTTTTATAATTCAAAAATTCATAGCTAAATTTGGCCTCGTGCTAAGTTTTGCTCAGGCTATTATTTCACATGTCTCCCTGACAACCTAGTCAGGTAGCTAGAAACAGAGTTTTACTTCAGTGACACCTGTTAATTCCCAATAATATTTGCTGTGTAAAAATGTAAAGGGAAAGTAGACAGAGATCACAGTTTCTCACCTCTAGGATCTTCATTCTCAGAGTTCTCCCAATTGTCTTGTCAAGTTTTGTTCTTTTATTACCCTCAAATTTCATAACTCTTAGATCTCATGTTTTAAAGAAATCAAAGACTATGAAATCGAGTATCCAACAGTCCTTCCTGCACAACATTAATGTGTAAGATTTGTTCCTGACTGGGAACTGTTTCCCTATAGAAAGCATCTTTCTAGTCCACAATATTCCTTTTCTAAGAAATTTCCACCTTCCCAGGCAGCCGTGTGTATATGATGTGAGTCTACTCTCCTGCCATAGTTCAATGTGATGGGGTAGCCACATGACATACACTGGACAGATTGCATTCTCCAAGTGGGTTTTGGGAAAGCTAATCAATTTCTTTACATCATTATATGGAGACCCAGCAATTCCAGGTGAAGAGTGGTTAACCATATATACTTGGGGAAGCAGAGAAAGCTGATCTACAAAAAGAAAGATTGAGGAGGATACTAAGAGTAACAGAAATGAGGTACATGCAGTTTCAGAGAGAAAGAGAAGGCTCCTTGGCTATCGACCCATTTTCATTTTCTTTCTTCAATTTCTAAGGATCCCTCATTGTATTTTCTGTCCTTACATAATAATATTTAAAAAAGCTCCTATTCTACTCAACAAGCAATATTAAGAAATAGAATATGCCAAGCTTTTACCATGAAACAGACTGTGTAGCAAGTACTGTCTATGCACTAACTCATTTAATCCTTATATAAACCCAATGAAGTAGTTCCTATGGTCTCCCCAAGTTAATACATGAAACATAAACACAGAAATTCAATAAATTTGCATACCATTATATATGTGGAACCAGAGTTTGAACCCAGACAATTTAACTTAAAGGGTGGTGTTATATTCTTACTACAAATCCAGTTGTTTTTTATTATTTCTATGGGTTTCTATTGTTTAAAAGCGAAAGAACATTGACTAGGCCAACTTCATACCCGAGGGAATTATGCTGGGGAAGTCAGGACCTTCAAGAAAGGCCCTTGTGCTCTTCAATGTTCTGTAAAGCTCTACAAAATACCTTTCTCCTTTGGCAGCTGCTTCCTCTTATGTTCTATCAATGGTGGGTGCTAGAGTTGTCAGGAGGCTAGAAGAGAAAAAGGAACTCGATTTTGCAGTATTTTCCTGTAGCAACAGTTGGTTCCTGTAGTAATTTGTTCCAGTCTCTAACTTTTAGCCATCCTCCCAGAAGCAGCCTCACTCTACCTTTTGCAAAGGAACCAAAACCAGCTGGATAATGTCTCTTCTTTGAGGCTGAGCCCTAGTTTCATGGGGACCCTGCTCCAGCCTCTGAAGTAGACAGTCAGTCAGCCTCCTTCTCTAGACTCTGACATTCAGCACTTTACATCTGTTCCTCCAACTTTCAGAGTCCCAGGACCAGACCCCTTTCCTAGGGTTGTCCAGACCATGAGGGAGTAGCTGCTTCCTGGTGTTATTACAGCTCTGGAAAACATTTTATTTTTTCATATTTTCTATACCTCTTTATTGAGTTTTCTATATTTAAGTCTCTCTTTTAAAAATCACTCTGTGTTTTATGTTGTTCTGTTTAGACCCTGATTGATAGGCACTTCTAACCACTTTTTCTTTGAGAAGCCTGCATCAGGAATTCTTCTTTATCTTCTAAGCTGGATTTAGTTAAAAATACCACTAAAGAAAAGACATTCATAGATATGAACAGCAGATATTTAATAAATTTGCCAGGTGCCAAATGCTTTTAATGCTTGAGATAAATGATGAAAGTCATAGTCACAGCTCAAGTTATAATAAATTTGAAACTGAAAATATAGAAAATTACACTGCCTTAGTTTCTTAGGGCTGCTCAGACAAATACCAATGCGTTGGCTTAAGCAGCAGGAATTTATTGTTTCACAGTTTTAGAGGCTAAACATTTGAAACAAAAAAGCAAAGAAATCTGCAGTTTTAGAGTATTCTCAGATCTTTATTCTAAAATCCTCACTCTGTACAGGATCCTTTCACTCCTTCTGGAAGTTCTGTTTTCAAATACCATGATACTTAAAGAGAGATAAGAAGGGAGTTAGTCCAAACATGACCAATCTTCGACTTCCTCAAAATCTTTTAATTTTCTGGTGACTGTATCCTAACCAGCAGAATTTACTTTTATGCTCCTGAGATGCCTCCTCTAGAAGAGACCCCAATGGGAAGGAAAGGAGAAAGTACAAGCTCAGGACTGCAGAGAATTTTAGTTCTTGAGATACTGAAAATGGCATCAAGTGTTTATTTTGGGCAAATGAGAAGAAAGCTTTCACTGGAGTACAGGTAAACATTATTTGTATGATTTATAGCACAGTTGTGCTAACAAACAGGAAATAAAATTTTATTTTTAAAAATATAACCATAAATAACTTAAGAATACGAGAACAAATAAAGCTTTTTCTTTGAGAGTTGGGACACATTTTAAAACTCAAATCGCTAAAAATACCCTGATTCCATAATAAATTATGCTTGCTTAATTACTTACCTGCTCAGCTATTTTAGAAAGTATACTTCTTTGACAATTGAGAAAACCCAGAATTGGACATCATTAACCTTGAATGCCTGAGGGCATATGTTATTTATGTTTAGTGTAAAATAATTGAGTCCAAGTCTAGACATTTGGGAACAATTATCGAGCAAGCTGTTTATTTGCCATATCTTATGACATGTTGGAAAGCCATGGTTTCTCATCTTACAAACAAACAAAACCTTCTTTGGACTCTTTTTTGTCACGTAGTATCACCTTTCATCTTACTTTCATTTCACTGCCTCTACAGTCTCACTTCTGTTCACTAGCTGAAACCAGTAATTTTTTTTCCAGAAGTTAACTTAATTAGTTTTTCTGAAATATTTGATGCAATCTTTCCTTCGCCTGGTTTTTTGTGATAATGCCCTCAAATAATTGCAGTATTTTTTTCTCCTTGGTCTATTCTATACTATTTCAATTCAATTCAATTTATATTTAGACACCTACTACATGATGTGGTAAGTAATGTCCTAGGATTTGGAAATAATAAGGTGCATAAAATAAGGTCTTTGCTATCAAGAAACTTATATTTTAGTTAGAAATATAGGTATGTTAACAGAAAATTATCTATGAGAATACATGGAAGGGATACCTTACCCTAGTTGATGGGATCAAGAAATGTTCTTGGGGAGATGGCATAAGACCTGAGTCCGTAAAGACAGATAAGTTATTCATGCATGACATGTGTCCACATGTGTCCACCACTATCTATATACTTTTCTTGCACAGCAATGGAGTTGCATCTGGGTACATATCTCTCAGGCATACCTGAGAGATATGGTCATGTGATTTAACTCCTACCAAAGAAAAGTGAGCAAAAGTCATATTTGCTCACTTATATGAGCAAGGTACGGCTTATGCAACTTGGGAATATAATTTTTCGACACTTCCACCCTCCAATGGACTGAATTGATATAGATGTTGGCAATCTTGGAATGTATGTGTTGATGGCAGAGTCACCATGAACTTTGGATTCTGAAAAGTGGTCCAGATAAAAGCTCTATCCCTCCATCTTCTTGTCCTAAAACAACCACTCTGGACTATTGCATGAAACAATAACAACAACAACAAACTTCTATTGTTCTTTAGCCATTGCATTGTGCCTTTGAATTTATTTGTTCCAGTAGTTTAGCTTATCCCAACTAACATACCATACTATAGGATTAGGAAAGAAAATCCTATCAAAGGACATTTTCAGGGCGTTTCAAGTAGTTCATTTTGACAGGGGCAGAGAAAATCATGAAGGAAAAAAAAGGTAATAAAAGATGAGCTTGAACTAAGAAAAAGTCCAAGGTAACCTCATGGATCCTGAAAAGGTGACAAAATTCTATACATTAAGCAATGGGAAGGCATGGAAGGAGTTTAGAAAGTGGAGTGACATGATTTAGATTTGACTGTAATGTGCATACAAGTTTGGGATGTGTCAATACCAGAAGAAGGGGACAGTAGAGGAGCCTTGCAGATACTGATGAGAGAATTAATGAAAGCCTGGGCTTGTAGAGAGAGAGAAGGGTCAATTCTCCGGATATCCAACTTGAGGATCTAAGTGGATATTAGTGCCATTCTAAAATGTAAGGAGAATTGACGAAGTAGAGAGATCAATCTGGAGATAGAGATGGAGAGAGAAATAAGTTGAGGGAATAGGATGAAGAAGAAAAAGGGGTGGTGGAATCAAGTTCCTTCAATTTTACATGTCTTGAGTTTGTAGATAATTTAAGAGGAAATGTCTACTGGGGAATTGTATATATTGTTCTGCACCCAGAAGAGGAGACCTAAACTGGGGAATGGTCACCGTATTTGTGGTTGTGGAACATTTGGAAGTGGGTGAGGCAGGAGCTGTAAAGGAGGATGAATAGAAGGATGAGGACAGAATCCTGGTGTACCTGATATTTTGCTTTAAGTAATCAAAGTATAGCCTGAAAAAGAATATGAGAAGGAGTACACAGAGTAGCAAAGAAACAAATAGAATGATGATATTGTGAATGTAAAACAAGAGAGAATGTCAAGGAAAAGAAACTACCTGCTCTTTTTAAATTCTATGAAATATGTCAGCAAATGAATTGATAGACAATCATATTTAACAAGCAAGAGGTATTGTATCTCTTTGAAAAGAACAGGAAGTACAATTTGAGGGTGGGGCAAAATGAAGACAAAAGCAATCCTACATCAATGAAAAGTGAATGACAACTTCCATTCCTGGCAGTATGGCAGGCTAGATACCTTAAAAACCCTCCCACTCATAAGCACTTAAAAATGCTAGATAATTACATTTTAAGGTCTTTTAAATGGATAGCTGAGTTGGCATGTAATTACTAAGAAGACTTAGGGACAAAAGATGAAAGGGGAACTGAAATTCGGTGAGATAACTGAACATTGAACACAAAAGTGCCTCGAGTACACCTGCTGATCCCTTCTGATGTAACACATTTATCTTAATGGGCCACACATGATGCAAGAGGAAAATCCTTAGACCTGTAAGACAGAGGATCAGATTGTAGGTAAAGCTTACATATTGAAAATTGCATCCTCAGAGAAGGGGGGGAAGCAAGAATCAGGGACCATGAGAAGAGAAGCCAAGAAACATGTCATCTCCAATTTGGGGTAGAGGAAAGGGAAAACAGTCCCCCCTGAAGATTGTAACCATAGGGGAGCTAAACAAAAATAATACAAATGCAATCAAGCGATGAGTCCCAAGCAAGATAAGTGAAATGAAAATCACCTATCCACTTCCAAGAACATCAAATTCAGAATGAAAATGTAAATGCAGCCTGAGAGAGAACATTGAATTTGTACAAAGGAATGAATGAAAGATGATTTTTCAACAGCAACAATAGAGCTTGAGGTCAGTAGGACAATAGAAGCTAGAAACCAAGCGTTATCCTAAAATTATATATCCAGTGAAACAGCTTTTCAAAAATGAAGGAAAAATAAAGACATGTTTAAATAAATGGAAAAGAGAGAGTTTAACAGCAAAAGATCCTTAATAAATTTACCTCTAAAGGATGTACTTCAGAAAGACTGAAAATGATATCATAAGATAATTATGTATCCAAGTTACAGTGTGAAAAATGCATGCATTTGGGCGCAAATCTAAATGAATATTGACTATTTTACTGACAACTAATTTTTAAGATTAAAAGGAAATAATGAAAATTCTTATATCAATACAGATTTAAAGATTTCTAAGATCACTGACTTAGTCAAGAGAGAGAAAAAAAGAAACTTTAAATTTTAGATTTTGCTACATATATAGAGAACATACATAGCAAATTTTAGTCTAATCACCAAATAATAGATTTAGAATATGTAATTCTTCAAGCAAGTTGTGGGATTTGAATAAGAATAAAATTGCATTTTTTTTCCTAAAGAAAGGGGGAAAAGAAGAAATGAAAGGAATTTGTTTAATATGGCATAAATAAATAGCACAAAATAAGATGGTAGAAATAAATTAAAGAATATTAGCAATTGCAGAATATGTACGGATAGTAAGTCATCAGTTGAAAGCCTGCATTGCCAGACCAGATTAGAAAAAAATCTAGTCTCTCAATTGTAAGAACATGGAAAAGATAAAGAAGATATACAAACAAAACTAGGGCTAAATAATCACATTATTAACAAAAAATGTATTTTAATGTAAAAGAGAGTCACTTAACATGATTAAAAGGAATATACATTGTGATAGTTAGATTCAGTTGTCAACTTGGCCAGGTGAGCATACCTAGTCTTGTTGCTGAGGACACAAGCCAATGGTACGTGAACCTCATCTGTTGCTAATTACATCTGCAGTCGGCTAGAAGGCGTGTCTGCTGCAATGAGTGACGTTTGACTTAATTGGCTGGTGCTTAAATGAGAGAGCGCAACGTAGCACAGCCTAAGCAGCTTGGCATTCCTCATCTCAGCACTCGCAGCTCAGCCCAGGCCTTTGGAGATGCAGAAAGAAATCACCCCGGGGAAAGTTGTTGGAACCCAGGGGCCTGGAGAGAAGACCAGCAGAGACCACCTTGTGCCTTCCACGTAAGAAAGAACCTCAGTGGAAAGTTAGCTGCCTTTCCTCTGAAGAACCAACAAAATAAATCCCCTTTTATTAAAAGCCAATCCATCCCTGGTGTGTTGCATTCGGCAGCTAGCAAACTAGAACATGCATATTATATTTATATATGTATATAAATGCATATGCATATATATAAAATGTCTTCTCCAGCTCTATCCCTCCCCACTCCCAATAAAGTACAACCCCAATGAGAACAACAATTTCTTTTGCTGACTGCTGTGTTAGAAATGTCTACAAAAGTTCCTGCAGGTAGGAATTGCTCAAATAGCAAACAACACACATTGTATTTTATTGAATTAATCAACTAAGTAAGAAATTATGATCATCTCAATAGATATAGATTAAAATATTTGATAAAATCACCACTTATTCATTTAATAAAGCCCTCACCAAAGAAGAGAGGAAAGGAGCACAACATGATAAAGCTACCTGAAAGTTTTAATAATCATCATACACGAAATGGAGGCTTTAGAAGCCTTTCCACTGCAAGATAGTGATACTCCAGTTATTATTCATCATTGTGCAGGTGTTTTCAGTTTTGTTTTCTGGGTAAACTAGCTTCTATAACAAATAAACCAGAAACTTCCATTGACATGACATAAATGCATTTTTTTTTCTTGCTCTTACATTACTGTGATATAGATTCCTCGTTGGTTGGCGTTACTTCTGTAAGAATATAGATCAATTCAAAACTTAGGTCTTTCCTACCTTGTGAAAGACCCTCCCTCCCTTAGTGCCATGGATTCCCCTGCATCTGAGGGAAAGTCCAATTAAACTATGGAACTGACAATCCCACATCTTAATAGCTTTGACCTGGCTGTGACTCAGTCATCTATTCATATTTTATTGTTGATAACTACTTGCATAGCCCCAGCTAGATACAAGCAGTTGGGAATTAGTTCCCTCAGTGAAAAACCACTTCCCAGTGTAAACATTATATTATGGAAAAGGGGGTAAGTGAATGATTTGCAATGTCTGTCTTTGCCTGCTCCTTTGGCCAGTAAAGTATTCACACGCACTCTCATTCTCATTCATAGAACCAACCTCACCTACCCTCAGGGGACGCAGCTCTAATTCTTATCACCTGATTTCCAGGTGACCCACAATCTTCTCTATCGTGTCTGGTTAGGGTTTACAGGCCAAAATCTACCAACTAAAATACTGGTGATGCCCCCACACTTGATGTGCACACACAATGTACAAAGTAAGAAAAAAAACTTAGCTCCCGTTTAATAATTTGGAATAAGGAGAGATAAAATGGTTTGTAACAGTGATAAAATCCTCCAGGGAGGGCATTTGAAGGCCAAGCACCCTGGCCATGTGGAAGTTCCATGTTTCCACCCTGAATCTACCTTATCAATGGTCATTTGTGCTGTCTTTGAGAATATATGAGGCGGGCTTTGTGGAGTATATGATCTTTCCTTCATATTTGTGGAATGCTTTCTGCTTGGCAAGTTTGTGTGACATGGTTGGTCATCAAACATTAATGGGACTATTGGCTCTTCCTAGAAAATTAATGAAACTAGATATAATTATCTCATACCACACACAAACAAAGTCAACAGAACTTTAAAATTATGAAAAGAAAATAGGAAAAGGTATTTTTATCACCTGAAGAAGTGAAATGATAATAAAAAAGCCACAAATCATAAAAGAGTGGCAGATTAAATTCTGTTAAAATTAGCAGAGTAGAAAATATCTGTTAGACATAAACAAGATATGTGATAAAAACCAACTGTAAAAAACTGAAAGGATAATGTATTTGCAACAATAAAAGGGTTTATGTTGGAATTTATGAAAATTCTTAAATATCAATGGCTAACAATGCAAAAGAAAATTGGGAAAAATATAGGAATAAGCTAGTTTCATAAAAAACAAACACTACCACCAAAATATTTCATCTCCTACATAATAAGAGAAATAAAAATTAAAAAAGAAAATAGCATTATCACATTGCATGTAGGTGAATAGAAAAAAAAATTGTCTAACAGCACCAAGTGCTGGCAAGAATATGAAGTAATGGAAAATTCCAAACTCTACAGATGGATAGGTAATTTTATACAATCATGTTAGAGAACAACATCTTTATCTTTACTGAATACTTAAATATGTATTCACCAGATCCAACAATTCTATTACTAGGTATATGTTAAAAGAATTTCATGTAAATGATTATAAATTACATGTTTGCTTTAACCAAAAATGAACAAACAAAAAAAATCAAAGCCAAAAACCAAAAAAAGAATGTATCTTAAAAATAAAATGTTGAATGAATAGGACAAGTTTTAAAAGATAGAAAATTATGTTATAATAGAAATTAAAAGATATATATACATATACCTGTATATGTAGTAGAATGATTGGTTTACATTCTGGTTCCAGAACTTATAACTTTGTAACCTGGTGCAGTTTAGCAACGTAAACTCTCTGTGTCTTAATTCACTCCTCAATAAAACTGGTTGTTTTGATGATTAGATGAATTAGTATGTGAAGACATCAAGAAGAGCTCATGACACATTGTAAACATTCAACAAATATAAAAAGGCAATGCTTCTTTATCCCACTTCTTCCTCTTCCTCCTTCTTATAAAATAAGAAGGAGGGCTGTAAGAACACACACCAATTAATTACATGATTGTCTCTGGAGAGAGGTGATACCAGGACTGGATACAAAAGGAGCTTTGACCTTATCAGTAATGTTTTATTTATTTTGTCTATTTAAATAAATGGAAACAATATAATAAATTAATACTAACTCATTCCATACAGTGGGCACAAGAATATTTGTATTATCTGCACTTGGATGTACAAAAACAACAATAATCTCAAAACATAATGAGGCATCTAGAAACCTTGAATAACTGGGTTCATCATTGGCCCTATTTGTAATAGTGAGTAAGTTGTTAAGAAAATGAACATAGGCAAATAATTCATTAGAGAGCTTAGAAAGCGAATGCCCATGTTTCCTATCATCTAAATGACCAGATTTAATTGGTAGTCAATGAAGAAAATATAGTATATGTTTTGATGAAGCAAGTATTGAAATATCTAGCCAATCTAGAAAATGGAAAAATCTTGAATTTGCATGTTTATGAGGTAAAGAGTATGGTACTGCATCCCCCATCATCCTTTAAAGAATTAAAATAGCACAGAGAAAGGTACACACTCACAGCAGCAGGAAAAGCAGATCCAAGCCAGCTGGGCCCAATCATCTGCTAGAGACATTCCTACACCCCATTTAGCGAGCTTTCCCTAAGGCGCTTCCATCTTGGAATTTAAGATACACAACTGATTTTAATGAAGTTGTCCTATTCTGTCAGTACAATTTTGTCAGACTTGCTGATGAGTGAGGCAGTCTGAAGGTGGGGCAAGGTTCTATTTATTTCACTACAAATAGCAAAATTATTCATTTAAGATATTTTAAGCTAATTATGTTTTCAATCCTTGGAAGGCAAATTTTGTTGTGATCACTCTTGTAAAAGTAGATGGCGGCAGTTCAGTCTTTGAACAATGCGACCTCCACCCGCCTCCTTCGCGTCACCTCTCTATACGTTAGGCTGGCGGTGAGACGCATTAGGGCTTGTCATCTCTGTCCCAATGGAAAAATGAGTGCGCGGCTTATATGTCACCAGTGTTAATCTAATGGGGGCTAGTTGAGAATATGCTGATAGAATATTTCTTACAAATTTTACAAAAATAAAATACTTCATCAGCTGTAACTGTTTAACGCATTTAATCCCTCAGCGAGAAAGAAGACCTCAAGATTACTGAATAGAATGAGAGATTAATGACGACACCCAGTACATTTTAACTGCATCTAGTGAGGTAAACAGGAATGTGCGTGTCCTGGAAGTACAAGATAAAAGAAAACTACAACTAGAGTGGGCTTCCAAACCAACCACGCTGTGCTTAAATTGTGTCTAAGAAAAACTAAATCATGTTTTATGAGTTGAAGTGTCCGGGGAGAAAGGCAAATTAATTTTTAAAAATAAATCTAATTGCAGCAAGAGTAACCATGAGTATCATGCATGTAAGTATACTACAAGTAAGGCTTTTGCAATGATATTAAACTGAGTAATATGAAAAGAAAATAAATGACAGACATGAAAATAATACTGGCTCTTAAATATCTAAAAGTCCCTGACTATTTAGTTCTCTTTTATGCTTATCTTTAAAAGACATGTGAGAAAAGATCATGGCAAAAAGTAACCATGTTAAAATAATAATGATATATGAAAAATAGAAGCATGCTTCTAATGAAAATGCATATAAATCTTGAAGTTTATCTAAATAAAATAAAAGCTTTTGTAGTGAAAGGATTGAGATTTTATAAAATTGAATTCTTTATGACAATTTAGAGGTATGAATTGTGAATTGAAGTAATAAGAATAATTATGACAGAAAAAAGTTGAAATAACCAATAGAACAATGAAATAAGTATAATTAAAAATGCAAATTATAAAGCATTATAAAATTAGTGTAGGAATCACATAGCATTTGGATTTCTTTAATTTTTTGATGCAAGAAGTCACGACATTATATTTTTCTTGTAGGCTTCAGGAGAATTACCGAATAGGTTGTAAACTTAGAATAAAGTGAGTAATGAGAGAAGTCTAGTTATATTTTGAGACCCCAAATTGCTTTGAACTGATTAATTTGCCTAAGACTAAATAGCCCTGTTTGGCAAAGTGATAAACAACAGTTGATCCAAAATTTCTTTTCTTTCTCATTTAAGATGAATTATATTCTAGCGGGAGAGTCTGAGAGCAGATTAGAATAACTGAATTCCTTGAAAGAGGACAAATACAGTAATTGGGAAGTGGAGTTGAGTTTAAGATTGTGGTACCGTAGAAATGTCATTTAATACTGAACAAGGGGAAAGAATGAAGAAGGAATAAGCAGCCACATATTTGCACAAGGGAAATGGATATGGAAGTCAATGAAGGGTCTTTGATGAATCAATTCAGTTCAGCTCACAATGCTATGCACTGGGTTCATCTTTAAAAAGCTTGAAGACTAAATTAATTAGTCATGAAAAAAATGACTAAAGGGGCTAGATTACTTAAAAAAAGTTAAATGGCGAGATGTAAAAGAACAGAGAATAGAAAGGTATACAGCAAGTTGAAAGCAGAGAAGTGCTTTTTTTTTTTTCCGTTCTACATATATATTCAGTCATTCTCAATATCATCACATAGTTGCATATTTATCATTTCTTAGAACATTTGCATCAATTCAGAAAAGAAATAAAAAGACAACAGAAAAGGAAATAAAACAATAACAGAAAACAAAAAGATTATACATACCATACCCCTTACCCCTCACTTTCATTTATCACTAGCATTTCAAACTAAATTTATTTTAGCATTTTCCCCCTATTATTTATTTTTATTTCATATGTTCTACTCGTTTGTTGACAAGGTAGATAAAAGGAGCATCAGACACAAGGTTTTCACAATCACGCAGTCACACTGTGGAAGCTATCTCATTGTTCAATCATCCTCAAGAAACATGGCTACTGGAACAGAGCTCTACATTTTCAGGCAGTTCCCTCCAGCCTCTCCATTACATCTTGAATAACAAGATGATATCTACTTAATGTGTAAGAATAACCTCCAGGACAACCTCTCGACTCTGTTTGGAATCTCTCAGCCATTGACACTTTGTCTCATTTCACTCTTCCCCCTTTTGGTCGAGAAGGTTTTCTCAATGCCTTGATGCTGAGTCTCCGCTCATTCCAAGATCTCTGTCCCATGTTGCCAGGAAGGTCCACACCCCTGGGAGTCATGTCTCACATAGACAAGGGGAGGGTGGTGAGATTACTTGTTGTGTTGGCTGGAGAGAGAGGCAGAGATGTGCTTTAAAGGGGCCACTTGCTACTCAGAAGGAGCCAGTTGTTACCAAAAGGGACAGAGTTATCAGTATTTCTCCTCTCTTGTTTTCTTTCTCTTTCCTTCCCCTATTCTTCTTTATCGCCCCCCCCCCCCCCACCTACTTGCCAAGTGTTGGAGACTGAATCTTGTACTCCATGAAAGACATGTTTGAGGATGTTGTCAATTAAAGGTTGGGCTCATTTGTGAAGAGGATTGTGACACATCCTTGGTAGAGGAAGCCAGATTGAATCAGGGTGACCGTAATCCATATGGGTGGAGGCCTTGTAAAGAGAGAGATCTGGATGCAGCCAGTCAGAAGAGGCCCAAAGTCAGAGAGGAGGGAGACCACCAAGTGACCAGGACGGCATTACCAGAACACTTCCCGCCCGGGAGAGAGCACGGCCTCGCCGACATCTTACTTTTGAATTTCGAGCCTTTAAACCTGCAAGATAATAAATGCTTGTTATTTAAGCCAACACATCACTGGTATTTGTCACAGCAGCTCTGGCAAAATAGGGCACTGAGTTACAAGTATGCTTCTCCCTGTCCTGCTCCTCCTCTCCTAGCCTTCCTTTCCTTCCCTTCTTCTCTCCTTTTTCTCTCCTCTTTCTATTTAAAACACAAATCAGGACCGGATTTTACATGTTGTCTCCTAATTTTTCAATGCTGCCAACTAATTAGAAAAAAAAAACATGTACAAGGGGATAAATATAGTCCATATGCTATCATTTTCAAACCCTGGTCTAAATTGTCTAATTGCCATGGTTTCGATTATTTAATTGGTGTTGGATTGAGGACAATCTAAAATACTGCTGGTGAGTTACTTGTCCTATTAAGACAAGTAAGTGTTAAATAAAGGAAATTGAGATAATTCTCTGTATTCTTGGTGGCAGATTTAGGGGATGGGGCATCTGTTAAGAACGTTTTTTTCCACCATCTTTTAATAAAAGAGCATGGTCTTTTATTATCACTATTGTTTAATTTAATGTGTGGTGCAAAGCTGGGAAGTGTCATAGAAATCTGATTGGGAGAATAAGGAAATTATTTAGAATTTCTTCAAAGATTTCCTAACAATTCAATTGTGCCAAGATTGCCTTTTGCAAGGGAAATTGTGGAAACCCCACTGCCAGAAGCATATGGAGCGAGACTGCACAGAATCAAAGCATTAAATTGTAAAGAACAATCCTGCTGGTCCCCTAGGATATGGCCTAGATAAAGCAATAGTTTCCATCTTTAATTTAGGCACTTCCAAGGCACAGTGAAATTCATTATTAAAATCTCCATTGTAGATCAATCTATTTTAAACTATGTGTTTTACCAAGCTGGTTACTCTAAGTGCAAAGATATGATTTTTCCAATTATAATGAATGTCCTTTGAATCTTCACCCTTTGACTCATCTTGTATTATAGAACATAATTAATCATATGCTCGAACATTAAATGTCTGCCTCATATCCTGAAGTGCAAGGGTCTTATAATTTAACAAGTTTGCTCTTCACAGGCTTAGTTCTCATCATTTTTTTGGATGGGGTGGAATCTCTCAGACGCACAGAACATAGAACATCATAAGCACTTAGTAAATCTTTATCGAATTTAATAAATTAAAATGTTGCCTCTGAAGGAGTCAGATGCTATCAATAGCCATGTGAATCTTAAGGAAGATTAGAGATGAAACAGAAATAAAGATACTTATCTTTAGTTTTATATATTTGATGTTTGTTACAATTAATGACAAGCATATTAATTTCTCCTTAGAAGTTGATATTCCATAACTTCCATTTGTGACTGATGTATTACCCTATTTATAGAAGGAAAATAAAACTTTTTAGGTGCCATTTTACAGTTTTGGAGAAAGGAATACATTCATGGGGATAAATTACTACATTTTTAAAAATATTATTTAGTTTGTATGGTTCTTCCATTCTAAACATATCTTCTTAAACTGGTATAAGAACATATTAAAAAGACTGTTAAAAATGTAGTTGAGAAATATGGATTCTAATCCTTGTTTTATCAAATTCTACTAATATGGATTGGCCATGTCTATTTCACTTACTGAGAATTCATTTCTGCAACAGAGAAAAATACTTAATACTCATGTGTCTGAAATGGTTGGAGTGTGGGTCAAATGAGTGGATTTATGTAAAAATAGTTTTGCAAATTTGCAAATATAAATTTGCATTTTTCATCCCAACTTTATCATAAGAATAATTCTGCAACTTATAAGCATATCTGCTAACCTTATGGTCACTGACATGGATGTGTAGCAGTTACAATAGTAACTTATATTACATATAAGTTATGCTATATACCAAATCTCAGTAACTTTAACAAAATGGTTTATTTTTTGCTCACATTTGTGTATCTATTGCAAGTCACAGGGACTATTCTCTACATCCTACTCCCTCCAGACAAAGCAGCCACTCTCTGGAACACTGCCAGTCAGGACTCATCAGAAACTTAATGTGCATGGCTCACAGGTCCCCACCTTATGACAGGACCCAGGAAGGGCTCCAATAGCATCAATCACAATTACGACTGTCCTTTCACCGCGGTGTAAAGTGTCTGGAATGTAGTTGGTACTTAATAAAAAATGTTAATGAAGTATTAATAAACAAGACATCTTTCCTTCTGAAAACATATATGCATAATTATATATACATAATTTCATATATAAAATACTTTATATCATCTATTTTAAGCAAACTAGGTGATATAAGGTATTAAACAAAAATATGTAATATTTTCCCCCTTTGGAATAAAAATTTTGAAAATTATTCCATTTCCTTCTCTGGTAGTCTGTTGCTATCAACTTAACATCTACTCACCCCTTTTAAGCATAGAATAGTAAATCAAAGTTACAAGGTGTTCTAGATTGCTAGCTGCTGGAATGCAACACACCAGAGATGGATTGGCTTTTAATAAAAGGAAATTTATTTTGTTAGTTCTTCAGAGGAAAGACAGCTAGCTTTCCACTGAAGTTCTTTCTTATGTGGGAAGGCACAGGGTGATCTCTGCTGGCCTTCTCTCCAGGCCTCTGGGTTCCAACAACTTTCCCCGGGGTGATTTCTTTCTACATCTCTAAAGGCCTGGGCTGAGCTGTGAGTGCTGAGATGAGGTATGCTGAGCTGCTTGGTCTGTGCTACACTGAGTCTCTCATTTAAGCACCAGCCAATTAACTCAAACATCATTCATTGCAGCAGGCACGCCTCCTAGCCAACTGCAGATGTAATCAGCAACAGATGAGGTTCATGTACCATTGGTTCATGTCCACAGCAACAGAACTAGGCACATTCACCTGACCAGGTTGACAACTGAATCTAACTACCACACAAGGCATACATCTGACCTGGTTCATTAGAACACAAACTAGCTCAATTAAGAAATGAAAGAAAGTTCCCCAAAGGAGTTAATTCCATAGAAAGTAACAGAGTAGTTCTATAGGACTAATTTTCTCCCATTACTGTATCTCAAATGCTAATATAATGTAACATCAGACAAGGATGTTAAAACACATTTTCTCACCTACATGGGAGCACTTTGCTGATAATTTGTACCATCCCTTCAGGAAATTAGAAGTGTCAGAGATATATCAATGCAATAGGATCATTACCTTATGTGTGGCTCATTTACGATATAATCTCATCTTGATTCCAACTATCAGGATGGAAATGGATATTGATCAGTTGTTTTAGCAGTGGAATAAGAACTTGAATTTAATGGTTGTGTAATAACATTATAATGGCAAAGGCTGTGAACAAAACATGTTCATTATTTCACATGCAGCGTAAAGGGCCTTGAATTTCTTACAGTATGAGTTTCCATATGATTTAATTATCATACTCTCCTCATAACAGATGAGATGCAGTGTGCAGATAATTCAGTTCTTTATAAATAGAAAAGAATGGCCAATTAAAACAGCCTTATGATTAAGAGCTCAATTAGGTTACTTTATTTGAAATACCATTCGCTTAGTTTTATTACTGTTAAATATTCTGTTTCAAAGTCACGAAAAAAGATATTCTAAGAAAGAAGACTTTTTTTCTAATTTCTCCAAAACAGAATGTAATTCCTATCTCAAAATCACATTCTGTATGCTAGCAGAAATAATAATTTAGTAAATCTGGTAAATGTCACGTCTTCTAAGTGACTTTTGGATTTTGTAAGTAAATTCAGGTTTAAATTAAGTCAAATCTAGAATCTCCAGAAGACATGAGAAAGTTTTACCTTCTCCAGGGCGTTTTGCTAGGAACCTGCAGTAGGCTTGGGGTTTTCATCAGATCTTCTTTCTCTTACTATACCTAACATAGAGTACTCACTTCTCTCCTCTTATGTAGGCTTAACATGAAACTGTAGCTACCTGCCTGGAGTCCTAGCAGTATACACAACACTCAAGAATTTTCTACATGGCTTGTTATTTCCTTGGATTCCTCTCTATTCCTTTCTGTTCTCCAGCTAGACTTTAATTTGGGTAAGGGGTTTAGGTGTAAGACCCTCAATTATATCCAAATATCTGTGTCTGTCCTAACAGCTCTTTTTTTCTTTTTCCTTCTCAAGGAATCTTATATAGTTTGGGGGTGGGGTTGGGTAGATGAATCGAATAAACCCCAGTATATCTTTTGTTTTTTCTGCCTCATACATAAATTTAGGCTTTTGAATACAAATATAAAAACATGGTATTGTTTTATGGTTATATTGTATTGTCCCTTCCTTGAGACCACACAGTCTCTGATTGAATGTAAGGTAGGAAGAGGGTCTCTGGGCAACAAAGAGAATAAAAAGATTGAAAAGAACCCTATATCATAATATTGCTCTTCTACTCATTTATGGGTTGGCATTTGGTATTTTTTTTTGTATCTGGCAGCAAGAATTATGTGATAAAAGGATTCTGGGCTTCAGAGTTAGGTGTTTGCATCTGGATTTGCTATTTCTAAAATTCTTTGTCAGAATTCTTTGTCTATGTTTTGAACCTATTGAAAGATTTCAAAATATTTACCTTTAGGATGATAAATAATTAGTAACAGAATCACTTAACATATAGTCATTGGACATTATAACTATTAATATTAGCATCCAAACTTTTATTATACAAAGCAGCTCAATGAGTTTTCTACCTTTATCTCCTTTGGCTTTTTGAATAGACTTTTTCTGATGTCCTCTTTTTACTGTTTTAAAGTCTATTTTTTTCTATTATCATGGATCAGATGGAGTTAAGTAAATTTCCTTGAACTCAATTTCCTTTCCGTCAACTTTTTTCTCTCATCCTCATTTAACTTTCTGAAAGCTATGCTCTTATGGTCTAGGGCAGTTAAATAGATTTCAAAAGCCCAATTTCCTTTTCACTGACACAGAAGAACATTTGAATTCTATGAAATATTCTTTCCTCAAACTATATAAGTTTTTTCCTTTCTGCTTGGTGTAAAATACTCTATGCAAGTAATTTTTCGTGGAATTTGAAAATAGTTATTCTTCTGTTTGAAGTGGTATGAACTAATAGATAAAGATTAAATTGAAATAAGGTGATGCAGGATCTAGTTTCTAATCTGTCAGAATTAGTTGTATAGCCTTAGGCACATCATTTCATTTCCTTGGGCCTCAATTGCCTGTTAAATAATTAAGTTGAAATAAATTATCTTGAATAGCTTCCTTGCGGATTGAAACTGAGTTCTAACTTAACCTGTATTTTAGGATGATAGAAGCTAACAGTTATTAAGCACATCTGTTATAGGTATATGCTTGGCATTTCATATGTGATACCTCATTTAATTTTCACAACAGCCCTAAGAAGTAAATGGTACCATTTGTATTTAAAAGATTAGAAAATTAAGAATCAGTGAAGTGACTTGTACAGGGTCAGGCAGCTTGTAAGTGGTTTAGTTTTGACTTGGAACCAGGTGTTTCTAACTCCAAAATGTTTTTATATTTATTTTCTATTTCCATAATGCTTATAAAGGGAGAGTAGGTATGTTAGAGGCTGATGCCAAGTGCCTGGTTCAATCATGCAAATTCCATGATATTCCCTATTATTTCCTGAAAGTAATTTCAGGAAATAAATTTCCGAGGCTGCTCAAAGGACTACCATGAAATTGTTTGGCTTAAACAATGGGAATATATTTGCCTATGGTTAGTGTCTAGGAAAATGTCGATCTAAATCAAAGCATCATTAAGGCAGTGTTTTCTTCCTGAAGACTAGCTGCCAGTGATACTTGGCTCTTCTGCCACATGGCAAGGCACATGGCAGCGTCTGCTTTTCTCTCCTTTCTCTTTGTGGTTTCACTGATTTCAAATTATTGCTTCTGTGGCTTTTTCTCTCTGTGTATTCACTCTGTTTATAAAGGACTCCAGGAAGACGACTAGACCCAACCTGAATGAAGTGTGTTATACCTTAGCTAAAGTAACCTTCTCAAAAGGTCCTACTTAAAATGGGTCCACAACCACAGGAATGGATGGACTTTAAGAACATGTCTTCCTGGGGTACCTGCAGCTTCAAACCATCACATTTACTATTAACAAACCATACTTAACAAAGCTGAAAGAAACTAAGAAGATAACTGTAAAATCCTTATCTACTACTAAGCAGCGTGTTTGGGAGTGAAGTTAGGAGTGGATGTGGGGATGGTTTGGAAGCAGAGGAATATAAAATAGTGCAATTCTACAAACATTAACAACATCTGGAAGGTGGTCTTCCTTCAAATGTTCTGGTGCCTGTGGCCTGGATTGCCTTCTTTATATATTATGCAAATATCTAATTTCTAGAAGAAACAAACCTACTTAGGGTAAGTGTAAACTTCTATCCTTTGAGAGAGGTAATGGAATTACTTCCTGTTAAGTCTTCTTGATGTATAAGAGAAGTGAAAGAAGGGAAATAATCACAGAACAACATTAATAACCACCAAGCGCACAGGCAAGATGAGGAAGCCAAAAAGCAGTGATAAGTTCACAACTACAAATGGGCGAATGTGTTTATTTGTTCATAGTAAATAAGCATGTAGGTAGGTAGTTATAACATTATAAAAATAAAATGAAATAATTCTTGTCTAGCTACTAATATAGTGCCTACCATATAATTAGCTTTGATGATTTCTAGATGTTGAAAATATTGTTGTATGCAAGGGAGATAGAAGAGGCAATGCCATTTCTTAGAGCAAATGAAGTAACAAATGATAGAAAAATGGAGAAACTATATAACATCAATTTAGTTTCTGTCATTCCATGAAACAGAATTATTTCAAAACTTGAAAGAACAAAGTTAACAGTAAGAGGGCTTTGAAACCAGTGATAAATGAGGAGCTAATAAGATGGCTAATGACTCTTTTTGGGGCCCTCTTCTCCCTTTGTCACAACTTGGGGTCTCACCATTTCTCATCTGAATTACAACCTAGCCTGTAGTCTCTCACTGATTTCAATACCCCACTTATGCTGCCAACAATCATCAAATGAAAAACCCTCCACAGATCTTATCGTAGCATTCTCTTTTTAGAATTTATAGGATAGATTTGGAATAGAATTCATATCCCTTAATAAGTTGCATCCTATTTAAATCTCTAGCCTCATTTCTCTCCATCCTACATCTGACAATTATTCATTATACATATATGTAATTATCCATTGTTACTCCAATTTTATTTTCTTTCTATGCCCAGAGTGCTTTTTTCTCCTTTTTAATCTGATAAAAAATGTTTATCCTTAAAATTCAGTTAAAATAGTACCTCTTTGAAGCCTTACTCAAAATTCCGAGGCTTAGTTAATTTAGTTTTTATTAAACTATAATTCTATTATGGAACTTACTATATTGCATTTGTTCAAAATCTATCATTACAATATTTTGGATTCCTCAAGGACAGGGACCATATCTTACATTGATTCTTGAACCACCAAATCTGGTGCAGTACCTGGTACACTTCATGAATGTCTGTTGACTGAATAAAAATTGAATTATGGAGTTTGTCAAATTTTTTTTTTTTTTTTTTTTTTTTTCTGTTGTGAGAATTTTCTCTTTACCACTTCTTTTTTTTTTTTTTTTTTTTTTTTTTTTTTTTTTTTTTTTATTAACGGAAAGAAAAAAAAGAAATTAACACAACGTTTAGAAATCATACCATTCTACATATGCACTCAGTAATTCTTAACATCATCACATAGTTGCATGATCATTGTTTCTTAGTACATTTGCATCAGTTTAGAGGAACTAGCAACACAACAGAAAAAGATATAAAATGTTAATATAAAGAAAAGAAATAAAAGTAGTAGTAATAGTAAAAAACAACAACAACAAACAAACCAACAAGCAAACAAAAACAAAAAAAAAACCCTATAGCTCAGATGCAGCTTCATTCAGTATTTTAACATGATTACTTTACAATTAGGTATTATTGTGCTGTCCATTTTTGAGTTTTTGTATCTAGTCCTGTTGCACAATCTGTATCCCTTCAGCTTCAATTACCCATTGTCTTACCCTGTTTCTAACTCCTGCTGAACTCTGTTACCAATGACATATTTCAAGTTTATTCTCGAATGTCCATTCACAACAGTGGGACCATACAGTATTTGTCCTTTAGTTTTTGGCTGGATTCACTCAGCATAATATTCTCTAGGTCCATCCATGTTATTACATGGTTCACAAGTTTATCTTGTCTTAAAGCTGCATAATATTCCATCGTATGTATATACCACAGTTTGTTTAGCCACTCTTCTGTTGATGGAGATTTTGGCTGTTTCCATCTCTTTGCAATTGTAAATAACGCTGCTATAAACATTGGTGTGCAAATGTCCGTTTGTGTCTTTGCCCTTAAGTCCTTTGAGTAGATACCTAGCAGTGGTATTGCTGGGTCGTATGGCAATTCTATATTCAGCTTTTTGAGGAACCGCCAAACTGCCTTCCACAGTGGTTGCACCCTTTGACATTCCCACCAACAGTGAATAAGTGTGCCTCTTTCTCCGCATCCTCTCCAGCACTTGTCATTTTCTGTTTTGTTGATAATGGCCATTCTGGTGGGTGTGAGATGATATCTCATTGTGGTTTTGATTTGCATTTCTCTAATGGCCAGGGACATTGAGCATCTCTTCATGTGCCTCTTGGCCATCCGTAATTCTTCTTCTGGTAGGTGTCTGTTTAAGTCTTTTTCCCATTTTGTAATTGGGTTGGCTGTCTTTTTGTTGTTGAGTTGAATAATCTCTTTATAAATTCTGGATACTAGACCTTTATCTGATATGTCGTTTCCAAATATTGTCTCCCACTGTGTAGGCTGTCTTTCTACTTTCTTGATGAAGTTCTCTGATGCACAAAAGTGTTTAATTTTGAGGAGCTCCCATTTATTTATTTCCTTCTTCAGTGTTCTTGCTTTAGGTTTAAGGTCCATAAAACCACCTCCAGTTGTAAGATCCATAAGATATCTCCCAACATTTTCCTCTATCTGTTTTATGGTCTTAGACCTAATGTTTAGATCTTTGATCCATTTTGAGTTAACTTTTGTATAGGGTGTGAGAGATGGGTCTTTTTTCATTCTTTTGCATATGGATATCCAGTTCTCTAGGCACCATTTATTGAAGAGACTGCTCTGTCCCAGGTGAGTTGGCTTGACTGCCTTATCAAAGATCAAATGTCCATAGATGAGAGGGTCTATATCTGAGCACTCTATTCGATTCCATTGGTCGATATATCTATCTTTATGCCAATACCATGCTGTTTTGACCACTGTGGCTTCATAGTATGCCTTAAAGTCAGGCAGCGCGAGACCTCCAGCTTCGTTTTTTTTCCTCAAGATGTTTTTAGCAATTCGGGGCACCCTGCCCTTCCAGATAAATTTGCTTATTGGTTTTTCTATTTCTGAAAAATAAGTTGTTGGGATTTTGATTGGTATTGCATTGAATCTGTAAATCAATTTAGGTAGGATTGACATCTTAACTATATTTAGTCTTCCAATCCATGAACACGGTATGCCCTTCCATCTATTTAGGTCTTCTGTGATTTCTTTTAACGGTTTTTTGTAGTTTTCTTTATATAGGTTTTTTGTCTCTTTGGTTAAATTTATTCCTAGGTATTTTATTCTTTTAGTTGCGATTGTAAATGGGATTCGTTTCTTGATTTCCGCCTCAGCTTGTTCATTACTAGTGTATAGAAAAGCTACAGATTTTTGAATGTTGATCTTGTAGCCTGCTACTTTGCTGTACTCATTTATTAGCTCTATTAATTTTGTTGTGGATTTTTCTGGGTTTTCTACATATAGTATCATATCGTCTGCAAACAGTGATAGTTTTACTTCTTCCTTTCCTATTTTGATGCCTTGTATTTCTTTTTCTTGCCTAATTGCTCTGGCTAGAACTTCCAACACAATGTTGAATAATAGTGGTGATAGTGGACATCCTTGTCTTGTTCCTGATCTTAGGGGGAAAGTTTTCAATTTTTCCCCATTGAGGATGATATTAGCTGTGGGTTTTTCATATATTCCCTCTATCATTTTAAGGAAGTTCCCTTGTATTCCTATCTTTTGAAGTGTTTTCAGCAGGAAAGGATGTTGAATCTTGTCAAATGCCTTCTCTGCATCAATTGAGATGATCATGTGATTTTTCTGCTTTGATTTGTTGATATGGTGTATTACATTAATTGATTTTCTTATGTTGAACCATCCTTGCATACCTGGGATGAATCCTACTTGGTCATGATGTATAATTCTTTTAATGTGTTGTTGGATACGATTTGCTAGAATTTTATTGAGGATTTTTGCATCTGTATTCATTAGAGAGATTGGTCTGTAGTTTTCTTTTTTTGTAATATCTTTGCCTGGTTTTGGTATGAGGGTGATGTTGGCTTCATAGAATGAATTAGGTAGTTTTCCCTCCACTTCGATTATGTTGAAGAGTTTGAGGAGAGTAGGTACTAATTCTTTCTGGAATGTTTGATAGAATTCACATGTGAAGCCGTCTGGTCCTGGGCTTTTCTTTTTAGGGAGCTTTTGAATAACTAATTCAATCTCTTTACTTGTGATTGGTTTGTTGAGGTCGTCTATTTCTTCTTGAGTCAAAGTTGGTTGTTCATGTCTTTCCAGGAACCTGTCCATTTCTTCTAAATTGTTGTATTTATTAGCGTAAAGTTGTTCATAGTATCCTGTTATTACCTCCTTTATTTCTGTGAGGTCAGTAGTTATGTCTCCTCTTTCATTTCTAATCTTATTTATTTGCATCCTCTCTCTTCTTCTTTTTGTCAATCTTGCTAAGGGCCCATCAATCTTGTTGATTTTCTCATAGAACCAACTTCTGGTCTTATTGATTTTCTCTATTGTTTTCATGTTTTCAATTTCATTTATTTCTGCTCTAACCTTTGTTATTTCTTTCCTTTTGCTTGCTTTGGGATTAGTTTGCTGTTCTTTCTCCAGTTCTTCCAAATGGACAGTTAATTCCTGCATTTTTGCCTTTTCTTCTTTTCTGATAAAGGCATTTAGGGCAATAAATTTCCCTCTTAGCACTGCCTTTGCTGCGTCCCATAAGTTTTGATATGTTGTATCTTCATTTTCATTTGCCTCTAGGTATTTACTAATTTCTCTTGCAATTTCTTCTTTGACCCACTTGTTGTTTAAGAGTGTGTTGTTGAGCCTCCATGTATTTATGAATTTTCTGGCCCTCCGCCTATTATTGATTTCCAACTTCATTCCTTTATGATCTGTGAAAGTGTTGTGTATGTTGCAATATTTTTAAATTTGTTAAGACTTGCTTTGTGACCCAGCATATGGTCTATCTTTGAGAATGATCCATGAGCACTTGAAAAAAAGGTGTATCCTGCTGTTGTGGGATGTAATGTCCTATAAATGTCTGTTAAGTCAAGTTCATTTATAGTAATATTCAGGTTCTCTATTTCTTTATTGATCCTCTGTGTAGATGTTCTGTCCATTGATGAGAGTGGTGAATTGAAGTCTCCAACTATTATGGTATATGTGTCTATTTCCCTCTTCAGTGTTTGCAGTGTATTCCTCACGTATTTTGGGGCATTCTGGTTCGGTGCGTAAATATTTATGATTGTTATGTCTTCTTGCTTAATTGTTCCTTTTAATAGTATATAGTGTCCTTCTTTGTCTCTTTTAACTGTTTTACATTTGAAGTCTAATTTGTTGGATATTAGTATAGCCACTCCTGCTCTTTTCTGGTTGTTGTTTGCATGAAATATCTTTTCCCAACCTTTCACTTTCAACCTATATTTATCTTTGGGTCTAAGATGTGTTTCCTGTAGACAGCATATAGAAGGATCCTGTTTTTTAATCCATTCTGCCAGTCTATGTCTTTTAATTGGGGAATTCAGTCCATTGACATTTAGAGTTATTACTGTTTGGATAATATTTTCCTCTACCATTTTGCCTTTTGTATTATATATATCATATCTGACTTTCCTTCTTTCTACACTTTTCTCCATGTCTCTCTCTTCTGTCTTTTTGTATCTGACTCTAGTGCTTCCTTTAGTATTTCTTGCAGAGCTGGTCTCTTGGTCACAAATTCTCTTAGTGACTTTTTGTCTGAGAATGTTTTAATTTCTCCCTCATTTTTGAAGGACAATTTTGCTGGATATAGGAGTCTTGGCTGGCAGTTTTTCTCTTTTAGTAACTTAAATATATCATCCCACTGTCTTCTAGCTTCCATGGTTTCTGCTGAGAAATCTACACATAGTCTTATTGGGTTTCCCTTGTATGTGACGGATTGTTTTTCTCTCGCTGCCTTCAAGATCCTCTCTTTCTCTTTGACCTCTGACATTCTAACTAGTAAGTGTCTTGGGGAACGCCTATTTGTGTCTAATCTCTTTGGGGTGCGCTGCACTTCTTGGATCTGTAATTTTAGGTCTTTCATAAGAGTTGGGAAATTTTCAGTGATAATTTCTTCCATTAGTTTTTCTCCTCCTTTTCCCTTCTCTTCTCCTTCTGGGATACCCACTACACGTATATTTGTACGGTTCACATTGTCCTTGAGTTCCCTGATACCTTGTTCAAATTTTTCCATTCTTTTCCGGATAGTTTCTGTTTCTTTTTGGAGTTCAGATGTTCCATCCTCCAAATCACTAATTCTATCTTCTGTTTCTTTAAATCTGTCATTGTAGGTATCCATTGTTTTTTCCATCTTTTCTACTTTATCTTTCACTTCCATAAGTTCTGTGATTTGTTTTTTCAGTTTTTCTATTTCTTCTTTATGTTCAGCCCATGTCTTCTTCATGTCCTCCCTCAATTTATCGATTTCGTTTTTGAAGAGGTTTTCCATTTCTGTTCGTATATTCAGCATTAGTTGTTTCAGCTCCTGTATCTCATTTGAACTATTGGTTTCTTCGTTTGACTGGGCCATATGTTCAATTTTCTGAGCGTGGTCCGTTATCTTCTGCTGGCGTCTGGGCATTTAGTCAGATTTCCCCGGGTGTTCGACCCCACGGGTTGAAAGATTTTTCTGCGCAGTCTCTGGGTTCTGTTCTTCCTATCCTGCCCAGTAGGTGGCGCACGTGGCAACGCCTGTCTGTGGGTTCCACCAGCGAAAGTTGCTGTGGGTCCCTCAACTCTGGAAAACTCTCGCCGTAGGGGAGGTTCGGCAACCGAAGCGTCTTGGAAGAATGCCAGCCGGCCCGGGGTTCCAAACGCGGGGCGGGTCGCCGGCTGTCGCAGCACAGGAGAGCGTCCGGCCAAATTGGCTAGTCGGCCCGGGGCACCAAGCGTGGCGGGAGGGCGCCAGCTGTCGCAGCCCGGGAGAGTGCACTGCTCCCAGCCGACGGGGGAGTCACGTGTTTGGAAGGGATCCCCCGGTCACTGTTCTCCGCAGTCTGGGGATTTCCGACCCAACTATCTCAGTTGTTCCGGGGGGCCTCGTGTGGTGGGGGCACCAGCCGCCGCGGCCTAAGGGGACCGCCTGTCCAATTCTACCAGCTGGCCTGGGAAGGTGGAAGGGAGGGACTCCGGTCGCTTGCTGTCCCACCCAGGAAAGCCCGTGCCTCTTGGTGATCTCACCGGAGCTGGTTCTCCCAGATAGTCAGCCGTTCCAGGATGGGGTACGCTGTCCCTTTGATCTCCCTCGTGGCTCCGGGAGCTGCTCTGTATTATCTCCACTCCCCCAGTAGTTGTTCTGGAGGAGGAAAGGTGAGGGCGGCAAGGCTGTCGAGGCTGGTGGCGGAGGAGCACAGTGAAGGCGGGGGAAGAGGGCACCGTGTTGGTTGGAGAGCAGCCGGAGCAGGAGGGGGAGGAAGGGGGTAGGGAGGTCGGGCGGCTCGGCTGCTGCGGGGCGCGTGCGCCGCGCGGCGGGCCGGCGGAGAAAGAGAGGGGGTAGGGAGGTCGGGCGGCTCGGCTGCTGCGGGGCGCGTGCGCCGCGCGGCGGGCCGGCGGAGAGAGAGAGTTTGTCAAATTTTAGTATATTCCTAGAATATATTTTAAGTGGCAGAGAAATTCAAATTTTAGTGATCGGTAGGCATTCACTGAAGACAAGTATATGAAACCAAACTTTTTTCTCTTACATTTATAGTGTGTTTGTAATAGAGAATCTTGTCTCCCCAAATCCATCCTCTTTATTCCTCAGTAATAGAATACCAAATTTTTATTGAACTCATGGATGACAACAATGAAGAATGTACTTTCTAGCTTACTTTGCAACTGGATGTGGCCATCTAACTAACTTTTAGGCAGTGAAATGCAAGTGAAAACATCATACAGCAGCTGCCAGGATCATTTCCTAAGACAAAATATGTGACCCAGATTTACACTCTTCTTTGTCCTTTCTGGAAGGTGTGGATGTAATATTCGAGCTGGAACAGCCAGTAGGGACAATGCATTGCCCTTGAAATTGGAGGACATACATGGCGAAAAACAAGATAGAAAGAATGTAGGTTCTTGAGAACTCTAGAACAGAGCTCTTAAACTAGTTTTAGTTTACTTATGTTGAACTTTTAAGATACAAAGCAATTGCTATCATCTTTTAAGTCACTTTTTTTTTTTTTTTTTTTTTTAACATGGGCAGGCACCGGGAATCGAACCCGGGTTCTCGGGCATGGCAGGCAAGCACTCTTACCTGCTGAGCCACCGTGGTCTGCCCTTAAGTCACTTTTATTTTAGTTCTCTGCTATTTTTACTGTGAATTAGGTAACAAATTTCAGGGTATAACTTTGCCAGCTGGAAGATGGATGCACCCTATCTAACTACAACATCTAGAAAGAGTGCACCCTGCACAGGGTTCTTTGTCTTAGAGGGAGAATGCAGAGCTTCGCGAAGACATTGACCTGTATGACAATCACCTTCGAAGTAGAGTCCAATGACACCATTGGGAATGTCAAGGCCAAGATCTAAGACAAGGAGGGCATCCCTCCTGACCAGCTGAGATTGATCTTTGCTGGGAAGCAACTGAAAGACAACGCATTCTGACTGCAACATCCAGAAAGAGTCTACTGTACATTTGGTCCTGTGCTGGAGGGCAGGTGTAAAGAAGGTCACCCCTTCTTTCAAGCTTCCAAGAAATGTCATTGCACTTCACTTTCAATAAAGTTGTTTCCCCACCCTGCCTCTGCCAAAAAAAAAAAAAAAAACCCCACAAAAAACAAAAAAAACTTCAGATCTTCTATACAGAGATATTAAGAGACTTGCTTATAGTCACAAGGCTAGTAATTGGTGAGATGTGGAAAAGCACTTAGAACACTTGCCTTCTACTTTTGTGACATCGTGTACTATCACTTCTCTGTGCTTTAGTGTCCATATTTGTGGGGGATAAAAAGGCTATTTCATGAGGTGGTCATAACTGAGATGAAGCAATTTGAAGACTTATATGTTTAATAAATGTCCTCTGCTTTTACCATCAAGATCTATTTATCTGTGAGGAAAGAAAACTACTATTGAGAATTTGTCAGAATTGTACTAAAACACTTGGTAAACCATTTTGGGTAAGACATGTTTGTAGATAAGACAGAGAAATGTATGTTAAATGATAGAGCAGTTCAATAAATGAATAGTCACCCCAAAGTGTGTTGTGTAATAAACAGTTGTCACCTTGGAGGAAGGTCTCCTGTGGCATGTCATAAGATTTTCTATTTAGCCTTATACATTTTGATCAGTGACTTGGATGAGGGCCTTTTATCAAATTTAAATGTGACACAAATGTTTCAGTGACATAATGCTGGCACGGGAAGGTAATATTTTAGGTGACAGAATCAAGGTTCAAAAGTCTCGCCTAATAGGCTTAACTTACAGGCCTTAATTAACAAGAATTTTGACATAAAAGACTTGAATATCTGTATTTACAATGAAAAATTAATTTCAGAAGTACAGGATACAGGCAGACCACGGTGGGTCACTGGCAGATTTTTCACCTGCCATGCCAGAGACCCGGGTTCGATTCCCAGTGCCTGTCCATGCAAAAAAAAAAAAGAAGGGGATAGGGATACCTTACTAATCAGAAGCAAAATTAAATTTACAGTAAGCTTAATGGAATGCAGTAGTAATAAGATAATATGATAGGATTTTATGTTGACACAGTTCTAGATTAGGGCTTCTCAAAGTCTGATCTGGAGGCAATCTAGATGAGAACACCTTGGAATGTTTTTTAGACACTTAGATTCTGAATTTTTAGTTAGATCTACTGATTTCTGAGCAAATACATCTAAAATAAGTAACCTGGATGTGTTTTTGGAGGCTTTAAATCTTGAAAATCATTGGTCTAAATGTCCCCGACTTACGGATGATTTTCCTTCGTACTGAAAATTGCGTATTAAGAGAGATACCGTTGAACTTGGGTGCATCCAGTATCAGAAATCCATTTGGCAAAAGGTTTAGAGATCATGCCTCATAAGGAAACAAATTAGAAATTGGGAATGTTTGTTGTATGGAAGAGAAGACCAGCAGGACCTTAATAACAGTCTTTGACTATTGGAAGGGCTTTCATTTAGAAGGCAGAACTAATACGGAATGAAAGCTACAATATCACTTACAGAAGAACTTTGATTCAATCAGATCAAACATACGAATTTGAGACTGTCATTTGCTGAAATCATTTAAGCAGAATCTGGAAGACCAGCGTTAAAAAAGATCTCTTAATTTTTATGATTTTATTCAATACTATCTTTTCATTTTTGAAAATCCCTAGAGTCTTTTTCTTAAGCTTTTGTTTTCTCCAATCACTCACTGACTGGTAACCCAGTGTGCTTGTTTGAAATTGTCTTGTACCCCAGAAAAGCCAAGTTTTTTAATCCTCACTCAATATTTTTTATTGTTTCCATGGAAATGTGACCCACACAAATGTGGGTGATAACTTCTGCTTAGATGGTTTCCATGGAGATGTGTTTCCATGGTGCGATTGCTTACTGGAGCCCTGTAAGAGGTATCCATTCTGGAAAAAGTTTTAATGCCAACAGAACCTACACAGTCAGAGACCTTTGGAGATGCAGAAGGAAAATGCCCTTGGGGAAGCATTATGAAATGAGGAGAAAAAGCTAGCAGTTGTCACCTGTGTCTTCCCAACTGAGGGAGAAAATCTGAACTTCTTCTGCCCTTTCTTTGGAGTTAAGGTATCTTCCTCTGGATGCCTTAATTTGGACATTTTCATGGTTTTCAAACTGTAAATGTGTAATTTAATGAATTCCCTTTTTAAAAACCAATCCATTTCTGATATATTGCATTCTGATTGCTTTAGCAAACTAAAACACCCAAGATATCTATACTAATATTAAGAAAACAAACAAACAACAACAACAACAACAAAAATTTTACTTGTAATAACTTGGTAATTTAGAATTCAGATTGACATAAAGAACCAAACTGTGAACTTCTTAATTTACTCTGGAGATGTAAGGTAAGCCATAAATCCAAAGCACGATTTCCAATTAAAAATTAAATGCCCTGTGAATTTTATAACTAAAAACCAAACTACTATTTTAATTTAGTGATGAAAATTATATAATATGTTATATATTCATATGAAGTAGTTTAATATTATTTTAAAAATATGTACTACGGCCAATGAACATATCCTTTGTGTAACTTAAAATTCTCTTAAAATCTCAATGACAATACTAATACCGTATCTCTTGATTTGGGGAGAAATATTATGCTAGTGTTTTTCTTAAAGCCTCTTTATAGATAGAGTCACTGGTAAAAGATGTGGTCAGCATTTTACAAGGAATCCTACAGTGTGAGCACCAACACTTAAAAGAGATTTGGCATGTTCAGTTCCACAAGGGGTGATATTATTGATTTCTGTAAGATTTTTCCTACTCTTATTGACTGAGATAGCAAGACATACAGACTCTATCTTACAATATCTTCTTGTGATTGTTTATTGCTCTTGGAGCAAGTTTAAGAATTAACTGAGTTCTCAGTTCAAATTTTTATCAACATGATTTATTTTAATCAATTTGTCACCAGAATGAAGTCTAAGCAAAAAAAAAACAAACAAAAAAACAGTTGTTCCCTCTAATTTCTGTCTGCTTGGGCTGTGCTTTTTCCAGAAAACTTCCTGTAGTCATTGCTTCAGTGCTCCACAGTGACCTACAAAGTCCTCAGGCAATGAAATAGCAAGAACACATCTTGATGCTAGCTAGACGTTCCTGCCTTGCCACAGCCCAGGAAGATCCCTTCCCAGAGCATATACACACTAAGCCCCAACCTTACATTACCTTTGCTGATTATAATAATAAATTCTCTGCCTCTGGGCAGGATTTAGACACCATTTTCTGAATATACGATATATATATAGAGATATGTTCTAAAATGACCAAGGGCTGTGTATGCTCAAAATGAATAATGAAATCCCCCCTGCCTGCTTGCATCAGCCACCTGCAGGCACAATCCCAGGTCTTCTATAAAAGAAGCATGCTCACCTCCCCTTGTAGGGAAGGTGACTTTTGGATGTGAGTCCACCTTTCTCCTTGTTTGGTAGAAGAATAAAATTTTGCTTTATTTCATTGAATCTGGTTTCATTCTATTGGTGTGAGTAACACAGACTGGAGGCCTGTGCAAGGGTCCAATCCAAGGAGGGTTGGTAACCAATTAATCCTTTAAAAATGTTGCATTTCAAATGAACTCCTCAGCTATAAATTCTTACAATATAAGGAAAGCAATATTTGTAAATAATAAATCCTAAAGTCATTTAATATTGTTGGATACTAATGTAATGTTAAGAACTATTCAGCAAATATGATAGAAATATTTATTTTTAAAATTTGTCAATTAGTTGAACAGAGCATTTACACTATAAAAGTGTCCTAAGTATACAGACATTAACCCTCAGAACTTACATTGCTTATTATATAGTTGGGAAGAGAAAACCTAAAAGTGAAATAATTTGTACATACCTTCAAAGGGTATAGATCATAAAGTATTTACATCAGATTTTTAGTAGGTAAGTAAGTAATAATGAGTAAGGACATAACATTTTTTTAAAGACATAACTTCTGAATTAGGTTTGATACTATTTTGGGGGGGGGAAAGGGGGTGTTGGTAGGTTGAACTATGTACCCAGCAAAACGTGTTTTTAAACTGAATCTCTTCTCATAGGTGTTAACTCATTATAAACAAAACTTTCTGAAGATGTTATTTTTAGTTAGGTGTGGCCACCTAAATCAGTATGGATCTTAATCCTATTGCTGGAAGCTTCATAGAGAAGGTCATAGGGAAAAAACTATCAGGGAGTTTATAGACACTGGAAGTAAAGGAAATCCAGAAGACAAAAAGAGAATGTCACCATGAATTATCATGCAACAGAAAAGTCAAGGACTCAAAGTTTACCAGCAACCAGCCCCGTAGTCCTTGAGGCGAAAGCATTCCTTTTTGCTAATGCCTCAGTTTGGATTCCTCCTAGCCTCAAAACCATGAACCATTGTTGGAGCCAATGCTTTTTGTGGTATTTTTTACTGCACTGGGGAAATTCAGACAAGGGGATAGTGAGAAATCTTCCAGGAGGTTGAAATTAAGTGCATAAGACTAGAAATTTCAATATAAAAATCATCACCAATGGATTACAATCACAGTCTTGCAGAGAATCACCTCTTAGAGGCAGAATGGTTTCTTGGCTTGGAAGGTTTGCTATAACATGAGTAATGTATTAACATATCTAAAGAAAGATGATATTATTTCGGAGAAGGACTCCTAAATAATATGGCTATGGAGATGTAGTAAAAGGAAGGTCTCAGAGGCAAACATTGCTTTTATACGTACACACCCTCCTGGGAAGTGAAAAGGGATGTGATCCACAGAATGATCTAATTTTGAGCAGGGACATGAATGTCCCAGGGCAGACATTGGGCTGTCTTATCTAACCCTTTTAATCATATTACTAACAATTTTTACATTTTAATTTTTATTAAAGTGTATAAATAAAAGCCAGATATCTATACACAGTCCATTAGAAAAGACAAGTATCTTGTCTGCCCTATTCCTAGCTAGTCTTTAGCAAGCTTTCTCCTGGCTCCCATCTCATCTCATCTCACTTTCCTAGCTGGTAAGGAATGTGGATACAAATGTACTTCAGCATTTGTATCCACATTAGTTCATATTGCTATTTATTTTTTGCAGCCTCATATGCTACATGTTAACTTTCTATTAAAGATAAGTTAGGTCTCTTACTTAACCTTGACACACACACTTGCCTCCCCCATCCTCCAATACAATTATGATTTTTGTTTATATGGCTACTTAGTATTTGTTATTATGATATGAAAATATTAACAGCAGAGCAATGCAATATAATAATGATAATATTAACACACCCTTATTTAGCATTTACTCTGTGCAAGACAGTGATTTCCTCTCTTTTCCTCAACAGTCTTTTTTCTAGAGTTCAAAATTTACCTCTCATTCTCTTTATTAATGTCAACTACTTTACTATATCACTAATTCATCCTCCAAATGTAAGTCTCATTTCAGCATATTAAAAAAATCATGCGCTCTTCTACCTATTTCATCTTATACATGGCTATCACTATTTGAATTTTCCTTACACCTGTTCCAATCTGAGTGATGTCTGGATCCATGGGGCAACATTATCTGGCATCTACTTTTACCACCATCCTGAGGATTCCTTTCACCTGACTTAATTCAAGTTTTTTTCCCACCCTGTGTGCTGGGCAATCAAAAAAAAACCCTTTACACCTGGAAGCTAAATTCTTTTGGTTCTGTGATATTTATTATATTGTTATTTATTTGATAGTTTCTGTGTCTTATGTTTTGTTTTTAAATCACTATTATTTTAGTATTAAACCTCTTGCTAATCTTTTTGTCTCTTTTTCCTACTTTCTCTGTTAGTATATTTTCTGGAAAATGTCTTCAAATTCACCATCATACCCTTGTAATATTTTTCATATTATATACAGTTCTTCAAGGATTAGCAAATTATATTCTACGGGTAAATTTAATGAATGAGATTAAGAGACATTACACTAAAAACCAAGATTATTGAACTTGAATATCCATCAGTATGAAATATTCAAATAAAATCACATACAGGTAGATGAGTCATTGTAGACTCCTTCATTAATACATTGGTTAACTAATTTTAAACTTCAAGGTTCTCATTTCCCACATAAGAAACAAGGATAATTATCAATTATAAATGAGTACAAGAAACGGGCTTCTCTTGTCAATCTGCTGGTAGCTAGAGAGCTATTTTCTTTCCTAGCCTTCTGCACATGTGCATAGAAGGTGCTGAGAGTCACTTCCAAGGGAAGAGATGAAGATTTATGAGTTTTATTTCTGGGAAACATGCACTAAATCAGATTCTCATGGCTTCATTCTGTGTTCTCAGCTTGGCCATTGTTCTGGTTGGACAATTAAAAATTCCTTTAGACTTGGAATCTAAGTAAGTATTTAATGCATTCTGGAAATTGGACACCCTCCCCTTCATCAATGTACTTCCATAATCTGCTATTGTTGACAATAGCCCTTCTGTAACAAAATTTTAATATATGGAATGATTCACTGCCAGATTCCAGATTCTGAAACTTTTTCTCACCAATGTATGCAGAATTTTCAAGGGCTGAAACACTTTCTTTTCTTTTATTTAAATATCAATGTTGATTCTTCCCTAAGTTTTGATAACAATATTAAATGGTATTTGAAAAGGAGAATTTACATACAGACTTCTAAAGTATGTTTATTTATCCATGTTTTCCCTCATTCCTGATATGTACATACATGTAACATTAAGAAAAGCCTAAGATGTCATTTTCAATTCTATATGTTTCAGTTTAAATTCAAAATTATTTTTTGACTTAACCAAATATTTCTGTTTAGAGCTACATACAAAACCAAGGACTTGGCCAACTTAGATTTTTCAGCAACTACTTTTGTTGCTTCCATGTATGCAAATGTTAATGTACTGAGCTAAATTTCATTTCATATTCTTACAAAATTCTTTTTTCAATATTCCCAGGTCATGTTGCAATTTTTACATTTTTTTTCTTTTACATATTTCCAATCGAAAGGCTTTTTCAAAATTCTGGATTCTTTGCTGAAATGAGCACCCATAAATTTTATTATCTTTCAGTCTGAGTTTTCTGATGTGAAATCCAACTGTAAGTTTATCTATTTTACCTTCAGGGTGGTTGCTTCCTCAGTGGATAACTTTAGTGCTACTAGGAAATGAGAGCTCACTGAAGAGTTTCCTTCATTTAGACCCCAAGCATATTTTAAATAATATGGATCCTACATGTCCTACAAATTTTGTTCTATGAATCAATCATTTCTCATAATTTTCATTAAATAACTTTTCCAGCAAGAATGATCTAACACTTCCCCAAGGGGTTTTGGCCATCCTGTTAAAGAATCTTTAGGATTATTTTTGTTTTAGTGATTATTCACTCACTGAATTTTCTTTTACATACAAAGGTTTGTGCTTGGCTAAATGGTTGTACATGTTGATTACAAGCCTAGTGTTCCTCTCCTTTCTGTTCACTCATTTCATTTAAAAGATAAATTAAGGCATTCCCACACCCATTGCAGACATTACCTTTATCTCATACATCATTTCTCTGGTTTCTTTGTAACACAGAATAGTAGAAGAAGGCTGTTCTACTTTAATACTTTTATATTGTTAATTCACTCATTTTCTATATCATCCATGCATCAACATCAGGTCTGGCTACACAGATGACATTCATATGGATTCTTTTCAACATGAATGCTCTTAGATTAACTGAAGTCATGAGGATGACAAAAAGCTCTTCCATGTTGATTATATGATGTTTCTTCTATGTGTCAATTTTGCGATGTATTAAAGGTTAGTTCTATAGCTGCAATCGCCTATACAGAGAGAATTTTACTGCATGCTGTCATATTATCTAAGGTCAGAACACTGCCTGACAACTTTCACATATACATGCCTTTTTTAGAATTCCCCTCTAATTTGAGTTATCCTGTGTTGTCTAAGTTTACAAAGTAAATTTAAGGGTTTCCTGTTCATACAAAGATATTCATGTGGTATCTCTCAAGTGTGAGTCTTCTCATGTCACCTAAGTCCAGAATGGGTAAAAGTTTTCCAGCATACACCACCTTCACCTGGGTGAATTCTCACCTTACTGTGAATTCTCACATGCTTTCTGAGATTGGAACTACTGGCAAAGGCTTTCCCATATAGAGGGCGTTCATAGTGTTTCTCTCCAGAGTGAGCCCTGTGACCTAGTTTAAGACCACTACAAGTGGTAAATGTTTTCCCATGTATAACATCCATAGGGTTTCTCCCATTGTGAGTTATCACATGTCATGTAAGGATGGGCATTGGGTGAAGGCTTTTCCACATGGATAACATTCACAGGTTTCTCTCCAATGTAAATTCTCTCATGTGACCTAAAACTAGAATTACTAATGTAGTCCTTCCCACAAAGATGATATTGATATAGTTTTTCTCCAGTGTGAATTCTCTCATGTTGTCTAAGGTAAAAATGATGAGTGACGGCTTTCCCACACTGATGACATTTAAAATGTTTCTTTTCAGTGTCAGATATCTCATGCATTCTAAGTTGAGAATGTTTACCAAATGCTTTCCTCCACATAGAAGGTGTTCATAGGGTTTCTCTCCAATGTCAGACCCATTGTATTGCCTAAGAGCAGTGGTTTGAGTAAAGGCTTTATCACTTAAATGGTTAAGTTTACTTCTAGTGTGAACTTGGTTATGTTGAGTAGAAGATGACAAGTCACTGGGAGTTTCCCAAATGATATGTTGAAACAAAGCTGTGGATTTATGTGATTTGTAAAATTTCTTGCAAATCATTACATTTAAAGGGATTCTTTTGAGTATGAGATATTTGCATTTCCATTAGAACCAGAAAAAGCAGTAGGTCAGAAAACTTGGAGTAACACCATTCAATATACAGGAGCATACAGTATAATCCAGTAGAAATATGGTGAAGACCCTCCTCTTCCAGGGCCAAGAATAAGGTCTTCACCACTCTGTCTCCTCAGCCTGAAACAGACAGAATTTGGTCTTTACCAAGAGCCACTTGGGAAAATGAATTGTGAATGTTGCCTGACCTGTCCCAGAGAAACAGGAGCCCCACCCCACCTCACGTGGGTCCTATGGATGTTTCTGGGGCAGGCTGAGACCACTGGAAGGGGTATCTTGAGGTCATCGGTTGTGCAGGGCAGGACACTTCTGGCCCTCCCGGTATAGGACACCCTCTCTCAGCCCTCTGGTTGAATCCCTGAGATGACTCATTGCCACTGTCTGAGCCCTGGGGAAGTGTGCTCCTCAGCAGATTCAATTTTGAAGGTCTAGAAAGAGAATCAGACAAAAGAAGAGCAGGGAGTTCTCTTCTCTGTTCCCAGACTCCTCTGTCATATTGATTTTAATTTCTAAAATCTCTTCTGTTCTCTGAATACTCCTCATTTAATAGCTTTCTGTGAATGTTTCAGAGTAGGAATATCTTCTCTTTTCTCCCTCAGATTATCAAATAAGCTTTTAAGACTATTATCCTCTCTGCCCTATCCCTGATTCCTCTAGCTTCCTTTTTACTGTTTGTTTTAGTCTCTACTTTTCATATTAAAAGTTTTTTGACATGTCTACTGACCTTTGGTTAGATGTATATACTTATGATTATTCACTCAATCCTTAATAGGAAGCTTTGCGTGTGCTTTGGAAAAGAGGAAACTTGTTACCAGGTGGGATTCATAGAAAGGTAAATTGGTAGGGATCCAAGATGTCTGGGGAGATCAACATAATCCAAGGGTTTGTACTTGTGTTCTCTTGGGACAATTTTTCTTGATAATGAAGTCATCTTTTCTCCTTTCTGGGGAGTATAGACCTGGCTGACAAGGTAAAGCTCACTGAGGGAACATGGCTGGGGTGGTTGACTTTAAAAGTAGTGTTTCCTGCCCTCATCTGTGTTGGTGCCCTCAAAGTCCAGTACTTCTAGATTAATGTCTCCAGAAATGGAATCCTGGAATCCACTAACTACTCATGTAGACTTCCAGTATCCTTTTATTTGAATCCTTACTGCCATTCTACATTCAGAATTATCAGGTTCCTCCAATTCCTTAATCTTTCTGGATTTATGAAGGAGATCAGCTTGTTTGTTGCTTTGTTTATCTGGGTTTCAGCTTTATCAGGGCCAGCACATTAGTCATCAAGTGCGTATTTGTTTTAATTTCCCACATTTCCTCTTTTTCTTCATGATTTTACCTTTCTCTATAGTTTTTGTAGGGTATTGGTGGTAGACAATGTAAAATAATCTTCAAAACCATGTATGAAAGGAGAACTAAATAATTTTATTTCAAGGGTGGCAAAACTAACTCCACCATCCCATTCCACCCATGAAGATATATATATATTTAAAGGAACTATTGCTAATTCTCTTAGATTTTAAAGTAAAGCCATTAATATTGACTGTGATTGCACTTAAAATAATATGAGCCAGAACTTGGAAAAGTCAGTTCTGGCTTGGTGCAAGTATTCTATGACTATTCATGTTCAAAGGGGTGGCTAAAGTTAAGAGGTTATTATATGATTTTCCTGATCATCTGCATGTATAAAAGGAATGTATTCATGTAGGAAATAATAGCTCTGGTGCTTTTTGATTTTCATTCTCATGGGGATCTGTCTTTAAGGCAGAAATGGATTTCCTGAGGACACAAGTGTGGTGGCTTCAGATGTTATTATCGTTGTGAACTAATCCATTAACTTTCTGGATTAACAGATCAGTTCCTATGAGCTTACTATTTAAATACATACCTGATAAACAGATGCATTCTTGGTGTGCTGACAAATCAGGTTTTGAATATGCAAGGTTGAAGGCCAGACTTCAGCCAAACACAATTTCAACAAGGTAAAGGCAATGCTGAGTCTTCCTTGGGGCAGCCGGTCAGCATTTTCAGGTCGGTGTATTCTCTCAGCTCCATCTGGTGGCTATTGCTCTTTTTTGTGTAAGAATGACCCAAGCTGTAATTTATTGAGGGCCAATTATGTGCTAAGAGCTCTATTAAAAGCTTTGTGCATATTGCTATAAATTTCACAACTCAGAAAGGAGTTCTGTAGACTAGGAAATTGAATGCAGCTAATCATTAATTAATTCTAGATTCATAATCAACTCTGACTGTATCTCGTGTATTTTTTGCATTGGAGAGCTGTCCAAAATAATTTTCATTTATTAAAAACAGTATTATTTATAATTATTCAGTATTTCCATGTTATTAAACAAGGGCATTTTTGTTGATTTATGTAGAAAGAGATCAAAATGTATATTAAAATTAGATTATTGGATTTGTGACATGATTTTGAAATCAATTAAATGTTAAGTAGATTGTACAGTATGTAGGAATTCATTCTAGTTGGCTACAAATAATACAAGATCTTTGATTTTTAAGAAAATCTGTCATCAAGCCATACAGGCCATGCAGAAATCACTGATCCTATCTTAAGCAATTTCTTTCCAATTACTTCTTCTACTAAGACATGGGAATTATTCCATATGCAAGGAAAAAGTCTAAGGTGGTCTGAAGCTGATTTGCCTTGGAAGACACACAGCTGTTTGTTTCTGAGGTATTGCTCCTTTCTGACCTCTATGAGGAGTTCTCTGCTTCTGTATCACAATCTACTTGGGATTTTTGTCATTTCCTCAGGAATCAGTTAAAGCACCATCATGTCATGCCACTTTATCAAAGATGCTTAAAGCTCTGTAAACTCACTGTAGCTCCTTAGGCTCCCTCCAGTCAAGAAAATGCGTTTTACTTGCATGTATGGTATAACTTTCTTTTATTTATAATTCTTTCTCTCAAACCTTTTGTCCAAGGTGTGCAGTATTTTTTTCCCATGTGGGACATGACATTTGAAAGTAAAAGTCAGAAATATTTAAAAAAAAAATTTGTCTTGAGGTAAAAAATGCAGTAGAGGCTGGTTAATTGCAAAGAGATAGGGGCAAGAACATTGAGTGAAGTAAAATGCTGACTAATCTTTGGTTAATAGTTTTAAAAATATTGCTATTCTTTGGGGAAGTAAAAACATTGTCAACAGCTTCTTTCCTTTTAGGATTATGTTTTCTTTTATTTTTCTATTATTTAAGAAAATTTCTTACTTTAAAACACCACCAATAACAGCAACAAGAACACCACTATTGCAGTAGAGTCCTAATTGTTGAATTTATTATTTTGGAGAGGAGTTGAGGATGGATAATTACCATAAGATTCTATAAAAGAGGTAGGGGGTAAATGATCTTCCTTTCTTCTTTCTGGTTGAAATTTATATGTTATAATGAGAGAAGCATGTTGTGTTAAACAAGGTTCTTAGATACAGAAACTGCTTCTGACTCATTAAATTCCTTATGTCTTTGGTACTGTTTTATGGAAGTGGCTAATTGATCTATCATAGTCCTATGGTCAAAGTATCTTCGTTCTCCAGGACCACAGATGATAAATTCACCAAGGCTTCATCATTGTGCGCATCTAAAGAAAGCCATTCCTTCATTAGGTGGATTTTTACTGCCTCCTTAGGCAACCAAGATATTATTTCCCTGACAGTTTGTTGATGGCAGAATGTTTTGATTAGGTTAACCAGCAAGGAGAACCTTCCTGCTTCTTAGTGCATGAAAGTGCAAAGGATTTATTAGCAGTAAAATCTGTGAAAAGAAAAAAAGGAAAGTAAGTAAGATTGGCCTAACAAACCCTTCAGACCACAATGTAGTTCCTATACTTATGAAAGGACAGGGGAGAAAAAAGAAAATTGAGTAGCTAGAGGCTAAGTCTTGATGTAGCTCTGAGAATGTCTTAATTTAGCCTAAGAGAAAGCTCCAGCATAAAAATGGTCTACTGAGGAGTCACAAATTAGGTAGACTTGGCCAAGTTCCAGCATCTTTACATATGCAGGCTAGGGTCTGCCCTGCAAAGATCATCAATGACTCAAATGGTTCAGTGGTTCTCAGCTAGCTCAATTTCATGGCATGACGACACTGGCTACTAAAGGCAGTATTTATTTCCACTATATCTCTTGGAACCCATATGAGAGAGGCTAGTAAAAGTTCTCCATGTTCTACACTGAGAAATCATTACAAAAGTTTTGGAAAAGTCTGAAAGCCAAACAAGGTTTCAGTGAAACAACTGGGGGTGAGCTACTGACATCCCTAGGACTGAAGGGACAGAAGGAGAAAGCAGTTATCAGAGTCTAAGAGCTTGGCTGCCTGGCATGAGCTGCAACTACAAAGTAGGTGAATCTGCCACTGCAGACTCCACTGGAAGTGGAGAAAGAGGGAGAGAAAACTATTATGGTTTATCCTTTCCTTTTCTCCTTCAGTATCCCACCAGGACATACCATTTGCTGACCTTCACTGAAAGCCTATTATTATAAGTTCCTGTAACATAAATTTCAGAACCAGGACAAGGAATAGAACTAAAGGCAAATAGATGAAAATCTGGCACTCAGGATGTAGGTGCTATCTCCATGGATATTTTATTTATAAGCCCCAAAAATAAACACAAGATTTGTTGAGAATAGGCACACTTACTTTCTTATTGGGTCATTTTGAATACTTGATATTAGCGGCCCCTTCTGTAGTAGAACCTGTAAATATACATGTGGGGCAGAATTGTCGCCATACTTGGGACCCATTCTTTAGCAGGACATTCTCTTTTACATATTTTCCACAGCTTATTGTACCCAGAACTCTAATCTTGCCCCTGAAAATCCAGAAAACATATTAGCCATTGCCTAGAAATTAGGGTATGTCTTTATTCAGGCTGTCCCTGTCATGTAAAAGAAAGAGCATTATTTATTTCTGAAACTTTATCCAATGGGAAGATATCAACTTTTTTTTCTGCCCTTTTCTACTTTGCTTATTTGTTACTGTTTCACATCTGCAACAGCAGTTACAAACAGAAACCCCACCTAATTAAGCCTATTATAATAAAGCCATCCTCCAAGACCCATCTGTCTCTCAAATTGGTCAAACCTGAGCATTAGAAGGCCTGTATTATGAATCATTACTCCTGCATCTTTTGATTATTAGATGTTGGTACTTTCCTCTGTGATTTTTCCAGTGATACGGTATTCCTTTTTATTTCTCATTTTGTTAGAAAGGATGGGCTATAGCAGCTTGGATCATCATTTTACAATAAATGTTAATTAGGATTCTGCCCATTGCAAATATTTATTCTAGGAAACATATGCTCTGGAACTGGGAAATTTCAACCACAAGAAGAGTTCAATATCTCTCTGGGCATACTGTGAGGTGGGTATAGATCAAAATTGCAGTTTTTATTTGATCCTTAACACCTCATTATTTGTTTCCTCAGGAACTAATATCAACTATCAACTCAAAACTATTGTCCAATAGTAAATTCTGCAGGATCTTTTGGAGAAGGCCAAGGGGTGACTTCTTAGAATTTATTTGTGATTTCATTATAGAATCTTTCTCCATGAGTATCTGACTTCATCTTAATGCAAGGGTAGAAAGTTTGTGAAGGAATTTAGAACTGAAAGTTCAATGAGGAGTTAGAAATATCCGCTGGTGTCACACACTTCAACTTCAAGTGGACATTTTTTTAAAGATGTACAAATCAAGTACAGCCCCAGTGCACATTCTACATTAATGTTTGGGTCAAGAAGCGTGACACAAAGGACACTGGGGGTCAAATGATATGAATAACTGCAATGATCTGCTGCCTGAATGATTACCACTGCTGATTTCCCTCGGGTATTTATGCCGTGTCTTTGACTCACCATTCATGGTAACTTTCTGCCCCACTGAAATCAAGAAGTTAATGTCAAGTAGTTTCCAAGCATCCCAACACACAAAATCGCATTCACTTAAATGTTTTAATTACTACTGGGGCTCCCAGCACCAATGTGTATCCCAAGGTCTCAATAAAAACATATCTTCTAGGAAAAGGAGATAGGCAGAACATAACTGACAAATTCAAACATGCCTGTTTCACAGAGCATTTGGAATCCTTCCTCTACGTCATACCAAGTTTTTCTCTGGCATTTCAACTCCTTTTAGCAGTACCATTCTTTAATAAAGATCTCCGTTATACAATCAGGAAAGCCATTGGAAGCATCCTCAAATGCTCAGGGTAGCATATTGTTTCTCAGGGAGTATAAGTACACCTATATCAAATCCATATGAAAATATATAGCTTGACCTAACGTACATTTTCCCTTCTCTCTAGTGCCCTTAAATTAATTCTCCTTCTGATGGCTCAAATTTTATTGCTGTAAATTAGCAAAGCTTTATATTTCTTGGCATGTACCTTTTAGCCTCTGTTGTGGTTACCTCTTAACTACCTCTTTTGCACAAAGAACTAGGCTGTGACATGACTCTGATTATGAATCTGGAGATAATGGGGTGGGACAGGATGAAGCATTGGGACAAATGACTTCCTCTTGTACGGTGATGGGGTCTTATGCTAAGGAGAAATGGGAAATAGGGCTCTTTTGGATGGTTCAATGTGTAGGTACAGAGTGCAAGGAATTCTCTAAGCTCCCATACCCACTGTGCTAGTTTGAAACTGTTTGAAACACCCCATAAATGTCCTTTCCATAGTCTAATCCTGTGGGGCCAGATCTATTGTTTAGGGTGGAACACTTTGCTTATATTGTTTCCATGGAGATCGACCCACTCAATTATGGGGGTGGCCTTTTGATTAGGTTACTTGCATGGAGATATGACATACCCAATTGTGGTAATGTAAGGTTGCAGATACTGATTAGTCCCCATCAAAAATGTCCACCCATATGAGATTTGTAGATCCAGAATAATAGGACATCTTCCAGACTTCTTGACTGTTTTATGCAGGGTAACAAGTTCATGGAGATATTAATTTTTCTGAAACCATATTCAAGGTTCTCCTCTTCAGTTTCCTGGTTGGAGGAGACAGGCCATTATCATGTTCCAAGATTCAGAGATCACTGTTAAGTGTATGCATGTATTGGGAGGCATCTATGGTAATGGAAGATCCTTGACTCTGGATTATTATTGCCTGGATTGTGATGATGGAAATATGGTCGTCATCTCAATAATGCTAGCAGTGACTTTGATTGTAGTAGCCCCCTATGCAGGTCAGCTTGAGCAGTTATTCCTGCATCCTGAGTGATGCGTTAAACTCATTTTTAATGTTTTATTTTTTCTAAATGTATCATTATTGAACACATTTCCTTTGAAATGATAATAGAGACATTTTAAATGATTTTTAATCCTTCAAATTCTTTAAATGATAATATCAAGGTCTTGAATAGTTCTAATAATTTTGATATTTTTACATGTATGTAAATAAAATTTTCATTTTATTAACATTATCAATTAATTACCTGTGTTGAATTCTGAATATGCACAGAAAAAGATAATGCTCAAATATGAGCAAAGAGCTCTTGGGCATAAATGGTATATGTGTATATACACTATTGTTCCAAGTGTTTTATAATTTGTAATTAATAAATAGCAGGAAGAACTGTATGTTTACCTTTATTTCTTCTACTAGAAAACATGCATTTGAATAACAGAAGTTGATGGAACTCTCTCCCCTTTTCACCAGGAATGTTATGCCAAGAGTGTGGAAAGAGTTTCTAGTTTCTACAGAGTCAATGGAATTAGTCATATAAACATGCACAGCAGATATCTGTAGATTTTTTTTTGGTTGTTTTGTTATTGTTTTATTTTGGGTTTCCCTTTCTATGTTTGATTTCCTTTCTTTGAATGCAAATGCCTGAAGTCCCAGACTACCATTCCTCCAAAACTTCCAATGATTTTTAAGCACTTATTTCTTCATATGAAATCTTTCTGAATATTTGTATAGTCTATTTATATTTTCTATTTATCACCCAGTGCCTTGACTGATAGAACCTTTTAAAGTAATTTCACCTGTTCCTTCCAGCTTATCCTAATGAATTACAGTACCCAGCAAAGTATAGGGGGTTCAGTTTGAAGATGGATACATCTTTGAGAGATTGCTAATCAGATATCTTCCGCCCAAAGAATTTGGCTTTTCCTGAACTGTAACTTCCTTTAGAAAAACAAGGTGTAGAAACAGAACAGTGCAGAAGAGAACATCTAGAGCAGAACAAACTTTGAGTCTTCCCTCAAACTGTTAGTCAGGAGATCAATATCTTATTTCTCTGGACTTCAACCTCAGCCCCCAAATGCTAAGCTTTCAGTTATGTATTCTTATTCTTGTTATTCTTACATCTTGATTTAAAATTGGGAAAATAAGGAATATAATGCATAATGATAGGATTACTTTAAATTTCCAAATAGATATGGAAATCAGGGATTTAAAAATATATCAGTCTGATTTTCCAGTTAGATTTCATTGCATCCATTATCAAATGCTATGTTGAGTTTATTTTGCTACACTCAAATTAAGTGAATGTCCATTTCTCAGAGATGACTGGACTTTTACTAAATGATACAGCAAAACGTCATGACAGCTTTCTTATATATTTGTTTTCTGTTCATTTATAATAATTTTATGGAGGTAGTAATTACTAAAATTACTTACTTTACCAAAATATCTTCCCAGTAATTTGGAGTTCATAATTTGCAATTATGAACATTTGGAGCTATAAAATGTGTTCCATTTGATAAAATTAAAATTCTGGCTTACTATAGTGTTATACATGATAACATGTTGCTTTAAGGAAGTCCATTTTACTAGGGATAAATAAACACTGGTGCAAAATAAATCTGTTTCGGTTTCAGATATCAAATGCAGCTGTTTCACAATATTACACCTAAGGGTGAAAAACAAATGAAGTAAATGAATTTGTATGTGCATTCTATGATTTTCCAGTGGTGTTATAATTAAGACTATAAAACATTGCCTTTAGCAAAGAGCTATTGTGGGAATTCTTTCACATAGCCTTATATATAACAGTCACATTTTGTTTGTCTTGTTTTCCTCTGACAACATTTTCAACTGTCTGCTCAGAGAAGGGAAAATATAACTTTTTTTTTTTTTTTTTTTTTTTTTTTTTAAAGACAGAGAGAAGGAAGGAAGGAAGGAAGGGAAACATCTTTTAAACATTTTCTTGTTTTATTGTATTTTGTTTCTCCGTTTTTGTTACATGGGCTGGGGCCGGGAATCGAACCGAGGTCCTCCGGCATAGCAGGCAAGCACTTTGCCCGCTGAGCCACCACGGCCCGCCCGGAAAATATAATTTTTATATAGAATTATTTGCAGGCAAGGAAAGACCCTTTTTGGATTAAAAAACAGTTTCCTTCATAGAACAGTGGATTAGTCAGGGTTCTCTAGGAAACAGAACTGACAATGTATGTGTATATATATGAATAAGTATTACGAGCTTTTTAAAATAGGAATTAGCTCATACAACTGTGGGGATGGGCAGGCCCCAAGCTGGGAACTCTGATGAAGTTTCTCAGTGAATTCCCCAGAAGCTGGCTGGCTGAAGTAGAGGTGGAAATGATCCCTTCTGACTGCTGAAATCACTGGTTCTCCCTATAAGGCCTTCAACTAGCTGGATGAGACGTCTCTGATTATCGCAGGGAAGCTCCTCAGTTAATGTAGTTCTACTCAGCCACATGTGTAATCAATTTAGGATTTACATCCTTGAAATATCCTGACAGGAAAAATTAGATTATGGCTCATTTGACCAGCTGGACACCATAATCTGGCTAAATTAACGCATGAATTTAGCCTTCACAACCAGAGAAACATTGCTATGTTTTCAAGGGAACTAGCAGGCCCTGGTGGTCACTAGTCAGTCTCAGGGTATCATGAATCATATTCAGAATCGAACAAATCAATGCATCAATGGACTTAATTGCATCCCTATTTTGTCAACATCAATATTCTCTACTTCATCCCTGATGAGATTATATTTACATCTTCTTTAGCCAAAAGACAGAATACACCCACATTTTATTCCAACATTAACACCCTAATTCTTGATATAGTAGTGAGAGCCAAATTCCAAAAGCTCATGGATGTATTCCTTACCAGATCTGCATTTCCTCTCACCTCACTATTTCTTCTTTCTTGTTTGTTGGCTTTTCCCCTTCTTTCAGATATTTAACAATCGTCATTTTCCAGATCTCACTTTTTATGCATCTTATCTCCTTCACATGCACTTGCTGTTTGGATAATTTTATCCAACCCCTTGGCAAAAAATACCGTCTCTATGCTTATGATCACCAAATTAACATTTCCAACCCCAACCCCACTCTTGGCTGCAAACTTCCTACTTATCATAAGGTCCACAATTATGACATGTTCAAAAAAGAACCCTTGGTATTTTTTCTCTAATCTTTCTTCCTTTCCCAAGACTTCATTCTTACTTTTCACCAGTTTATCAGAACAAAACTTTAGGAAACATAATTTCCCTCCACAAACCATAAGCACAATGTGTTAAGATATAACAAAATATACCCAGAATCTAACCACTTCTCCATACCTCCATTGTTATTATTCTGCATAAGTTGCCATCATGTGCAACATCTCCCAACTGGTTTCACTGCTTTTACTCCCTTGCTGACACTTTCATCCTCATATATCTTCTCCGTAGAGTTTATTTATTTATTTGTTTGTTTATTTATTTATTTATTTTCATGGGCAGGCACCGGGAATTGAACTCGGGATTCCAGCATGGCAGGCGGGATCTCTGCCTCTTAAGCCACCGTGGTCACCCTCCACAGAGTTTTAAAATGTTTATCTGATCACATTTAACTGAAATTCTTCAGTGGCTTCTGTAGATTTTTGGATAACCCAAAATCTGTTCCTTGGCCTAAAATCCCCTGTACAGTCTGCTCCTTAGCTATCTAAGTGAGCTGGGCTCCTCCAAGTTCTCCTGGATCATTCACTTAGCAGCCTGCTGGATTTTCAGCTATTTAGTGAATACCGAACTTGTTTAGTAGTCTGTCTTTACTTTCACTGTTCTTTTCCAGTGTCATTTATTTCAAGGAAACGATTCCTGATTAACCTATTTAAAATAGAGTAGGAACCATACGTACTCTGTTACCCTGATTTCTTTGTCTTCATATCACTTATGAATTCTTCAGAAGGACTTTTTAATTTAATATTCTCCTTTTTGCATGTGAATTTGTTTACCTGTCTCTGCCTCAGTAAAATGTGTCATATGTCCAGATTCTTTGACTTGTATACCACCATACCTCAGTGTCGAGGCTGCAGCCTGATGTATTGAAGATCCTTAAACATTAGTTATTAAATAAATAATCCTTTTTTTCAACCACTCTAGAGCTGCCTTCTGTGAGTATACTGACATCAGGGCCTGATACACTTCCCTCTTGTCACACATTTTTTTTTGTATAACTTATCTCATTAGTATATTCTATTCTACCTGGAAAACCACAACCATTTTTGTGTGTTTCTAGCATCAGTTTCCTCTCAAATTTCACATCCAACAATTCAAAAGAGAAGTCTGATAATATACTTTTTCCAGTGCACAAATATCCTAGTAAATAACTCTGAAACCCTTTGGGGGAGTATCAGTGGAATATTTATTACATATACTTCTGATGTGCTCTTGGTCTGTGTACTGGCCTAGATATTTTAAATGAGTCAGGGACCACTGTTTACCTTTGTAGCAGATGATGTTAGTGATCCCTCAAGGGTTTTTTATATGTATGTCCATCCTTGTGTCTTTACATATATGACAGGATACAACCTAGTCTACTGTCCATAACCACAGCTACCTGTGGAGTAAAGCATCTCATTGTATCCTAACCTTATTATTCATTATGGTAGTCATTGCTACTTAGGCTCTGATGATTAAGTGCTGCTGCTTGGTCTCTGGCATTTGGAATGCTATCATCTCTGTGAGCACTTAAGAGCCCCACTCATAGCAGTGATTTCTATTTCTATAACCCAAGTTTGTAGAAGGGGGTCATTACTGAGCTTTGCATAAAAACTGCCCTCCCTACACCAGTGAATTCCTTATTGTCTCAGGGAATTCATGTGCTGAAATCTTCTGAGGAAATATGATAAGGGGAGAGTTCTCAAAATTCATTTTAACGTTTCTAACTCCTTGACTCATCTGAACCTTTTCGGAGTACTATTGCAAGGTAATTCTGGAAACTCTCATTTACTTTCAGCAATATATTTTATCCAAGGCTTATGGTATCATCATAGCTGCATTCTAGCCTAGCTAAAGATTTGAGGTTATTGAATCAGAAGTCATAGGTGATCCATGTCAATAAATTATCCCCTATACAGCTTTTATTTCACTTCTATGTTTTAATGTGCTATAGTTCCTGTTGCCGTTTATCAGCTAAATCTTGCCAATCTTTAGGTATATAAGCTTTTTGTCCTAGACCAGATACTTTATCTCCCTTCTCAGACTGTAATGACACAGGACTCTGTTATTAGGACTTGCATTAACTTTCCATTGCTGAAAAACAATTTACCAAAAATTGGTGGGTGAAGAACACCCCTATTTATCAGTTCACAGTTCTGGAGTCATATAACTAGACACAGATTGGCTAAGTTCTCTGCTCAGTGTATTATGAGACTAAAAGCAAGATGCCACTTGACTTCATTCTTTTCTGGAGCTTGGGGTCCTCTTCCAAGATTATTCAAGTTGTTGGAAGAATTCAGTTCCCACTCCAGAACTTAGGACTCTTCCCTTATCGGGGCCTTGACTTTGAGATCAACGACCTCTAGACTATATGTTCAATCTCTTTTGCAGCTCTGCCACCCTTACAAGTAAATCCTGGCCTGATTATTAGTCGTATATGCTGCATTGTTCTTGTAGTAAGACAGGATCTTTTGCTTTCATTGATGATCTCTGACTTTCACAGCTATCCTTCAGTTAAGAGCTGTATGATCAAAGCTATTTCCTTTATTCAAGGTTTCAAATAAGGAACCTACTCAGTTCCACAACGTTCACAATTATCACTGCTTCCATTCCTCTCATATATCACAGCTACTGTGCAATCAACCTTTAGATTACAATCTATGCTTCATTCCCATCAATCTGTACATCATTCTCATCTCACACAGATGAGTGTTTTAATCATGATACTTCTTCACACGAGGTGTAACCTATGTTTAATTCCTCCTTATTGTCACTCACATAAAAAAAAATCCAGAGTTTAGTTGAGAATAAGATCCTAGGGAGCAAGAGTGGAAGGAGGGAAGGACGGTATGAAAATGAGATTTTGGGTACAGATGATTGAATTTAACAGACTTTCTAAGGATATTTATAAAATTCATCTCATAGCCATGTATCTTGAGGACAAAAAGAAGAAATATTTACTCACTGGCTCTCATACCCATTATACAAAGGAGACCCCATAGATTTTAATTCCCTCACTTCTTCGTGCTGTATATGGCAGTGTCAGGGGATTTCTAGTAGTTTCTCATACTGCAGATTAGAGAAGCCTCTGGGCATGGAGTAAGGCAGGTATGATAAGGCCCTGAGGCAATGTGCTGTTGGGAAGTATGGATATGAAGCTGGGAAAAAAGCCTGTTATAATTCATTACCCAGCATTGGTGTGGGAGGAGGAGCTGACTTAAAATGATTTGAGGTGCTATACAGAAGTTTATTTCTATAAATTCCAACTTTCACAGCTTAGAAAAATGAGAAACTGAGAGAGTAAGAAAACTGTCCAAAGATTTACAGAAAGAGGCAAAACATACTGTTGGTTTAATGTAACCTACTAAGTATGTCTATTCAACAAGCATTATGTTCTGTTCTCAGTAAGAAAAGTTTCTTAGACTTAAAAAATGTCCAAGAACAAAAGGCTGAGCAACAAAAATAAAAATAGATAAATGGAACTTTATCAAAATTAAAACTGTTTTGCATCATAAGGCTTCATAATGAATGTAACAAGAGAACATACAGAATGGGAGAACATATTTGGAAACCACATGTCAGATAAGTGTTTAATACCTTAAATATTAGAGAAATGTTACAACTCAACCACACAAAGACAAATAATCCAATTAAAAAATGAAATGGGGAAAAGACTTGAATAGACATTTCTCAAAAAAAGATATACAAATGACCATAGCACTTGAAAAGATGCTCAAATCAGTAGCCATTAGGGAAATGCAAATCAAAACCACAATGAGATACCACCTCATATACACTAGAAAGTCAACTAGTTAAAAAAATAACAAGTGTTTAGAGAAATAAGAACACATGCTCTTTGTTGATGGGAATGTAAAATATGTAGCCACTATGGAAAACAGTTTGGAGCTTCCTCAGAAAGTTACTTATATAATTATCATTTGTCCTGGCAATCCCATTTCTAGGTATCTACCTCTAAGATTGAATTGGTACATGAAAAAGAAGCATTATTCATGGTTACCCAAAGATGGAAGCAACCCAAGTGCCCATCAACAGATGAATGGATAACCAAAATGGTCACTGGAATATTATTCAGTCATGAAAAGGAATGATGTTCTGATACATGCTACAGTGTGAATGGATTGTGAAGACATTATGTTGGGTGAAAAAAGGCAAGCAACAGGGCAAATACTATATGATCTCACTGATATGAAATAACTAAACTATGCAATCTCACAGAGTTAGGAACTAGAATACAGGTTACCAGGGTCTTGGGTGTGGGTAGAAAATAGGGAATTAATGTTTAATTGGTACAGAATTTACTTGGTTTGATGGAAAAGTTGTGGTAATGTATGCTGTTAATGGCCAAACAGCATTGTCAATGCAATTAACATCACTCAATTGTAATTTTGAGAGTGGGTTCACATGCAGAAAGATAAGTTTAGTTATGATGGTTTGTATCATAATGTTTCTCCTTGTTTACCTTATTTTCTGTTTCATCTTTATGCTAAGCATATTTGTTTTCAGTGCAATGGTAGAATGGAGCAAAAAAAGGGAAAGTCTATTTTTATTTTTGCATTTTAAAATTAATGATTTTTACTTTTTTATTTGTTCACATTATTTTAATGATTAGAATTCAGTATCTGCAAAAATACCAAAATGACATCAAAGACAGTGTCTGTTTTAAGTTAGTAGTCCTTAGATCCAAACCTAGTGCATTTGACCATGCTCAATTAATGTTTTTAAATGAAATTAATTTGACTTACTCATAAATTGATGGAGTCTCAAGCAGCACTTTAAAAATATTTATTATAATTGTATTATATTAATGATAAAACCTGTTACCTGAGTTTTATTTAATAGGATGGATCATTTTCATCATATATTACTTCTAAAAGGAGTTTGGACATTTGGTTTCCTTTCAGACAGTTTATGTTTCTAACAAATGTCTTCTTGCCAATGAGCTGTTAAACACATGGAACACTAGCATCTTTTCATTATAGCTGAAAAATAATCTCTACAATTTTTACAGACTTTTTCAGTTTACAAAGAATGGTTACAAATATTGCTTAGCTTGTTCCTGACAGTACTACTTTCGACCTTTAGTGAACTACAGAACTCCCCCAAAGTTACACAGCTAAAAGGAGACAGAATCAAAGTGTAAGTACGGTTTAACTGATTTCAAATCTCAAACTATCCTTTCTGTTGCTTTAAGAAAAACTGACTTGACCAGTTTTTGCCCCATGGTTGTCTCTCTGCTCTGGTTAGATTATCATTTATTATTAATTCCAATATAAAAATGTGTCATTAAAATTAAAATTCAGCTCTCCATCAAACCCTTGTCCATGGCAGAATTGGCAAAAAAGTTTCTCAGAGTTTTAATACTTTTCTTTGAAAACAGTTCTAGCTAGCAGTGTGGGTGAAAAACTCAATATGTGGGCGGGCCATGGTGGCTCAGCAGGTAAGAGTGCTTGCCTGCCATGCCCGAGGACCCGGGTTCGATTCCCGGTGCCTGCCCATGTGAAAAAAAAAAAAAGAAAAAACTCAATATGTTAGATTTGCATCTGATAATAAACTTTTCTGATACATGTTTGTGTTAGTTAGAAAGCTGCTGGAATGAGAAATACCAGAACTGGAATGGCTTTTAGAAAGGGGAATTTAATAAGTTACAAGTTTATAGTTCTAAGCTTATAAAAATGTCCAAACTAAGACATCCAGGGATATCTGGATAATTCAAGAAAGGCTCATGAGTCTGGAACAGCTCTCTTGCTGGGGAAATCACATGGCTGGCATCTGCTCATCCCTTGCTCCTGGGCTCCATTGCTTTCAGCTTCTGTTCCTGTGGGGGTTCCTCACTTTGATTCTCCAGGGCTAGCTTTTATCTCTCGGCTTCCCTTGGCTCGCTCTAGATTTTGGCTTACTTAATATCTTATAGTGACATCTGCTGGTCTCCCAGTATCTCCAAATATCTATGTCTCTGTTCTTCAGGTGTCAGCATCTGTGTCAGCTCTCTCTCTGTTGGCTCTGTCATTTCTGTCTCTCTCCAAGATAATCTAACCAAATGATTCCAACCTACAGTATTGAATCAGAATTAAAAGAAATGACTACTCTCATAAGATTGTATCAGGATTAAAACATGGCTTTCCTGGGGGACACAATATTTTCAATATGGCACAACGCTTAACTGCATTTTCCCTTATGCTAAATAGAGCATTTGATGTTCCTATTTATCACTGTGGTACTTTATTTCATCCAAGATATGTTGGCTATGGTAATTGACTCCCTCAATAAATTAGAAAGAAATAGGAAATAAACAAATTAATGCACTTCACAGATATTAATGTAAACTATCATATATTTTTTAAATGGCAGAGATTAATTATAAAGCATGGGTTCACCCATCAAACAGCAACATGTAGGAATGGGTTCCTTGACATACCTGAACTTTAATCAGAGAAAATAATTAGAAATTGCTCAGTCAAATAACTTATTTCTAGCAACTGGGAATATATCGTATATCAACAGGAACAGACCAAGAGAAGGGCAATGGATATAAATTACATTCATAAAGTGCACATAATATTAGTAAAAGTGTTATAATTCTTTTAAATTCAGATGTAAAAGCAGAAATTATGATTATGACTTTAACTTTTTCACACATTTTAATATGTGGAAACTCTACAATCTATAAATAGTTTTCTAGTAAATGTTTCAATACACTAATTGATTCGTTTGCAGCTTTTGAAGACATAGGGTCCTTATGGCACTTGAGATGTCTTCTTGAAGACCAGAGGAGCCATGCCCATGAATTCAGACTATTGTCTCCAGTGTTTTCCTTGAACAACTAAGTGATAAGAAAATAGTGACTGTTATTTTAATCCCAGGGCCCCTTCTCATGACGGTACACTCCAAAGTGCTCTTTGCTGAGTTGGAGTAATGGTTGCACAGCCTAAACTACTCAGCATAACAAATGAGAAAAACAGCCAGACAATTGATATTGGAACTTATGAGATACAGGACAACTGGGGAAGAGAAGAGAGAGTGAAATTGTGAGGTTGTTTATGATAGCTTCCTTTCTGGGCTCCTCTAGAAGACCTTCGGTAAAATCAAAAGTACTCTCTCCCACATATTTGTCTGTGGCTAGGTCTTTTGAATTGAAATTACAAATAGAACTGATGTTTTATAAAAGTTGGAGTGAAAAAACGTGTAATTGTGGTGGGGCAAGAATTTCCTTCAATGGTAGGTACCAGGGTGAACCTTTGAACGCGGACATGTTCCAACACCTTAGAATGAAGAGGTACCAAAGCTCTAGGGTTTTCTGACATGGTAGACTCCTCCTTCCATGCAGCCTTCTACTTCCAGAGGAACAATGCCGGGCATTGGAGGAAGCTGTGCTCTCCCTTTTACTCTTTCCTCTAGACACTTTGAGTTGCAGTTTTACCAAGGAAAACTAGTGAGTCAGGTGGAAGTAATCACTCTCCATCATCCTTAAACTCAGACCCACCTTTGTGGCCTGGCCTAGTTTACTTTGAAGTGAGTATTTTCCAAATAAATAAAAAAATTGTATTCCTGTTTCAGTTTTGAAAGGAGACTAAAAACAGACGATAAGGGGTGGGACAGCCAAAATATGGGGTGTTACTTTAAGGTGAATTGAGCATATCGGTAGTATTTCCAAAGCACAGTGTAGAAGCAAAAAGGTGAAGTATGAAAAGGAAAGAAAGAAAGAAGGAAGGAAGGAAGGTAGGAAGGGTGTGGCTCTGTTTACTAAACTAACATAAAGGAAAATATGGAAAGTCAAAGAAAGTGGTATTTCTAACTTAACTCTCATCTGACAGTCATATACAAAAAAAAAAAAAAAAAAGAGGGGAGATTGAGAAACCACTCGTATTAAGCTTTGAGATTTTGTTATGATCCATATCAGATGCACTGTAGGCTGAGCATATATGCCTGCAGGCTGATGACTCCCACATTTCATCTCAGCTGAAACTTTCCTCTGAGCTGTAGATTCATGTATTCAGGAAACAAATTCTCCTCTGGAATATCTAATTGGCATATCAGTTATGATATGAATAGACACTTTACATGTTTTGATTAATGTGCATTTCTGTGAACTTCTTAATTCCCCCAAAATTTCTGCCTCATCTAGTCATTGAAGGATTCAAGTAACATTCCTGTCACCACTCAGATAGAAAAAAAATATAAAGTGTATCATTGTGTGGACACTGATATTCTATATGTTTTTGCAAGTTTTGCTTCCTTCTCCTATATCCGTTTCTTCCTTTGCTTTCCTTTTCTTTTGGGTGTCCTCTTCCTTCTCCATATTTTTGTTTTTCATTAAGATATCTACTGACCTATATGCGAAATATTTAAAAATGTCTAATGCCTGTGACATGTAAGCCACCTAAGGTCAGGGACTTGGTAACATTTGTTCACTGCTGCATTTACAAGAATAGTGAACATTTATTTATTGACTGTTCAATGTCAGTTAAACCACCTAGTTTTATGAACCTGTTTATAAGCTGTATTATGTTTCCATCAGGACATATGTTGAATGAGGTGCTGATAAATATGCAAATTTTTTTAGGATGATCTAAGTTTGGCATGCTTTCATTGGAAAAATTTGAAATTCAAAGTAGTGTTATGCATATATATTTTATATATTTGATTAATGTGCATCTGATTTTAATAGTTGAATTCTTTATTAAAATATCATCTAAAATTATGCCAATGCAATATCTGGGAAAAATGTAACCTAGAGATCAGTAGAAAAGTTATTTAACAGTTTTTCAAAATAAGAACAGACACCTTACCTTTAATTTATGTATTGAAAGTCACTAGTAGTGTAACACATAAAAGTATTGATTCAATTGTTAGCCACTCCCTTACTTTTTTTTTTTATTTTTATTTTTATTTTTTTTTATTAACGGAAAGAAAAAAAAAAGAAATTAACACAACATTTAGAAATCATACCATTCTACATATGCACTCAGTAATTCTTAACATCATCACATAGATGCATGATCATTGTTTCTTAGTACATTTGCATCGGTTTAGAGGAACTAGCAACACAACAGAAAAAGATATAAAATGTTAATATAAAGAAAAGAAATAAAAGTAGTAGTAATAGTAAAAAACAACAACAACAAACAAACCAACAAGCAAACAAAAACAAAAAAAACCCTATAGCTCAGATGCAGCTTCATTCAGTATTTTAACATGATTACTTTACAATTAGGTATTATTGTGCTGTCCATTTTTGAGTTTTTGTATCCAGTCCTGTTGCACAGTCTGTATCCCTTCAGCTTCAATTACCCATTGTCTTACCCTGTTTCTAACTCCTGCTGAACTCTGTTACCAATGACATATTTCAAGTTTATTCTCGAATGTCCGTTCACATCAGTGGGACCATACAGTATTTGTCCTTTAGTTTTTGGCTGGATTCACTCAGCATAATATTCTCTAGGTCCATCCATGTTATCACATGGTTCATAAGTTTATCTTGTCTTAAAGCTGCATAATATTCCATCATATGTATATATCACAGTTTGTTTAGCCACTCTTCTGTTGATGGAGATTTTGGCTGTTTCCATCTCTTTGCAATTGTAAATAACGCTGCTATAAACATTGGTGTGCAAATGTCCGTTTGTGTCTTTGCCCTTAAGTCCTTTGAGTAGATACCTAGCAATGGTATTGCTGGGTCGTATGGCAATTCTATATTCAGCTTTTTGAGGAACCGCCAAACTGCCTTCCACAGTGGTTGCACCCTTTGACATTCCCACCAACAGTGGATAAGTGTGCCTCTTTCTCCGCATCCTCTCCAGCACTTGTCATTTTCTGTTTTGTTGATAATGGCCATTCTGGTGGGTGTGAGATGATATCTCATTGTGGTTTTGAACACTCCCTTACTTTTAAAAACAACAAAGAAAAAGTAGTCTTTAGAACATCCGTGACCTGAAAAAGAGGAAAACTTGCTCATAAAATTTCTAATTAACCTGGGACAAGGAGAATTTACAGGAAATAAACCCAGGAAAAGGGATCCTCTGTGGACAAGAATTAGTTGGAATTTAGGTCTGTCTTGGTTGCCAGAAAGCCTTTGAATATCCCTCTATACAGCATAGAGATTGGAAAGTAGATTAAAACTCCAGTGGAGGGTAGGACCCTGAGAAATCAGCTGTGATTTATGAGTATGATATTTTGGGACAAGTTTGAGTGAGAAGTAAATTTCTAGTTTAAGAGCATCAATCCATTCTCAAATTGATGTACATTTGAAGATATATTTTTAAAACAATTCCCATGATTCATTGGAAATTGGACTACCTAATACAAAGTTTTCATGGAGAGCAATGAAAGCAAAGATATTTGTTGAGATTTGAAAAACAAAAATGAACTTTCCATGGGCTTTGACCAAGTAAGTGAAAAATGTTGATGAAAAATGTCTACATATATATGTATTTTTAATATATATATATATATATATACAGTTTATGAAGCAAAAATAGCAATATCCCCAACCCATCCTCACCAATACTTTCCAGAAGCGATCATTTTAAATTCATACAGGAGTTCCACTTTTGCTTCTTTTCTTTTCATTTTCAGAGTTTACCTATTAAATTCCCACTATGGAAGACCAGTGTTTCACCAACACTACTCACCACTATATATCAATATCAGTATTCTCCTAATATGGTTAAATAATGATTTTATCAGATTAAATGTCACCATTTACATGAATATTACTATGTTAAAGCTATTAAGATTAATCTAAATAATACGATATAATTCTTTTCTCTAATAATTTTTTAATTTTAATTTTCTCTAATAATTCTTTTCTTAATAATTTTTAAATTAATGGTGTTAATAATTTTTAAATTTTCTTTGCTTTTATTATTTAATGTCCTTATTACCAATTCATCCAAAAATTCTCCACCAATGCAATCATATGCTTCAGGCATTCTCTCGATGTTAACTGCTCTCGTGAATGAACTGCCCCGGTTTGGACTGGTTGCTCCCCAGGGATGCTACAAAGAATGTAACTTGCTGTTTCCCATCACCATCAACCAGGGAATTCTTTTCGACTGTTTCTCTGAAGGTAGGTCACTGGTTTTCTTGATCTCATGTCACTTTTTCAAATTAGATCATGGCATTTTTCTTTCTTGGAAGCACTTCTTCCACCAGCTCCTTTGGAAAAGGTACAAGAGGGAATCACTTTTATACATTTAAACTTTTCACATCTGATTGAAAAGTTGGCTAGGTATACAATTCTAAGTTTATCAAAAATTCAAAGGCATTTTCTTAATTCATCCTAGTTTCTGATATTCGTATTTAAGATTAATATTTAATAATTTAATATTAATAAATCCAGTGTTGTTTTTATATCTTTTCAGTAAACTTTTGTTTTATTTATTTATTTTTGTTGTTGTTGTTTTATTTAGTCAGGAAGCATATCCTATTCCACAGTGTTCTAAAATTCCATGATAATATGCCTTAGAATGGATATATATATTAAATCACACAGTGTTCGACACTTGAAGGGAATTTTCCATGTGGAATATATTTATTTCATTTTATAATGATTTCTTGAAATATTTCTTTGATATTTTCTTCTATCCCATTTTATACTGTCTCCCATGTATTTCTTTGCTTTACCATTCTTCTGTTTGCTCCTGAGATTAGAAAAAAATTATAGTCCTCTATTCCTTTGACATATGTATCAAATGTGTATATATTTTTCCAATAGCTTCTGTTTCCTGAGCATTCATATATTTAATTATTTTGAATAATAAACTTATCCATTTTAGGAAATCAATAATATAAAAAGGTCACCATGGAAAGAATTACTCTTGACATCTTGCACATGTATCCAGTCCTAAAATCTCAAAATACACACTTTTATCAGTTCCTTGTAGCTATCCTACAGATTTTATGGAAAACTTTAAAATTATTTTCTTCCTTTTTTACACAAAATATTCATGACATACCCATCTTTGCTTTTCTCACTTGTTAAAACGTGAGTATCTTTTTTTTGGTAATAGTCCATAGAAAACTTTTTCACTCCTTTTTGTATAACATCCACTTATTTGAGTCATCTCTTGCTGGACATATGATTAATTGCCGTCTCTTGTACTGACAACAGTGCTGCAATGGATTACCTTATTCTTAGGTCATTTAATGCATGGCATATATTTGTAATATAAATGCCCAAAAGTATAGTTTCTAGGTCAAATGTTATACACATTTTCAATTTGATTGATAGTTGCAAAATTGCACACCATAGTCATAGTACCAGCAGAAGTATAAGAGAGTTTTTGTATATTGGATAAGATAACTTTTTCTAAATTTCATAGGTCCACAGTCAGAAGAGAATTTTGCCTCAGGAGAAACCATGCCTGTAACTGATTTTGATGAGATTTTGTACTGTTTTTAACTTGGTGTTATATTTGTTTTGTTACTGAAATGGTTTAAGACTTTTGTGATATTGTGATGGAAAGAATGTATTTTGCATATTGAAAGAACATGTCTTTTGGGCATCCAGAGGATGGAATGTGCTGGTTTGAAACTGTATGTACCCAAGAAAGGCCATGCTCTTTTAATCCAGTCTTGATACAGACAAGTTATCTGCTGCCAACACACAAAGGAGGGACAGTCACTGGTTAAATGTTCTCTTTATCATATTGAGAAATTGGAAAGAATACAGACTCACAGAACCCAAATAGTTCTGAAAAGCTGAAGGTCAAATGCCATTTGATTTCAAAGTCTTAGAGTTATTTATCATGGGGGTTAGAAAGTGGCAGTCTGTCCCTTCCCAAGGGAATATGCAGTGGTCCTGCTCTCTGCAAATGCTTTGTTGAGGGCTGAAACACTGGGGATCATTGGGAGGACCACGTTCTTCTCAGCTCCACCCTCTCCAAACATCGGGACAGCACCCGGGCTTTCTACCATCTCCAGGGCACACACTCAACCCTCTCAGATAAATGGGGCAATCACCAGGCTCCCTACAATTACAGGTTTATATTCTCCACCGTCTCTGAGGCCTGGGGCATGAAACTCTTCCTGAACATCTAGGCAGAAAGTTCACCCTCTCTTCAGGGAAAACTTGCCCTCTCCAAGTGCATGGGTGTGTCTGTTTTCTGGCCAGAGTTTTCTTGGCTTCACACCCTAGCTTCCATGGCTGTGGCTCCTAGGTTATTTTTCCTTCAATTTGTCCCTTTTCTGTCCCTTTTAATACAGACTGGCAGTGGTTCCATTTATACAGATCCTGCAACACTCCTGTTGGTTTTCTATGCACTATGCAGAGATCATAACCATCAGACAATAGAACTTACCACATATTCTTTCTGGATAACTCCATCTCCAACTCTGTTGTTTTCTGAAATAATTGACTGGTTCCATGTTTGGGCACTATTCTTTGGAGCCTGCCTTTCTGGGATCCCAGAATTTCCCAGACTGTCAATTTCTGGCTTCTTTATACCCAAGAGTTCAGTTCTCAACTTATCTCTTTCCTGTAGCATTTTACTATTAGCCATAAGGAGCAACCAGACTGCATTTTCCACATATAGTTTGAAAATTTCCTCAACTAAATATCTTAGGTCATCACCATTAAATTCTGATTTTCATCCACTAGCAGTACTCAATTTGGCCAAATTATCTGCCTTTCTTGAGAGAAGGTAGTCTCTTGTCAGGCCTTAATGTGGACATTTTCATGGCCTTAGACCTGTAAATTTTTAACTTGATAAATTCCCTTTATAAAAATCAATGCTTTCCTGGATCATGCACCTAAAAAAATAAAACAAAACAAAACAATGCTTTTCTGGTATATCACTTCCTGCAGCTTTAGCAAACTGAAACAATGTATTACAATGAAAATACTCAATTCTAAATATATGGGAAATAGCTGAAAATTGCTGATATGTATATTTGTAGCTTTAAATTCAAGTATCAGAAGAAATTAAAATTAAAACAAATGTCTGTTCAATTTAAGGTACACAAAGGAAGCTACAAAGAAAGACAGAACAGTGAAAAAGTAAATAAATACTAAGTGTGAGCTCTGATTAATTAAATCTATTTTTGAGAGGATAGCAAAGTCAAACTTTTGGAATCAATAATATAGATATTCTTCTGGGAAACAGTGAAACTTAGAAAGATAGAAGATGAAAGCAAAGCAAAATGAGAACAAAGGAATAATGCTTATAATTAAGATAAATTGAATTATTAAATAATATTCATATTCATATATCACTCAAAGGAATTAATTTCCAGGACCAGCAAGAAATGTCCAATTTTAAGAGGTAGAAATTCTTTAAAATACCAATGTCCTTAAAGAGAGTGAAATGGTAAAAAAGTAGAAAATAGCATGAAGAAAATTCTATTTTGGGGTTGCCTTCCTCGTTAAGAACACACACACACATACACATATATATATGTATTAAGAATATTAATGTGTCAAACATATTAAGTAGGTAATATTGGAGAGAAAAAATTAGGGTGAAGCCCACAGAGAAAGTGAAAAAAACAATACAATAAAATAGAATACAATTGATGCAGCACAATACAAAACAACATTAAAAAAGTCAATAAAATTTCTTTAGATGAACTGATGATAAATAAAATCCTAATTACTGGGGAGTGTGCTGAATTTTAATTCACTGCATAAGTTTCAAAGAAGAAAATAAAGTGAGTAAGAAATATTTAAATAGCTATAAAAGAGAAGGTATATTTAAATAGCTTTATGTAAGAAAGGGAGGAAATTAACACCCACGACTGTTTATTACCTTCATGAAAAATGTGTCAGAGATGTCAAATACAGATTCATTAATTACTTGTACTGACAGCAATTTTGGATTCAATATCAAGTATCATATCTGAATATATAAGCAAAAACCAAAAACTATAACATTACTGATTAGTGTAGCATTGTGATGTTTACAGTTGTCTCACTTTGAAGACTTTTTAGTTTGATCAGTTTTTGTTATGAAACTGTTGTAGAATAACTCATAAATCATTTATAGACCCTCTCTATTTTTGGAAAGTGCTTACAAAAAATACTTACATTTATTTGGCTGCTTATAATATAGAAGGGACCACAGCTGACTAAATATGGGTGATATGCCTCAAGTTCTCTGCATTTAGGTTTTCATGGATAGATCAAATGTGATCTCTGACTTCCTTCTTTTCTATTCTGGTTATATGCACACATGGCCAGGAATTGGGCTCTATATCTAAGGAATTTACTATGCCTATTTTCCCATAAACAGTATGGAAATAGTTCCTATAAAACCACTTACTATTACAAACAGAATGGAATGCAAAAGTCCTTTTTCTATGTAGTAAGTATTGGAACAAACTTTAAAGCCAATCCAAAAATTAACTTTATAGGACTTAATGAAAAAAAATTATATTTATTTTGAAAGTTTAGATCTGTAAAACTACTTCTAAATATTGTTTTCATCTTTTGCACTCATCTGACCACACGTTTGCCAAGTCAATATAAACAATTACTCATTCTAAATGATAAGTTGTTTTATTGACTTTATATATGAAGGTAGATTATTCCATAAGTAACTTGCAATTTGGGTATTAGAAAATTATTAATTATAAATCATCCACATTTAAATCTAAGCCTGTCCTACATAATTTTAGAATAGATATAAAATCATAAATTCTATTTGCATCAAATTGAGCCAACGAATCCTCTCAAGCTTTCTCAATAAACAGATTCTCTCTGGGTGGGCCACGGTGGCTCAGCAGGCAAGGACGCTTGCCTGCCATGCCAGAGGACCCAGGTTTGATTCCCAGTGCCTGCCCATGTAAAAAAATAAACAAATAAATAAGCAGATTCTCCTCTTGTACCAGTTTGAAACTGTTGTGTATCCCAGAAAAGCCATGCTTTTCAATCCTCATTCAATATTTCTGGGTGGGCTCTTTTTTATTGTTTCCATGGAGGTATATCTCCACCCATTCAAACTGGGGTTGCTTACTGGAGCCCTTAAGAGGGAACCAGTTTGGAAAAACTTTAGAGCCAACAGAACCGACTGCACCCTCACAGCCAGAGACCTTTGGAGTTGTGGAAAGAAGGTGTCCCCAGGGAAGACTTATGAAATGAGGAGAGAAAGTTAGCAGATGTCACCATGTGCCTTCCCAGCTGAGAGAGGTGTCCAGAACCCAGAGATCTCAGCAGACTCCAGCCACCTGACTTCCCGGGTGACAGAGCTCTTCCAGATGTCATCAGCCTTTCTTGAGTGAAGGTACCTTTCGTGATGCCTTAACTGGACATTCTGATGGCCTCAGAACTATCAACTTGCAACTTAATAATGTTCTTTTTTAAAAGCCATTCGATTCCTGGTATATTGCATTCTAGCAGCTAACAAACTAAAACCTACAGAAAGAACTCAGCCCTGCTGATACATTGATTTTAGCATTTGTGACCTCCAGAACTGTAAGAAAATATATTTGTGTTGTTTCAAGGCACTAAGTTTGTAATAATTTGTAACAGCATGAATAGTAAACTATGTCAGTATCCATGAACTCTTTTCACATCCTTCAAGAATATGGCTGTCTTTCCCTCTTCATCGTAAGATTTCTGTGGGCATCATGCTTCCATTACCTGGAAATGAAAGCTACAGTATATATAATGCTTTCCTCAAAGAGGTTTTATAACATCAATCTGATGTTATTCCCATATATTTACCATTTGTGTTGAATTGTATTCTTTTTTCTTTGCAGAAACAGTGTGCAAATATATCAGTACTCTTGGTATACATTTTCTCGAATGTTTAGAAAAATCAAAAGTGATAAAAACAAAATATTTGCATTTTCTTGACTATAAAAAGAGACAATTATGGTCCAAACTCTATACAAAGTCTCATGAAAATATAATTCTAACTCTCCTGAAGAAAAATAAAAGCCATTATTGCTGATTAATTAAAAGTCAATCCTGGTGACATCAAATAGACAACTTTAAAGAAAAAAATCACAGGAATTATTGCACGACATGGACACACATGCCCATAAACAGTTGCCAACTTCTTCTGATCTCTTAAGTTCTTTCACCTTCTGCTGTTCTTTCTTACCCTGTTGTTCTCCTCTTTCATCACAGTTCCAGCCTATCCCCAACCCGAAAGAAATTTCATTTCCTTCTGACTGAATTTGGCCCCCTGTACTTTGGCTTCCAAAGATGGCAGACTCACCTCACTTCCAGACAGCTATAAGACCAGACAGCTGTATGTTTTCTCCTCCTTTTTTCAGATGGTATTTTTTAAAAAGTGAAGCATTACTGGATAATAGTATACATCATGCCATTATATTAATATGAAAATAAAGCTAGCAATTAAAAATAAGAGATTTTGCACATGCATTTGCCTTCATCTGTTCCCAAAGCCCTGTCAAACAGCAATAAATATATTGTCATATGTTCCCTAGGACAGAGAGGACAAGAACCTATATCAACAGCATTTTGAAACTTCAAACAAATGAAAATGATTGGTACAACTGAGAAAATAAAAGCCTTAATCAGTCTGGGAGAAATTAAGTGTAAGATTTGCTCCATGATTTGGATTTCAAAACTAGAAAAAAACTCAGGATTCCAGGAGCCAGGTACCTTGGCACTGGAGGCAATGTCAGGTCTAAAAATAGGTTTGATTGACATATTTTTTAGAAACAATTTAATTCACATGTACCTGATGTCCAAACAGAAGATGAAAAAATTGGGAAAATTTAACCCTCAGGTCACATTCCCCGTTATTGAAAACAGGGTAAAATTGGAGATTTAATCTGTGAACTCAAAGGGTCTCTGCACTAAAGAAGACGTGGTTGGGGACTGAGAATGGAAGTTCCTTATGGTTTAGTAAAAACCTGTTTGTAAACCAAAGGCTGAGCCACACCCACTATCCCAACACTTTCCCCCTCCCTGACTTTCTTCCCACACTCAGCTCCCAGAATGCTGGTAGTCAGGTTCACTTACACACTTGAGGAAGGAGAATGTAAATTTATTGGTTTGCTGACTGGCGACTCTAATCGTCCCCGAATAATACACGAGCAAGCAAACAAAATGACTACTTTTGGTGTCATAGGGCCCATCTACGTAACCCAAAATCATGAAACCCATAGTAAAGCCTCACTTACACACACAAATATTATAATTAGTTTTACCCAACTGTCATTTACATTTATGAACAGACAGCTAAGGAGCAATAGCTTTAAAAAAAAAAAAAAAAACTCTATTCTTAAAAACAGAAAACTTAGAAGAGACAGAGCATAGCAAACAGATACAAAAACGTTTATGCTAGGGTGGTGCAATGGTGGCTCAGTGGTGGAAATCTCGCCTGTCATGCCGGAGACCTGGGTTCAATTCCTGGTGCCTGCCCATATACACACACACACGTACGCACACACACACACACAAATTATGCTAGTAGATAAAAGCATTACAAAAATTATCCTATGCAGAAGAATTCCAAATGGTTTTTATAGCTACTCCTCCCTCATGGATAAAGAAAGTAATCCCCATTCCTTAAATGTGAGCTTTATATAGGGGTATCCTTCCACTGAATACAGTGCCAGGAACTTTACAGTGAAGAAACCTGTTAGTCTCTATCTGAGCCAGATGATCAAGGTAGTAGTGATATGACAATAGAGTGCACTCTTGGTATGTTATAATGAGAATGGGACTTGACCTTTGTAATCTTCCCCACCAAAATCCATAACCCCGGTATAATGATGAGAAAAAGATCAGACACACTCAAACAGAGGAATAATTTCCAAAATATCTGATCAGTAATTGTTAAAGATCATCAAAAATTGTCAAGGTCATCAAAAACTAGGAAAATATGAAAAACTTTCAGAGCCCAGCAGAGCCTAAGGATATATAATGACTAAATGTAATGTTATTCTGCATATAACTCTGGGACAGAAAAAATGATATTAGATAAAAGCTAAGGAAATCTAAACAAAGTATATACTTATGTTAATAATAATGTATCAATTTTGGTTCCTTAGTTGTGACAAATGATAAGATATTACAATAGTGGAAAGAAGGTTGAGGTATCCCAAAACTCTCTTACTATATTAGCTACTTTTCTGTACATTTAAAACTTTTCTAAACCAAAAGTTCACTTAAAAACTCCATAAGCTATCAATAATAACTCCATAAAGAAAGAGAAGATACTGAATCGATGAAAGAAAACAGGATGTTATTAACTCAGTAAAGCATCTCAAATCAGGGTAGAAAGATGGAATTAGGACACATGAGTAGCTATCTGGGAAAAAAGTTGGATTCATAACGCAGAGCAAATAGTAAGGTAAACTCTAAATTGATCAAGTATTTAATGTAAAAATGGATTCTAAAGGTACGGGAAGAAAACTTGGAGAATTGCAAATTAGTAGTAAAGAAGAATAAAGAAAAGCTCTTAATTATGACTCAAAATTCAAAAATCATTAAAGAAAGAGTGACAATTGTGAACACGTAAAGATAAAACTGGCATAATGTGATAAAACACCACAAATAAAATCTAAAAACAAAGAACAAATCTGAAAAAAAATGTAAATCACATCACAGGCAAAACTCATTTTCCTAATGTATAAAAATAAGTAAAAATGTGCAAGAATAAAATAATTTTATTTGAAATACAAATATGCCTTAAACATAACTAAGTCTTTGCTCATCAGAAAACAAATTATGCTTATTGAAAACAAACACTGAGATACTGTGCTGGTTTGAAATTGTTATGTACCCCAGAAAAGTCATGTTCTTTAATCCTAATTCAATATTACTGGATGGGATCTTTTTGATTAAGTTGTTTCCGTGGAGATGTAGCCCACACAATTGTGGGTGGGGTCTTTTGATTAGATGGTTTCCATGGAGATGTACCTCCACCCATTCATGGTGGATCACTCACTAGAGTCCTTTATAAGGGAACCATTTTGGAAAAAGTTTCAGAGCCAACAGCATCAACAGAACCAACATGAGACCCAGACATCTGGAGATGCTTTAGTTTGGACATTGTTATGGCCTTAGAACTGCAAACTTCCAACATAATAAATTCCCTTTATAAAAGCCATTCCATTTCTGGTATATCACATTCCTGCGTTTTTAGCAAACTAAAGCAGATTTTGGTCTGTGAGCGGGGTGCTACAGTTTGCAAATACCAGCTATGTTGGAACAGCTCTTTTAAGGAATCCAGTAAACAAATTAAGATCCATATTGAACAGGTGGGGTCACATCTCCAAGGAAACTATCTAATCAAAGGTCCCACACACAATTGGATATCATATTCTCCATAGAAACAACCTAATTAAAAGATCCAACCCACTGTAAGTCTGTACCAAGACTGGATTAAAAGAGCATGGCTTTTCTGGGGTACATAACAGTTTCAAGCCAGCACATTCCATCCTCTGGATGCCCAAAAGACATGTTCTTTCAATATGCAAAATACATTCTTTCCATCACAATATCACAAAAGTCTTAAACCATTTCAGTAACAAAACAAATAAAATACCAACTCGAAAACAGTACAAAATCTTATCAAAATCAGTTACAGGCCCGGTTTCTCCTGAGGCAAAATTCTCTTCTGGCTGTGGACCTATGAAACTTAGAATGAGTTATCTTATCCAATACATGAAGGAGAAACAATCATAGGATAAACATTCACATTGCCACAGGAAGAAACTAGAAGGAAAATAGGCATCTCTGGACCCAAACAGTTCTGAAAAACAGCATCACAAACTCCATTAGATTTTAGTGTCTGAGAATCACTCGGGGCTTAAGAAAGTGGCAACCCCACCCTTTTCAAGGACTTACAAAGTGGTCTTGTCCTCTCTAAACATTAGAGTGAATATCTCAACATATCCAAGCATTAGGGAGACCACCTTGTTCTCGGTCCCACCCTCTTCAAGAATCTGGGTGGGCACCTGGACTCTCTGCCATCTCCAGGGCACACACTCAACCCTTGCAGAATAGTGGGGGTTGGAGGCCAGGCTCTTCCCAATCACTGGGAATGTGCTCCACCTTCTCTGAGTCCTGAGGGGAGCACTCTTCCCAAGCAACAAAGCAAAGGGCCTGCCCTCTGCTTCCAAGGCAAACTCATCCTGGAATGAGGATGGATCTGCTCTCCTGGGCTAAGATTTCATGATTCTAGCACTTAGCTTTCATGGTTCTGCCTTTGAAATAGTTTTCCTCAACCTGTCCCTTTAAGTCCAGATTGGCAGTCATTTGTTTGTACAGATCTTGCAAGAAATTTGTTGATTTGCATGCAGCATACAGGATTCAAAACCATATGACAATAGGACTTTCCACAAATCCTTTCTGGATAGCCCCATCTCCAATCCTGGCTTTTTCTGAAACAACTGACTGGTTCCATGTTTAAATCCTTACATGGGGCAATATTCTCTGGGGTCTCACTCTCTAAACCCATAATTTTCCAGACCATCAATTTCTGGTATCTTTATACCCAAACTCTCAGCTCTCAGCTTATCTCTTTCCTCCTGCATTTTACTATAAGCTGCAAGGAGAAACCACGCTGCATTTTCTACATTTAATTTGGAAATTTATTTGGCTAAATAAGTCTACCACTCTCAAATTCTTCCCCACTCAACACCAGTACTCAGTTTTGCCAAATTCTCTTCTACTTTAAAATAAGGATCATCTTCCTTCCAGTTTTCAATAACACAAGTATTATTTCTGTCTAAGTCCTCATCAGAAGCACCCTTAGCAACAGTCTACTAACAGTCTCTTCAAAGCAATCCAAGCCTTTCCTATTCACCTCCTTCCAATTCTTCCAGAATCTTCTCCTTATCCATTGGAAAAGCTCTTCCAACATGTTTGGTATTTGTAAACCGCAGCACCCCATTTCTGATACCAAATCTGTTTCAGTTTGCTGAAGTTGCTAGAATATAATATGCCAGAAATGGATTGGCTTTTATAAAGGGATTTATTAAGTTACAAATTTACAGTTTTAAGGCCATGAAAATGTCCAAATTAAGGCACCGAAAAGAGGTTTGTAATCTTTCTCTCAAGAAAGGTTGGTGCGAACAGGGTTTCTCTGATATATGGGAAAACACATGGTGACATCTGCTGTTCTTCTCTGCCAGCTTTTGGGTTCAAATGACTCTCTCCACTACTTCTGCATCTCCAGACATCTATGACCTGGTTTCATCTTTTTGCTGTGTTGGTTCTCTAAGCGTCTCCAAATGTCTGCATCTTGATTTCATCTTTCTGCTCTTCATGTCAGCTCTAACTCTCTCTTTGTGAGCACTTTTAAGGACTCCAGTAAACTAATTAAGACCCACCTTGAATGGCTGGGGTCACATCTCTGTGGAAATAATCTAATAAAAAATCCCACCCACAATTGGGTGGGTCACATCTCCATAGAAACAACTTAATTGAAAAATCTCACCCACAATAAGTCAGCACCCATTGGATTGGATTAAAAGAGCATGGGCATTCTGGGTTATATAGCAGTTTCAAAGCAGCACATACATTTTTTAGTGTTTTGCAGTTTTTAAAATGTTCTCTTTAATATTAACTTTATTTAGTACTATATTGATTAGTTGCAAGGTATATAGTTATTTTTAGTTCATCTTTACAGAAACTTATTTATTTTTTTATTAGAGAAGTTGAAGGTTTACAGTAAAATCATGCAGAAAATATGAAGTCCTCATATTTCATCTCCACAGTTTTCCCTATTATTAGTGTGGTACTTCTGTTACAATTCAAAAATATTATAATTGTGCTATTAACTTTAGTCCACAGTTTACGTTAGGGTTCACTATTTATGTTGCACAGAACTACTTTTTTAAAAACTTTTATTTCAGTAACATATATACCACTGAAATGTTTCTTATTAACCACAGTGAAATATATAGTTCAGTGGTGTTAATTACATTCACAGTGTTGTGCTACCATCAGTGTCATCTGTTACCAAAACTATTCCTTCACCCAAACAGATATTCTGTACCGATTCAGCATTCACTTTCTTTTTCCTCTCTCTAGCGCAGATTCCTGTAACCTGCAATCTAATTTCTGACTCTATCATTTCCTAATTCTAACAATTTCATATCAGAGAGATCATACAATACTTATCCTTTAGACTATGGATTGCTTCTCTCAACATGAAGTACTCAAAGTTCATAAATTTTTTTGTATGTACTGGAACTTCATTCCATTTTATGGATGAATAATATTCCATTGTGCATGTATACCACATTTGTTCATCCATTCATTGGTTGATGGACACTTGGGTTGCTTCCATCTTTGTGACAACTGTGAATAATGGGTCTATGTGCATTTTTTTTGCAAATGTTTGTTTGAATATGAACTTCCAATTCTTTTGGGTAAATACCCAGTAATGGCATTGCTGATTCTGAGGTAATATTACACCTAAGTTCTGAAGAACTCTAAAACTCCCTTTCACAGTAGGTTCACCATTTTACACTTAGAACAGTAATTAACAAGTAGGTTACAATTTCCCCACAACCTCTCTAACATTTTTTTATTTTCCTTTTTTTTAACTAGGAGCCATTCTAATGGGTGTCAAATAGTATCATATTGTGGTTTTGCTTTGTGTTTGTTTAATGTTGAACATTCTTTCATATACTTTCTGGCCATTTGTGTGGTGTGTGTATATATTTCATATATATATATGAAATTTGTACTCAAGTATTTTGCCCATTTAAAAAAATGTTTTACCTTTTTCTTGATGAGTTGTATGATTTCTTTATATACTCTAGTTATTAAACTCTTATTCTATATGTGGTTTTCAAATGTTTTCTCTCCTTCAATATGCTGTTTCTTTACTTTCATCATGAATTCCTTCAATGAACAAAATTTTTAATTTTGATGATGTCTCATTTATCTATCTTTTTTTTTTTTCGCATGGACAGGCATCGGGAATTAAACCCAGCTCTCTGGCATGATAGGTGAGAACTCTGCCTGCTGAGCCACTGTCGCCCACCCTCATTTATCTATCTTTTCTTTTGTTGATCATGCTTTTGGTGTAAAGTCAAAGACACATCACCTAACAAAATGTTTCCCTATGTTTCATTTTAGTAATATCATAATTTTGTTTCTTATATTTAAGTCTCTGTGCCATTTTGAGTTAATTTTTGTACGTGGATATCCAGTTTTCCAAGCACCATTTGTTCAAGGGACTGTTCTGGGAATTGGGGAACATTGAGTGGGCTTAGTACCCTCGTCAGAACCAATTGGCATAGACGTGAGGGTGCATTTCTGAACTCTCAATTCAATTTTACTTATATATGTATCCACCAGTTTTCCAATACCATCCTGTTTTGATTACACAGCTTTGCAACAGTTTTAAAATCAGGAAGTAAGACTTTCACCTTCATTCTTCTTTTCAAACATGGTTTCGACTACTTAGGGTCCCCTACCCTTATAAATTTGATGATTGTCTTTTCTATTTCTGCAAAGAAGGCTGTTGAATTTTGATTAGATTTGTAATGAATCTGTAAATCACTTTAGGTAGAAATGACTAATGTTTACTCTTCTAATCCATGATCACTTAGGTCTTCTTTGATCTCTTTTAGCAATATTTTGCAGTTTTCCATATATATGTCCTTTACAACCTTGATTTAACTTATTTCTAGATATTTGATTATTTGATTTTCTCCTTTAAATGGAATTTATTCTTGATTTTTCTTCAGATTTTCCATTACTAATGTGTAAAAATACTCCTGATTTTTGCATGTTAATCTTATACCCATCCACTTTGCTGAATTTGTTAGCTCTAGTAGATTTGTTGTTGATTTTTAAGCATTTATATATATATATATATAATCATGTCATCTGAAAATTGAGAAAATTTTACTTTTTCCTTTCCATTTCTGATGCCTTTAATTTCTTCATCTTTGTAATTGCACTGGCTAGAATGTCCAGTAAAATGTGAATAATGGTGATGACATTGGGCATCTTTGTCTTGTTCATATCTTCAATGGAAAACTTTCACTCTTTCAACATTGAGTACGATGTAAGCTATGTTTTTTTTCATAGATGTCCTTTATCATGTTGAAGAAATTTCCTTCTATTCCTGGCTCTAAGTGTTGTTGTTGTTTTCTTTAGCAAGAAGGGGTGCTAAATTCTATCAAATACCTTTTCTGCCTCGATTGAGATGACATGCTTTTTTTTCTTTCTTCTATAGAAGTGTATCATATTAATTGATTTTCTTATCTTGAGCCACCTATGAATATTTGGGATAAATCACACTTAATAATAATGTATAATTATTGAAATGTACTTTTGGATTCGGTTTAATATGATTTGTTAGGAATTTTCATATTTGTTCTATAATTTTCTTTTTGTACCTTTGTCTTTGGCATTAAGGTGATGTCAGCCTCATATAAAGAATTAAGATGCCTTCCCTTCTTTTCAATTTCAGGAGAGTTTAAACAGGATGTGTGTTAAATCTTCTTGGAATATTTGGTAAAACTCACGAGAGAAGACTTCACGTCCTGGGTTTTTCTTTATTGATTTGTTTTGAATAAGTGATTCAGTCTCTTTATTTGTTATTGGTCTACTGATATCTTTTATTTTTGAGTCCTGATATGTAGTTTGTGTATTTTTAGGAATTTTTCCATTGCACTAGGTTATTTAATTTTAGTTCATCTTTTTAAATTTTGAATTATGATGAATTAAATTGTTATACATAAAAACAATTATTTGTAAGTTAAATTTGTAAACTTTATGAATATTTCTTTTTGGACTGCAGTGTCACCCATTACTGCTTATGTTCTTTGGGTTCTTGGTGTTCTCTATTGAATTGAGTGTTAATTTTATGTACATGTATATGTGTGCATGCTTGTTATTTATGATGTTAAAGTCTGGTGTATGCTATGTTTACTTTTCTGTCCACATGATCTTAAAGCTTCTGACAGTTGTACATTATAAATGTTGATTTATCTATTACCCCTGCAATTCTTCAAGTTGCTACTTTCTTATTTTTCTGTACTTATGTGTATATAATCATGAACATTCTATTGAATTTATATCCTTTTACGAATGTAAACCTTCATAGTTTATGTGCTTAATTTTATTTGATGTTTTATAGGTGTTTTACATGTACCTAATTGGAATATGTAATTGCTTTTCTGTTCCTTTTCTTCATCCTGTTTATATTTCTTTTAGAACATACATTGTCAGATCGAATCACAAAGTTTTCTTCTAATCTGAGAATCTCTGTATTTTGACAAGTGAGTTTAGTCCAATTGTGTTTATTAAAATATCATTATAATGGGATATTTCTTCTGTATTATTAATATTTTTAATTTACTTTTTAAGATACTTTTCACTTTTATCCTGCCTTTTATTAGTTAGGTTAAATTTTCTCTTCTGTTTTAAAGATAATATTTTCAAACTAAATATTTTATGTAAATCTGTTAATTACTGTGCCAGTTTGAAAATATTGTTGTTCTAGTTTGCTAGTTGCTGGAATGCAATATACCAAAAACGAATGGCTTTACAAAAAGGGAAATTTAATAAACTGCTTGCTCTAAGGCCAAGAAAATGTCCCAATTAAAACAATTCTATAGAAATGTCCAATCAAAGGTATCCATACAGGGAAAGCTACCTTGATTCAAGAAGGCCGGTGAAGTTCAGGGTTTCTCTCTCATCTGGAAGGGCACGTGGCGAAAACAGCATCATTTGCTAGCTTCTTCTCCTGGCTTCCTGTTTCATGAAGCTCCACGGGAGGCATCTCCAAAGGTCGCTGGCTGATGGGCTCTACTTCTCGTGGCTGTGTTATTCTACTCTGCTCTCTCAGAATCTCTTATTCTCCAAAATGTTTCTTCTTTTATGACACCTCAGAACCTAATCAAGACCCACCCGAATGGGTGGAGACATGTCACCTGATCCAGTTTAACAACCACTCTCGATTACATCACATCTCCAGGGAGATGATCCAATTACAGTTTCAAACATACAATACTGAATAGGCATGAGAAGAAATAGCTGCCTTTACAAAATGGGATTAGGATTAAAACATGGCTTTTCTAGGGGACATGCATCTTTTCAAACCAGCACAACTATGTACCCCAGAAAAGTCATGTTTTATTCCTGATCCAATCTTGTGGGAGCAGCCATTTCTTTTAATCCTGATTCAGTGTTGTAGAGCAGAAACTTCTGATTTGTTTATCTCCACAGGGATGTGTCAGGCCCAATTGTAGGTGGGTCTTTTGAGTAGATGGAGATGTGACCCCACCTATTCAAGGTAGGTCTTGATTATTTACTAGAGTACTTTAAAAGGGGGAACATTGTAGAGAAACTTCAGAGCCAATGAAGAGGACTTCTGGAGAAGATGGCGGCTTAGTAAGACGCGCGGGTCTTAGTTCCTCCTCCAGAACAGCTGCTAGGGAAGTAGAAACGGTACAGAACAGCTCCTGGAGCCACGACAGAGACCAAGAAGACAGTGTACCCCATTCTGGAATGGCTGACTGGCTGGGAGAACCCGCTGCGGTGAGATCACCGAGGGGTGCGAGCTTCCCTGGGCCGGGGCAGCAGGCGGCCGGAGTCCCTCCCTCCCTCCTTCCCGGGCCAGCTGGGAGAACTGGACAGGCGATCCCCTCAAGCCGCGGCGGCTGGCGCCCCCCCCCCCCCACGCGGCCCGCCGGACCAGCTGGGAGAATTGTATCAGAGATCCCCCAAGCCATGGAGACCGGCGACCGGGGTCCTTTCCAAACACGTGGCTTCCCAGTCCGGCTGGGAATGGTGGATAGGCACTCCCCCAAGCCGCAGCGGCTGGCGCCTACATGCTACGCTTGGCGCCCCAGGCTGGCTGGGAAATTTGGACAGGCGCTCCCCTCAGCCACGGAGGCTGGCGCCCCCCCCACCATGCTTGGCACCCCGGGCCGGCTGGGAAATTTGGATAGGCACTCCCCCAAGTTGCGGAGGCCGGCGACACTCCCCACGCGCGGATTCCCGGGCTGGCTGGGAGATTCAGATTGGCACTCCCCCAAGCCGCTTCGGCTGGCGACCCTCCCCTACAGCGAGAGTTTCCAAAGTTAAAGGAGCCACAGCATCTTTTACTGGTGGGACCCGCAGACAGACGAGCGCCACGAGCGCCACGTACTGGGCAGAATAAGAAAAACAGAGCCCAGAGATTTCACAGAAAAACCTTTCAACCAGCTGGGTCCCACACCCAGGGAAATCTGATCAAATGCCCAGACACCAGCAGAAGATAATGGATGATGCTCGGAAAATTGAAGATATGGCCCAGTCAAAGGAACAAACCAATAGTTCAAATGAGATACAGGAGCTGAGACAACTAATGCTGAATATACGAACAGAAATGGAAAAACTCTTCAAAAACCAAATCAATAAATTGAGGGAGGACATGAAGAAGACATGGGCTGAACAAAAAGAAGAATTAGAAAAACTGAAAAAACAAATCACAGAACTTATGGGAGTGAAGGACAAAGTAGAAAAGATGGAAAAAAACAATGGATACCTACAATGGTAGATTTAAAGAGACAGAAGCTAGAATTAGTGAATTGGAGGATGGAACATCTGAATTCCAAAAACAAACAGAAACTATATGGAAAAGAATGGAAAAATTTGAACAGGGGATCAGGGAACTGAATGACAATATGAAGCGCACAAATATACGTGTTGTGGGTGTCCCAAAAGGAGAAGAGAAGGGAAAAGGAGGAGAAAAACTAATGGAAGAAATTATCACTGAAAATTTCCCAACTCTTATGAAAGACCCAGAATTACAGATCCAAGAAGTGCAGCGCACCCCAAAGAGAATAGACCCAAATAGGCATTCTCCAAGACACTTACTAGTTAGAATGTCAGAGGTCAAAGAGAAAGAAAGTATCTTGAAAGCAGCAAGAGAGAAACAATCCATCACATACAAGGGAAACCCAATAAGACTATGTGTAGATTTCTCAGCAGAAACCATGGAAGCTAGAAGACAGTGGGATGATATATTTAAATTACTAAAAGAGAAAAACTGCCAACCAAGACTCCTATATCCAGAGCCAATGAAGATACTTAGAGAACAGTTGCTTCAGGGGTGACACAACCAACATGAGACCCAGATGACTGAAAATGCAGGGCCCAGAAGGTGTCCCCATCTGCCTTCCCACAAGCCAGAGCCCAGAGTTGTGTCCTGGAGGAGCTAGGTGAAGACCCACAGATGCTCAGAGAGGAAATCCCTGGCATCACAAGCTGGAAGCAGCAGAACCGTGAAAAAGACCAGCAGACACCAGCCACATGCATTCCCAGATTGCCCTTTTTTGAGTTAAGATATCTTTCTCTGGATGTCTTAGTTAGGACATATCTATGGCCTTAGAACTGTAAACTTGTAATATAATAAATCCGCTTACAAAAGCCGTTCCATTTCTGGTATATTGCATTCCAGCAGCTTTAACAAATGAATATATTTACTGAGACACAAAGTTGTGTTTACATGACCTTACATGTTTGTTGTTATTTTTTTAAGTTGTCAACATCTTGAACTTCCCACAAAACAAGTAAATGTTTTAGAAAGCTCTTGTCTTTTGGTCCATTAAACTGGGTCATATTTTTTTCTGTACTTTCTCTACAGTACAGAGAATAACAAAAGTAGCAGCTTGTGCTGGTTTATCATCTTCCTAGCACTTAGGATTCTCAAAAAAATGTCATTTGAAAGGTATTATGAAGCTGAAAATACATAAACACAGACATACATAAAATAATGTCTCTCACATTCTAAATATTTCAATTAGAAGTAGGGGCTTCTAATTGAACAACGAAAGTAGGGGCTTGCTTTCTAGAATATGCATGCACAGGATTACATGTTCTATCAATGGAAGGAGGGCTAGATGAATAGTACTTCATTCAAAAATTTATTTTAGTTAAAATTTCAGTCTATCATCTTATGTTACCTTCAACCAAATACAATGAGAGATCATGAAAATCTGGGCAAAAATATGAAGGATTATTGCCTAGGAAGTTCATATCCAACAGGGTATAAAAATGGGTAGAAAAGGGTGCAATAAAAGGAAGATATAACTGTGCTGGTTTGAAAGGATGCATGTGCCCTAGAAAAGCCATGTTTTAATCCTAATCCCATTTTGTAAAGACAGCTGTTTCTTCTTATCCCTGTTCAATATTGTATGTTTGAAACTGTAATTAGATCATCTCCCTAGAGATGTGATTTAATCAAGAGTGGTTGTTAAACCGGATTAGGTAGAGGTGTGTCTCCATCCATTTGGGTGGGTCTTGATTAGTTTCTGAGGTCTTATAAAAAAAAAAAGGAAGCTTTTTGGAGAATGAGAGATTCGGAGAGAGCAGAGAACACTGTAGCACCACGAAGCAGAGTCCACCAGCCAGCGACCTTTTGGAGATGAAGAAGGAAAATGCCTCCCGGGGAGCTTCATGAAACCGGAAGCCAGGAGAGAAAGCTAGCAGATGATGCTGTGTTCACCATGTGCCCTTCCAGCTGAGGGAGAAGCCCTGACTGTGTTCACCATGTGCCTTCTCACTTGAGAGAGAAACCCTGAACTTCATCGGCCTTCTTGAACCAAGGTATCTTTCCTAGATGCCTTTGATGGGACATTTCTATAGACTTGCTTTAATTGGGACATTTTCTCGGCCTTAGAACTGTAAACTAGCAACTTATTAAATTTCCCTTTTAAAAAGTCATTCCGTTTCTGGTATATTGCATTCTGGCAGCTAGCAAACTAGAACAGTTACCTATTACTCAACTGAAATGAGGGATTTCTCTAGACCACTGAAATTATGGTATTTTTGCTCCTCTACCCACCATAAGTTTGTTTCATGTAAAGAATCTTTGGAAGTATAAAAACTACTTACATAATGCTAGTATGTAATACAATGCAGAATAAATTAACGGTTAAACCATCAAGGGAAACTGTCCACTTGAATTAACAAAGAGTATCTCTGAGTTGCTGTTAATGATCTTTAATAGTTGTGATTTATCATTTGGATCATCATAAAAATCCATTGCCCTATTATTTTTTCAAACAAAAATAAACATTCACATAGTTTTCTTCCATTATTGCTTTGTAGTTAATGAATTATGTTTATTATAATGTAACTTATGTCTAACCAGTACCGCCTCCCTTCCCATTTCCTCCCTCTTTCACTTTTTTGGGAGGCCTGTTTAAATTTTTTTTAGCCCAGGTACTATACTGAAAACTGCTATATCTTTGCCAAATCCTTTTTCTGACCACAGCTGGCTAGAACTCAGAGGTATAATTATTTTTAAATAATAATTCTTCAGTAAGACTATACAAATAGTAACTGGAAGAAATGATAAGATGTGAGATTTTCAAACTCTTTGTGCCCATGTGTCATAATATAACTTAAAGACTGGGAGAAAGAGAGCGAGAGTGAGAGCAAGAGAGAAAGAGAGAGAGAGAAAATTGTTTTATCAACTTTCTAGTCCCCGGTTCCAGTCATTCTTAAAGTCCAACAGTTTCTCTGCCATTCCTAGGGTTGTTTGCTCCTCTTTCCCATATTCTCTGTCTTTATGCAGCAGAAATTATAGACACCTAATTTTGTGACATTGTATGCAAGCTACAGATGCCTAAGAGAGAACAGGAAGTAGAGACTTTCCAGTAAACCAATTTGAGTGATGGTCCAACTAAGAAAGCTTCTGCTTCACAGAAATAAAAATAAAACTATAGGTCCAAAAGAAATCCCACAATGAAGTTAAGGAACTATGGACAATTACACGCATGTATCAATAAGGTCACACACATACAATGGACACTTCGGGTATGTGTACATTTGTGTGTGTAGTGTGATTGAGAAGCTAATAATCTTCTAGACAATAATTGTTAATAACCCAGATTCTAATTTGGAATTATGATTCAAATAGAAGATTTCCAGTTGCCAAGTGTGAAAGGTATACATGTTACTTAACCTTTCTCATTATTCTCAACTACTAAAGGCCTATGTCAGTACCTACTAGAGTAGTTGTGAGGCTAAATGAGGTACTGGGAATAATAAGTTATATACAATATTATTTAATCTTCTCAGTGTGGGCTTCTGCATATCTCTTCTATGACAGGAGATACACGAGTATACAACAATTCCCATTCTCTTCTCTGAGAAGTGCACTTAAAATCTTTATAAATATTTTTTCCTGTACAAACACCTTAGCATCACTATTTGAGGTGTACCCTTAGCGCAAACAGCAAAACCGTAATGGCAAAATTACTAAAATTGCTTATTGTGCTTGTAATTACAGTGGTATCAATTTTATTTTTAACTATGGTTTTTGTCTTGACATTTTCTTGTTTCTGCACTGCAGTTATTAGTGTAATTTATTCTAAACCATATTAATGATGTGTTACACATATGCAAATAATTAGCTTTTTAAGATTATAGATGACAAGGGACATGTATTTAGCCTGCAGTGTATGAAACCCAGTGCAAGCAGAATCAATGGATATTTAGTAGATGCTATTTAAGAATGAAAACAAGATAGTGCTGGTGATTACATTTCTCAGATCAAATTCAGATTAAATACACAGACCTGTGAATTCATTTATTATATGAAATATAAGTGCACCTTAGATTTATAGTACTCTAACTGTAGGCAACTTTACAATAAAATTTTAGGTCATTTTAGTCACAGGACATTCATTTTATAAGGATGTAAATCATTTTATGTTACTTTCTATTTGGTCAAAATGGAGCAAGAGAGAAAGATTTGAGCTTTACCGGCATATGGAATTTTTTTACAAGAGCTTAAGAATATGTGTGCATGAGTGTGTGAGTGTGCAAAAGAATACTTATACTCAGGACATGATTTTATATATTTTGGACACATATTTTGGTAAAATAAATTTAGGAAGCTTAACATAAATCTGGCTAAACTGAAGAAAGCATTAGATGATTTAGTTAAATGGGGAAAAATAAAAAAGTAAACAGAAAAATGAGCGAAGAAAAAAGCTTGACTCTGGGTAAAGAAAAAGTGAAAATTAGGGAAAATTCAGCAAATCTGTGACAAATGCATCATGATTCATGTTGCACTGTTTGGAGAAGGGGATTATGGAGAAAAAAATTAGAGCTTTGGTGATCAGGGTATTGATTTGTGTCATTCTCAAAGTTAGATTTGTAGTGAGATGTGAACTGGAAATATACAACTAGCAAAATATCACAAAAGAACTAAGCAGAACAGATGAGAGCTTCATAGATTTAATTATGAAGTCCCATTTGAAAGATGACTCTATTTTTAGCAGAATGAATTATGCACATTTTTTCTTCATATTTGCAGAGAAAAACCTCAAAAGCCCTTACATCTTTTCCTTTTGCATAAGTGGATTTCAGGTCTTCTCTTTTCAATCACACACACTTTCTATTAGTTTCCTTTACTATTTCAAAGATATTTCTACTATATATAATCCAATTATTTTAGCGTGAAGTAATATTAGTACATGAGAGAAAAAATGCAAAATTTCCCTTTCCCTGTTTGAAACATATAATCTTCAGTGAATTTTAAAACATATTTAATTTAAAATATTCTTATAAAGTTATATCTGATTTTAATTTTTCCAATGTGCTTGGCATATGTGTAACATCCCATATAATGAGAAAGTGGAACAGTGTCTACAGATCTGAATTTAAAAACTTCCTGTCAACCAAATATACAAGCTGGAGTGAAGATATTTTATGCTCATAGGGCAATAAGAGTAAGTCCAAATACTAAATTATGTATTTGTTGCTGCTGTGCCATAAAATTTGAACTATCTAGTGTGTTTATAAATTTTAAATTCTACTTGCAAGGAAGATATATTTCTAATAACTCTGCCTTCATGGTAAAATTAGGCTTTGGAAACATGATTCAAATATGCACTTACTTTGTGCACAAGAAGATAATCTTTCTGTACCCGGGGATGCATATTTTCTGAGTAAAAGTATTTAAAGCATTGCATTTATCAGCAGCATGGTAGGATAGGAAATAGCCAATACTTCCAGAATATTTTTATGAATGTTTAGTTCCTTTTTCACCATCAAATTAGAAATTGACATGGGTCATGCTCACTGGTAAATTTAAATTTTTAACTGCTGATGATATAGAGACAATGAAGAAAAACACACAGGGACAAATGGCTAAAAGGAAATTAAGGTGAGTAATGTCCATGACTTTAGGATATGTTTAATCTAACTCTCCTTCTAGCATGTGAACTTTTAATTAGAGGTCTAGGGTAGAGGAGAGCTAGAGGGTTGAAGTATCCCTTAATTTTTACCTCCCGAATAGCCACTACTGAAATCTCTCCAAAATGCATTACTGTCAGTCAGCCTCCAGCATACAAACAGGCTGGATTATCAAAGTTCATTTATGTACGTTGTGTATTTTGAAAGAAAAAAAAATTTCCTAAGAAAAGGAGAACAGAGTTATAATGTTAAAAGTGACAAGTTTCTAAGCCAGACAACATAATTTTACTTAACCTGCTATGTGGATTAATGACGATAAAGAATATTATAGAACCTAATATTTATAAAATTAATTCTACAGGAAGTGTTTTTGACTGGATATTTGTGAGACATATTTTCCCTTTGCACCTAGGAGTGAGACTACTAGAAATGGTGGTTCCAACGGATGCTATATGGAGTTGCATGCTTAAAATGATTTAGAACAAGGGTGCGAGGGTAGTTCAGTGGTAGAATTTTCACCTGCCATGTGAGAGACACAGGTTTGATTTCTGGCCCATGCACTTCCCCAAAACAAACAAACAAGCAAAAATTCAACAAATGGTGCTGCAGTAATGGGATACTCACATGGAAAAATAATAAAACGTCACTCCCACCATACAGCATACCAAAAAAAAAAAAAAAATGGTTTAGAACAGGTGTAATCATGAATCAATACAAAGACAACTTCTACTGCATTTCCTATCAAGATACTGGTATTTTCAGTGGGCATCACTGTGTAACAGAAAACAAAACCCACAGTTCACAAGTTAGGAAACAAATTTAAGGGTGGGCAGTGTTGGTTCAGTGGCAGAGTTCTCACCTGCCATGCCAGAGACCTGGGTTCGATTCATGGCGATTCCTGCCCATGCCCCGCCCCCGCCCCAAAAAAGAAATAACCTCAAGAAAGGTTAAGTGACTTGTCCATGATCAGTCATCTAATAAAGAGAGTTTCAGATTCAGGGACAGCGACATAATTTGCAGATCACAGCGGAAAGTGAAATTGCAGAGCTCCTTGTTTGAAATGCAGGATATAAGTTGCGTTAGTTTGCAAGCTGCCGGAGTGCAGAACTGGAACATTTTTTTTAAAAAAGGTGAACTTAATAAGTTACAAGTTTGCTGTTCTAAGGCAATGAACATGCCCAAATTAAGGCTCCGACAAGAGATTACCTTAATTCAAGGAAAGTCCATGGATTAGGAATGTCTTTGTCAACTGGATAGTCACATGGCTGGCATCTGCGTCTCCTCGTTCTGGCTTAACATCTCATGGCGAGGTCTGCTGGGCTCCAAGCATCTCCAAACATCCTTGTCTCTGTTCTCCATGTGTCTACATCTGTGTCAGCTCTGCTTTAAGTTTCTGTTGGCTGAAACTCCTGTAGTTTCTCTCATTTCTGTCATTTCTGTAGGCTCTGTCATTTCTGGTTGTCCTCAAAATGTTTCCTCTTTTAGAGGATTCCAGTAAACTAATCAAGACCCACCTGGAGTGGGTGGAGTCACATCTCCACCTAATCAAAGGTCACACCCACAATTGGGTGAGTCACACCTCTGTGGGGATAATCAAAATTCCAACCTACAGTATTGAATCAAGATTAAAAAAATGGCTGCTCCTGCAAGATTGGATCAGGATTAAAACATGTTTTTTCTGAGGTACATAATGGATTCAAACCAGCACAAAAGTCTTTATCATTTTTCCACAGTCTCTCTTGACCCATTTTGTTTTCTATGTGCTAATTAATATTGTGCTCCCTCTGTATGGTGATATTTGCAGATATTCAAAGAATATTCAGAGAAACAGATATTCAAAGGCTCCTGGGGTTGTGACCCACCACTCTGTGTGTTTGATGTATGCCTGACCCTGACCCTCATACTGCCTGTTCCCAGGCCCGCACTACTGGCAGAGCACAGTGCAGTTTGCCTGGGTATGGAGAAGCAGAGGGTACAGAACCCATTCAGAGGAGGTGGGGAGACTGCTGGAAGCCAGGGCATGTGAGAGCCCAGGCTACAAGTCCTATCGCATGCATGCTCCATTGACCCATCAGATTTCGCTTACAAAGCACAAAACGAAAGTTAAAATTAAGAATTTCAAGATGACCAATTTAGCACATTAGACTGAAGTTTGTGTATGATGGTCAAATGTACCTTTTGGCATGACAGTCAAATGCATTTGATGTTTATTCCATAGGACACCAAACCAAGTCATTAGTCATTTTATTTCAGAATTTTATACTTCTCTTTATTTAAGTGCCTTTCTAGATTGAAGTTTATTTGTAGGATGTCCTTCTGAAAGTAGGAAATTTCCATAGAGATTGTAAGATAAAGAACCATCAGCACAAAGTTCCCAGATCTTGGCTTTTCATCTGACTCCAAAAACATGTCCTTCCCAAAGTACATGAACCTTGCATCCTTGCCACTAGAAACACTTGACTCCTCTTAACAGACCAACTTCTGTATTCTCAATATAATGAAACTCACCAGGTACAAACCATACATTCTCACTTGATATTTCACAACAGTTAATATTTAAACGGTTAGCAGTACAAATCAGCTTTTCAGTTTCATGCTTGATGCCTTTCTCTCTTCACCATACAACCCTTGTCTCAGCTAGGTTTGATCACTTAGTGGATAATTCACTCTAATATATTAGATCCATCAGGGACTCAGTTCATATTTTAGCTGTTATATTTTTGTTAGTAACTTAGGTGTCAGTTGAAAGAAAAGATAAGAAAAGGAAATGTTATTCATATAAATCTCAAATAATTGAAAAAATTAATACGCTTTCTCAAGTGGATGCTGATGAAATTTATATTGTCATAGATGTTTTGTGAGTTAGTATTCAAATTTTGATAGGAAAGATTTAAGAAACATGTGCCTAGTTTTATAAATGGATAAAGGTATTTATACTTTTTCTAGGAAAATTTTGGCTTTTTGAAATATCAAATTTCTAAATATGCTATCAATTTTCTTATTGATAGTTTCTCAACCACGTAAGCAGTTTGATCTAGAAAGATACTCACAGCTTTTCTTCAATGTCTCAAAAACACTCGAAATCTTTGAAAGTAAAGGAAGATAGTTAAGATAGATTGTTTTCTAAATATACTGAGATAGAAATCTCTAAATATTTTATGCATTGAAGTACACGTGAAAAGTTGTAGGACCGCAGCATTTATTTGGGAGTGGATTCAGATATCAGCTCCACCTATGGTTGACTCCAGTTACTTCTATTTTAATAAAGTGAATATGAAGGTGCTACTACGTTCATATCTTTCAACTTTTTTTCCCCTAATTGCCCAATTGATTTAACTTTGTAGTATAAGAAAGAAGATTCCATTTGGAATCTCTCCTCTTTCCCCTATTTTCAAGTCCAAAAAAAAAGTGACAAGGTAGAAATGATGATGTGTAGATGCAGCTCACCCTTTCAGACCTATTCAACAAGAATATCCAAGAGTACGGAACCAAGAACCACCATAAGTAATGCACTCCTTGATGATTCTTACGCTGTCAGCCCAAGTCTAGCTTATTTTCTTCTTATGAACTTCAGGAATCCTTCTGCTTTTATTTACTGTCAATGACTATCATGGTTGCTTTCTTGTGTCATTCATATTACATGTCCCTTCTATAGAACAATCTTTCCTAAACAAACTACTTAAATTAGACAAATTCCCCCATAACTTATCCATGTACTTATTCATTACCTTCATTAATAATCTTAATTATATTTGTTTGAAATTGTATAATTTACTTATTTATGTTTATTAATGTTTTAATGGTACAAATTTCAGTAGAATGTGAGTCTCCTGGTGTCTTGCTTCTGTCACGTCAGGTTCATGTGTCAACTTGGCCAGGTGTTTGTCCTACCTGTTTGTCTGGTAGGGCAAGTGCTGGCCTGTCTGTTGCTGTGAGGACATTTCATAGAAATAAATCATGATCGTGTTGGCTGCATCCAAAGCTGAGTCCATTTGTAATCAGTCAAGAGGAGTGTCTTCTGCAAGAAGTGGTGTTTAATCTAATCACTGGAAGGCTTTTAAGGAAGATTCAGAAGAGACAGGCTCTCTTCTCTTCCTGCTTTGGCCAGCGAGCCTCACCTGTGAAGTCATCAAGATCTTCCATCAGAGTCATCAGCTTCACAGCCTGCCCTAAGGATTTTGGATTCTACATTCCCATGGTTACATGAGACACTTTTATAAATTTTATATTTACAGATATTTCATGTTGATTCTGTTTCTCTAGAGAACCCTAACTAATTACAGTCTCTATTATTTATTACTGACTTACAGTCATGATTTTTTAAAGTTAATGAATGAAGGAGTTGCATAGCTGTATGATATTAACAGTCACAGCAATTTTTGATATTCATACAAGGTTGACCCTGCCTTATTGATTTTTCTTCCTGGATGTTACAAGTTTTCTCTGATACCTTCACTCCAAGTTAGCATTTTTATTTAAACTTGAAACTAAGGTCAGATAAAAGATGGCATTAAAGGTGGATTGTTAGAACTAAAAGGGAAATTAGAGATATCAATCTATAATACTTTAATTTTAATCAAGATATTAAACTGATATTTATTTAATTTTAATTAAGATATTTAACTAACATTTATTAATTATAATTGATGATAAGTAGGTCCAGGATAAATAAGTGATAAAGGCTCAAAGATCTAAAGAGTCAGTAAATCCAGAATGGCAGAATTCTCCAATCTGGCAGAATATCCACAGCTCCTATCATTTAATGAGAATTTCTAATATTAGAAACACAGTTAACACTACTTTAAGAAAAAAAGGAATTTGCTCACCACACAAGAGACGAAGAGAATAACTGACACGCTTCTGATTGAGCCCAGACCTCACATAGCATTTCATATGCTTTCTATCTCTCCACCCATCTCTTTTCTGCTTATCTTAATGAGTTGGTCTTATTCTGTCTATTGGTCTATTCATCACTAGATGAGAACTTCTTTAACTGGCTGGTGATAAGACCCATGCACACTGCACTCTATAAAATCCCAGGTTAGTAATCCCAATGAAAGGCAGCCAATCTTACAATGGAACATTTAGCTCCATGATTAACTCTGATTCAATCACTGTGGGAGACAGACAGGTGATGATTAACCAAGACAGTGTTACATTCTCACCCCTATTTCCAGAAGAACAAGGCTCATTAATGGAACTAGAGGAAGATAGTTTTTATACCGAGCAGACAGAAACCATAGCCATTGGGGGTGCAAAATAGTTCAGCGGTAAAATTCTTACCTGACATGTGGGAGACCTGGGTTTGATTTCCAGCCCATGTACTTCCCCCTCACCAAAAATAATAATAATAATAATAATACATATATATATATATATATATATATATATATATATATATATATATATATCGTATTTTGCAGTACCATATATAATAGGATACTCACATGGAAAAACAGTGAAATGTGACCCCAGCCATACAGAAAAAATAGAAAACAAAACATAGCCACCATAGATAACTATTTACAACTTATTTTTCTGCATCTACACAATGCTTTACACATATAAAATTCATACAAAAGGCAGTTGCCAAAATGTTTCTGCTGAAACAACATCACATGGTGGAATCTCTCAGTCACATGATGGTAGTACAGGAGCAAGACAAGGAAGTAGTACATTAATGTCTCAAATGTTAGTTATAATTTTTGTTTTACTTCTATTCCATCTTACTTCTATTTATAAGATCTAAGTTCATGGGTTTCTTTTTGTCTAAAGTTTCTGCTGTCTCTTTTGTGATTATCATGCATTTGTTTGTTGACCCAGTCTAAATTTCATCTCAAAAGCGAAAAGGATTTGTACTGTTTGAATATACACTATAATTAAAAAGAAGAAATCTAGTGTCTTCACAGAAGAAAAATAATAAAAATTAATTGGAGCTAATAAACATTAATAAATTTTAGGAAAAGTTCTATTCATATATCCATAGCTATTATGGAGAGTTGGCCATATTGTTATAAAAAATATAACATCTAGGGCGGGCTACGGTGGCTCAGCAGGTAAGAGTGCTTGCCTGCCATGCCTGAGGACCTGGGTTCGATTTCCGGTGCCTGCCCATGTAAAAAAAAAAATATATATATATATATATATATATATACAAATCATTGGGCCCAAATATGTTCATAACTTTTAAGAGAAAATCATTCCATGTGAAAGGCTCTATTCTGTTTTACATTCTTGCCATGCCAGATCTCTGGGCTAGCTTTTTCTGCAAATATTGCATTTCCCACAAGTAAAAGTGACCCCACTATTTTGGGGGAAAAGGAAATATCAGCCTTCTCTTAGAACTATATTCCAAATAAGAATTAGCCAGTTTCCTTAATTCTCACAGTTCAGTCAGATATGGTAATCAATTGTAGACAGGAATTTTCTAAAGGTTTGGAATTCTGGAATAGAAGTAAAATATAAGTTGTAATTACTACAGAATTTCTGCCTTTGGGGATCCTTAATGTACCACTTTCTTCCTGTGCTCCTGTACTATCACTATGTGGCATTGTTTCAAAATCCAGAGACAGAATGATGCTAATACTTACAGAAAAATGGAGTTTCCTGAGTTTTTTGGAAGTCTCCTTTCTGAGTCTATAAGTCCTTGGTAATTACCCAGATAATCTGCAATCTGTCCTTCTAGAGGACTCTAAACTCCCATCTACATGGCTGTCAGAGATTTTAGCCTTATCCAGAGCCCGTGTGTGAATTCAAAAAGGCATTTGTGCTGGCTTGAATCTATTATGTACCCCCCAGTAAGATTATATAATTTTAATCCATTCTTATGGGGGTGGAGCCGTTTGATTAGATTGCTTCTGTGGAGATGTGACCTACCCAATTTAAGGTCGGTCTTAATCCTTTAATGGAGTCCTTTATGAGAAGAGCTCAGATACACAACCAAACGTAATGAAACCAAGTGAAAAACAGAGACATAGAAACACCCTGGAATAAACAAGCAAAGACCCGCAGAAGCCCAGAAACATTTGGAGAAAAGAACCAGCAAATATCACCAGGTGCCTTCCCATGTGACAGAGAAATTCTGGATGCCATGGATCTTTTTCAGTGAAGGTATCTTCTTGTTTATGCCTTAACTTGGATGTTTCCATGGCCTTAGAATTGTAACTTAATGAATCCCTTTTATAAAAGCAATCCATTTCTGCTTTATTGCATCCTGGCAGCTTTAGCAAACTGAAACAAATTTTGGTACCAGAGAAGTGGGGTGCTGCTATTTTCAAATACCAAAAATGCTGGAATGGCTTTATGAATGGATAAGGTGAAGATTTTGGAAGAATTTTGAGATGATTGGTTTTTTAATGCTGATAGAAATCCAATATACCAGAAATGGGTTGGCTTTTATAAAGGGAATTTATTGTTTCATATTTACAGTTCTCAGGCCATGGAAATGTTCAAATTAAGGCATCCAGAGAATGATACCTTGACTCAAGAAAAGACCAATAATGTTCAGGGTTTGTTTCTTTGTCAGCTGAGAAGGCACATGGTGACATCTGTTTGTTAGCTTTCTCTCTGGTTTTTCCTTTCCAACAGCTTCCCTGGGGAGCATTTTCTTTCTGCACCTTTAAAGGTCTTTAGCTGTGTGGGCTCTGAAGTCTTTTACAAAATTGTCACTACTTAATGGACTCCAGTAAGTAACCTAACTTGAATGGGTGGAAACCATTCAAAACGACCTTGGAAGTCATCTAATCAAAAGTTCCCAACCATGTTGGGGTGGGTCACATCTCCATGGAAACAACTCATTCAAAAGGATCCCATCCAACAATATTGAATCAGAATTAAAGAATATGGCTTTTCTGGGGTACATACAGATTCAAACTGGCACATTCCACCCTCTGGACCTCAAAAAGACTTGTTCTTTCCATACACAAAATACACTCATTCCATTTCAATATTGCAAAGCCTTAAATGATTTCTGTAACAGTACAAATGAAATACAAAGTCAAAACCAGTGCAAAATCTCATTAAAGTTAGTTACAGGCCTGGTTAGTTATAAGGCAAGTTCCTCCTCTGGCTCTGGACCAGGAAAACTAAGAACAAGTTGTCTGATTCCAATACAAAGGAGGGGCAGTCATAAGTTACATGTTTACATTTCCATAGGATGAAATTGGAAGGAATACAGGGGTCACTGTACTGAAACAGTTCTGAAAACTTGCAGGGCAAACCCCATTAGGTCTTTAGAAAACAGCAGGCTCACCCTTTCCAAGGGCTTGCACAGCAGCCTGCCCTCTGCAAAGGCTGAGGTGAGGGTTGTAACACTGGGGATCATTGGGAGGACCACTTTTTTCTCATCTGCACCCTCTCCAAATATTGGAGCAGCATCTGGGCTCTCTGTCATCTCTGGGGCACACTCAACCCCCTCAGAACAATGGGGCAATCACTAGGCTCCCTTCAACCCCTAGAGAATCTACTCCATCCTCCTTGAATCCTGGTTCATGGAAATTTCTACTGAAAATGGAAACAGAACCCATCCTTTGATTCTGGGGCAAACTTACCTCTCCATATGTATGGATTGTTTTGATCTCCTGGTCTGTGATTTCCTGTCTCCAGACCTTCTCTTCCATGGTTACGCCTCTGAAGTAATTTTTCCTTCAATTTGCCACTTTTTCTGTCCCTTTTAGTCCAGACTGGCAGTGGTTCCATTTATACAGATTCCACAACACTCTTGTTGGTTTTCTATGCAGTATGCAGGGATCATAACTATCACATAGGACCTTTCACAAATTCTTCTGGATAACTCCATTTCCAATCCTCACTTGTCCTGCAATAACTGGCAGCTTCCATGTTTGGTTAAATTATCACATGGGACCTTATCCACTGAGATCTCACTTTTTGGAAGCCCATAATTTTCCAGAACAACAACTTCTGTTTTTTTTTTTTTGTTTTTTTTTTCTACCCAATTGTTCAGTTCTCAACTTATCTCCCTCCTATCTCATTTTATTATAAGTTGCAAGGATTTTCCACATTTGGTTTGGAAACTTCTTCCGGTAAATAGCCAAATTCACTGCTTTCAAATTCTGTCTCCAATACACAAAGATTGTCTTCATTCCAGTTTGCAATGACACATTCATTATTTCTGTCTAATGCCTCATTGAAGGTATCTTAAGAGTCCATATTTCTACCAACAGTCTCTTCAAAACATTCTAGGCTTTTTCTATCAAGATTCTCACAACTCTTCTAGAACCTTCCCCTTATCCATTTAAAAAGCTATTTCAGCATGTTTTCTAACTGCAATCCACAGCACCCCACTTTTCTGGTCCCAAAATCAGTTTTGGTTTATTAATGCTGACAGAATGCAATATACCAGAAATGGTTTGTCTTTTATAATGGGAATTTATTATGTTACAAGTTTACAGTTCAAAGGCCATAAAATTATCCAAACTATGGCATCCAGAGAAAGATATCTTGAATCAAGAAAGGGCATTTGGCATTCAGGTTTCTCTGTCAGCTGGGAAAGCACATGGTGAGTTCTACTAGCTTTCTCTCCAAAATTGTCCTTTCAAATGTCTTCCCCAGGGGCATTTTCTTTCTGCATCTTCAAAGATTGCTGGATGTTTAGGATCTAAAGCTTTTTACAAAATAGTTCCCTCTTACAAGACACCAGTACATAACCCACCATGAATAGGTGGAGACACATCTCCATGGAAACCACCTCATCAAAAAGTGAGTCACATCTCCATTGAAACAACTTAATCAAAAATATCCCACCCAACAATTTTGAATCAGAATTAAAGAACATAGCTTTTCTGAGGTACACAACAGTTTCATACCGACACAATAGGAGAGGCCTGGGTTGCTTTGAAGAGACTCTTGGTAGAAATGTGGACTTTAAAGATACTTCTGATGAGGGCTTAGACAGATATGATATATGTGTCCTTGCAAACTGGACGGAAGGTGACTGGATGGAAAGTGGCAGAAAATTTGGCAAAATTGAGTACTAGTGTTGGGTAGAAGGGAGAATTTGAAAGTGATGCTCTGGCATATCTAGCTGAGGAAATTACCAAATGAAATGTAGAAAATATAGCCTGGATTCTTCTTGCAGATTATAGTAAAATTTGAGAGGAAAAGGATAAACTGAGAACTGAGTTCCTATGTACAATGAAACCAGAAATTGATAGTTTGGAAAATTGTGAGCTTTTGGAAAGTGAATCCTCAGAAAATAGTGCTTCATATGAAAATTCAACAAAGCATGGAACAAGTCATCCATTACAGGACAGGCCAGGATTGAAAATGGAGTTATTCAGGAAAGGTTTGTAGAAAGCGTTATTGTCTAATGGCTGGGATCTCTGTATTATTCATGTAAGTCCAATAAGTTTGTTGTGGTATGTGTATTAATGAAACCACTTCCAGTCTGGACTAATAGGGAAAAAAAGGGACAGATTGAAGGAAAAAGGACTTCAAAGACAGAACCGTGGAAACTAAGGTCTGGAGTCGGAAAATGGTCCCATACATGTATATGGAAAGGGTGAGTTTGCTCTGAATTTGCAGAGGGGAGCCTGCTGCCTTGTTATTCAGGAAAAGTGTTACCAGCTTTGCTGGTTTGAATCTATTATGTACCCGAGAAGAATCATGTTTTAATTCTGATCCAATTTTTCAGGAGCAGCTATTTTGTTCAATCCTTATTCAATCCTGTAGGTTGGAATTTTTTATTAGATTTTCTCCAGGGAGATGTGGCACACCCAATTTTGGGTTTTAAGTTTGATTAAATGAAGATATGACTCAAGCCATTCCAGGTGGGTTTTGATTAGTTTCCTGGAATCTTTTAAAGGAGGAAACATTTTAGAGAAATGATGGAAGCGACAGAAACCTCAGAGCTGACAGAAACTTCAGAGCAGAGCCAACACACAGAGAATAGAGACATGGATATTTGCAGATGTTTGGAGTCCAGCAGACATTGCCATGAGATGTTAAGCAAGCCAGAACCTGGAGAGAACCAAGGGAAGCCAAGAGATCAAAGCCAGCCCTGGAGAAGGACAGTAAGGAATCCCTACACAGACAGAGTTTAAAAACAACAGAGTCTAGGAGTAAGGGATTGGCACATGCCGGCCATGTGATTTCAAAACTGACAGAGCTGTTCCAGACTAAAAGTTCTTTCTTGAGTGAAGATAACCACTTGTTGGTGCCTTAATCTGGACACTTTCACTTCCTTAGGACTGTAAATTTGTAACATTAAATTTCCCTTTATAAAAGCCATTCTCGTTCTGGCATATCATTCCAGCAGCTTGCAAACTCGCATACCACCCAAGGGCTCTTAGATACCTGGAGAATAGAAGGGAGCTATACTATTCCATTATATAGGAAGAAATGCTGCTGTCCCAGGCCTCAGGGACAGTGAAACACATTCCCCAGAGACTAGGGAGACACTAAACTACCATGCCGCTGTTCTGAATGAGCTGAGCACATGCCCAAGAGAGGGAAGAGAGTCTGGGAGCCACCCCAATGCTTGAAGAGGGCTGAGGTGAGTGGAAGATGTTCTCCCCAATGCTTGGATATGTTGGAGCCCTTGTCCCAGTGTTTGGAGAGACCAGGGCCACAGCGTTAGTCCTTGGAGAAGGTGGGACTACTGCTCTCTCAAGCCCTGAGGATAAAATGTCATTCTGTGAAGTCTATACATGACTCACAGACTTTGAAATCTAATGAAGTTTGCCCTGCTACATCTTGGACACATTTGGAAACTTTTACCCATTTTCCTTCCAATTTCTCCCTATGGAAATGAGAATGTTTATCCGATGACTGTCCTCCCTTTGTATATTGGAAGCAGATAACTTGTTCTGTTCACAGGTCCACAGCCAGAGGAGAATTTTGCCTTAGGACAGCCATGCCCCTAGCTGATTTTGATGAGATTTTGCACTGTTTTCGACTTTGTGCTGTATTTATATTGCCATTGAAATCATTTAAATGTTTTGTGATAGTGTGATGGAATAAATATACTTCGTGTAAGGAAAGAATATGTCTTTTGGGGGTTTAGAGAGTGGGATGTGCTGGTTTGAATCTGTTGTGTATACCAGAAAAAACTATGTTGGAAGAACTTTTGTGGGTGGAGCTAATCTATTAAATTGTTTCCATGGAGATGTGAACCACTCAATTCAAGGTGTGTCTAATCTTTTACTGGAGCACTTTATAAGAGGCCCAGAATTCATCTCAGAGTCCAGAGATGATGAAAGCAAGTGAAGGTTCAGAGAGGCAAAAATGCCCTGGGAGAAACAAGCAAGAATTCATAGAAGTGCAGAGACATTTTGGAAAGAAGGACCAAGAAACATAACCATGTGCTTTCCCATGTGATAGAGGTATCCCAGACATCTTCAGACTTTCTTCAGTGAAGGTCTCCTCTTGTTGATGCCTTAATCTGGACATTTGCATGACCTTAGAATTATAATTTGTAACTCAAAAAAATCCCCCTTGTTAAAGCCAATCCATTTCTGGTTTATTGCATCCCAGCAGCTTTAGTAAACTGACACGGCATTTTCATCAGGCAAATTGAGAAGGGTGTTCCTTAATGAGCCAGATCTACAGGGTTCAAAGCTCAGCGACTTGAGTTCACTTCTGTAAAAGTTAAGGGTTCCCCTTTCTTTGATGGGAACCAGTCCTATGCCTGGCAGGATATCAGCCTTTATCTTTCCCAAACATGTTAGTTTTCACTGTGCCCAATTTGACAACTGTACATAGTAGTATGAGCATGTTTTTGGCAGAAGTTATCAGAGAACAATAGTTCAAGATTAGTACATCTCACCATATTAAGAAATTTAGTCAGAAATAATTACATCATTGTTCTCTGAGCCTACTACATCATCAGGCTGAGCCAGATTGTGCATTGCCAAATCCAGCAAGTCATTTACATCCATTCTTCCATGGAGCTGGAGAAAGGCTTTAAGGTGTTAAGTCTCTACACTGCAGATGCCACAAAAGTAAATGTTTGAGAAATGCACACCCAATTCTGCAAGAATAAGCAATGACTTAAAGACATAAGAGAGTCTAAATTCTTCTTCAGAAAAGACATTTAGCTGTAGGAAGCCTGTGAGGGGATATAAATCTGCTGCAATAAACAGTGAATTTACATTACTAAATTTAACACTTAAATATTTGATCCATAAATTCTTCGTTGGAATGTTTCCCTGCATTCAAGTCTTGCTTAATTCACAAGGTTCTCTTGAGTGATTTATGTTTCATTGTCCAAGAGGAAATGGCATGGAGATAAATTTATGTTTTAACACTTAATAAACAAATTATTTCAGGTGTTCAAGTGACAATTTTCCTAACTTCTTATAGGGAAATCTCTATATTGTCAGAGAAAATCTCAGTCAGGGAAGTAAAGGAAGATAGCAATGGATTAATTGAGTTTTGAAGCAATTTTGAGACTAATAGACCTTGGGGAGTTTGAAGCTGTATGTACCCCAGAAAAACGTGTTCCTGAATTTAATCCATTCCTGTGGGTATAGATCCATTATAAGTAGGATTATTTTAATGCAATTTTATTGACATATGACATATATTCACATACCACATAGTCATCCAAAGTATATAATCGATGGTACTGAGCATCATTGTATAGTTGTGCATTCATCACCACAATCAATTTTAGAACATTTTCATTATTCCAAAAGAAAAAGAAAAAGAAAACCCCAAAATAGCATACTCCTTATCACCCTATTTTTTATACTTTTGTCTTTATTTTCTTTCTCATCTGTCCATATGGTGGCAATCAAAAGTTTTTCACAGTCACATGGTCACATCGTAAAAGCCATATAGTTATGCAGTCATCATTATGAATCAAGTCTACTGGATTTCAGTTCAACAGTTTCAAGTATTTGCTTCTAGCTCTTCTGATACACTAGAAACTAAAAAGGAATATCTATATAATGCATAAGAATAACCTCCAGAATAACCTCTCAACTCTCTATGAAATCTCTTAGCCACTCAAGCTTTATTTTGTTTCATTTATTTTTCCCCTTTTCTCAATCCCATGATGACAAGTCCAAGTCATCATCCCTGGTAGGGGTGCCCCATGTTGCCAAGGAGAATTACACCCCTGAGAGTAATGTCCCACATAAAGGGGGGATAGTGAGTTTATTTGCAGAGTTGGCTTAGAGAGAGAGAAAGGTCACATCTAAGAAAGAAAAAAAGTTCTCTGGGAGTGACTCTTAGGCATAATTACAAGTAGGTTTAGTTTCTCCTGTGCAGGAATAAGTTTCCCAAAGGCAAGCCCCAAGATGGAGCCTTTGGCTTATTAAATTTGTAGTGCCTAATGCTCGCAAGAATATGTGGAATTTCTTAGGTGGGGAAGTTTAATATTTCCACATTTTTTCCCAGCCCCTTAAGGGAACTTTGCAAATACTCTTTCAAAATGTTCTTCCCAAATTACTGAGGGATGTATCAGAGTATTACATTAATCTGTACAAAATAACAATATCTCATTCCCTATTCAAGCATCTATGTGATTATGCTGTTTGAATAAACTGACCATTCAGGTTAAATTAGATGGTGTGCTACATAAAATACAAATTTTGTACCAAATAAACATATTTTCCTTTGACCTCACACAGAAGTTGAAGTATTGAAATGCAGTAAATATCATCATTTACCCTCTATTCTGATTTACCTTATTCCTAATGAAATCAACTTCATTCATATCTCTAATTGAAATCTGATCTCTTTTTCAGCTTTAACAGTTGCTACATGGAATAATATTGACTTTCAGAGCAGCAGAACTCTAAATCCTGTGTGTCAGGTGTGACCTCTAAATCCTGTGTATCAGGTGTCACACAGACACCCAAAGTTTTAGGGAACTACCAGGTTATACACAAAGAGCTCAGGATATCCAATTTTATAAAACTCAGTAGATGTGACTGCTGTAAGAGCTTACAATCTAGAAACTCTTACAGTAAGCTTTATTGAATATTCTGTACTCCTTAATATTGCTCAATCTCTGCTCACATTCTATTGCCTAATAACCTATGCTCTCAAATTCAGTTCTCAGAATTTGCACATTATAGGTAGTCCACGTTAGTGAGGTCTTATATCTGTGCTTTGTTTCTGGTTTATTTCACTCATGCAATTAAGACCTTTTGATGAGGTTATTTCAGTTAAAAAACAGTGTGGCCCACTTCAATCACACATGAAAAGAGAACCCATGGGAGGCAAGAAGCTGAACCCAGAAGAGACGGGAGAGGACAGGAGATGCTGCCGTGTTCCTTGCCATGTGATAAGCTAAGTCACAATGAACCTGGCAGCCAGCTCCAGAATGCTACAATTTCTGGAAGAAAGATCACATCGAGTGTGCCTTGCTTTTGACTTTTTTTTAACCTCAAAGCCATAAGCAAATAAATTTTTATTGGCTAAGCCTATTTCTTTTATGATACTAGCTTGCATAGCCTAGGGAACTAAAACAGAGGTTTTCTTTCTCTTTAAAATGATTATGATTACTGAATCACTACATGAATGTTTCTTTTTAGTTTCTAGTGCATTGGAATAACCAGAAGACTATACCTTGAATTGTTAAACTATAATCCAGTACCCTCGATCTTTGATAATGCTTGTGTAACTGTGTAGCTTTTATTGTGTGACCATGTGAGTATGAAAACCTTGCAATGGACAGTCCCTTTATACAGCATATGGGTAGAAGAGTAATAAAATAGACATGCTTAAAAAATGAATAGAGGGTCATTCCCATATATGTATTCAACTATTTCTACATTTACAATATAATTAGTCTCATCTCTGGTTTATAGTTCAACTCCTGGAAGCTGTTTCTCATAATGAGTATGAAAAGGGATCAAAAAGATAAAAGGGATTTTTTTCCTAATATAAATTCTGAACAAATACTTAATCAGTAAAGCCCATTTTGCCTTAGCTCCTTTTTAATTGCTCAGAATGCTGGAACATACATGGAAAATGGATATCAGATTCTCTAGACTTTACTTGATCAGTGTCCCCTACATGAAAATTCAAGGAAAATGTCAGCGGAGTTTGAATTCCCCTTAAAATATAACTATTTTTTTTTCGTTTGATTCATGCATCCACCAATCTACCAACTTTGTGCAATTTTATTTAGAATTTAATATTCCCAGCCAAATTTTTCAGAAAGCATAATCTTAGGTCAGTAATTAGGTAGTTCTATATTATAAATACACAGAGGAGGTAAAATTGCTAGTCTTTCAATTTTCATGTCAATTATACAAAATGGTTAAATGGCCTCTATTGGTGTATCAGTAGAAGGGAAGAATATACAAGTTTAAGAAGCCATTGATTATTGATCTAACATTGATGATTGATCTGGATTTTCAGCAAATCCAGACTCAAGTAATTTTAATGACCTGCATATTGATTCCATTACCATTATCTCATTTTCCTTATCTTTATAATAAAAACAGTAAAGTGATTATTAAGTTAACCAAAAAGCATAATTCAGAAATGGTATATTTCCTAATTTTTTCAACAAATCCAAATTTACCTCATAAATCTTTCATTAGCAGAGATTGTTTCATTTATTATGTATCTGTTTATATTCTTCTTTCATCAACTAAAATAAAGACTCATAGGTCATTTTTCTGCTCTTTTCAACAAAGTGACTAGTACAATTGTGACACATTATAGACACCTCATACATATCTTTTGAACGAAACAATGGATAATACATATTGTGGATATATTAAAGTATTCTTTCATTAAATAAATACTTTCACATACTATATGAAAGATACTTTTATAAAACATGAAAATGTGTTATTCTACAAAGACTTAGAGAATAATATCAGATATAACATGCCTCATTTTCCAACTCTGTTAAGTTTTTTCTTACTTGGATTCAAGTTTGAATTTCTATTTTAAGAATCAATAGGGGTCCATATAAAAAACGGTTGTTTCTACGTAAGCTGCTATTAACTCTGAGTTGAGAATGAAAAAGAGATTTTGAAAAAATATAAAATGTTATAAGAAATTTAATGATAAAAAAAAAATCCCACATTGAAAGGGCAAAATTCCAAAAAGTAATGTTTTACTCTAGACAGAGTTATTTAAACAGTGAATAAAAAAGTATTTGCAAAGTCCCCTTGTGGGAATGGTGAGAAAAGGGGAAAACTCAACTTCCCTAAGTGGAGAATTCTTGATAGTCTCATAAGCAGTGGGGATAATCAAAGCAATAGGCTGAGCCACCAATCTTGGGGTTTGTTCATATGAAACTTAACTCCTCAAAGCAAGGCTAAGCCTACTTAAAATTAGGCCTGAGTCACCCCCAAGAGACCCTCCTTTGTTGCTCAGATGTGGCCTCTTTCTCTCAGCCAACATGACACGCAAACTCACTGCCCTTCCCCTCTTAACGTGGGACATGACTCTCAAGCGTGTGGACCTTCCTGGCAACATGGGACAGAAATCCAAGGATCAGCTGGGACTCAGTACCAAGGGATTAAGAAAACCTTCTCAACCGAAAGGGGGAAGAGAGGAATGAGACAAAATAAAGTGTCAGTGGTGGAGAGGTTCCAAACAGGGTTGAGAGGTTATCCTGGAGGTTATTCTTATGCAGTAAATAAATATCATCTTTTTAGTTAAGGTATGACAGAGGGGCTGGAGGGAACTGCCTGAAAATATACAGCTGTGTTCCAGTAGCCATGTTTCTTGAAGATCATTGTATAATGATACAGCTTTTGCAATGTGACTGTGTGACTGTGAAAACCTTGTGTCTGATGCCTCTTTTATCTACCTTATGGACACATGAGTAAAACATATTGATTAAAAGTAAATGATTTAAAAATAAATTTAGTAGATTGAAATGCTAGGGATCAATGAAAGGGAGTGGTAATGGTTAATGCATGTATGAATTTTGTTCTGTTTTCTTTTGATTTATTTTTCTGAATTGATCCAAATATTCTGGGAAATGATCATGATAATGAATATACAACTATATAATGATAAAAATAAATAAATAAAATTTCATTTTCTTCATGGTTAAAAACAAAAAAAGTAATGTTTTGACTTTTGACTTTAAAAAAGATCTAAATGCTTTGTTTATTTTAAACTAGTGTAAACAAAACTGCATTCTACTGCAACATATGAATTAGTTTCAATTCAATTCAATCCCTGGTAATTCAGTGAAATCAGAAGTAATTAATTTTCTTTTGTTTTCCTAGCAGTAGTTATATGTGTGTGTTCATATAATATTCCCTTAACAGTAAATGGTAGTGATTGTTCCTTCAAGTTTCCAAATCTGTTACACAGGTAAAAGTAACTTTATGCTGATTTGGTAGTGATATGAAAGCAATGAAATAAATGTTAACGTATGTAATCAGGCTTGTGTTCTCATCCATATTCATTCATTCATTGTCCATGCATTTATTGAATGCCTGATCCATATCAGATATTGTAAGGTTTAACATGAGCAATATAAGTGATAAATATTTCCTGCAGCATGGCTTCAAGTCATTTATGACTTGATGGTTAAAATAAAACATTTATTAAATTCTGGAATAACAAGGGGATCTCTATTTGCAATAAAAATTTCCCCCAGTGTATTGAAATATATATCAATTTATTTTATTTCTGAATATTTTGGATAAAACAGTGAAATAAATTTTATGGCCCTGAAAATGTGACTGTATATGAAACCTTATTACATAAAAATATTAGGTAGATTTTTGTTCGTCATTAGCTGCTCCTCAACTATAATTACTGAATTGCTAGCAAAAAGTACCATTTAGTTCAACAATATACATGCTATAAATTACTTCATTGAATATAAATAATAATTTGCTCACATTGAGGATTATGATTTCCAATGGCTTACTGAGAGATATTATCCAGCAATGTTACCAGATACTTTTATAAATAAGATTCATAGTAGATACTGTTTATGTGTGATGCTCTCTGAGAGTGGGAGACTTCCATTTTATTTCTCAAGGTCATGTCTTCTCTCTATGTATGGCAGATACATTTGTAATATACTATAATTCTTAAAAGTGCTATATCACGGTTTTATCAGGTCACAATTTCATCATCAAAAGTCAATGGCTGCTGTCTAAAGATTTGCAACTGCAGCAGAGAAATTGAAATTTGTTACAAATGTCTAACCGTTCCCATTCCAACCTCTGCCATATGGAAGGATTAATGCTGTGCCATTTAAAAAAAAGTTTTATGTTGCATTACCTTTCCTAATGATTAGTGGAGCTAAAATCAAGTAGGATAGAAAGATCAGCTTTTCAAACTACTGAATACTGAAAAGGTCACAGCATTGCAGCACACTCCCATAATTTACTGTCTCCTATTATGTACTCTAAAATGGTCACCTTCACTTCTCAAAGGCAAAACCTAACTGTTTGAAACAAAGTCACTGTACTCACTGAGTCCAGATCCAATTTGGGTCAAAGCTGATAAAATTATGTTACCCGTATAAAAGCATTACTCTGAAAAAAAAAAAAGAAAGAAAACAGCTAAACAGAATTAAATCTGAACATATAAAATTCAATTTACAACCATGGTTATCACTAGCAATGTGGAATTGAATATGCATAAGATGTTTTTTTAAAATCTTAGATGGCACATATACAAGGACTAGACCCTTTAACCATCCACTGCTTTCCCAGTGAAACAAATATAGAAGACATTCCCATATGTCTTCCCTCCAAACCATCAAGCGTTCTCCTTGCATCCCATCGAAGTAATATCCATGCCTTTTCTTCCCTCTTTTCCATAGTGATTTTCACAACATACTCATGAAATATTGGAGTGCAATTTGTGAGTAAATGTTATTTATTTCCAGGTTCATAATCTCATGTCTTGATGATACCCTATTTTGGCCTTAAAAATTACCTCTTTTTCTTTACTCCAAGACTAGCTGATTATTTCACTGAACCATTTGGGCTGCTTCATCCTTTTTATTGACCAAAAGGAACCACTGGTTTTAGATGTATTCCCTGCCATTTTATTTGACCCATGCCTGGAAATTCAATGTTTCCCCTGTTACTCATCAGAAGATTTTAAGTATATGTGTCTTTCTTAGGGGCTATCATCCTGCAATTTAATTGCAGAAAAACAATTTCATTTGTCAAGTAATTTAAGAAAAAATGAAGCATCATAACTCTCTCTCATGTTGTAAATACATTGGAGGATAGAAATGGATTTTTTTTCTAAATGATTTTATTTTCCGTTTTATCAAAAGTTTATAGAAGTCTTATGCATGAAAAATTCCACTCTTCGTGCTCACCACAAATCCCACTGTTCCAAAGGCTTTTAATCCTCTTAACTCTTCTCATTTTTTCACTTGCATATCTCTAAACAATATGCTATCACTTTCCTTGATTTATTAGCTTTGTAAATTATTTATTGACTTTTCACTATACCAGATTAAGATCAACACAGTTCTCCACCCTCCCTCTCTTTTCCCACTTCTGTTAATAAAACATTTTAAAATATTCCTTTATTGATTACTTCTCTATCACTTGAATAATACATTTATTCAAGGTGTATTGAGCCACTGCCTCTAGAGAGCATCTCTTTATGCCTCACCTTGTGAGATTACATGGTTATCTCCTGTACCACTCTTTCCCTTTCTCATTCCACTTGACTTCTCAGCTTTGTGTGCACCTATATATATATATATTTATAATACCATGGTATAATTTCTCATGCTTAAGTATTCATTCTTTGACTATATTTTAATTTCAAAGCTAAAAATCAATAAAGTTTTATAGTTATGACTATGTAAATATAGTTTCTTGTATTTTCAAGTAATGTACCTACATTTCCTTCTTATATTTGCTTTTTTCCGTGTTATAAATTATTAAAGATAGCAAAATCTTTCTGTATTTCTTTCTTTCCCCAATGATAAACCTCTGTGATGCTTGAAGCTGTAATGAACCCCAGAAAAGGTTATGTCCTTAAATATGATCTATTCTTGTAGGTATAGACCTATTGAGGGTGGGATCTTTGGATTAGATTATTTCAGTAGATGAATACCCCAGGTGGGTCTTAATCCTCTTACTGGAGTCCTGCATAAGTGGATGAAATTCAAAGAAAGACACAGAGGATGGCGCAAAAGCCATCGAAATAAAGAGGAAGCCACTGAAGCCAGAAGCTGGATGCAGTGAAGTCTGGGAGAGAAGAGAGGACAAGCAAATACTGTTTGTTGTGTGCCTTGTCATCTGACAGAGGAGTCCAGGTATCCAGGTGATGCTTTGTTTAGACATTTTCATGGCCTCAGAACTGAAAGCTTGTAAGCTAATAAATCTTCATTATTAAAAAACAATCCATTTTATAGTATCTGTATTTCAACAGCTCTAATAAACTAAAACAATCTCTTTTTAGCATTTCTTCATTCTTGAGCTCTAATATGGCATATTTTCTTTTTGACCAGCTGTGCAATTATATAATTATCTATATCAGCTCATTTTACTTTCTTGTGATAGAGCCATTATTTTGTAGATTCCATGTTTCTTCTTTCTTGCATAATCCCTCAATTTCCTGGAATATATTTTAATCTAACATTTAAAGAAAGTGGTATATGGGACCCTGCTTTTATGCAAGTTTTTATTTTAGCTTCTCTCTTACTGATAGCTTAGCTGAAACTTGAACTGGCTTACTATCACGGAAATCTTAAGTATCATTGTCTTGTTTCTGTCATTCATCAGTGAGTGGCGGGGCTACTCCAAATTGAAGGTGTGCATCTTTAAAAAATAATTCCTTATTTACTCAATTATTTGCTTTAAAAATTCAACTGTCTAATATTAACATTGCTACACTCTATTTGTTCTTATTAGTATTTTCAAGCCATATCTTTTCCCACTTCTTTAAAACTTTCCATGTTATTATGCCTTAGATGTATATTTTATAAAGAGTATAGACCTAGATTTTTATTTACTGCAATTTGAATCTTCTAACTTTGTTTGGCATTCTTAATCCATACACATTTATTGGAATTACTAACACATTTTTACTTATTTACGTCTTCTAATTTTGCTTTTACCTATATAGTTTGGTCTCATACACAGAGGTGAGAAAATATGGTGTTTACCTATATTATGTTTGCCACTTTCATCTGTGCTTATTTTGCTCTATATTTTGTTTTGAGAATATGCCTCAATTTATTTATCCATTCTCTGGTTGATTGATAACATCACCTGGCCGAGTTGACATATGGACCTGACCATGACAGGCGCATACTGAGTTCTTGAATTCCTGAATCTTGGTATATGTACATCTTTAATTTTCTTATAATATTGCCAAATAGTTTCCATGTGATTTACCAATTTCACAACAGAAACATATGAGATTTTGGTTGTTTATATATTCAGTTAAACCTGAATACAATTCAGTTAAACCTGAATATATACTGGTGGGTATATAATTGTGTCTTGTGGTTTTAATTTGCATTTTTCTGATTACTAATGTGCTTGAGTCTCCTTTCATATTTTGCAAAGTGCTGTTTTCAATCTTGCAAAGAGCTTATTTAAAAGCTTTACCCATTTTTAAATTATATTTTCTCTTTCTCACTGATTTATGGGAGTTATTGCCTTTAAAAATATATCTTCATATATGTTTTGTTAGGTAGGTGTTTGTAAAGTATCTCTTCCTATACTCGGGTTTTCCTTTTTACTCTATTGATATATTTTATATAGGAAAATTCTTAAATTCAATTTAGTTAAATTTCTCAATCTTTTATGACTAGTGTGTCTTTACGCACACTGATATCACAAATTCTACAAGTTATAAAATCTTTTTGAGATTTGATATCATATGTTCTTAAAGCTAATCCATTTCTGTGCCTGTAAACCTATTGTGGGTGGAATCTTTTGATTAGGTTGTTTCAGTTGAGGTATTCAAATTGCCTGGAATTGATTTTTGTGTATGTGGAAAATAGAGTGCATGTTTTATTGTTTTCCCAGTAATGGATACTAAAATAGCCCAGAACTATTTATTAAAAGCTGTGCTTTTGCCAGTAATCTGTAATGCCAACTCTGAAATAAGTCACATGTTTATTTGTGAGGTTTTGTCTCTTGGCTCTTTATTCTGTTCCATTGGTCTGTTTGTTTGTTTCAAAAGCAAAATATCTTTATAAGCAGTCATGCAATTTGCTGTGTCAAGGTATCCCAACTTTTTCTTCTTTGAGAATGTGTTTTCTGTTTCCAACCATTTTCATTCTAAAATACATATTAGTTTTTTAGGTTGTACACACACATGCAAAGACGGATGTACATCTTGTTGGGATTTTACATCTTGTTATTGATACTTTAGGAGGAATTGAGAATTTGAGAATACTGAGATTTTTCATTCTTTCATTTGTCCAAATTTTATCTCGAGTCTGCTGCCCTTATACACAAGGTTGAGGAAGGAGAGAGCAGTATAACTTGAAGAACAGCTGTACTGACAGTCCTTTAGTTAAAAATCTTGATTTCTACCACAGTTCCTATACCTGCCTCTATACCTAACTACTCCAAACTAGAAGCCACACCACTTTGTCAGAAGAATGACACACTTAGCTGTTACTAACTTCTCCTCTACGTGTTTTGGGCTGCAGCTGTCCGTTTGAGGGGATTTATGTTTCATCTGCCAGAAAGTCATGAAAATCCTGGTTCATTAATATCTTCCCTTTCTGTTTCTTAATGCTATCATGAATGATGCTCTTTTACAATGTTATCATTAATAGTATATAACCTTTCTCAGTACTTAGTATCAGGACTTATTCTATGAGTTTTATGTATCTCAATTCATTTAATTTTTGCTCATTGTTATGTCTTTACTATGACTTTAATTGGATTCTGGCAAAATGGCCATCTTTAATCCATCTCTTAAGATGAAAATTCATTCAAATTTAAATTACAAGCATATTTCTCTAATAAATTTTTGCTTGAGGGATTGTTAAATTACTTAATTTTATTATCATAGCAGTCATTTTGATCTAATGTGTTTTTCACTTATGTATTTGTAATTTCTCTATACTTATCACAATTATTTCAAAAGTGAAGCATTCTAGATGATCAACAGATCTACATTGTATTATTAATTTTTACCTGTATTTACTAATGGTCATATTCAATGCTTTTCCTTAGAATTTTATTGGGAATTGATAAATGTAGAATTGCATAAATTATAATATTTTTGCTTTGAAAAATCAAGGAATAATTTTTGATGATGCCAATCAAGATCAAATCAATTTTTACATTGGCTGTTTACACAGATGGTCCTGTATTTTAACTTAAAATATAAAATGAAATATTAATCCAAAGAAAATTAATTGAAGGTAGAAGTTAAATAGTACTGAATCTTATAACTATGAACATGGTTCTTAACTCTGGTTGTACATTTGAATCACCTGAAAATTTTAAAAATGTCTGATGACCTGGTAGCACACCATACCAAGTTAAATAAAAATCTCTGAGGATTGGATACTGGCATCAGTTTTATTGAAACAAGTGATTTTAATGTGCAGTAATCTCAGCAAAACCCTGACCTCAGATAATCAGCTGGGAGGGAAAATGCCCAAACTCAGTTGCTCCTGTGTTCCTTGTGACATTCCAGCACAACCACACTCCTCTTGTATACAAACTGGCTTACTGATATGATAATGCCATTAGCATTTGCTTCCTGGTGACAGTGGTATAGAAAAATGATTTCCTTTTAAATCCATAGGACTGTTCTCCATAGATCTGTCTTCTTTCCCAGGAGAGGATTATCTCCTTTTAAAGCTTTATATGAGATGTCTTTGTCTTGTCTGAAGGACAATTTTGAATTACTTACTAAGCAAGGCTGATGGCAATAGCTGAGTACAATGGTTATGAGCTCTGCCCAGTTCTCCTGGGCTTCCTTTGACAGTTTACTGCTCAGATAGTCAAGGGAAAAGTGAAATATTTGCAAAGGTCCTTTGGTAATTATTTGAATGGATATTATGGTATATAATAAAACCAAAGAAAAATGTTTTTCATATTGTGTAATGAGATAAAATAATATAAAGACTAGTATAAGGTTTTATTGGGCACTTTCATGAGTTAGCTGAAAGACAAATTTAATACAATATCAGTAAGATTAGTAAAGAATTATGAGGCATTGTAATCTTTAAGGATGCTACTAATATTAGAGCTATGGAATTTAGTTGATGAATATTGTTGACTTTCCAAATTAAGGTCCTTAGTCAAAGGTTTCAAGAACAAAATGTTACAACAAAATAAAAACTTGATAAAACATTCAATTGGGGAAGAAGTAATAAGAGACTATTTAAAATATGCATACTGCTATAACAGAAAAACTAGGATTAGGACAACAGTGAATAAAATCTTAGTTCTCAATTAAAAATAAGACACTCTTTTGAAACTAAAATATTTTTTAAAATTTTAAATTAAATTCTCAGTAAACCTACACTGAGAATAGTTTATTCCATTCTGAGCATCTTGTTAAGAGATATCTTCAGATGAACTAAGGGCACTATTTCATGAGAAGACAGTAAAAGGTGCCACACATGGAGGTATAATCTATGTATCTGGTTATAGAATGCAAACTAGCTGGAAAGAACATTAACTCAATGTGGACAAACAACATCGAGTTCATGTATTGGAGGGCTTTTTTAAAAAATGAAACTGCATTTAAAACAAGACCAGTCATTGTGATGTTATTTTTAATACCTCCCTGAGAAACAGTTTATTTGTTAGCACTTAATATTTCAGTTGTGCTTATCTGTTTTAACCCTTTTCAAAAGTCCAATCAGTGAAGAACAATTGGCTGCCAGACTTGGAGAACTAGGGTTTGTATTCAGGTGAGTTGTATGTTCATTAGATCACTTACTTCACTCAAGAGATTAACTAACAAGAATTTATTTATTGTTTATTTTATTAAAATAAAAATCTTGACATGTTCTTGTTCATCCAAATACCTTATCTAGAAGACTATGTGTTGAATAAAATTCAGTTAGTTTTGTTATCTAAGAATTATGGTTATTTGAATGTGTTAGATGAATTTCTGTGTTATTAGAGAATACATAAGCTTATGTAATGTTGATAAAATATTGTTATCCACAAAGATATTCAATAGGAATTTTAAAAGCTATTTCAGGGAAGGCAGTTGAGTGCTAAGTCAAATAAACAATGGACAAGAAAGTTGACTGCCTATAAATTGTGGCTTACCTGTATCTTTTAGTATTGGCCAGATCATATGGTAACTTGAAATTTTTTGTTTTGTTTTATTTTGTTATTCAGTTTCTCTGTGGAAATACATAGAATACACTGAATACTTACTGTCTTAGTCAACAGACAAAGATAGATCTCAAGAATACAAAGAAGAGGCTTCCAGGAAGATGGCCAACTAAGGTAGCTTGAGATTAGCCCTGCTCCATGGAAAAGTTAGAGAAGGGACAGGAGGGGGACTGAGGTGGTGATTCAGGAGTGCGGTTGACCTGGGAGAGCCTTCTGCACATGGGACAGCCCTGGTTGCAGAGGCCGAGGATCTGAGAGGCAGAAAGCTGGAGCCTGTCACGGAGGTATGGAGCTGCAGATCCTGCAGGAGTGCATGGACGGGAGTGTGGGACTAAGAAGTAAGCCAAGCCACCCTCCTTGGGTGTGCTACCCTCACCAGTGCAGCCATGTGATGGTCAACTTACCCCATACCCCATGCACCTGGACCCTGTCACCTGCTTCCATTTCTCACGCTCCAGGCACCCCCAACCCAACATCCCCCAATGCATGTACCTGCCCCACATCCCCATCCCAAGTGCAGCCCAACCCACCTCTCCTGCACCCCTCCTGAGCACTACCTCCCCTTCCCTGTTCCCTCCAGGCTATTGCCAGCACATAATGGCTGCAGACACTAACCTATAAACCTAGGCTACCCCTAACCCACTGCCCTTAGTGTCACAGAGCCTCACTCCACCCCCCTGAGTTCTGCACATCAGTTCATAGCATTCCCAAGCCCACACAGGCTCATAGGCCCCCAATCATGTCATTCAGTTCAGGGAACCACACTTTACAGCAGTCCTAGAACCATGCATGCTCACAGCCCTCAGCCTTACTTCCCATCTCTGAGAAAGTGCCAACCTGCACAACCAGGTCACATCTGCCCCCAAGCTGTGAAGGCATAATGCCAACCTGCTGCCACAGCTCTGTGCATGCACACAAAGGGCCCTGTACCTTAGACTAGCACACAACAGATTTGAGACCCCAAAATAACATTCTGAGCATCAGAATAACATTCCCAACCTGCATCTATACCTGCCCTGAAACAAGTCACTATACTGAATGTCCCATCCCATGCCCTGTTCCCTGCTGTGCAACCATCCTGACAACACAAGGCCTTAGACTACCAAAAGCAATCAACTCCCAAAGTAAATCAATCAAGGTATTTACATGCCACAAAGACAGCAGAATATCACTAACCATATCACAATGTAGACAGGTATAGCCCTGCCTAATGGCCAAATCAAAATACCAGAGGAGACACAGATGTTGGAACAACTAATCAAAGATGTACATGAAATTCTACTTAACAAAATAAGTGGGATAGCAAATGACATAAGGTAGATCAAGATGACAGTATAAGAGCATAGAGAGGAATTTGAAATAATAAATAGAAAAATAGCAGATATCATGGACATTAAAAATTCTATAGACTAGATAAAAAACATACTAGAGGCACACAACACCAGATCTGAAGAGACGGAAGAAAGAATAAGTGGTATAGAGGACTGGATAATCGACTTCAAAGACGGAAGAAGCAACTGTCATTATTTGCCAATGATATGATACTGTACTTGGAAGATCCTGAGAAAGCAACATGGCAAGCTATAAAGTTAATGTGCAAAAATCAGTAACATTTCTATGCACAACCAATGACCTAGATGAGGAGTCAGTTAAGGAAAAAATCCACTAAAAATAGCAACTAAAAGAATCAAGTACTTAGGAATGAACTTAACTAGGGATGTAAAGGACTTGTACACAGAAAACTACATAACATTGCTAAAAGAAATAAAAGGATATCTAAACAGGTGGAAAGACATTCTCTGCTCATGGATAAGAAGGCTAAATATAGATAAGATGTCATTTCTCCCCAAATTGATCTACAGATTCAACATAGTACCAATTAAAATTCCAACAACCTACTTTGAAGATTTGGAAAAGCTAACTACCAAATTAATCTGGAAGGGAAAGAGACCTCGAATAGCTGAAAGCATCCTAAAAAACAAGAACGAAGTGGGAGGATTAACACTCCCTGACTTAAAAACCTATCAGAAAGCCACAGTGGTCAAAACAGCATGGTACTGGCACAAAGATAGAAGCATTGATCAGTGGAATCGAATCGAGAGTGCAGAAATAGACCACCATATCTATGGTCAACTGATTTTTGACAAGGCCCCCAAATCCTCTGTACTGGAACAAAATAGTCTTTTCAAAAATTGGGGATGGAAGAACTGTATATCAATAGCCAGAAGAATGAAGGAGGACCCCTATCTTACACCCTACACAAAAATTAACACAAAGTGGATCAAACAGCTAGATATAAGAACTAGTACCATAAACCTTCTTGAAGAAAATGTAGGGAAATATCTTCAATCCTTATTAATAGGAGGTAGCTTCCTATACTTTACACCCAAAGCACAAGCAACAAAAGAAAAGAATAGATAAATGGGAACTCCACAAAATCAAATGCTTCTGCACTTCAAAAGACTTTGCCAAAAAGGTGACGAGGCAGCCAAATCAATGGGAGAAAATATTTGGAAATCACATATCAGACAAAGTTTGATTTTCTGTATATACAAGAAATCATACAACTCAACAACAAAAGAACAAACAAGCCAATTATAAAATGGGCAAAAGATTTGAATAGGCATTTTTCTAAAGAGCAAATACAAATGGCTCAAAAGCACATGAAGAGATGCACATTTTCATTGGCTATAAAGGAAATGCAGATCAAGACTACAATGAGATACCACTTTACACCTATAAGAATGGCTGCTATTAAACAAATAGGAAATTATAAATGTTGGGAAGGATGGGGAGAAACTGGGACACTTATGCACTGCTGGTGGGAATGTATAATGGTGCAGCCACTATGCAAAACTGTTTGACAGTTCCTTAGGAAACTAAATATCGAGTTGCCCTATGACTCAGTGATAACACTACATGGTATATACCCAGAAGAGCTGAAAGCAATGACACAAACAGACATTTGCACACCGATGTTCAAAGCAGCATTATTCACAATCAGCAAAAGATGGAAACAGACCAAATGCCTATTAACAGATGAGTAGATCAGCAAAATGTGGCATTACATATGGTGGAATATTATGCAGTGGTAGGACAAATGATGTCCTGAAGCACATGAAAAGATGGATGAGACTTGAGGACATAATGCTGAGTGAAGTTAGCCAGAAACAAAAGGATAGATAGTATATGAGTCTACTTTTATGATCAGCATAAAGGTATAATCAGAGGCTTATAATACAGAATATAGGGGACTTGGAGATAGACACTAGAGATGGGTGACCTGTTAGCTAATGAGGTTGAACTCCAATGTGAGGGAATAGATAAGAGCGAAGGTGGTTCTCTAGTGGGTCTATAAATAATATTACCACATTGAAGATGAACAAGACTAAAAAGGAGTTGTATAGACCTATGTGCCCCACTTATTAACACTAGAAATATAAATTAGTTCTTGCAAGAACTACTTCAAATGTATGATTCATGTACAAAGAGTGTTTAAGTCCAGGGTACAGAGGGAAAACTGCTGTTGCATGCTATGGGCTATGTTTAAAAGGAAAACATCAGCATTACCACAGCAACAGCAGTGGCAAATAATGGGGTAAGGGAAGAGTTAAGAGGAGGTTTAGATTTCCTATTTGGTGAGGGTGTGTTTATTGGTTTTCTTTCTCTTGGGAACAATGAAATTACCTAAGATTGAGAATGTTGATGGGCTGTGGACTTTGGGCACTAAACACGATGCCTGATGAATGCAGGTGGCTGAAGGATGCACTTCTGGAGAAGTAGACTGGTGAATGATGGTGTATATTTATTGTATTAGTTAGGGTTCTCTAGAGAAACAGAATCAACAGGGAACACTTGCAAATATAAAATTTATAAAAGTGTCTCACGTGACCACAGGAACACAGAGTCCATAATCCACGGGGCAGGCTGCGAAGCTGACGACTCCGATGGATGGCCTGGATGAACTCCACAGGAGAGGCTCACCAGCCAAAGCAGGAATGGAGCCTGTCTCCTCTGAGTCCTCCTTAAAAGGCTTCCCATGATTAGATTTAGCATCACTAATTGCAGAAGACACACCCCTTTGGCTGATTACAAATGGAATCAGCTATGGATGTAGCTGAAGTGATCATGACCTAATCCTATGAAATGTCCTCATTGCAACAGACAGGCCAGCGCTTGCCCAATCAGATAAATAGGCACCACAACTTGGCCAAGTTGACACATGTCCCTAACCATGACACTTATGAACAAAGGTTTACTGCTATAAAAAGGAAGAAAGTTGTGAGGCATGTAACGATGTGAATGAACATGTGGGACATTTGGTGAGACAAAATAAGCCAGAAACAAAAGAACAAGAATGATTTGGTCACTTTTTGAAAATGTTTATAAGAAAACCGGGGCCTAGATCATAAGCTTTTAGAGTAGACACATTAAGTCCAGAGTGGTGATTATTATTTTTGTATTTCAAGAGGCTGTTTTATTTATGTAATCTGATATTTAGAGAAAAGAATGAAGCTGAACAGGTTGGGGTTAAAGCAATGGAGAACATGTCTGGAACTGGAATTTTCTGTAGTGCATAATCTAATTCAACCTATCTGTATAGCTCATTTGAACAATTGAAGTACAGGGAGCACAGAATAAGAAAGAGATCCTTTAATCCTGTGTAGATTATTGTAATGCCTGGAAACATCCTAGAGTATTTTAAGCAGATAATCAAAAAATATTAGCAAAGTCCCCTGAGGGATGGGAGAAAAATATAGAACTTTTAACCTTATGTGTTAGTTAGATTCAGTTGTCAACTTGGCCAGGTGAGCATACCTAGTCTTGTTGCTGCAGACATAAGCCAATGGTACGTGAACCTCATCTGTTGCCAATTACATCTGCAGCCAGCTAGGAGGCGTGTCTGCTGCAATGAGTGATGTTTGACTTAATTGGCTGGTGCTTAAATGAGAGATTGCAATGTGGCACTGCTAAGCAGCTCAGCATTCCTCATCTCAGCGCTAGCAGCTCAGCCCAGGCCTTTGGAGATGCGGAAAGAAATCACCCCGGGGAAAGTTGTTGGAACCCAGGGGCCTGGAGAGAAGACCAGCAGAGACCATCTTGTGCCTTCCACATAAGAAAGAAACTCAGTGGAAAGTTAGCTGCCTTTCCTCTGAAGAACCAACAAAATAAATCCCCTTTTATTAAAAGCCAATCCATGTCTGGTGTGTTGCATTCCAGCAGCTAGCAAACTAGAACACCTTACATTCAGGGAATCCCCTGATGCTGTCAAACTTTAGGGACATCCAAATCAATAGGCCATGCCCTTGATCAGGAGACTTATTCCTGTGACACTTCTGTAGGTAGCTGAGAGGCTTAGACCACCTATAGGCATGCCTAAGATTTACTTCTGGAGGACCTCTTTTGTTGTTCAGAAGTAGCCTCAGTCTCTTTAAGCCCAACTCTGCAAGTGAAATCATTGCCCTCCCCCCTACATGGGACATGACATCCAGGAGTGAAAGTCTCCCTGGCAACATAGGAGATGACTCCCAGGTATGAATCCAAACCTGGCACCATGGGATCAACAATGCCATCCTGACCAAACTGGAGAAAAATGTATAATTAATAAAGTGTGAGTGACAGAGAGAGCTCAAATAGAGTCGAGAGGCTACTCTGGAGGTTGTTCTTATACAAGCTTCAGTTGGACATTGCTACTTATCATAACCTGCCAACCCACAACCAGGACCATTCCATCCAATCCTAAAGAACACCCTAACAATATATAAAATTCCATATGGGTTCCCATGCACTGGAGTAACTTTCCAGAAAGCTATAACCTCCAAATGGGTCCTTGGTCCAGATAAGTCCTGAAACCTAGCCTAGCTTCTCCAGAACATCAGATAGTTCCTTCTCCCTATCCCATATTAGGGACAGACCCTCCCAATATGAAAAATTTAGAATTGTCATAGCTCAAAAAACACCCATAGAGAAGGAGGGAAAGATCAAAGCTGATGATGGAGTTATACAGGGAAGATAGGATTTAACAAGTGAATATGAATGCTGAATCATTAAATTGATATCTCTTTTAGTCTCCAGTATTTCAGAGCAGCTAGAAGTAAAAACCTAAAATGGTAAGATTGCCACCCATGTCAAACTCTGAACTATGTTCTACAACTAATTGTGGTGTTGTGCTTTGAAATTTATGGCTTTTTTGAATATATGTTACTTTTCACAAAAAAGAAGGAAAAAGTCAACTGTGACGATAAAAATTTTTTAAATATTTAAGCCCTCTAACCTCACATATTCTGGAGCTTTTAGAAGGAAAAATATGAGAGGATCATATGGTAGCCTATGACAAACTCTGGGATCTGTCCTGTAGCTACTTGTTGAAGAGTGCTTTGAAAACTATTGTTTTTTTTTATTTCTTTGCTTTGTATACATGTTATATTGTACAATAAAAAACATTTAAAAAGAATACAAAGAAGAGTCTTACACGTAGGAATATATAACAGTACAGGGACTAGAAATTTTTGAACATCTGCTGGTTTCCAGGTACTCAGATGACATTTTAATATAAATTATTTTACTCAAATAATAGTCTTGTGAGTAAGTACTGTTCCTATTTAAGCCACAAAGAAAGAGCACAACTGGCAGGTAAATTTAGAAACAGTGATCAATTAGAAAATAGGAATTTATCAATATTATTTTGTACAATGAATAACCTTGTGGATATATCTATTTTCATCCTATTATTTTACCAGTTTTATTTTATTGATACCTGTTAACTTTATTCTTTAGCATTGTTTGCTTATTTGAGGTTTTATTTTCTCTAATTTATTAACGTGGAAATACAACTCATTAATTTAAAAATACACATCAGCAAACTATAGCTTAAGGGCTGAATTCAATCCATTCTGTTTTGCATGACCTTTGAGTCAATAACTGATTTCATAATTTTAAGCATTATAAAAAAAAACATAAACAATCAAGCAAAAACAATATGTGAGACTGAGTACACATGATCCCCAGTATTTACTATCTGGACCTCTACAGAAAAAGTTTGTCAATTTATGGTATCAAGCAATTATTTTTTTTTCCCTGGAAATATTGGGGAGTTTTCCTTTACCCTTCCATGATTGATGCTTTCATAAGATTCTTGCAGACTGATTAGGATGTTACTTCCCTGGTCCCTTCCTAGTTATATTTCACCCATCTATTTCTTTTTATAATTTTTTATTAATTAAAAAATAATTTCATGAAAGAAACGCAAACATCCTTAATATATGCTCATTCCGTTCTACATATATAATCAGTGATTCACAATATCATCACATGGTTGCATATTCATCATCATGATCATTTCTTAGAACATTTGCATCAATTCAGAAAAAGAAATAAAAAGACAACAGAAAAAGAAAAAAAAATTACATACCATATCCCTTACCCCTCCCTTTCATTGATCACTAGCATTTCAAACTGAATTTATTCTAACATTTGTTCTATCTATTACTTATTTTTATTCCATATGTTCTACTTATCTGTTCACAAGGTAGATAAAAGGAGCATCAGACACAAGGTTTTCACAAACACAGTCACATTGTGACAACTGTATCATTATACAATCATCATCAAGAAACATGACTGCTGGAACACAGCTCTACATTTTCAGGCAGTTCCCTCCAGCCTCTCCATTACATCTTGGATAACAAGGTGATATCTACTTAATGTGTAAGAATAACCTCCAGGATAACCTCTCAACTCTGTTTGGAATCTCACAGCCATTGACGCTTTGTCTCATTTCACTCTTCCCCCTTTTGGTCGAGAAGGTTTTCTCAATCTCTTGATGCTGGGTCTCAGTCATTCTAGGGTTTTTCTCAATCCCTTGATGCTGAGTCTCAGCTCATTCTAGGATTTCTGTCCCATGTTGCCAGGAAGGTCCACACCCCTGGGAGTCATGTTCCACATGGACAGGGGGAGAGTGGTGAGTTTGCTTGCTGTGTTGGCTGGAGAGAGAGGACACATCTGAGCAACAAAAGAGGTTCTCTTGGGGGTGACACTTAGGCCTAATTTTAAGTAGACTTGACCTATCCTTTGTGGGGTTAAGTTTCATGTGAACAAACTCCAAGACTGGGGGCTCAGCCTATAGCTATGGTTGTCTGCACTGCTTGTGAGAATATCAATAATTCAACTTGGGGAGGTTGAATTTTTCCCCATTCTCACCATTCCCTGAAGGGAACTTTGCAAATACTTTCCACTCACTGATCAAATCCCTCTGGGATTCATCGGGGGATCACTCTGGACAAACCAATAAAATCTAATTTCCTACCCAAGGTTCCATGTACTTATGTTGTTCAACCAACTATCTACATAAGTTATATTAGGAGATGCACTAGTCAAGATATAAATTCTGTACCAAATAAACATTTTTTGCTTTAGTCTCACACATAAGTTGAAATTTTAAAATATTAATTACCATCTATTTTCAGCACCCTGAAGTAATGACATTCCTTTGTTCTTCATGTAAAGACATTTTTAAATTTGTACATTTAGTCATTATCATTATACACTCCAGGCATTCCTAGATTATACCATCTGAATCTTTATCATCTATCTTTCTTTGTGATTTCATTTATGCCCCCAGCCCTCCTCCCTCTATCATTCTCACATTCAGCTTCTTAACATAATTGTATTACAATTAGGTAGTGTTGTGCTGTCCATTTCTGAGTTTCTATATTCAGTCCTGTTGCACAATCTGTATCCCTTCAGCTCCAGTTGCCTAATATCTTACCCAATTTCTATGTCCTGATGTTCCCTGTTACCAATGAAATATTCCAAGTTTATTGACTAATGTCAGTTCATATCAGTGAGACCATACAGTATTTGTCCTTTTGTTTCTGGCTAATCTCACTCAGCATAATGTCCTTCAGATCCATCCATGTTGTTACATACTTCATAAATTTATTCTGTTTTACAGCTGCATAATATTCCATTGTATGTATATGCCACAGTTTGTTTAACCACCCATCCATTGATGGACATTGTGGCTGTTTCCATCTCTTGGTAATTGTAAATAATGCTGCGATAAACATTGGTGTGCAAATGTCAGTTTGTGTCCTTGCCTTCATGTCCTTTGAGTAGAGACAGCATATAGATGGGTCTTGTTTTTTAATCCATTCTGCCAGTCTATTGATTGGGAAGTTTAATCCATTAGCATTTAGTGTTATTACTGCATGGGTAGTACTTTCTTCTATTTTGCCTTCTGGATTTTATATGTCATATCTAATTTTCCTTCTTTTTACCTTTACTCATAGTCTTCCTTTCTATGTTCCTCTCCACACCTCTCTCTTCTGTCTTTTCGTATCTGTCTCTAGTGCTCCCTTTAGTATTTCTTGCAGAGCTGGTCTCTTGGTCACAAATTCCCTCAGTGAATTTTTGTCTGAAAATGTTTTAATTTCTCCCTCATTTTTGAGGGACAATTTTGCTGCATATAGAATTCTTGGTTGGCAGTTTTTCTCTTTTAATAATTTAAATATATCATCCCACTGTCTTCTTGCCTCCATGGTTTCTGCTGAGAGATCTACGCATAGTCTTATTGGACTTCCCTTGTACATGATAGTTTGCTTTTCTCTTGCTGCTTTCAAGATTCTCTTTTTCTCTTTGACCTCTGACATTCTTATTAGTAAGTGTCTTGGAGTACATCTATTTGGATCTATTCTCTTTGGGGTATGCTGCACTTCTAGGATCTGTAATTTTAAGTCTTTCATAAGAGTTGGGAAATTTTCAGTGATAATTTCCTCCACTAGTTTTTCTCCTCCTTTTCCCTTCTCTTCTCCTTCTGGGATACCCACAACACGTATACTTGTGTGCTTCATATTGTCCTTCAATTCCCTGAGTGCCTGCTCATATTTTTCTATTTTTCCCTATATTTTCTTTTTCTTGCCAGATTTCAGATGTTCCATCCTCCAGTTCAGAAATCCTATGTTCTGTCTTTCAAAATCTACCATTGTAGGTTTCCATTGTTTTTTTTTATCTCTTCTACCATGCCTTTCATTCCCATAAGTTCTGTAATTTGTTTTTTCACACTTTCAATTTCTTCTTTTTGTTCATTCCTTGCCTTCTATATATACTCCCTAAATTCATGGATTTGGTTTTTAATGAGGTTTTCCATGTCTGTTCAGATGTATTCTGAATTAAATGTTTCAGCTCCTGTATCTCATTTGAACTGTTGGTTTGTTCCTTTGACTGGGCCATATCTTCAATTTTCCTAGTGTGATTTGTTATTTTTTGCTGGCATCTAGGCATTCAATTACCTTAATTAGTTTATTCTGGAGATTGCTTGCACTTGTTTAACCTAGGGTTTTCTTGCTGGATGAATTTGTTGTCTATCTGTTCTTTGACATTCAGTTCAGCTTTATCTGGACCTCTAGCTTAAGTTTTGTTTAACAGAGGAGAATTTTTCCGTTCTTGTTTTCTTGTTTCTTGCCCTGCTTGTCTGGTGCCTTCGCCCCCACACACACACACTTAGGAGGGTCTACTTATGTATTATAGACCCCAGCCAGATTTTCCCAGACCAAACTGGCCTCCTATCAGGAGGAAAGAGTCACCTGCATCGGTTTTCCCTGAGGGTGAGACCCAACAGGTTGAAAGACTTTCCTGTGAGGTCTCTGGACTCTGTTTTTCTTATCCTGCCCAGTATATGGTGCTTGTCTGCCTGTAGGTCCCACCAGCATAAGATGATGCAGTACCTTTAACTTTGGATGGGGGCATGGTGGAGACAGAGGAGAGGTTGTAGGCTGGTGTTAATGGCTTCAAATCACCAAGCCCTGGTGTCTGAATTCCTTGAGAGAGGGATTCCACCTCTCGCCTTATGTTTTCAAAATTATTCCTGGTTTAGACCATTCACATTTAACGTAATTATTGACAGTGTTGTTATTACTACCATCTTGCTTACAATTAGCCCTTTTATCCTCTTTCCCATCCATATTTTAGATCGAGAATTTTTTATCCTTCCATTTTAGCTAAAGTTATAACTATAGCTACAACTATAATCTGCAACTATAAACTATAATTATACTATTATATAGTTATAAACTTGGTTTTGTATTTTTTAGTTCTGCCTTGGAGTTTATTATATACATCTTTACTTATCACAATTAATACTCCATAAATGGGGGGATGTGCATTTCCATTTCTCCTGTCCTACTGTCCTGTTATTTGTACTATTGCAGTGATGTATTTGTTTCATCATATTAGGGACAACAGAATGTATTGCTACTATTTTTGTCTTAAACCTTCAGTTAAATTTAGAAGAAATTTTTAAAAATATATTTTGTATGTACTATTTTGGTTCGCTAATGACACAGGAATGCAATATACCAGAAATAGATTGGCTTTTACAAAGAAGTTTTTTAGGCTACAAATTTGCAGTTCTAAGGTCATCAAAAGGTCCACATTAAGGCATCAAGGAGTTACCTTGACTCTGAAGAAGGGCCACTGTAATCTGGCTTCCTTGGTTACACAGGAAGGAACCAGCTTGTCCCTTTCTTCTGGGTTCCATTGCTCTGCCTCTGTTTCCAATGACATACTCTCTGAGCATCTGTGGGTACTTGTTGTTTTTCTGGGGACACCCCTCTTGGCTCTCTGTCCATAGGTCTCCTCTCAGTGTCTCCAGGGCATCTCTCTCCCTCTCTATCCTTCCATTGTTTTCATTTCTTAGCTCATTGTAATGGCTCTGAGCTCTCCCTATAGTTCCTGTCATTTATTCTCTTCATAGAAAACTTCAATAAAAGGATTAAGACCCACCTTAAATTGGGTGGGTCACATAACCATAGGGACAACTTAATCTGAATTTCCCACCCACAATGGCGCTGCATCCACAAGAATGGATTAAAAAAACATGGCTTTTCTGGGGTACATGACAATTTTAAACCAGCATAGGTGCCCATATATTTTTCAATTCCATTACTCCTCACTCATTTGTACAGATCTGCATTTACATCTGGCATCATTTTTCTTGTTCCTGAGACTTTCTTTAATGTGTTCTGTAGTAAAGGTCCGCTGGCAATAAATCAAGCCAGAGTTTTTTGTGCTTGTATAAAATTCTCTATTTGTCATTCATTTTTGGAATATGTTTGCTAAGCATCTTTTTTTCTTATAATACTTTAATGATGCCATTCCATTGTTATCAGCTTATGTAGCTTTTGATAAAAAAGAAGTTTGCTGTAGTTCTTGATAAAAGGTTTGTTGTAATTCTCATCTCAGTTTCTTGGTACAATGGATGCTTTAAATTTTTTTCTCATTACCAATGTTTTTTAACAATTTTATTGTAATATACCTGGATTTTATTTTTCCTTATAGTAATTTGGTTTCATGAACATACTCTTTCTGTTGATTTATAGTTTTCATTAATTTGGGGAATATTTGACTATTTTCTCTTTAAATATTTTTGTCTATGTCACTACTTTCTCTTTTGTCTTTCTGGAATTGCATGATACTGTGTCAGAGGTTAAGTCACTATTGATTTTTGTCAGTTGTTTTTTCTCTATGTGCTTTCTTTTGAAATGTTTCAAAAGCTGTGACTTCAAATTCACAAATTTTTGTCTCCAGATTATTAGACTCTTCTGCTGTACTTTTCATTGTTGGTGCTTTTTTATTTTTTATTTCTACAACTTCTGTAGTTTCTTCCAACTCACTTTTTTTGTTTGTTTGTTTTTTGGGGGTGCATGGTCTAGGAATTGAACCCAGGCCTCCTGCATGCAAAACAGGCATTCTACCACTGATCCAGCTCAGTTTTTATTACTGATTTTTAAAATTTTTTAAATAAGATCTGTCAGATTTTATTCCATGTTCTCTACTGTCTAATTATAACATTTTTAGACAGTTTCTTTCTTTCTTTTTTGCTACTTCTCCTTTGATTTTTCTTTACTTTTCATAATTTCTGCCTTGTTTCACATTTTTTTGTTTTAATGTTTAAAACTTTTTGCTTATCTTTTTTCTAATGCTTCATCATCTTTAAACATTTATTTTACTCATAGTTTAATAATAGAAACAATTTTTATTTGCTTCCATGTGCTTGTGAATGTTTTGTACTTTATTCTCATTGCTGAACAGAAGATTAGTATACTGATTTTTATAATTTAAAAAGATTTTAGCTTTAAATGCTGTGCATTCTTAGTTCATATGTTTAAATTATGTGACCTTTCCTGGGCTATAAGGAGGGGAATTTCTTGATTAGAGTCCCCAGCTTCATGGCTCCAATGCCTCTTGCCCTCACCTTGCCACCAATTACCTTTTCATTTTTGCATGCTATACTGCCATACTGTTTCATGAAAATTTTCTGTCTCCAGTCCTAGGTGGTGACCTCATCCTTAGATGTTACATTTGGTGTTTACAGATCCTGCGAAGTTTTGCTTCTGCTCCCAATCAATTTCCCCTTCTCTTTCTTAAAACTGGCACTTTTGCCCTTCTCAAAGTTTACATTTAAAGTGATTTTCTCTTAAGGTCAAGCTCTTCTCTTTTGAAAGTGAGTGTGATGAATAGTTTTATGTGTCAATTTTGCTAGTCTATAGTCCCCAACTGTTCAAATCAACACTAATCTAGGCATTGATGTGAAGGTATTTTGTAGATGGGATTATGTCTATAATTAGGTAATTGTAAGTAAAAGAGACTATCCTAGATAATCTAAGTGGTCCTGAGTCAATCAATTTAAAAGCCTTAAGAGCGCAGCTGAGCTTTCTCTGAATCAGAAGAATTCCTATCTGTGAACTGAAGCTTCAACTTGGCAAAGAATCCCAACCTATCCTTCCTAATGTCCTGTTTATGGGATTTGGACTTGCCTAACCAGTCCCCACAATTATATAAACCAAACCTTGCAATAAATCTCTTTATAAATATACAGACATATATCATCTTACTGAATGCTATGGATTGTGTATCTCTGGAGGAGCTCTGGATAATACAGAAGGTATTTGTAAATATATCATTTTTTGAAGGTCTGCTATGCATCTTATATCCTTTGAGAATTTTCCCAAGATTTTTCAATTATTCTTGGAGACATATCCCCAATTTTGTAATCAAATTAGATTTGATCCTTTCATAGATATGGTAGCCTTGGAAGTGCTTGCTCAAATCTGCTGCAAGGAGTCCAGTTAGTGGACATGCTCCAGTTGTCACTCCTTTGGGGTACATTCCAGTGTCCATGCCAAAACCATGCTCTCCTTTAGGTTGATCCCCAAATAATAATTAAGCATAGTAGGTGTAATAGACTTGGGCCATTCCAGCCCAATGTAGATTAATTTTTGTTCTGTGGCTCCTCATTGGCCTTTTTCAGAAGAGCATGCTCCAACAATTATCTTACCATTGCCATGTCTGACACTTTTAATTCTCCTTCATTATCTGATATTTCCATTTAATCTTCTTAAGATTTTTCAAATCCTGTATCTGGTCAACATATGGGATCTTCGATATTTGCACACATTGCTCAATCAGCGTATGACTTGAAAACTAGTTCTAGTCTTGTTATAAGTGCTTCTTTACAAGTATTTTTTTGGTTAGAATCCACCATTAAGTAATTGTTTGGGTTTGATTTGTGTCTTTCTTTCTTCCTTCTTTCCTTCCATCTTTCCTTCCTTCCTTCCTTTCCTCTCTCTCTTCCTCTTTTACCTCCATTTTTGGTCTTGTATTGTAAAGTATTCACTCTACTATTCCTTGTGTATTTTTCCATGTTCAAGAGTGTTAATTGTTGGCTTTATACTTGAATAATTAAATGTTTGGGTAAAATATTTTGGGGAACTTCCTTTCCTTAGAATTTATCTTCCAGGTTTGGATATTTCTGTTCTATCAACAGTGTTAATTTTTCTGAAAATTCATGTTATTTTAAATTTTAGATATTCATATCTTCATTTACTGAAGGTTATTGCAGAATATTATGCTCCTATTATCACTGAATGCTTCATTTCTTTTAAATATTGATACCACATAACTTTGTATTGGATTGTCTTGTCATCTGACATCTCACTTTCTTAATTTCTTTAATCTAATTTCTTTTCACTGAATTTACTGTGGTTTTCAAAACTTTTTCCATGGCAATATAATTTAATCTACAGCTAAGTCAATTTTTCCTTGGCACCTTGAATTTATTTATAAGATTATTAAATTGCTTTTACTTCATCAATATTTTGTTTTGTCTGAAATTTTTATTTTTGTGATATTGTGTCATGGTTACCAAATTATTAGTCTCCTAGTAAGAGTTCTTCTGTGCATGTGGCCATTTGACCTTTTTTTTTTTTTTTTTTCACATGGGCAGGCATCAGGAATTGAATCTGGGTCTCTGGCATGGCAGGTGATGAGAACTCTGCCTGCTGAGCTACCATGGCCTGCCCATGTCCATTTGACTTTAATTGCTTTTCAGTGAATAGAGCATAAATCACCGCCCCACTGGCATGCTTGACCATGTGATTTGCTGTAGCTAGGAGAATATTAGTTATGTGGCAGTGTTCTATTTCTAAGCAGAAGCTTTACAGATAATTTTATTAAAGGAAATTCTGTGTTTTGATGATGCTTTTGCTCTTTCCATGCATTTCATGACACCATGTCCAAAAAGAGGCTACTCCTTCAGTCTGGGTCTTGGAATAAGAAGACATGTGGATTGGAACCAAGTGTGATCAGACCAGTCAAGTTGGTGTTGTTATTGCAGCAAAGCTAACTAATTCTCCCCTTGTCATTATGGTTATTTTTTCCTAAACTGGGTTTCCTATTTCTGTTTTAAATTCTGTATTCCACTTTTGCTTTACTTCTTATTTTTCATTTTGTGGATTTTTACTTACAATGTGTGGAGGCCAGGGCCTGGGCCTTCCCTACATATTGAGAATAAATTGCAGCACACAGCCTCCTACAATCACCAGGACAGATGTTAAAGTTCATCAGACCTTCCCAGGGGAAGGAGAGGGAGAATGTACAGATGGTATTGTAAACAAAGCATTTAAAGTTCCCTCCATTGATCACTGTTGATAAAAAACCTCCAAACCCCTGAGTCATGAGAATCTGCTGAAACTCTCTTTTCACACCTTTGTCTTAAATGCTCATAAGCATTTGCACTGTCTGCCCCCTTTGTGGAACATTAATTTCCATTTCCTGACTAGCTACCCTCAGGAGGAATATTCTGTTTCTATGTCCCAATAAAATTCATGCCTAATTCTGTGCCTGACATATTTCTTAGTCTTAGGACTGCCATGACTTCAAGCCTATATCATCTTTTTGGGGAGGAGTGGCTGCCCCTGTGGATGAATGGTGACTGCCATGAGAGTGTGGGGATGCCCTATAAACTCCTGGGTTGCTAACTGTTTCACAACAGATAGCTGAACAACTGAATCTTGGCAAAAAAAAAAAAAAAAGCCAAGTAGCAGCAGCCATAGTCCTGCCCCTTTTAGAAGTCAAAGAGGTAAAAACAACAGCCCAACATATAGAGCAGGAATTAAAACTTCTAAGAGGTGTGCACCTTGCCCAGGAGGCGATTAAAGACTGATCAACTGTCAAAGACTATGGCATGCAAATATGCCCGAGTCAGAGGTCATAAATTGCTTCAGGCTCAAGTCTGGATGACTTTTAGCTTCTTTGGGATGAGTCCCAAAGTGTGGGACTCCACAGATTCCTCCTCAGCAGAGGAAGGGGAGGAGAAATAGCAGGTAGATGAAGATGAAGAGCCCCAACAGGCGTACCCCATAATATAACAAAAACGGAGGGTGTCGCAAGATCAGTCCTCTGGGGTTCCACAATTCCCCCTGAATAGAAATTGCCTGTTGCTATGAAAGATCATACCACTGCCAAATTAGGTGATTTAGGGCATCAGCATAGACAAAAAATCTAGGGAGTCCCTGTTCACTTGGCTCCTGAGGTTATGGGACACCAGAACAAAGGGGTAGTGCTTTCTGGAATAGAGATGAGTAAATTGACTTCTATTATAACCCAGACTTCACTATGACAATGCTTGTATACTACCATATCTGATGTGAAAACTGCTTCCTTATGAATATGGCTGATTAATGGGTGTAAGGCCACATGGCCTAATGAAGGGAATATACCACACAATGCCCACCATCTGCAACATTTGGAGGACGTAACAAGGTATTTATGGGGACTGGGAATGAAACACGCTATTTATGCTATGGCTTTTGTAAGTCCCGACACTGAAGCTTTTACTGCAGGAATGAAAGATGCAGTATTGCCCCCAACCATTACTATGGACCTCTCATGTCCATTCTAATCTCTCTGGTGGGACATCTCACTTCCTTTGCTGCTTAGGCTATAACCAATGGCAGAGAGTCAGAGAGGCTGAAGAAAAAGAGGGTGGGAGTAAGGGCAATTGGAAAGGGTCCCCAGGAGCATGAAGGCTGTAATCCAGCATCCAGCAAGCAGATGTGTGCAGATCTCATTGCTGCAGGCACAGAGATAGAAGATAAATCAACATCCCTTTGTATGTAGCAGTTCCAAATGTTGCCTCATTACTACAAGGATTAGCACTCAATTATGTCATTATCACATTGCTTTACATTTAACTAATGTTTTCTTTAGTATTCACTTAAAAAAGGACAGTCAACCTACTTTCACTTTCACCTGGGAAGGAGAAAAAATAACTTTCACCATGTTTTCACGAAGCTATTTACATAGCCTGACCATCTGCCATAGTCTCGTGGCACAGGATTTAGCTAAGTGGAAGAGTCCACAGATGTAACCCCATTTCACTATATTAATGACGTCATGTTAACCAGAAACTCTTTCAGTAATGGCTTTCTTGGGGTTGTTGGGGTACTGAAAGCCTTCTGTTTCCCACTTAAGCCCAAACCTTTGTATGTGTTATTGAGAAAAGTTCACACTTGGAAATTGGGGGACCTCCAGCAGGCTGCTTTTGAACAAGCATAAAGGGCAATAGCACAAGCACAAACAGTGGGGGGCACAGATGCAGACCAGCCCTGTGAGTTGGATGTAGCCAGCACTGATATTATGGGCTTTGGGGTGGGGGGGTGTCTGTGGCAGAGGCAACATTTAAAATGAATGCCCCATGGATATTGGTCACAACAATGGGCCAAGATACAGGCCCCTGGAAAAGCAATTATGTGCTGTATATAATGCCTTATTGCAAGTAGAGGGATTGACACAACTGATAAGGCTTCTAAGCCATACTCTGACCATCCCCAACTAAGCATGCTGACCAAATGGAAAGCCTACCTACTACAGTGCAGCATTTTCAACACCAGCCCTCTGTGTGCAGAAATGCATGAGCTTCTTGGTCAGCATCCTACATAGAAGATTCCACAGCTAAAGTCACTGCATCTGAAGTAGCTGTTGAAATGCCCACTACAGAAGGCATGGGCACCATTCCTGAATCTTCTTGGTATACTGATGCCTCTGCCAGTGAGTAGCCTCCCACCTGGGCAGCTATGACAGTACAACCCAGTACTGATACTCTATGGTGGGAGACTGGTGCTATGCAAAACAGACAATGGGCTAAGTTAAGAGCAGTATGGATAATGAGTGCATAAATCAGGAGACACCCTCTCTGTACTGACAACTGGGCTGTGTACAAAGCCGTTATGACCTAGATGGCAAGAATCGTGAAAAGACATCTGGGACACATGCCAAAGATGAAAGGTAGCTGTGTATTCTGTCCCTGTCCATACTCCTAACATGTTGTCCAGCAACGTGGAAGCAGCGGCACTTGCATGGGTGCAGAGCGATACAACTGAAACCAGAGAATCAGTGAAATGACTTCGTGAAAAGTGACACCAAAGGTATCAAACTCTCTGGCATCTGACCCAGCAGTTCCAGCTGCCAGTCACATGCCAGCAGTTGTGGGCATTACTAGAGGGTGCTTTTTTTTTTGTTCCCTGCATCAACCACATAGGTTACCACATCAGATGGGTTACATTGCCTGGTCACAAATTCCAGTGACCCGGTGGCAAGTGGATTACTTTGCTCCCCTTCTGCTTTCAGAGGGGGTGAGGTATGCTTTAACTGTCATGGATGTATATGGCTACAGAACTGTGCTAGCTTTCCCAGTGGGGAAGGCTAACCAATGGGCCACCATCAGATGTTTGGTGAAAGTGAGTATTCTGTATGGAGTGCCTACACAAATAGACAGTGACTGGGGGACCCCCTTCACTGTTCAGATAGTCCCATCCTGGGCCATGGATCAAGACATCTTGTGTACAGTCCCTTTGATTTACAATCCCACAAGTTCAGGATTTACTGAAAGAATGAGTGATTTGTTCAAGAAACAGCTAAAAAATGATAAGAGGTCCTTGCAACATGAGAACTAAGAAACTCTATCAGATCTTAACTCATTTGAATGCAATGCCATGGGCTACAGCCTCAGTTCCCATTGAAATGTTAACAGCAGGACAGGATGCAGACTCTGAGGTTACAAATTAAAGGGGCAGCTGCCTTACAACCTACAAGGGGAATGATAATTTGTTATTGCCTATGCTGTTGCCTAAACAGGAGGAAATCAGGTCCCTTGGCCTTAGTGTTGACCTATTCAGCCGTACTGGTTGGAAATCTTAAACCCACAGGGAATAGGCATAACCCCAAATATTGTAATATGGCCATCATTCACATACAAAATGCCAGTTACAATCTTTATAACCAATCCAGAACCTCCTATTCCCATGGCAACACTATGCTTGACTATGTGGACCCTTCTTATGTCCAGATTAACACTTGATTTAATGGCAAAGGACACTTAAGATTTGCAGGAGGAGAATATATGGTATTTAAAACCTTCCCATAATATTTCTCTGCCTGGTATGTTATTATCAACAAATGGAACTCTAGCATGTATTTGCTAGATCAGCAGAAATTATTCCCTTATTGTTCTCCATAAACATCTTTCTTTTTGCCCATAGCACCCTAGCAAACACCTTCCTACAGTGGGCTTCAGTGGTAACTCAATCCCACAGTTGAACCCACTGCTGGTTTTGTGCACACTTGCTCTCTTTGGGTGATGCCAGCCTTCCTTGAGCTCTGATTTCTGTGAACTGGACTGCATGGAAGACCCTGATGGCCTGGCAGAATTCAATACATCAGAAAATCTGAAAAAGAATTTTCTAATTTATGAATGAAATCCAGCTACCCTCCTATAATGAGACCAGGGTTAGCATCTTCCTTTTATGGAAGCAGGTGAACATCTCCAACTTGTGTTAGAGTATACTGTATATAAGGGTTTAGGGTAGCTGATAGCAGCAGCTGTAATAGTGGACCGTGTTGCCCCTGTCTATATAAAATCACAATGGAATACAGGATGTAGGGTGGCTACCCCCTGAATTGTGTGCATGGGGGTAATGATTTTAATGTTAAGCTACAAAGCAATAATCTTTTCCCCTGGCAAAATATCTCCAACCAACCTCAGGCATCTCTCTCCCCTAAGGATGGCTATGAAACTGTGGGAAATATAGTTGACCCTATTCACCCTATAACTGGACAGGACATTGTACATGAGGACAGTCCTTTATTTTCCGTAGTTTATGCAACTCTTTCCCAAATACTCCTAGCAACTGGGAAATGGTGAAAGGTAAAATGCAGTCCTTGGTAATATTCCCCTTTAGCCATTCTTGTACCAGGTGGAGCTGCAATAGTTACGGAAGAACATGCAGCAGCTTTAGGCAATCATTTTGCCCAAGAATTAATGATTCCAAAATAGCTAAATCCTTGCTAAATGGAAAAAATAAACCACATACACAGGTTAGAAAAGTAGTTTTACAAAATTAAATAGCCCTAAATACTCTCACTGTAGAGCAAGGTGGCAGTGCCTTAATTAATGTGCAATGCTGTTTTTATTTCCGATCATTTACACAATACTTCACAAGTTTTGAATCATATGCAAAAGCACATACATAATATTGATCAATTATCAGTAGACTCCTTGTCTAAATGGTTTAATTCCTTTTCATGGCCATGGAGGTATCTTTTTGTAGGGTTGTTACCTCTGTACGTGGAATACCTAGTGTTCTATTGTCTCTTACACTGGGGTTATGGAATATGGATGCAGTGTCCTCCTATGACCTGCAGTCTCTGCTATAGGAGGGGTAGGGGGTGGATTGTGGAGACCAAGGGCTCAGGCCCCATACCCATATTAGAATAAGTTACTGTACACGACTGCCTACAACGACCAGGAACGAAGTTAAACATAATCAAACCACTCTGGGTAGGGGGTCAGTGAGAATGTACAGAGGACATCATAAACAGAGCATTGAACTCTCCTTCTTTGATCACAGATAATAACAAACCTACCACCCCTGTGTCATGAGACCTTACTGAACCTCCGTTTTCACACCCTTGTCCGAAACCTTTATAAGCATTGTACTGCCCACCCTTTTGCAGAGCATTAACTTCCATTCCCTGAGAGGCCGCCATTGGGAAGAATCTTCTCTTGTTCATCATTCCCAGTAAAATTCATGTCTAATTCTGTGGCTGATGTATTCTTAGGGCTGCACTGACCCAAGCCTTCTAAAAGCTGGGTTGAGCACAATGCGATTTTCTTTATTCTTGCTCACTTTGAATGTCAACATTTCCATGCCTTTTTTTTTCCCTGACATTATTCCTACTTCATCTGGTTTGCTTTCTTTCTAAGTTATTGTTTTAGAGTTATGCTCTTCTATGGTCTGAGACTCAGGATGGAGAAAAACAAAAGGGGGGTTCTTCTGAGAATTTGGACTCTATTCTTTCAGATTCCATTAAATGTCTTTTGCCATAACTTACTCTGCTCCTCTTAAGAAGTAACCTCAGACATTGAATTGTTCTTTCATTTTAGGAGCAAATTCTGGAAAACTTAAGCCCTGAGAGACTTTCCTGCTGCTGAGATAACACAATGGTGTATAAGGGAAACTATCTGCATGAATCTTCCTTGCATTATGATTTCTGTCGTTGTTCATTTTCTTCAAAGCATTAATGATAGGTCATAGGATTTTTTTGCTCAATTTCTTTCCTCAATACAACTCCTTATTCCACAGGAGTTGGAATGAAGTTAAAATCAGTACCAAACTATAAGTGGATCTTTTGCCTCTGTCCTTGAATACTAATTTTTCTAATTTTTAAAATGAGTTTGTGCCCCTTTACATTTAATTTACTGTTGCAAATTTATGTTTTGCTATTCATTCTTTAAGCTCTTAAGGGAACATGATGTCTTATCTTCAGCTGAATTGTTTACACTGAATATTCTCAACTTAAGAAAAGCTGGCTATAGAACAACAAAATAAATGGCTCCCATGTGTATGTGTTTAAATATTTAATGAGCATTTATATGAAAGTCATTTTTCTAAGTTTACACTATTGCATTTGTGTACTTAATCATCACAAAAATGCTATAAGGTGAATAAGATTATTATTACAAGGTCATAATGTTGGTAAGTGGTCATGGCTGAATGTGAATTCCAGAATAATAACTTCAAGCATGCACACTTAAAAAGGTATACTTTACTCCTTATTAAAAAATAAGGAACATTCATGTAGCATACTAATAAAACAGTGGTTATGCTATGTGGTAAAATCATACTATTTTAGTTTAAAATATTATGTTGTGCATATGCTGCTTTTTTAAGTAAGAGAAGATATTTTTTATATATGAGAATTAATTTTGAAAACAGGTATCTGAGAGCATTTCCTCTGGAATATGCTTAAACAACTTTATCTTGCTGACATTATCAAGAGTTCTCAGAGGCAAGACTTTAAGATAAAACAGATATTAGAAGCAAGACAGCAATCATACATAAATCTACACCGTAGGGTTGAATTGAAAAGGGAGGGCTCAGACGAGATTTACTCTGAAGATCCAAAGAATGAGGGAAATAAAAACTATTTAGATAAATAATATTTTGATGGGCTTTTCCTAGAACTTTTCTATTAGCCTTAATTATTCTGACTTTTTCAACTTTCATTCTTTTTTTATTCCTTTTTATAACCATATAATATCTTTTCTTCTTCTCATATCCTTTGAAAATGTGCTAAATGGTAATTATTTTAATTAGAAATAAAACACTAAGAAAAATCCAATCAGGCAATGATTTACCAAATACCTACTAAAAAATGCTAACATTTGTTGACTGCTAATTATGGTAGTCCCTTTGCTAAGAACCCGACATATTTTATTTCATTTAATATTTACAACAATCTTTCAGCTCTTAATCTCTAATCTAAGAAAAAGAAGCCTGGGTCAGGTAAATAAATAACTTGCAAGGTCTCTTGAATCTAATAAATAACTGGCTTCAAATTCAAAATCAGGTTTATCTAGTTGAAAATACCATGCTTTTTCTACCAACTATACTTCAAAAAAGGAATAAGGCATAGGCCTTGTCTTCAAGGAGGTTTCAGTCAATTGGAACATTAAAACAACAAACTGATGGTTATGATAGTTAACAATCAATAAAGTTATAAAATACTAGCTAAGCTCCTCACTTTCAACATGCTGACTCTTCATTCTGCACTTAATCACTTAATTTTCCCATGTTCTCTTGCTGAAGCTCCCATTAATCATTTCATACTAATGACTTATTTCTGAGGTTCCTCTCTTTAGAGCATTATGTCATTTTCCTGAAGACATTTAGTTGATAATATCAAGAAATAACTCACGAATAACACACACTGTTATGAGTTCCACTTGAATGGCCCTTTGGCAGTTCACTTATCATTTGGTAGAAAAAAATATAACATTTTGCAGGACTGTTGATACATAACAGATGCCTGGTGAAAAAAAAATCTCATTTATTCATTTGTAAATACCTAAGTCAGTGTTGTGGAACCACAGTGATAAATGTTGGTGATAAAATTGCTAAGGAGTCAATAAAGGTTTTAAACAAGGGAATGACTTGAAAAGCCCCAGAGAAGCTAAGTAAAGACCCACAGCTCAGAGAGGAGGCCACTGGAACCAGAAGATGAATGCAGTGGAAACCAGGATCAAAGGACCAGCTGCTGGCCATGTGCCTTGCTTTCAGACAGAGGAACCCTGAATGCCAGCAGCTTATCTTCAGAGAAGCTGGATCATTTTATTGATGCCTTAACATTTTCATGGCCTTAGAACTGTAAAGTTGTCAGCTAAAAAATCCCCATTGTAAAAAGCCAAACCATTTCTGGTATACTGCATTGGGCAGCTTTAGCAAACTGAAACAATGGATTTATATGTAAAGCAAAGAGCTAATTCTTCAGAATGTTTCCAGTTTTAAGAAGCATGTTGTTTTCTTCTGAAAAGCAGAATATTCATTCAGAATAGAAAAGGCATTTGAGGAGATGGTGCTTGTGATCTTTGTGATTCTTTTCTAATGCCCTTTTTCATCCATCTTGTAAAAATATTTTATGATGTCATTTTTCTTTGGAAGTATATATCATTTATCAATTACACTGTATGCAAATGTTCTACATTGTTCATTCAATATTATAGCATCATAATTGTAAATTGCAATTGCAAAGTGCTCAATTTTCTTAATTATCTTTTTTTTAGTAGTCTTTCCTGTCCCATACATGGAGTTGAAGTAGAGCTCTTTTGTGGGTATAAGGAACACATAATTTTATCTAGAACTTTTGAAAATTTGAAAGTATGTTTACAGAGGAATATTTTTTTAAAATAGTTTTCTAGAACTATTTAAAGCTTTCATATCATTTTTTTCATTAAGACTAAGCACTTCATTAATATGAATTTCCAAGATGTATAGCAAAAGCAATGGGCAATCAAAACTAGTGATGGAGAATAAAATCCATTAAATTAGTCATTGTATCATTTATTGACTTGATTAGCTGGGATTGACTTCTTTCCATATGCACTCTTACATTTTCTACAAACTAACCATCAAGATACTAAAAAATTCAAATTTTTAAAATACAATATAAATTGCACATAAGGGAATATGGGCATTTTATGTATAAAAAATAAAGTATGAGAATGCTAACTATTGAAGAAGAGACAAAGAAAGATTGTCATCCTATTTAAGTCATAGCAACCATAATTCTCAGAATTAAAGAGACTTTAGAAATATTCCAATTTAACTCTTGTCATTTAAAAGAATAGAAAATTTAGAGATATGAAAATTTACACTGAGAAGTAATCAAAAGTTTAACTGAGATATTTTACTCATGAGAGGCAGCATGATATACTGACCAGAGCAGCTACTACAGAATCACGACTGGGTCAGAACCCAGCTCTGCTATTTACTTGGTCCTGGAACCAAGAAACTCACCCCTTTGCTCCACATTTAAAATGTTTTAGAGCTATTTTTCTGAGAAGCAAGCAAAAAACAAAAATGTTCATGGAGAAGCTATAACTAGTATATAGTAAGCCCTCGGTTCATGGAAGCTAAAACTATTTTTACTGATTTTTCTTGTGAAATTGGAAAGTTAAAAGTTACACAAAACTGCTTTTGAATTAAATTTCATCATTGAAATAAGGAAAGAATTGCTCATATTTGAGTCATCTGGAGACTTCTGAGTTGGCTTACAGATAACGACAGTATTTGATATCTATATATCAGACATTGACTGAAACCTCTTTGAAGACAAGGAGCATGCTCTATTACTCTTTGGATGGGAACATTATGTAAGAGCATAGGATTTGCAATCAGCAAATCACCCCTCCTTCCAGTTCATTTATAGGTGACTTTGCCTTTTGGGGATGATAAAATCTCCCATTAAGGAAGATGTGTTTTCAAACATCTGTTTGAAATTTTTGTTTCTCTTTATCAGTTCAGTATCCAATAAAAAAATTCATTTTTCAACTTTCTACATTTCATCTGTTATTTTTACAGCAGTTCAGCAACTCTAAGTACAACCTTCATTTAAACTAACATGAATACTGAGGGTATCTCCCTGTCACCAGGCAGTCAACTGATTTACAAAGCCTCCTCCTCAGGAATCACAGGCAGGAGAGGGTGTTGGAAAGAAGACTCCTTAGGTCCTGGGTGTTTTCCATCTAAAATAAATCCAAATATGGAAATATTAAAGCCACTCTTAAAGTTGTCCTTAAAGTAGATTAGCATTTTTCAGATAGTAAGAGGTACACTGGCATTAGCATTTAAAACACTAAAAAAAGTCAGAAAATCAAGAGCAATGATTTAATCATAAGGCAAACAATGTAATTAATTGAGTCTGATACTTTCCGTACATCACAATTTTCATATTCCACTAAGAACAGGGAGATTAATTACACGGAAATGTTAGTCAGCAGGCTCTCTCTCCACACAAAATCACCGAAGAGACAAACACTTTTTAAATGTCTTGTTTTGTTGATTACTTTTTAAATTAAGTTGTTGATATAAGGTCAATTTAAATGCACTATTAATTCATTTCTCTCATGTCATTTTGTGAAGTATCTTACAAAAATATTTCTCTTAGATGTATATTTTTCCTATTCATTTTCCTACTTTTCAGTGAGTATTTTCAGTCAACTTCCAAGTATTTATTATTCCATGGGTGTTCTTCACTCAGCTTGCTTTTGCTGTATGTGTGTGTGTGTGTGTGTGTGTGTGTGTTTTCAATCAGTTTGTGTTGGTTTGAAACTATTTTATACCCTAGAAAACCTATGTTCTTTAATCCTGATTCAACATTGTTGGTGTGCTGGCTTGATATGATGTATGAACCCTAGAAAAGACAGGTTTTAATCCTAATCCCATATTGTAAAGGCAGTCGTTTCTTCTAATCCCTATTCGGTATTGCATGTTTGAAACTGTAATTAGATAATCTCCCTGGAGATGTGATTTAATCAAGAGTGATTGTTAAACTGGATTAGGTAGAGGAGTGTCTCCACCTATCAGTGGGTACTGATTAGTTTCTGAAGTCCTATAAAAGAGGAAACATTTGGGAGAATGAGAGATCCAGAGAGAACAGAGCAGAACGACATAGCCACAAGAAGCAGAGTCCACCAGGCAGCAACCTTTGGAGATGAAGAAGGAAAATGCCTCCCGGGGAGCTTCATGAAACAGGAAGACAGGAGAAGAAACTAGCAGATGATGCTGTGTTTGTCATGTGCCCTTCCAGATGAGAGAGGAACCCTGACCGTGTTCACCATGTGCCTTTCCAGATGAGAGAGAAACTCTGACTGTGTTCGCCATGTGCCCTTCCACTTGAGAGAGAAACCTTGAACTTCACTGGCCTTCTTGAATCAAGGTAGCTTTCACTGGATGCCTTCGATTGGACATTTCTATAGACTTGTTTTAATTGGGACATTATCTTGGCCTTAGAACTGTAAGCTAGCAATTTATTAAATTCCCCTTTTTAAAAGTCATTCCATTTCAGGCATATTGCATTCCTGCAGCTAGCAAACTAGAACAGTTGGATGGGATTTTTTTGATTAAGTTGTTTCTGTGGAGATGTGATCCACCCAATTTTGGGTGGTTTCCATGTACATGTGTCTCTACCCATTCAAGGTACGGTCACTTACTGGAGTCCTTTAGGAAGGAACAATTTTGAAAAAAGCTTCAGAGTCAACGAGAGATTCAGATATTTGGAGATGCAGAAAGTAAATGCCCCCAGGAAAGCTTTTTGAAACCAGAAGCCGAAGACCCCAGCAAACAAGTCATGTCTCTTCCCAGCTGACAGAGGTGTTCTGGACCTATCGGATTTTCTTGGGTCAAGGTATCTTTCTCTGAATGCCTTAGTTTGGACATTTTAATGGCATTAGAACTGTAAACTTGCAACTTGATAAATTTCCTTTTTAAAAGCCATTCCATTTCTGGTACATTACATTCTGGCAGCTTTAAAAAACCTATATAAAGTCACAGAGTAAGTGAAAGCTATAATAACATCTTTGAAGTATAAGTGATTCTTGGAGAATAATGAAATAAGGAACTCTTGCAAGTAGAATATAAGTAAAGTGTAAGAGATTAAAACATGAGAACCAGAAAATACTTATGCCCAGAGACCAGTTTAAGCCTCAGAATCGTATTCTAGAAGTGTGAAGTTCTTCATCGTATCTTTCCATGCATGTGAAATTAAAGACTGCCCTGATTTGATGTAGTCTGCAGACATCTCATCATCATCAAAACCTGAAAGCACTTACAGTACTAAGTAACTACCTTTGCAGATCGTAAAAAAAATGGAATCCTACTTAGTGTCTAAATCACATCTGCTGAGTTTCAAGAAGATCTTACCACAGGATGACAGGAGGAATAAACATCAAGCTACATTCGGTAAGCTTCATACGTTATGGCCGATTCTAAAAGCACCTGGCTCTATTATATTCACTTAAAGCCCTGCCTTATGTTAAACAAATTATTGTTTATTCTGGTCCTTTTGCAGCCCATGATGGTGGTTTATGAGGCCCTATGCTATTTTTGCTTACTTGAATAGATTTTTATATACATCCTCTTTGGCTTCAGATGCTTTCATTTTGTTATCAGAAATTTAGTATGCAGATGTGGAGAAATGCTGACGAATTGCTGCACTTATCCGTTGCTCAGAGAGATGATGATGGGTTGTAAACTCAGATATTGAAACAAACAGCAGAGCTAATTTCTTACAGGCTGGGACCCTGAATGTTTTTCTTACTTGCGAATGAATGAAACAGGCAAGAGAAGAGAGTGAAATTAATACCCCCTTACCTATCATGTTGACTTACATCATTGTTATGCCATCAAGTAGAACTAAAATCAATATAATTGCCTATATTTATCAAGCACTCACTCCGTATTGGAACGTCTTCTAAATGCCATATCTGAGTCAATTTCTTTAATCTTCAACATCACTCTATGAGTGAGATACTAGTATTTGCAGATGACATAACCCACAGAGGAAATAATTTGCCAAGTGTCAAGAAATTGGTAAGTGATAGAGCTGAGAGTCACCTAGAAAATTTTGGTTCTAGAATGTACGCTATTAATTTCCATGTTATACCATCAACATGTCATTACTTGGGAGATCAGAATGATTTAATATAGAAGGGATGATTTTTCAGCCTACATAAATTTGTGAACATTGTCTAACCTTAACAATTAGCACAAAATGCATCTAATTTCTAAAACATCATAAAATTCAGGGATTGGAAAACCTAAGAATTGGTTCTGAAGAGAAGAAAAAATGGGAAAGAAGCCATAAAGATAAAAAAAAAAGGATGTAAAAATTGTTAATGGCTAATTACAATCAAATACTTTAATTACATACTATAAGAGTACATAGAGTATTTTTTAATTCAATATTAAATTGATATAACAGAATTATAAGATGTAGTTGACAGTAGTTCAAGCAAAATATTGCCATAAAATTGAAAACACTACATTAAAAAGCCATGATATCTGAACATGCTCATTAGTGAAATCTCTCAGTTGAAAAAGAAATACGATTCTCAAGGTTACATTATCTGCTCTAGATCACAAAAACACAATGTGATACAGCAAAGGCAAGGTATAAAATGATCTTAATCCAAAGTTAATAAAAAGTAGAAAACTCTAGACCTATTGCACATATATATATATCAGAATTTTAATAGATATTCTAACAATTAGAATTAGAAATGATTCAACAAACCAGAACAGATTTGATACAAGAAAACAAGTAAAGGCGACATAATACATACATTAATTGTTGTCAATAAAAATACCATCATTTTATTACATTAAAAAATAAATGACTAGTTTCAAGTAACAAAGTTGAATTTAATAGTGTTTGAGAATGATTTTTCCTTTAATAACATATTTTAAATAAAAATTTAAAAGCTTTACTATCAATTCAGGAAAAATGATTTACACTCCACTATTATTAATTAGTAGAAATTGGATATTTTGGCCTGACCAAAGATATGTCAGAAAACAAAATTAGGAGTAATTAGTAGTAAAAGGGGTGAGATAACTATATTATGTAGAGATGATATTATTTTATCTCTAGCAAATCCAAAAGTTATCAACTTAAAATTAACCTGAATTTAGTAATCTAGTGAATAATTTGATTAAAGTCAATATGTGGGTAGGTTACGGTTGGCTCAGTGCCAGAGTTCTAGCCTGCTATGCCAGAGACCCAGGTTCGATTCCCAGTGCCTGCTCATGCAAAAAAAAAAAAAATATATATATATATATATACATATATATTATATTTTATATATATTTATCAATATACCAGCAACTGCCACATAAAGAATTACCTTGAGCCATTCACAGTGGGGAAGCAGATATCACATTGGCAGGATTAGGAGGCTTCTTGCAGGAGATCCCCACTGAAATGAAATTCGACTTGAAAAAAAGGAGTGAGCTAGATGGATCAAGAAAGCAGAGCATTCTCAGAAGTGAGAATGAAAGTGAAATATCTTATGGAATTGAGAAGTTATTGTAACATTGTTCTTCGTTCTCTGACTTTCTCCTGTTTGTTCTTACAAATAAAATATTCTATCAAGTTCTGCAGTCCATTCCAGTTTCAACAGCATAAGACTTAATAGTTATTTACTTAGAATTAATACATGAATGGCATTTTCTAATTAATGGCTCATTACACTATGCACTTCTCCATATATAAATGCAAATAAGATTTTGCATTTTCTTCATTACATCACAGTCTGGATGAATGGATGATAATCAGGGCTATGATTGGAGGGGTATAACTTAGGTATTCTTTGGATGGTTTGAATTTGATTCTGTTACTATCATGGGCAAAAATCCTCCATTTTGTTTACTGTCTGTGAGAAAGTTTGGGGTAGATGGATAAAAGGTAGCTAAAAATTTTTTTTTTCATTTTTCTAAGTCTCACTTTAGGTTTTTTTAATCCAGTGCTTCTCTGAGCAGCACAAACTTTTCCTTTCTCATTAAATCAAATTAAAAAATTTAAAATGATAGTAAACTGTAATGTTTAAAGCAAAATATTTGCATGTGTGCGTATTATTCAATTGAGCGAATTGCAATCCAACTCAATTCCAGGAATTCCAGAAAGGAGACAATACCAGGAAGCTTAAAGGAACCAGGGAAAATGTTATGGAAGGCCTGCAGCAGAGTCACAATCTCTATCACTATTTCAGGTGATTCGAAGCAAATGGCAGATATTTTGAAATCACCCTATTTGAGGGAACAACAAACAAAACAGCATGCATCATGCTAGCACACAGTGCATTGTGAATTACAGAACCATTCCCAAGCATGCATGACTATGCTTTTCAATAAAAAAACGCTACCAATAAACTCAACGGGCAGAGATGAAACCAGTTCTGGACAGACCAGGGATCACTGGGAAAATAAAAAAAAAAAAAAATTGACTTTAGTTCTAATGAAAAGTTACCAAGATTGCAAATTGAAATATATTTGTTTCTGTATTTAAGTCGCTTCTAAATAGCTTAATGTGCATTAATTTGCCTTTTGTAGAGGGAGGGGGAGGGGCATATTTTCACCTGTGACTATTTGAGAAGTTTTGCCTATGTGCCCAGTTAAAACACCAAAGCCACTACAGCTAGTGATCGTACCCTATTATGGCCCTCAGATCACAATGGTCTGTATCTACAGAGGTTCTGAAGAAACAGATTTTAAGAAGCACTTGATTATTCTAGGTGAACTCTCCAGTAATGCTTCATTTGGCTTGTATAATAATTAATAGGAGTAATTTTGAAAAATTGCTTTACAGGGTTTTTTTTTAATCCATTAGGAAGGAAACATCTTAATGAGTTAACCAGGAGAAAGTAGAAATATGGTTAATTGTGTTGTATATAGATAACATTAATTTGAACAGAAAACATTCTTATGATGCTCATGAGGCATCATAAGAATGAGATTTCTGTAAATTCATCTCTCATTTGTGGTGTGATTTAAGGCATCTCAGATTATCTTCTGGTCCACTTATTTCTCTTCTTACTGTAAATTAGCTTATTAGTGCCCTATTCACTCCATATTATTCTTAACCATACCTTCACTTCTTCATGATTTCTGCTTGCTTACGATGTTGACTTTGTGATCTCATACAGTCTTTATTGTACTTCAACCCACTCATCTCAGAACATCTCTCCACCTTTATTCCCTGACACTAATTGCCTCATTATTTTAATATTTGCTAATTTAAAAGACAGAAAGGTGATGATTAGACCGTTCGAGCTTTTCTGTGATATGCCACATGATAGGACTCTAAGCATCTTATGGGTTGTTCACTTTTGGGGCCATATAGGGAGTGCTCCAAAGAGATGAGAGTGTCAGAGGGAAAAAAAAAGCCAATGATTGTTGCATCTTCATTTAGGTCTGTGGCTATTCATTCACTTCTTTTTACAATAATATTTATTAAGTGCCTATTGTATACAATGGTCCAGGCAGTGTTCCAAGGTCAGATTTATATAACAGTGTCACAGCAGACAAAATACTTCTCTAATATTGATTACAACAAAGGAGGGAGAGGCATTAGATAAAAGAAATGGCACATAAATATTCATATTCAATATGCCAGGAGGTAGTAGGGTTTTTGGAAATAAAAAAACATGAAGCAGAATACATGTATGAAAAGTGATAGGGCTGCTACTATTGTTAATGTGCTCAGATGATTTCTCTGATACAGTAACACTTGAAAAGTGGCAGTAAGGATGAGAAGGAGGAAGCTAATAGCTATCTGGGGGAATGGGGTGTGGTATTGTAGGTATCTTGCAATGTAAGCATGTCTGGAAAATTTGAGAAATAGGCAAAGTCAGAATTTCTATAGCTGTGAGTGATAGAAAAGTGATAAGAGATGAGTTCTGAAAGACAGCAGGGTATTTAAAGCCATGGAAAGAAATTTAGCTCTTACTTTTTTTGAGACACAGAAACTCACTTGAACAAATAAGTTGCATAAATTGATTTACGCTTTTAAATAAATGTTATGGTGGCTGGATGTAAAATATTTATAGAGTGGTAAAAATGAGAACAAAGAATTTCTCTTTCAAGTAGCTGCTGATGACATACCATGGTTGATGTATGTCTTCATTCTACAGGAAGTTTTATTGAATCGAGCATACTCAGTGAAACAGCATTCTATATCTAATACTTATAAACAGAAGAGTCTCACGCTTAGAAATTCTTATTCTAAGAGGGTATTAACATTGTCAGGAGACTTTCATATTCATGGAGAGTTCTTATGTAGAGCCTTAGGAAGTTCAAAAATCACCAGTGCTATTTTTCACTTAGTTTCTTTTGCTAATGCATTACAGAGCTTCTGTGTGCACGAACAGTATGACCTTTTCATTTCATACTCATTAAGAAATCAATGCTTTTAGAGCAAATGTTACAAATGAATATTTAATTTAGTTACAATTAAGAATGTGTACCTACAGAACATTTCTTATTAATTAACACAAGCCCAAATAGCTAAAAATAGAAAAGTTTGACCTTCCACTATAACCATTCAATTGGCTTTATCTTATTTTCAAAAGTACAAGAATTTGAGTCACCGTGGACATGTCTCCTTGTGTAAATACATCCCTTCCTGATGAGGTCCCACTTCCCAGGTGCTGTGTGGTAGGTTCAGGTCTTTGCATTTCTCTGCAAACAGTCAAATTCTACACTTTCCAGTCGATTCTAAGGAAAGTTTAATATCCAGAAGCAATTCTGATAAATTGGTGTTACAAAGTGCCTTCCCTTTCTTGCTTGGGCAGAAATTAGTGCCTTTCCTCAAAAATCCCAAATTAGAGGAAAAACTGCTGCTTAATTTAACTTGCCTTTTCTTGCCTTTTTCTCCTTGGGCTTCTCTCCCCATTAAAGCCAACACTGACATCAAACAGTTGTAAATTTCTGTAGAAAGTTTCCAAAACCATTCAACTAAGTTTGGGTGCCTGTGCTCACTAAAGCCAGAGGAATAAAGAACAAGTCATAGCCTGCTCCTAGAAGCTTAAGGAAAATACCTGTGTTCTTCCTGATCCTATTTCCCTACTGAAGAGGTTGTTTTCTGCTTGCTCTACACTTAATAGAATATTAATTAAACACAATACCTAAGCCATCAACACACAACCATAGACCACAATAGTTTTCACAGTTAACTTCAACCCTTTAAGCATAAATACCCAACCCATTTCAGCAACTAGCATTCCTTATAATTATGATACAATTGTGGTCATATTGCTAAATATAAAGTCACAAAGAAATAATAGACAGTTTCACGTACTGTTCTAACATCTCTGGACAATATTTTCTGGGATTTTGAGACTGAGCTTTTGTCTGTTATACATCAGCCACGTACAAGAGAATTAACATGACATAGTTATCCTTATAAATGTTATGCATTAATATTTTGAAAAGGTTGGCAGAGGATTGGTACCTAACTTTATTAGAACCAGAAAAAAATTAATCACTGCAGATTTATGCCATAAGGTTCTTAAGTGGCAACAAGCTATTTTATTAAATGTTAAAGACTTTCCGAAATTATGAAACTCTATACTATTTCTCTGAAGCGTTGAACTAAACCACATACATTGCCAAATGAATTACTTTAAATAAATCAGGTCTCAGTAATTATCATTTCATTTTTTGTCAGTGAACAATAATTTAGGAAATACCATGCTTGATGACACTGTTTAGACCAGACAGTCACAGGTCTCTTCTTACCTTACGAATATTGAGATTTATGATCTTTTCTCTTGATATGAGGAAACGTGCTTCTGTTAGAAATTATTTTCATGAGAATCAGTAATGATTTACATCTTTCATTTATCCAATTACTCAGGACCTACTGCTTTTCAGATATGTGAATGAACTGACTAAAGGGGATTCTTTTGGAATATTGTATGAGCATTCTATGATACATAAGTCTGGTGGGCACTAATGAATTCTTAGGGAGGAATAATGAGTTCAATGAAATTTCAGTCTTGGAAGATTCAACAAGGAACAACGGTTATTCTTGTTTAGTATTTTCCTAGCAAACACTTCTCTAATGTCTCTATATGCCAGGTACTATTTGCCTCGTGTATATGTGTGTGTGTGTGTGTGTGTGTGTGTGTGTGTGTGTGTATGTGGTCACAGATTAATCGCTCAAACACCTTTAACTACCCTTTGATACAACTATGTCACAAACAGAAGCACACAAACTCATGTAATGATGTATCTTCGCTACTAGATTTTACCTTCATGTAGAAGGTCTGATGACTACAAAAATCATAAAAGAAAGAACAGTGATTATATTTCACAATTACTTAACAAATTTTGTATACTGATGTATTTTGGGGTCTAACAGATTTAAGACAGCTGTGTTTCTTGATATTCATGTTTTCAATTTGTTAATGAAAATTCTTCAGGGTTTCATTCTGCATTCTGAATTCTAGGAACCACATATTGGTTTAGTTGAGTTTTGCACAGTAGCAATGACAATCCGTGATTTCTCATTTTAATTGTTATCTAGTGAAGACCTGGAAGGAAACTGAAAGTATACAAAAAAAAAGACTTATTTTTCCTTCGTTCCAAACTAGTGGGTTTTCTATTTTTGTGAAAAATTTGATCCTCTCTTTGAACCACATTTATAATTCTGGGAAGTATTTTTAGTTCATTACAAAGTTTCACCATGCCTTTCTTAAGGGAGCATATTTTTGTCTGTTTATATGTTCATGTAATTATACAAAGACCATATTCATAATCCCTGATATTCCCCAATCTCTGCACTATCAGTGAAACTTTCATATAGTAAAACGAGCTCTCAAAAATGGAGGCTCTGAAATTATATTTATAAGAAGGTTTGAAACCTATTTAGAGACTAATTACATTATAGATGAGATCAATTCATTTATTCCTATCAAAATTTATGAATAATAAATCACATAACTTCCCTGTATCCCTTTATCTGGTTATATGAGGGCGTTGGTAGGGAGAAGGGTTGTGTCTGTTTGGTTAAGCACTTTGTATCCTATTTGGTCCTACAGGATGGTACTTTGAAATAGAATATGTGGTCAGTGCGAAGGTTCTACAAACAGAAGACAATGGAGAGTCTGCGTGTGTTTAAACAACAGCAACAACAGCAATCAACAACAAAACAATATCAACTAGTATTAATTGGTGAATTACTAAGAGCCAGTAACTTGTACTAAGTACTTTAAAAGCCTCAACATCTAGTTCTCACAGTCTTAGGAAAGGAAGGTGTAATTATGATCTCAGCTTCACGAATGGAGTTACTGAGAATAATCTCACTTGATTGACTCAGTAAATGGTAGAAACAAGATCCAAACCAGAATCCACCCTCACACTATAAACATTTATAAACATTTCTTTCACATTTAATTTTCAACTTCTGGGTTGCTGCATTATTTTATATAGCAAGAATGCTTCCATCCAAATTCTTATTGCAATTTTTTTTAAATAAAAAAGTGAACAAAAAGACATGGGAAAACATTGCACAGCAAAAAAATGCTAACAGCCAGCCAGCTGTGGTGTAGAAACCAAATACTAGATAGCATTAAGAGATTTATAAATTCTTACACTCTGTTTATTATAAAACATTTCAAATTTCTAAATGCTAATTTTTCACCCGAAAATAATGGTTAATTTATAGGGTTTTGCATATATGCTATTTGAAATATATTTTTAAATTAAGCTTTTTATAAGTGTGAGAATTCATGTGTGATCTGTCTAATATTGCTATGAACACTTAGAGGCTCTTCTATTATCTCCTCCACTGGTATTAATGGTAACACATTCGGAAGAACATCTGTAACAGATTTTTAGCAATAATCTAGTTAAAACCTCTTTTGGTAACATGAAGAAACAGATCTTGAAAGCAATGTCACTTGCAGCAGATTTTGACTAATGGCAGAGCTTTGAAGATCAAGCTCTGGTCCTGACAACTGTCTAACCTTTCTCTCTAAATGACCTCTTCCCAGTTGGAGCATTGTCTGTATGAACAAGGAAGACATTAATTGGCCTTTATAAGATAATATTAATGATTTAACTAGCAGGTCTTCTGCAGAGGAAAGCAATTATCATTTATGAGATAAAAGGTGCCTTGGGATGGTTGCAAATATCATAGCATCCCTTCCCTGAGTCTCCTTGCTTAAATACTGTTCATCAACTGAGGTTGCAGAAAATTCATCAAAATGTTATTTTCTAAATACATTCCACAAATATACTTGTGCAAACCATTATGCTAGATGCTTAATTAGGCGAAAGGAGGTTTACTATAAGATAGTAATTAAAGGTGGACTTCGGTTTTTCAATCAGGTCAGGGTTTTAGACTTAAATCCACCATTAACTTGTTATATAAACATGAAAATCATAAATAACATCCTTAAATGGACCCGATTTACTAAATCTGTCTATATTATGCTGGAGGTATAATACACGACAGACATTTTTATAAGCATTTTTGCACAATAATCCTAAAATTGTTCAAGTTGGAGTTATTATTACCTCTACTTTGCAGATTAGGAGACTGAGAAAAAGGTAGTTTAAACAACTTGCTCCAAAGCCACACTATCCAAAAATGGAAATTCTTGGATTCCAACTCACGCATGTGTGCATAGAGTAGTTTTTATTTATATAGAGTAGGTTTTTAAGAGCATTTCTTTATACTCTATCCTTATTAGGTTAGGTTGCATAACTCTACCATTTAAGAATTGACTGAGATGCATGCAAAATACTTAATCTAATGCACATCTCATTTTGAGGGTTGGAAAAAGGGTTATCAGCATTTTGTTACATTAAGTTCATCTCACTAAATCTTATGCATCGTAGAAAGCAAAATGATAAACATATAGGGCTAGGTGTATTCTGTACCTTGGTTTTTATAGTTATAGTATCAATAATCTTTATCTTAAAGAGAAAATACGGTTGAAAGACAGGGTCTATGGTCATCATCAGCTTCTTTATTTCTTTGCTGTTTGTTCTGTCCCTATTTTTCTGTTCATTAACATCTCAAGGCATGGGCTAAATCAGGGCGCTTTTGTGGAATTCAATTATTCAATTGGCAGCACATATAGAAGACACAGACTTAAACAAAGTAGAGGGTGGATATGAAACATATTGTTTAAAATCAATCTGAGGAGTTTAAAGCTTCCAATTAGTTATGCTACCTTTCCTCTGTGGCTATATATAGTAGCAACCTTATTTGCCTCCATTCCACTTTATTATACCCAGTCACCTTTGATTATAACCTTTGATTAAAGATATCATATTATTTTGACGGTTTCATGATGAGAAATTCAGATTCAGAAGGTGTAAAAATCACCAAACCCATCTAAGCATTTTAGAAGCTCAGAAAACATTTATCTCCCTGTCTGTTTTTTAGACTTTCATCTTTTCAGTGGTAGTTCTTTATGCATATTAGACACAATTGCTGCAGAATATTCATTTCCCTTTTTTTTTTTACAATGCATTAAAAATGTTCCACGGTTCTTGAACTATGGACTAGAAATATATATCTTCATTTTGCTGACAGTTTCAGCCTGCAGTATTCCAAATGGATGATGACACTGTTTTAGAGTTTCAGTGTTCAGTTTTTCGCTTATTGAAGATCAATCTGTTTGGGATGGGAGGAAAACTGAGGTAAACCTATGTTTTTTACTTTATTTCCCACTTTAAATTTTTGTCAAAGATGGCTCATCTTATCACCAGCAAAGCTACTCTCAGCAATATAAATACATTTGCAAATAAATAAATGGATAAAAGTTTTATAATGTTCTCAACAGGCATTCCCTGTTGGTTTCCATTGAAAAATAAAACTAATTAGCTGAATTTAGATTTCCAATTAATGCTAGAATAGAGCTATACAGGAAGCCACAAAACATAAAAGAGAACATGATGCTTATATAAAAGTTTTCATTTCTTTTTATATTGGTGGAGTAAGCTGCTGTAATATGTTTCTCAAAATCCTCTTATAAATAAAATCAAACAAAACAACAACTGCATTCTAAATGCTTCTTTAGGGCACAGGGGGTGGAAAATGGGGCCAAGGGTGGAGGAAAGAGGCCTTAAGGATCCATTTCTCCCATATTCTCCCATAAAATTCTGACTTTTGTAGTATATTAAAAAAGTTCACTAGCCAAGAAAAAAATGAATGCCATTTTTTTTCTGAATGCAAGCATCTGACAACCCCTAATGCGATCCTCTTTCCTGAAAGCCAGAATACAAACTTAATCTTACAATGAGGATATAAAAGGAATATTCCATTTCCTATCTGAATTTCAATCTTAGAACTGCTGTGCTTAGACATGTCAGTTGAAACATGACAGATAAGACACCACTTTCTCTTTACCAAGTAGTTTCATCGACAAGGATTTTAGGCCTGACCTTCATCTTCACAAGTGTAAGAGCGAGACTATGGTCTTTCTGCTAAGCAGTGGGGAAGACCAAGCTCATAGACGCCTCTTACGGGGAAGAGAAATTCAAGAGCATTAATTGTGCTTAAACTGGATATTAAGAAGAATTGACCAGAAGAACTACTAAAACTCATTCCTCAGTCAAAGAAGTGGTACAAAGCTATCAGATATGCGCAGAAGAATACTAATAGCCCAATTTCCACCTGACTCTTTCAAATGAAACTTAGAGCTTTTCCTTCACTGAATACTGTTTAGTTAGGAAACCAAGGGAAGGTGGATGTTATTATCCAATATTTCCAAAAGGACAGAATTCCAGGTCTGTCCTGGAAAAAATGAAATGAGAAGAAAAAAAAATGAGAAGAGGAAATAAATTTTCTCTCCAATAGTTGTCATTTTTATTTAAAGTATTCACTCCACAGTCTGATGAGCTACAGACCAGTAATTCCCAGAGCAATGTTTATCAAAGTATATTCCATGGGACATTAGGTTTATGAGGGGCAACACAAGAAAAGGATTCCACAATTATCAAACCATGTTGTTTTCCCTGAAGTGCCTATATTCATTCACTTGTGCCTTAATCCATGCAGAAGGTCTTTTTATTTATATTCTCTTTCTGGCAAACGATTTCTGACCCTTCTCATCTTAGTAAAATTCATTCTTCCATTCATTTATCATTTTCTTTATTCTTTCACTAGTGTTTACTGTGTGTCTACTGTGGGTTGGGCATAGTAAAACTTGCTAAGGACATGGTGCTAAATTAGACATTGTCCCTATGCTCACTGAACATTCAGTGGAAACATACATGAATCTCTCCATGAATCACATATTATTCTTAGCATAGGCTTTTACATATTCTATCACCATATTTTTCATTTCAGTAGAGTGAAATTTTAATGCTTTCATAGATGTTCTCTAGAAAGGAAAGGATGGTTGGGACACTGAGCAGAAGCTTTGACAGGATAGAGGAATTCACTAATAATAGAGAATACCAAAGGAACAAGATTGGATTGCTTAAAAATGACCAAGAAAGCCATAAATTCCTTGTAAGGATGTCAAAGTAAAAACAAAGAAAAGCCAAATTAGTGATACTAGAAATGAAGAAGGAGACATCCCTATATATTTGGAAGGAATATAAGAAAATATTACAAGCACATTTATAACAATAAATGGGAATTTTGCAAATAAATGAAAATTCAGATGACAGAAGTAGGCTTTGGAAAAAAGGGAAAATTCTGAATATGTCTTATATCTGTTAATGAAATTAACTAATAAAAATTCCTTTGCAACAAAGAAAACCCTAGGTTCATATGATTTACTTGACAAATCCCAGCAAATAACTTTAAGGAAGAAATGATACCAAGTCTGCAAATTTATTTTAGAAAATAAAGAAAAAAGAAAACTTCTCAATTCCTTTTATGTTCATGATAATCCTGATATGAAAACCAGAAAAGAATGATACAAGAAAAGAAAAATATAGACCAATGTCTTTCATAAACATAGATACAAAATGCCTTTCCAAAATATTGGCGATGAGCTCAACAGTCTATAAAAAGTATGTTGCCGGATAGGCAACGGTGGCTCAGTTCTCACAGAGTTTTCGCCTGCCATGCTGGAGACCTGGGATCGATTTTTGGTGCCTGCCCATGCAAAAAAAAAAATGTTCCTACATGGCAAATGGCGTTTATTCCAAGAATTCAAAGTTGTTATAACATTTGAAAATCAATCATATTATTTATCAATAGCATAATGAAGGATCATCTCAGCAGATGCACAGAAACATTTGGAACAATTTAACATACTTCATTATAAAAGAAAGACTCTCAGCTTATTAGGAACAGAAGGGATGTTCTTCAGTATAATAAAGGATATTATAAATAATATACAGTTAAGATAATATTCAAATGTGAAATGTGGTAGTTAGATTCAGTTTGCAACTTGGCCAGGTGAAGGCACCTAGTTCTGTTGCTGTGGACATGAGCCAATGGTACATGAACCTCATCTGTTGTTGATTACATCTGCAGTAGGCTCAGAGGCATGCCTGCTGCAATGAAAGATGTTTGACGTAATTGGCTGGTGTTTAAATGAGAGAGCGCAACATAGCACAGCCAAGCACATCAGCATACCTCATCTCAGCACTCACAGCTCAGACAAGGCCTTTGGAGATGCAGAAAGGAATCACCCTGGGGACAGTTGTTGGAACCCAAAGGCCTGGAGAGAAGGCCAGCAGAGACCATCCTGTGCATTCCACTAAAGAAAACCTCAGTGGAAAGTTAGCTGCCTTTCCTCTGAAGAACTAACAAAATAAATCCCCTTTTATTAAAAGCCAATCTGTCTCTGGTGTGTTGCATTCTGGCAGCTAGCAAACTAGAACATGAAATATTGAATGTGTTCTCACTAAAATTGAAAACATGTCAAAGATGTTCGCTTCTACTACTTCTATGCATGTTGTACTCACGGTCATAAACAGTTGATAAGATAAGAAAATAAAATAAAAGGCATAAAATTATAAAGGAAGGAATAGAACTCTATTTTTTCATAGATAACATTGCTTAGTATACAGAAAAACTTGTGAATCCATAAAATAGATACCAAGGATACTAAGTGAATGCAATATACAAGAGCATATGTTAAAAGCAACATTTCTTATGAACGTCAAAGAAGAATTGGAAAATAAAATTATAACAAAGTCCTATATATTTGCATCAAAACACAAAAAAAGGAACAAAATAAGATAACTTGGGCTCCTGTGGGAAATGACATATTCTAGAACTGGGGCAGGAAATATGCAAGTTTGCAGCGCTATAAAGTAAGGAAGTTTTCCCCTTAAAAACCCTCAATGATGTGACTATATGAAAGGGATATAGGAGCCAACTGAAAGAGCTACCAATGGCCAAAGCTGGAACAACAACATCAATTAAGTAGTGAATATAAAATAAATATCCATGAGCCAACACTGATATAAATACGTGATTTACTAAACAACTGGAGAGAATGGGCAAAACTCTCATGAATAAGTCCAAATAATTTATATTGCTACTTCAGCCTCAAGTTGGACTATAACTCCCCACTCCTTAAATGTAGTCTATGGATTATAACATCCTTCCAAAGCATATATAGTATGAATTGGGGCAGGGAATAACTTTCCAGTTGAGAAACCTGATGAAGACTTCCTCAGCCTGGATCAAGGTCAAAATCAACATTAATAAGTCATGATGATAATATGTATCCTTGGTATGATGTGATGAGAATGATACTTTTCCCCTGTGGTCTTCTCAAAAAGCCATAACCGCAGCCTAATCCAGAGAAAAACAACAGACAAATCCCAATCTAGAGACATTTAATAAAATACCTGGTCAGTATGACTCAACACTGTCAGGGCCGTCAAAACTTTCTGTGAAACTATCACTACCAAGAGGAGTCTAAGAAGAAATGACAACTAAATGTGACATTGTATCCAGAATGGGATCCTGGAACAGAAAACACATTAGGTAAAATCTAAGGAATCCTGAAAAATGTATGGACTTTAATCAATAATGATATTGGTTTATTAACTGTGAGAAATGAACCATACGATTCTAAGACAATAATAAGGGATATTGGGTGTGGGCACATGGGATCTTTCTGCATTATCTTCACACTTTTTTTGTAAATGCAAAATTATTCTAAAATATAAAGCTTATTAAAAATTAGGGATACATTTAAGGAAAAATGCACTAGAAATCTACACTACAACTGTAAAACCAATGCAGAAAGAAATTAAAGAAGATCTAAATAAATGGAGAGGTATGTTATGATCATGAATTAGAAGATATGAATAAGATGTTATTTTATCCCAGATTAATACATAGTATAAACATAATTCCAATCTATATTCTGTGAAAACATTATTACAGAAATTGACAAGTAAATTTGGAAATACAAAAAATTAAAAATACTAGAATAGCCATAACAAATTTGAAAACGATTAAATTTGAAGAACTTGCACTACCTTTTTTTTCAAAACTTACTCCAATCCTATTGTAACATATATACTGTACTATGATAGTATTGGCTTAAATTTAGAGATCTAGAGTACAGGAACAGATCCACATATTTTATGATCAACTGATTTTTGACAAAAGTCACTAACATGATTTAATGGGAATAGACAGTCTTTTGAACAAATGATATAGAAAATTGGATATCTATTTAAAAATATACCTTGACCATACCTTACACCAAACACAAAAATTAATTTGAGATGGGTCAGATCTAAATGCAAAATATAAAACCAATAATCTTTGAGAAGAAGAAAATATATTTCTGATAGTGAGCTGGACAAGAGATATTTGACAGATAATAAGCTCCTGAAAGTGACATTTATTCTGAATATATAAAGAACTTCTGCAATAAAATGATAAAGAAGACAGCAACTGAATAAAGAAAAGGCAATAGACTTAAGCAGGCACTTCACAAATGAAGAAATACTAATGATTCATAAGCAAATTAAGCAAATGAAAAGATGCTCAACATCACTAGTCACCAAAGAAATGCAAATTAAAATCACAATAGGATCCTCCTTTCCACCAACTGAAATGGCTAAAATTTAAAGTCCCGAGGACAACCAGGTGTTGATGTATAAGGAGTAATTGGAATTCTAATACATTACTGGTAATTAAAAAATGTTAGAACAGCTTCTAAAATCATTTTGATCTTTTCCATATTGTTAAACATACATCTACCCTATGATCTAGCAATTTCATATGTAGGTATTTATACAAGAAAAATGAGAAAATGATGTCCAAGAAAAGATGTATACAAGATGTTTATAGCATCTTTATTCATAATAGCTCTAAATTGGAAACAACTCAAAATTTTATCAAAGAACAGCTAAACACCTTGAGTTAAATTCATACAACATAGCTATACTAACAATAAAAATAAATATAACACTATGACATGTGACAATATGAATGAATGCCAAAATAACTATGCTGAGTGAAGGAAAACATATGCAAAGAGAATATGTCTTATGATCACAGTTATATGAAGTTCAATAACAGCCAAAGCCAATCTGTGGTGGAGGAAGTCAGAACAGTGAAGACTGTTGGAAAGGGTAGGAAAATATGTTTTATGTCTTTATAAGAATGAGGGCCATATTTATTTGTTAAAGCTCATCAAACTGCACTCACCATACCTGTATTTCATCATAAGATATTATTCATATGGTGGGAATTCCTATGGCAATGAAATATTTAGGTAAAAAATAAAAACATCAGGAAACTCAATCCAATCTATCACCAAATTCTGCCCATTTTATCTTCAAGATCTATATACTTCCACCCACTTCTGTTATAATTCTACCAATACATAATCAGATTTCTTCATTCACCTCCTGATTCAACCCTCTAATTCAATTCTTGTTCTGCTACATTTACTTTATTTCCTCTAAGCAGCCAGAGAAATAGTTCTAAAAAAGTAACTCCTCTTCTGTCACAGGTTACAGAAAACCCCCCTGTTGCTTGTTATTACACTTAGAAGAAGAATCAACTTCCGTAGTGTAGTATGCCAGGACTTAAAGGCTCTGTCCCTGCCCAACCACTTGAAGTTATGTCCAACATCCTGTGCCTTGCTTATTCTGCTCCAGCCTTCTTTCTATTCATTGGTATATCAAACACTTTATCATCTTAGGACTTTTCCACCTGCTGCTCCCTCTTCCTGGAATCTTCTCCATATTTCTACATGGCTTGCTTACTCACATCCCTTAGGAATATTCAAATATTATCTCTAAAAGTCCATCCCAACCCAAATGGTATGTCTTTGATTTTACATAGGGCAATTTTCATGCCCCCTGGCATTTTTCATATATTTATTATTTACTCCATTTTCTTCCAATTGTTTTTATTGGAAGAAAATGGAGTAAATAATAAATCTTAACATCTTAAGTACAGGGATGTGTCTCTCTTCTTCGCAGTTCTATGTCCTGTGTCTAGGAGAATGCCTAGCACCTAGTATGTGCTCAATAAATACATGTTAAATAAAAGCATGAACGAGTGGATTTTCTATTTATAGTTTTCTACATTTATTTGAAAATATTATTGTCACTACATAAATGTTGTTTTCCCTCTAATTTCAGGACAGGAGCTCACCAATCTCCCAGAGGAAAGGCTTATTATTTGTGAATTTGACTCAAGACTATTCTCAAAGAATGGATTGGCCACTTGAAGACTGTGTATATACACATACTTAATCTGATAACATTAATAAGAGCCAAAACAATATGATTAAAAACACATTCAGGGCGGTTCAACGGTGGCTCAGTGGCAGAATTCTTGCCTGACATGCCTGAGACCTGGGTTTGATTCCCAGAGCCTGCCCATGCCAAAAAAAAAAAAAAAAAAAAAAGCAAAACAAAACACATTCACTAGGAAAAAAAAAAGTAGTCATCCAAACTATGCAAGAATGGCAGACAATGGAGAACATTTAACTTATCCTCATTCTGCAATATTCTTAACTGGATTTAATTCCTTTCCTTTGAGTCAAATGTAACTGCTATTTCCTTGTTTGGTAAATCAATAGAACTTTTCTGCCTACAGAATGACCAGTTTAGACCTTTCAACAACCTGAAATAAACTAAGAACTTCCTTGAAAGAAAAAGAGTGGGAATTTGATGGAGGTGATAACAACTTTTGTATATTGCATTTCTGTAGGATTAATGATTAGCTATTTGTCCCAGGGCCATGGACGCCTCCTGAATGATCATTAATCTCCGAGAACATACTAGCATTGATAGTTATCCTCAATTTAAAACTGAGGGAGAAAACAGAGGACAAAGCAACTGATCACTGTTCTTTCAAATTCAAGTAACAGATTATGTTCTGATAAATTATTCTAGTTGCATAGAATCCCATAATAAATGACAGAAGAAAGTAAAAACATGTGTCTCTACACAGACCTAAGCCAAACGATTGAGAAGTGCTGGTGTGTGTAAACTTCTAAGCAATAATATGATGTATCTGCTGGTATTTTTAAATTATATATAGTTCATTAGATAAACATTGATTTAGATACAAATAAATGGATTTTCCCCCTCTACTTAATTTCAGGCATTAATAAAGTCATATTCCTAATGGAAAATATGTTTCACTGGTGAGTATGAGTAGAATTGTGGGGTGGGGTAAAATAAGGTTTTAAATCTTGCCATTTAGAGAGTTTTTTCTTTTCTTTTATTTACTTCAGAAGTAACAATTTTATATAAAATTTATATAAAACTGCCTGTTTATTTCTTAAGCAATTCCAATAGATCTCTTTAAAGAATTTCTGTTACTTTATTCCATCCAGATGTATGAGAATATACATTGAACAGGCAGACAGACACAAAGAGAAAGTTACCCAGAAACAGAAACACTTTTGAGAGGGACAAGTAAAGGGTTGAATATTTTATCTCATTCCATTTCTGCCTTTTTGCAGAAAGATTTTAACTATAATTTCTTTAATTTTAACTAATGGCAGTATTTTCATTTTAAGTCATTTTGAGGCCAGATTATATTACAGAAACAAATCCTTTTTTCATGGACTTATCCCTAAAATCTTTTCAATTTCAACACAATCTAAAAGTTCCCTTTTTAAAGAATTTCTATAATCAGTAACCAGTTAGGAACATTTGACCAATACAAATGCAGGAAAATACCAAATAACAAATTTAAATAAACACTAACACTTATTATATTTAAATAACTCACCAATTAGTAACTAGATCAAACACACCAATTGACAGTTTGGCATTAAATGCTTAACACACTGACTAACAATTAAAGAAGCATAAAACTCTTATTATATCTAGATAACACAGCAGTTAACAATTAAAGAGGCCTACTTAATTTCATTAAATACCAACTAATTATTGGATTGCTCATTTTTTAGGAGTATACTCAACAGATAAGGGCCTCAAACTCTTTTCAGCATGGTACCCAGAAAACACAAAGATGTAGAGCTTAGATCAAGGAAGATCGCTCTGGAAGTGTGACCCCAGCCTAGGACAAGGGGACTCGAACTACCATATTTACTCCCTGATCTACATCAGAGATTAAGCCAAACTCTGTGCCACAGTTTTTCCTAGAGAATAATAGAAGCAAATCATTGAAAGAGTTTTTTGCTCTTTTACCAATAGGCAGGGCTGATTAATAACAAAATTTAGAAAAATAGATGCCAACAATATAATTATTTGATCATTTAAAATTATTTAATAAAATTCTTAATCTTTCACTTAAAAAACCTTTCTTTGCTCTCTCATTTTTTTAAATTTTAAATTAATTTTTCAAAGTTTCAATGAATATTTGAAAAGATGCTTGATATGATTAATATAATCATGGATATTCAAACAAAGCAATAAATGGAATACTATTTTAAGCCCATCAGTTTGAGCAAAACTAAAGACGGAGACAGTAATTGGTGAAGATGTACATTTGCAAAAAACATTTAGGAAAATAAATTGGCAGTATATTGTGATGTTGAGGTGCACACCTGATAATTTAAAAGTTCCACTCAGAGATGTATGTGTCCAAGAAAAACCATTGTTCATGGGCACAGAAAGATATCTACTTTACACATAATTACAATATCTAAATAGAAAAGGAAAATTAAACAGAAATTGGATGTAGTCATTTGTAATCTTCATTGAAAGTCATTTTTACTTCTTACTCTTGCCTCATTTCCCTGTAGAACTGTCGCAAGAGTAAGAAGTAAAGTAGAGTAGACTTCTCTATACAACTGACTTTAGACTTTCTCATATGATCTTTTTTTGATCAATGGGATGTGAGCAGATATGACATATGTTTGTTAAAATCTGTTTGTTTCAACCATCTGGGGCAGATTCTGTTCTTGGCTGATATATCCAGGCTTGTTCACATCCAATGCTCCTGAAATGCCATGAGAAGTTCACTTACAATAATTGTACGATTCACGTTTAACTAAAATATGAATAAACTTTCCTGAACTATACCAGGCATCCTATCATGTCAGGTTTCTGATAAACAGCAGGCAGCGAAGACAAAGGCGAGGAAGCAAATGATTTATTACCTTGCAGTGTTTAGTGGTTAGTGTTTAGTCCTAGGGTGCTCGGATGAATCATATGAACCTCTTATTTATTTTTCCTTGCAAAGTGGCCTTGCTTGCTATTTTCCATTTATATCCACTTTTTGATCATTTCGAGTCAGATGAAATCAGTCAGTGAGTAGAAAAACACACACACATCTGTTTACAATGCTCCCCAAACAGCTGCCATTATTCACACAGCCCCCAAAGTGGAAACATTCCGTCCTGTTACCCAGATGGGCATGTAGGGGAGACCCCTGAAAAGACAGAGGTTTAACCCATTATAGTTAAAGGAAAAGTGGTAGGAATCAAAAGAAGCCTTGAGTCATCTCTGAAGTGAGACAATAAATGTGTTCCTTCATCTTTGCTGTAATGAAAATCGACAAAACTTCAAGGCTAATTATATCGTTACCAAACACCATTCCAGGCCGAAGCTTCTTCAGCTAAGCAATTCAGGAAATTAGCAAAGTTGACAGAAACAAAAATTCTGTAATGACCGAATTTCTTATTTTTCAATTCTTTGCATCACTTCAGCAAAAGTTTTCACCAGTGAAAGACTTGAAAATTTAAGTAGACATTTTGGAAAATGTTAATAATAGGGAAAACTGTGTGTGTGAAGGTGAAGTATATAGGAACCCTGCAATTTCAGCATGACTTTTCTTTAAACTTATAGCTGCTCTAATAATAATAATAATAATTAACTGTCCGTTTCTAAAAGATAAACAGAAGGCAGGGAGATGTTTATTGGTTAAAAGAGACTAATGAAACATTAAAACCAGGAGCAATATATGAGCTTAGTTTGGATGCTGAATTGAAAAAAAATAAATAAATAAAACAAAAACAGAAACTCCGCAGAAGTTTTTGAGGCTGTTATTAGGAAAATTTAAATATGGGCTATAAATTAGATGATATTCTTGAGTTATACAAAATGTTTTGGATATAATGATGATATTTTTGTTAAATAGGAGAGCGTACTTTATTATTAGGAAATGTGTGCTGAAGCATTTAAGGGTCAAGAATCATCATGTACTTGACTTATTTTCAAATGTTTCAGAAAAAAATAAACAGATAAAACAAATGTGAAAACATTAAAAACTGGTGCATCTAGGTGAAGAGTAGACACAAAAATTATCTGTCATACTATTTTTTTTTAACTTTTCTATGGGTTTGAAATTTTTCAAAGTAAAAGTTGGAGAAGTAAAATGAAACAACAAGAAATGGTCAGAAGAATATTGCTAATCATAATTCTACAGGCATGAGATAAGCAGGCAAATAAGTTACTCAAGCATATTTGAATATCAAAGTTTTAGGAATATGCTTGATTTTATATTTTTAGGAATTCTTAATTTCTGCACATATTATATATTTTTAATTTTTCCTTATACTATATCCATTTTACTTGTTCCATTTCATCATATGATTTTTTTGTTATATAAATAAATTATTATATGCAACAAAAGAGTAGAAGGAAATGAAAACTAAATTCTGTGGTTACAAATATTTAGACGTGCCATATAGTTATTACCTTGTGTACTTTAGTAAATTTTACTGGCTTTTACAGGTGTCATCTAATAGCTTATACCTTTCCCTGGTAGCCTGGAAGACCATGACCTACATATAGAGAGAAATGTACAAATTGGGAAATTTAATATTTGGATTTGAAAATGGCAGATTTTTAAGGACTTACACGTTCTGCCTTGATGTATGATTGTTTCTTATTTTCTAGCTCAATTCTTCAGAGATTATTTGCGAATCTTTCACTTTTGGCTCTTGTCCTTGCTTCCTTAGCATTCATTTTTCCCTATATTTGGAGCTGCCCTTCACTAACAGTCACAATGGCAAATACATTTTTAATGGCATAAGATTTTTAATGCTGGATTTGTGGTTCAGCACCACTACCATCTGTGTAATCTCATATATAAACCTCTCTTAAGTGGATGTACTAATATACATTACATGCACTTTATTCTCTAATCAAAGTAGAATCAGTTTCCATTAAAAATTTTTTAATCACAAGTATGCAGATCAGTCTGAGACTATGAAGTAGGAACAAGGATCTCATCATAATCAAAAGTTACAAAATAATTTCCCATACTTTTTTTTATTAATCTTTGTGCTGGTCTGAAACTATTACGTACCCTAGAAAATCCATGTTTTAATCTTGATACAATCTGGTGAAAACAAACCTATTGTTTAGGGTGGAGATCTTTTAGTTAAATTATGTCTTCATGGAAATATGACATGACCAATTGTGGGTGTGGCTTTTTGATGAGATGGAGATGTGATTCCATCTCTTCAAGGTGGGTCTTGATTAGTTTACTAGAGTCCTTTTAAAAGGGAAGCATTTTGGAGAAACTTTAAATCCAGATGCTTGGAGAACAGCTGCTAGAGAGCCAACGTGAGATCCAGATGTTTGGAGATGCAGAAATAAAATGCCCCCGGGAAAGCCATTTGAAATCAGAAGCCAAAGACTCTAGAAGATGCCAGCCATGTGCCTTCCCAGCTGACAGAGGTGTTCTAGATTCATCAACCTTCCTTGATGGGTATGTTTTCCTCAATGTCTCAGTTTGGACATTTTTATGGCTTTAGAACTGTAAACTTACAATGAATAAATTTACCTTATAAAAGTCAACCCATTTCTGGTATATTATATTCTGGCTACATTAGTAAATGAAGATATCATGAATCATTAAATCTGTATTTCAAAGGAGAAAGCCAACATAGATTTTGAATAACTTTAAGGACCTCTGAAAATGCCACCAAAAGAAAACTGGTAATTTAAGAAAGGACATTAGCAATATTTAGACATGGCAATAGTAAATAAAGCAAATGTCACTATCTTTGCCAGTTCATCTTAAAAATTATTTGGTAGAAAATTTGTTCTCTCTTAATCAGCCTAAATTTTTTATTAGCACAGCATAACCCAAGACAGTTTTAATCATATAAAGAAAAAAAAAGATGAAGAAATGAAATTCACCTGGACAAATAAATGTCTGGATTCAGTGCCCCTATGAGGATCCCCATGTCGGTGATTGTATCCATTTCTCCATTCATTGATGCATATAACATATTCATGAGGTCCATTAAATGTCAGTAATAAAAATGTGAGGATTATGTGAAAGTGTGAAAGAAAGCCCTTGGAGCGGAAGTACTTGATTCTCTATGTTAACATTTTATAGAATAGTAAGTGTATTATATCTCCAAAAAATATTTTAAAAAACCACTTGTGCCTTGTATTTTAAAATGTTTTTGTATGAGTTCATACATGAGACACTTAAAGAACAAAGGTATTTTATCAAGCATTTTACTTATGATTATTTCTATGAAGAAGGAATAAAAAAACTGTATTACAATAAAATTCTATAGCATTAATTATGGCGCAAGACTCAAATTTATATAGATCAATAAAATGGATTGTGACAAATTATAAGGACACAACATAACCTAAAAAGGAAATATAAGTAAAAAATCATTTCGTTTTTCAGAGCTGATGTTTCTAGTAGTGCCACTGAAAATCCAACAGTGCTTAGATTTAAAAGAAACAGTTTCCATGTTCATAAACACTCTCATCAGACAGATAAGGAAATAGATTTGTTATTGAAATACTGATTTGAAAATAGACAATAAAAAAATCTATTCTAAATGAAATATAAAAATTATTTATAACTTCAAATCAGAAATTAATTAAAACAACTTCAAATTATTATTTTTAAATGACTAAATTAAAAAAAAAACTTTATACTAGTCTGACTCCGGGTGTGACATGAGCAAATTACAAATTTCCTTATTAAGAGATAAAATGATTTTCCAAATTAAATCATCACATCATCTACAAAGTACATTATATTAGCTTATATTACAAAATAAATTCATATTTTTCAATTACATTTCTTGATTAGTCAAGCATAGAATCTACACATTTATTTCAAATGAGTTTCCAGAAAACCGGACATTATATTTCCATCGTAGAAGAAACAATACTCCTTTTTATAGGGCAGTTTATTCTCTAAAGAATGTTATGAAATTGTCTGTTAATTATTGAGCTGGAACAATTCAGAGAAACAAGTTCATATTCCCTGCTACATTGTATGCATGCTTGTTATTTTTAACTTAAACAGATGCAAGTTTTTTAGGTGCTTTGTTGATTATAATAGAATCACAATAATTGCATAAACCAATCAATACCCGGTCCGATGAATAACCATAAAAAGTATGCACCAGCTAATTCATGAAAAAAATACATACATTTCTCGTCAGGTACAACGTTAGAACAAGCACCCGTGGTTCTCCCATGTCTTGGATCATGCTATTTTTTTTTAATGGCTTCTGCTTCTATTCCATGCATGGTTTTACTCAAGTGTCAATTTCTATATTCATTCACTCTGAATTAACCCAACTTCCTGCAGTAGATTTGCTCTTTCTTTCCACATTCCTCTTATAATATCTGTAGCATCCATCACGTCATATCACTCTATTTTTTATAAAAATCCAAAACTCATGGATTGGAACAACTTAAGGATAAGACCCTGCTGAATTCATCTTTGTAGCCAAGATTCCTAATATAATGATTGAAAATTGATATGCCCAATAAATACTGATTAAGGGATTCTTTTAGTCAGGGCTTATGGAGTATCAAAATAAAATCCAGGTTTATGTATTTAGTTGTCATAACTATTGTCTTCCATGTAACAACCCTTCCCCACATTTCTTCTAATTATATATACACATATATAAATTCAAGTTCTATTATTCATCCTCAAAGAACAGCAAACATAAATTAAAGAGGCCATGTTGGGTGATATCATCAACATGTCAATCTAAGGTATCTGCTGGGAAAGTCTTACCTCATAATCAACTAATAAAAGGACAAATTGCACTTTCTTAGATGTTCGGAGGCAGATAGAAACTGGAGAAGGACTCTACACATGCTGAATTGAAGAAAAAGAAGAATGTACGAAAGCAGGTAGGAATTTTCCATTCCAGACCCAGCAGTGCATTCCCAGCAGGAATTTTCCATTTCCACCTGATACAGTCCCTTGTAGCTTGGATGTCTCTTGGAGGTGGCATAGCCAGGGTCCCTCTCATCACAGACAGAGAATATAGAACCACTCACACAGAAAGTGAGAACCCCGCTCATATTCAAGTCCACAGAGACTCAGGGCAGAACACAACCTGCCAGGTCATGCTTACAAATGGGTCCCTGGGGGGAGAACTGGGTCAGAAATTTTGGCAAGAGATGTGTTTAAAAAATGCAGTTCTTTTGGCTGAACCAGGTAAACACAAAATGGGCTTTTCTGTAGCGACTTATCTTTTTTGAATTGACCTCTTCTGGCTCCAGTGTGGGGAATACCCTAATAGGGAAGAAATCAAGGACAGAAAATTCCCACAGGAAAAAAAAAGTGCATGTGTATGGGAGAGAGCAGGGGTTTAATTAAGCTGTAGTGCTATAAGACAACAAAGTCCCAGAACAGAAAATTTAAGAGAGAGGGGCACGGAGTGAGGGGAAGAATTTAAACAAATCATAGGAGCTGTAAAGAAATTTCTGCACAAAACCAAATAGAACAGATTGAGACTCCCAGGGACCAAAAAAGGAAAGGAAGTTTTCTCCTGGAGGTGAAACAATTGCACAAAGAGTGTGATTTTAAAAATCATATCACACTCCAGGGTAAGAATCAGATGAAGAAGAGCTGAGAAAATCTGAGCAGTAAGCATAAGCCTCTCTAAAGGACTAGAATAAATTGGACCAAGAATCAAAAAAGAATCTTAACAGAAAGCCAATTAAAAATAAAGCCTTAGAAAAGGGTGAGAAATTGACCTTCAGAGCCAACTAATCAAGATAATCAGATCCCCAAACATCAGCAAAAAATTGCAAGCCATACTAAGAAAGAGAAGTTATGGCTTAGTCAAAGAAACAAATTAAAACTTCAGAGGAGACGCAGACTTTGGAACAACTCATCAAAGAAGTCACAACAAATCTTCTTAATCAATTTAAGGAGATGAAGGAAGATATGCATAAAGAACTAAAAGATATTAAGGACACAATATATGAGCACAATAAAGAATTTGAAAATATAAAAAGAAACATATTAGAAATTAGGAGAATGAAAGACACAAAAATAGAGGTTAAAAATACCCTAGTGGAATACGATAGGCGATTAAGACAAGCAGAAGAATCAACAAACTAGAAGACAGGACAATTTAAATCACACAGTCAGCAAAAGAGAAAAGAACAGAAAAAAATGAGCAGGGTGCAGGGATTTTAGTGACAACATGAAGCACAAAAACATACCCCTAACGTGTGTCCCAAAAGAAGAAGAGATAAGAAAAAAGGCAAAAAGAATATTTGAGGAAATAATAACCAAACATTTCCCAACTCTTGTATAAGATATTAAAATAAATGTCCAAAAAGTGCAACATTCTCTGAATAGAATAAATCATAACAAACATACTCAGAGACACATACTAATCAGAAAGTCAAATGTCAAAAATTAGGAGAGAATCCAGAAAGCAGCAAGAGAAAAGAAAGTTGTCACATGCAAGTGATCCTCAGTAAAACTAAGTTCCACTTTTTCATCATAAACCAGAGGCAAGAAGGCAGTGGTAGGATATGTGTTAGGCACTGAAAGAGAAAAACTGCCTACTCCAAATTCTGTATTATGTAAAAGTGTCTTGATAAATGAAGAAGAGTTTAAAATATTCACACAGAAATAGAATATTCAACAACAAAAGAACTGCCCTATAAGATTTACGAAAGGGAGCTCTGCAAGTTGAAAGGAAAAGGCAAGAGAGAGTGTCTTAGACTAATGTGAAGAAATGATTTTCAATAAGGGTAAATAAAAAAGTAAATGCAAAGTCCAGTAGCATTATATCCTCAATATACAGCTCAACTCTTTAATTCTTGTGAGTCAGAATACCATTAAACAAGAGAAAGGCTTATTTCCTGATATGGTAAAGTATTAAAGTGGGTAAAAACAACGCAAAATGAGGAAACAGAGGGATATGGGAGCAGAGAACATGTTTGATATTGAATTTAAGTTGATATCTTTTCAAATTAGTAGATTATAAATGTAGGTTGTGTAATAAAAACTCCATGATAATCTTAAAGAAAGTATTTTAAAAATATAAAGAAATACAAATGATACAGGGGCCAGTGACGTACATCACAAAGATCAACTGTACAGAAAAAAAGCTTGCAATAAAGGAAAAGGGAGACAAAAAAATATATGGCAAATAAAAACCAAAGGACAAAATGTCTGAAGTAAGTTCTGCCTTTACAGTAACAATATTGAATGTTAATTAATTAAATGCCTCAATCAAAAGGCACAGATTGTCAGCATGACTAAAACTATTGTTGTTTACCAGAAGCTTACCTTAGACCGAAAGACACAAATAGGTTGAAAGTTAAAAACTCAAAAAAGAAATTCCATGCAAAAAATAATTTAAAGAGAGCTAGGGTAGGTAACTACAGTAATATTGGATAAAATACCCTTCAAATGCAAAAATGTTAATATAAGAGACACAGAAGAAACTATATATTAATAAAAGGGGAAATCTGACAAGAAGAAATAACTATCATAAATATTAGCTCACTTAATCATGGTGCCTCAAAATACATGAGGCAAACACTGGCAAAAATGAAGGGAGGGTGGGGCTTGGAGGCCCAGCAGGCAGAGTTCTCTCCTGCGATGCCAGAGACCCGGGTTCATTTCCTGGTGCCTGCCCATGCCAAATAAATAAATAAATAAATAAATAAAATAAACTGAAGGGAGAAATAGATATCTCTACAATAATAGTTGGAGACTTCAATATACCACTCTCATCAATAGATAGAACATGCAGACAGAAGGTCAATAAGGAAACAGAGAATTTGAATAAAAAGATAAATGAACTAGATCTAACAGACATAGACAGAACATTGCATCCCCAAACAGCAGGATATACATCTTTTTCAGTGCACATGGATCATTCTCCAGGATAGACCACATATTTGGTCACATAATAAGTCTCAAAAATGAAAAAAGATTGAAATTATACAAATCATCTTCTCTGATCATAATGGAATGAAGCTGGAAATTAATAACAGGCAGAGAACTGGGAAATCCAGAAATATATGGAAGTTAAACAGTAACCTCATACAATCAGTAGGTCAAAGAATCAATTTAATGGGAACTCAGTAAATATTTTGAGGCAAATGAAAATGAGAACACAACATATCAAAACTTATGGGGAACATCGAAGGCAGTGCTGAGAGGGAAAAATACAGCCCTATATTAAAATACTTTCATTATAAAAGAGAAAAGACGCTAAAATCAAAGCCCTAACTACACACCTGAAGGAACTAGAAAATGAACAGCAAACTAAATCCAAAGAAAACAGAAGGAAGGAGATAATAAAGATTAGAGCAGAAATAAATTGAATTGAGAATTAAAAAAGAGAGAGCATTTCTTAATTTGGTTTTCTTACAACAAAAGTTGGTCCTTTGAAAAGATCAATATAATTGACAAACCCTTAGACTGGCAAAGAAGAAAGAAAGAAGACACACAAATAAAATCAGATATGAGAGGGGGCCCATTATTAGTGATCTCACACATCCTAAGAAAATACTAAAAACAATTGCATGCCAACAAATTATACAACCTAAATGAAATGGACAAACCTAGGGACACATGAACAACCTACACTGACTCTCAAAGAAATACAGGATTTTAATAGACTTATTGCAATGAAGTGATTGAATAGGTCATAAAATACTTGCAAACAAAGTAAAGCCCAGGACCAGATGGCTTCACAGGTGAATTCTGTCAATCATTCCAAAAGGAATTGATGCCAATCTTGTTCAAACTCTTCCAAAATTAAACAGGATGAACACTATCTTACTCATTCTAAGCAGCCAACATCGCCCCAACACCAAAGCCAGGTAAAAATACTACAAGGAAAGAAAATCACTGACCAATTTCTCTTATTAATGGGGATGAAAAAAGCCTCAACAAAATATTTTAATATTTATTTTTATATAATATATAAAATATACTTATTACATAAATATTTAAACATTTATTTTTAATGTGCTGAATCCAATAGCACATTAAAAAATTATGCATGATCAAGTGAGATTTATCCCAGGTACCCATGGTTGGTTTAACATGAGAAAATCAAATAAGGTAATACATCACATTAATAATAAAAAAAAATGATAATTTCAATTGATGTAGAAAAGACATTTGGCATTTATCAGGATCAGTTCTTGATAAAAACAACTAGAAAGATAGAAATAGAAAGAAACTTTCTCAACATGATCAAGGGCATATATGAAACCTCTCAGCTAACATGACACTAAAGGTGAAGGACTGAGAGCTTTCCCTCTAAGATCTGGAAAGAGAAAAGTATGCCTACTGTCACTACTGTTACTCATCATTGTATTGGAAGTTCTGGCCAGAGGATTTAAGCACAAAAATAAATAAGAGGTATCCAAATTGGAAAGGAGAAAACAAAAGTTTCCCTGGTTGCAGAAGACATGATCATATATACAGAAAGTCCCCCAAAATCTACAACAAAGCTACAGTAGTTTTGAGTTCAGTAAAGTTTGGCAGTTCCTCAGAAAGCTAAGATACAAGACTAACTTAAAATATCAGCATTGTCTCTATTCACTAATACTGAATACTCTGAGGAGGAAATCAATAAAAAATTTCCATTTACAATAGCAACTAAAAGAATCAAATGTCTAGGAATAAATTTAACCATAGAGCCAAAGGACTTGTACATAGGAAACAAGAAAAATTTGCTAAAATAAATCAAAGAAGCCCTAAATAAATGGAAGGACATTCTGTGTTCATGGATTGGAAGTCTAAATACCAATAATACATCAATTCTATGAAAAATGTTTTACAGATTCAGCAGAATCCCAATCAAAATTCCAACAGCCTATTCTACAGAAATAGAAAAGCCAATTAGGAAGGGACCCCTAATAGTCAAAAGCACCTTGAAAAAGAAGAATGAAGTTGGAGGACTCACACTTCCTAACTTTAAAGCTTATTATAAATTAATAGTAGTCCAAACAGCATGACACTGGTACAAGGATAGATATATTGGCCAATGAAATCAAACTGAGGTTTCAGAAATGAACACTTACATCCATGGTCGATTGATTTGTTTTTATTTATATATTTTTTATTTGGTCAATTGATTTTTGTTAATATATTGGCAGGCACTAGGAAATGAATCCGGGTCTTCAGGATGGCAGGCGAGAACTCTGCCAATGAGCCACTGTGCCCCCCCATCAGTGGATTTTTAACAAGTTTGCCAAGTCATTTCAATTGGGAAATAATAGTCTCTTCAATAGATTCTGATGCTAGAATTGGATATCCATATGCAAAAAACTAGAACTATAAAAGTCCTAGAAGAACATGCAGAGAAGCATCTTTAGGATCTTTTATTAGGCAATGGACTAGACTTTACACTCAAAGCAAAGGCAACAAAAACACAAAATTAGAAAAATGGGACCTCCTCAAAGTTAAAAATTTGGGGGCCTAAAAAGAGATTGTCACAAAAGTAAAAAGACAGTCTCCTCAATGTGAGAATATACTTGGAAAGCCACATATCCGTGAAGGTTTACTATCTATAATACATAAAGAAATGCTGCAACTCATCAACAAAAAAACCCAAGCAACCCAATTAGAAAGTGTGCAACGGACTTGAGTAGATGTTTCTCCAAAGAGGATATGCAAATGCTAAAAAGCAATGAAAACATGCTCAAAATCATGCGCTTTTAGAGAAATGCAAATCAAACCATAATGAGATACCATTTCAGACCTACCAGAATGGCTTACTATTAAAAAAATAAAACCCAAAAAATTTCAAATTGTGGAGAAAATGTGGTGAAAAGGGACACTCATTCATTGCTAATGCAGATGTAAAAAGGTGCAGCCACTGTGGAAGAGAGTTTGGCCGTTCCTCAGGAAGCTAAGTATAGAATTACTATATTACCTGTACTAGCATATACCCCAAATAATTGAAAATAGTGACTCAAATAGATATTTGCATACTGATGTTCATAGAGGCATTATTCACAATTGCAAAAGATAGAAGCAACCCAACTGTCTATCAACAAATTAATGGATTAAAAACTGTGGTATATACATATCTTGTATATTATTTAGATATAAAAATGAATGGGAAAAAAATGAATGAAATCCTGCCACATGTGGAGGAACCCTGAAATCGTTGTGTTGAGTGAAACAAGCCAGGCCCAAAAGGGCAAATATTGTATGATCTCACTGATATGAAATAATCTGATTAAGCAAACTCATAGAGTTATAATCTAGAATATTATCAGGATTTGGGCTGAGGGTAGAGAATGGGAAGTTAATGCTTAAAATTTGTACGGAATTACTATTCAGGTTGATTGTAAAGTTTTGGAAATGGATGATGGTGATGGTAGCACATTATTGTTAGTGTAATTAAAAGCACTGAATTATACATGTAAATGTAGTTAAAAGAGGAAATTTTAGGTTGTATATGTTACTAGAATAAAAATTAAAAGATAAAACAGGGCTGGATAACCCAATGAGTCCTATTATAATCAATAGACTTTAGTTAATAAGACAAGTATAAAAATGTCCTTTCATGTATCAAAACAAATGTACCACAATAATAAATTTGTTAATAAGAGAGTGGTATGTGGGAAAAAATACCCATAATGTAAGCCATGGACTAAATTCAATAGCACAATTTTAATATTATTTCATCTGTTGTAATAAATGTACCACACTAATGTAAAGTGTCAACCATAAGGGGTCTATGGGAATGGTATAATAGTTACATGATTTTCTGTAAACCTGTATATTCTCTAATTAAGAATGAATGAATGAATGCAAGATTGGACAGTACTAATTACATAATATAAATTTATTCCAAAAGCTCTCTTAGATAAAGTTTGGGTTCTGTCAGAACAATACATTTACAACCATTAAATTTTGTATTTTGTGTCTCTTGACTTTGCCACCCAAGATTTTAAGCATAGTTTTCAAATTTCCTCATATTCTATTGTATGAATGTGTTACTTTACTTGCATTCCCATAAACCTCCAAGATTTAGAAGTTATCTTTGGAGTTAACCTAAAGTTGCAGTGATCTATTTGCTAGCATTTATCTTCATATTAAAGAAAATGCAAAACCTCCATGGGTTGATCATGAGCTTTGTTTGTACAAGTACCTAATTCTGTTTTAGGAAATTTTGTGGGGGAAAGTAGATAAATAGGAAACTTGGCAACAAAAGTCATTCAGTTCTGGGGACTATATACCTAAATTCAAAGATAAGCTGCAATGCACCCTTCACTGTCAAAAATTCATTTGTTTGTAAGTTTCATCCCTCAGAGACCTTTGATCTGAATTCTGTTTCTCATCTTGCAACTTCAATATGTATAATGTTGATTCATTATTTTCTGACATTTTGCCTTTTAGTGAGCAGGTGGAACTCTAAAATAGAATATAAAAGCAATTTCTAATGGTGTTTCCAATACCTCAGAGGCAATCTATTTTTCACTGATTCATTTGAAAGCAGAATCTCAGGTTTGAGGCTCTCCATTGAAGATTTCATAAAAATTTACACATTTTTCAAACGTTGCTACTCAAAGAGATCTTGATGGTTTTAAAAAAAGCTTCTCTAAGTGTATGTGTATATAAATTTTTATTATGAAAATTAGGAAGTACATTCATTACAAAGGACATTGGCTGACACAAAATTTAGAGATACTTTGCTATTGCCCCAACATGTTTATTACTTTATAGTGAACGATATTGAACATATTTTACAAACTTCTGTAAACTGCACTAGTTACAGAGAATAGAAAATGCAAAGTGAATCATACTTGATTAAACATCAAAATAAAAATAATGGTTGCAATTTAGTATTACTAAGAAAAAATAGGTGGAATTTAGAAATCAGGCAAAGGGATATCAGCAGTATAATTTCAATGCCATGCTTGGACATTGTTTAACAGGCCTTTCTGAGATTTATTTAACTCTCTAGGAGAATCTATCTGTGTTTCACGCTTCCATGTTTTTGATTAGGGCCCAGACTCTATGGAATTATAGGTTAATTTATAGATTTTTGCCTGACAGTTATGCAAATAATTTCTTTCCGGTAGTAATGAAAAAATTATGGCTTATGGTTTCATTGCCTTTTAGGATGTGAGCTAGCTTTAGATTTAACTTAGCAATTTAATTTTCAGGTTTCTTGCTAAGTACTTATAGATTAGTCATTTCCACAAATACTGTTTGAATCAACTATACCATTTCACTGATTTATTCATTTAAGGGTTAAATAAATTTTTGACAGCATAATGAAATAAGTGCAGCATTTTTCACTATAATAATAGATATTCTTCTTGCCATACATTTTTAATAATAGATATTCTTCTTGCCATACATTTTTTAATTGAAAATTATATTTTGGCATTTTCAATTATATGCCACTAATTAAGTCTACTCAAATTTGGTGCAGCTTTCCTAAGCTTATTTAACCATATAAACCTTCCATATAACATGCATGGAATTCCACAGAATCATTAAGGTAAATTATCTGAATATGGTTGAAAATGGGAGCTGACCAACCCCACCATCTTCGCGGGGCCATGGTTACCACAGTGAGTAAATGCCTTGATCATCAGTATATCCCTAATGCCTTGGCTACCACTGCTCTACATCATCAGTCATTTTAATATTAAGTTTTAGGATTCTAGTACCCATGTGCACAGGTTACCAGTGTTTCATTTCTCCCCAGCAAGCAAGCTAAGTGCAACCCACAAATATGTGCTGGTCTGTTTTCTGGGGTCTCTCCTAGTACCAGTTACTATTTTAGGTTCCTGGAAGCAAAGCGACAGATGTTTAAATGAGTCAGTGAGGGAGAAATTAAATGAAGGATCTATTTACAGAAGTATAGTCAAGGTTAAAAGAAACTGACTCACGAGGTATTGAAGCACTTCAGGGTTAGCAATAGCAGAGAGCCACTACCTAGTCTAGGCCAATAGGAGCAACGAGAGAGAATGATCTCATTAGCCAAACCCTGCATATAGCTAATGTTATAATTGAAGGAGCTTGGCAAAAACTTTGTTAGGAAAACACAGGAATGGTGAACATAAAGCTCAGCAGTGAAGAAGGCAGGGGAATAAATGTATTTTCCATGCATTTCCTGCAAGTGCCTCTCATTGGAAAGTAGAAGCCAAGCTGATGCAATCATTAGAGATCAGAAAGTTGGAGCTACAGCTGAAGAAGTCAACAGAGAATATTCAGCACAAATCTATTATCTGAAATTTGCACAGAATTCCCTTGTCAGACACCCTCTCCTAGTTTTTATTTCTGGTCTTCATCACTAAAGAAGACCGTATTTGCTGACCAATACCTGGATAGCCTCAACTACATTTAACCTACAATTACATGATCACATGCATCTTGATTATAAGCCTCAATTCCAGAATAAAAATATCTCGTTAAGTTTTCAACTAAGTTAAGACCTCATGTCTTGCATCTTGCCTCTAGAGCACAAGAATTAAAATTTCTAAATGTGGCTGAATTCAGAAGAATCCTTTCCTTGGAACACTCGCAACTTTTAGAATTTTAGAAATCAGAAGGAATTAGGCAAAGCTCTTTTCCCACTGTAATCAAGAACAGACCCTTCTTATTCAGACTGGAACAGAATTCCAAGACTCACCAAAATAGTGATATACTTGTTGGGTGGGTTTTAGGAAGGCCCTTGAGAGCTTATGATTTCCTTAATTTTATTTTTTGTTTGTCTTTTGAACTTTTCTGTCTTAATGGGATAATTTCTCCTTTTGAAAAATTTAATGATTAGGATAGTGGAGTGATGATGGAGTTGAAACAAAGGAAACAAACAAGCTTAAATATCTATGATAAATTCCCTTTAAATGTTTTAGTTCTTTCTCTTTTTGTACTCATACCATCTATCTGTTACCGCACAAGCTCAACTGTGTTCTCAAGTCTTCTGCAGTTCATTGCCTTACAGTAATAACAAACTTTCGTCTGTGTTTTTAAGAAGTCTCCAGAGCTCCAAAATATTTTCAACCCATAGTGCATGCAACGCAAACAGGGCTTCAAGTAATTCAGATGTGTGAATATAGCTCTTGGGATTTTTTTCCTAATTTTTTGAGTGTTCTTAAAGGGTGAATGATATTTAATTAGAGAATTTTGAGCAAAAGCATCTCTTCTAGTGACCCTTTGTTGTCCTGTAGTCCATTCCAACTCATCCCTATAGTATATCACCAATAAACTAAAACAAAATACACAAAACAAAACAGTGTTGGACAGTTGTCATATGAGAACTGAAGGGAGAATTTGGAACTAGTTCTTAGGCTCATTTTTTTCCGAAGGTGCACTGAGTGCCCACTGCCTTCTGTGAATATATGTGGAACATATATGAAAAAAAAAGTACAGGTTCTTTCTGTAGCCAGCTGGTCAATGGTTTGACTTAGATCTGTAGGATTCTGTAAAATCATTTCTAAAAGTATTTGTATTTGTTCTTGCAACTATTAATATTTGTATTTTTCCTTTTTTAATAGTTAAGCAAATGTTAAAATACATTTAATGTGCTGGAAAGACAAAAAAAACCCCACCATTTTAAAAGCCTTTTTTGATTCATTCTTCCAGGATTATAACATAGTATGATGTGGTCAAATTTTAGTAGACTATAGCTAAGAATTTGCCGTGTTGCAGGTACTCCCATATGTTCTTATGATGTCTACTGGTTTGCTGTAGCATCTGTGCTCAAGGCATAGTTGAGGTGGGAATTGGGTGGGTGGGCTAGCTTTTCTTGATGGAAGAAGAAAAGCTATCCCTATCCCCAGAGACAACATAACCCACCACCAACTGCCAGTTGTATCATCTTACTTTTCTTAATATTTCCCTTTCAATGGAAATGGTCTAAGGGCAGTTTCTGGACTGAGAAGACAGCAAAAACAGTTTTAAATCAACTCTTCCAATATTTGGGTGTCAGTACCTGGTAATTTTCCTTTATTCTCATTGAATGAGTTTACTTTCTAAATGTTAGAGATAAAATATAAGGATCTTATCCTTTTCACAAAGCACTAGGCTCTACAGATATAAGAGCAACTCCGACTTTGAAACGCTCATCTCCCATATGCAACTAAGTTATACATATAGAAAATGAAAGCCTTAATTAAGACCCTTTGGGTGGCATGTAATAAAAACCAGCCCCACTGATTTTTTATTGTTTGCTTTCATTTTCTGTGTGAATTTTAGCTTTATTTAAGTATTATTTATATACCATAAAATTTCCCTATTGCAAGAGTAGAATTAACTGATTTTTCATGAATTTAATTGGTTGTGCCACTAGCACTGCAATCAAGTTTTGAAACATTTTTATCACCTCCAAAATTTCTGCAAGCTCTAATGCACTCAATCACAGCTTCCAAATGGGTTCCATGCAACCAGTGCTCAGATTTCTGTCTCCACCAATTTACCTTTTCTATATATTTCATATAAATGGAATCTTTTGCAAGTGGTTTTTACCAACATTCCTTTACCTTGTATCACTTTTCAATGGATTGGTCCCATAAGTATGCAAACATGCTATAATGTCTCTAGTCTTTTAACTCAAAGGAGCAAAACCTTTTCTTGATACCATATTCTGGCCAACTATTGTTCTCCTCATGCAAAAGTCCTCAAAAGAGATGCCATACTATGCTCTTCATTTTTTCCTTTCTTTTTGAAATCCTTCCAGTGAGGCTTCTTCTGCCACCTCCAAGGAACTGCTGCTTTCATTGTCTCCAATAATCTTCTTATGCTATATTCAGCAGTTACATCACAGTTCTTAATTTTGCTTTTACAATCTGTTCCCAAGCCAGCAGCCACAAAATATCTTTTCAAAATATAAGTCAGATCGCTTCAACCCTCTGCTCAAATATTTCCAATTTGCTTCCATTTCACTCAGAGTAAAAGCCAAAATCCTCACCATGCCCTCTAATTCTCTTTCTCTTCTTGTGCCCTGCTCCTGGTCTGTTGGAGCCTCCATGAGACCCAGCATCTCATTGCTGTCTTAGGAAGATGCCAAGCATGTTTCCACTTTTGAATTTGTTATTCTTTCATACTGGAAGGACATTCATATTGATATCCTCATGGTTTGCTTCCCTCTTTCCTCTTAATAAAGATGATTTCTCTGAACATATATTTAAAATAGCCTATAATCACTATCTTTGTTTTTCTACTTGGCATATTCATCATCTGACAGATTATATATTCTACTTATTTATTTATTTATTTTGCCTGTCCCATTAGAGTGCACACTCTGTGAGGTCGCACATTATTAGGTTTTTAATAAGTATATCTTGATTGCATAAATAAAGTTCAGTCAGTTTACCTTTTGCTTTAAAAAGTCAATAACTGAGAAAAACAGAAGAAATAAATATCTGTTGAAAACTACTATGAACGTGGATGATTATATTCAATACTTATATTGATTTTTCATGCTTTCCTATATTCTCCACCTTTGACGGTTGCCATTCCAACTAGCTCTACGCTTGGCCATGTAAGTTGTTGTGGCTGCTGAAACTGTAGGCTCTTTGTTGCAAGCAGATACTAGAAAAAGTGCTTGCATGTTTCTGCTTTCTCTCTTGTTCCACTGTTTTGTCCATCAAAATATCTTCAGGCTGGCCTGCCAGAGGGTGGAAAATAGTAAGCAGAGCTATGTAAGCCCAAAACTCCCAGCTAAGACCCCAGATATGTGACAAAGCACGGAAAGATCAGCTGACAGCAACTGCATTGAGTGAGCCAAATTTTATCTGAGCCGTGCTCAGATAAAAAGAGCAACTCAAACAGCATTTAGATCAGGGAATGAATGTAATGTTTATTGTTATATATTCCACTGAGGCTTTATGGTTATTTGCTATACAAATTTGTAGTGGTAATAGAACTGATTCAAAAATGATTTTGCACCAGAATGTCTGAGACGTAACGGAGTATATCAAATACTGATAAAATGATGCTGACTCACTAGAAATGAGAACATAAACAATAGAAATTAAAGTTAGGTTGGAATATGCTGCTCTAGTTTGCTAGCTGCCAGAATGCAATATACCAGAAACAGAATGACTTTTAAAAGGGGGGATTTTAATATGTTGCTAGTTTATAGTTCTAAGGCCAAGAAAATGTGCCAATTAAAACAAGCCCATAGAAATGCCCAATCTAATGGATCCAGGGAAAGATACCTTGATTCAAGAAGGCCAATGAAGTTTAGGGTTTCTCTCTCATCTGGAAAGGCAGGTGGTGAACATGGCATCATCTGCTAGCTTTCTCTTCTGGCTTCCTTTCATGAAGCATCCCAGGAGGTGTTTTCCTTCTTCATCTCCAAAGGTCGCTGACTGGTGGACTCTGTTTCTCCAGGCTATATCATTCTATGCTCTCTCACGATCTCTTGCTCTCTCCAAAATGTTTCCTCTTTTATAGGATTCCAGTAAATTAATCAAGACCCACTTGAATGGGTGGAGACATATTTCCACCTAATCCAGTTTAACGACCACTCTTGATTGAGTCACATCTCCAGGGAGATGATTTAATGAAAGTTTCAAACATTCAGTACTGAATAAGGATTAGAAGAAACAGCTGCCTTTACAATATGGGATTAGAATCAAAACATGGCTTTTCTAGGGTACATACATCCTTTCAAACTGGCACATATGTAAAGCACACAACTTTAAGAGACTTTTGAGTGTCATATGATGAGAAAAAAGGAAGACCCTAAAGCATCACCCTCAAAATTAAAAATTAAAGAATCTATTTTTGGATTTAATTAGTCATATATGTCAGTATTTGTACTGGGAAATACACATTAGAACTGAAATAGACTATAAACTAATATATTAAGTTAATAGCACACATACATTTTTTCTTTTGCAAACCGGAACCCAGCCTTCAATTTAGCTATTTATCATAACTTCAATATTAAGAAAAAATGTGTCTTTATAAACAAAAGAAAAAAATAACGGATGATGGAATTTAAACTTGAAGTGATGACCTGTGTGATTGTGAAAACCTTGTGTCTGATGCTCCTTTTATCTACCTTGTCAACAAAGGAGTAGAACATATGGAATAAAAATAAATAATAAGGGGAACAAATGCTAAAATAAATTTAGCTTGAAATGCTAGTGATCAATGAAAGCGAGGGGTAAGGGATATGGTAGGCATAATCTTTTTTTTTTTCTTTCCTGTGGTCGTTTTATTTCTTTTTCTATTGTTTTTTTATTTTTTTCTGAATTAATGCAAATGTTCTAAGAAATGATGAATATGCAACTAAGTGATGATATTGTGAATTACTGATTATGTATGTTGATGTTTTGTTTGGTTTCTTAATTTTTTAATCAATAAATAAATTTTTAAAAACTTAGTAGGATATGTGGTTTCCAAATATTTTACTCATATTCTTATTTGTCCTTTTATTTTCATGATAATGTCCTTTGATGCACAAAAGGTTTTCATTTTGATAAGGTCCCATTTAACTATTTTTTCTTTATTGACTGTGCATTGGGTGGAAATTCTAAGACACCATTGCATTACACAAGGTCTTAAAGCTGTTTCCCTACATTTTCTTCTTTCATAGTCATGATTCTTAGTTTTAGGTATTTGACTCATTTTGAGTTGATTTTTGTATATGGTGTGAGATGAGTCCACTTTCATTCTTTTGCATATGCATATCCAACAAAAAAAAAAGAAAAATGTGTCTTTATAAAGAAAAGAAAAAAATAACGGATGATGGAATTTAAACTTGAAATGATGACCTGATTTCTTAATCAAGGAAAGTGCAGAAACCTAAATCCCAAATGTTTTAAAATAGCAACACAGATCAAGAATTGTGAACACAATAGCATATGCACAATATCTTAACTAGAACAATCTGCTAACAGAATACTGATCTGTATGAAAATGACCCCAAAAATGAGCTATCAACCATGGGGAGAACAATAAAAACATGCCCTTTATTTAATTAACCTTTTTTTGCATGGAAACAAAAAGAATCTCAAGCTAACCAAGTACATCTCTGTTGACTAGAAGACATTACTTATTTCTCATGGCAATATTCTGCTAATGGATGGCAAGATGGGTATTTTTATCCATCATCTTAACCAACATGTTGGATAAAATTAGGATAATCACTAATTTATCATGATTAGTGTGATTTTATAACCACATGAAAATTAAATAAGATAAGAGACAAATAAGGAAGAAGAAGCAAAATTTGGGCTTGGGGACTCAATTTGCAGTATATTCCCTAGCTCATTTCCTTTTTATCAATAAAACTTTAAACAGTTAAAGATTTAAAAAACTCCATGTGAAACCAAGGACTTCAGAGCAGCAGATGGTCTTAGTCTACTGCTTTTATGGTTGTGGCGCCCTCTTCCTTTATTTTCACCTTCTTTCAGTCATACTTAGATTCAGGTTTCAGAATAAATTAAATATACACTAAGATCCTAAATGTTGGTCAACACTATTTTACGATGAAATTGTGGTTTAGGTAAGATTTGTCCTTGACACTCTAAGTTCTGCAACTCTTCCTTTGGTTACTTGGTATGGATTTTTTCTATTTTCTTCCCATATAGTTATTTCATGTCATCTCCTAAAAGTCTTATAAATTCTAAATATTCTGATAAAAGAATTTAAACTAAGTTGTTTAGGATTGACAAAAGTCAACTCCACTACCTTTCACAAAACTGTCTTTTTGGCAATTTTTGCATTGCAGTATTGGGCTATGTGTTAACTTGGAGGGTAAGTGAATTGGGAATTGAAAGCACTTTAGTGGGGCTAATGGATTAATCATTTTGTGGTAGACAGGCAACTTTTGTTCATTAATCAAAATGTGCAACCATTCTGAGAGACTGGGTAATCCTAGAGAAAGTAAGTACTTATAAGATTTGTTTCTAGTAAATATTGCAGTGTCTTACATGAAGAAAATGTCTTTATAAGTAATAAAAACTCTATTGTAATAATAACATCATTTCAACAGCCTGCCACATTCTTACAAAGCAACAAAAATATTGAAAAATTTTTCTTCCCTTTCAAATAATTTTTACTTTAATGTACTTTATCATCATTAAACTATACTAATTACCACTTAATTCAATTATTAATTTTTCTCACTTTGCTTAGTAGGAAGATATTAAAGGAAAAGTCCAATGTTACCTTAAACTTCCATAAAACTAATTAAGTCATTTCATTTCCAAAATAAAATCCTTTTCAATATACCCTATTTATTTTAGAAATTCCTTTTTGAAAACAAACCTCCAGAACAAATGGTTTATATAAAAAGTAAAGAACAAAAATAGTACAACTTTTATGTGCCTAAGCATATTTTAATCAATTAAAAACTTATTGAGATTTATAATTTCCTTAATTTTGCATAATGAAAATACTTTGGTGATTTAAGAAATGCATAGCAGTTTTCAAATATGGATTGTGATATTATGTCTATATATGACAGCTTATTATTGGAATTGATGTTCATGTTTGGGTTCTTACATACTATAATGCAAAATACCTTTTTATAATTCAGCACAAGGTGCTTAAGTAGATGCTTAAAATGGATACATAATGTCTCACAAAAAATAATCTTACCAATAAAAAGGAGACATTCATAAAATAAAAGTTATTTTGCTGTACCTCTGAAATTCTATAGAAGATAATATCTTTTGTTATCACTTTGAAATTTTCTTCCAACATTTTTATTTTTAATAAGAAAACCCTCATTTTTAAAATAAAATACTTACTTGTGTGTGAATTTATATTAGAAAATTCAGAAATACATCTTCAAATGAGCCACTTTAAAGATAACTTTATAGTTCTGTCTGTACCACTAAGGTCATTCTTAAACTCACTGTTGTGGTGCTCCAGAGGTACAGATTATATGCAAATTGGAGCTGAAATACATTCTAATTGGAAAGTATGAAAGAAATCATAATTGTCTCTGCCCAGAGAAGAGTTGTATCTTTTAACACATTTATTTCTCTTAATTTATTTGGAAAGAATTTCAAATTCAAATTAAAGTTTGGAGGAACAAGAAATATTCATAATTTCTTTACCCAAATTTACCATTGTTAATATTTGTCTTAGTTTTCTAGGGCTGCTGCAACAAAGTATACCTTTCTGGAGTACTTTGGAGTTCTGGAGGCTGAAAGTCTGCAGTCAAGGTTTCAGCTGAGCCTTGACCCATCTGAAACCTATAGGAGATTACCCTTCCTTGCCTTTTCTAGTTTCTGGAATTTGTCATCATTCGTTAGCCTTCCTTGGTTTGTAGATGCATCCCTGCTTCCATTTCCACTTGGCCTTCTTTCTTGTCTCCATCCTCATATGGCATTCTGTCCTTGTCTGTGCTTCCTCTCCCCTTCTCGTAAGGACGCTAAATCATAATCATGAGGTCCTACCCTAATCTAATTTGGCCTCATCCTGGCAAATAACATCTTCCAAGATCCCATTTCCAAATAAGGTCACATTCACAAGACTGAGGGTTAGGACGTGATCACATCTTTTGGGGGACACATAACAACACTGTATGGCATTTGTTTTATTGTATGACTCTATTTTTGAACAAGACTTTTTTCAAAACCACTTGAGAGTGGGTTGTGTATATCATGGTCCCTTACAACCATATGCATAAATGTCTATTCATGAGAACAAGGACATTTCTCATATAACTACAGTATAGTTATTGATATTAGTAAATTTAACATTGCTACAATATTTTTACCTGTTCTACCACCAATATTCCAATTTCGTCAATTGATCCAACAATGTCCTTCATATGATCAATCTGATAATTTAATAACTGATCCTTTATGATGATCAAAATATTGAATATAGTTCCCTAGCTGTCAAATAAAAAACCATCCATGCAAAGAGTTGGCTAAAAAAATGGGAATTTATTGGCTCACAGTTTTGAAGGTAGGCGATGCTCAAATCAAGGTGTTATCAAGTTTTGCTTTCTTCCTGAAGACTGTGGCATTCTGGGTCTAGCGACCAACTATTTTTTTTTTTTTTCCCATGGCAGGCACTGGGAATCAAACCCGGGTCCTCGGGCATGGCAGGCAAGCACTCTTACCTGCTGAGCCACCGTGGCCCACCCATGACCAACTATTCTTGGTCCTTGGTTGTTCTGTCACATGGTAATGAGCATGGTGAGTTTTCCTTGCTTCTCCTTTTTCTTCCAAGTTCCATTGACCTTCAGCTTCTTCTCATGGCTTTGTCGTCCATGTGCCTGAATTTCATTCTGCTTGTAAAGGATTAAGACATCCTTTTTTAAGAAGCATCATGTGCCATACCTCAACCGAAGGAATCTCATCAAAATGTCCTGTTTACTAGATTTCACATTCACAGGACTGGGTTAAGTTTAAGAGCATGCTTTTCCGGTATACTTAGCTCCAAAACACAACAGTTGCCCTGTCTTTTTTTATCTCTTCTATGATGGTACATTTTCACAGCATTTCTTTGTCTTTAATGAAATTGACATTTTTAAAGAATACGTTTTCTTAGCTTGTTTGTTTGCTTTTAATATAAAACTAAGACTTTCTTTCTTAATTTTTGATTGTCTAATTTTTCCTCATGATGAAATTCAGTTTTTGCCTTCCTGGCTGGAATATTATGATTATAAGCTGGGTCCTCTTATGGGTATCACAAGAGGAACTTGGTGTCCATCTGTCTCTCACTGGTGATGTTAATTGGTCAAAGTGTTATCTGATTTCTCCATGGTATAGGTATGATTTATTCCCTTGTTACTAATAATGTATGGGGAGACAAACACCCTGCTCCTCATAAAAAGTTCTCCCTAGACTCTTCATTCATCAATGACCCTTTTCTGAATGAATCTTTAAAATAATGGATGTGAAATGATTTTTGAAATTTCCTTTCTTATTTCATAGTTAGCACTCAGCATTCTCATATAATTAAGAGCTCTTTTTCCTCCTCTATCTGTATCTCTCATCTGTCTTGTCTTGTATTATGTATACATGTATGTATGCATTGCATCTATCTATCTATCTATCTATCTATCTATCTATCTATCTATCTATCTATCTATCTATCTATCTATCTATCTGTCTGTCTGTCTGTCTGTCTATTTCTCTGTCTTTCTATCCATTTATCTGCCATTGTCATCTATCTTTTATCTATCCATCATCATCAATATGAGCCCATGGAATTCTATTTTTTGACTGTTTATAATTCATTACTCTAATGAATGATTTTGACGTCCAAGATTTGGCCCTAGGAGTCCCATTAAGTTGCTTCAAGTGTCTGTGTGACATGTCCCATCATTTTTGAGCATTTCTTTAATCCTTCTATAATAAATATTCTGGTTTCTTCTTGTACTTAGCTGTCCAGACCTGAAATCAGCCATTTTCTTTGATGAATCCTGGTTTCTTTTTGTTGAAAATAATATTGGAGACCTAGATCTGAGTCCTAGATTTCCTCATTGCTACTGCAAAGATTTGCCTATTCATGCACAACTGTAAGGAATAAATTCCCATATATTAATATAAACCTATATATATGTATATATACATTTTTAAATTGAACAGGTAGCACATGTTTACTTTATTAACTAGTGGGAGAACAAGTGATATATAACAATTAGTTCAGAAAAGAATTCAATGAGAAGAGCCAGGTAACAGAAATGAGCACTTTTGAAAGCAAATTATAAATACAAACAAAATAAGAACCAATTGCATTCTACTGGATGCAATGAAATAAAATTTCTATGGGCAAGAATTGTTCACATTATCTGTTTTCAACAGCTTAGGAATATTGTAAGTGCTCAAAGATAATTAAAGATGGGAATAATCTAGACTGGCAAATTAGACAGGACAATACCAATGTATTTTTGCCTATTTCAAACTCTTTCATGCTGTGCATACATACATGCACATGCTTTTTGCTCAATTACATAGTGCTTTGTGTTACCTATCTTCTCTCTACATACACATATACATGCACATGTACATATATACCTATATACATAAATATAGTAATTTAGAGTACTTGGAAATAAGTAGCACATTGATAGAAATACTATAACATTATATAATTCTAATTCCCCAACAATCCAAAAACAATCAGGGAGTCATTGATGAATTAAGACTTTAGTAACCACTGAGTTAACGCTATCTAATTTTTTGTCCTAGGAAACTATTTTAACCTGATTTAAGATTCATTGGTAATACAGGACAATGTCAAGAGACTTTATATCAATTACTTCTAAAAAGTGATCTGATGTTTTACAAGAGATAATTGTGCTACTTATGATTATTATGTTTGTGACAGTTAAGGCCAATCTTGCTTTGCTATTTCTTTCTCAGTATAGTTTACACAAGGCACAAGCCCCCAAAGAAAATCATCCTTGTAAGTAGAGCTGGTTTATTTACAGAAATAGGCGGCATTCTTGTTTTTTTAAAGAAATCAAATTCTTATATATAAGTTATTGCAAAGCTTCAAGTCATTTAACTAGCAAGAGAAAATGTGCATGGCCTTACAGGAAAATTTTATCAAAAATCTTCGTTTTCCTAGATTCTACTTGTGCACAAATGTCTCAGCAGAGGAGAATTGAATATGTTGTTGTTGATGTTAACTGTGTGTGTTGCATGATTAAAAATTCAAGTCAATCAGCAAAAAATAAAATGACAGAGGTGCAAGATGAGGCCTAAATAGGAATAGAACATTTGGAAATACTTCAACAGAATCAGAAAATAAAATTTATTATACACAAATATCCAAATCTCTCTCTCTGGTATTGTGGTAAAATGGGAGATGGGAATAGAATATGGCTTCCTGCCAAAAGAGCTTCTTAATGCTACTGAAGTGATTACTTTTCATCCATGAAAGAAAGCAAAGAGAACATGACTTGCAGCCTGGAGAAGATACCATCAATGCACAGAAGTTTCTGCATGTATTAAAATAAACGTTGGAGGATGCTGACACAAAAATGTACCAGTGCAAAGATTTAAACTTTTAGGTTTAGGTTCCATGGATTATAAAGCATGATTAAAGTGATAAAATAATGCTTTACTGAAAGGGGACTGCTTCTTTAATTTGAATCCAGTTCATCCAGAAATGTAAATTTTAATTACCAAGTAATCTTTATCTTTTTGGGGGAGAACACTAGGATTCATTTAGTTCTAAGCCTTCTTCTTATTTTCTCTTGTTCTTTTTATATCTGCCAAATTCATAAAGAAATAGCAAATGCAATGACTTTAACAAAACTAGAAACAAATCAAAATCAACAAAGAAATAAAACGAACTCTATATGCATTCTGAAAAGTCAACGTTTGGTTAAGTAAACGCTTAGAAATCACCTAAATGAAAAAAATGAGTAAATAAAAGACTACTTTCATGGAATAACATACCTTTATTGTGCTGAATTAAAAAAGAAAGACTGTGAAATGTTAAAAAAAAAAATGTTGACAGGTCTGGGTGTAGGAAGTTGTCACTGCAAGCATGCTTAATTCTTTTGGACACTGATTCTCACAGCAAAATCCAATATAACCACTAGCTATTACTTGTTGGTGTTTTTTTGTTCCTCACATCCACAAACTGTTTATTACCTTATCCCACAAGTGTATTAAATATGTTTCAGTACATCAAATTGGTATTGCTCTTTCTCTTCTCAAAGTTCTGATTCATCATCCCCCTGTGAACTTTAGATATTGAAGAGAAAATACACACCTATTTTTTTAATGAAGTATATTTTAATGGCCCTGATTTTATTGCTTGGTTTTCTCCTAATATTTTTCAAATGGTCTGGCTATGCTTCTCTATATCTGTTTTTTTTTTCTCTATAAAATAGATATAATATTTTTTACAGGGTATATCAAAGATTCAAATGAAGGTATATAAATTACCTAGCACAATACCAAGCACAAAGCAAGTATTCTGTGAAAAATTGTAAATGATTAGTTTTAATATCAGGTTTTGGGAGAATTATTTGAGATTCATATCTCTAACCAAAGTGTATAGTAGCATCTGGTACATTAAGAAAATAAGCTAATCTGCTTAATAACAAATTACCAAACTCTATTCTCTAAGTCAATTTTTAAAAATTTATTTTAAATTAGAATATTTCTAAAATGTATTATACATTTTTCTTTCCTTTTAAGACAAACAGGATATACAATAAAATAATGCAATATGCAATATACAATAAAATCAAATTTGTTCTTGTAATTAGGTCCTTCATGAGTCATAGAAAATCATGGGTATTTCTTAGGAAATACTTTCTGTCTACCATGGACCACACTAAGCACTTTGAACAAATGTCATTTGCCCTTCCTCAAAATTTACAGGTTAGTTATTGATGATACATTTATACACATTATAACTGAAGGTTAGATATTAGTTTGCTCAATGTCACAGACAAAATAAATGGCAGCATCACAGATACAATAAATGGCAGAGTTCAAGTTCAAATTCAAATTTGTCTAATTTGTTAAAATTTGATAAAATTCATAAATATTTTTACTGTGCTTGTGACATTTTTTCATAAAGTGCTTTCACATATTTGATATTTTTGAAGCAAAGCCAGTAGAATTAAATGCACTTCCTTTGCATAATAGTGAAATTACAGTTAAAGGAGGTTACATATCTTCCAAGTCATGGTGGATATATTGGTACTTTCCCCCAAACAATATATTGCCTAAATGACAGCAGAATGCATGAGGAGATATGCATCCAATTATCATTTAAGTGAATGAGAAATGTATATTACTGAATTAAACAGATTTCTATTTGTTGCCTGCTGTTGCTGTAAAAATCAACTGTAAAATTGGTGTAGTGGCCAGAGGCTGTCTGTACTTCAAAAAAACATGTTCTTAAATATAATTCATTTCCAAAATAGAGCCTTTTGATGATGCTACTTCAGTTAAGTTGTGGCTTTGCCCAATCAGAATGGGTTTCCTTCCTATGACTGGAGTCCTTTATAAGTGGAATGGAATTCAGATAAAGAAAAATTCACAGAGGAAGCAGGCAGAAGCTGAAATCAACGGAACCTGGAAGAGGAAAGAGAGACCAGGAGATACTGCCATGTATGTGCCTTGCCATGTGACAACTAAGGACTGCTGGCCACCAGTCCCCGAATGAAAGATTTTGGGGAGAAAGCATTGCCTTGATGACTCCTTGATTTGGACTTTCTTTTAGCCTTAAAACAGTAAGCTAAAAAATTACCATTTTTTAAGCTGACAGTACATGATATTTGCTCAGCAGCGTAGGAAACCAAAACCACTTGGGCTGTTCTACCATACTAATACTGTTTAGGTCATGAAATTCCTTTGTTCTAATGTACCACTGTAACAAAAGTATTTGCTGTTTGCACAATTTTCAGTGTGACTCAGACAATGAGGACAAGTTCAGAGCTAGTGCAAACATTATAATAAAGTATTTGCACTCCTGTCATTGAAGAATATTTCTGGATTCTGAAAATATTTAGCTTTAGAGGAGTTGGCAGCATGATCCTTATTTTTAAGTATATTATATAAATATTTCAAACCTGGAAGAGGTGTTGGAATCTGTTCCACATAACTATAAGTATGAATTGGAACAAATGGATGGAGGCAGGATTTGATTTCAGTATAAGGAAAATTTGCCTGGTAAAGCTATTCAGCAATATAATGAGTTGTTTATATGAATAGGAGGGTCCCATCCCTGAAATGTTTTTGTCTTTTCAATAGAATATATCACAGATTATGTAAAATTTAATAATGTCTAAAATGTATGTCATGATGACAATTTCCATATCTTTTTTTGCCAGAGGATCAAATATGCTCTCATTGTTATCAAGTTTCAGTTTCCTATAGAAAGGGAAGATAGGTATGGTGCAATATTGAAATATAGAACAAATTCCCAAATCTTATTTAAACAATTAATTTCCAACCTTCTCTCCCCTCAGCGAACTCCTGGAGTCAGTAACGAGCAGTCTATTAAAGGGATTTGCATTTCACAGTTTCTGCATTCATCTGGCTTGTGCAAAGATGAGGAGGAAAAATAAGCAACAAGTTTGTGGATTATATTTAAAAGTGTTTGTTTGAATATTGACTCTCCATAATATAGACTATATTTTCTTACTCTCCCTGCTATTAGATGTCTGCAAACATACGTTGAAATTATTTTACCTGTTTTATCTTTGGAAAACAACTGACATTCTCTTTAGTCTTCCCTTCCTTTGAAAACTCTTCTAGCTTCTCATCCCACAAATAAACAGGTGACCCCACATGGAATTTCATTTTGAAAACTGCCAAAACTTTCATAAACAAATACTGTCAATTTCCATACACTTAAGCTTAATCTTTATTTATATCCATCTTTGTCTTTCCTCTTGACTAAGTCTCTCCTCTTGTGTAAATTGAATCAGATCCAATGCCACTCAAAGAGTGATCCTAGGACCAGTAAGTAGGCACCTGGAGCTTGCTAGGAATTCATAACTTCAATTTCTCTTCCAAAACTTACTGGATGAGAACCATTGTCTTAACAACATTTTAAAGTGATCACATTCCATATTAAAGTATGAGGAGCGATAGCTACACCGATCCTCAGGGGTTCCAAGTTCTCCACATCCTTCATTTCCACCTATATTCCGATTTGTTGTTTGTTCATTTATTCATTGTTTCATCAAGAAATATTTATTGAGGGGCTATTATTTGCCAGTCACTATTCTAGTTGTTAGAAAGATAAGTTCGTTTCCCCGTGCCTGCCCATGCGGAAAAAAAAAAAAGGTATCTTTTGGCTCTCAGGAAGCTTATGATGCAGCAACAAATGAATAAGTAAATAAGAACATAATTTCAAATCTGTGGTGTAAAAATATTTTCTCCAAGTCTGTGGCTTGTCATTTCATTCTCTTAATAGTGTTTTTGGGGAAAAGGTACTTTTAATTTTGATAAAATTCAATTAATTTGCTTTTCATGAATTTTGCTGTAGTGTTATATATAAGAAATATTCACATAATCCAAGGTAACAAAAATGTTCTGTCTTCCAGAAGTTGTTCATTTTATCTATAAACAATTTTGAATTAATTTTTGTATATTGGGTGAAGTATAATGCAGGTTAATTTCGCTTTTTGAGTGTAGATAGCCAATTGTCCCAGCACCATTTATGGAAAAGATTAGCTTTATTCCTCTGAATTACCTTTGCATCTTTGTCAAAAATCAGCTGAACACATATGTGTGGGACTCCTTACAGACTCTACATTCTATCCTTCTTGTCTGCTTTACTTTTTTATATCAATACCAGACAGATTTGATTAGTGACGATTTATAAGAAGTTGAAAATCAGATAGTGTTAACCCTTCATTTTCTTTCCTTTTCCATAACTGTGTGGGTTCTTCTAAGACCTTTGCATTTACATATAAGCTTTAAAGTCAGCATGTCAAATTCTTAAAAAAAAGCCTACAGGGATTTGGATTAATACTGTGTTGAAGCTACACATCAATTTAGAGAGAAAGGGTGTCTTAACCATATTGAGTCTTCTGACCCATAAACAAGATACAGCACTCTAGTTAGTTTGGAATTCTTTAATCTATTTTGGCAATGATTTGTAGCTTTCAGTGTATAGGCCTCGCACAACTTTTGTCAGATTTTCTCTAAATATTCAACACATTTTTATGTTTTATAAATGGTATTGCATTTTTAATTTCAAGTTCTGATTGTTCGTTACTATTATATAAATATGTACTTCATTTTTTATATATTGATCTCATATCCTGTAACCTTGCTGTACTCACTTATTAGTTTTGTAGAATTTTTGTACGTTCTGTCAGACTTTGCATAGACCATTATGCTTTCTGTAAATAAAGATACATTCACTTTTTCTGTTACAGTCTAGATAACTTTAACTTCTTTAATTTTCTCTGATTATATTGACTAGAACTTCCTGTACAATGTTGAATACATTTAAAATTATGAATAACTCTCAAAACTTAACAATGAGAAAACAACTAATACAATTAAAAGTAGACAAAAGATTTGAGCAGACATTTAAGCAAATATGATATACAGATGGTATACAATGCATATGAAAAGATGCTTCAATAAGTAGTCATTCAGGTAATAAAAATTAATACCAAAATGAGATATCACTATACAACTATTAGAATGACTAAAATCAAGACCACTGACCCTATTGAGTGCTGTCAAGTATGTGGAGCAACTGGAAATGTTATACACTGCTGGTGTGAATATAAAATGGTACAACCACTTTGGAAATGTCTTGAAAAGTTGGACATTTATCAACTATATGATTCAGCCATTCCACTGATAGAGAAAAGAAAGCATATATCCACACTAAACCACTTTCAAAATTCTTCAGAGCAGTTCTATTTTTAATAGTCCAAAACTGGAAGCAAACCGAATGTCCACCAACAAGTGAATGGATAAACAAACTGTCATAGATCCATACAAGAGAATACTACAGAGTGAAAAAAAGGTTTGAACTATCTGTAGATGCAAGAAAGAACGTGCATGAATCTAAAAGCAATACCAAATAAAAGAAGCCTCAGATAACGGATAATGCATACTGTTTGATTCTTTGTATATTCTATGTTTATAAAACCGATCTTTAGTGACAGAAAGCAGAAGTGTTGCTTGTCGGTAGGAGGGGCAGGAAGTGACGGGAAGAGACTTTTAGAGGTGATAGATATGCTCAGTATATTGACTGAGATGATATTTTTATGAATATATATGTCAAAACATCAAATTGCAAACCTTAAATCTGGGTAGTTTTGTTATAAAAAAGATAATTTTATGATTAAATGATACAATACAGAAAAATAGCTTTTGGCAAGCAGGGGAAGTATGGTCAAGGAATGTCTCTTTTGCTCTCTCCAAGGGATTAACCATTTTGATGAGGCCTAAAGGGTGAATGCAGGCTGATTTCTCTTTACAGAGTCCAGTTTGACCTCCTGAGTCCCAGACCCACAAACCATTACCTATTGGAAATTTTCCTTTTGGAGTGTACCACATGCATCTTCAAATTGTTTTGTTCAAATCACAACCCATCATCTTCCCAATAAAGCCATCTGGTTTCTCTACATCATCTCAATTACTATTATGTCTATCTGTTCATGCTGTCATGTTGCCATAATGCAGGTCGGTCAGGAAGTAACAGGTCAATGAGAGGGTATGGAGAGAAGAGCTTTTATGTTATCCCGGAATTTCCTCATCCTTTCTTCCCACATTGAATCAATCACTACCGTTTGTTGATCCTACAAAATAGAACCAACAATATTGTCTTTTAATAATGTTTTTTAAATCTTTACACTATTCTCTATATCACATTACTACTCTCTTAATTCAGAATTCTTTTCCTTCTTATATTAAAGAATCAGCTTCCTAACTGATGTTCTTTTTTACTCTCTCCAAATCAGTTAATTGTTTCAAAGCCAAAATAATCTTTTCTAAACTCTAAATTAAATTATCCCAAGATCCAAGTCTGCACCTGGAACTATGGAAGGCACTCAATAAATATTTTTGAATGAAAGAATGAATGAGAATCACTCTCCAGATAACAATTCTTCAGTAGTTCAGCCTTGTACTCAGATTAAATTAAATTCCTAAATATAGTCTAATAGATCCTTCTACTCTAATTTCTTATATCACCCCACTTAAAGCTTCACACTTCAGTTATTTTCAATTAAATGCAGTTTCCTGAATGTAGCCCACTTTCCTTTGCCTGTGGCATTTGTACTTGATACCTTAACTGCCTACGTAGTGCTTCCTCTGTTCTTTAATGTTTTGGTTCCTTATGTTTCAGAATTCAGTCAAGAACTCTTCAGGGAAATTACCCTTTCCCTGCACACTTTGCAGGTCTTTTAGATACCCCTTTTATTGCTCCCTGGGTATAAGAACCTTAACCTGTTCATTCATAAATCTCTGTTTGCACTTATTCTTGAATGCAAAGGCTTTGCTTTGTTTATTATTCCTTCAGCATTGCATGGCTTCTGAACCATAGTAGGTATTCTTAAATAAAGAAATGGATTAATTTATCAATTGTGCAATCTCTATAGTGTGATTGGCAATAGGAAACAAGTCTGGATCTGTACTCACCATCTAGCCCATTGGTCTTGTAAAAGCAGGGAAACAATGGCTCAGAAAAAAAAAATAAAGCTATACTTTGAACTCCTTCTGTTGTGTAAAGTTTCTAAACTGCTGTTACTTTATTTGACAATTCATTCATTTCTTCATATACTCAATCAGTATAATGAATACTCCATGAATTATTTAATAATTTCCTTAGAGCCTAATGATTGAGATCATGGACTCTGAGCCAAAATGCCTAGGTTTGATCCTGGTTCTACAGCTTAATACTGTGTGATCTTATTTCCTCTCTAGGTATGAAATTTAGGCACCCAAATGGCTCACAAAACATGTGTATAGGACCTAAGGTAAGGCATTTTCATCTGAATGAATCAAAACTCTTCATATACACAAGGAATAGAATGATATGATCAAATGGGAAAGGATGTTAGTAGAAAAGCTCATCCAACCTCTTTTACCATAAAAACTTATGAATATAAGAAATGATGCCTTCACAGCTGAAAATCAGTAGGCAGTCTAAACACCTACAAAACGGGTTAAGAAGATGTTTTTCTTCTTACAGAGACAAGCAGCTTAAAAGGCCTAATGATGCGAATTATAGTAAGTAGCTGGTTAATGTTTCATCTAAAACACGGACCCACAGTCTTAGCCGACGCTTATTAAATGTGGCAGATTTTACTCTTAATAAACACTTACCCCCTTGTGATATCTACATATGTAGTAAGAAAACAAATAGTACTAAACATTTCACCAGAAAGACTCATGAGGCTGTGAAATATAACATGAAATCTAGAGTGAAATGTTTTAATTCCTTAAGCATGACTACTGTAGGCTTTCATGCATATTTATACTTTTAAACCACAAAATCATTTTAAGAGAAGGCAATTTTTATTAAGGTATTTAGAAGTTCTGGCATTCCATAATTAAAAAAAAAACTATAATAATGAATATTTGATGAGACAAGGGACATGCTGGAGGCAAGCAATACCACAGTTATCGTTTTACCTTATTTATATAGGACTAATATAAAAAAATTATTCCACAAAAGAATTTAAAGGTCTTAGTTAAAATTAATTTTACATAGTATAATTAAAAATAGTGTTTCTCTTTTAAATAAGTAATATATTCATGTAGTTAAAAAACAAAACACAAAGATTGAAAAGGTCTCATTCTTACCCTTGTCTCTTAGAACAAGGGGATAATTTATTCTATGAGTAAGTTTATTAAATTTTTTTTTTTTTTTTTAAAGGAAAGACAGAGAGAAGGAAGGAAGGATAGAAGGAAGGAAAGGAGGAAGAAAGGGAAACATCTTTTAAACATTTTCTTGTTTTATTGTATTTTGTTTCTCCGTTTTTGTTACATGGGCTGGGGCCGGGAATCGAACCGAGGTCCTCCGGCATAGCAGGCAAGCACTTTGCCCGCTGAGCCACCGCGGCCCGCCCTTAAATTTTTAATAGAAGTAACTGATTTTATTTTTTTTCTTTTCCCAAGGATATTTGACCATATGTATCTTAAAATTCTTTCACTTATGACTCAAAAGTTATCATATTGAATTTCATACTTTTCTTGTTTTAGATTTAACAATATAAGCAATATAAAATTGCCCAAGTTCCTGTCATATCTGACTCACCAATTTTATACAGCCAATCTGGTGGGTGGAGATCCATCCATTTCAGTACATAGAGAATTCCTTATTTTTCTTTAATTTTTCCAGCAGTTGTAGAGGATTCATTGTGTGGCTATTTAATGGTTTATTCAATCAGTCTTGTATTAATGAACATTTGCATTAACATTTTTTTAATTACAAAACAGATTCATTTAATAAACACTCAGATACATTTTAATCATATGCAATAATATCTGTAGGATAAATTCTCTGAAGTAGATTTACTGAACCAATGAGTAAATGCATTTGTAATTTTGATAATGCCAGTTAAGAGTTAAGGTTAGTCAAGTTTCTCTATTAGACACCAACCGAAGAATTGAAACTGAAAATGCAGCACAATCTTAGCATGACCCCTGTGACCAGCATTCCCAGCTTCATTGTGCAAGTACCCTCTGAATAGAGCCGGACATTTCACAGGCTGCTTTTATTTGCTATATTATGTTGTGAGCATCTTTCTTAGAAAGGTATCCAAAATTTCTGATAATTTCCTTTCTGTTTATCTATCTGGCTTCAGATGAAACTTTTCTAAACTATTAAAATATTATTATCTGGCAATTGCTCATGAGAAATTGCCACCTCTTCCTTCCTGTCCAGACCAGAAAAGAAATTGAGTATGAACAAGTGCTTGGGGACATGCTTTTGGCAGGTGAGGGGAATTAGAAATTATCATATCTTCGTTTACATATAAAGGGATGCATCAAAATAGGTTAAATATGTTTATATTGTTAATTTTAAGGCAAAATCATTTTTCCTAGATAATGCTGCATTCCTTTCAAATGATCACAAATTCTGCATAAATAGGGTTTGCTCAAATTAGCAGTCAAATGATATACTACCCACACTATTCTCAAATTAACTTTGAAGGATGTGTTTAAACATAAATTGCATTGTATATGATTCTAAGGGAACATTTATATACATTTTAGTGGCGATTATTTTTTTCATCTAACAGTGAATAGGGTGTTTATTTTTATTCCCTATCCTCTTTCAAAGGCAAGTTAATATTAAAAATATATAAGGGGTGATGTGACAGTGGCTCAGTGGCAGAAGATCTGGGTTTGTTTCCTGGTGACTGCTTATGCAAAAAAAAAAAAAAAAGACATAAGGAGTTAGTTTTGATATATTTTTCAATGAAACAAAAATAATTTACAAAATATTAAATGCCAATGCCCTCAAATGAGTACGATTCCTCTCTATATATATTCCAAAGCTAAAGAAACCAGACTTCTACCATTTTACTGATCCATGATGCTTCAGTCATATAGTTCAGGAAATCAACATTTATATTTCAAATATTGATTTTCTAAGCAAAAGGATTATGTATTTGGATCAGAAAGCTGTACATATCAATTGCTTCCTCAGGTAACTATCTGAGTAGGGGATTTTATAATTCATTCATCAAATACACATTGCTAGGCAATAGATATACAGTAATGACCAAAATGAATGTGGTCTCTGCCCAAATGACAGATGTCACCTAGTATATTGGACAAGAGATAATCTACTCTCTCACTTCCTCTTTTTGCCCTTAAAATGTTGGCAAACTCCTTTACTAGATAGAACTTCTTTATTTTGAATAAAAGAAACCACTGTGGAGTCTGTTAGAAACAGTATTCTGTATATGAAGCTATAGTATTACATGAAGATATGGAAAATAGGAAATCTCCTTTATATATTTTAATAAAGCATAAAGAGAAAATTGTAGAAGTCTGTACTGTATGGTGCTCTCATTAGGATGGATGAAAAGATAAAAGGAATAACATAGAGAGAGTGGATTGAACAATTCTAAAGTGGAAAAACTGCTTGGATGCTGAAAAATATTATAAAAACTCAAAATTCACTAAGAATATAAAATACAGTGAAGAAATTGTGGAGAAAAATTAACACTGAAGAAAAGAGAACACCATATGTGGAGGATAAAATTATGAAGTTTTCCACAAAAGAGAGGTAAAGGAAATATTGAAGAAAATGATTTTTACAGGAGAGATATAGTTGGGACAGAGAAGAGAAAGACAACATAAGACTGACATGTGCCTAAACGAGTTGTAGTTTGAAGCAAATTTTTGGAGCTAAAATAAACCTGTGCGTTTATTGTATTCTGGGTAAAATTAATAGTGAAACAATCATTATTTTCAGGCAGCATTACTTGATCCATAGAAAGCCAGTGGAAATCAATGAAAAACTGCCTAGATTTGTTAGAATTTTGTAAAGTAGCTGTTAACAAGATAAATGCACACACATACACCAAATTGCTTTCTTATACAGAAGCAATAGTAAAAAAATGGAAACAATAATTTCATTCATAATAGAACAAAACAAGCAATGCCATTAAACAATTATGAAGCTAATAATAAATGAGTTTTTGAAGAAAATTGCAAACATTAATGAAATCTCTACAAGAAAATTAGAATAAATGGAGAGACATTGCTGCCTAGTAACTCTTTTGGTCATTCACTACCCGACCAGATTGGGCCATGTAGATTTCAAAGTCAATCCAGAGACCACAATAGCTTGCTGAGCTTTCTCAAATTTTGATTAGACTGTAGTCACAGTAAGATGAAATCTTTTTCTATTCTTTTTTACCCATTTTCCTGCAGTTGCAATTCAGGCTTTTTGTAAGCAAGATTACATGTGCAAAGGAAACTGGGAAGAGACACCCAAGGTATAACTTTAATAGGCCCTTATTTCCCCCTTAGGGAACAACTTCCTCTAAGCAGATGCAAAACATCGTAGAGATCAAGAGCATAACATAGGGATTAGACTCTCAGAATGACCGTTTTGGAATTATGGGCCACCACTCACTAATTTTGTTGATTTTAACACTTTAAATAAGCTCTCTAACTCTCAATTCTTCCTCTCTAAAATGGGAATGATCATGCTTTATGAAAATCTTACCTAGAAGTGTGGCTATAGAATGCTTCTATTACTAATATTTGTTGTTTAATGAAAGTTGATCTATGTAAAACACATATTTGTAACTGTCCAATTTTTTACATTTTCTAATTTTTCCAATATAAGCCTTTGATAAAAAAGAAAGCTAATGAGTTTTACGTAACTCAAACTCATCAACATTTGAAAGTTCTCATTTGTTCTGTAGAATATTGGACAAGCCAAGCTTGACATAATTACAAAATAGTGGAATTTGGTAACCTTATTATCCTACCAAAATAACATGCACTTTGTATAGTTCCATGCTTAGAATATATGATACCAGCACAAGTACATAATCTTCAGGTCTTTTCTATAAGCTTTAGCTCTGGAGATATTCAAGTCTGGTCTTGGTGATTGGTTTAATTAGAACCAACATTCATTGATTTCATTATGCACTTTGATATTATATGAGCTCTGTTAAATCTAGAGCTACTTAAAGCAATGTTTGTATTGCTTGTGATAATAAACTATTATGTGATAAGCTATTGAGATATATAATGAATCTCACTTAAGGAATGAGTAAGAACAATAGGCAGATCATTAATGGAAAAGGCATTATCGGAATCAAAATGGGGTATAAGGGTAAGGGAATGAGGATAATGATCATTCAATGATTCAATAAAAGGAAGAGCTGTCCTTGATAAGGAGTTATGCATATACAACAGATTTTTTAGAGCCTGGAGAGCTACATTTATATAGAAGCAAGAGATTAAACAAGAGAAAGAAACAGTTAAAGGGGGGATGGTGTCTTGGACTCTATAATTGGTAGCTAAGATTTTAAAAATGAGTATAATTTGGAATTATAAATACATTGATTTGGGCATGGTGGGGAGAAAAGTAGAAAAAATCAAGGATAAATGACCTGGATAAATGCCTGTATGATTTGCTGAGCTGGTCACAGCTTAGGTGAGGGTATACTTTTAATGAGAATGTATTAAGACTTCTGTTCCCATCATGTTTAATTAGAGATACTTATTAAGCATTAAAATGGAGATGTCAGGTGTGTAATTGTATATGTTTCAGAAGCTCAGGAGAAGTGTCAGCTTGGAGACAAAAGTTTAGAATCTCTGGTTATTCTAATATTTAGAGGCTTGTTAAGGATAGGAAAATGTGTAAGAGAAAAATCCATGAAAATGTGATACTTGGAATTAAAGATGAGATAGTACTTTGATGAGAGATTTGTTATCTATATCCAAAATTGAGAGTTTAGGAAAGATGAAACAGATAATTGACTGCTGGCTTTTTCAAGAACTTGTGCGATCTAGAACAAAAAGTGGAAGGCAGAGACACTTCTTGCATTAAGGAAAAAAAAGATATATGGTACATATATCAATGACTTTTTTTGTAATTGATGACAAGAAGAAAAGATGATCTCACTTGATGTTTATATTTTTCCCATGAAATACAGTAAAGGTCATAATCTGATTTTTAGGAAAATTTGGTTAGGAAATTTAAAAATAAAGGAGTCTGCATAAAATAGAACTTATAAATCAAAGGTTAATGCAGTTTTAAGGACAGAGGTATATTATTTCTGGTAGCATAGGTTATTTGCAATATGTGGTCATAAAACAGAAGTGACTTTAGTAAATTTCACATATATGTTTCTATAGCAACGTTCTGCTACACACAAAAAATGATATACTTAGATTTAAGAAGGGTTGGAATGTTGCCAGGTGATAAAGAAAAGTAAGGAGAAATAAAGAGAGAAAAGTGTTTGCAAAGGAGTAACCATAGTACAGGCCCATACCAGTTAGGCTGAACTTAGAGGAAACTGAGGATATGAGAGTGCAATATCTAGTGAGAAAAGGATCGCATTTATAGATTGGAGGCCTTGATGATGTGAAATAGCTGTTGGAGTGGAACACTAGTGCAGTGAGAGGAAGAATGGAGGTGATGATCAGAAAGCAGCATATTTCAAAATGCAACTTTGGAACAGCTGTGTGGGATGATAAACATCCAGGATAGTCAAGTAAGTAATAGAGGAGCTCAAGAATCTGAAAGTGATCCGTATTATTTTCATAACTATAAAGTTTGATTTTTTTTCAAAGTTGAAAGAAGACAAAACGAAGCCAAAAACAAAAAAGAATCTGTGAGTTGTGTTAAGTGGATCTTTTGCAAACGTCAATCTTCCAATTATCCTGGGATTTGACCTTCGTGTGGAGGGGGAGTGAGCACCCAGGTGCAGAACTCACTAACCAAGGAGGAAGCAGCTGGGTAGTCAGTAGCTACCAGCAGTCAGGAAAAATACGGCTTATTTGCGTTGGGGCGGAGAAAACCACTGCTAGATTTTTTCCTCTTCCTGAAAGAAGTGTGCTTCAGATTTTCAGGAAAAAGTTGAATTCTTGCAACAATGTCTATTATTACTTACATTCTGGTGATATTTTTTACCCAAATATGCAGATTTTCAGATAACTGGAAATGAGCAGTGCAGCTCTTATTATTTTTTTATTTTGTTTTTGTTTTTTGCTTAAGTGTAAGTTAAATTTTGGGATTGCTCAGGAATTCAAACTCTACCTTTTTAATTAACTGATTGTTATGTAGATGTTACTCTGACTTCATCCTTCATTAAATAATCTTTCTAGAATATAGACATGCACCTTATGCTATTAGAAGATGCGGGATGTTAAAATATATCTTTAATAGTTGAAGATGTTGCAGTGCATATGGCGTGCTGACTTTGAATGTGTTTACATGAATTTGTGTATTGTAATGAATCTGAACCAATGTAACTTCAAAGTTTTCTTCCAAATCTACGCACTGTACGTTTAAAAATACATGTTGTCATTTTGAATGGGCCTGCACAAAAGCCTAGATTATTGAGTGTTCCAGTCAATCTTTTAAATTCATTTTCCTTTGGAAACAGAACATTTAAGAAAACAAGAGTCTTTAAAAATCTGTGCAAATCAAATTTGAAGTGCACTTTATTAAGATGTATCAGTCACAACACATAAGAACGGAGTTATTTTGCACCCTAATCTTACTTTGTGTTTCAAGTAAACTTGCCATCAAAATATCTTTCAACATAACAAAATAATATTATTTTATTCTGAGGGATGAGTCTACCAATTGACTACTACTCCATTACTACTATTATCTGTGTGAGGAATGTTAGTCCAAATATGGAGGAAGATGGAAATACATTTCATACTGGAAAACTCATCTCCTGTTAAAGTATAGAAACTATCTTCAGTTTGGCTATATAGATGGTGTGGTGGTTTGAAGCTGTACGCACCCCAGAAAGACATGTTCTTAAATCTAATCCACTCCTGTGGGTGTGAACCTATTATAAGTAGGACCTTATGATGAAGTTAGTTCAGTTAAGGTGTGTCCCACCTCAGTCAGAATGGGTCTTAATTCTACTACTGGAGTCCTTTATAAGAGAATGACATTCAGTGTCTCTGAAAGAGAAAGTCACAGAGGGAGCAGCCAGAAGCTGAAATTCAATAGAGCCCAGACGAGAAGAGAGAAACCAGGAGACGCAGCCATGTGCATTGCCAGAACAATTATCTCCAGCAGCCAGTTCCAGAATGCCACAGTCTTTGGGGAGAAAACATTGCCTGATGACGTCTTAAGTTGTTCTTTCTTTTAGTCTCAAAATTGCGAATGAATAAATCCCTATTGTTTAACCGGATCCATTTCATTTACTTTCATTCATTTACTTAAGCAGCCTAAGGAACTAAAACAGACACTTAGGAAAAAAAAAAAAGTACTGTCTCTAAATGGTTTTCAGTATGTCTTCAATTTTTAGCACATTTTCTTCATTCCCTGATTTTCTCTACCTTCAGTCTTTTCACTGAATTGATATCATAGAACCACTACCTATTATTTTTATTGCTTTTCTTAGTGGGTTTCCTTACATTGGAAAAGTATTTGAAATTTTGATATGTTAGAAACTATCTCTTGATTGATTTTTTCCTCCCATAAAATGAACCTAAAGAGAAACAACCTCTGAACTCTTATATTGAGAGTTAGCTTTACTTTTTTTCCCTAATCAATATGATGGTCATAAAGCAAGAAATTTCTAAGAATATTGGATTTTTCATAGAAAATATAAATTGATATTTACTTTATTTGCTTTATTGTTAAATGTGGTTTCTTAGTTGTATCCCAAATATTTATCCCTACAATATGTTAAGTACAATATTAAAAATTTACTTACTTGTAAATGTGTTTTTACTGATTATTCTAAACCAAGAAAAATCTGAAAGTCACACATTTCACAGCTTACATCAATAGCTCCACTATGGGATCAAGAGAAAATGTCATGTGTGTCTCTTAAAACAATTTGAAAGTCATTTGTTTTTCTTTAGAAAAGCAACTAAATCTAGGCAAATTTGGACACTCCTGTTTATTAAAAAATAATATTTTTATTCAATTAATAAAAATACTTGAGAGACAGAATTATATGATTGCTTCCACTTCCTGCATATGTGAGTGTAATTCAAAAAAGAAATAGAGTGAAGAATATATACAAGCTACATAATTCCATGTTAACTTTGGCAGAGTTTTCTTGACAAGATGCATTTCAAGTGTATCCAAAAAATATATTAGTCCATAAGCATTCATCTCTTTCCAATTACAAAACAAACAAGCATGCATCTTAGAAAGAGTTCCCTCCGACCAAAAGAGTGGAATCTCTATTACCAGAAACACATAAGTTGAAGGTGAATAAAGTCCTCGCAGAAAAAAAAAAATCATAACTCAAGTAGCATTAAAATTTGAAAATAAAAAATCATGTTGAGTACATATAAATATAAGTTGATAAAACATTGTTTTTTTTTCACAGAATAAGACATTTCTAGGTGAATCAATATCATCGAAGGCCATTGTCATTGTACTTGCGTGCATGGTTGAACAAAAGCACCAGAGACCGAGTGTATTGGTATATTAAAGCAATGAGAAAAACAACAGCTGCCAACAATCAAGATAGGTATATGATGCAACAGTTGAAATGCCTGTGAAACAGAAGCAGCATCGCCAGTGTGAATTGTTATGTATTAGTAGCTCTCCCTAAAGCCTCAGAGATGCCCAAGAAAGAATGAAGGTGAGAATGAAGGAAAGAAGGAGAGAGAGAGAAGTGAAAGAGAGAGAGAGAGTGAAAGAGGAAACAAGGGAAATGGAGAAGGAGATGGGCTTGCATTCTTTCACTTGAGAAGTGAAAGCTATTGATTATTGAATTTTGGTATCAACTATTCAATGGCCTTTTCTAAAATCTTAATAGCACAAGCTTCACAATTTGATGATGCTTAGCAAAGGTTTAGTATTCATTTATTTTATTTTATATCTGTTCTTACTCATTTGATTTTTAAGGATTTTTTTCTGTTTTATTTTTTACAGGATTTGGATCCCATATTCTCACTTCCTATTTATGATAACAAAGAGAAAATTATTTCTCCTCTCTTTACATCAGTTTCTTTATTTGTAAAATTGGAAAGTTAAATTAAACTAGCCACTTTTCTTTTTTAAATGCACTAATTGATTGTAGAAATTCATCATACATAGATACCGTTTTTGTTATTCATTCTCTTCTATGCACTTTAGACAGTATTAGAGTATAATATTTATAAACATATATAATTTGACATGAGGTGGAAATAATTGGAGAAATAATTTAAATTAAAATGATGTCACTGCTTTGTGAAACTAATGTGTCACTGGAACACAGAAAAAAACTATATTTGTTCTACATATGGGATAATTTAGCCAGATTATTGACAATTAAGCATTTGATATAAGTATTATTGGTTTGAAATGAGAGTTCAGGTGAAATTTCTGGGTAATATGACAGAGTAAGGAGCTCCAGAATACACTCTTCCTCCAAACAGCTAGGAGATAAGGAGGGACTGTCTGAAACAACTGTTCCGGGGCTCTGGAGTGCACAGGACCATGCTACATCATTCAGAGAAGAGTGGGAGGAAGAAGCTGAGATACTGCTTCAAGAACTGTGAGTAACAAAAAAAAAAAGACTGTGAGTAGTTCACTCATTCCCTGACAGCCCCTGATGCCCATCCACCTCCAAGTCTGGTCCCCAGCTGGCTGCTGCAAATAAAGAGGGAAATGGGGCCCTCTTCCAGCAGAGTGGGAGGAGTAGGGTACATGGCCAAGCACTACTCAAAGTTTTTGATCATAGAATTTGGAATTCTGGGCCCTGGCTCTGAGCTACTCTTTCAGCCCACCCCAGATAGGGATGGTCCTGGCAATCATTTTAACCCCAATCCTGGCAGGGGTGAAGGTGGTAGAGAGTTAGAGACACAGAGCCTGGCTAAGGCCGAGGGGGAGGGCAGTGTGCTGAAGGACACTATCCGCTGGGCAGGTCAGGAAACCACAGCTTTCAGGACATGTCAAAAGGGCTTCAGCATCCTTCCTGAGCTTCACACAGTGCTCTTGAGAGCCAGGTCTGTGCTCCCCTCATGGGTTCCTGGCCCTGTTTAAGCTGGGAAATAACTGTCTTGTGAAAATCCTCTCTGGGATCACCCACCTTCCAGAATTTTCCTTCCAGGCAAAAGCTGCTGGAGGGAAGGAAAAGAGTGTTAAAAAAACAAACAGACTATAAAGGCAAAGCAAAAACAAATAGAACAGATCAAGATTCTCAGAGAAGGAATAAAGGAAAGGAAGCTTTCTCCTGGAGGTGAAATAATTGCACAAATAGTGCAATCTGAAAAATTTTACCACATAGCCAAGGCAAGAATCGATGAAGAAGAGCTGGAAAATCTGATCCGTTAAAACATGAACAATTCTAAGGACCTAGAATAAGTTGAACAAGTGTCAAAGATCCTTAATACAAAGCCAGCTCATAATAAAATCCTAGGGAAGAGTGAAAAAGTGACTTCCAGAGTCAAGTCATTAAGAAAATCAGATGCCTAGACATCAGCAAAATGTTACAAGTCACATTAAAAGCAGAAAGATAGGATTTAGTCAAAAGGATAAATTAAAGCTCCAGAGAAGACTCAGAATTTGGGAACACGATTTTCAAGCAAATCTCTTAAATCAATTTTAAAAGGTGGAGGAAAATACGGATAACAGGCTAACTGATATTCAGACGTCCCTAGGTGAGTATAAAGAAGAATTTGGAAGTTTAAGACACACAGCAGAAATTATAGAAAGGAAAGGCACAATACTGGGAGATTAAAAATACATCAGGGCATACAACAGGAGATTTGGACATGTAGGAGAAAGCATCAGTGACCTGATTTGTCATAATCAATGGGCAAAGAAATAGATAAAAAGAATAGAAAAATTGATGAGGGTCTTAGAGATTTGAATGAAAGCATGAAGCTCACATGCATAGATATCATGGGTGTGCCAAAAGGAGAAGAAAAAGGAAAAGGGGCAGAAAGAATATTTGGGTAAATGGCCAAATATTTCCCAACTCTTATGAAAGACATTACTTATACACATTCAGGAATCACAATTTACTTCAATAGAATAAATTCTAATAGACTTACTCTAAGATGATACTAATCAGAGTACCAAATGCTTAAGATAAAAAGAGAATCCTGAAAGCAGCTGGAAAAAATGAACTCATTACATTCTTGGTGTCAATTTCTCAGAAACCATGGGGGGCAAGAAGGTAGAGGTATGATATATTTAAGGTACTGAGAAAGAAAAACTCTCAACCAAGAATTCTATGTCCAGCAACACTGTCCTTCAGAAGTGAGGCAGAGTTTAAAATATTCGCAGATAAATAGAAACCGAAAGAGTTCATTAATAAGAGACTTGCACTACAAAAAAATAATGAAGTGAATTCTGCAGGCTGAAAGGAAAAGACAATAGAAAGAGGCTTGTGGTGGACTGTAGAAATAAACATTAACATTAAGGCTAGCTAAAAGAGTAAAAATGAGACAAAAATAAGATATGACATATAAAAACCAAAGGATGAAAATGTTGAAATAAGTACTGATATTACAGTAATAACAGAATGTTAATGGATTCAACTCCCCAATAAAAGCACAGATTGGCAGAAGGTATAAAACAAGTATGATCCAACCAAATTCTGATTACAGGAGACTCACCTTAGACTCAAAGGCATAAATAGGTTGAAAGTGAAAGGCTGGAAAATGAAATTCCACACCAACAGTAACCAAAAACTGCCAGGGTAGCTGTACCAAAATGAGTCAAAATAGACCTTAACTGCAAAATTGTTAAAAGAGTCTAATAAGGATGGTATATATGAACAAGAAGGGCAATATACCAGATGAAATGAAAATTACAAATATTTAGGTACTGAACTTTGGTCCCCAAAATTCACAAGACAAATACTAGCAAAACTGAAGGGAGAAATAGATCTCTCTACAATAATAATTGTAGACTTTAGTACACCATTCTTGTTAATAGATAGGATAAACAGAACATCAATAAGGAAACTGAGAACTTGAGCAATATAATAAATGAACTAGATTTAACAGACATAGAGAGAACACTGTACCCCAAAACAAGAAGTTACCCATTCTTCTGAAGTGCACATGGATCATTCTCCAGGGCAGATCACATAGTGGGTCACAAAACAAGTCTCAATAAATTTAGATTGATCAGAACTGCAAAGCATCCTCTCTGACCGTAATGGAATAAAGCTGGAAATCAATAACAGGCAGGAAACTGAAAAATTCATAAATATATGGAAGTTAAATAACATATACTTAAACAATCAGTGGGCAAAGAAGAAATTGAAAGTGAAGTCAGTAAATATTTTGAAATGAATGAAAACAAGAACACAACATATCATGAAGGCAGTACTGAGAGGAAAATTTATAGCTCTAAATGGCTACATTAAAAAAAGAAGAGTAAAATTGAAGACCTATCTACATATCTGGAGGAATAAGATAAAGAACAACCAATTAAACCCAAAGAAAGTAGGAGAGAAAGAAAAGATTAGAGAAGAAATAAATGAATCGACAATTATAAAGTAATACAATAGAGAAAACAACAAACTACAAGTTGGCTCTTCAAGAAAATCAATAAAATTAACATACCCTTAGCAAGAGTGACAAACAAAAAAGAAGAGAAGATGCAAAAATTAAAATAGCATCAGAAATGAGAGGGAGGACATTACTGCTGACCCCACTGAAATGAAAAGGATCATAATAGGATACAATGAACAACTGTATGCCAACAAATTGGACAACTTAGATGCAATGGACAAATTTCTGGAAATGCATGATCAACCTATCCTGACTCAGAAGAAGTAGAAGACATCAACAAACCAATTACTAGTACAGAGATTTATTCAATCATTAAAATCCTTCTAACTAATAGTAGCACAGAACCAGATGGCTTTCAGGTACATTCTGCCAATTATTCTAAGAAGAATTAATTCCAGTCCTACTCAAACTCTTCCAAAAAATTGGAGAGGAGGAGTCATACCTAACTTGCTCTAAGAAGCCAGTATCGGCCTAATACCAAATCCACATAAAGGTACAACAGGAATGGAAAATTAGGGACCAATTTCTCTAATGAACAGAGATGCAGACGTCTTCAAGAAAATACTTGTGAACTGAGTCCAACAACACATTAAGATAATTATACACCATGATCAAGTGGATTTTATCTAAAGTATGCAAGGATGGGTCAATGCAATTAAATCAATTAATATAATACACACTAACAAAAATAAAGGGAAAAACCATATTGTCATCTCAGTTGAAGCAGAAAAAGGATTCAACAAAGCAAGCATCATTTCATGATAAAAACACTTTGAAGGATAGAAATAGAAGGAAAATTCCTCAATGTAATAAAGGGCATATATGAAAAACACACAGAGAATATTGCATTCAATTGTGAAAGACTGAAAGCATTCTCTCTAAGATCTGGAAAAAGACAAGAATGTCCACTGTCACTATTATTATTTAACATTCTGATAGAGGTGATTAAAAGAGGATATTTTAGGGCTGTGTATGTTACTGTAAGGAATGCTACAAGACAAAACATGTAACTATATGACACAGTGAACCCTATGGATAGACAATGGACTGTGGGTAATAGTGCAAATATAAGGGTGTTCTTTCATGAATTATCACAAATGCACAACACTATTTCAAGGTCTTAATAATATGGTTGTAAATGGGAAAGTACACCTAATATAAACTACAGACTATAGTTAACAGTAATAGTTTGGTATTCCTCATCAATTGTAACAAAAGTACCACACTAACACAAAGAGTCAATAATAGGGAATGTTGTATTTTGCAGTGAATTTTCTGTAAACCTACAACTTCTCTAATTAAAAATAATAATCATTTAAAAATAATATGTTGGGCAGGGGGCAAGGGTAGTTCAGTGGTAGAATTCTCTCCTTCCACGCGGGAGACCTAGGTTTGATTCTAGGTCCATGCACTTCCGAAAAACAAACAAGCAAAGCAGACAAACAAAAATTCAACAAATGGTGCTGCAATAACAGGATACTCACATGGAAAAATAATGAAATGTGACTCTGCAATACAACATACAAAAAACAAAAAACACACACATAACAACATGCTAAGTGAAAGAAACCAGACACAAATTGCTACATAATGTATGATTCCATTTGTATAAAATGTAATAAAAATAAATCTCTAGAGACAGAATTAGATGAGTCGTTTATAGGGCTAGTGAAAGAGAGGGATTGAGAAATGACTGCTAAGGTGTGTGGCATTTTTCTTTTTGGAGTAATGAAAATGCTCTAAAATTGTCATGATGAATGCATTACTCTGCCATTATGTTAAAAACCACTGGTTGTATGTTGGATGGATTGTATGGTATATGAATATATCTCAATAGAACTGATTCAAAAAAAAAAATGAGTGAACAATGATAGGATGGATTTCTTTGAGAGATAGCGAGTTTGTCCTCACCAGGAGTATGCAAGCATGGGATAAATTTCTCATAGTTATTATTGTGAATTCCACTCAAGTATCTGTTGGAGATTGGGTTAGATAAATTTTTAATCCTTTTCTTTCCTGGTGTATTATGATTTAAGTTCATTTTCTCCAAATTTAAGTAAACTACACTTTTGAAAAGAAAAATATCAACAGGGTGAAAAACTATGTTCACCAAAGGATCTGAAGGTAAAACTAATTCTTATGGATTGTTTCCAAAGCCAGCTGTCATTTGTTTTTGAACTTTTTGAGTGATCTGAAATACACTGAAAGGTAAATGAAGCATTTAAACAATTTAAAAGGAAAGCTGTGTTAATTAGATGCTGCTACTTACTACTCAAAGCTTTTGTCCTCTATGCTTTGTTGAATTTCCAAGCATGTCCAACATTGCACAGCTCAAGCGATTTAAACCTGTTTCTCTGTGACATGCAAGTAGTAAAGCCATTTATTTTTCCTTTAAACAGAGCTGCTCATGGGATGGGAAAGCTCTCACAGTTTTAATTTTCTTGTCTTCATTTACATAAAGCCATAATCTGCCTGGAGACTTGTAAGCATCCCCTGGGCTGCCAACATAGAAAGATAATAAACGCAGATTTATGGTGAACCACACTGCACAATTATCTTGAAGAAAAGTCAAGAAAATCTCCTCTTTGGTCGTTATTGCCTTTTATTTTTCCTACTGAATCTTATATTAACATCTAATGATAGGCTGTTTTAAAATAAATAGAAAATATATAATGAATATAAAATGTTTATCCATTAATACAGTTAGTAATGACCAATAATATTAATGTCAGCAAAATATCATCTTCAACAAAATGGAAAGTGAAAAACATGATGGAACAACTCAAATTATGAGGGAAACTTGTCCTAACATTGAGTGCTTACTAACGTACCACTTACTTTACACACCATTCTTCACTACAATTTTCCAAATGTATTGATTTATTAAATAAATATTTATTGAACACATTTATTGATGTGCTCAGTATTGATTTCAATCAATGAGTGAGAGAACCATGATCTCTGCTCTCAGGGAAGTGCTAATCCACTAGACTTGGCTGTCCCATGATAAAATACATAATCTTGACAAGTTTATATATTATCGGCACCTTCAAGATAAGAAAACTAAGGCTCAGAGAAGTTTTTTTGTCAGTTTTCCTTTTTTAGCACATATAGTGAATGGCAGAAATTGAAGGTGGGATTTGAATACATTTTGGGGAAGTCTCCACGTTCCTGTTCCTTTTTTCCCTTAGTGAGGGCTTCTACTTCAGCACCATCTTTTTCCTTTTATAACATCTTCGTTTTTGATTCTGGATTAAAAAAATATGATTCCTCTGAAATACCTGGGAAATAGGAAGGTACCCATCCTTGCTAGAAAAATTAAATTATTGAAGTTAAAGATGAGAAGGAGGTTTTAGACATCATTGGTCTACATTAAAAATTCTAAACATAGACACATAGACTACATCCACTATAGGAAAAGACCAGTGTATATGAAGTCAAGTAAATGACAAATGCTCGTATTTATAAAAAAAAATTCTGATCTGTCAAAGACAGGTTTACTACTTCTCTTAGTCTTCCAAGACTGCTATTATAAATATCACACAATGGGTTGGATTAAACAAGAAATCATTGGCTTGGGGTTTTAGAGACTAAAGTTCAATATCAGAGACTTAACAGGCTATGCTTTCTCCTTAAAATCTGTCATATTCTGGTGCTAGTTTAAACAATCCTTGGGATTCCTTTGGCTTGCATCTCTGCCTCTGTCACATGGACTCCTGTGACTTTCTCTGACTTCTGGTTTCCCTTGTTTCCAGTGATATGGATTAAAGACCTTTGACTACTCCTAAATAGTATCTTAGAGGATCCTATTCACAAATAGGTCTACACCTTAACTGATAGAACACCTTCAAAGGGCCCTATTTACAAATGGATTCACAACCAAAATGGAATTAAGCAAAAAATATTCTAATAATTATATACTGAGGGAAAATATTTTTGACTGTATTTGTATATATGTGTATGAATGAAAAGAATGTGATATTAACTTGAGAAAATTGTAATCTATTTTCTTTAAAAACATTTCTTAACTCAAGGATACTCAGCTGAGTGAAGTTTATTTTATTTTTTAAATATTTAACTGTCATCTTTTCTCAACAAGCCTTCAGCATTGGGTTAATATAACTACCATTGATTTCCTTAAAGCTATTCTCAGCTCTATTCTTCCTTTTTCTAGATATTGGTTAAAGGAAGGACATTCTCAGTATAAACTAAAAAAATAAACATTTTCATGAGTGCATGCTGGCATTCTTATCACCTGATTAATTAAATTTAGTGTGTCCTACATGAAGGCACTCATACTAAGTCCCATGTCAGCAAAACCAAAATAAGTTTCTGTTCCCTGTAAATGTCTTTTGTCCAGGTAACAGAATTTAAATCAGTCAATCAGCCATTCTTTCACCGGGTAACTTCCTCAGTGCTAAGCAATCACCTGTATAATCACATTAGGAAATGTGCCTTGCATTAACCAATGAAGATTTCTATCCAATGTACTCCCTTTTCTGTCTATCAAAGCCCGTTGCTCTCATCTCTTGACATTTCTCTTTACGCAATGGTGATTGGAATCTCCCTAATTCATGAATTGATTAAAATAAAACTCTTTGATACTTAACCAAATTTAGCTGAGTTTTTGACACGCCTTTGAGATATCAAAAGATGAAGTGAAATATTTGTTACCATCTACTTCAGTATATTTTTAAGGGCATTTTTACCTTATTCATCCACATTTCATTGTTTCCTGTACTGATTCCTGCATGTATTGAAACATTTATTCAACTTATATAATAAGCCTCTCTGGTCTGCAAGGCTCTGTGATTTTCTTATAGACTTTAAATAACATCAAAAATGATTAACAACTACATAAGTCTTACTATATTTCAAGTGTTTCACATACAGTATTCATTTCCAAGCTCTGAGAACTCTATTGGCTAGCAAAAAGAAGAGAGAAATCATTGTGCTTCAACCTGGCACATTAAAATGGGTATCTATAGAGGAGAAGGGCTTGGAAAGACAGGTAGGAATGATTAGCTCTGTTTGGGGAGCTGAATCAGAAAAGGTTACATGCAGTCTTTTTGTCATAAAAGAAAATGAGGGTATTTCCAGGCTCAAATCATAGAAATAGTATGGTGTGTTGGAGGAACATCATGCAGTTCAGTATATCTATTGAATAGGATGTGGAGAGCTGATGAGAAAAAGATGAGTGTATTTACTTATGCAATTCACTACTGGTGTGGCAATGTTTAGTCATTAAATGCTTATGTAGGAAGGTGACATGTCAAAACCGGCATTTTAGAATGATTCTGCTTTCAATAAGATGAAGTCAGGGAAAACTGGGTGCAGGGAATTAAATCTATTATTATAAATGAAGCATGAACTGAAAATCATTTAAACAAAGTAATTGGTAATGAGCATTGACAGAGGTAGCCTAAATTCAGAGTATTTTAAAGGAATTAGTGGTTGTTTGAAAATGGGGATTGAAGAAGGATTGGATACGAACCCCATGTGCCATGCACTGTTCTTGGCAGGAAAAGGAAACAAATGTACAAACAATAAATAGTATAAAAAAGAAGACAAAGTGAAATATGGTAGAACAACCATATCAGTAATAGTATTGAATGTAAATGGATTAAACATTCCTACTAAAAGACAAATTGTAGGTCGGCCATGATGGCTGCTGGAGACCCACATTCAATTTCCGGTGCCTGTCCATGCAAAACAATAAAAAATAAAAAAAAAATAAATTGGCAAAAAGACAAATTGTTAGAGAGCATTTTTTAAAAAATACTCAATTATAGGCCGCTGTTCTAGTCTACCAAAGCTGCCAGAATGTAACACACCAGAGATGGATTGGATTTTAATAAAAAGGAATGTATTTAGTTAAAAACATATCATTCTTCAGAGGAAAGGCAGCTAACTTTCAACTGAAGTTCTTTCTTACACAGGAGCACACAGGGTGATCTCTGCTGGCCTTCTTTCCAGCCCTCTAGGTTCCAACAACTTTTCCCAGGGTGATTCCTTTCTGCATCTCCAAAGGCGTCTGCAGAACTGGGAGTGCTGAGATAAAGTATGCTGAGCTGCTTGGGCTGTGCTACACTGAGCTCTCTCATTTAAGCATGAGCCAATTAAATCAAACCACATTCATTGCAGCAGGCACACCTCCTACCCAAGTGCAGATGTGATCAGCAACAGATGAGTTTCACATGTCACTGGCTCATGTCCACAGCAACAAAACTAGGCACCTTCTCCTGGCCAAGTTGACACCTGAAACTAACTACCACAGCTGCATACATAAAATATACATATTTTAAAGAGTAGAAGAGGTTGAGATGAAGTCAAGAACAAGGGTAGAATGAAGTGGAGAGTAATAAATGTAAAAGGGATGCATTAAAAAAAATGTATTTGTGACTTTCTTTCTCATACTTCCTCTTAAGTGACTTTCTAAACTAAAAGCCTTAGTTGCTTTGGGGATTGTTTTAGTTTGTTAAGGCTGCCAGAAAATCAATATGCCAGAAATGGGTTAGCTTTTATAAAGGGGATTTATTAAGTTACAAAAGTTTACAGTTTTAAGGTCATAAAAATATCCAAACAAAGGTGTCCAGAGAACCATGCTCTGACTCAAGAAAGGTCAATCTGGGAAAGCACATGGCTTGCATCCGCTGGTTCTTTGGCTTCTGGTTTCAAACAGCTTCTCTGGGAGTGTTTTCTTTCTGCATTTCCAAATATCTCTGTCTGTGTCACTTATGAGCTTTTTTTAAAGAATGCAGTGAGTGACCCACTTTGAATGGGTAGAGGTACATCTTCATGGATATGACCTCATCAAAAGGTCCCACCCACAATTCAGTGGGTAACATCTCCATGGAAACAACTTAATAAAAAAATCCCACCCAATGACATTGAAACAGGATTAAAGAACATGGCTTTTCTGGGGTATACAACAGTTTCAAACAAGCACAGGGATGGTTAGTGATTCGAAGATAAAATGGGAGAAGAAAATGCAATTACTCTTGTCCAAAAAAGAGTTGAGATGAAAGAGTTGAGATAAAATTCATATATACCACCCACAAAAGAAGCAGGAGTCAGAAGGAAGAAAATTAAAAAGGATTAATCCAGCTTAAAGCTAGAATCTTCGAAGAATATCTGTGGCCACACATCTCCACTATATCAAAGGCTTTCTGGAATTAGTTATATTAGAAATATTGAGGCCCCCTAACTCTAGTCTTGTTGATCATCTCGAAATTCTGGGACACCAATATATACAATGCAGATTAGTATTTATTATAAATTAAATTAAAAAAATATGTAGGACAATATTAGATCTTTAAAATAAAAATAAATATATGAAAAGCAAAGTTCAATTTTTTTTAAGAAAAAGGACTGGTATGGAAAAATCACTTGACTGGCTGTCAAGGCAAACTGAGTCATGCCTTTGACGTGGTATGGAAGTCTCACAATAACTCTAGGTTGAAGGATTCAGATCTATAATTAAGACTCAGTTAAGAAATCCAAAGCCTTTAAGTCAACTCTTTATAATAAAAATCAAATGGTCTAAGTATTTGTGTAAAATACTTTTGCCAATCAACAATTGCTTTCATTCACTAATTTTAGAGCCCGTAAAGGAACATTTATAAATTTTACAATCTACAACTATGATTTATTTCACTGAAACTTAGCTGGCAAATAAACAGCAGCAACATTATCTTAACATAATACACATTGCAATGATATATTTTCAATTAAGTATAAATTAAACAGAAGAACTTTTTATTTTGAAAGTATGATTTTAATTTCATTTTGATTAAGATTATTTGAAAAAAATATTTCAAAAATTAGAGGGGTTTTCAAAATCCAAAAAAAAAAACTGGCAACTTATATAAAAGCTGTTAGAATATGTTTTTCCTTGTAATTTATTCACATGGCAACCCTTTTTCACTAAGCAATTTATGCATAATCCTAGAAAGTAAAAATAATCAATGATATTAAAAACACCTTAGTTTTTTTAGTACCTTATATCTTCATTTCCATTTAATTATGTCCTCTGATCTTTCTTTTCAGATTAGGGAAGAAAATCCAGATTTTTATGAAACCTTAGTTCTGGTGATCTGTGTTCCCTCTGCTACAGTGCTAAGCTTGGTAAGTTTTTTTCAAAATACACCTACTTGTATATTATATACTCCACATTGCCATTTCTTGTTCTTTGGCAATTACTTAATGGGAAAAGAGAAAGTTAGCATTATAGAACGAGCAGAAGATCCCATGCAATTGAAAAGGAATATCGTTTCTTTTCAAATTTCAGATTCAGGCCCTTTATCTCTTCCTCTTCCAGAAAAAAGTATAATACGGATGCAACAACCCAAACATGTTACTTGAACATTCCCACAAAATTCTTCTATTAGAGGCTCAATCCTATTTCCCAACATGCCTTATATTCAGGACAGTAGTCACCAACTATTTAATGATGTCAGACTCATATTGGTAAAAAAGAAATCTCAGACCACATCTGCAATTAGGTATATATATATTTACTTATAGATATTCTATATTTTATACCATACTAAAATATTATATATATTATAATTATATAAAATATAGTTTAACATGGATTAATGCTATATATGAAATTATAGGCATATGAAAATGAGGTCAATAATTCTTAATGAGTGAAAACAAATATAGATTAAACTTTATATATAGATTTATATGTCTCCCATCTTTGTTAAAAACAGCAATCAAGGAACGTGAAATGCAGTAACAATTTGAGAAAATCAGAGCCATGTTAATTTATTTAATTCAAGTTAATGTAGTTTTGAAAATTACTTATATTTTGCAAAGCAATATATGCAGGACTCTGAGTTGAATAACCAAACCTTTTCCTCAAAATCCTGTATCCAGGAATTATTACGTCAAATTCATTAAATATCTATTATATCAAAATTTGATAAATGCATATGAGAGACTCTAGATGTCATGCTGTGGAGACATAAAGGAGTCCCAGTCTGGGAGGGAATCCTATTCTTTCTTTCTGGCCCCCATTATAGTGATTAAAAAATTGCTCTTTTCTGTAAAGTACATTTGTAAACTCCATCAAAAGCAATAGGGAACTTCCAGGAAGATGGTGGAATAGGATAGGCTGAATTTACCCCTCTCTGGGGTGAACTAGAGAAGTGACAGAAAATGGCCAAAACAGTGGTTCCAGGGTACAAGTGACCATAAAAGGACTTCTATAGGGAGGAACTGGATGAAAAAACAGATAAATTATGATTGAAAGAATGGGGTGAGTTTTCTCAGTCATGGGACCACACCTGGGGCAGACTGCAACACTCAGGCCAGAGCAGGTGATGAAGGAGCAACCCACTCCCACAATCCCACCTTGGTATCAGCTTGAGAGATCATCCTTTTCAGCCCTGTAACCAGAAACTCCCACAGGGTACTCAGAAGCCAGCAGACTTGATTTACCTATGCAGAGACCTTATGAAGAGACCTTGTGAAGCACAATGCCTACACCCATACCTGAGGCAGGCTGCTGTGGGTGTCTGGTTTGGACTGATACTGGGGTTCCTCCCTTTAGGAGGAGGGACAACACAGATCTGAGCTGACCTGATAACTGCCTGTCAAAAGAGACACTCCCCTAATTCTATCCTTACTCCATAGAGGCCAGAGGGTTCATCAGAGTGCACAGGCAGAGAGATAGGAAAAGGAAGCTAGCTGTGCCACATTGCCAGGCACTTCTGGGCTCTGAGCACTCATGGTGTACACAGGCAAAGAGTTAGAGACCAGGGAGGTAACTGCACCACACTGCCAGGTGCTCATGGCTCAGAGCACTCATGGCCTGCACAGACACAAAGGTAGGGACCAAGGAGCTAGCTACACACATTGCCAGGCACTCCTGGGCTCAGAACACTCACAACATGCACTGGAGGAAAGGTTGTGATAAGAGAGTAAGCTACACCATACTGCCAGGCACTCCCAGGCTGGTTGTGGGCAGAGGTAGTTGAAATACTTGGTCCCAAAGCCCAGTGATATTCCACAGAGGAGACTGGGGACCAACAGACACATTGTGCCCACAAGCATATTCTCCACCAAGGTACAGACTTCCCAGCTACTAGCCTTAGGTTTCAGCATGCATGGAGCATGTATGGAGACCTGCAGACCTGACTTGTTTTGCACCTGGTTGGGTCAGCCAGCTGACTTAGGGAAAGTCACACCTGATGTTAGGGAGAGGCCCAAGAACACCATCTGTTGGGAAGAAGCAGAAAGTGGAGTCCGGCATATTGTCTTTCCGCCTCACTTTTAAAAGATTTTCAGTTAGAGTTACACCTCCTGCATGAGGTCCCAGCCTTGGATTGGTGGGGAATTACAGACAAACCAAGAGCAAAAAGAGACCTTCAACACAAACTCAAGCAACTACAGAATCTTAGATGAATGAGGGAATCAACTTTCAAAATAGCCTTATCAAGTTAATCAAATGTCTTGAAGTCACCAGAAAATCACAAAGTACAGGGAGATGCAAGAAAATATGGCCCAGCCAAATGACCAAATTAAAACACAGAAGAAGACACAGAATTTGGAACAACTACTCAAAGATGTTCAGGCAAATCTTCTAATTAAGTTCAGTGGGTTGGGTAAAGACATAAAGGGTATCAAGAAGACACCAGAAGAGCATAAAGAAGAATTTGAAAGAATAAGTAGAAAAATAGCATATCCTACAGAGATGAAAGATACTGTATATCAAATGAAAATATACTAGAGATTCAAAATAGCAGATTTGAAGGGGTAGAAGAAAGAAGAAATGAACTGGAGGAAAGGACAATTGAATTAAAACATGTGAAAAGAACAAATGGTGAAAAAAATGGAAACATTTGGATTGGATCTCAGGGAAGTGATAGACAGCACAAACTGCACCAATATAAGAATCACTGGTGTTCCAGAAGAAGAAGAGAAGAATAAAGATTTAGGAAGATTATTTGAGGAAATAATTGGGGAAAATGTCCCAGTCAATATAAAAGACATAACTATGCAAATAAAAGAAGCCCAACAAACTCCAAATAGAATAAATCCAAATAGAACCACTCCAAGACACATTCTATTCAGAGTATTGAATGTTGATGGGAAGCATAAAGTCCTGAGTGCAGCAAGAGAAATTCAACTCAATACATATAAGGGAAGACACAAATGACTAAGTTCAGACTACTCAAAAGGCATCATGGAGGTATATGTTTAAGATTTTAAAGGAGAAAAATTTCCAGCCGAGAATTATTTATCCACAAAGTTGTCCTTCAAAAGTGAGAGAGGGTTTGAAATTTTCACAGAGAAACAAATGCTGTGAGAATTTGTTAACAGGAGAAATGGCCTTGCAAGAAATACTAAAGGTAGTTCTGTTGGTTGAAAAAAAAAAAGACAGGGGAGAGAGGCCTGGAGGAGGGCACAGAATTGAAGAGTATTAGTAAGGATAACTTAAGAATAAAAAGAGAGAAAGGAAAAAAAAATGCAAAAAAAAAAAAAAATAGAAGTCAAAGGATAAGGTGGTAGATTCAAAAACTGCTTTTACAGAAATAACTTTGAATGTTAATAGGCTAAACTCACCAATTAAAATATACAGATTGGCAGAATGGACTAAATAATATGACCCATCTATTTGCTGTTTACAAGAGACTCATCTTAGACCCAAGTATACACAAAAGGATGGAAAAAGCTGTAACTAAAAGAAAGCGAAGGTAATGTGATAGTTAGGTCCTGGTGTCAACTTGGCCAAGTGATGATGCCCAGTTGTCCATCAGGCAAGAACTGGCCTGATCATTGCTGCAAGGCAATTTCCTGACTGGTTGATGAACTAGAATGCTGGTATATTAAATCGTCAGTCATTTGACTGCATGTGTGGTTTATTACATCTGTGACCAAATAAGGTAGGCCTTGGTATAATCCAATCAGTTGAATACTTTTAAGGGAGAAGAGAGAGCTTCTCACTATTTCTTCAGCCTGCAAGACATTCCTGTGGAGTTCATCCAGACCCTTCATTGAAGTTGCCAGCTTCACAGCCTTTCCTACAGATTTTGGACTCTCTCATTCCCATAGTTGCATGAGAAATCTTTCTAAATCTCGTATTTACAGATATCTTCTGTTGGTTCTGTTTCCCTATAGAACCCTGACTAATGCAGGTAGCCATACTAATATTAGGCAAAATAGACTTTAAATGCAAAGATGTCATAAAAGACAAAGAATTACACTACATATCAAAAAAGGAACAGTTCACTAAGAAGAAATAAGAACCATAAATGTGTATGCACTCAATCAATGAGCATACATACATGAGGCAAACATTGTTAAAACTGATGGATCAATAGATGTTTCGAAATAATAGTGGTTGGCTTCAATACACCACTGTCTTCTATAGATAGAACAACTGGACAGATGAGCAATAAAGAAATAGAGAACCTAAACAACATGATAAGTTAATTAGACCTAACAGGCATATATAGATCATTACACCCCAAACACCAGGATATACATACTTCCATAGAACTCATGGAACACTCTCTAAGGTAGATCGTATGCTGAGGCATGGAATGGGTCTTCATAAATTTTAACAAGATAGAATTTATTCAAAGCACTTTCTCTGATCATAATGGAATGAAGGAAATCAATAACCACCAGTAATGTCACATACATATGGAGATTAAATAACACACGCTTAGACAATCCGTGGGTTGACGAACAAATTGCAAGAGAAATAAGTAACTATCTGAAGAAGAAAGAAAAAGAATACAACATATCAGAATTTACAGGATATGGAAAAGGCTGTGTTGAGAGGGAAATTTATTGCCCTACATGTCTATATTAAAAAAGAAGAAAGAGCGTAAATCAAGGACTTTGCTAGAATAAATAGAAAAAGAACAGCAAATTAACCCTAAGCATATAGAAGAAGAGAAATAACAAAGATGAAAGCAGATATAGATAGATTGGAGAACAACAGCAACAACAATTAAAATAGAATCAATAAAACCAAATGTTGGTTCTTTGATAAAATCAATAAAATTGATGGACCCTTGACTAGGCTGACAAACAAAAAAGGAGAGAGGACCCAAATAAAAAAAATCAGAGATGAGAGGGGGTCATTATCATGGACCTTGAAGAAACTAAAAAAAATCATACAATGATACTATGAACATCCATAGACCAATAAACTAGACAACTTAGATGAAATGGAAAAATTTCTAGAAATGCACAAACAAGCTACACTAGCTCAAAAAGAAATATAAGACCTCAGCAAATCAATGGCAAATAAAGAGATTCAATCAGTCATCAAAATTATTACTATAAAGAAAAGCCCAGGGACAAATGGCTTCACAGGGAAATTTTGCCAAATGTTCCAAAAAAGAATTAACACCATTCCTACTCAAACTTCCAAAAAATTGAGGGAAAAGCATTTCATTTTATGGCACTAACATCACTCTAATACCAAAACTGGATAAAGCTACTACAGGATAGGAAAGGTGCAGGCCAATCACCCTAATGAACATAGATGTAAAAATTCTCAACAAAATATTGCTAATTGAATCCAATGGCATATTAAAATAATTACACACCATGATCAAGTAAGGGTTTAGTCTAAGAATGCAAGAGTGGTTAAACAAAAGAAAACCCATCAATGTAATATTACATATTAGCTAGTTGAAAGGGGAAAACCATAGGATCATCTTGATTGATGTTAAAAAAGCATTTGACAAAGTCTAACATCCTTTTCTGATAAAAAACTTCAAAAATCAGGAACTGAAGGAAACCTCCTCAACACAATGAAGGGCATAAATGTAAAACCTACAGCCAGCATTGTACTCAATGATTAGAGACTGAAATCCTTTCCCCTGAGATTGGAAATGAGACAAGGATGCCCACTGTCATCACTTTTATTCAACATTGTACAAGAAAAAGAAATAAAAGGCATCAAAATTGGAAAGGAAGTAGTAAAACTTTCATTATTTATATATAACATGATATATATAAATAACTTGGAAAATCTTGAGAAATCTTTGACAGAGCTACTTGAGCTAATTCAGCAAAGTGGTGGGATATGAGAATAATAGGCAAAACCAGTAATGTTTCTGTAGAAAAGTAATGACCTAATTGAGGAGAAAATAAAGAAAAAAATTCCGTTAACCAATAGCCACTAAAAGAATCCAGTATCTAGTTATAAATTTAACCAGGTTGTGAAAGACCTGTACACAGAAAACTATAAAGCATTGCTAAAAGAAATCAAAGAAGACCTTAATAGATGGGAAGACATGTTCATGGATGGAAAGGCTAAATATTGTTAAGACATCAATTCTATCCAAATTGTTCTACCTCTAATGCAATAGTAATCAAATTTTCAACAACCTACTTTGAAGACTTGAAAAGCTAGTTATCAAATTTATTCAGAAGGGAAAGGGGCCCCAAATAGCCAAAAGCATACTAGAAACAAGAATTAAGTGGGAAAATGAACACCTCCTGATTTTAAAGTTTATTATAAAGCCACATTGGTCAAAATAGCATGATTTTTGGCACAAATATAGACATATTGAAATGGAATTGAATTGAGAGTTCAGAAATAGACCCACAAATCTACGGTCAATTGATCTTCAGCAGGGCCTCCAAATCCACTACCCTGGAACAGAATAGTCTTTCAATAATTAGTGCTAAATCAACTGGATATCCATAGCCAAAGGAATGAAAGAAGACCCCTGTCTCACACCCTATACAAAAAGTAACTCAAAGTGGATCAAAAACCTAAATATAAGAACCAAAATCATAAAACTTCTAGAAGAAAATAAAGGGAAACATCTTGAAAATACAGTGATTGGAGACAGCTTCTTAGACTTTATACCCAAAGTGCAAGTAATGAAAGAAAAAAATAGATAAATGGGAACTCTTCAAAATAAAATTGTTCTTTGCCCCAAAGGATTTTGTCAAAAAGGTGAAGATGCAGCCAACTCAATTGGAGAAAATATATGGAAACAATATATCTGATAAGCGATATCCAGTATATACAAAGAAATCATACAACTCAAAAAACAAAAGAACAGTCTATAAAATGGGCAAAAAATATGAGTAGACATTTTTCTGAAGAGGAAATATAAATGACTAAAAACCACATGGAAAGATGTTCATCCTCTTTAGTTATAAGGGAAAGGCAAATCAAAACCTAAATGAGATATCATCTCACACCTACAAGAATGGCTGCCATTAAAAAACCGGAAAATCACAAGTGTTGGAGAGGATGTGGAGAAATTGGAACACTTATTCATTGCTAATGGGAGTGTACAAAATTACAGTTGCTGTTTGGCAGTGCCTCAGAAAACTAAATATCGAGTTGCCCTCTGACCTGCAACACCACTACTGGATACATACTCAGAAGAGCTAAAAGCAGTGTCCCAAATAGACATTTGCATACCAATGTTGGTAGTGGCATTATTCCAAATTGCCAAAAGATGGAAATGACTTAAATGCCAAACAGACAAGTGGATAAAAAAAAATGTGGTATACACATATAATGGAATGTTATGCAGCATTAGGAAGAAATGAAGTCCTAAACTACATGACAACATTGATGAACCTTGAGGACATAATGCTGAGTGAAATAATCCAATACAAAAACTGGCAAGTTTTCACTAATATGAACCTCCTGAGAAAGGTAAACTCAGAGTCTTAAAATATAGAATATAGAGAACTTAGAGATAGACAGAAGCTAGAGAAGGGGTATCATTGCCTTAACAAGATTGAATTAAAATTATGGGAATGGATAGAGCTAAGGTTAGTTCACCAGTGGGTTTATAAGTAACAGTACCATATTGAAAGTGAATATGATTAAAAGGGGTTGTCTAGAGCCATGTATCTCACCAATTAGCATTACAAATATAAATAAGTTTTTGCATGAACTATTTCAATGGTATGATACTTGTACAATAAGTTAACACCAGAGTGGCATATAGGAAAACATACTTATTACTTGCTTTGATCCATATTTAAGAGGAATAAAGCACTAGTAGCACAGCATTACTAGGAGTAAATAATTGGGGTGGGGGTAAGAAGAATTAAGGGAAGTTTTGGATTTTCTCTTTGGTGTGGGTGTGTCTGTCTGTTATTTTTCTCTTTGGAGCAATGAAAATGGTCTGAAATTGAGAATGAGAATGATTGTACAACTAAGTGATAAGATCGTGAAACATTGTTCATTTTGGATAGAACATGTGCTGCATGAATATATCTCAACAAAATCAGCAGATTCAAAATAAGTAACAGGAACATTCAAGTGCTAGAGAAAATGCAGAGAGAGAAGTATACCTCTTGGATGTTGGTAGGGTAGCAGAAAGCAGCAGCCCCTTCAGAAGATAGTGTAGTGGCTCCACTGGGGGCTAAATCTAGGATTGCCATATACTTAGGCAATCCTGTTACTGGTAATATACCCAAAAAAATTTAAAGTAGGAATTCAAATAGACATTTGCACACTGATATTTACGGCAACACTAATTATGATACCCAATAGATGGAAGTGGCCAAAGGGTACATAGAATGAGAAACAGAAGGGTGAACTGTGATGTACATATATGATGGAATATTGTGCAGCTACAGAAAGGAATGAAGTTGCAAGGCATACAATGAGGTTTATGAATCATGAGGTTATTAAGTTGAACAAAATAAGCCAGAAACAAAAGGACAAATATTGCCTGGTCTCTCTTAGAAAATAATTATAAGAAAATTTGGGTTTATATTGTAAGCTCTTAGAGCAGTCACATTTATTTCTGAGCTTTAAGTGTTATTTCTAAATTCTAAGATGCTGTACTATATGTACTATATGACTTGATATTTGCCAAGAACTTTGGGTACCTGTGTGAACCTAAGACTTAGAGTAGGAGTTCTGCAGCTCTGAAAATCATCATTCCTACATACAGTGACAGGTAAAGAAGCCAATAAAATAGATCAGGCTCTAACTAGAGGTAAAAATGAAGCAGATATGGTTAGGACTAAGGTGAATCAGATTACAATGTAAAGAATGATATTGTCTGTATTTTACAACTTCACCTACTGTATGAGACTAAAGGATAAGAGGTTTATATTGTCCAAAACCTAAATTTTCTGTAGCACACAAGTTAACTTAACATGTCTGACCACTTCAGTTAAACAACCTAAACACATGGAGACCAGAGTTGGGTTTTACAATTCTGTGCTGCTTAATGTAATACCCACATACATTCCAGAATTTGTCAGACAGATAATTAAAAACTTTCAGCAAAGTCCCTTGAAGAAATGGAGAAAATGCATGGAACTATTAAACCTTGCCACATGGAAAAACTCTGATACTCCCTCAAATGTTAGGGACTCTCAAGTTAATAAGCCAAGCCCTTGACCATGAGGTTTACCCTTATGGGATTTATCTCAGTAATGAAGAAGCTAAGCCTACCTATGATTATGCCTAAGGTTTACTTCCAGAAAACCTCTTTTGTTACTCAGATGTGACCTCTCTCTAAGCCCAATTCTACAAGGAAAATTATTACGCTCCCCACTACGTGTATATGATGTCCAGGGGTAAGTCTTCCTGGCAATGTGGGACAGGATTTCCAGGGATGAGCCTGGCCCTGGCACTGTGGGATTGACAATGGCAACCTGACTGAAAAGGAGAAGAGAAATGAAACAAAATAAGGTATCAGTGGCTAAGAGATTTCAAATAGATTTGAGAAACTGTTCTTGGAAATTACTCTTAGGCAAGCTTCTGTGAGATATTGCTAATTGCCATGGTGTACCAAGCCCCAAACAACTGTATTCCTATAAACTCTAAAGAATACCTAGGACTCTATCTGAGACTCTAAAAGTTTCACTCACTAAGTTTATTTTTCAGAAACCTAGAACTTGCAGATGGTTCCTAAGCCCTATAAGCCTTGAAACCCAGAGTTACCAGTCTCTTCATGAACATCAACCAGCTGCATCCCCTTACCCCATAATGTTGAAAACCCTTTTCAACATGAAGAAGGTAGAATGGTCATTGCCCAAATATCCCTAAAGATTTGGAGAGGGATCAAAGGAGAAGGAGGAGTTGTAACAAAAATGTTAGGATATAATGAATAAGTATGACTACTGAATCATTACATTGATATTTCTTTTTTAGTCTCCAGTGTCTTGGCATAGTAGAAGGAAACAGCTGAAATTGTGGAAATGTAACTCATACCATACTTTGAAATTTGTTCTATAATTATTTGTTAAAATGTACTTTGAAGTTTTATCAGTTTTTGTACATCTGTAATATTTCAGAATTGAAAAGAGCAATAGGGCTCCTTAGAAGTGAAAACTTTGTTGCCAACGATCATTATTGTTTTCAAAATAAGAAAGAAGCAGTAGGGTGTGGTAGCATATGAGGATATTTCTCTAAATTGCCTTCTCAAAGTGTGTGCTATGAGTCAGGCAAGGAGAACTATTGAATACAATTAAAGTATGCCAACAATAGAGCTCTTTCCCTTTATCTATCATACCTTGATTAGTGTATCCAACATACCAAACTCATGCAAAGCTCACTTACAGATCTCAGAAAATTACATATTTAGGACTTAAGGATAGATTTCCATTCATACTTTATGAATGTTGGCATTCAAATGTAATATATGTTATTAAAATGAGAGTTATTTCCTCTGACATTGGGTTTTTGATATCTTGCAGGGCCTTTCATGGAAACTGTGAATTGCCGGCTGGATAGGTACATAACATCTTGACTGACAGATTATGCTTACTATCTAGATAAAATTTTACATTGAAAGAGGGAACAAGATGCCTCTGGTTTGCTATTGATCTGCAAAACCATTAGTGAAATGAAATTATGAAATACTTTTATAGATCAGAACTGGAAAAGTCAGCGTGTTGCTCATGGGAGATTTCAATTTTACCTAAATATTGACTGAGATAACAGCTATGCAGAAAATGTAGGAGTATGACTCTTAGAGAAAATTCTGTTTGTTCATAATTCAATTTTATGAATAACTATTCAGGCAGAATAGAAAGAATCAATTTGTTATATATTCTGATGCTCTCAGCCCCAGAATTATTAGTAAATAAATGTGAAACCAGGATCTTTGAGAGTATAGTAATAACTGTGATACAGTTTACTGAAGAAAAAAAAACTTTCACTTACAGACCTGCTGACTACAAATGTTGTTTCATTTTTCCCAAATATTACTCTAAATTTGCTGCCCCAGAAAGACTGCCTCCAACTAAGCTCTTAATTCAATCCAGTTAAGTTTTATTTTAGTTTGCTAAATATTGCCAGAATGCAATATACCAGCAGTGGAATGGCTTCCTCTCTAGGAATCTGTGGGCTTTAGCTTTAGCTTCTGCAGGACATCACTCTGGGTTCTGGCTCACTTAGCATCTCATGGGAATGCACATGGGGATGTCTGCTGGGCTCTGCCTCTTCAAATGTCTGTGTCAAGTGCTCTCTCTGTCATCACTCCAAGCATCTCCAAATGTCTGTGACTCTGTCAGCTCTGAAGCTACTGTGTTTTCTCTAAAATGTCTCCCCTTTTAAAGGACTCCAGTGAACTAATCAAGATCCACCTTGAATGAGCAGAGTCATATCTCCACCTAATCAAAAAGGTTACACCCAAAAAGAGGTGTGCCACTTCTCCCTGGAGTAATCTAATCAAAGGCCACACCCACAGCTGAGTGGGTCAATGTCCATGGAAACCATCTAATCAAAGTTTCCAACCTAAACAATAAGTCTGTCCCCCAAGATTAGATCAGGATTGAAAGAAAATGGGTTTTCTGGGTTACAGAACAGTTTCAAACCAGAGCAAGTACCAAGAAGAAAAAGAAAACATCTCCATGTCCCTTAACTTTACATAACAGTGGTGTGGAATCAGTTGGATGGAAAGAAGAGGGCAAGGAAAAGAAGAAGAGAGAAAAAGCAGAGAGAAGGAGGAAGAAAGACAAGATATCTAGGTATGAAGTAGCTGAATTAAAAACCAGAGTCAATTCCATAAATAATTTTCTTTGGGAAGGACTTTCTCTTGGAGTTACCAAGCATCTTTTTTATGCTGTGGTGTTTTTCTTCTCTGTAGGTATAAACTGATCAACCTGGATTTTCATGTTCAGAAATCTAATTTTAAAAATACACCAATGGATTCGTTCGCATTATTTTGTGAAAGATTGATGTGTTGTAAAGTACTCCTTCAAGGGTATTTATATTCTAATTAGCCAACAATGCCCCAAGCCAAAGGAATAAAACTGTAGACATTGCAATTTGGAATTATAACCAGAGAGAAGTATTTATACTGAGAGCAACATATGAAAGAGATGAAATACAAACTGGAGTAGAGCCTGATTCAAGACTGACTTGCTAAAGCAGAGCACCAATAAATAAAAAGGATTAACAACATCATTGAAAGCTATATGCAACCAGTCATAATAAAAATGAAGCAAATTAATTAAAGCTATACCAAGATGCTGCTATTCATCTATCTGATTAGAAAACATTCCTAAATTTGGTTTACAAGATTGGCTAACAATCTGTTAGCAAGAAAGTAAGGAGACAGTCACATTAAATACATTTCTGGTGGAAGTGTAAGTTGCTGTAACCCCTGTGGTCAGAAATTTAGTAATATCTATCGATATTTGAAACACTAATAATTTTGTGCAAACAATTCTGCTCGTAGGAATTTATTCTACACTGAGGTTGTATGTACAAAAAATGACATACATACAAGTTATTTGTACAGCATTGTTTGTAATATAATAAGACTGAAATTACTCACATAGTCATCAAAAAGAAATGACTTGTGGGGGGCGGGGTGCAAGGGCAGTTCAGTAGTGGAATTCTTGCTTGCTGGGTTCGATTCCTGGCCCAAGCACTTTCCAAAACAAACAAACAAGCAAACAAACAAACAGGAAACAAGCAAAAATTCAACAAATGGTGCTGCAATAATGGGATACTCACATGGAAAAAGAATTAAATGTGACCCAAGCATACAGCATACAAAAAAAAATGACAAATTAATTGTGATATGTCTGTGTAGTGGCAAAAGTGTGGATTAAAAACTACATACTAATATGGAAAGTTCTCTAAGATATATTGTAAATAAAAAGTCATATTCATACCAATGTACATATTTTGTTATCTTTTGAATAAAATAAAGAGAATCTTTTACTTAGAAATGGTTAAAGAAACTCTGAAAGTATATATAAGAATCTAATAATAATAATCTCCATGGTGAAGAGGAAGAAATGGACAGAGAGGCAAACAGGAAGGGAGGAAGGCTTTATAGACTATACAATTTTATACTTGTAGGTTTTACAAATATAAATTTGTATTTATATAAATGTATATATAAAATATATTTAATACAAATATATTACCTATTGGGAAATTAAATGGATAAAATATTTATCAAATATTATTGGAATAAAATTAGAAATACCAGCTAACCCTAGCATCAACACAAAATGTGAATTAGCACACTCCCTAATTAAACTATACATTTTAGTTTGTTTTTTTTTTAATGTGTTCAAATAATGGAACAGGTTATATCAGTCAGGATTTAGTCAAGAGAGGCTAAGTTATATCACAGCAAAAACAACCCCCAAACCACAGCATCTTACAAAATCCATTTCTTTTTCTCATAAGTCCATTGAGGGCCTGTTTAGGTTCTGTCCAATATTGTCTGTATTCCAGGTCAATGCTGATGGAGTAGCTCCTATCTAGGAGACTTATGCCAGTTCCATGCGAGAAGGAAAAGAAAGTCATAGTGGAGCATAAACTCTGAAAGCTTTCTTGGCTTAGCAGCATCTCATTGGTCAATACAAGTCCATGGTCACTTCCAAATTTAACAAAGTGTGATGCTTAATCTCCCATGTGACGTGGCTCCATCTCAATTCACATAATCAACTTTTAGGTGATGACAAAGGGAACTCTAAATCTCCCGAAAGTAGGAAAAAAAAAAAAATGGGCAGGCACTGGGAATCGAACCCGGGTCTTCCTCATCATGGTAGGCGAGAACGTCGCACCGCTAGGTAGGAAATATTTTGAAAAATAATAGGGCATAACATATACATATTTTTATTGAACAAATTTCATTTTCTCTCTGCCTCAACGAAATGAATGTTAAGCCAACCCCAACACTTATTCTAATCTTAATTCTAATTTACAATATGAATATTCATGTCTCATTGCTCTCTAAATAGGAACAGACCTTAAAATTATTAAAATTGCCATAAAAATTGTACTTTGATTAAAGTGAAGTTGTCTCGTTTTTAAAGTAAGTTTGCGATGTTTCATTTTATGTCACCTCACTCTGGATAAGCTTTCCATGGTACTGCAGCATCATTAAGAATGTATGCCATTCAATAAACTGGGATCCATGGGAAAGATTGTTTTTAATTGGAAATGAGCAAAGATTTTTAAGCAAGTGAAATAATAAATTAAACTCTCATTTTAACAATTATTTCCCCAAATGCAATTATTGTTTCAAACTGAAATAGCAAATCGAATATTTCCCATAAATGTACTTCAAAAAATTTGAAGCTTTGTTGCTCAATTCCATTTAGTACTTCTTTAGGTACACTTACACCACTTCTTCACACCTTCCTCAGATATATGAGATGTAACCTCTGCTTTAATTTCATGTCATTAGAATTCTGAATCTTCTTACTAAAATTATATTAGCTATGAAACAGTTAACCACATAACTATTGGATTTAACCTAGTTAAATCCAAGTTAACCAAGTAACTATTACTAGTTAACCAAGTAATTATTTGGATTTTATCACCATTAAAAAGTATAAATGAACTTGGTTATAATAAAATCTTATATTAAGGCCTAAATAAATCCCTGAACAAAAGAACATTTTTTATTTTAAATTAATACCTAAAAAGGACTATTTGATGAAGATTTGGAAATGGCTGGAGACCTGGATTTAATTTTAATGCTGCATCCTACATTGGCTATACTGTGAATGAAATTACCTTACTGAAGTAGAATAAAGTGGGGGAAATGGTGTGATTTTAGGCTTAAACGTAGGATTTAAGAAGGTATATTAAATAATGAGAACAGTAACCTGACTGAAATAAAGGATTTAAGATAAGAATTTTGGGGAGACAAATTTTGAAAACTAAAATAGGATAAATTGTGGAGGACTTTGAATATTCAGCTAAAGATCTAAAGGAAATGAGTATATAAAACCAGTGTTTGAAGAAAGTGAGAGGAAGCATGTAAAGAAATCACAAAACAAAGTAGTTTGGAAGACAATGAAAAAAATTTTTTTTCAGGAATTAGAGGTTTTACTGTATTTGGACTTTTTTCAAAATATCATGATGCTGAATATAAAACTGCAACACAGTTCCCATGTAAAAGTCACACAAATCTAAAAGCCAATCAGATGGTGGTTCTTGCATCCTTAATATTAAAAAAATAAAGGCTTCTATTTTGAGTAAGCATTTTTTATTCCTTCTCTTTTAAGCCATGTAATAAAGTATTGTTCTCTCCTATTTAGCCATGTATCTTTTTTGAGTTGTTGGTAGTGTTATATTGTTTCTACTTAAAATAAAGTATATTTAAAATTTTTCCTATTAATTTTATCTATAATATTTTAACCAGAGGCCTCTGGGAGAAATAATGGACTCTGGTTATGTTAAAGAAAATAATGAGACAAAACTGCAATTTCATATAGTTTTCAGGTAGATAGAATCCCTGAACAACTGGATGATGATATGTTATACTGGGGAAGTAAAAAAAAAAAAAAAAAAAATCTGTGACAACTTTGTCCTGTAACCTACAAGTGGGCTTTGGCTTTGAGTTCTCTTAAGGTACAAAATCTGGTAACAGATTTTATTGGTGGCCCCACCTATGATTTGGATTTAAAAAAAAAATAAAACAGTAACAGAGAAGGGAAACCAATGCTTCCATGTACAGACATTAGGAATGATAAGGAATCTAAATGAGGCAATGGCAGTACAATAAAATGCAAGAGAAGAACATAAAGCATTGTAAATTATAAATTAATGGACATGAAATAAATTAATATGAAGGAAAAAAATGAAAGGAATCATAAAATGACTGTTATTGAGGCTGGGAGAATTTGAGACTGGGCAGCTGAGAAATTTAGAATCCATAGGAAAAGGGAAATTGGCATATCAGCACTTGGGAGTTGGCATAGGAAAGGAATTATGTGTGGGGTGGAATTAATAAAGTTATCTGAAATATCAAATATAGAAAAAGAATATATGAATGAAAATGACAAGTAGATATTTCATATGTAATTTTCAAATTTAAGAATTGGTCCAGGAAAACATTTACACAATTATGTCTATATTTATATAACTATATCTGTGTCTATTCATGTAGATACACATATACTATGTATGTAGAAACATATTATATATATATATATATATATATATATATATACTAACATTTAGAAACAATCTCCTGTAATATTGAGACAGTATTTAATTAGAGTTCTTTGATAGAGCTCCTTTTGGCCATGGAAAAGAAGGAAGAGTCTCTCTCAAGTGAAACTGATTTCCAGGATATGTTGTCAGGTGAAAAAAAAAAAAGGTCCAGAGTACATATTAATGCTACTGCTGTAAGAGAAAAAGAGTACATGTATTTGTTTCAAAAATTCAAAAAATGAAACAAAAACAATTGTGAAGTGCAATAGGGATGAGAGTCTTCTTTATATATATCTATATACACAGTTTTGATGTTTGAAAAATGTAGATTAGCTACATATTCAAAAAGTATCACTAAAACAAAAGGAAAAAGCAAAACCTAAAATTGAATAAAAGCAGGAATAAGTGAACTGACTATATATAGAACAATAACATTACCACAGAGATATTTGTTTTGAGTAATTTTATGCACAATACACTAACTGTAACATCCTCGTTGAAATATATTCTAGGTAATGAAAATATAAATAAATCTTGAACTTCATTCAATGTTAGTACCAATACTGCTACTATGTATTATTTTAGATTTTAATGAATTATTATAATTGAGGTAAAATTTACATTACAAAGGCAAATAAAGTAATATTTGACAATTTCATACATTCATGTAGCTACCCAAAAGAAGTTATAGAAAATTTTCATTATTCTCAGAGAATCTTCTCGTGCCTTTCTTTTTTAAAAATATTTTTTATTGAGGAATCTTCACACACATACCTTGCATACATGGTGTACAATCAATGGCTCACAATATCATCACATAGTTGTGTATTCATGACCATGGCCGTTTTAAGAACATTTGCATTACTCAAGAAAAGAAATAAAACGAAAAAAGAAAAATATTCATACATACTATTTACCTTACCCCTCCCTCTCATTGACCAGTAATATTTCAATCTGCCCAATATTCTACCCTATGTCCCCCTATTATTTATTCTTTTTTATCCATATTTTTTTACTCATCTGTCCATACCCTGGGTAAAAGGAGCATCAGACACAAGGTTTTCACATTTACACAGTCAAACTGTAAAAGTTATATCTTTATACAATTGTCTTCAAGAATCAAGGCTACTGGAACACATTTCAACAGTTTCAGGTACTTCCCTCCAGCCACTCCAAAATACCATACACTAAAAAGAGATATCTATATAATGTATAAGGTTATATAACCTCTCAACTCTGAAATCGCTCAGCCACTGAAACTTTATTTTGTCTCATTTTTCTCTTCCATGTTTTCACCAAGAAGTCTTTCTCAATCCCTTGATGCTGAGTCCTGGCTAATGCTGGGATTTCTGTCCCCATTGACAGAGAGATTTACACCCCTGAGAGTCATGTCACATGTAGGAGGGAGGGCAGTAGTTCAACTGCCAAGTTGGCTTAGAAAGACAGGCCACATTTGAGCAACCAAGAGGTTCTCTGGAAGTGACTCTTAGGCATCATTTTAAGTAGATTTACCCTATCCTTCGCAGGAATAAGTTTCATAGGGGCAAACCCCATGATCAAGGGCTTGGCCTTTTGATTTGGTTGTTCCCTACTTGTGAGAATATCAGAAATTCTCCAAATGAGGAATTTGAATATTTCCTCCTTTCTACCCATTCCCCCAAGGAGACTTTGCAAATACTTCTTTATTCACTGTCCAAATTACTCTGGGATATATCAGGACATCACATCAACCTGGATAAACGAAAAATCTCATGCCCTATTCAAGATTCCATGTACTTAAGGTGTTCAATTAAATGACCATACAAATTAAATTAGGAAATGCATTACCCAAAATATAAATTCTGCACCAAGTAAACATTTCTCCTGTTAGTCTCACACAGAAGTTGAAGTTTTAAAATATGGATAAAATCATCCTTTTTCGCTGTATTCTGATATACCTTAGTCCTATCCAAATCAGCTTCGATCATATCTCTACTCGAAGTCTGATAACTTTTTCAATTTTTTAACCAGTTCCCATATAGGAAGGGTCTGCCAATAGTATGGAATGGGGATGGAACTAGTTGATGTTCTTTAAGGGCTGGCCCCTCTGCATTTCAGGATTTATCTGGTCCAGGGACACTTCTGGAGGTTGTAGGTTTTGGAAACTTACCCTTGTGCATGAAATCTTTGTAGAATCCTATATAATGCCCAAGGTATTCTTTAGGATTGGCAGGAATGACTTTGGCTGGGGTTTGGCAAGTTATGATAGGTAGCAATATGTAACTGAAGCATGTGTAAGAGTGACCTCCAATGTAGCCCCTTGACTCTATTTGAACTTTGTTAGCTATTGACACCTTATTTGTGAACTTCTTTTCCCCCTTTTTGTCAGGATGGTGTTGTTAATTTCACAGTGTCAGGGCCACGCTCATCCCTAGGAGTCATCTCCCATGCCACCAGGGAAACTTTAATCCCTGGATGTCATGTCCTATGTAGTGAGAAGGGCAATGGTTTCACTTGCAGAGTTGGGTTTAGAGAGAGAAGTCACATATGAGCAACAAAAGAGGTCCTCTGATGGCGACTCTTAGCATTCCTATAGGTGGGTTAAGCTTCTCTGCTACATGCACCAGCTTCACAAGAGCAAGCCTCAATAGGCTTGGCCTATTGATTTTGGTGTCCTTAATGTTCAGCACAGTATCTGGGGTTTCCCTGATGGTAAAGTTGAATAGCTCCATAATTTTTCTCCCATCCCTAAAAGGACTTTACTGATACTTTTTGAGTTGCTCAGAGTATCCTTCATATCCTTCCTTATTTCTACAGAGTCAGTGGTTATGTCTCCTCTTCCATTTCTGATTTTATTTACTTGCACCCTTTTTCTTTTTCCTTGTTTTTTTTGTTCATCAATATTATTAATTTTCACAAAGAACCAACTTCTGTTTTTATAGATTTTCTTGATTGTTTTCATGTTCTCAATTTCATTTATTTCTGCTCTAATCTTTGTTATTTCTTTCATTTTGTTTGCTTTGGGGTTAGTTTGCAATTCTTTCTCTTGTTCTTCCAATGAACATTAATTCCTCAAATTTTGCACTTTTTTTCTTTTTTAATATAGTCAATTAAGGCAATAAGTTTCCCTCTTAACACTGACTTTGCTGTAGCCTATAAATTTTGGTATTTTGTGTTTTCCTTTTCAATTGCCTCAAGAAATTTACTGATTTCTCTTGTAATTTCTTCCTTGACCCATCGATTGTTTAGAACTGTGTTGTTTAGCATTCATATTTTTGTACATTTTCTGACCCTCTGCCTGTCATTAATTTCCAGCTTCATTTCATTATGATCTGTTCTAATTTGCTAGCTGCCGGAATGCAATACACCAGAAACAGAATGGCTTTTAAAAATGGGGAATTTAATAAGTTGCTAGTTTACAGTTCTAAGGCTTAGAAAATGTTCCAATTAAAACAAGTCTATAGAAATGTGCAATATAAGGCACCCAGGGAAAGATACCTTGACTCAAGAAGGGCAATGAAGCTCAGGGTTTCTCTTTCAAGTGGAAGGGCACATGGCGAACACAGTCAGAGTTTCTCTCTCATCTGGAAAGGCACATGATGAACACGGTCAGGGTTCTTCTCTCATCTGGAAGGGCACATGGTGAACATGGTTTCATCTGCTAGCTTCTTCTGGCTTCCTGTTTCATGAAGCTCCCTGGGAGGCATTTTCCTTCTTCATCTCCAAAGGTCACTGGCAAGTGGATTCTGCTTCTCATAGCTATGCCATTCTGTTTTGCTCTCTTTGACTCTCTCTTTCTCCAAAATTTTCCCTCTTTTATAGGATTCCAGTAAACTCATCAAGACCCACCCAAATGGGTGGAAACATGCTTCCACTTAATCCAGTTTAACAACCACTCTTGATTAAATCACATCTCCAGGGAGATGCTCTAATTACAGTTTCAAACATACAATACTGAATAGGGATTAGAAGAAATGGCTGCCTTTACAAAATGGGGTTAGGATAAAAACATGGCTCTTCTAGGATACATATTTCCTTTCAGACTGGTGTATGATCCAAAAGTGTTTTGTATGATTTCAATCTTTTCAAAGTTATTGTGGCTAGCTTTGTGATCCAGTATATGATCTATCCTTGAGAAGGATCCATGAGTACTTGAGAAAAATGTGTATCTTGCTGCTGTGGGTTAATGTTCTGTAAATGTCTGTTAAGTCTAGTTCATTTACTTTATTATTCAAATTCCCCATTTCTTTATTGATCCTCTGTCTAGATGTTCTATCCATTGATGACAGCAGGGAACTGAAATCTCCAACAATTAAAGTAGAGGTGTCTGTTTCTCCCTTCAGTATTGTCAGTGTTTGCCACATGTACTTTGGAGCACTCTGGTTCAGTGCATAAATATTTATGATTGTTATGTCTTCTTGTTGAGTTGTTCCTTTTATTAATGCATAGTGTATTTCTTTGTCTCTTTTAATAGATTTAAATTTGTAGTAAAATGTTTTGGATATTAGTATAACTACTCTTGCTTTTTGCTAATTTTTGTTTGCATAAAACGTCTTTTCCCAACCTTTCACTTTAAACCTATTTTTCTCCGTAGGTCTAAAATTAGTCTTCTATAGGACAGTGTGACAGTGGCTCAGCAGGTAGAATTCTCACCTGCTATGCTGCCCAGGTTTGAGTGCCAGTGCCTGCCCATGCAAAAAAAATGAATCTCCTGTAGGCAGAATATGGATGGGCCCTATTTTAAAATCTATTCTGTCAGTCTATGTCTTTTAATTGGGGAGTTTAATCCATTAACATTTAACTCTATTAATGTAAACACAGTACTTTCTTTTAGCATTTCGTCTTTTAGATTTCATATGTCACATCTATTTTTCTTCTCTTTTTATCTTTACTGATAGTCTTCATGTCCACACTCTTCTCCAGACCTCTCTCCCCTGCATTTTCTATCTGCCTGTAGTGCTCTCTTCAGTATTTCTTCCAAAGCCTGTCTCTTAGTAGCACATTCTCTCAGTGAATGCTTGTCTTAAAATATTTTAATATCCCCCCATCATTTTTTGAAGGACAATTTTGTTGGACATAGAAATCTTGGTGGGCAGTTTTTCTCTTTTAGAATTGTAAATATATCATACCACTGCCTTCTTACCTCCATTGTTTCCTCTGAGAAATCTACACAGATTCCTATTGGGCTTCCCTTGTATGTGATGTATTGCTTTCCTTTTGCTGCTTTCAAAATTCTCTCTTTTTCTTGATAGCTGACAATCTGATTAGTAAGTGTTTTAGTGTATGTCTATTTGGATCTATTCCTTTAGGGGTACACTGCAGTTCTTGGACCTGTAATTTTATGTCTTTTAAAAGAGATGGAAAATTTTCAGTGAATATTTCTTCCATTAGTCTTTGTCCTCCTTTTCCCATCTGTTATTCTTCTGGGACACCCAGAACATGTATATCCATTTGCTTCATTTTGCTATTCAATTCTCTGAGAACATGCTCATATTTTTCCATTCTTTTCCCTATATTTTCTTCTGTGTCAGATTTCAGATGTCCAGTCCTCTAGTTCACTAATTCTTTTCTTTGCCTCTTCAAATCTATTATTGTAGGTTTCCATTGTTTTCTTTATCTCTTCTATTGTGCCTTTCATTCCCATGAGCTCTGTGATTTGTTTTTTCAAACTTTTGAGTTCTTCTTTTTGTCCATCCAATGTCTTCCTTATATTCTCCTTCAACTCATTGATTTGATTTTTGATGAGATTTTCTATGTCTGTTTGAATATCCTGAATTAGTTGTTTCAGTTCCTGTATCTCATTTGAATTGTTGGTTTGCTCCTTTGACTGCGCCTATCTTCAATTTTCCTAGTATGACTCTATTTTTTGCTGGTATCTAGGCATTTCATTTCCTTATTTAGCTTATTATGGAGGTTGTTTTCACTGTTTTACCTAGGATTTTCTTGAAGGATGGCTTTGTTTTCTATCTGTTCTCTGCTATTGAGTTCAACTTATTCTAGACCACTAGTATAGGTTCTGTTTAACTGAAGAGAATTTTTCAGTTCTTGTTTTTCTATTTCTTGCCCTGCCTATATGGAACCTTTCATTTTTTTTGAGGAGGGTCTCCTCAGATATTATTGACCTCATCAGATTTTCCCAGACCAGACTGGCCCACATCTCAGGAGGAAATTGTCATCAGCAACAGGAAATTGTCATCAGCAACAGTTGTCCCTAAGGATGAGATCCAGAAGGTTGTCAGACTTTCCTCTGAAGCCCCTAGCTTTGTGCTTTTCCTATCCTGCCCAGTGTGCGGTGCATGTCTGCCTATGACCTCCCACCAACATAAAAATGATGTGGTGCCTTTAATTTCAGCAGACTCTGCCTGTCAGGGCATGGTTGAGACAGAGCTGAAGTCTGAGGTTGGCATTAATTGCCTCAGTTTTTCAGTCCCTGGGGCCTGAATTCCTTGAAGGAAGGTTTCCCCTTGAACTGGGCCCCACCACTCTACTGGGGAAGACATAACCTTTAGGGAGTTAGCTCCTTCCACCTGCTTAGTTACTTTGTCTCTCAGACAAGCTTAATTGCACACTTGCCCGGGGCAGTGCTGGAGCCTGAGAGGGCTTTCAGTTCTATCTAATGAGCTGTTAAAGAGCAGAAAAAACCCACAAAACAAAAAATGTCTTTTCAGGTTGGGACCCCTTCTCCTTGGGTTTATCAATCAAAAACTTAAGTTTGTATGTTGCTTTATATATCTCCAGGCTTTATAGGCCCCCATTTCAGGGTGTCCAGCCTTTACCAGGATTTTGTGATGTCTGACTCACAAAGCTTGTTTTATTTCATCAGCCCAGCCCCTCTCTTCTAGGGCTAACACTCTGTTTTAGTTTGCTAGCTGCTGGAATGCGACACACCATAGATGGATTGGCTTTTAATAAAAGGGGATTTATTTAGTTAACATATATTTCTTCAGAGGAAAGGCAGCTAACTTTCAACTGAGGTTCTTTCTTACATAGAAATGTACAGGGTGATCTCTGCTGGTCTTCTCTCCAGGCCTCTGGGTTCCAACAACTTTCCTCAGGGTGATTCCTTTCTGCATCTCCAAAGGCTTGGGCTGAGCTGCAAGTGCTGAGATGAGGTACCCTGAGCTACTTGGGCTATACTACACTGAGCTCTCTCATTTAAGCACCAGCCAATAAAATCAAACATCATTCATTGTAGCAGGCACCTCCTAGCTGACTGCAGATATAATGAGCAACAGATGAGGTCCGCAGCAACAGAACTAGGTACTTTCACCTGGCCAAATTGACAACTGAACCTAAATACCACATGTCCACCCCTTGTCAACTTGGAACAACTAAACAACTCCTAGTTCCTTTAGTAGTAATTCCAGGTTTATCTGTCCTGGGATCTATTTTCAGTAGTCAGAATTTGTCAATTGATTCTGCAAATTGGAGCTTGGTTGCACTAAGCCCTTGCTGCTAGTAAAGTCTATTTCCTTGCCCCTCAGGGAACCAGATTGCCATATTAATGGGGGAGGGGTACTGGCCTCCTCCTCCACTGGACTTACAATTCTGTGTGGGGTCTCAGCCAGTCCACCTGGTCACTGATACAGCCCCAGCAGTTGCTCTGTACACTTCTGAGATATTTACTAGCTGTTCTGGAGGATGAAGTAATTCCATATCTCACTAAGCCACAATCTTCCCCCACCTCTACAACACCCATCTTCTTTTCATACCTTTCTCATAAATATTCCAGAGGAACCACTTCTAATTTTCTATAAATATAATCACACAATAAGTACTCTGTTATTTCTGGGCTTTCCCACTGAACACAATTTTGAGATGCATGATGTTGTTCATGTGCCCATTGTTGCGAATTAGTAACTCCTTTGTTTTATTGCCTAATACTATTCCACTGTATAAGTACACAACAGTTTATCCATTTACCTAATAGTGGACTTTCAGGCATTTTGTTTTTGCTAGTGTTCTTTTTTTTTTCTATAATAGGCCACTGTAAACATTTTTGTGCAAGTGTTTTTGTGGAAAAATGCATTATTTTTCCTGGATAAGGAAAAGAATGGAATTGCTCAGTAGATGTGTGTCTAACCTTTCAAGAAACTACCAAATAGCTCTTCATTGAGGTGTGCATTTATACCCCTATCAATGCAGTCTGAGATTTCCAACTGACCCACATACTTCATAATTTGTAATGTTGCCTATGTTTTCCTTTTGTTTTAACCATTCTAGTAGTTTATAAATTATATCTCATTTTGTGATATGATTGAACTTTATGAAGTACAATTTATTCTTCTATTATTTTATTGTTACCTTACATCTTATCTAAAATAATTTTGCTATCACAACTTGAATTCTCCTATGCTTAACTTAAGAGCTTATAAGGGTCCATAATTTACATTATGAATGATCTATGTGGATGTAATGAGTTAAAGGTCAAGGTTTACTTTTTTCTTCAAGTATATCCTAATTTTAAGGCAGTATTTACGAAAAAAACTTTATTTTGCATATTGAAATTTTAGTGCCTTTTTCAAGAACCAAATGAACATACATAACTATTTTATTCCCTTTCTATGTTTGTCTTATAATATCCCAAAACAATATTTTTTCATTAGCATAGTTTCATAAAACCTTAGGAAATCAAATAATGTGTTCAGTATTCTTTTCTCTTCAATACTTTTTTGATTATCATAGACCCACTGCATTTCAATTTAAATTTTAGAATCAATTTTTCAATTTATTCAAAAAGTTTCTGCTGGGATTTTCATGTAGTTTGAAATGAATCTTCAAATAAGCTTGGAGAATGAACACCATAACAATACTGAGTCTTTCAGTCCAGGGTCATGATATATCTCTCCATTTGTTAAGGTTTTCTGTAATTTTCTTAGTGATTCTTTATGGAATGCAGGTGGAAGACTTGCAAATTTTCCATTAGATTTATTCTCACTATTTATGTAAATAATACTTTCTATATTTTATTTTCTAACTATTCATTGCAAGTAGCAAAAAATAAAATTGACCGCTTATATTGGCATGTTTTCCTTTTGTTTTAACCATTCTAAACTTTTGTAAGTTTTATTCTGTGAATTTTATTCTGTGAATTTGTAAGTTTTATTCTGTGAATTTATAAGTACATTATGTGTGATAGAAGTTGCGTCTTTCTTTTTTTTTTAGTTTCCATAGTGTTTTTTAACTTACACAGTCTTGTATCTGTGAACAAAAGTTTTATTTCTTCTTTTCCAACTTAAATGCCATTTAATTGTTTTCCTAATCATTTTATGCATTATTTTATTATAAACCAAATATAAAAAGAGATAATGACACGACAAGAAAAGAATATTATAAAAAGACCATAAACTATATGCAAAATTTCTCAGCAAAATATTAGCAAATAGAATCAAGACATATGTAAAAATTAATGCAGAAATATGATCAAATTGCTTTTATTCCAACCATTCATGCCAGATTTATTATTATGAAACAATCAATGTAACCCACCACAGTAACAGAATAAAATTCAAGAACCAGTAGATTTTATTGCTGTATTCTACTGGAAAGACATTCTGGTACAAGGTCAAATGCTTCTCATTAGAATGAAAATTCTGCTTTTTTTCTGGAATTTGGGCAAAAGGTTTTTGATAGCAATTAAATGTGATGTAAGCTGTAGATTATTCAAGATATCATTCATCAGATTTTGGAAGTACATTCCATTCCATGTTTGCTTGGAGCTTTTCAAAATTTTTATTCTTCATGACAGCATGTTGAAAATTGTTGAATTGTTTTCTACCCCTGTCTATCTCTGTGATTATACCATATTGTCTTATGATGAAAGCTTTGTAATATGACTTGAAATTAGTTATTGTCAGTCCTCCGGTTCATTTCCAAATTTGTTCATTTATTCTGATCCTTTGCATTTCCCTTTATTTCTTTTTGTTTGTTTGTTTTTGCTTTTTGCATGAGCAGGCACATGAATTGAACCTGGGTCTCTGGCATGACAGGCGAGAATTCTGCCACTGAGACACTGTCGCACCATCCTCCCTTTCTTTTCATTAATTTTTTTTAATCATCTTGCTAATTTCTCAAAAAAACGTCTACTAGTGTTTTGATTTGGATTGTGTGGAATTTATAGATCAATTTGGGGGGGATGGCATGTTAATAATACTTAGTCTTCTGATACATGGATATATTATACCTCTCCATTTATTTTCATCTTGTTTATTTTCTCTAAGCAAAATCTTCCAGCTTTTGTTACACAGGGTTTCTGTTTTGTTTTGTTTTGTTTTTTGGTATGCTGTATGGTAGAGTCACATTTCATTATTTTTCCATGTGAGCATCCTGTTATTGCAACACCATTAGTTAAATTTTTTTGTTTGTTTGTTCTGTTTGTTTTGCTGTTTTTTGGAGGGGAGTGCATGGACCAGAAATTGAACCAGGATCTCCTGCATGGCAGGCAAGAATTCTACCACTGAACTAAACTTGCACCCCTGGAACATAGGTATTTTTTTACATTTAAATTTATAGTTGTTCATTGATAGTGTATACAAATAAAATTGAGTTTTGTTCATTGATATGGTAGCCTTTAATCTTGTAAACTCGATTATTATAATAGCTCCTTTTGCAGAGTCCATAGGATTTTATATATAGATGATTATAATGTCTGCAGTAAAGACCTCTTTATTTCTTCTTTTCCCATCTGGATGTCTTTCATTTCTTTTACTTGACTTCTTGGACTAGATACAACTTTTAGTACAATATTGAATTAAAGCAGCAAAAGCAGTCCCTGACCTTAGAGGGAAAGCACTCAGCCCTTAACCACTATCTGTGATGTCAGAGGTAAGTCTTCCTAGTTTCTTGAAAATTTTTAATCAAGAAAGGGTACTGGATGTTGTCAAAATGCTTTTTTTTCATCTATGTTTTGAGAAGGCCATGTGGTTTTTCTTTTTAAATTTGTTAATATGGTAAATTAGATTGAGTTTTGAATATCAGCTTAACCTTCTATTTTGTAAACACTCCACTTGGTTATGACATTGTGTTAGATTGCAAGCTGCCAGAATGTGATATACCAGCACTGGACTAGCTTTTACAAAAGGAAAATTTACTAAGTTACAAGTTTTAGAGTTCTAAGGCAATGTAAGTGCCCAAATCACGGCACCAACAAGAGGTTACCTTAATTCAAGGAAGGTCTATGGGTTAGGAACACCTTTGTCAGGAGGCTCATCACATGTCTGGCTTCTGCCTCTCCGCAAGCTTCAGCTTGCTTAACATCTTGTGGCGACATCTGCTGGGCTTCCAAGCATCTCCAACAATCCGTGTCTCTATTCTCTGCATGTCTGCATCTGTGCCAGCTCTGCTGTGAAGTTTCTGTGAGGTCTGAGGCTTCTATTGTTTCTCTAGGCTTTGTCATTTCTGTCAGCTCTGTCATTTCACACTCTCTCCAAAATGTTTCCTCTTTTAAAGGATTCCAGTAAATTAATCAAGACCCACTTGAAATGGTGGAGTCACATTTTGATCTAATCAAAGGTTAATACCCACAACTGGGTGTATCACATCTCCATGGAGATAAACAAATAAAAGAATTCCAACCTACAGTATTGAATCAGGACTAAGAGAAATGGCTGCTCTCATAATACTGGATCAAGATCAAAACATGGCTTTTCTAAGGTAGATAATTAACTTTCAAGCTGGCAGTTGCCTAATCCTTTTGACATATTATTGAATTTGACTTATTAAAAATGTTAAGAATTTTTGCATCTTTTTGGGGAATTAGTGTTCAGCATTTTTTTTGTCACGGATCTTCTTCTGGTTTTGGTCTCAGGATAATGCTAGCCTCACAGAATGAGTTGGGATGTGCTCTTTTCTATCACATTTTCTGTAAGAGTTTGTGTAACATTGGAATAATTTTTCACGAAACAATTGATAAAATTTACCAGCGAAGCCATCTGCAGATGGAATTTTCTTTCTGGGAAGGTTGTAAACTAGAAAAAAAAAGAAGATACTTAATTTCTTTTTTTTTAATAGAGATAGGTCTATTCAAATTGATCTATTTCATCATGAGTGAGCTTTGGTAGTTTGTAACTTTCAAGTTCCTATCATTTAAATTTTGCTGAAGTCTTTTCTTTTGTGTAAGTCTCTTGGATATGATTTATTTCATCTTTTTTATCTCTGAAAAAGTCCTCATTTCACCTTCATTTTTAAAGGCTATTCTCTCTATATTATTATTGACTGAATCTTTTGTTTTTTTGGTCATTTAGTGTTTTCTCTATTGTCTGGGCTTATTGTTTTTGATGAGAACTTTTGTGTTCTTATTTTTAATTGTTTTTCCCCTTTTGTCCCCCCATATCATTAGTTGGCAAAAATTCCATCATAAAGGAATGTTATTCTTATTTTTGTTTCTCTATATGTAAACTTTTTCCTAGACTATTCTTAAGATTTTTCTCTCTACCATTACTTTTGAGCAATTTCATTAGAATATGTCTTAGACTAGTTTTATTTATTTTTAATTTTCTTTTGAATATGTCCTAGTCTAGTTTTATTTTTTATGCTTCTTATATTTATATCTGTTACATTCTAGGATCTGTGCAATCATAGTTTTCATAAAATTTGAAAAAGTTTTAGCCATTAATTGAAATGCATTTTTTTCAGTCTTCATTCCCTACTTTGGAGACTTTATTTGCATTTACTTTAGGCTATTAAGCTATTTAAAATTGTTCCCACAGCTCACTGATGCTCTGTTCATTTCTTTTTAGTCATTTTCTGTCTGATTTTTTTAATAACTTCTAGTACTAAATATTCAAATGAACTAAGCTTTGCTTCCTCAATGTTTAATCTGTCATATACCATCCAGAGATTTTCTTTTCAGTTAGATTTGGCTCTTTTTTGATATTATCCATATCACTACTAACATATTTAATATTTATTTTAGTTTTTGATCATGTTGAATGCAATTATGATAGCTGTTTTACTATAATTTTATCATTTGTTTCAGTTCTCTTCTGTTTTTGATTAGTTAATTTTCCCACTTCTTTCCATGCCTAGTAATTTTGATTATATGCAAGACATTGGATGTTTGACTTGTTAGAAGCTAGACATTTTTTGTAGTCCTATAAAATTTTAAGAGCTATTTTTAGGGTTTAAGTTACTTGGTATGGTAATTTGAAGCCGTACACACCCCAGAAAAACATGGCCTTAGATCTAATCCATTTCTATGGATGCTGACCCTTTTGATAAGGTTACTTCAGTTAAAGTGCATCCCACCTCAACTAGGATGGGTCTTAATCCCATTACTAGAATCCTTTATAAGAAGATGGAATTCACACACAGGCACAAAGCCACAGAAACAAGAAGCCGAAATCTACGGAACCTAGAAAATATGGGGAGAGACCAGGAAAAGCCACCATGTGCCCTGCCATGTGGCAGAGGAGCCAAGGATCATCAGCATCTGGTCTTCAGGAAGAAAAGATTGCTTTGATAATGCCTTGATTTGGATATCTTTCTAAACTCAAAAGTGTAAACTAATAAATTCCCATTGTTTAAGCCAACTGATTTTATTGTATTTGCTAGAGCAGCATAGAAAATTAAAACATTTTGAAATAGTTTAATCCTTTTGGTTCTTGCTTTTGGGAGAATGAAGGAAACGTTTAGTCTAGGGCTCATTTTTTGTTCGCTCAGGAAAGGCGCATTGGTATATGAACCAATTCTGCATGTATTATGAGATTTTTCAGGCTGGCTGCATAGCAGGCAATACTCCCAGTTCTATGCAAGCTTCTGGTACTGTTACTGCTTATCCATTTGGTATTTCTTTCCATGGTGTGAAGTAGTTTCCTCATACACAGTGTACACAGCATTACTCTGCAAATATTCTTGAATGATCCTTTGCATATCTCCATAGTCCTTTTTCTGTTCTGTTCTCAATTCTTATGTACTCTGTCCTACAAACTCTAGCTACTTTTGTCTCCCTAAAATGTCAGCTCTGTCTTATCTCAGGGTGTCCACTGGTCTCTGCGTCATTTCACCCTTTATGCACTATAGCTTAGAAACTCTCTTAAGGCAGGAATACTTTATAATTACATGGATCACCTTATTTGTTTCTTGTCTACCAGGAATGACTGTCTTTATTGCCTAATTCTCACTGTCCTTAATACAGTTATTTCACATATTTTGCCTGCTCTGTTTATTTGTTTCAGGTGGAAGGGTAAAATCCTTGTGTGATTTATGCTATCTTGTCTTCTAGTAGAAGTCTCCTTTGGTTTTAAAACAGTAGAAAACCACACAAGGAAGAAATAGAAAACTGCATGTATAATAACAATGAAGAATCGGCCTTGAAACTAGACTTCCTGGCCTTAAAACGTGGCTCCACAAATGAAAATTTAAGCAATTCCTTTTCAATTTCTATGCTTTGTATATCTCACCCTTAAAAAGGGGGATAAAAGTAATTAGTTCACTACACAAACATGAATATTAAATAAGTTAATATAGATAAGATATTTAAAATACTAACTTCTCTATAAATTGCTGCTTATTTTCATTATTATAAGGGGATATTTTTATTATTATTGCCCAAGGTTAGAAAGTATGATAAGGATTCTTTAGGAGCAGGAAAAAGGAAATCAAAATGCATCAGTAAACAGTTACCTTGTTTTCCTCTCTGACACTGAATGTATCACATTTCTGCTTCTGTTTATGTCTTCATTCCAATTTCCCCCTTTATAGGCCAGCTTTCTCTGTTTCTCTCAGTGAATGTGGCTAAACATCCCTACCTGGATTTTCTAAATTTCAATTTACTTCTGTTAAGAAATTGAGTAGCTTTCCTGAATCTATTGGGAGAATACAAAGAGTCTAGTTTATGTCACAGTCTACTCCATGCCAAACACCTACAGCCAGGAGGGTGGAGTCACATTATATATGCCTACCTGGGTGGGAAAAAAAACTCTTAGAAAAGGAATTCTGTGCGCTAGAAATGTGTTTATTATAGGGTCAAAGTTCTAGCCAGGATTGAAGAATGCACATTAGCATTGCACATCTAAGTCTGCAGATAAGAGGATGGAAAACTTGCCATAACAGATTTTGATTTCTTAAGATATGAGACTTCAGATATATTACTTGAGATTGCTGAAAGAAAAAAGCTTGACAGGTGAACTGGGAATATACTGGGAAAGAATTATGCAGAACTGAGGAAACTGTGCTTTCTGTCTACTTAAACACCTCCCTTATTTTTTTAATTCAGCAAATCTTACTGCAAATGAATAGGTGTCATTGCAATAAAGCCCCCTTTCTAACTAGCTGTCTAATTTTTCAGAGAGGTGAGTGAAGGTTTTTCATGAGTAATAATTAACAACCAGAAAAAGTTAACTATGACTTTTTAAATTATAAGAGATTGAATTTTCTCCCCCTATTTGTTTAAAATATTTTTATTACTTTTTTTCAAACGGAAATGAGTTGCCATATTTAACCAACCTCTAAAAATCAATGTTAAAATTAATTCTTCCAATTGTGTGTGCATTGGGACCTGTATTTAAAAAACATCTTTTAGACAACTTACTTAAAAGTACACATCCAAGTATTATTATAATATTTCTACAAAATAAAAAATCTCTAACAGGCCAATTTAAATATTTATTTCTTGTTAGACACATTTATAGGTAAAGGTGTTCAGAAATATCATTGTTAGACTAGGTAGACAAGAAAGAAATGTCAGGTTCAATGTCACGACTCTTGATCTGCAGTTGTGTGGATGGTTAGGTTATACTGGTTTCCCAGAATAAGACTCAGTCCTATTGGAGTTCATGAGAAATTATGTGTACATCTTATCAGGAATGCTGTTTTCTCTCCAGGAAAGAAGTTATGGTTACTTCACCAAAGGAGGTAATTTTACCAACCAAGTTTAAATATTTTCTTTACAAGCCCTAGAGAGAAAGAGGTACTATAATTGCCAGAAACCTATCTTCTTGTCTAATAAAAATTTTGATAAATTTTCATAGCCTAATATAGAGAAGAACATAATGCATGAGGCAGTGTTTAAATTGAACCCATTTTCAAAAACAAGAAGAGAACTTTAGTTAAGCAAAACAAAGGTGAATCCTCTTGTAAAAAATCACAATTAATTGAGTCATTCAAACATCACTGTCAAAACTATCATAATACTTTTAAGTCAGCCAGAAAGGGTAGCATCCTGGGATGGCTCAAAGGAACTGAATATATTAGAAGACTCTGAAGATCTTTTTTTGTCATCATTACTTGTTTATTTGTTGCTATATTTTGTTTTAGTTTTCTAGTTTTGTTTTTAATCCACCATATTATGGGAATAAGTCAATGACATGGTCTAAGCTTGACTCACATAAACCTGTGTTCACAAGGGTTTTATAAACCTAAATTTCAAAATATTTAAATGCTCTATTCCTGTATTTCACAAATCAGAAAGGTTTATTTCTAACAGAGCAATAGCGGAAGTAATAACAATGTTATAAATTAATTCACCAAATACGAAAGGAAAACAGGAAAGTCATTAGGCAAATGACTCCCTGCAAAGGCTTTCACAGCCATTCTTAGAGAAAATGTGCCACTTGGAGAGAAGAGGGCAGCCCAAATGGTCTTGGCTCACCTGATTTCAAGTCTCTGCTCAGTGTTCCTTTTCTGAATGAATATTAATAATCACCGCTTTAGCCATCTCTTTGGTAAATTCGGGCTTCTGTTTTTGCTTCGTGTTTTTGTGTGTGTGCTCTTTATTTATTTATTTACTTTTTTGCTGTTAATTAAGCAAATAATTGCTCTTATCACAAGATGCTACATGGGGGTAGGAATTTTTGCACAGGTCTGTTCACTACTGTGTCCCTCAAGTCCATAGCAAGATCTGGTTCACAGCAGATTTTTAAAATACTTGTTACTGAATATGAATAGATTTATTCTATTTAGGAAGCAATAAAAATAGTCTTTCTCCCACACTTTCCAGAAAAGGCCAGAAGAGAAGTAGAGAATTTCCAACAAGCTTATAAATGTCTTGAATATGAAAAATCTTTAAGGTATGGTTTTATATATGCCCAGCCCCCTAAAAAAAAAAAGGAAGAAAAAATAAAAGGAACAAACATAATATTGTTCAATGTAAAAGATAATCAAAACCTATTGGAAGGTTTGAAGCTGTTACAGACCTTAGAAAAACATGTTCTAAAAGCTAATTCATTCCTGGAAGTATGAACCCATTGTAAGTAGGATCTCTGGTGAGGAGAATCTTAAATTTAACCCACTTCAGTGAGGGTGTGTCTTAACCCTCTTACTGGAATCCTTAAAAATGGGTTGAATATGGAGAGAGAGAGACAGAAAGATGCAAAAGCCCAGAGACAAAAAGCCACAGAACCAGAGATGAAGCTACTGAAGGCAGACGCTGGAAGCAACAAAACTTGGAAGAGAAGAAAGAGACCAACAGATGTCACCATGTGCCTTGCCATCTGCCAGAGGAGTCCAGAATCACTGGCAGCCTGTCTTCAGTAAGAAGACATCATTGTCTTGATGATATCTCGCTTTGGACATTTTCACAGCCTCAAAACTGCAAGCTTTTAACTACAAAATTTCCATTGTTAAAAGCTAGCCCGTTTCTGGTATTTTGCATTTTGGCAGCCTAGCATGATAAAATACCTATTATTGGTGGATTTACTCCTTACTAAAACCCCAAAGTTTAAACTCCAAAGATGAAATATACTAAGAATTTTGAGTGCTTTCATTTTTTATGCTCCAATACACCAATTCAAAGGCTAATTCCCTCACACTATTTCTTCATCACAGGTTTCTGAAAAAGAACAAAACAATACAGGCATTAGTAGTTTCACAAAGTGGCTTTGAACTTTTCTCCAGGGAAGCAGACTGATGCAGTATTTTGCAGCTTTTACAGGAATAAAAAGTGGTTCAAGTATATGCACTAAGAAATAAAGTTTATTTTCTGTTTGCATCACACCCAGCATAGTTTTTGCAAAATAAAATGCTTTAAAATATTTATTGACTGAGTGCATGGTAATGATAATTATTCATACAGTAAATCCCACAATAATAAACTGGGGGCAGAGAGGAGTAGTGCCATGCATTCTTCAGCACTACTGTTGTTTGAGGTGAACTTTTATTTCTTTATTTGCCTTGTTAGGAAGTCTACTTTGGATCCCATTTAATATAAATGATCCTGAATTTCAAGAAAATCTTGGCCTAATGAAAGCAATTTAAGTGTCACCATCCTTCATTACTGATGTATGATATCTTGGAAAACTTTTTCCCACATATATTTTATAATTTTCTTTCCAATTATTTTCAGGAGAAAGGGTATATCTGGTTCCTGAACTCCATTTTGGTTAGAGGCAGAGGTTGGAATTTCCTTTTGAGGACTTGGTGTTGGCAACACCATGCAAGGCTGGAATGACATCCTGTACCATGTCAGCAACCCATACATGGTGATATTTCTCCTATAGCTAGGACTGACATGTCAGGGATTCAAGGCATTAAAAAAGGAGTAGTTCCTCTCACTATTACCCTTGAGATGCACTAGCAAAATATTGCTAGTATTGTAAAATATTGCTAAATATTTCTCTTCCTGCAACTTTAGTTCTGTATGCCCAAGGAATAATGCTTCCATTAGAGGACATGACAACATATTCATAGAACTGGAATTTGAGACTACTACTGGGTTATTTTGATTACTGATGCCAGTGAATGAATAGAAAAAAAAAGTGGAGTACCCTCTGTGATACTGATTTTTATTATCAGTGGAGGCAATTTGTTGCTTCTACACAGTGAAGGTAAAAAGAAACATATATACAATGCAAATGATTCTCCTGGTTGTTTCTCATGTCCATGATTAAGGTCAAAGGACTTTGGATTCACATAATTATAGGGCAGAAACAATATATGAAGAATTAATAGCTCTGGGTGAATTTTTCCCAAATTGATTAGTGTGAACAATTCATGTATTAAAAGGATCATGCTCAAAGTCATGTTTGAAACCAGGGAGACCAATTATTGGCTATTACAAAGGTCTAGATGAAGTATTATGTAGAAGATCAGTTATGGCAACGTATGGATGATGAAAACAGGCTGGACATGATTTCAAAGAAAAGCAGTGAGATTTGCTACTGGATTAGGGTATCAGGTAGAGAGAGACTGACACCTGGATGAGCAACTGGAAAAAGTGAACTGCCTTTATTGAGATGGGGAAAGTTATAGAATGGTCAAATTGGGGTTGGAGGAGAATGTAAAGAATTTGCTACTTAGTCATCCCAGATAAAGGGCCAGAACTCTACTAAGAATAGGCAGCACTAATCAAAACCAACAGCCACCCAATTGAATCATATTAAATGAAGGGTCAATTATTTGTAAATCCCTGTGGTCATAAAAATAACCAAGTAGTTAGTGTTCAAAACTGTAATCTTAGATAATGAACTTAAAAAATGCAATCCCTCACTTCTGGAAGTCTGTAACTATTTTTTGTTGTTTTGTTTTAAAATGCCGTTGATTGTCTTCTTCTCTCAGCTGTTCATGACATGTAGCTGGTTGAAATTAATTTGGTAATTTAATTCTGAATTGAAAATTATCTACCTCACTATTAGGATGATTTCATTTTGTCTTCTGGCATCTATAGTGAATGGGAAGCCTGTTACTACTCTAACATTTTTTGGTTGGGATTCTGTTTTTTATTTTGTTTATTCTGTTTGTGTTTTATTTTGTTTATTCTGCTTTAAAATTTTATGAAAACATATCCAAGTTGAATATGTTTTGTATTTTCTGCTTGGACGTTGGAAATAATTCTTCCATCTGAGCTGTTTCATCTTTTTTAGTTTCTTGAAAATTCTTATTTATTGCATTACCCCAATTTCTGTTTTTTACTTCTGGAAATCCTGTTAGATACATGCTGTTAGATACATTTCACTCTAGCTACCAAATCTCTTCAACATTTTATTATAACTTGAATTTATACAAATCACTTAGGTAATTTCCCTAAAGCTACCATCCATTTCATAAATTCTCATCTTGTTTTCCCAATATATGTTTCATTTATTGATTTTTAATAGCTATATTTTTATTTCTAAATCCTTTTCCCATCCTCTGTTTACACTTGTTTTTCAGATTGTTCAATTATTTCCTGCTTAGGGATGCTAATCCTTTTATCTGTTTTATCTTTTGACTCTTACTCATGGTGTTTTTGCTCCTTATATCATTTCAATTTTAATAGTGATCTTATCTTGAGTTTATTTTTTTTAATTAGTGCAAGTACTATCAGTCGGGCTTAACAAGAAACCCTAAATAGTCATTTTATGATCTCAGAATTGTAAGCAAAGCTAATAATCTTGAAAATAATAGGAATCAAATAGAAGATATTGTCAGGGCTCTGAAGAATTAAGTCACTTTAAACATTTTTGTTGCTGTTGCTGCTGCCATACCTTTTTTTTTTTTTTTGGTAATACTTTTAATTACATGATCATAATCATACATTTTCCGCTATTTGATATCTTGTTTAAAACCAAGTGAGCAGTTCCAGGAAGATGAATAGCATAGCTTGAATTCACCCCTGCTCCAAGTATCAGCTCCATAAATGACAGAAAAATGACTCATACAGCAATTTTGGGTGTAATGACCTGAGAGGGTCTTCTACACCACATAGGGAGGCCCTGGCTGCAAAAGCTGAGGAATTGAGACACAGAGAACCAAAGATCATCCAACTATTGCAAACAGCTCAACATACCCTTTCCAAAAGGAGGCCTGGAGCTCAGGAACACACAAACAGGGAGATGGGGACTAGGAAGTAAACCAAACTGTACCTCACTGGCTTCATGACCAGCAACTTTTCCCCCACACTTGTGCTCCAGGTACCCCTGCTCCCAACTCCCCATCTGTGCAGCCCAACCCACTATCCACCCTGTGCACATCTGCCCCAGCCCTGGCCACCTCTCCCATGCAAGTGCACACTCTTACCCCACTCCTCCCAGGACCCATGTCCCCATGCCCAGCCCCTCACTCCCCACCTCTCCTTCCCCACCCCCAGCAGGTGCTCACCTGCACATTCATGCCATATACCCCCACAGCTCATGCAGTTGTGCAAAGCTGTACCATCTCCCCTGAGCTGTGCACACATGCATACCAGTGCCCCGAGTCTCCAGACTCTTTCATGTGTATACCTACATCACACCCACCCAGACAACACACATCTATGCCCAGCCCCCTTGACCCATGCCCCCCACCCCCTGGCCCCATACACAGGCACATCCCCACCCCACACACCCCACCTCTGCACATGTACATATCTGCATCGTGCCCACCAAGGAGATATGCATCTGTGTCCTGGCCCCACAACCCGTGTACCCTACTCCACATGCCCTGTGCATATACACACTCTTGCCCCACCCTGTGGTACAAGCACCCTGCTCCAACACCTGGCAGGTTCTATGCCACTGTGCCAGGGCCCCACCCAACCCACAACACATGCACACGTGCCCTGCCCCTTGACCCATGCTCTGCAACCCCTACAACTTGTGCACCCCCTGTGCACATGCATGCATTTGCATCCTGGTCCCTCTGGATACCTTATCTCCAGAGAAAGGACACACCAGGGTCCCACCTCCCTGTGCCCTGACCACTGTTCTCAGAAATTCACACCCTGTTGCCCACAACCCCCACAGTCCACATGTCCAGCCACATCCTGCTTATGCACCAGCCCCTAAACATCTGCACAGATCCTGATTTGCCTCCCACTATGCCCTGCCTTTGTATCCTCCACACCACATCCTGCTCAGGCCTGCCTGAACTGCACCCCATCACCACACAATTATGTACCACCCCACACACTACATCCTGCTCCACACCTGCCCCACAAATACAAAACTTGAGGCTACTGAAAGAAATCAACTTACAAAGTAACTTAGTTACATGCCTTCAAGGCAACAGAAAATTACAAAGCATATGAAGATGCAGACAGATATAGCCCTGCCTAATGACCAAATTGAAACACAAGATAAACAGATATTGGAACAATCGATCAAAGATGTTCATATAACTCTACTAAATAAAACCAATGGTTGTCTAATGACATGAAGGAGTTCCAAAAGACACTAGAAGAGCATAAAGTAGAATTTGAAAGAATAAGTAGAAAAATAGCAGCTATCACAAAGATTAAAGATGTTGTAGACCAAATAAAAAATATATTACAGGCACACAAGGGCAGATTTGAAGAGGCACGAGAATGAATAAGTAAACTAGAGGATAGGGAAACTGATTTTAAACACACAAAAGAGAAAATGGTAAAAAAAAAAAAAAAAAGGGAAAATTTTCATTGTCACTCAGGGAAATGATGGGCAAAACAAAGTATGTAAACGTAAGTATCATTGGTGTCCGAGAAGGAGAAGAGAATGGTAGAGGCCTAGGAAGATTAGCTGAGGATATAATGGGGGGTGGGGGGTATTTCCCAACCCTTATACATAAATATGCAAATCAAAGAAGCCCAATCAATAAATCCAAATCAGCCTACTCCAAGACAGATACTAATCAGTCTGTCACATGTTGAAGAGAAGCAGAAAATCCTGAAAGCAGCAAGACAAAAATGATCTACTACATGCAAGGGAAGCCACACAAGACTGAGTTCAGACTACTCAACAGGTACTATAGAGGTGAGAAAACAGAGCTATGATATATTTAAAATTCTGAAAGAGAAAGACTTCCACCCAAGAATTCTGTACCTAGTCACATTGTCCTTCAAAAGTGAGGGAGAGGGTAGGCTACAGTGGCTCAGAAGGCAGAGTTCTCACCTGCCATGCCAGAGACATGGGTTGGATTCCTGGTGCCTGCCCATGTAAAAAAAAAACTGAGGGAGAGATTAACATTTTCACAGGCAAACAAATGCTGAGAGAATTCATCAATAAGAGACTAGCTCTACAAGAAGCATTAAAAGGAGTTCTGTCAGCTGAAAAACAAAGGCAGGAGAGGGAGGTGTGGAGAAGGGCACAGAATTGAGGAATACCGGTGTGGTAGTCAAATTCAGGTGTCAACTTGCCAGGTAAAGGTGCCTAGTTCTATGCTGTGGACATAAGCCAATGGTACTTGAACCTCACCTGTTGCTCATTACATCTGCAGTCGGCTGACGCACGCCTGCTATAATGAATGATGTTTGATTTAATTGACTGGTGCTTAAATGAGAGAGCTCAACATAGTACAGCCCAAGCAGCTCAGCATACCTCATCTCAACATACCTCATCTCAGCACTCGCAGCTCTACCCAGGCCTTTGGAAATGCAGAAAGAAATCACCCCAGGGAAACTTGCTGGAACCCAGGGGCCTGGAGAGAAGGCCAGCAGAGATCACCCTGTCCCTTCCTGCATAAGAAAGAACCTCAGTTGTAACTTTCCACTGAGATTCTTTCTTACATAGGAAGGCACAGGATGGTCTCTGATGGCCTTCTCTCCAGGCCTTTGGGTTCCAACAACTTTCCCCAGGGTGATTCCTTTCTGCATCTCCAAAGGCCTGGGCTGAGCTGCAAGTGCTGAGATGAGGAATGCCGAGCTGCTTGGGCTGTGCTACGTTGCACTCTCTCATTTAAGCACCAGCCAATTAAGTCAAACATCATTCATTGCAGCAGGCATGCTTCCTAGCCAACTGTAGATGTAAATCAGCAACAGATGAGGTTCACATACCATTGGCTCATATCCACAGCAACAGAACTAGGTGCCTTCACCTGGCCAAGATGACAACGGAATCTAACTACCACATGTCCCCCCCCCTTGTCAACTTGGCAACTACTAGCATCACCTTAAACAATACTGAGGTTCAAAAAAAATTCTCTTCTGGCTGTGGACCTGTGAATCTCAAAACAAGTTGTCTGGTACCAATATGCAAAGGAGGGACAGTTTCCATTTTTATAGGGAGAAACTGGAAAAAACACAGATGTAAAACCTGCAGGGCAAACACCATTGGATTTCAAAGTCTGAAAGTCATTCATCCTTCGGCTTTAGAAAGTGGCAGTACCACTCTTTCCGAGGGCCTATGCAGTGGCCCACCTCTTTCCAAATCAACCTCAGGGAACATTGAGGAGACCACCTTTTTCTCGGCTCCACTATCTCCAGGCATTGGGGCCACCCCTGGGCTCTTTGCCATTCCAGGGCACACACTGAACCCCTCCATGTGGTGGCAGCCAGGCTCTCCCTAGTCCCCAAGGAGCGTGCTATACCTCCTCAAACGCCTGAGGCTGCACAACTCTTCCACTGCAATGAAATGGGAGACTCATCCTCACTCTTCAGGGTAAACTCACCCTCTCCAGGTATATGGGTGGGTTCACTCTCCTGGCTGATGTTTCTTGGCCTCAGACCTGAGCTTCCATGGTTCTCACTCTGCAAACTCCAATTTGTCCCTTTGTGACCCCCTTTGTCCAGACTGGCAGTGGTTCCATTTACACCAACAATCTCTTCAAGCACTTTAGGACTTCTCCATCATTCTCTTCATGGTTCCTCCAAAATCTTCCCCTTAGCCATCCAGAAAACCATTCCAACATATCTGGTATTTGCAAACCACAGCAGCACCCCACCTCCAGTACCAAAATCTGTTTTAGTTTGCTAGCTGCTGGAATGCAAAGCACCAGAGACGGAATGGATCTTAATAAAAGGGGATTTATTTTGTTAGTTCTTCAGAGGAAAGGCAGCTAACTTTCCACTTAGATTCTTTCTTATATGGGAAGGCACAGGATGGTCTCTGCTGGCCTTTTCTCCAGGCCTTTGGGTTCCAGCAACTTTCCCCAGGGTGATTCCTTTCTGCATCTCCAAAGGCCTGGGCTGAGCTGCAAGTGCTGAGATGAGGAATGGCGAGCTGCTTGGGCTGTGCTACGTTGCGCTCTCTCATTTAAGCACCAGCCAATTAAGTCAAACGTCATTCATTTCAGCAGGCACGCCTCCTAGCCAACTGCAGATAGATGTAAAGCAGCAACAGATGAGGTTCACATACCATTGGCTCATGTGCAGAGCAACAGAACTAGATGCCTTCACCTGGCCAAGCTGACAACTGAATCTAACTACCACACCTGACAAATAAAATCCAAAGGATAAAATGATAGATTCAAGAAATACTTTTGCAGTAATAACTTTGCATGTTAACAGGCTAAACTTACCAATTAAAAGATACAGATTAGCAGAATGGATTAAGAAATATGATTTAGCTACATTCTGCTTATGAGAGTCTCGTCTTAGAACTAAGGATACAAGTAGATTGAAAGTGAAATGATGGAAAATGATGTTCCATGCAAGCTGCAACCAATAGAAAGAAGGAATAGCTATACCACTATCAAAAAAATAGACTTTACATATAAAGACATCATAAGAGACAAAGAAAGTCACTATATATTAATGAAAGGAAAAATTCACCAAGAAGAAATAACAATCATGAATTTTTATTCTCCCAACCAAGGAGCTCCAAATTATATGAAGCAAACTTTGGCAAAGCTGAAATAAGCAATAGGCATTTCAACAATAATAGTAGGAGACTTCCACACACTACTCTCTTCCATAGACAGAATAACCAGACAGAGACTCAATAAGGATATAGAGAACTTAAACAACGTGATAATGAATTAGTCCTAACAAACATATATAGGCCATTTGTCATTACACTCCAAACATCATGATATACAATCTTCTCTAGTGTTCATGGAACATTCTCTAGGATAGATAATATGCTGGGGCACAAAACAGGTCTTTATACATTTAAAAAGATTGAAATTATTCAAAGCACTTTCTTTGATCACAGTGAATGAAGCTGGAAATCAACAACCAGCAAAGAACCAGAACTTTAACAAATGTATGGAGATTAAATAATACACTCTTAAACAACCATGGGTCAAAGATGAAATTGCTAGAGAAATCAATAACTATCTCAAAATGAATGAAAGCAAGAATGCAATATATAAGAATTTACAGGACAAAGCAAAGGCAGTGCTGAGAGGAAAATATATCGCTCTAAATGCCTATATTAAAAAAGAAGAAACAGCAAAAATTGAGGATTTACTGCCCACCTGGAGGAACTGGAGAATGAACAGAAAACTAACCCCAAAGCAAATAATAGAAATAACAAAGATTGAAGCACAGTTAAATGAATGGGAGAGCAAAAGAGTAATAGAAAGAATCAATAAAACCAAAAGTTGATTATTTGAGAAAATCAATAAAACTGACGAAACACTAGCAATGCTGACAGAGAAAAAGAGTGAGGATGCAAATTAAGTCAGAAATGAGAGAGGGCCATTATCTTGGAATTTGAAAACATAAAAATAAATTAGAAGAAGATACTATGAACAACTATAGACCACAATTAGATAACCTAGATGAAATGGAAAAATTCCTAGAAACACATGAACAAGCTACATTGACGCAAGAAGAAGTAGAAGATCTCAACAAAGCAATCATAGTAAAGAGATTCAGTCACCAAAAATCTTCCTACAAAGAAAAGCCCAGGGACAATTGACTCTAAAGAACAATTTTATCAAACATTCCAAAAAAGAACTAACACCAATCCTGCTCAAACTTTTCCAAAAATTGAGGGAAAAGGAACACTGTCTAACTCATTTTAGGAAGCTAACATAACTATCACTCTAATATCAAAACCGGGTTAAGATGCTATAAAAAAAGAAAATCACAGGTCAATCACACTAATTATATAGAAACAAAAATCTCAGTAAAATACTAGCAAATAAAATCCAATGCACATTAAAAGTATTATACAATATGATCAACTGTTGTATCCCAGTTCGAAAGGATTATGGGCCCTACAAAAGTCATGTTTTAATCCTAATCCTTCTCCTGGAGGCAACCAGATCTTTTAATACCTATCCAGTACTGTAGTTTAGAAACGTGATTAAACTATATCCACAGAGATGTGACTCACCCAATTGTGGGCATTAACCTTTGATTAGATGGAGATGTGACTCCACCCATTCCAGGTGGGTCTTGATTACTTTAATGGAATCCTTTAAAAGGGGAAACATTTTGGAGAGAGAGAGCAACAAGAGAGCCATGAGAACCATGAAAGCCCACGCAGCCAGAAACCTTTGGAGATGAAGAAGGAGTGCACCCCCAGGGGAATTTCGTGAAATAAGAGGCCTAGAGAAAAGGCTAGCAGATGTAACCATGTGCCTTTCCAGTTGGGAGGGAGACCCTAAATGTCCTCAGTCGTGAACCAAAGTAACTTTCCCTGGATGCCTTAGATGGGCATTTCTATAATTTTGCTTTAATTTGAACATTTTCACAGTCTTAGAACTGTAAATAGCAACTTAATAAATTTCCCTTTTTAGAAGCCTTTCTGTTTCTGGTGTATTGCATTCTGGCAACTGGCAAACTAGAACATGGGGCTCATGCCGGTAATGGAAGGTAAAGTTGAACACAAGAAAATCAATTAGTGTAATGCAGCACATTAACAAATCGAAAGGGAAAAAATCACATGATCATTTCAATGGATGTTGAAAGAGCATTTGGCAAAATTCAACATCTTTTTCTCATCAAATCACTTCAAAAGGTAGGATCAAAGGTAACTTCTTCAATATGATAAAAGGTATACATGAAAAACCCATAGCTAGCATCATACTCAATGCTGAGAGACTGAAATCCTTCCCCCTAAGATAGGGAATGCGACAAGGATGCCCTCTGCCACCACTATTATTCAACATTGTACTAGATGTTCTAGCTAGAGCAATCAGGCAAGAAAAAGAAATAAGAGGCATCCAAATTGGAAAGGAAGAAGTAAAGCTTTCATTATTTGCAGATGACGTGATACTATTCTTGGAAAATCCTGAGAAAGCAAAGTTACTTGAGTTAATAAACAAATTCAGCAAGGTGATGGTATATAAAATTAATGTGCAAAAATCAGTAGCATTTCTATATGCAAGAAATGATCTAAATGCGGAGTCAGTTAAGGAAAAACATATCATTCAAAATAGCAACTAAAATAATCAAATATCTAGGAATGAACTTAACTGATGATGTAAAGCATCTCCATACAGAAAACTATACGGCATTGCTAAAAGAAATCAAAGATGATTTAAATAGAGGGAAAGACCATTCCATGCTCATAGATAGGAAGGTTAAATGTAGTTAAGATATCAATTCTATGCAAATTTATCTACAGATTCAATGCAGTATCAATCAAAATTTCAACAACCTACTTTGAAGACTTGGAAAAGCTAGTTATCAAATTCATCTGGAAGGGAAAGAGGCCCCTCATAGCTAAAAATGTCCAGAAAAAGAAGTACAAAGCAAGAGGATTAACAGTTCCTGATTTCAAAACTGATTATAAAACCACAGTAGTCAAACAGCACAGTACTGGCACAAATATAGAATTATTAACCAGTGGAATCGAATCAAGAGTGCAGAAACAGACCACCAAATCTATGGTAAACTGATCTTTGACATGGCCCCCAAAACCACTGAACTGAGACAAAATAGTCTTTTCAATAAATGGGCATGGGAGAACTGGATATCAATAGCCAAAAGAATGAAAGAAGACCTTCACCTTACCCCCCTATACAAAAATTGACTAAAAGTGAATCAAAAAATCCCTAAATAAAGGAATCACTACCACAAAACTCCTAGAAGAAAATGTAGGGAAATATCTTAAAGAGCTAGTAATAGGAAATAGTTTCCTAACTTTATATCCAAAGCATAAGGAACTAAAGGAAAAATAGATAGATGAGAACTCCTCAAATGCAAATGATTTTGTGCCACAAAAGACTTTGTCAAAAATGTGAAGAGGCAACCAACTCGATGAGAGAAAATATTTGGAAATCACATACTGGCTAAATGTTTGATTTCCTGTGTACATAGAGAAAGCATACAACTCAACAACAAGAGAACAAACAGCCCAATTATAAAATGGGCTAGATATGTGAATAGACATTTTTCTGAAAAGAAAATACAAATGGCTAAAAAGCACATGAAGAAATGCTCATTTTCATTAGCTATATGGGAAATGGAGATCAAGACTGCAATGAGATACCATCTCACACCTATAATAGTTGCTATTAAGCAAACAGGAAACTACAGGTATTGGAGAGGATATGGAAAAATCGGGACATTTATACAATGCTGGTGGGAATGTATAATTGTATAGCTGGTATGGAAGATACTTGGGTGGTTCCTCAGAAGACTAAGTATCAAATTGCTCTATGACCGAGGAAAACCATTACTGGGTACGTACCTAGAAAAGCTGAAAGCAGTGACACAAACAGGATTTTGCGCATTGGTGCTTATAACAGCATTATTCACAATCACCAAAAAATAGAAACAATCCAAATGTTCATCAACAAATGAGTGGATTAACAAAATGCGGTATACACATAAGATGGAATATTATGCGACAGTAAGATAAAATGACATCCTGAAACACATGACAAGATGGAAAAGGATAGATACTGTATGATTCCACTTTTATGACCATGGTAAAGGTAATGTCAGAGGCTTATAATACAGAATATAGGTTACCTAGATATACGTGGATGCCAGAGATGGGTGAATGGTTAGCAAATGAGGTTGATCTTAAATGTAAGGGAATAGATAGACGTGAAGCAAGTTCATTAGTGGGTCTATAAGTAATATTGCATATTAAAAGTACATGACTGAAAGGGGTTGTATAGACTGATGTATTTCAGCAATTAACACTACAAAAATAAATAAGTTCTTGCATGAGATACTTCAAAGGTATGGATCTTGTACGACGAGCGTATAATTTTGAGATAGGGGAGTAAACTGCTGTTGCATGTTATGGGTTATGTTTAATAGGAAATCAACAGTACCACAGCAATACCAGAGGTAAATAATGGAGTAAGGGACAAGAGTTAGGGGTGGTTTGAAATTTTTATTTGGTGAGAGTGTGATTATCAAGTATTTTTCTCTTGGGAAGAATGAAATGGTCTAAATTTGAGAGTGCAGATGGACTGTTGACTTTGGACATTCTAAATAATACCGAATGGATGAGGTGGCTGAAGGATACACTGACTGAGAAGTAGAACAGTGAATGATGTCATATGCATATGATAGAATATTGTGCTGCTATAAAAAGGAATGAAGTTATGAGGCATGCAACATTGTGAATGAATTTGTGGGACATTTGGTGAGGCAAAATAAGCCAGAAACAAAAGAGCAAACATTGTATGGTCTCATTTAGGACCTACTTATAAGAAAATTGGGGTTTAGATGACCAGATTTTATAGCAGTCACATTTAGTTCTGAGCAGTAATTGCTGTTTCTACAGTTTGAGAGGTTGTGCTGTGTATGCATAACCTGGTATTAGGGATAAGAACACAGATGATCAGGAAGGGATCAAGGGAATTCCAAATACAAGGGTAAGGACAACATTGTCTGCAGTTAAGAACTTCACCTACTCTATGATCTAAAGGAAAATAAGTTTATTTTGTCCAGATCTAAATTCTCTGTAGCACATAATCTAACTGTGGTCTGGATAGATCATTTAAAAAACCCAAACACAGGGATCCCAGAATGAGAATGAAGGCCTGTAATTCTGTATAGCTTAATGTAATTCTCAGTTACATTCCAGAGGATATTAAGCTAATAATCAAAAAGTATTGGTTTGTGTGAATACACAATCATGTGATGATATTGTGAGCTATTGATTGTACACCATGTTTGAAATGTTTGTATAATTGTATGCTGAGTTTTTCAATAAAAATATTAAAAATCAAAACCAAAAAATAGATCATGGTGGTGAATACCCAACTATGTGATGATATTGTGAGCCATCGATTATATACTTTGGATGGACTATATGTATGTGAAGATATCTCAATAAAAATATTTAAAAAATGTTTTTAACCAGATTTAAAGTTGAGGAAAACATCATTTGGGTTTAACACAATATTTGATATAGCACCTGGCAATCAGGAAAGCACTTAAATGTTTTGAGGAAACTTAAAGGAGAAACCAGTTTTTTCATCATTTGTGCAGGTGTGTGTGTGTATGCCCATGAAAGTGAAAGAGACAGACATAGGGAGTGCTTAGTGAGTGCTTTTTGTTTATGATGGTGAGAGGTACTGTATACTTTGGTCATGGAATAATCACTTTGGATGTATTGAGATTTTAATGAGATATTCATAGGAAATCCAACACACACTTTGGAATGAAAGTCTGGAAATGTAGTATACAATAGAATAGCCACTAGTCACAAGCCACTGTTTAAACTGAAATGGAAAAATGGGCTTCCTCAGCTTCACTAATACATTGAAAATGTTCAGCAGTAACATTTGGCTACTGGTCTGGGCAGAGCAGCTATAGCATAGTTCTATCATTGCTGAAAGGTACTGTGCAGATATAGCGTTAAAGACAGTTTAGGAGAAGGTATTTAGAATAGGATAGGACTGACATAGTTGCACTTGGAAAATTCGGAGAAAATATGAAAAATCTGAGAATGTTTTGAAGGAAAAGAAGATCAAGGGCAAAAGCTTACTGAATGCCTATCTATATAAATGACACCCAAAAAAGTGTTTTGTTAAATTGTTTGAAAGCAATGCATTTATTAATTATCCTATTATGTATGTTTTAAAGGTTTTGAGAGGTAGAGGAGTCAAGGAAGGAAAATCATTATCTTTATCAATTAAAATCCAATGAACATGAGAAGATGGATGATCTAATTAAAATTAAATCGCTATTATTAGAAGTATGATTAAAATATTTAAGTTCTGTGCTTTTATGAAGGAAATTCTGGATATACTCTGAACTCTTTGATTGAGAAGAAAATCCTGAATTTTACCAAAGAAGGGTCTTTCAGTACTTTCATAGTCTTCCTTTTTGTAAATTTTTCTCTGCAAGGTCAATCAATAGAGATTTGAGACAAAATCTTCTCCAGAACTTTAAAAATCTGTTTCTCAGACATTACGAGGCATCAAATTTGTTCTTCCCTTTTTAGTGAGCTAATTCTTAGATTCTGCAGCTGTTTTTTTTTTTTTTTTTTTTTTTTTTTTTGTACTGGTGTTGTTTAGAAAAAAATCCCACTGTGGATTAAATAATGTTTATCTAAAAACTAATATTTTTATTTTTTACTAAGTGATTTATAAAAGTTCCCAATTCTTCATCCTCTGATAGTTCATGCTTTTTTTAAAGCGTGTAATTATGACCCATGTGAACTGCTTTAGTTACTTGGCAGTTGCTGTAGTCACATTGCTATATCACTGCATCATATTTTTAAACTACGCACTCAAAACCTGGGGGTTATAAACAGCACAGAAATTGAAATACTTATCTCTGAAATGTTTATCTCTTGTCTATGAAGCTGAAATGAACAAAAGGTATGCTATAACATCAATGGTATTTTTGTTTTTTCTTTTCTACTCATCAACGTTAAACATACAGAACCATACCTGCTTTTATTCTTTTTTTTTCCTTGGCTGTTTTTGGGCATTGAGTTTTTTTTTTATTTTGATTCAAGTTAATGTTTAAGACTGTTTCTTGATCTCCTGGACCTCTTTATATAAATTTCACACCAGTTCTTTCCAATTAGTAATTGAAGCTTCCTAAAGCCTGTGCTGGATTAGTGTGGTTATTGCTCCTGGGCCCATCCATTTACAGATTAGCTGAAATGTTAATGCTCCATAAACTGTCACATTCCATCAAGATACACTGTTGCAAAGTGTACATTCACATTTATATGTAGCCTAATACGCCAGTTATCTAGGCTGTCCTTCAGAGACTTTAGCTAAAATAAAAAGAATATAAAATACTTTTCAACTGTTCATGCATTTCTACATTGAAATAGTACTATATCTTAAACAAGAAAAACATACTTTATCTGGTCTGTACATTCGAACAAAAAATTTGTTTATAACACCTGCAAGTTTTGAAGAGCTCTTCATATTTCACTTATTCTAATTCTGATTTTTTTACATGCTTAAATTAATAAAAAATGCACTCTCACTTACTGGTGATAACTCAGTCACTGATATGATAGCCTTTAAGTTGTTGCATGAGAGATTTAGGCTTCTCTCTATAGTGATATTATTTCATGTTGCTCTTGCAAACAGTATGTAGGCGTGCCATACATGTACTCAACCGACATTGAATTTCCCTGAATATATTTTTATTGTTTAAATGGATTTTCATGAACTCTTGACTTCAGTGCTTAAATTTGCCTTGTGGACTCTTGAAGGTAGGATTAATGTTTTAATTAATACTCGATAAACTTAAGTTCACTTAATGCACTTCTCCAACAAATTTTATAGCTGGTACTTGACAAAGCCTGCAATCTTTTAAAGGAAGTAGGGCTCTCTTTACAGACATTAAGCTTTTAACTTTATCTTAGCCAAATATGTCTACTTTAAATGGAAACACTGTTATTTTCTGCAATGTTCCAAGTGTATAGAGGATTAATAGAGAATTTCCATTTTAGTTGCTTTGGGAAAGGGTATCTCTTGCTGGCAGATGCACTAAATGGTATCCCAAATCTTAGGCAATGAAACAGTAACAGATTTATTCCTGCCTCCCACAGAATAAAAAAAAAAACTGTTGCTGAAAATGCTCCTTTTTAACCAATAAAAGTTATATGACTCATTCCCACTCTGTAAATATCCATTAATTTACTGTTATCTGAAATAATTTAGATTTTTTAACTTCCCAAATAGTTTGTACTATTTGTTAAGTACATGACCTTTAAAAATTCCTTCTCAGAGGAAGGGGAATATCAGTGCTCACTTTGCAGAGCTATAGTTGCAAGGATAAAGAATAACAAGTGTACAAACCACCCAGCAAAATCTCTAAGTAGTTGAATAGGTGCTTAATAAATGTAATCTCTCTTCCCTTACCACTAATACTCCCACTTTAGGCCAGGTTTAAAGTGATGCATAAACAGAACAGGGAATAGAAGAAGCTGCTGTTCCAAACACAGCCCTGATGCCAGCTCATGGAAGTTTGAATTTCCTTCTGACCTTCGAATAGATTATAGGCTTCTTGATGGTGACTGCAGTGTTTCATTTACCTCTATGGTCAAGAACCACCTCCTAGCATAGAGGCTTACACATCCAAGGCCATTAACTATGTCATCAGAAGTAAGCAATTTAAACTCTCCTGCTCAGATTACCTTTAAATATTAATATATATTTAAAATTGTAATTTAAAAGCAAGGCTATTGATAAACACATGGATTAAGAGGTCCTCTATCTCAAAAATTACTGGCTTAAAGTCTTTCTCTAGTTCAGCTGCTCTGCTGACAACCCCAGGAATATCCAGTGAGACACACCTACTGAACAAAAACTTTAGGAATAGAAGCTAAGGATGTCCTTCTCACCTCAGCACTTCGAACAACCATTAACAATTGACTGCATTTGGCTCACGTTCTAAAGGATCAAAATTGACATCCATGTAACCTATTTCAAATTTATTTCTAGAAGTTGTTTGAATACCAAGGAAGGCACCATCATGTAGTAAGAAGGTAACCTGCTCACATATAAAGAGACCTACATTTCTCTACAATTTCTTCTGCCAATATGATTTTAGTTTCCCTCCAGCTATAATATGTCATGACTTCTTGGCTAGATCCCCAAAACACATTTTCAGTCTGCCTAAGTGCTTGTTTCAGTGGAATGCGTCTTTTCATCCAGAGCAGTATCTGTAAGGTATTGAGTAGAGAATAAGAAAAACTGAAGTCATTCTTGGGTGAAATTTTAGTTTAAAAATGCTTCTGATATTCATGTTTATGGGCCTGTTGAGAGTCTGAACCTCTGAATATTGGGTCATATTTTCCTGGTAGGTCCATTCAGAAACATAAAGGCTAGGTAGTGGAAATGGACCCAGATCACTTAATGTGTGTCCTCAACTGGAAGGAATTAAATCAACTAGTACATAGTTCAAGATGACTTAGCATTTTGTGAGAACTGTGAATTGCAAAATCTGCTTAAGACAATTTCTTGCTCACATGAAGACCTGATATTCTAAATGGGAAGTTAAATCATGTGTACATGCAATATCTAGTGGACCAGTAACACTAGAAGAGCAAATAGGATAATGTATTTTCTCCATATTCTTGATTATCTGAGCTAACAAAAACAAATAGAAGATTCCATAAGTCTCTTCTTTTCTAAATACTTCCTAGGATCTATAATGTCAAAAAGACTTATGTGATTGATGGTAGCAATTATTTTAGGTATAGTCCTCCGAAAATATCTGTTTTGTTTTCTCAGGTATGGGAAGACTCATCAACCTATGACTATTTAACAAAAGTTGATCTTTGTATTAATCACCACAAATCTTTTCCATAATCACATTTTCAGAAGTCAGTAGAAAGACAGCCAGGGAGAGTTCACATGAAGAGATCCAGGAATATATTTAGTTAATGGGGCCAATTTTTTTCCCCTCCTTCCAATTTATTGTATTTGGGGCAAGCGTCTGAGTGTTCTGTTATCCTGCTTATATTATGTAGATTAAAATCCTTGCCAGTTTATTGGACTTGGGTGATCATAACATTTCTGCCTTCTCTACAGTTTGACAGCTGCAATCCTCCCTGATTGAGGGTTAAAATTTATGTATCATCTCCCTCTCTCTTTTATCTGTCTATCTTTATCTTTATATCTTTTTATCTAATTGGAAAATTCCTTCTCTTAAAACCTGCATCGATTTTTCTTATGTGAGTGGCAAAATAAGAATGACCTTTTGTCATCTGCTCACATGACTTACCAGTCTGTTAGATCAAATATATTAACTTCCTGAAAGTAACAGAGCATCTTAAGAAAATAGTGTAATATTTTCTCATTTCTTCAACAAACAGGCATCTGATTTTTGGACCTTCTGCTTCATTCCTTAAACATATCTTGAATGTTTTCATTCAGTGTCAGGCCTGAGAGAAGTCACTAAGACTACAGAACGAATGAGGCACTGTAGGGTCTCATATCCTAGGATTTTACATTTCATCCTGTATAGGCTTGCTAAAGCTGCCTAAAGCAACATACCAGAAATGTAATGGCTCTTCAAAAGGAAATTTATTAAGTTATAAGTTACAGGTCTAAGTCAATAAAAAAGTTCAAAAGAAGGCACCCAGAGAAAGATACCTTTACTCAAGTCAGGGCCAATTATATTCAGGGTTTCTCTGTCAGCTGGGAAGGCCCACTGGCAATGCCTATGGGCCTTCTCTTCCTGCTTCTCCTTTCAAAACGGCTTCCCCTGGGGCGTTTGCTTCCGGCATCTCCACAGGTCTCCAGCTGTGTGGGTTCTGAAGCATTTTCCAAAATATTTCCCTCTTAAAGAACTCTAGTAAGCAACTCACCTTAAATGGGTGGAGACGCATCTCCATGGAAACCACCTAATCAAAAGGTCCCATTTACAACTCTGTGCCTAACATCTCCATGGAAACAATGTAAAAAAAAACGATCCCACCCTAAGGAATGGTCAGCTTCCACAAGATTGGGTTAGGGAAAAGAACATGGTTTATCTGGGAGGCAAAACATCCTCAACAGAACAAATCCTATGGACTATGAGGAGGTAAAAGAACTCTTGAAGCAATTTTAAAGCTAACTTAGATAATGTAGACGCATGAATACTAATTTGAAGTTTGGAGTTAGGAGCAGTTTGAAGACAGGTTTCCTAAGTAGCAGGCTATTGAAGAGTTTAGGGAAAAATAATTAGACCTTAACAGAGGCATAGAAAAGAGTCATTAATATGAGACGTATTTCAGAAGGAGTTTGAATGTAGGAGCCATTGATTATGAATTTACAAAATTATGCCTAGTTTTTCAAGGATAAGCTTTATATATACACACACATGGCAATAGACCAATTAATTAGCAATCTATAAAAACAAATTTAGCCTTCTATTTCAGTTGGTGTTAGTCAACAGTATGCAGTGGTTTCATATAAAAATTGTATCTCCAAGAACCTGCCAATGGGCTTTTGAAATTCCTACTTCTCATCACCCGCTGTGGAAGTTTGCACGTTTTTTATATAATGGGATAAAACCTTTTGTTTTATGGGAGGCATAAGGTGAAGGGACTAGAGTATCTGGAATCATTCCACTAACTAGACACAAAAAGTAAGCTGCAATCCCAGAATGAAACTTAGAACATGAGGTACACTAAGGAAATGTTAGGACAGTAGAGAGGCAGGAGAATTGGAAAGGGCTATTACACTGTTGATGCAACTAGAATTCTATCAGGACTAATTTGACTATAACTACCTTCTTAAGAGGTTAACACTGAATAAATTGTGACGTTTGATAGCAAATAAACTAAAGCACACTTTTAAAGGCTTTAAATTTTCAGTGAATTTTGGTGGTGGGTTATTTGAAACCTAGTGTTTTCTATTTTTTTGTGTTCCTTTTCAGTGGCTATTTTTCCACAGTATTCAATCTGCCTTTGTTGTTATTATTCACTGAGGTAATGTTAATAAAAGCATGTCAAGTGATGGGTTCATCTGATGATATTGATGACATGAATTTAACAAAGGGTTGATTTTGTGGGATGGACTGGATAAAAACCTTGCATTCTACCTCCTTTCCTACCTTTTAATGTGTCCTCAGATCAAATGCAAAAAGGACATATGAGCTCCTTCACAGGAATTTTAGCTTGGATAAATAGCAATGGTTAATAAATAAAAATGAACTGACATTTATTACAGAATCCCACTCTTATTTATAGTTTTTGGCTTTAATTCAAGAAGCACATAGTTCACTCCTCTCAACTGCAGATCTTATCTTTTTTACCTAGTGTGGGAGGAATTTTCCGTGCTTCAATTCATTGAAAAAGGTGAATTTCTCTTACATTAACATCTGTTAGTCTCTCCTTGCCTGCTGCTTATCACGGCTGCCTGGTATATTTCTAAGATGAAGAATTGTGCTTTCCTCTTGCTAAAGTCTTACTAAAGACTGAATTTAGGCAACAATACTTCTAAATTGCCAAATGCTTAGAAATGTTGCCTTTTAAAATTTCTATATATTGGTTCCAGCTGAATATGAGGTACAGTAAGACTTCTCAAGTAGGAAAACAATCAATTATAGCTCCAATCCCATTATCATATATACATTTTACTTTTTACTATGGGCACTGTGGCAGATTGATAATCAATAGTTCTAATTAATGACCTTCCTGCACCCAACATTTTCCCTGTAACTGTATAATTCCTTCAACACAGAATCTAGGATAGGTTTCACTTTAGCTGTCAGAATGAAGCAGAAATGATGGCATGGCATTTCTAACCATAAGCCTCAGAAGAACTCATACACTTCTACTCTCTTTGCTGCTCATGGAATGATGAGATACTTAGGCTTGCCTGCTAGGGAATGAAGACTATGTTTAGTAGAGATAACAAGGGATACCAAGGACATTTGAGATTAGTGAGTCCTCAGTTGATCTGCCAGCTACCTTTGACATATAAACTAGCTTGGCCAAGATAAATCAAGCCTGGACCAGCCCAGTGGAACCCCTTGGAGAACCTATAAATTTGTAAGCAAACATAAAGGTTTGTTGTCTTATGCCACTGAGACTTTTTTGGTAGATTGCTACACCACATTGTCGTCTTAAAAGGTTCTTAATAAAGAGACGTACTATTAATAAAGAAGACTGAATATCCCACCCAGAGCTCTGGGTGATTAGAAAGCTGACATATTTTTTTTTTATTTTTTTAATTACTAAAGCACATCTTTATTTTGCAATTGAACAATAAGAATTACCACGAGTTTAATCATGTTTGCACTTCAACCTTTTATTTGTTTATTTATTTTTAACATTAAATGTTAATACCATTGCCAAGATCTGAAGCAACATCTTCCCTCTTTTCTTGCATCATTAAAAGTCTTAAGGTAAATATACAGTGGGGCTAGGTAAAGGCCTTAAATATAATTAGTCACTCTCTGTGACCCTGGGATCGCTTGCCACAGTAATGCTCTTGTATTTGTTTGAGCCGTTTGCCTCCAGTGTTCCAGTGCTTTCGTGTTACTGTTAACGTCCTGCCTTTCCTATTTTCTCTTCAGAATACTTCCTTTTATAGCTTATTTTACAGCCATGGATTTTTCAACAAATTGTTACTAACTAAATTTAGCCTGGAGAATCCCAGAGAAATGTTTTAAATTTTCTTGTTTACCCTACATGAGTTTTACCTAAAGAGCCCGATTATTCTTAGGTTTATAATCCATATCTATAAAAAGTAAAAACTAGAAACATATGAAAGTGGAATACCATTTTACTGTATAATCTTGGTGGTGGAATCTTCTCTCTCATAGGCAAAAATATATATATGTTTGCTTATGAGAGAGGGTAAGTTCAGAGAGACAGGCATTTTCATGTTTCATATTTGGTTTTCATCCGTAGGTCAACTTGTCTAACTCCATATTCCATAATGAGGTAGTACACCAAAGCCCATCCAATAATTGCCGTGCAAAAAGAGTCACATGCCCCAACACTAGCATCAAGCAATGTAAATAGAAAATAACATTTATTGGGGAAGAACTTACATGGAAGAAATAGCAGGGCGTACATAATTCCCCAAGCTACCATCATCCAACAGAGATGTGTATTTAGGTTAGTTGTAATTGCACTGGACATATTATAGAAAAGGTTCCTATAAAGGGATCCCATCTCTATAACTGTAGATATTTATTTTAAAAAGAAGAACAGAAACATATGTGCAACTACATAAAATAGAGCTTCCTCCTGAGAACAGGAATTAGTTTTGTTTAAAAAAAAAGGAGCCTCCATTATTCAGCTTCTGTTATCTACCTGTGTTTTCATTAAGTTAAATAAGATTAATTGAATTATTACTTTACTCAACTACAGGGAAGGGGGAGGAAATCATACTCTAACAGCAACTAGAGTACTCTCTTTTCAATGACTATGGAAAATGTTTCCTTTCAGTTTGTAAACACAGCCTGGATCGTCCTACATGGAGTTATAAACAAAACACTACTTCAGATGCAGGTAAATTGTCCCAACACAATTTGGAGACTTGTGTTATAAAGCATGAGTTGGGTCACGAGAACGAGAGAAGGTAGGAAGGAGGTAACAGTTAAGCAATGGGCTCATGATCACTTCTCTCCCACTGCTAGGGGTATACTCCTGGGAAAGAAAGCAATCAGGTAACACAACCTAATCTCCTTGCTGAAAACCGGCTTCCTGGCAAATAGACTAATATTTGCTTGTAAGAAAATCCTCATCTAGGGAATGCTTTTACCAGGATATTCTTGGTTTGAGATCATTTGTGGTAAAAATACTAGAAATTACGAATTTATGAGGCATGGTTGCCTGGATACTTGCCATATAAGCTGCACCACTCTTGTAGGTATAAAATGGTGAAGTTTCACAGCCTAAATGATCCCTGTAGTATGAGGTAATCCATACACTTGAATTACCTCATTTACTACTCCAAGCCAGAAAGTGTGTGCCTAATGTAGAAATGATGAATATTAGTGAGATGCACCCATCATCTGGAAACTTCCCTGTTTAACTTGTGCCTATAATCACTTTTAGCTTTGCAATTGTTAGTAAAACTTGATCCTGGATAAGATCTATAATTAACATGAGTCTAGTTTGTCCATCCAATATTTTGTGCTGATTCAGGAAGGAAAATGAATGGGCATTGAACTCCAATTGTGTTTCATAAATAGTCAGTTTTCATGGCTTAGATTTTTGGACGGTGGAGATGTCTTCTTGATTCTCATACTTCCTTTCATCTCTCAGTGTTCTCTCTTTAGCTTGGTATGATTTTCCTTTCTTGGAAAATGCAATTCCTACCAATTGAATCAAAACATATTGGTCCCTTTTGTCTATTCTGCTGTTTTGTCTACTCAGCAGCCTAAGGCATGAAATACACATCAATGATTTTCTCCTCTGCTCAGTTTTTTGTCTGTGAAGAGGAGGAGTGAGTTCTGAACTGAGGGTCTACTATTTCACTATGGGATAGAGGGAAGCAGGGAGAAGGAACTCTCTGAGTGCATTGTGTACTTGCAAACATACATCAGAAATAAAGGACTTTCATTTCAGGCTGTAGCCAGCCTATCCAATGTATTGGAAATCAAACACAGATTATCCCCAAAAGGATGAATTTCCTTCCAAAGAGCTTTCTATTTAATCCGAATTAAAAAAAATATTTTTATTTTTTAACATGATTTAAAATTTATTTCAAAAATAATATATTTAGATTTATTTTCCTAAACGAATATATATCTCCTTTCCTTGAGTTTCATAAAAGGTATCGTTTTCATAAACCAAAATATGAAAGGTCACCTGATCTCAAAGTGTTTTTCTTCAATCTGTTGATTCTCATGCTGTACATAAAAAGTAAAGAAGGCTGGAAACATTTCTGATCCTCTTGTCCTACCAGTTTTGAGACTTTGTACAAGAGGCATTTAATTTTCTCAGGCTAAATTTCCTGACCTTCAAAGTGGAAGGAACATCTGACCTGCCTGTCTCTAGAGCAATTGTGAAGAACAGGTGAGACAACGCATGAATAAAGTCCCTTGAAATCCACACAGTGCTTAAAAATGTAATGGCATAATTATATCCAGAAAGTCAGTATCAGCTGGGAATGCCAAAGCCCTTAGTATCTAGATATGATTAATTTCAACTCGAAGTACTATAGTTCATGGAAATTCAAATAAGACCTGAGTATTTCTTATACCTAGAACTGACTGCCTCCTTAATGTTTCCCGTGCAAGAGCAGCCCCTTTCTTCTGTCACAAAATACAGAGTTCTTATCACTTCTTACTTGCAAAGAAACTGTAAACCCAGTCATACAAAGTATCCAGGAGTAGAGTAAGCAATAGTGAAGTTGTTTGTGGTAGTCTCCTGAATATGAAAGTTTACACTGTAGCAATCATTGTTCTCCGAATATACAACTACAAGTGAAATTCCACTCATTATTTCTCCATGTTGTCCTATACCTCACATACTCTCTGGGATTTTTTGTTTTTTTTACCTCCCACTTTTCTTTGGTTATCTAACCTTTCTCTTCCAATATGACCAAAGCTGAATAAATTCCTCTTTTGGTTTCATAAAAGGTCACCTTTCTGTTTTTCTTTTTGTTTTGTACTTTGCAGAAACATTTACTCATCAGGTCTTACATTATTTTCTCAAGAGTTTATCTATCTATCTTTCAAAAAATACATTGCCTTCCTGAAAATAATCACTATCTGTTAATAAATATTTTTGAAATTGTATATTCAATGTTTATGTTCAATAGTAAGAATAGAAAACTACAATGCTTTGGATACATTGTCTAATCCTCAAAATAATTCTGTAAACAAAATGATATCCTCATTTTCTTTTTGAAGCTACTTAGTCACAGAATTAAATTCCTGGCCTAACCTATGATAACTAACCAGTAAAGGAGAGAGAACATTTTAATGTCTAGCAACCCGAGCTGCAGAGTTTTTGTTCTTAATATTTTGTTCTTAATATAAAAACTAAAAATTTGTGTAGAATTTACTAGACTTTTAAGAGATTTTTATAATGAAAACACAAATTTTGTCCACAATGATGGTGGGTAGAATACTTATGGAGCAGAGAACAATGCTTTATGTCCATCTCAGAAGTAGAAAATGTTTACTCTATACCATAAAACATTATTTTAGTGCCTCTCTAGACCCAGGAATTTATCTTTACCAGTTACTTAAATAATGGACAAACAGACATGAGATTTAGTAATTTTGCTCTATTCTAAACAACCTTTGCATGTTCTTCATTTAATCCTGTCCTTTGCTCGAAGATAAGACTGTCCAGTTGATTAGTTTATAAGAATTTTAGGGGTTTGATTTTTTTTTTAAATCATTGTCTGAAATGCAAGGTTAAAGTATAATCACTATAATTAAAACATCTTTTTTGTTTTATTTAGAGAAATTAAAGTATCCTGATGAGTAATAGCCATATCCAATCCTGAAAATTATAACTTTATGTTTTAAAAGTGCTTAGCAGCTAAATTTGCATATTATTAGATATATCAAAATATATCATGGTTTTTATAAAAATTTAAAGGCCAAAATAACTGAAGCTAAGTTTGGATTATGGTCTTCAGTTGGATCATTTCTTCAAGGGTAAATTATTTCCACAGTGACATTCTTTCTAATTGATCTAAACTGCAGACTCAAACTAAGCACTAAGCTTCCCTCATAGATGTGTGCTACAGTGAAAGACGCAATGGAGAATAAAGAAAGAAATAGACTGCCATTTATGTTACCTGAAAATAAAAATAACTGAAACATTTTAAAATTAAAACTTCATAAATATTTGCATTCTCTTAGTCTAGAGAGTTTACGAAAGATACAGTGTAACTTTTAGTTTATCTGAACTGAAAGATTACAGAAGTAATAATGCTTCAGCAGAAATATTTAAAATGGAGGTTGACTTTTCAACCACCAGCTTAGTGCTATGTCATTAAAGTGGACCCTGACTAATGCCACTTATGTGGAGAGGATAGATGGAGCTTATGGTTTTCACAGCAGTAAAACTCAGTGAGTAGTCAATAACTGTTGAGTAATAGCATTCATTATAATTAGAACCCAGAGGAATTATGCATTTTTTTTTTATTTTTTGTTTTTTTTTTTTTACTCACAGAAAATATTTCAGGTAATAGCACACTGAATATTTTTACCTAATCAAGAGTTATGAACACAAATGTACTTCCTTGGAATGAAAAGATATCTCCACATAATGCAGGAAGCACTTACAGAAAAAGCTTTTTAGTAAAAAGAATCTCGTTATATCTAATGAAATGAATAAATCTGGAACATAAAAAGAAAAAAATTCTACTATAGAAATTATTTCAAATCTGTCAGTATTTTATTATGTTCTAGAAATCAAAGAATTTTCACTGGGAACACTACTGACAAATGTAAAATAAATAAATAAGAAATCTGGCATTAATGAAAATTGCTCAAATTTCATTAGTGAAATTATCCCAATTAACATTTCCAAACAGCTTGTCTGTTTTATCAGCGCAGTATTTAAATAAATCAAATTATATGAACTGGGAAGATGATTTTAAATTTATTATCATGAGTTAGAATTTACCTTTCCTTTAAAAATAATCTACATACTGATCTCCCTTTCTTTCTATAGATAATAGAAAACTAAATGGATATGCAAATTATATGATGTGAAATCACAACATTTGTTCATTACATTATTTCAAACATATATATGCATATAGGTGTATATGTGTATATATATATTTGAATATACACATATGTAGGTACACTCACACAAATACAATTATGTGAGTTGGTAAAAGACCTTCATTTGCTTGACTAGAGCCTTTAAATGAAAGACATTTCTTAATACTATAAAGATATCATGACATTGATATATTACAATGAATTAAGGCTTAGAGCAATTAATTTGCAAAGAGAGAGGTTTTGCTTTTAGCTTGTTTTTATTTTTATATTCCTATTTCACCTTTCTAATTGAAGTATAAAGACTTTCATACCTCATGACGGAAGTACACCTCAATCAGATCCTCTATATAGTTAGAGGAGTAGTTGTCTAATCTGAAAGATGGTTTAAACAAAGAAATTTGATACCACTTGAAAGAATAGATATAGGTTTCTCTCGTTCATGATTAACTCAGCTAAAGATCTTAATAAGTAGACTTACCACAAATATTTGTTCTTTGAGTAAATAGAGATGTCTCTAGTAAATTGAATTAAGTGTAGCAAGTAAAGGATAATATTCAGTGGTAATATTATATTTATTTATGGCCTTTAGATGTACTCTACCATTAAAGAGGCTCTGCCAGTTTGAAACTGTTGTATAGCCCATATCCTTTAATCTTCACGCAATATTGCTGGGTGGGATCTCTCTAATTGTTTCCATGGAGATGGGGCCCACCCAATTGTGGGTGGTGACTTTTGATTAGATGGTTTCCATGGAGTGGTGTCTCCACCCATTCAAGGTGGGGTTGCTTACTGGAGCCCTTTAAGAGGGAATCATTTTGAAAAAAGCTTTACAGCCACTAGTGCCACCAGAAACAAGCCGAACCCACATAGCCAGAGACCTCTGAAGATGAGGAAAGAAAACATCCCTGGGGAGCTTCAGGAAACAAGAAGCCAGGGTGTATTAGTTAGGGTTCTCGAGAGAAACAGAATCAACAGGGAACACTTGCAAATATAAAATTTATAAAAGTGTCTCACATGACCACAGGAACACAGAGTCCAAAATCCACAGAGCAGGCTGTGAAGCTGATGACTCCGATGGAGGGTCTGGATGAACTCCACAGGAGAGGCTCACCAGCCAAAGCAGGAATGAAACCTGCCTCCTCTGAATCCTCCTTAAAAGGCTTCCCCTGATTAGATTTAGCATCACTAATTGTAGAAGACATTCCCCTTTGGCTGATTACAAATGGAATCAGCTGTGGATGTAGCTGACGTGATCATTAGCTAATCCTATGAAATGTCCTCATTGCAACAGACAGGCCAGCACTTGCCCACCCAGATAAACAGGTACCACAACTTGGCCAAGTTGACACATGTCCCTAACCATGACAGTCCACCCCTTATCAACTTGGCACCTATATATATATCACCTTAAATCATACTTAATTTCCAAATAAAAGCAAATAAGCACACATTTTTTTTTCTTTTACCTGACAATACTCAATTGTCCTGCATATACTGTAAACACATTAAATCTCTCCAGTATAGGGTGCATATCATTGGGCAGCATTCATTCTTAAACTTGATATCTTACAACTTAAATAGTATAACATGAACAAAACAGCATTACAGTCCTCGTTTCTGTAACTGATCACGTGGTCGAAATTCATATTTATCACTACCTTCTTCCACTACCCATTCCATGTTCCCTTTACCCTCAGCAAAACACTTCAGCTGGCCGTGGTTCTTTGCCTGGTGGGGTGACCCAAACCTTCATTCCTGAAGTTTCAGAGCCATTAGTAGTCCTGCCTGGATTGTGTTGTTGCAGTCTTCCACTGATTTTAATCACAGGGCATGGTCGTACTAATAGATGCCCTAAGGGATCTCCTATATTCCAAGAAAACTCTTCTTTACCTCCATTATGTAGTTGCAGTCCTACTTCATTCTGATAGTCAGGGTCAATTACCCCAGACAATAATGTAATCCCCTTCTTGGCTTGTTGATCCGGGGGCATAAGTAGCCCAAAGTAACCAGGTGGCAGTCTTAACTTCTAGTGCATTGGAATCATTGTTGTTTCTCCTGGAGGAAGCACACCCCATTTTGGAACTAAAACCTGTAGACCAGCAGAACTCAGGGTAGCAGGGACAGGAAGCAAAAATTTTCCTAGTGGATCACTAGGGGTAATAGTGAGTGGTACCACACCCATTTTCACCCCTTGGTTCCTGGACCCATGGATCCTGGCTATGGGAGAAACAGCACCACACAGCGGATGCTGATTCAGAGCATACACAGCTTCCTGGAGAACATTACCCCAGTCTTTCAAGTTTTTGCCACCTAGTTGGCACCGTAATTCAGTTTTCAAAAGGCCATTACACCATTCTATAAATCCAGCTGCTTCTGGATGATGGGGAACATGGTAAGACCAGAGAATTCCATGAGCATGTGCCCATTCCCGCACTTCATTTGCTGTGAAGTGTGTTCCTTGATCCGAAGCAATGCTATGTGGAATACCATGACGATGGATAAGGCATTGTGTAAGCCCATAGATGATAGTTTTGTCAGAAGCATTGCATGCAGGGAAAGCAAACCCATATCCAGAGTATGTGTCTATTCCAGTTAGAACAAATTGCTGCCCCTTCCATGAAGGGAGTGGTCCAGTGTAATGAACCTGCTACCATGTAGCTGGCTGGTCACCTCGAGGAATGGTGCCATATCAGGGGCTGAGTGTGGGTCTCTGCTGCTGGCAGATTAAACACTCAGCAGTGGCGGTAGCCAGGTCAGCCTTGGTGAGTGGAAGTTCATGTTGCTGAGCCCATGCATAACCTCCATCCCTACCACCATGACCACTTTGTTCATGAGCCCATTGGGCAATGACAGGAGTTGCTGGGGAAAGAGGCTGACTGGTATCCACAGAATGGGTCATCTTATCCACTTGATTATTAAAATCTTCCTCTGCTGAAGTCACCCTCTGGTGTGCATTCACATGGGACACAAATATCTTCATGTTTTTAGCCCACTCAGAAAGGTCTATCAACATACTTCTTCCCCAGACCTCTTTGTCACCAATTTTCCAATTATGGTCTTTCCAAGTCCCTGATCATCCAGCCAAGCCATTAGCAACAGCCCATGAGTCAGTATACAAACGAACCTCTGGGCAGTTTTCCTTCCAAGCAACATGAACAACCAGGTGCACTGCTCGAAGTTCTGCCCACTGGGAGGATTTTCCCTCACCACTGTCCTTCAAGGACACCCCAGAAAGGGGTTGTAATGTTGCAGCTGTCCACTTTTGGGTGGTACCTGCATATCGTGCAGAACCATCTGTAAACCAGGCCCAAGTTTTCTCTTCATCAGTCAATTCACTGTAAGGAACTCCCCAAGAGGCCATAGCTCTTGTCTGGGAAAGAGAAGGTAATGTGGCAGGAGTGGAAACCATGGGCATTTGGGCCACTTCTTCATGTAACTTACTTGTGCCTTCAGGACCAGCTCTGGCTCTATCTCACATATACCATTTCCATTTTACAATAGAGTGCTGCTGTGCACGTCCAACTTTATGGCTTAGTGAGTCAGACAACACCCAACTCATGATAGGCAACTCAGGTCTCACGGTAACTTGGGGGCCCATGGCTAAGTGTTCAGTCTCTACTAAGGCCCAGTAGCAGGCCAAAAGCTGTTTCTCAAAAGGAGAATAGTTATCTGCAGCAGATGGTAAGGCTTTGCTCCAAATTCCTAAGGGTCTGCATTGTGATTCTCCTATAGGGGCCTGCCAAAGGCTCCACACAGCATCTCTATTTGCCACTGAGACTTCCAGCACCATTGGATCTGCTGGATCACACGGCCCAAGTTTCAGAGCAGCTTATACAGCAGCCTGGACCTGTCGCAGAGCCTCCTCTTGTCAGGTCCCCACTCAAAATTAGCAGCTTTTCTGGTCACTCAATTAATGGGCCAGAGTAGCACACCCAAATGAGGAATACATTGTCGCCAAAGTCCAAAAAGACCAACTAGGCGATGCGCCTCTTTTTTGGTTGTAGGAGGGGCCAGATGTAGCAACTTATCCTTCACCTTAGAAGGGATATCTCGACATACCCCACACCATTGGACACCTAGAAATTTTACTGAGGTGGAAGGCCCCTTTATTTTTGTTGGATTTATCTCCCATCCTCTGACATGCAAATGCATTTCCAGTAAATCTAGAGTAGTTGCTACTTCTTTCTCACTAGGTCCAATCAACATGATATCATCAATATAATGGACCAGTGTGATGTCTTGTGGGAGGCAGAAATGATCAAGTTCTCTGCAAACAAGATTATGACATAGGGCTGGAGAGTTGATATACCCCTGAGGTAGGACAGTGAAAGTATATTGCTGACCTTGCCAGCTGAAAGCAAACTCTTTCTGGCGGCCCTTACTAATAGCTATTGAGAAAAAAGCATTTGCCAGATCAATAGCTGCATACCAGGTACCAGGGGATGTATTGATTTGCTCAAGCAATGATACTACATCTGGAACAGCACTGCAATTGGAGTTACCATCTGGTTGAGCTTACAATAATCCACTGTCATTCTCCAAGACCCATCTGTTTTCTGCACAGGCCAAATAGGAGAGTTGAATGGGGATGTGGTGGGAATCACCACCCTGCATGTTTCAAGTCCTTAAGAGTGGCAGCAATCTCTGCAATCCCTCTAGGAATATGGTATTGCTTCTGATTTACTATTTTGCTTGGTAGGGGCAGTTCTAGTGGCTTCCACTTGGCCTTTCCCACCGTAATAGCCCTCACTGCATGAGTTAGAGAGCCAGTGTGGGATTCTGCCAGTGTCGCAGTATGTCTATGCCAATTATACATTCCAGAACTGGGGAAATAACTACAGGATGGGTCCAGGGGCCCACTGGACCCACTGTGAGATGGACCTGAGGTAAAACTCCATTGATCACCTGGCCTCCATAAGCCCCCACTCTGATTGGTGGTCCAGAGTGATGTGTTGGGTCCCCTGGAATTAATGTCACTTCTGAACCAGTGTCTAATAATCCCCAAAATATCTGATCATTTCCTTTTCCCCAGTGCACAGTTACCCTGGTAAAAGGCCGTCGGGCTCCTTGGGGAAGACTTGGAGGAAGATTAACAGTATAAATTTGTGGCAGTGTAACAGGTTTCTCCCCCAAAGAGACCTGGCCTCCTCTTCATTCAAGGGGCTCTGGGTCTTTAAACTGTTTCAAGTCTGGAAACTGATTAAAGGGCCATGACTCTGTGTTTTTGTAATTCAGGTTAGACTTCAGTTCACTTGACCTAGACCTCTTTCATTTATACAGCTCCAACAAGAATTTAGTAGACTGCCCTTCTGTTGTATTTCTAGGTACCCCATGATTTACTAGCCAATGCCACAAATCTCTGTGTGTCATATAATCTGATGCCTCCTTTGAGTTTGCTGTCTATTATAATAGCCACAATTACCCTGTCTTTGGTGATTAAGTGCTACCACCTGGCTTCTGCCAATTTGGGGTCCTGTCATCCCCATTGCATTTAACGATTCCAGCTAAGTGACAGAAGTTCCTACAGTAATACCTGACCTGCAGAGAAGTGCAACCACAGAGCTCTTGAGGGATGATGGTGCTAGTCTCACAAATTTATTTCTCACTGTTCTGGTAAAAGGTGGATCCTCTGGACATTCTTGGGGTGTAAGAGCAGGCTTTGCATGATAAATCCACTCTAACATTCCAATCTCTTTAAGCCTCTGGATTCCAATCTCTTTAAGCCTCTGGATCATCTACATTATACCAGGGCAGTTCTGGCATTTCAACCTCAGGTAATGTTGACCACCTTTTGATCCATGTTTCAACCAACCACCCAAACAAGCTGTTAACACCTTTTCTAACCCCTTGAGCTATAACATTGAATGCAGAATCTCTGCTTAGTGGGCCCATATCAATAAATTCAGCCTGATCCAGCCTTATATTCTTCCCACCATTATCCCACACCCTTAAGATCCATTGCCACACATATTCCCCTGATTTCTGTCTATATAAATTGAAAACTCACATAGTTCTTTTGGAGTATAACATACTTCCTCATGTGTGATACTTTGTACTTCACCTTTAGGAGCCTGTTAGGACTTTAGTCTAGTTATAGGTCTGGAAGAAATGAGGGGTGGGGGGGTGGGTCATGAAAAGAATTAGAAATATCTTCTAAGCCATTTGCTTCAGGGCCTTCATTTTCAGTTTCATCGGGTGAAACAGAATTAATCACTCTAGGGCTAATCCCTTCAGGAGGAGATTGGGTGGCCAATTCCTCAAGGCAGGCTGGAGGTGGGGCGGCTATGTCCTCAGGGCAGACTATTACAGGGTTATCTAGAGAAGACTCAGCATGACCTAGGGTTTCAACCTCACCCCCAACATCATTATCAATCCATATATCACCATCCCATTTTTCAGGGTCCCACTCCTTTCCAATCAATGCCCTCACTTTAACGGCAGACACCATGCAAGACTGAGATTTCAGTTTATGTTGTAAAGTTGCTACTCTAACAATAAGATTCCAAGTCTGATTTTCAGAGATCTCAAGTCTACGGCTACAGGAAATAAGATTTTCCTTCAGGATACTCATAGAAACATCTACATCTTTCAGATGGCGCTTAAGCTTCTCGTTTGAAGCCTTAAGCCCATCCCTTTCACCCCTTAATGTAGCCAGTGTATCTAACAACAACCAACCAACATCTCTATAATACTTATTTCTACAAAACTCTGTAAAGGTGTCAAAAACATTATCCCCCAGAGTCTGGCTTCGTACAAGTGAAGCATTAGGAGAATCGAATGATGATATTTTGACTATCTCCTTTGCCAACTCAGTCCATGGATTGGGAGTGCCATTCTGATTATGGGAATCAGAGTCTTTAGTGTCTCTGAGTCCAGTCAGAGTAGAAAACCATTCATAAAAACCCATTTTTAAGATTCTGTTTCTTAAGAACCACTCCTGGTACCAAGATGTATTTGTTAGGGTTCTCTAGAGAAACAGAATCAACAGGGAACACTTGCAAATATAAAATTTATAAAAATGTCTCACGTGACCACAGGAACGCAGAGTCCAAAATCCACAGGGCAGGCTGTGAAGCTGACGACTCCGATGGAGGGTCTGGATGAACTTCATAGGAGAGGCTCACCAGTTGAAGCAGGAATGGAACCTGCCTCCTCTGAATCCTCCTTAAAAGACTTCCCCTGATTATATTTAGCATCACTAATTGTAGAAGACACTCCCCTTTGGCTGATTACAAATGGAATCAGCTGTGGATGCAGCTGACCTGTTCATGACCTAATCCTATGAAATGTCCTCATTGCAACAGACAGGCCAGCACTTGCCCACTCAGCTAAACAGGTACCACAACTTGGCCAAGTTGACCCATGTCCCTAACCATGACACAGGGGAAATACTATAGACATTGTCATGTGCCCTCCCAGCTGAGAGAGCAACACCGAACCTCATCAGCGTTTCTTGAGTGAAGGTAACCTCTTGCTGGTGCCATAATCTGGACATTTTCACAGCCTTAGGACTGTAAACTTGCAACTTAATAAATTCCCCTTTTTAATAAGCTATTCTGTTTCTGGTACAGTGCATTCTGGCAGCTTTCAAACTAGACCAGCGGCTAATTAGCCTCTTGCAAAAATGAGAGTTTTGTAATCATTGCGTTTTCAGGAAAATTGGTTTGAATTTCATCTTGAATTTACTTGTTATTTTTAGGAGCTGAATCCTGAGTTTAAATTGGGAATATTAATTTCTGTCCCACAGGGTTATGTAAGAATTAAATAAGACTGCCAATTAATAAAGTGTTGGTATTCATATTTCTCATGCATATCAAAGGATTAGTACAGTTTCTGGCATGAAATCAATATTCATCAATTTTTAGTTCATATTAATTTAATTTTATCAATTAATAACAAGATTTTTGATCATTAAAATATGTGGAAAGTAAGATTCCATAATCTTTACTGAAGGAAGAAAATCCCTAGGAAGCATAGGATTTTCACTGTATTCTATCAACCAGTGAAATTGTTCCACTTCTTCTAAGTCAGGACTACATACATACTGGTCTTTTATTATGAGACTGAGAAAAGTTGCAAAATGTAGGTGATTATTCTTCTGGGATAGGCAGTTCATGGCCAGTGATAATGGTGCTTTCTTAATTCTCTCAAACTTCTCATTTGAGACCAAGGGGTTTTAGAGGAGGGAGAAATACTGTTTTTGAATTGCATCTGATTGGATTTTACATCAGCAGTGCAGTGTAGTTGATAAAAATAAAAGCATATGCCTGTTTATGGCTCGACCTTAAACAGATGACCTAACTTTTCTGTGGCTCAGCTTTACTCATGTCTAAAATGGGAATCGTAATAGTTCATACCTCATGGTATTATTGTGATGATCACAATGAGATAATGCAGTTTATTAGGAGTGCGAAAGTAATACTTTACAAACATTATTAATGTTTTAAATTTGATTGCAAACTAAATAATTTAAGGGGCAATTTTTAAAAACATTTTTTCACTATGCAGTTATTAAGATGATGACAGACGTAGTTACTGACATAAACATGAAATGTGAAATTTAGAGAATATATTTTTAAAGAATACATAGAATATGATCTTATTTTTATAAAAAATAATGCACATATACACTATACTTGCATATGAAAGTTCTGGAATTCTATCATCTAGAAGTTCATAACTTTATTTAGGTGGGTAAAATATTTATTGCCTGTAATAGATGTTCAAAATAAAGTCGCAACTTTCATGATATGTTTCTCATTTTAAAAAAAGGACTAATAGAATTTCCCTCAAGGAATTGCAAATATTTGAGGTTTTCATTTAAGGCTTCCCATTGGGAACCACAGGAGATGTCAAAAGCTACATTGAAAACAGTTCCAAAACAAATGTTGGCATCCTCCAGAAAAACTGTCTTTAGCCTTCCCCAGTAAAGATATAATGAAGTATCAAAGAAAGTGATTTATTATCAGTTCGAATGGCAACCATTTCTGTTTGCATTCTAATCCTTGTTTGACAGCTTCCTGATTTTCAGAAGGCTTGACAATTTCTTTCAGGCATTCAGCCTGTGGGTTTGTGTTAATATGCAGGAATTAATTAAATGCATGGCACAGATGATAGCTGTGGGGCCTGAGAAATTGCTTATTATAAACAGCCTGCTAAAATGGCCACCGTAAGTGCATCCCGGTCTGAAATTCTGGGGAGGCATGATACAGCATAGTTTATGTAACCAATGATGTAACATACATGTATCCAATCATATATCCCGTGAATGATGTCACCTGTTGGTAAAGGGCCACTTCTCTGTAATTTAGCATATAAGGGACTACTGCTCTGCAAGCATCAGAGCAAAGCAGAGAGAATGATTAAAGATGACCACTCTATCAAGTTGCTCCTTGTGCTTTCTTTCAAGTCACTACCAGACCAAAGTGACCGAACTTTAAGCTAGAACCTGACAATAGCATTGCGAGTGTTTTCTTTCCCTTTTTTTTGTTTTTCTTTTTTTTTTTTGGTGTCTTTATAGCAGCTGAATAGACATTAGGGAAAAATGCCTTGCTGTTCACTGCGAATCATAAATTGAAAGATTTTTTTTTAAATAAAGGCAAAAGTACAGAAATCTTCCCAAATAGACTCATCCTATGCATCATCTCTATTTAAGAATGCTTTAAACATTTATTAATGCCTATTGAAGGGCAGTTTATTTCTGGGAATAATATGAAGGCAAGTATCAAATTAGTGGTTAAAATTTACGATGTGACCAGGTGGACTTTTTGTTTGCTTATTACTGCTACAGCATTTTTCTCTGAGGCTTTGTCTAATATTTATAGGAGATTGCAGATATATGTTTATACTTAGCTAGACCCCAACTTTTAAAAATTATTTCTGCCAGTTTTTTTCTTTCTATTTAGTGACCTTTTTAAAATCAAGGAGCCAATCCTTCTCAGCTGTCACAAGAAGGGCAAGTTTAAGAAACAATCACATCTTCTGGAAAACTAGAAATTTAGAGAGCACTAGCAAATTGTCACTTCTCAGGTGTTCAGAGATTGAATGTTTCCTTTCTTTACCATGGTGGGTGCCACAATACTTTTTTCATGTATAACAATGACTGTTTTTGATAATAGATACAGGTTTTTTTATTACTCATTTTGGAGTGCAGCAAAGTTTTCTTCATTTAACTACTCAAGGTACCACTTCAACTCCACATAGCAAGACTAAAGGGGCAAAATGTTGATTTCTAATTATTTGCCAATAATTTAGACATGTACTTACCACAAAAGGAATTTTCACCAAGAAGATTTCTTGCCAAATAAAATATATCTTCTTTTTCTCTTTTTTCTTGGTTAAATATACTGCAGTGGATTGACAACTGTTCCAGTTTTCTAGCTGCCGGAGCACACCAGAGGTGGATTGGCTTTCAGTAAAAGGGGATTTATTTAGCTAATGTATAGTTCTTCAGAGGAAAGGCAGCTAACTTTCAACTGAGGTTCTTTCTTACATGGGAAGGCACAGGGCATTCTCTGCTGGCCTTCTCTCCAGGCCTCTGGGTTCCAATAACTTTCCCCAGGGTGATTCCTTTCTGCATCTCCAAAGGCCTGGGCTGAGCTGCGAGTGCTGAGTGAGGTATACTGAGCTGCTTGGGCTGTGATACATTGAGTTCTCTCATTTAAGCACCAGCCAATTAAATCAAACGTCATTCATTGCAGCAGGCTCCCCTCTTAGCTGACTGCAGATGTAATCAGCAACAGATGAGGTTCCCATGCCATTGGCTCATGTCCACGGCAATAGAACTAGGCATCTTCACCTGGCCAAGTTGACACCTGACCTTAACTACCACATGTCCACCCCTTGTCAATTTGGCAACTACACACATCACCTTAAATGATATTAAGGTGACAAAAATTCTCTTCTGGCTATGGTCTTATGATCTCAAAACAGGTTATTGGGTGTAATATGCAAAGGAGGACATTTACAGGACACAGGTTTTCATCTCCATGGGGAGAAATTTGAAGGAACACAGGGGGCACATGCCCAACCCCTGGTGGTGACAGCCAGGCTCTCCCCAATCCCCAAGGAGCATGTTGTACCTTTTCCAATGCCTGAGGTGGCACAACTCTTCCACTGCAGTGAGTTAGTAGGCTCATACTCTCCATGTATATGGGTAGGTCCACTCTCCTGGCTGAGGTTTCTTAGCTTCAGACCCAAGCTTCCATGGTTCTCACTCTGCAAACTCCAATTTGTCCCTTTTGTGTCCCCCTTTGTCCAGATTGGCAGTGGTTCGGTTTACACCAACAGTCTCTTCAAGCACTCCAAGACTTCTCCATCATTCTCTTCACAGTTCCACCAAAATCTTCCCCTTATCCATCCAAAAAAAACTGGTCCAACATGTCTGGTGTTTGCAACTTCAGCAGCACCCCACTTCTCAGGTACCAAATCTGTTCTAGTTTGCCAGCTGCTGTAATGCAACACACCAGAGGCAGATTGGCTTTCAATAAAAGGGAATTTATTTAGTTAATGTATAGTTCTTCAGAGGAAAGACAGCTAACTTTCAGCTGAAGTTCTTTCTTACAGGGGAAGGCACAGGGCAATCTCTGCTGACTTTCTCTCCAGGCTTCTATGTTCCAACATCTTCCCCTGGGGTGGTTTCTTTCTGCATCTCCAAAGGCCTGGGCTGAGCTGAGTGCTGAGATGAGGTATGCTGAGATGCTTGGACTGTGCTACGTTGAGCTCTCTCATTTAAGCACCAGCCAATTAAATCAAACATCATTCATTGCAGCATGCTTGCCTCCTAGCTGACTGCAGATGTAATCAGTGACAAATGAGGTTTACATGCCATTGGCTCATGTTCACAGCAATAGAACTAGGAACCTTCACTCAGCCAAGTTGACACCTGAACCTAACTACCACAACAACCACTGCAATACTGGCAATAGGAGCACTGTATTTTTTTCTCATAGATGTATATATGTACATGTATGTAGTTATAGATGTACATGTCTATTATATACATATATAATATACAACTGATATATCATTTAATTATATGTAAATATGTATAGGTGTATGTTTATATAGATATATGCACTTTGTACTTGTTTGAAATTGTTATGTAGCTCAGAAAAGGCCATATTCTTTTAATCCATCCTCATGGGGGTCAACCTACTATTGATGGGACCTTTTGATTAGGTTGGTTCAATTGAGATATGACCCAGCCCCTTCAAGATGGGTCTTAATCTTTTACTGGAATCCTTTATGAGGATTAAAAAAAAAAAAAAACAGGAAAAGTCCAGAAAGCTCATAGAATGAAATCCTCAGAGAGTTCAGAGAGAACCCCCCAGAGAGGCTCTGAAGAAGCAAGGAAGGACACATTCAAACTGAAAATGGAACCCAGAAAGAAAGGTCAAGCCGATGCCAGCCATACACCTTACCAGCTGGCAGAGGAAGCCTGGATGCCAGAAGCCTGTCTTCAGAGAAAGCATCATTCTGTTGATGCCTTATATTGGGATATTTTCATGGCCTTAGAAGTGTAAGTTTGCAAGTTAAATTCCCAGTGTAAAAGTCAACCCATTTCTGATATATTGCATTCTGGCAGCTTTGGCAAACTGAAATGCACCTATATATTTGTGATTTGATATATGTATATAAGGTGATTTGCAAACATAAAGAATAGTCTTCAATAATAATTTTTGCTCTTCCATACCTTTAGTAGTAGATTGCCCCTAAGCTTTAAATATTTACTTAATGAATAATACCAGAAAATGCATCTCAGTAATATTCACAACCTATCATCAATTCAGAAAACATTATGATTTATTTCCATGTAAATTTTCATTCTCTTTCTCTCTCTTGAGAAACATTAATTGCCTGATATAAACTTCATTGTGCTAAACATTGAAGAAAGATAAAAAAAAGATAAGATGCCTGAATTGAAAGAGCTCCAAGTCTGAGTGGAAAGCCAGTCATTTATTATTTAATTACGTCACAATTTGATCAAGGTTAGAGTAGAGGCATTAATAGCATATCATGCGAGCATGTGAGCTAGCAATTTTGCCTGAAGTATCACAGAGGGCCTCATAGAAGAGATGTCATTTAAATGAAAATATTGTTGTCTCTACCTTAGAACATACTCTTTCTCACATCTGCATTGCTACTCCCATCATCCTAGCAATAGTCAAATGCTGACTAAGCTTTCATAACAGCCTCTCAGGCAGTCTCCTTGGTTGACTCTTTCCCATTTAGCCTCCTCAAACAACAATCAATAACCAGAATGTTTCAAATTATCCAATAATTCCCTACAGGTAAAATAGTGAATGTGTATTAGGTATTTGATGAGTGAGTGAACGAATGAAAGAATGAATGAGTGGGTAGGAATTTGTCACTGAGCTAAGTGGGATAAGATTATACCAAAATGAAGGAAAACATATGCTAAAGATCCAATTTTTTGGAAGTTAAGAGTGAAGTTTAAAATATTTATCAAACAATATGGCATGAATTTTGACTTATGAGAAATGACCGCTGGCCAGTCAGATTGAACATTAACCAATCAAGCATATAGATGGTCCCTGAAGTGAGGATGATGCCTTTGTTAAAGAGGATGAGTTATTTTGACTGGAGTTGATATATAGAATAGAGAATGGAGAAAGATGAAAATGGAGAAGTAGATTGGGTCCCAAGTCTGATTGATGCTTTGTAAAGATGTTACAGCGTCTGATTAGTGATCATTATCTCCTTACCCATAAGGTTAATGTATTTTGACTTAAAAAAAAAGTTTGCTCCTATCAGAAAGAATAGTCAGGTACAGTCAGGTAAAGTCCTTCTCAGTGGATCACGATTGTAACAGAAACCTAACTTGAACTAGCTAAAGCAAAAATGAAAAGTTTTAATTGAGTACAAAGACAGGGATACAGCTGGGCCAAGGAACAATTGGAAATAAATTGTCAAATCTATCCATCTTTCTCATTTGCTTCTCACTGTTAGTCTGATTCATATTTCATTTGCAGACAAGTTATTTCCAAAATGACAGCATAAAAGTACCTGCTACCAAGTTCTCTTGAGATTATATGTCATCTCTTCAAACAAAGAGCCAAACCTCCTACTCAAAATTTACATTCCTAGAGAATGTCACTGATTGGTCCAGCTTAGATCATCTTCCTGACCCTGGAATAATTCAATGTTGCTAGGGGAAAGTACTGCAAGTGTCCTGCTTTGAAACTCTTTTGTACCCCAGAAAAACCATGTTTTAATCCTGATCCAGTCTTGCGGGGCCAGACCTATTGTTTAGGGTGGAAACTTTTGATTAGATTGTTTTCATGGGGACTGACTCATTCAATTGTAGGTGTGATCTTTCAGTTAGATTACTTCCATGGAGATGTGACACACCCAATTGTGGGTGTGGTCTTGTAAGTAGATAGCAATGTGACCCATTTAAGGTGGGTCTTGATTAGTTTACTGGAGTCCATTAAAAGGGGAAACGTTTTGGAGGTACAGACAGAGCCAAAAGAGAGGCTTGAAGAACAGTTGCTTCAGAGCAAACAGAGATGCAGGCATTTAGAGATGCTTAGAGTACTGACAGAGAGAACAGATACACAGACACAGACACTTGAAGATGCAGAGCCCAGTAGATGTCTCCATGTGCCTTCCCATGAGATGCTAATCCAGAGTAGTGTCCTGGAAGAGCTAATTGAAGGCCCACAGATGCTTAGAGAGGAAACCACTGGCATCAAAGCTGAAAGCAATGGAACTGGGAACAAAGACCAGCACATGCCTGCCACATGTCTTCCCATGTGACAGACATCAGCCTTCCTAAGTCAAGGTATCTTTCCCTGGATGCCTTATTTTGGAAATTTTTGTGGCCTTAAAACTGAAAAGTTGTAACAATAAATTCCCTTTATAAAAGCCAGCCCATTTGTGGTAGCATTTAGCAAACCAAAACAGATGGATTGGGTCAGACATTCTTCCCTGGCTGGACAATCAAATGTGTGTTGGTTGCAGGGTCACTTTTTTCGAACCTATAATGTGGCAGTTACAATAGTCACTTCCTAGATATGGGGTGCTATAGATAATCGATTATAATTGGACCATAAATTTTTAGGTTCCATCTTCATCATTTGGTTAAATGTTCTGCTTTTAATAGATGTTTAATAAATATTTACTGGATTGATACAGTTTATCTTTCTTCCTCCACTAACTGCAAAATGAGAACAGCACTGACCAGTATCACAAAAATAGATTGGGTAGCAATATATTTGAATAGCAATAGAGTGCAATACGTGATAGTAGAAGCTGTCTGTCAGACTGCCAGGGTTCAAATCCTGTATTTGCTTCTTTAAAAGATATGCAATCTAGAGCAAGTATTCCATCTCCCTGTTCCTCAGATTTCTGAGCTGTGAAATAGTCCGTATAATTATCACTTCACAGGTCTATAGGTCTGCCATGAGGATTATATGATTTGAATCATGTGAAACACTAGGCAGGCTGCATGTTCCAGTAAGTATCATTTGACATTATAAATGTCACTGGGTTTGTTAGTGAATACCTTATCTGTAAAAAAAAAAAAAAAAAAAAAAAAGTGAAAGCCTTTTAGTTTTTCTTTAAATTATATTGACTATTATAAAGTCTTAATACAAAAATTGTCTTTATGAGATAATTGAAACAAATACAGAATACGTGAACAGCATCAAGTCGGATATTTTGAAGTTACTGTCTGCAGCATGGAGGTGAATTTACTGATTAAATAAAAAGCAACAACCAACAAAACACTGACCAAAAGTACAATTTGATCTTTTAAGTGGAGAAAACTGAAACTGATCAGGCTCATACTTTGGTGAGGGAATAAGTTCTGTGAACAACTTCTGTTTTCAGTGCTGCTTTTATTTGTTCTTTTTTTTTGTTTTTTTTCCATTTTTGCTCAAATGTCTGCTTGGGGACAGTTTAGGCTGGGGTACACTACATCTTTCTAGAACTCATTTTCAACCCCTCATACTTCTTAGTTGAAAATGCTCAGAAAGATCAATAGGAGAAACTGTAACTTTTACAAGGAAGAGATTTTTATGATTCATGTCTCTCTTTTCTTTTAGAAGAGACTATTCTAAAAAACTATTTGGGGATTTCTATTCTCAGTGCACCATGATAAAGCAAACTTCAGGAAAGTTACAAAATCACTTATAATCATTACTTTTCAGGACCAATAACTTAAATGGTCCTCAACTTTTCAGTAACAGAAATGAAACTCAGATAATACAATGCTGATGTATTATTACCTGTGTGTCCTGTTCAGTTTAGTCAATGAGTCCTGTATTAATCTATATCAAATGTCTCTACATCAAACATGGTAGAAATTGGATAGACCAATGACCAATGACATTTTTTCAAGCAGACAAGGGACAGATAGCTATCTAATTAATCTGCCAAATGTGGTATATAGCATGGTGTTACACATGATAAGGCATTAAGTGCTTTAGGTCATGAAGAAATGAGAAGTTAAATGAGAACCATACTCTCTGAGTCCTAGGTTTTGAAGGAGGAACCAGAGAAAATGAATTTCAAATAAGCATTATAATTAAAGCTTGCATAGCTTCTAACATTAAAAGGAAGCCTCAGGGTGGAGCTGATCCCAGGCAGGAATACATTACCATTGGTCATAAAAGTGGTGGAATATAAAAAACATCTTTTGATAATATTCTCTAAATGTCTCATTGTGCATTTGGCAGGATTTGGTCTGAAAATGAATCAGCATTAGATATTTCAGAAAGGAAGTAGTTGAAAAATGAAATTAGTTTTTGTAAAATCATCGGAAGGGCCAGAAATATGGAGTAGCTTTTCTAGTTGCAGCTAACTTTCAAAGAATCAGGAAATCTTAGGGATGTGGTGACAACTCCATTGCCTGCATCCCTAAACAGGTGGTTTCTAGGAGAATGCCCAAAGAGCTGTACACCCTCATGTCTGCTAGAGTCATGTCATGCCTGATGCTACATGAAGAATAGTTTCTTTTTGTTTTCCTCCTTTGATATCCCATCTGACTCATCACACATAAATTGGAATCTTTCTGGAAAGGAAATATGGAATTGCAGTTTGCAGGCATCCAGCTCATAAAATGCAAAGGGATGCACAGAAGTGGGTGGAAATGATGCTGATAGTACAGTTTGAAAAAAAAAATTCAGCATTTCTCAAAGATTTACAAACTCCCAAATTTGCTCAATGATAATGATCTATCTCTGTGTGATAATGCATGATGTGCATACATCTTAAGATAACAATAGGAAGTGAACATTATATTTCAGTCTGCATTATAAAGGATTATTAGCACATAACTAGGCAGGTAGATTTGAAATATGTTTACACACTGAGAAGATTTCAGGATATATATGGGAAACATTATTAGAGTCAGCTAATTGCCTATGGAAAAATAATAAGTTTTTGGATTATTCTCATGACAATCATTGTAACATTAGTCATAAATAGATATTTTATGAATAGTATAAGCCTAATGCATTAGTCTTTCTTGATCTCAATTCACTTTCTAAATTGTATGCTCTTCTCTATTTTTATTTTTACATTAGCTTTTTCTTTCTTTACGTCATACAAAAAAATTATGTAACACCTATCCTCAAATGTCTAATTGTACTGATGTGTGACTTTTTTTAATGAAATAAAGGTATTTATGTTTAATGACACATTTGGACATATTAAACATTCTTTAAACTATGCTAGAACAAACACATTTCAGTTACCAAGAATTTATTGAACACGTGTTTAACTAGCAATTGACTTCCATAACTCCCAAAGAATTTAAGAGTTAGATGACCTGAATTTCTTATAAGAAGGGTACATATATGCTGTAGCCCTCCTATATGGAAGGTTCCAGTTTGGGGGCTTTTTAAATTGCATTTCCTGAGTAATAAATTTGACAGAATCACCATTTTTTATAAGAAATAACAGCAAATAGCATTTAAAATGTAATAACTCTCAATCTTCTTATTTAATTAATCTCAACAAAGTTCCTAAGATGCGTTATTTCTTTTGATAATTCACTTTCCCCAGTTTCCATTTCCCTCATACTTAAAAGAATTATCTCCAACCGCAACCTTCTTGAATGCTCCCTGCTTTTGACAATCTGGATTAGTCATCTTTTCCAGTTCATCACTATCACTTCTTTCATAAAGAATACATGTTATATCCCATTAGCTTATTGCTTATTCCTCTTCTAATCCATATATACATACCAAGCTTATTTCTAAAAGGCAGTGTGGTGCAATGACTAACAGCTACTGTGGTGACAAAAACACTAGGGTCAGTGCCTTAGAATTTATCAGCTCTCTGACCTTGGATAAATTACCTATATCCTCTCTTGACCTTATTAATCAGCATTTACCTTACAGGATGATTGCTAGGATTAAACGAGGAAATGCATATAGAGTGTTTAGAATAGGATATGGTACCTAATAAGTACTCAACAAATGGTAGTTTTATTATTATAACATGGCATATTTGTATACTATTGAAGCATAGCAAGGCAGGGCTCCATTCTAAATTAACTGTCAATATTGTCAAAGAATTATTGATCACACAGGCAAAGATCAGGGACTTTCACCTTGACTTAAGTATGTAGGATGCAAGCATTAGAATCAGTGTGAGATGAAGGAGTGGAACACATTCTCCAAGGTTGTATGTAAGCCACTCTTCCTTTATGTGTGATCTAAATGGCATGTATGTGGGGTGGGCAACAGTGGCTCAGGGGTAGAGTTGTCGCCTGCCATGCCAGAGACCTGGGTTCATATCTGGAGCCTGCCCATGTAAAAAATATATATAATATAATTAAATAAGTAAATAAGTAAGTAAGTAAATAAATAAATAAATGGCATGTGATCTAAACTATTAGAGGCATCCCAGCAGGGAAATAAAATACTAGGAATCACCAGTGTGGTGATTTGAAGCTTTGTACCACAGAAGAATATGTTCTTAAATCGAATCCATTTCTGTGGGTATAAACCTATCTTAAGTAGGATCTTTTGATGAGGCTACCTCAGTTAAGGTCTGACCACTTTATTAAGGCTGAGTCTTAATCTTATTACTAGAGTTCTTTATAACAGAGAGAGAGAGAGAGCAAGCTGCAGAAGCAAGAAGCTGAAATCAACAAAACCCAGAAGAGAAGGGAGAGACCAGCAGATGTTGCTATCTGTCTTGCCACGTTGCAGAGGAACCAAGGCTTGCCAGAAGCCTGTCTCTGGGAAGAAAGTATTGCCTTGATTTGGACATTTTCTTGAACTCAAAGTGTAAACTAGTAAATTCCCATGCTTAAGAAACATTTCATGGTATCTATTATAAGCAGCCCAAGAAACTAAAACGACAACCTCTTCTAGACTTCATAGTTATCTGTGCCTCTGATTTTCAAACAGTTTAAATGAAATTTACTAGAATTTTTCTGAACATAAAAGTACATAGAAAATTGTTGTATCTAAATTATTCATTCACATGAATAAGAGTCCTTTATAAATACACCCTACACATCAGAACAGAGCTATTATTTTATATTAAAGTGTGCTCAATCATTAATTATACTTTATGGAATGCTGCCTGAAATTGGGATTTAAGCCTCAGGTTACATATTTCAACTCAACAGTGCCTTTCTTATCAACTTTTCCTCCAATACCTTTTCTTTTTCCCATTTATGTCTGAATTGAGAAGAAAATCAATTAGAAATAAGGTCATGGATATTTGCATACTTGTTTCATCATTCTATTTGATGTTTCTAAATCCAAGACATTCTGAAGTCCAGGAGCCTTTGCAAGCTACACTGATTTCATCAAAATGCCATCATACAGTTCAAAAAGAACAAATGCAGTGTCCACAGCATAACAGATATATGGCTCTATCTCAATTAAAATTTTCTAAAGATTCAAATAGACTTTTAGGTATTATAAGTAGGAATTCCTCACCAATATAAGTAATATGTGAATAATATTATTGTATTACAAGCCAAACAACATTATTTGATCATTTTTCATTTAATATATAATCAGAGCACATATGTTATTTTTTCCCACCCCTGTTCTTCACCTTAAACACAGGTAGCAGAAAATGGATAAAATTGTATTTACAAATTGGCACAAGCAAATAATAATTCTAAGTTTATATTTATTGAACGGCTAACCCTGCCTGGCACTATTCTAAGAACATTGCATATATTAATGAAATAACAACATATGGGTATTTTACTCATTATTCTTAGAAAGCAAAGTAGTTGAGAAGATGGACTCCTGAGAAATAATATTTAGGTTTATATCCTGGTAATGCCTTTTGTTAGTTACATGATATTGAGTATATAAAAAGACTTCACTGGGCCTCAGTGTTTCTCAGGTAATCTAATCCCCATTGTATTACACTGAGCAAAAAGTTTTGTCCACATCTACAAAGTAACAAACATAGCTATAAATAATTCAGAGAAAATTAAAATGCATATAGATGAATCTTCTTTCTAAACAAGGGTAATATATATTTAATTTCTTCTGTTTATATGAACTTGGCATAAACATTAAAACTGAGAAATAAAACCAGTATCCTTAGGTCAAAGTAAGATGACATTTTAGCTTTGTTACTTTAATAACTCCTCTGTCAAAATTTTGCCAGTAAAGATGATTTATTAGGAGTTAACAAGAGTGTTTTTTTCTTTCAAATATTAATAAACATAAAGCATAAGATATGCAGGAAGATTGTACTCTATGTAACATATGTTAAAAATTACATGTATCTTTTCAATACAAAAATGTAAAAGTTACCATACAGATGCTTATATTTTACTTACAAAATTAATATGATAAAGATATTTGAGAATACTTATTTATTTATTAAAACTACAAATTGATTTATTTTTCCATTTTTTACCTTTCATTTCCTGCCCAGTTCTTAATTCAACAGAGAGAGCTCATTGTTTTTATTTCTTTACAGTTTTCTTTTTTTGATCTTGTGAATATAAGGCATTTATCTCTCTTTTCTTCCACCACTCTACAAAGCAACTTTAAAAGTTTTGTAAAGGCCTTTCTTAGAGTGGAAATAGCCGTGGGGAAAATTGTACCACGCTAGTGATACAGAAATATGAATGAAAAATGCAATAGTCACAAGTTCACATATAAATCAGTCACAAGTTGGTTTTCTTTTGCTAATTATTTGTATGTTGACCTCAGCTTTAAGAACTGTGTATTAGGAACCGAAAATGATTTTGAATGATATCTTTCCAATACATGTATTATAATAGTCCTTGCCAATTCCAAATGTAAAGCATTAGGTTTTGATTTGGAGTTTGGAATTATTGTTGTCATAACAAACATTTATGAGTAAAACTATTTGATAAGGAATATAAAATAGTTATCTCTCCCATCAATCAATCTATATATCTTTACATATGGTCAAACTATCTGTTGCTTGATTAATTGGTTTATTGTCAAAGAATATGATATTCCTTTAAGTAATAACCTCAAATATGTTTTCCAGATTCTTATCAGATACTGAACCCTAAACTCTCGGCTGCCTAATTTATTGAAATTCATGTTATCAGAATTGATTTAAAGGTAGAATGTTAGAAAGGATTCCAAACCATTCATTTCTATAGGTGTCCAAAATTTCATCCTGAAATCCAGCTAAAATATGAAAAATCTACCTTATTGGTTTGTCCCTAATTAGTATTGCTTCCAATGAAATAGACATTGGGTTTATTTCTTTGACTTTTAATGTGGGATGTTATGAACAGGATTCTATGAAACTTATATTAGTGCTTCCAAAAATATCATACAAACTTTAGGAAGACCTAGTGGCAAAATATTTCTTAGACCTTAACTCAAAGAAAAGCTGTTTCTTTTCTAAGCTGTTTTTATTTTTCCTTATATTGCTGTAAACAATAATAATCAAATGAGGGAAATTAACATTTTTCTTTGCTTACTATGTGTCAGACATCATTCTTTGCTTACTATATGTCAGACATCTGGAGCAAGTTGCTATAGCAGTTCATAGTGGGAACACAGGTTCTGAGCACAAAAAAAAAACTTTCAGCAAACGAGCACTTTATTACTTGCTCAATATAAGCAGTCTAAAAAAGGTAAGTAATCTTTTTATCAATGACACAACATAAAGAACCCAAGAGCAGGGGAAGAGGTTCGTTCCATCGCAGTCAGTATCCCAGGGTGCCCAGAACTGCTCACTGTCAAGATGAGCAAATGGCAGCTCCTCATGCCCCACTGGTTGGCAATACCCTGAGACTTCTGTGATGCATTGTTGTCAGGAAAGTAACACTGTCCACAATTCTATAGCGAAAGGACATATAAACCAATTACTTTGGCTGGTTTTAATCTGTACCTTTTATGGTAATAAACCATAACCACGAATAGAAACACTTTCAGTGACTTCTGAGAGTCCTTCTAGTGAATTATCAAACTTGAGGGTTGTCTTGGGGACCCCCGAATTTACAAATGGAATCAGAAGCACAACTGGTCTCATAGATTACAACTCCCTAATTCCACACATGGGTGCAAAGCTGTTTCAGTTTGCTGAAGCTGTTAGAATTGAATGTACCAGAAATGGATTGACAAGGGGGGTTTATTAGGCTATAAATTTACAGTTCTAAGGCCATGATAATGTCCAAATTAAGGCATCCAAAGAAATATACCTTGACTTTGAAGAAAGTCTGATGACATCTGGGGTTCCTCTGTCACATGGTGACATCTGCTGACCTTTCTCTCCAACATGTCTCTGGGTTTCTGTGTGCCTCCTTCCTTGTTTCTCCCAGAGTATTTCTGTCTCTGAGCTCTCTCCAAAATACCTTTGTCTTTTATCTTCTCTTAAAGGACTCCAGTAAAGACAATTAAGATCCACCTTAAATTGGGTGGGTCACATCTGCATGAAAACAACCTAAAAAAAAATCCCACCTACAATAAGACTACCCCAACAAGAACGGATTAAAAGAACATGGTCTTTTCTGGGCTATATAACAGGCAAACCAGCACAATAGCTGACTGCATGTTTCATCTGCTTTTGGAGTAAGATGTGGACACAGGATTGAGATCTAACCAAAATCATGTGGAGTGGAATGAGATATGGGCTTTCAACGTAGGGCCTAACAGCCTCATTTCTGATCTTTCATACTTTCTTCTCTCTACTATGACGGCTATGTATTAATGACCAGTACAATGTTGAAAGCCAAGAATTGCATATTGACAAAACTCTGTTGGCCTAGGTCCTTGAACGTTCATCCACAGAGCACATCAGGGTGAAAAAAAAAAGATGTGGAAATTGCCTTGAGATAAATCAACTGAAAACAAAGCATAGTTTATTAAAAGTGATTCCTACTTGCAAAAGATAGAAAATCATAGTGTTTCTATTTAATAAACAGATATTAGGCCTAATTTGAGAACATCTTTAAGAGTACCCACAAATAAATGCCAATGGTGAAGATTTCAGGCAATCCTCAGCAGTACTATGTGTCTTTTGTTGACTATCAGGAAGCAGAGATTTTATGTTTTTCTCATTGATAAGTGTTTAAATGCAGAAATCCTATGCTTCTATTTAAAGGCAGAAATTTGTACACATAAACATCAAATGGAAGAATATATGTATTAACCTTCTGTTTCAAAAATTGAAGAAAATAAGGATAGAGCAAACCCAACTTGAGATGCATGTAAGACAAGAGAAACTGTGGACAGTTACAAGATTTTTCCTCACAAAACAATTTTAGGTATCCTGCACTATGAGAATGAGTTAGGGGTTATGGCTTAGAGGCTGCATAATGTATTAGTTTTTATTTCTGCATTTAAAAAATGCCACAAATTTAGTGACGTAAAAGGACACTCATTTATAGCTTGCAGTGGTGTGGTCAGAAACACAGCATGGCATATTATGATTCTTTGTTCAAGGAATATGAGGCTGAAATCTAGTGTCGGTGTGGCTGAATTCTTGCCCAGAATCTGAAGAGATAAATTTGCTTCCAAGCTTATTTAGGTTGTTGGCCAAACCCAGGTTCTTGCAGTTAAAAAGAAGTAGGTCCCTACTTCTTTGCTGGCTGCCTGCCAAAGGCCATTTTCAGTTCCCACCAACTGCCTGTATTCCTTACCACCTGGCTCCCTGTATTTTCAAAGCCACTTATGGAGACTCTCCCTCTCATTGAATCCTTTTCTTACACTGAATCTTTATGATGTCTCTGTCTCTTGCTTTCCTACCCATATTGAAAGGGTTCATATGATTAGGTCAGCCCCACCCAGATAATCTCTCTAACTCAAGGTTAATTTATTTGGTTATTTGTTGCATCTGCAAAATCCCTTCAAAGCATCAACTAAATTTTAGTGTTTGATTGAATAAGTAGGAGATGCTGTATTTAGACCAAGGACAGAAAATTTTGAAGGCCATCTGAGAATTCTGCCTACCACAAATGGCACAGAGATGGTCAGAATAATTGAAAGATGGAAAAAATATGAAATCAGTTTTTCTAATGTCAATCTAATGTCAATCTCTCTAATGTCAACCTAATGTAAAACATGGAGCATATTTGAAGCCATTTTTTAGCAACTTTTGAGGACCGCTTGGTATGAATTCTCAACGATAATCTGATTCTTAATGTTACTATTTTTTAAACTTATCTTTCTTTCACCTAAATTCTTTCATTATTCATTTTATTTCTTGCATTATATGTAAGGAAAATCCTATTCTTTGTGGAAGAGTTTGAAGAATAAAAATGCATTTTTAAAAAGGGCCTCATTTCTGTAATCCTTTGTTTTGGATGGTAAATTAAAAAACTATAGTCTTACTAAGTGACAAACAAGTCATATAAAGAAATGAATATTAAATAGTTTCCTTTGGAGAAAATAAATGCAAATTATATTTAGCAAAGGCTGTTATTCTCCCTCAAAGCTCTTTAGAAATGAAATAAATAATCACCTACTTGGTGTAATTTAGTTATTGGCCTTCTTAGAGGTATGGACTATGCCAAAAAAGCATTTTACCTCCCTAATCCTAGAATTCTATTAGAATAATTATTTATGCTTTGTATCATAATCATCAGAGCTGCAATACAATACAGTAAATTAAAATATTTGAGAGTCCATATGTAGTAGTTTTACAGTGCTTACAAGTTATGTGAACATTAAGAGATTGAGAATGAATATGAGGTCCTTCAAAAAATGTACTGAATATGTACCATGTAGCTTTCAAGAGGAGGGCACAAAAAACACTATCTATGAGCTCTTGAAATGTTCATTTATTCTGGAGAAACACCAAAATTACATTTCAGGTTGGAGGGTCTAGTGTCTTTTTCAATTTAAAAATCACAAAGCCGTATGCCTTGGTAACATTACTCTATTGAAATTAGATACTGTGAAAATTTCAAGTTGAAGGAGATTGATGGATCTACAAAGTATCATCTTTCCCTACTGCTCAATCTTTCTTCATTTGGGAGTAGAATAATTTTAGCAAGCATGTTCCGCTGCTGGTAATTTGAAAATATATATACTGAGTTTAGGATTTCTAAAAGTAGTCACACATTTTAAAACTATACAGTAGGAAATAAAAGTCAGTTAGGTTTTTCTAACATCTCTAAACAAAGGGAGTGCATACCTCCCTGATAATGGCTAGCATTTATGTAAATGTGTGTGCTTTCATGTGTGAGAGGAAGAAAGAATGAGAGCACATGCTATACATATTCATGTATGTGTCCATAAATGAGGTAAATACTTAGAGTATATTGCCAAGCATACAATTCTCTGGTTGAGTTATTTGTCAAAACATGGCCTTGTATAGATGATATATATCTTTTCTTGGAAAGATGGATTTGGGTACTTGAAAAATTTGGGTTTTGATATGCAATACAACATGAAACAGATTTCTTTGTAGTGCTAAGCAGAAAAGAAAATGTATGCTCTGAGGAGCATATTTATTTTCTTAAATAGAAAACCCCACTACACAATTGAAATGGAAACATACGAACTTTGGGGAAAAACTTTTGGGAACAGCAAATCTTCAGGAGTTATTCATCACTTCCATTTCAAAGTGAAATGACAATACAATTTCTGGTATGTAATGGCAGAGAATGCTTTAAGTCCAGGGATATTTTTACAAAAACTTCCTTTTGTGTTTGTAATTACATGGATAATGTCAAGTATAGAATAAAACACATGTAAATATGCACCTATCTGAAGATGTTCTCAGGACTTTAAAATATTTAACATGATACACATTGGACACTTGAGAAAGCCAAAGCTAAGGATATTGAATTGAATGTCAGGGGACTGGGCTTGGCTATAAACTCTGTCACTAGCTATACAGCTTTCAACAAGTCGATCAACCTTGTCAAGCCTCAGTTTCCCCATTTATCAAATAAATCATGTACTGCTTACTTGCTGAGGAAGCCCTGGAGAAGTACAGTGGACATCTCCAACTTCTGGCCTACTCCCTCCTCTTCTATTGTATGCAACTATTTCGATATGTTTTCATTTTGAAGCCCCAGGAGAAGTTAGGTCTACTAGAATGACTGACCATATTCTAAACCCAGATCCAAGGGCCAGAGATTCAACTGCTTATCATGGTGAGAATGCACAAGAGCCAGAGATTCAACTGCCTATCATGGAGAAAATGCACAGTGGTAGGACTCCTACCCCTGGGGCGTACAAATGCCAGGCCCTTTGCCATCCACCCGCCATGACTTGAGCAATTAGCGTCTCTGAGGGCCTGGACACAATGGGATCTCTTCCTTTACTCTTTTGAATCTTTTGTGTGATGTGTAAGTAATAAAAGTCATTTGTTGAAAGTCTTTGCTGGGCTTGACCTGTGTTCTCACAACACACTATGTAGCAACTTACTCCACACAACTGTGTAAGGGTTTTGTGAGAATTAAATTCAAAATTGACAAAAAAATTATTGAATGCCAACTTAGCCATGAACTACCTTAGGTCTTATGGAGTCAGAAATTAACAAAATAGGTCACCATCACTATCTTCAGGGAGCTTATATTCTAATGATTTAAGTGTAATAATTAATATAGAAACTTTAGTACAGTGATCAACATATAACAGCCACTTAATTAGTGGAAATTATGATTATTTTATTAGTTTTTATGGAGGCTATGTTTCATAGTGGAAAAAATCTTAAAAAGATATATGAAATTATGAAAAAACAATTTCATTAAAATAGAAAAGTCTTTTTTGATCAGCACAGCACAAGCTGTTATATTTTAATTCCAGTTTCAAGTCAGGACTCCTGTAAACCATTAAAATTTCGGTAACTTATTTCTCTCTAGCTATGACAATTTCAATGTGAAACAACCTTAGTGAGTAGCACAGGATGAAGAGGAGTAGCAGATAATGAGAATACATGCCATCTTCTCTATTTCTTTATTTTGTTGGTTTGAAAATCATATTTTGATGTTTTGCTAATCATTGGAGGGAAATGTCCACATTAATTTAGGAGGTGTGTTAGTTTGCTAAAGTTGCCAAAATGCAATATACTAGAAATGGGATTGCTTTTATAAAGGGAATTTAATAAGTTATAAGTTTAGAATTCTAAAAACTATAAATAACCATCCAGAGAAAGATACTTTGGCTCAAGGAAGGCTGATCTGAGAAGACATGTGGCTGGTGTCTGCTGGTCCTTGTTCCTGGCTCATTGCTTCCACTTCTGATGCCAGTAGTTTCCTCTCTAAGCATCTGTGGACTTTCACTTAATTCCTCCAGGACACAACTCTGGTCCTGGCTTGCTTAGCATCTCATGGGAAGGCACACGGTAACATCTGCTGGGCTCTGTCCATGTCTAGGAATCTGCTCTCTCTCTGTTGGCACTCCAGGTATCTCCAAACATCCATATCTCTATCAGCTCTGAAGCAACTGTTCTCCAAGCTTCTGAATCTGAAGTTTCTTCTTTTAAAGGAGTCCAGTAAAATAATCAAGGCCTACTATGAGTGGGTGTAGTCACATCTCCATCTCACAAAAAGTCCACACCCAGATTGGGAACTCCACATCTTCTTGGATGTGGCTAAGTCTTGCTCATGATTTAGGAGACCTCAATTAGAGTATAACTTCCTGGCATGCACACACAACTGAGAGGGCCACATCTGTGAAGATAATCTAATCAAACATATTTATACCCTACAATATTGAATCAGGATTAAAGGACATGGCTTTTCAGGGTTACATAACACTTTCATATTAGCACAGGAGGGAGAAAAAAAAATGTTCCATTCACTACCAAAAGAAGGTTAATAGTTTAACTCCTGTGAACATACTTATTTCACACATCTTTGTTTGACTTTCTTTCTTTTATCAATAATGTATTTAGTGGCTTATGTTTTATTCTCCATATGGAAACCAAGATACTTTTTTTTTTACATAGGCAGGCACCGGGAAACCAAATGCTCTTTTAAAAGGATAAATCATATCATATCACTCTTGTGCTTAGAAGTCTTCAATGGCATCTGGAAGATCTCAAAGGACCTTTGATGTCTTACCACATCACACCTCCCATTGATCATTATGGCCAATTACACTGGCTTTCTTATTTCTTCTTAAACATTTTAGCATATCATTATCTCAGTTTTCTTGTCCTTTTACCTGGAATTCTCATGATGTGACTAAGTCTTGCTCATGATTTAGGAGATCTCAACTCAAATATAAAGGGATTAGCTGACCAGAAGTTTGTTATAGATCAGTTATCTCATGACCACTAGGCAACAAAGATAGACTTGAAATGGCTGAGCAGAAAGATAAGAAGAGTTTAGGTCATCAGTGACATTGTGGGGTTCCATATTATCTCTGAATTTTCTATTCCAAGTCCACTCTTTATGTGATAATAGTAGTACTTCTACTTTGCTTCAGTCTCAGGTTTTCTCCTTGGATGGGGGTGGGCAGGGAGCCGGAATGGATGTGGCTGTAGGTATCTCCATGTAAAGGCTCTTTGAGAATTACCTTAGGATGCTAGAGTGTAGTTACTCATCAACATAGATGTATAAATCTACTCTCATTAGTCAAGATGAGATGCAGCAGAACATTCATTATTACTGTAAATATCAGGTATTAAATTAAAGACACTTTAAAGGCATTTTATGTTTGGTCAAGTTAGCCTATTTGAAATTTGAAAGACTATACTGAATGCAAAGTATTATGTTTTCTTATTTAAGCAATTCAGAGGAGAACATGTTTATATTATAGCAAGAAATACTCATGGAGATAGAGCAGAAATTATATTTAAATGACTACAGCAAATGTAATATACAATGTTCTTGGATCCTTAATAAAGATAATGAGGAACATCCCAGCACTTAAATATAGCTAAGCAAATCCATAACCATAATTTCTACTGAGTGAGATAGATCAAAATATCATATACCCTTCTGAAGCAATGTTACGATTGAACAGATTAAGACAAAAAAAGTGGGTTTTAGGATTTTGACTTCTGACAAAGTTCCATAAATTTACCCTGCCCAAAAGTTTACTGTGTGCTTCTATGCATATTTGTACTAAGCAGGTATAGCGAGATCTGCTCTTGGGCAATTCTAGGTGGTATGCTCTTCATTGTCTGTGTCCTTCACTAGTACTAATGTGACTTTTAAAGGGAAACATTGCTTACTCTTTTAAGTCCCTGAGGCGGCATTTTCTATTTGCATTCTTAATACCAGTAAAATAAAGAATAACACATTAAATGATTTATTGTTGAAGTAGAGCCTAAGATTATGAACATGAGGAATTGTTTGCATTAACCAACATCTATTCCCAGCATTGAGTGTAATATCTGACATGTAGTTAGTACTCATTAAGTATTTGCTCAATGAATGAATAAACCAATCATTTTAAAAAATAAAGTTACCCTGTTAGGATAACTACCACTTCTAAGGTAATAACTATGTGTCAGGCACTGCCTGAAAATATATATCATAACCTATTAATAAAATTCCAATAAAGGGGCAGTATTATTACCCCCATATTACAGATGAGGATATTGGAACCCCAAGGAATCAAGTACTTATACGTAGTAAGTCGTGGAACAACAATTCAAACCCAAGTAATCTAGTTGTAAAGTATGTGCTCCTAACCACTGCATTATTCTCTAATTTTAGGAATTAATCCATTGTTGCTCTCTTCTACCCACACTTTCAATTTCAGCATTTCACAGGCTTTGGTTTCTGGTTTCTTCAATCTCTGCTGTAACCTCATTTGATAACTCAACCTCTTCTCTGGCACAAGATACCATGCAAGTGACTGTCAAATCCATATCACCTTCCTAATAATCTCTTAGATGTCTCACAGATATTTCAAACCCCAAACATAGAAAAGTACATGATTCCTATTCTCAGTAAAAGGCACCAACATCCGTACAAATAACTTAGAATCCATCTGTGATGCAACAATACCCTCCTTTCAAGCCATCATCTCTTCTTTTTAATTCTGCACCCCAAGTGTATTTTAGCACCTTCCATCTTCTCTTTACCTTAATCTAAACCATTTAACAAAAAATATTCTAAAACACTTCCTAAAGTGATTTCTGAACATTTTCTCTTGCCTTCTCCACTGCACTATCCATAAAGCAGCTGCATTGATTCTTAAAACAGAGCCAACCAAAAAGCAAACATCAAATAGAATTTTAATATTTCTCCTGTTTAAAGCACTTTAATTAATTATCCATGTACTTTAGGTAAAGTACAAAATATTTAATAGAACGTAAATGCTCCTTCATGTTTTGGTCTTATCTCTCTCCCTAGTTTCATTTCGCATCTTTTCCCTGTGGCCTTTTATCTCACCATCTTCCTAGATAATTTTCAGATATTTAAATGTGCCACATTCCCTTCTACTGCAGTACATATAGTACCTTCTGGCTCGAATTCTCATCATTCTCCTCTTAATCTGGCTTAGTCAATGCCTACTCAACTTTTTTGTCCCTTATTACATTCTACTGTCTTTAAAAAGTACTTTCAAATTCCAGTTTAAGTTAATATCTGGTAGAATCCAGTATTTCTCTTCTGAAATACCGCTCATAATTTTAATTCAATTATATATTTATCTTCTCTACCAGAATGTCAGTCATATGAGGGTATGGTCTGATCTTCCCAATTCATTGCCAGCTATTACAGTTCCTGACTGGCAAAAATGACCAAAAAATTATTTTTTGGATACATGAGCTAGTTATGAGTACAAAATAGGGCAGCAGCAAGGGAAATTTACTCAATTGATGCAGAGTGGTTTCTGAGGTAACTTCAGTCATTTTCAAAAAGGAACTTTCATATTTTTTAAGGCCATCTACATGATTGAATTAATTTAAGCTTTTATTTTTCAAACCATAGACATTGAAAAGGAAAATAAAAACAGTCCTACGTTTTTTGAGCTTATGAACAAAAGGAGACAAAAATGGTACCAGTTGCTACTTCATTTAATTCCTGCTCTTATTTTAGAATAAGAATATGTCCTTGTTCTTTCTAGCTGAAAGTAGGATAAGAAGCTTTACAAGACCCATCTTGGATAAACTCTTGACCCTTCCCAGGTCTCTGTGATTGCTTTACTTGTCCAAAGAGAATATTCTTTCTGAGATAGAGTCAAGTATTAGAGTTTCAAGTTAAATATAAGGTGTGACCCACCATTGCTTACCCAATGATTAAAACATACAACATAGGCAACTGCTTTTCTTCCCACATTCCATCTTCTTCTTTTTGGAGGGTGGTGAGTCTATATTGCAGATAAGAATGAGGATTAAGAGATTCTGTTGTGGCCATTTTGGAAAATACAATCTGATATAGGTCTCAGAAGATACTTTAAGTTTAACAATATTTCTAATTAATGAATAAAGAACAAAAATAATTTAAAAATTCATCTGGCCTGCATTATGAAGGAAACTACAAATATTTCTACTACATGGAGGTGGAGATCCATATTGATGAAAGATTCTTAGTGCCAAGAATCTCTTCAACAAATAGTGTTTGGAAAACTAAATATCGACTTGCTAAAGAATGAAAGTGGACTACTGCCTAACACCATGTAGTAGTTAGATTCAGTTGTCAACTTGGCCAGGTGAAGGCACCTAGTTTTGTTGTTGCAGACATGAGCCAATGGTACGTGAACCTCATCTGTTGCTGATTACATCTGCAATAGGCTAGGAGGCGTGCCTGCTGCAATGAATAATGTTTGACTTAATTGGCTGGTGCTTAAATGTCAACATAGCACAGCCCAAACAGCTCAGCATACCTCATCTCAGCACTTGCAGTTCAGCCCAGATTTGGAGATGCAGAAAGGAATCACACCAGGGAAAGTTGTTGGAACCCAGAGGCCTGGAGAGAAGGCCAGCAGAGAGTTCCCTGAGCCTTCCCATGTAAGAAAGAACCTCAGATGAAAGTTAGCTGCCTTTCCTCTGAAGAACTAGCAAAATAAATCCCCTTTTATTAAAAGCCAATCCATTTCTGGTGTGTTGCATTCCAGCAGCTAGCTAACTAGAGCAGATTTGGTACTAGAGAGTGGGGGTGCTGCTGTGGTTTGCTAATACCAGATGTGTGGGAACGAGTTTTTGGATGGCTAAGGGGAAAGTTTTGGAGGAACTGTGAAGAGAATGATGGAGAAGTCCTGGAGTGCTTGAAGAGACTGTAAATGGAACCACTGCCAACCTGGACAAAGGTGGACATGAAATGGAGAGATAGAAGTTTGCAGAGTGAGAACCATGGAAGCTTGGGTCTGAAGCCAAGAAACCTTGGCCAGGAGAGTGGATCCACCCATATAAATGGAGAGGGTGAGTTTACCCTGAAGGGCAAGGATGAGTTTCCAACCTCATTGCAGTGGAAGAGTCATGCAGCCTCAGGCCTTGGAGAAGGTACAGCATGATTCTTGGGGGGCTGGGGAGAGCCTGGCTGCCACCACATGGAGCAGTTGAGCATGTGCCCCAGAAATGGCAGAAAGCCCAGGGGTGGCCCTGATGCCTGGAGAGAGTGGAGCCGAGAAAAAAGTGGTCTCCTCAATGTTCCCCAAGGTTGATTTGCTAAGAGGTGGGCCACCATATAGGCCCTTGGAAAAGGTGGGATGGCCACTTTCTAAAGCTGAAGGATAAATGACTTGCAGATTTTGAAATCCAATGGTGTTTACCCTGCAGGTTTTACATCTGTGTTCTTCCAATTTCTCCCTATGGAAATGAAAACCTGTATCCTGTGAATACCCTCCTTTGCATATTGGCACCAGACAATTTGTTTTGAGATTCACAGGTCGGCAGCAGGAAGAGAATTTTTTGCACCTTAATATTGTTTAAGGTGATGCGTGTCATTTGCCAAGTTGACAAGGTGATGGACATGTGGTAGTTAGATTCAGTTTTCAACTTGGCCAGGTGAAGGCACCTAGTTTTGTTGCTGCAGACATGAGCCAATGGTACATGAACCTCATCTGTTACTGATTACATCTGCAGTAGGCTAGGAGGCGTGCCTGCTGCAGTGAATGATGTTTGACTTAATTGGCTGGTGCTTAAATGAGAGAACTCAACGTAGCACAGTCAAAGCAGCTCAGCATACCTCATCTCAGCACTTACAGTTCAGCCCAGGCCTTTGGAGATGCAGAAAGGAATCACCTTGGGGAAAGTTGTTGGAACCCAGAGGCCTGGAGAGAAGGCCAGCAGAAGTTATCCTGAGCCTTCCCACATAAGAAAGAACCTCAGATGAAAGTTAGCTGTCTTTCCTCTGAAGAACTAACAAAATAAATCCCCTCTTATTAAAAGCCAATCTGTCTCTGGTGTGTAGCATTCTGGCAGCTAGCTAACTAGAACACACCATATACAAAAATTAACTCAAACTGGATGAATGACCTAAATATAAGGGCTGAAAGTTTTAAAAAATTGTATAGGAAACCATAGGGAAACTTCTTCAGAACCTTTTATTCAGCAATGGACTCTTAGACTTTACAACAAAAGCTCAAGTAATAAAAGAAAAAAATGGATAAATTGGACTTATAAAACTTAATGTCCTTTGATGTGAAAAAGTTTTATCAATGAAGAGAAAAGACAACCAGCAGAATGGGATAAAATGTTCAGAAATTATATATGCAATAATGGTTTAAACTCCACGGTATGTAACGAACTCCTACAACTCAACAATAAGAAGATAGCCAAGCAATTAAAAATTGGGCAAAAGACTTGAACAGACATTTCTCCAAAAATGGTAAGTTAATGGCCTGTAAGTATATGAAAAGTTGCTCAACATTATCAGTCATTAGAAAAATGCAAATCAAAACCGCAAAGATATAGCAAATCACATGCACTAGAATGGCCAATTTTAAAAACAAACAAAATAACAATAACAAAAACAACAACAGAAAACAGAAAATAACAAGTCCTGGAGAGGATGTGAAGAAATACGAATCTTATTGCATTTTTGGTGGAAAGGAATGGTGCAACCATTGTGGAAAATAGTTTGGTAATTCCTCATAAAGTTAGTATAGAATTACAGTGTGACCCAGAAATACCACTTATAGGTAAATGCCCAAAAAAATTTATAGTAAGGACTGAAACAAGCATTAGTGTACCAATGTTTATGACAGCATTGTCCACAATAAACAAAATTGGAAACACCTCAAACATCTATCAGCAGATAATTGGATGGATATTTTTATTTGCTAAAGCTCCCACTATGCAATACACTAGAAATGAGTTGGCTTTTTAAAAGGGGATTTATTAGATTACAAATTTACAGTTCTCAGACCATGAAAATGTCCAAATTGAGGCATCAACAGGAGAATACCTTCGCTCAAGTAAGGCCGATTGCATTCAGGGTTTCTCTGCCATGTGGGAAGTCACATGGTGACATCTGCTATCCTTCTCTCTTGGCTTCTGGTTTCAAACAGTACTCAGCATCTCCAAACGTCTTTGTCTAAGCTTACTCCACAATGTTTTCCTATTAATGGATCCAGTAAGCTGATTAAAACCCACCTTGATGGGTTGTATCACATCTCTATGGAAAAACCTAATCAAAAGGTAATACTCAACAATAGGCCTGCCCCCTCAAGGTTGGATTAGAAGAACATGGCTTTTCTGGGGATACATAAAAATTTCAAACTGATACAATGGATAAACCTTGATAACATCATGTTTAGTGAAGTAAATAAGACATAATGGGACAGATATATTATGATCCACTTATGTGAATTATCCACATTATCCAAACTCAGAGACAGAATTAGAATACATGTTATAAGTACAGGGAGGAGAAATAGGGAGTTAATGTATAGGGGTGCAGGGTTTCTTTTCAGATGATGGAAAATTTCTGGATGGTGGTGAAGGTAACACAACCTTGTGAATGTGATTTATACCACTGAATGTCATACTTGGGAGTGGTTCAGATCAGAAAGTTCATGTTGCATATATGTTTCCACAATTTAAAGGGAGAGGGAGACTTTGACAATTAAATGCCATATATGATCTTAAACTGGCTCTAATAAAGGAAGAGAAAGTGCCCCAAAAGACATTATTGGGACACATGAAAAAGTTGGAATAAGACTGTAAGGTTTATATCAGCACTAACTTTCTTGAACTTGATAACTGTAATTAAGGTAGATATCCTTGACCTTAGGAAATGTAAATACATGGAAGTATTAAGCGTTCAAGAAGTGCAATATATATATATATTATATATATATATATAATAGTTAAAAGCCTGGGCTTTATAATTAAATCTCAAATTTAGAAAATACTAGTATCTTATAGGGTAGTTTTGTAGATGAATTAGAATAACACATGTAGAACATGTATCACATTTCCTGAACAGTATAAGAACTCAATGAATTTTAACTATAATTATGTTAATATACAATTATTATTATTGTCATTATTGATGAGAATTCATTATCCGCTTATAGCACATTGAAGATTTTTACTGCTAAAGCAGGTTGCTTTTATATGAAAAAGTTTATACTTATAGTTCCCTGCAATGCATGAGTTATTTTCTTATTTCCTTAAAGGCATGGAAAACTTTGTTAATTTCCTATGGTTACTAAAACAAAATACCACTAATTTCATAGCTGAAAGCAACATGAATTTATTGTCTCACAGTTCTGGAAACCAAGTAGTCTGGTATCAGTATCAATGAACCCAATCACAGCATCAAAAGGGCCGGTCTCTCTCTGAAAGATCTAGAGGATAATCTCTTCTTTGCCTCTTTTAGCTTCTAGTGATTATGGGCATTCAGTGGTTTATGGCCATATTGCTCCAATAATCAAGGTCAGGATCTTCAAATCTTTCTCTGATCTGTCATCACATCACCTCTTCTCTCTGTGTGTGTGTGTGTGTGTGTATGTGCGCGCACAGGTCAAAGCTCCTTTTGCTTCCTTTTTGTAAAGACACATGTGATGTCAATTGGGGCCATTAGATGACCCAGGATAATCTCCCATCTCAAAATCTGTCCCAGCTGCCAAGACCATAGTCCAAATAAGTTTACATGTATAGTTTCCTGCCAACAGAACCTGATGTCTTTTGGGGACATTTTTCAGTCTACTTCAGGAATCCAGAAAAGTTAATCAGTTTTCTAAAGTTAATGAATTAATTCAGAAGCCATATCTAAAACTCATATATCCTGCTGTTGTGTGGCATTCTAAACAATATACCCAGCTGCTTCACATAATATAGATTACAGATTATTTTTATGATGACAATAAAGATTAAACAATATGCGGTCTTAGATATTTCATTCCTATGAAGTACTTTCATCCCATAGTTATAAAAAGGAGATAAAGTGGGTTTGAATCTGTTATTTACCACAGACAAGCCATGTTTTTCTAATCCAGTCTTGTAGGGGCAGGATCTATTTTTGGATGGGAACTCTTAATTATTTCCATGAAGATGCAGCCTCACCCATGGGTCTTAACTAGTTTATTGGAGTCCTCAAAAGAGTTTGCAGAGAAGGAGAGTCCAGAGCAGATACAGAGAGCAAACATGTAATCACAGACACTTGTAGATGTTGCAGAGCCAACATATGAAGCCACTGGAATCAGAAGCTGCAAAGATAATGAGATGCTAGCTGTGTGCTCCCAGCTTAAAGACAAATCCTGGACCTGACCACCCTTTCTTGAGTGAAGTATCCTCTTGTTGATGCATAATTTTGGAAATATTTGTGGCCTTGGAACTGTAATTTGTCACATAACAAATCCCCTTTGTAAAAGCCAATCCATTTCAGGTATATTGCAATCCAGCAGCTTTAGCAAACCAAAACAGTAAGTATTATTTTTGTCCTTTGATTAATGAGAAGTCAAAGACTGAGAGAAATTTGAGTATCCTTTGAAAGTCAGTCACATGACCATTTGATGATAAAATTGAGAACAGAACCCAGTCAGTATTTCTTGTTCTTTAAACAGTACATGCTGCTCATAACAGCATTAGACAGTTTTCTAGTTCCTTATACTTTTTAATGCACTAGCATGCCTTTTCTTAAATGAGTGGTCAAAGAGGTCATTTGCACTGGTGACCTCCTGTAATTAAGCTACACATTGTTCAGAAATAAAACGTAAAAAGTGTCATATGTTCCAATATGAAGACATATATTATTATATGTAAAAAGGTTATCAATAATTTCTAAAAATTCTAAACTATAAATAAGTAAATATGAATATTTAGAAGTTACACAATGTTCTCTTCATCAACAAGTGAGTTTTATAATAAAGTCTCCAACATTTTACTATAAAGTAGTTTGCACAAAAACTGTGTTACTGAATTAAATAAAGCAATACAGAAGTAGACATTTGACGCTATGATAATTTGTGCCTATTTGTCTTACAAGTTTTGGTTTTAGGAAAATCATAATCAATATAAGTAAGTTCTATAAATGTATATTGACATAATAACTTTTATAAATGACATCCCTTACTCCATCTACATTTATTGTAATATTAGATTGCATATTCCTTTGATAAATAATTTAATAAAAAAGATGTTTAGCAAAGCAGATATTGTATAACTCCACACTGAAAATAAATAATTAAGATTTTTTTAAAATTTCCCTATCAACACAATTATCTTTTGACTGTGGGACCTGGAATTTTATGGGAGAACTGAAAGGATGAAAGAAAAATTAATTCAGTTACTAATTTGTTCCTGTTGTAAGTAAATATCAGTTCAAGTATACACTTTCAGTAGGATTGATAACACTGAAATTAAGAATTCATCACTATCTTTCTGTAACCAGATTGCTCAATAACATAAATATATTTAAAAGTAAAATAAAATATATGAATTTGTGTGTTGGGGGTGGGGGTCCACACATGTAATTATTCTATGAAGCTAAAGCTGAAGTTTGAGTTATAAACCTATGATATTTAGGGCATTAGAAGTAGCTGCTAAGTATCTTATGCAGTTCTTATTGTATACCTTCAATAAATATGAACAAAGAATCCCCTTCATTAAATTTTATTAAATTATCGACTTTAGAAAACACTTCTTAAATATACTGCTGAAATACAGTTAAAATACATTTTCTAATGAAGAAAGAATAATAGTTGTTAAATATTTTAGAAAAGGAAAGAATATTGTTATTTTGAGACTATTGTTTTATTGTTTTATTTTGAGGCTATTGTTTTTTTCATCGTGGCAGTTGGCCAATTGCATAAGCAATATACTAGTTCTCTATATAATTTGATCAAATATTAAATTATTATTTAATATGTTGTAATTTTAAATTTTAAAGTCTTATCTATTAGTAAAGGGTGTGCCTCGTCTTCCATAGCAATGGTTAAATTAAAGTGCGATTGTCAGTTCTGACATATAAAGAGATTGGAAATCAGCACTCCCTTACTTACAGTGAAAAAACATGACCAAAGCAAAAATAAATGACTTTTCTTAAATCTGTTAGACAATTGCTATCACTGGGAAAACTTCATCCTGAAATCTGGAGTCATGGTCAAAATGAAGTTTCATATAGAAAATGTTGCTGAAGTCAGTGAACTGGTAGGACCTCTTTGATGATCATTTGAATGAGTTGCTGGAGGCTATGTTGAGAATGAAAAGTCCTCCTGTGGGTCCAGTCTTGGAGTGGAGCTCATAATTTTGTGAATTTACCTCCAGAAATCCTAACGCGTTCTCACAGTGAAGATGAAAGGACAATTTCCCCTTATTTCTGGCATTAGGAGGGAAAATTAAACATTTTGAAATATGTCCAGAATATTCTACATAACAGTTAAGAACACCAGGGGAGAAACATTACAATAACAAGTGTACTAAAATAAACTGAAGCCTATGGACCTGGAGCTATGCAGACATTAAACACAGTACGTCACAACCATATTTATATAAAATCTCATACTAAAAGCTTCATTAGCTCAATTCCTATTACTCAATATATCATGTCCTGCTTTCAACAAAAGTTAAAAGTCAGTCCAAAGGCAATAAAAACATGTCTGAATAGACAAATCCAGCTTCAGAACAAAACACAGATATGACACAGATTTTGGAATGACCCGATATATTATCTTAAACAACAATGATTAATATGTCAAGGTCTCTAATGAAAAACATAGAAAACATGTAAGAAGAGATGGATAATGAAAGAAGATAGGTGAAAACTCTAAGAATAAATCAAACTAAAATTCTACAAATCAAAAATAATTTGACATAAAGGAAGACTTCATTTAATAGACTCATCAGTATCCTGGAATGGTGAAAGAATCAGTAAACTTGAAGATATGTAAAAGGAGCTTCATACATTTAAATATAAAGAGAGATAAGTACAAATGTGACAGTGACAGCAAAAATAATAGAATAACCAAGAACTGTGGGGCAATTATAAAAGGAGTAACATATGTTTAATAGCAATGCCAGATAAAAATGAAAGAAAGGAGCCAAAAAATATTTGAAATAAATGACTTGTAATTTTCTAAAGTTATTAACAGACACCAAAACACAAATGTAGAAATTTCAGTGAACAATAAGCAGAATAAATACCAAAAATATCTACATCCAGATTTATCATCTAGTCACATCATACATATGCAAACTACAAAAAATCAAAGAACATATTTTAGTATCTTGCTTTAGAAATGAAATGACATTAAAGAAAACTGAATATCATTTGTAGGTATATATATATTCACACATTTCATCAGTTGTTAACTATTCCCTGTTTGACATAGAGATTTAGGGCCATATCTATAAAGTTATCTTGCTGACAACCAATTGTTCTAGTTTACTAGCTGCCAGAATGTAATATACCAGAAGCAGAATAGCTTTTAAAAAGGGGAATTTAATAAGTTGCTGGTTTACAGTTCTATGGCTGAGAAAATGTTCCAATTAAAACAAGTCTATAGAAATGTCCAATCAAAGTCATCCAGGTAAAGATAACTTAGTTCAAGAAGGTCAATGATGTTCAATGTTTCTCTTAGCTGGAAGGGCACATGTCAAACACACTTCCATGGAAATCATCTAATCAAAAGCTGTGGGTGGGCCACATTTCCATGGGAACAATCAAAATGCTCCAACCCAGCAATACTGAATGAGAATTAAAGGACATGGCTTTTCTGGGGTCCACTATAGATTCAAACTGGCATACCAATATTCTGTCCAGTAGGTGACCCCATTATGCCAAGCAATTATAACTAATATAACTGTCTTAGTGACACTGTTAATCACTAAGTATAACTGACAGCATCTTTGGGTTGAATTCTAGGTCAGATACATGATTAATACTTTAAAATGGCATGTTTGTTTAAAGATATCAAAACTGCCATACTGAGTCAGATTAATTATTCATTAAGGCTAACATTTAGATTCTGAGGTTGTCACCCAAGGGTGTCTTGAATATTCTTTTGCTCCGTAACATCAATAGGTGAACTTTCTCATCCAAAAAATAAACATCCACACTTCCTTAATTAGTGCATGGATGTTATTCTTCATTAGTGGATTTTTCTAACCCTCCTTATGCATGAATGTAAAATAGAACTTTACATAAAAAGGCTTGGAGAAGAACAAGGTGATTTCTTTCAAGCAAAATGGTGTATGGAAGTGGTACAATTCATAGTCTCTAAGGTTCCTAATGTCATCATTAGGACCAAGGACAGAAAGAACACAGAGAGAGATTTATATTTGTCACATAAAAGGTTTTAGAGATATTGAAATCCTGGTTGGAAATAATCAAACAAGGTTATAATTTGGCAGGTGGCCTGGAAGAAAATAAAATGTTGGATGGCTGGATTGGAACAATGGTTTCAGGTGGAAAGGAAGGGACCAAGGAAAATGTGTATGTATGATTTGGAAGATTTTTACAGGTAATTCTGTTATTCTTAATCTTCTCTTCCAAGCATGTTGTGAACCAATAGAATTGGTCTCTAAATGCTTCATTTCTCTTAAAATTGTTCCAATTCTGACTTGAAGTAATGTATTGCATTAATTTATGCAAAACTGTTTGAAATTTTCTCCTCGTACTTGGTTTGAGTTTAACATTTTAATGATAATATTTGGGGAATTGGGAAGGGAAGTCAAAGGTGTTCCCAAACCCTCAAACCATTGCCAATAAGTAATTTTATATATTAATGGAGCTCAATTATATACACTCTCAAGTCCTCATCTTCTCAACTTGGAAACCTACTTTTAAAAGTGTATTCATGTGGAAAGCTTGCTTAAAGGCACAATTATAACCTTAGGAAGAGTTTTCTACCTTTTAAAAATTCTGTATTATCCCCCCAAATTTCAATTCCCTCTGGTACAGTTGATAGAAGTTTTAAACTTATACTGCATAAAGTGAATTCTTCTTCTTAAGGTGCCTAATTTCATATGTCTCTGGCTGAACACTTTCAGAACAAATGTTTAATAATGACACTTGTATTCTGCCACATGAATTTCCAATTAAGAAAAGTTAAAACAACCCTTTTAACTGAAATCACAATGATCAACACTGTTTCATAGAATAAAACCAAAATAAAACTTTACTTGTAAAGACCTGGGACCCAGGCCCCACCCCCTCCTCCATTTTCACTCTACGCAGCTGCTGTTAAAGTTTAAAGAATTCACGCCCCCTCCCCCCAATCACTATTGGTAACCAACTCTTGCAAGACTGCTGAAACAACCTCCTAAGAGTCTGCTGAAGCCCCATTGTGACCAAATCTTTGTAAGCCACCCTCATGGCATGCCCTTTCCCTTTTGGTTTTCAGCACAATGTGCTGACTTCCATGTCCCAACTGGCAACCATTGGAAAGATTTCCCTACTGTTGGCAAGTCTCTAATTAAAACTCATGGGTAGGATACTGCCTGGCATGTTCTTCAGTCTTGGGGTTGAGTTGTGTTGGAATAAGCAGGGAATTGAAGTTATAAAGAAAATAATCTTCTGGATTTACATATGAGCTCTGAGTTAATCCAATTAAAAAGTGTGCTTCATTACTGTCATTCTTCAAATAAATATTTATCATCCATTAAAATTGTCATCATCTTGCAGGGGTTGTGGGAAGATAATGGAGTTGGAAGCACCAATAATTAGTTCCTCCACCAGAATAACCATTAAACAGGCAGGAACTCTCTAAATCAATTATTTCAAACTCCAGTGTCCAGTAGAATATTTTAAAGTATACAGAGAAGAGTGTGAAGAAAAGGACAGTAAATTATGGTAAATTACTCTCTCTGCATGGCAATTACTGCCACATAGCACCCCTCTTATGAAAAGCAGCAGTAAAGTCCAAACCCAGTTATAGCTTGCTGCTGCTGGAAAGGAACATAAAAAAACAGTTTCTCTAAGTTCTGGGATGGGCACAGGCTGAAAGCTGAGATTGAATTTTCATTAGCTACTTCAGATTACTGGAGAACTAGCTCTCAGGGTGGCTATTGTTCTACATAGTCCCAGGAACAGATGGTAGAGGAGACTAAAAGAGAGTATGCTTCCTCAGAGCTTCAGCAGATAGCTGAAGGACTGCTTTTGCTGGGCAGGTTAACAAAGTACAGTTTTTGGAATGGTTGAAGAAGCCCTTTGCATGCATGATGCCCTGTCCTTTTTCCCCCATTCAAGGTAGTTTGGAGCAGGTGTGTGCTCCCTCTGTGGCTCCATGACTTGTTTCAGGTAGGAAAAACTGATTTGGGAAACTCCTCTGCAGCAGGTTGTCCCTTTTAAAATTAGCCCTCCAGACAAAACAAACAAACAAAATTAAAAACAGTTCAAGAAAATGAAAACAATATAAGAAATAATTGAAGTGGGTGGCTAGGGCAAAATCTCACCTGCCTTAAGTCCTGCAGTGAAACAAGGAGAGGCAGGTCTGTTTCCTGGGAATTAGAAGGGGCATTCAAATGCGTATAAACAGGAGAAGAACTCTTAAACCACTAGAAAGCACAAGACCAGGAAAGGCACAGACCCAGAAAACAAAATTATTTTAAAAGTGATCAAGAAGATGAAGGAAAATAAGTAGAAAGAACTAAAGTATAACAAGAAAACAATGAAGGAACAATATGAGAATCTTAATAAAGAGAAAGGAGCTTTTTAAAAGAACCAAACAGAAGAACCAAACAGAAATGCTGGAGGTGAAGACCACAACTACTTAAATAAGAACTCCTAGGAGAGTTTCAATAGCAGATTGAAACCGGCAGAAGAAAGAATGAGTGAACTTAAAAACAAGACAATTGAAATGAGTCACGCTGAAGAATAGAAAAAAAAAGAATTATAAAAAAGTGAAAATAGCTTAAGAGACCTCTGGGTCATGCATAATACTATCCATACCACTATACATGATGGAAGTCCCAGAAAGAGAAGATAGAAGGAAAGAGGAAGAATGAATGTTCAAAGAAATAGTTGCAGATAACCTCCCAAATATAACAAAATATATGAATATGCAATCCTCGGAAAACATCACACAAGATAAACTTGAAGAAAAATATTCTGAGTCATATATTGATCAAACTGTCAAACACAGAGGACACATTTCAAATTCTGAAAGCTGCAAGAGAAAAGCAGCACATTATGTACAAGGTATCCCAATTAAATTAATTTCCAATTCCTTAACAGAAACCATGGAGGCATAAGGCATTAGGTTGAAATACTTAAAGTGCTGAAATCAAAGAATTGCTCACAAAAAATTTTATGTCTGGCAAGACTTTCTTTCATCAATGAGGAACTCTTAGACATTTCCAGTTAAACAAATGCTCAGGAACCTTATCGCCACTACATCAGCTCTACTAGCAATGCTGTCAGAAAGGAATGGACACTAGGCAGTGGTTTGAAGCAGCATAAAATAAATACCTCCAGTAAAAGTAACCGTTGTGATAAATGCAAATGCCAGTACTGCCATGTTATTTTCTTTGGTATGTATTCCATTTATTATGCCTTATAGGAGCTAAAATGCAAATGTATAAAAGTAATGACAAATCTATGGATTTGGACATAAAAAATACAAGGAATAAATGTTAACAAGGAACAAATGGAGGGATAGAGGGGTATGGGAACAGTGTATATGAGTGTTATGAGTCCAGTTTGGTATCTAATAAATATGATTGCTATATATTTAGGATGCCACATTTTAACTGCATGATAACCACAGGGAAAACATATGAATAATATGCCCATGTGGAAATGAGAAGGGAATCAATATGATATAACACAAAAAAATCAAATAAATATGGAAGTAGACATTAATGGAAGCATTGAGAAAGAAAAAGTTCACAAGACTTACAAAGACTAAATAGCAAAATGACAGAAGAAAGTCCTGCAATACCAGTAGTTATTTTAAATGTAACTGGGTTAAACTCTCCAGTCAAAGGCAGAGATTGGTAGAATGGATAGAGAAGCATGAATATGATGTGTACAACAGACTCGTTTAAAGTAAAAAACAATGTGCCTTTAAGTGAGATTGAAAGTTTTAGATAGAAAGTGAAATGCTAGAAAATAATATGGCCTACAAGAAGTAACCAAAGGAAAGCTGGGGAAGTTATACTATCAGTTAAAAAAAAAAAAACTTTAAGTAAGAAACTGTTATAAGGAACAAATATATTCATTACATACTGATTTAGTTGTCAGTTCAGCAAGAAAATATAACAATTTCATATATATATATATATACTCCATATATATATATACTTCATATATATACTTCATATATATATGTATATATATATATACTTAACAGCAGAATCCCAAAATATGTGAAGAAAATACAGATTTGAAGGGAAAAATTGCCAGTTCTACATTAATAGTAGGAGACATTAGTTCACCACTTTCAATAATGTAGAAAACATTCAGACAGAAGATAAATAAGGAAATACAATACTTGAATAATAATCTAAACCTATGAGACTTAACAGACATATATTGAACACTCATCCAACAGCAGCTGCATACACATTCATCTTTAGGGCACATAGATCATTCTCCAGGATAGAATATCTCTAATGTCCTAAAGAAAATCTAAATAAATTCCAAAATTTTGAAATAATGGAATTTATTTTTCCCCAAATAAAATGGAATTAAGCTAAAAATAGTAACATGAGGAGAAAAGGAAAATTCATAAATATGTGGAAAGTAAACAACATAATTTTTTGGCAACTGTGGTGGTTTGAAGTTGTTATGTATCCCAGAAAAGGCCATGTACTTTTAATATATTCTTGTGGATATGGACTTGCTGTAGGTAGAACTTTTCTGGTTAGGTTATTTCAATTGAGATATGATCCACCCTATTCAAGATGTGTCATAATCCTTTCACTGGTGTCCTTTATGAGAGGATAAAATGCAGAAGATGCTGAGAGAACTTAGAGAGAGAAAGGGCCCAGAGAAGCTCAGAAAGGAGGCCACTGCAACTAAAAGCCAAAAGCAACAAAATGTAGGAGAGAAAGAGCAGCAGCTGCTAGCCATGTGCCTCACTATCTGCAGGGGAATCGCGGATGCCAGCAGACTTTCTTCAAAGAAGGTATCTTCCTGCTGATGCCTTAATTGGGACATGTTCATGACCTTAGAGCTGTAAAATTTTAAACTAATGAATACCCATTGTAAAAACTACTCCATTTGTGGTATATTTCATTCCAGAAGCTTTAGCAAACTGAAACAGCAAACAATTGGTTAAAGAGGAAAGCACAATGAAAAATAGGACACATCTTGAGAAAAAACAAAATTATAACATGCCAAAAATTATAAGATGTACGAAAGGCAGGGCTGAGAGGGAAATTTGTAGCTCTTCATGTTTACATTAAAAAAGAATAAAGAGTTCATGTTGGAAAATGCCAATAATATGGGATAGGGGGATGAAACCAGTTGAAATCTGTTCTACAACTGATTGTTGTGATGTAATTTGAAATTTGTTTATATATATATATGTTATCTAAAGCAAAGGAGAAGTATAAAAGGAGAAGATAGAATTTAACAAATGAGTATGAGTGCTGAATCATTATATTGATATTTCTGTTGGTCTCCAGTATGTTAGAGCAGCTAGAAGAAAAAACAAAAAATTGTGGAACTGTAACCATATCAAACCTAAAATCTATTTTGTAGCTATTTGTTAAAATGTACTTAGAAATTTATTGCTGTTTTGTATATATGCTATATTTCACAATAAAAAAAGTTATACTGTGAGGGCAACATCACTTTGATATCGAAGCCAGAAAAAAAATAGCAAGAAAATAATATTACAGACCAATATATCATAGGAATATAGATGCAAAAATCCCCAATAACGTACTATCAAAATGAATTTCAAAGCACACTGAAAGAATTATAAATCAAGTGGGATTTGCCCCAGGTATGCAAGGGTTAAATTAAAAAATCAATTAATGATACACTCCATTAGCAGAATGAAGGGAAAATAAAGCATGATCATCTCAATTGATTCTGAAAAATAATTTGAAGAACTCTAGCACCTCTTGTTGATAAAAACACTTAGAAACTATGAAGCAAAGGAACCTCAATGTGATAAATGGCATACGTGAAAAAACTGCAACTAATATCCCACATAATGATAAAAGACTTTTAAGATCAGGAACAAGACAAAGATGTCATTGTCACCATTATTATTCAACATTGTACTGGAACTTTCAGCTGGAAAAATTAGGTAAGTAAAAGAAATGAGGCATCCAAAGGAAGGAAAAAGTAAAGCTTTCTCTGTTTGCAGATGCATGATCCTAAATGCAGAAAACAATGAAAATTCCACCAAAAAAGGCTCTTGGAGCTAATGAATGAATTCAGCAAAGTGGTTGAGCACAAAAGCAACATCAAAATTTCTGCAGTTTTTCTATACACTGGTAATGTAAAATTTGGATAATAAATTTTAAAATCCATTTGAATTAGTTATAAATCTAACCAAGGAGGTAAAGCACTTGTACAAAGAAAACTAAAAAAAAAATATGCTTGACAGAAATAAATGAAGACCAAAACAAATCAAGGGACATTTCTCTTTCACAGATTAAGAAACTAAATACTGTAAAGAAGTCAATTTGACTCAAAGTAATCTGAACCCTAATTCCAACAACTTTGTTTCCAGATATGGAAAAGTCAATAATCAAATGCATATACAGAAAGAAAATAGGCCCTAAGTAGCCAAAGCCATCTTGAAAAAGAACAAAGTTGAACGACTCATACTTTCCCATCTCTACACTTATTACACAGCCACAGTAATCATGACTGCATGGTCCAAGAGCAAGGACAGACATATACACTGATGGAATCAAATTGAGAGCTCAGAAATCAACCCTTACACTTATGGGAAACTAATTTTTAAAGCAGTTTTATTTAGATATATTCATATACCATACAATTCATGCAAAGTGTAAATCAATGGCTTTTAGTATAATCACAGAGATATACATTCATCACTACAATCAGATTTAGAACATTTTCATTACTTAAAAAAATAGATCCCACACCCTCTAGTAGTAACCTCTCAATCCCTCTATCCTTCCCTAGCCCAACGTAACCATTAATATATTTTTTCTCTCTGTAGATTTATATATATTTACATTATATATGTAGTAAAAATATATGTAGTACCTTATGCCTGGCTTCTTTCAGTTAGCATAATGTTTTTTTTAGAATTATTGTATTTTGTTAAATAAGAGAAGCTGTAGGTTTACATAAAAGTCATATAAAAATATGAAATTCCTACATAACCTCTTATTGTTGATACTTTGCTTAAGTGTTGTTAAAATTGATAAAAGAACATTAAAATACTATTGGGAACCATACTCCATAGTTAACATTAAAGTGTATTTTTCCCATATATTAACCTGTTATGAACACTTGCAATAGGGTCATACATTTTTATAATTAATGAAAGAACAATTTCAGATTTATACTATTTATCACAATCTATCATCTACAACAGGGCTGACTGTAGTATACAGTTCCATGTTTTGTCTACTAACTTTCCTTCTAGTAATATACATGACCTAAAACTTCTCCCTTTCAACCACATTCACAAAAATAATTCAGTGCTGATACTTACATTCATAATAATTAGTTCATATGAGTGAGATCATATAGTGCGTGTGCTTTAGTGTTTGACTTATTTCACTTAACATAATGTACTTAAAGTTATTTTGCATGCACCAGGCTACATTCCTTCTTGCAGCTGAATAATATCCCATCTTATGTGTATATTTTTCCATTTATTGGTTAATGGACACTTGGTTTTCTTCCATCTTTTGGAAAATGTAAATAATGCCAGTATGAACATTGGTGGGCAAATGTGATGAGGTATGAGACAGAAATTCTCTTTCTTTTTTTTTGCTTATGGATATACAGTTCTCCCAGCACCACTTTTGGAAGAGACTTTTCAAATATCAATTAGCCATAGATGTGATGGTCAATTTCTGAACTCTCATTTCAATTCTATTTGTCAGTATGTCTATCTGTATGCCAGCAGCATGCATTTTTTTATTAATTAAAAAAAAATTAACTAACACAACATTTAGAAATCATTCCATTCTACATATGCAATCAGTAATTCTTAATATCATCACATAGATGCATGATGATCATTTCTTAGTACATTTGCATCGATTTAGAAAAAGAAATAGCAAGACAACAGAAAAAGAAATAAAATAATATAGAGAAAAAATAAAAATAAAAAATACAAAAAATATATATATAAAAAAACTATGGGCGGGCCGCGGTGGCTCAGCGGGCAAAGTGCTTGCCTGCTATGCCGGAGGACCTCGGTTCGATTCCCGGCCCCAGCCCATGTAACAAAAACGGAGAAACAGAATACAATAAAACAAGAAAATGTTTAAAGATGTTTCCCTTTCTTCCTTCCTTCCTTCCTTCTATCCTTCCTTCCTTCTCTCTGTCTTTCCTTTAAAAAAAAAAAAAAAAAAAAAAAAACTATAGCTCAGATGCAGCTTCATTTAGTGTTTTAACATAATTACATTACAATTAGGTAGTATTGTGCTGTCCATTTTTTAGTTTTTGTATCTAGTCCTGTTGCACAGTCTGTATCCCTTCAGCTACAATTACCCATTATCTTACCCTGTTTCTAACTCCTGATGGTCTCTGTTACCAATAACATATTCCAAATTTATTCTCTAATGTCGGTTCACATCAGTGGAACCATACAGTATTTGTCCTTTAGTTTTTGGCTAGTCTCACTCAGCATAATGTTCTCTAGGTCCATCCATGTTATTACATGCTTCATAAGTTTATCCTGCCTTAAAGCTGCATAATATTCCATCGTATGTATATACCACAGTTTGTTTAGCCACTCGTCTGTTGATGGACATTTTGGCTGTTTCCATCTCTTTGCAGTTGTAAATAATGCTGCTATAAACATTGGTGTGCAAATGTCCATTTGTGTCTTTGCCCTTAAGTCCTTTGAGTAGATACCTAGCAATGGTATTGCTGGGTCGTATGGCAATTCTATATTCAGTTTTTTGAGGAACCGCCAAACTGCCTTCCACAGTGGTTGCACCATTTGACATTCCTACCAACAGTGGATAAGTGTGCCTCTTTCTCCACATCCTCTCAAGCACTTGTCATTTTCTGTTTTGTTGATAATGGCCATTCTGGTGGGTGTGAGATGATATCTCATTGTGGTTTTGATTTGCATTTCTCTAATGGCCAGGGACATTGAGCATCTCTTCATGTGCCTTTTGGCCATTTGTATTTCCTCTTCTGAAAGGTGTCTGTTCAAGTCTTTTTCCCATTTTGTAATTGGATTGGCTGTCTTTTTGTTGTTGAGTTGAACAATCTCATTATAAATTCTGGATACTAGTCCTTTATCTGATATGTTGTTTCCAAATATTGTCTCCCATTGTGTAGGCTGTCTTTCTACTTTCTTGAGGAAGTTATCTGATGCACAAAAATGTTTAATTTTGAGGAGCTCCCATTTATTTATTTCTTTCTTCAGTGCTCTTGCTTTAGGTTTAAGGTCCATAAAACCGCCTCCAATTGTAAGTTTCATAAGATATCTCCCTACATTTTCTTCTAACTGTTTTATGGTCTTAGAACCTAATGTTTAGATATTTGATCCATTTTGAGTTAACTTTTATATAGGGTGTGAGATACGGGTCCTCTTTCATTCTTTTGCATATGGATATCCAGTTCTCTAGGCACCATTTCTTGAAGAGACTGTTCTATCCCAGGTGAATTGGCTTGACTGCCTTATCAAAGATCAAATGTCCATAGATGAGAGGGTCTATATCTGAGCACTCTATTTGATTCCATTGGTCAATATATCTATCTTTATGCCAATACCATGCTCTTTTGACCACTGTGGCTTCATAATATGCCTTAAAGTCAGGCAGCGTGAGACATCCAGCTTTGTTTTTTTTACTCAAGATACTTTTAGCAATTCAGGGCACCCAGCCCTTCCAGATAAATTTGCTTATTGGTTTTTCTACTTCCGAAAAATAAATTGTTGGAATTTTGATTGGTATTGCATTGAATTTGTAAATCAATTTAGGTAGGATTGACATCCTAACTATATTTAGTCTTCCAATCCATGAACACGGTATGCCCTTCCATCTATTTAGGTTTTCTGTGATTTCTTTTAACAGTTTTTTGTAGTTTTCTTTGTATAGGTCTTTTGACTCTTTAGTTAAATTTATTCGTAAGTACTTTATTCTTTTAGTTGCAATTTTAAATGGAATTCATTTCTTGATTTCCCCCTCAGCTTGTTCATTGCTGGTGTATAGAAACACTACAGATTTTTGAATGTTGATCTTGTAACCTGCTACTTTGCTGTACTCATTTATTAGCTCTAGTAGTTTTGCTGTGGATTTTTCAGGGTTTTCGATGTATAGTATCATATCGTCTGCAAACAGTGATAGTTTCACTTCTTCCTTTCCAATTTTGATGCCTTGTATTTCTTTTTCTTGTCTTATTGCTCTGGCTAGAACCTCCAACACGATGTTGAATAATAGTGGTGATAATGGACATCCTGGTCTTATTCCTGATCTTAGGGGGAAAGTTTTCAATTTTTCCCCATTGAGGATGATATTAGCTGTGGGTTTTTCACATATTCCCTCTATCATTTTAAGGAAGTTCCCTTGTATTCCTATCCTTTGAAGTGTTTTCAACAGGAAAGGATGTTGAATCTTGTCAAATGCCCTCTCTGCACCAATTGAGATGATCATGTGATTTTTCTGCTTCAATTTGTTGATATGGTGTATTACATTAATTGATTTTCTTATGCTGAACCATCCTTGCATACCTGGGGTGAATCCTACTTGATCATGATGTATAATTCTTTTAATGTGTTGCTGGATTCAATTTGCTAGAATTTTGTTGAGGATTTTTGCATCTATATTCATTAGAGAGATTGGTCTGTAGTTTTCTTTTTTTGTAATATCTTTGCCTGGTTTTGGTATGAGGGTGATGTTGGCTTCATAGAATGAAATAGGTAGCTTTCCCTCCACTTTGATTTTTTTGAAGAGTTTGAGGAGAGTTGGTACTAATTCTTTCTGGAATGTTTGGTAGAATTCACATGTGAAGCTGTCTGGTCCTGGACATTTCTTTTTGGGAAGCTTTTGAATGACTGATTCAATTTCTTTACTTGTGATTGGTTTGTTGAGGTCGTCTATTTCTTCTTGAGTCAAAGTTGGTTGTTCATGCCTTTCTAGGAACTTGTCCATTTCATCTACATTGTTGTACTTATTAGCATAAAGTTGTTCATAGTATCCTGTTATTACCTCCTTTATTTCTGTGAGGTCAGTGGTTATGTCTCCTCTTCCATTTCTGATCTAATTTATTTGTGTCCTCTCTCTTCTTCTTTTTGTCAATCTTGCTAAGGGCCCATCATTCTTATTGATTTTCTCTTAGAACCAACTTCTGGTCTTATTGATTTTCTCTATTGTTTTCATGTTCTCAATTTCATTTATTTCTGCTCTGATCTTTGTTATTTCTTTCCTTTTGCTTGCTTTGGGGTTAGTTTGTTGTTCTTTCTCCAGTTCTTCCAAGTGGACAGTTAATTCCCGAATTTTTGCCCTTTCTTATTTTCTGATATAGGCATTTAGGGCAATCAATTTCCCTCTTAGCACTGCCTTTGCTGTGTCCCATAGGTTTTGATATGTTGTGATTTCATTTTCATTCGCCTAAAGATATTTACTAATTTCTCTTGTAATTTCTTCCTTGATCCGTTGGTTGTTTAAGAGTGTGTTGTTGAGCCTCCTCATATTTGTGAATTTTCTGGCACTCTGCCTATTATTGATTTCCAGCTTCATTCCTTTATGATCTGAGAAAGTGTTCTGTATGATTTCAATCTTTTTAACTTTGTTGAGACTTGCTTTGTGACCCAGCATATGGTCTATCTTTGAGAATGATCCATGAGCACTTGAGAAAAAGGTGTATCCTGCTGTTGTGGGGTGTAATGTCCTATAAATGTCTGTTAAGTCTAGCTCATTTATTGTAATATTCAAATTCTCTGTTTCTTTATTGATCCTCTGTCTAGATGTTCTTTTCTGTCCATTGATGAGAGTGGTGAATTGAAGTCTCCAACAATTATGGTAGATGTGTCTATTTCCCTTTTCAGTATTTAGTAGTGTATTCCTCACATATCTTGGGGCATTCTGATTCAGTGCATAAATATTTATGATTGTTATGTCATCTTGTTTAATTATTCATTTTATTAGTAGATAGTATCCTTCTCTGTCTCTTTTAACTGTTTTACTTTTGAAGTCTAATTTGTTGGATATTAGTATAGCTACTCCTGCTATTTTCTGGTTGTTATTTGCATGAAATATCTTTTCCCAACCTTTCACTTTCAACCTATGTTTATCTTTGGGTCTAAGATGTGTTTCTTGTAGACAGCATATAGAAGGATCCTGTTTTTTAACCCATTCTGCCAGTCTATGTCTTTTGATTGGGGAATTCAGTCCATTAACATTTAGTGTTATTACTGTTTGGGTAATACTTTCCTCTACCATTTTGCCTTTGTATTATATATATCATATCTGATTTTCCTTGTTTCTACACTCTTCTCCATACCTCTCTCTTCTGTCTTTTCGTATCTGACTCTAGTGTTCCCTTTAGTATTTCTTGCAGAGCTGGTCTCTTGGTCACAAATTCTCTCAGCGACTTTTTGTCTGAAAATGTTTTAATTTCTCCCTCATTTTTGAAGGACAATTTTGCTGGATATAGAAGTCTTGGTTGGCAGTTTTTCTCCTTTAGTAATTTAAATATGTCATCCCACTGTCTTCTTGCCTCCATGGTTTCTGCTGATAAATCTACGCATAGTCTTATTGGGTTTCCCTTGTATGTGATGGATTGTTTTTCTCTTGCTGCTTTCAAGATCCTCTCTTTCTCTTTGACCTCTGACATTCTAACTAGTAAGTTTCTTGGAGAACGCCTATTTGGGTCTATTCTCTTTGGGGTGTGCTGCACTTCTTGGATCCTTAATTTTAGGTCTTTCATAAGAGTTGGGAAATTTTCAGTGATAATTTCTTCCATTAGTTTTTCTCCTCCTTTTCCCTTCTCTTCTCCTCCTGGGAAACCCACCACACGTATATTTGTGCGCTTCATATTATCATTCAATTCCCTGAGCCCTGCTCAAATTTTCCATTCTTTTCCCTATAGTTTCTGTTTCTTTTTGGATTTCAGATGTTCCATCCTCCAGTTCACTAATTCTAACCTCTGTCTCTTTAAATCTACCATTGTAGGTTTCCATTGTTTTTTTCATCTCTTCTACTGTGTCTTTCAATCCCATAAGTTCTGTGATTTGTTTTTTCAGGCTTTCCATTTCTTCTTTTTGTTTATCTTATGCCTTCTTCATGTCCTCCCTCAATTTATTGATTTGGTTTTTGAAGAGGTTTTCCATTTCTGTTTGTATATTCAGAATTAGTTGTCTCAGCTCCTGTATCTCATTTTAGCTATTGGTTTGCTCCTTTGACTGGGCCATATCTTCAATTTTCCTGGTGTGATTTATTATTTTTTGTTGGCGTCTGGGCATTTAATCAGATTTCCCTGAGTGTGGGACCCAGCAGTATGAAAGACTTTCCTGTCAAGTCACTGGGCTCTGTTTTTCTTATCCTGCCCATTCTGTGGTGCTTGTCTGGCTGTGGGTCCCACCAGCAAAAGATGTTGTGGCTCCTTTAACTTTGGAAGACTCTCACTGCTGGGTGTGTGGTGGAGACACAGGAAAGTTTGTAGGTTGGTTTTGATGGCTTCAAATTGTGAAGTCCTGGCATCTGAATTCCTTGAGAGAGGGATTCCACCTGAGTTGCTTTTCACCGCTCCCACGGGGAAGGTTCAGTTGGTAGAGAGCCCTGAAAGCAGCCTGTTTCTGCATTCGGGGCAGTTGCAACCTGTGTAATCCCAGTGCTGAACCCAGAGGGAATGAAGCCTCTGTAGAAACAGCCACAGAAGGCTCTGTTTCACCCCCTTTCCTCTTTTTCAGTTAGCCCAATCGGTGACTTCCACCTTGATCAGTTTCGCCTGAGCTGAGGACCTATTTTTAGTAGTCAGAAGTTGTTCATTAATGCCACTATTGGTGTTAGGTTGGGCTCAGTCTCTACTACTGTTGGAGACTCTTTCCTTTTCCCCCGGGAACTCATCTGTGGGGGAGGGGTGCCGGCTGCCGTGGCTTGGGGGACCGCTGATCCGAGGCTCCCAGCTGGCCCGGGAAGCCACATGTGGGAGAGCCGCTGCAGCTTGGGGAACCGCCAATCCGAGGCTCTTAGCCAGCCTGAGAAGCCACGTGTTTGGAAGGGGCTCCAGTCGTTGGCCGCTGCAGCTTGGGGAACCGTTGTTCCGAGGCTCCCAGCCGGCCCGGGAAGCCACATGTGGGGGGGCTGCCGCAGCTTGGGGAACCACCAATCTGAGGCTCTTAGCCAGCCCGGGAAGCCGTGTGTGTGGAAGGGGCTCCTGTCGCCGGCCACTGCAGCTTGGGGAACCGCCGCTCCGAGGCTCCCAGCTGGCCCTGGAAGCCACATGTGGGGGTGGGGCGCTGCAGCTTGGGGAACCGCCAATCCGAAGCTTCCAGCCGGCCCGGGAAGGAGGGAGGGAGGGGCTCCGGCCGCCAGCCGTTGTGGTCCGGGAAAGTGCACGCCTCTCGGGGACCTCACCGCAGCAGAGTCTCTTAGCTGGTCCAGCCATTCCAGAATGGGGTACACTGTGTGTCTGGTCTCTGTCGTGGCTCTGGGAGTTGTTCTGTACCATTTCTAGTTCTTTATTAGTTGTTCTGGAGGAGGAACTAAGACCTGCATGCCTTACTAAGCTGCCATCTTCTCTGGAAGTCCAGCAGCATGCATTTTTGATCACAGTAACCTTGCAATATGCTTTAAAGCCAGGAAATATAAGTAGTTCCACTTCATTCTTCTTTTTAAAGACATTTTTGGCTGTTCAGGGCTCCTGAACCTTCCAAATAAATTTGAAATTTAGCTATTCCATTTCTGTAAAGTAGAATCCAAATTTTGTTTGAAGTTGCAATAAATATATAAATCATTTTGGGTAGAAATTATATCTTAATATTTAGCTTCAAATCAATGAAAACAATATGCCCTTCAATTTATTTAGATATTCTTTGACATCTTTTAACAGTGTTTTCTAGTTTTCTGTGTTAGAAGTTGTTTTAGTTTGCTAACTGCTGGAATGCAACACACCAGAGACGGATTGGCTTTTAATAAAAGGGGATTTATTTCATTAGTTCCTCAGAGGAAAGGCAGCTAACTTTCATCTGAGGTTCTTTCTTACATGGGAAGTCTCAGGGCAATCTCCTCTGGCTTTCTCTTCAGGCCTCTGGGTTCCAACAACTTTCCCCAGGGTGATTCCTTTCTGCATCTCCAAAGTCCTGGTCTGAGCTGCAAGTGCTAAGATGAGGAATGCCGAACTGCTTGGGCTGTGCTACGTTGCGCTCTCTCATTTAAGCACCACCCAATTAAGTCAAACATCATTCATTGCAGTAGGTATGCTTCCTAGCCAACTGCAGATGTAATCAGCAGATGAGGTACACATACCATTGGCTCATGTCCACAGCAACAGAACTAGATGCCTTCACCTGGCCAAGTTGGCAACTGAATCTAACTACTGCAGAAGTCCTTTACACACTTGATTAAGTTTATTGTTGGATATATGATGCTTTTAGTTGCTATTGTAAATGGAATTTTTGCCTTGATTTCCTCCTCAGATGGCTCATTATAAGTGTACAGAAAGATTACAAATTTTACGTGTTGATTTTGTACTCCACATTTATTTGCTCTTATAGCTTTGTTACAGATTTTTCAGGACTTTCTATTTATAGGACCATATCATCTGCAAATAGTGAAAGCTTTACCCTTTCTTTCCAGTTTTGATGTATGCCATTCTTTTGGACCAAACTGCTCTAGAAAGAGCATCTAGCCACAAATGTTGGATAACTGTAGTAACAGTGCATATATGTGTCCTGTTCCAAATCTGAGAGGGACAGTTTTCTGTCCTTAACAGTTGAGTACAATGTTAACTGCTGGATTTTCATATATGACTATAATCATGTTGAGGAACTGTACTTCTATTCTTGCCCTTTAAAATATTTTTGTCAATAAGTATGCTGGATTTTGTCAAATGCCTTTTCTTCATACTTTGAGATAATCTTGTATTCTTTTCCCTTCAATTTGCTAATGTGCTATAATACATTAATTGATTTTCTTGTATTGACCCACTCTTGTATACCTGGGATAAAGCCCACTTGATTATGGGCATAATTCTTTTAATGTGCTGTTGGATTAGATTTACAAATATTTTGTTGGAGATATTTGCATCTATATACACTAGGGAAATTGGTCTGATGTTTTCTTTTCTTATAGCATCTTTATTTGGCTTTGTTATAAAGGTGATGTGAGCTCCATAGAATGAGCTAGTATTGTTCCTATCTTCAATTTTAGAAGCTATTGATAGTAATTCTTGGAAAGATTGGAAGAATCCATCTGTGAGGCCATCTGGCTCTTGGATTTTATTTATTGTGAGGCTGTTGTGAGTGATTCAATAATTATTCTGTTGGAGTCCTCAGTTTCTTCTAGAGTTAGTCTAAGTTGTTTGTGTGCCTCTAGGAATTTGTCCATTTCATCTAAGTTGTCTGATTTTTTGGTATATATTGTTTATAGTATCCTTTTATGATCTTTTTAATTTCTGCATGGTTGGTAGTAATGCCCCCTTCCTTTTTTATTGAATTTATTTCTGTCTTCTCTCTTTTTTTTACTTTGTCAGTTTACTTAATGGTTTGTACTTTTTATTAATCTTCTCAAGGAGCCAATTGTTGGCTTTGTTAATTCTCTCTATTGTTATTTATTCTAATTTTTATTTGTTTCTGCTCTAATATATGATATTTCTTTGTCTGTTTTTAATTAAAATAGGTTGCTGTTCATTTTATTGTTCTTCTACATGTACTGTTAGGCCTTTGACTTTAGCTCTTTTTTCTTTTTTAATGCAGGTATTTAGGGCTATATATTTCCCTCTCAACAGCCTTGGCTACATTCCATAAATATTCCTATATTGTGTTCTTGTTTTCATTTTTATTGATATATTAGATATTAGGGAAATGCAAATAAAAGTGACAATGCAATATTGTTTCAAACCCACAAGAATACCTACTAATAAAAAGAGTAATTTACAAGTATTTGAGAGGATGTAGAGAAATATTAACATTCATTAATTTCTGACTAAAATGCAAAATGATGTAGCTGCTGTAAAACACAATTTGGCAGTGCCTTAGAAATTTAAATATAAAATTGCCATATGACTCTGCTATCCCTTTATGGGAAGAGTGTTCAAAGCATGAATGTAAATGGATATTTTTACACCAATGTTCATAGAGGCATTATTCATAATTGCCAAAAGATGTAAATAACTTAAATGTCCATCAACAAATCAGCAGATAAACCAATGAGTGGTACACATTCAGGCAGTAGAATAATACTCAGATGAAATAATATTCTGATGAAGGAATGAAGTTCTGATGGATGTTACAACATGGGTGAAGCTTGAAGACATCATGTTGAGTGAAATGAACCAGACAAAAAAGGAGAATTATTGTATGATATCAATGACATGGAATAATTAGAATAAACAAACTCATAGCATCAGAATATCCAACACATGTTACCAGAGGATGGGTTAGTGTAGGGAATGTGGATTTAAGAACTATAACTGAAGTGTTTTTGTTTCTGATGATGGAATTGCTTTGGTAGTGGATGGTGGTGATGGTAGCACAACATTGTGAACCTTCTTAATAGCACAGAATTGTATATTTGAATGTAGTTAAATGTGAAATTTAGATTATATGTAGGTACTAGTATGAAAATTAATAAAAAAAGACCCATGGAACAATACAACACAATTAGTGAACACTAAGTTAAATCATGGACTATTGTCTACAGTATAATTATAAATACTTGCCTTCATTAATTATAATCAATATACCGCACCAATATGAAATGTTAATAATGGGGATGGTATACCAGAATCCCATAGTTCATGCTTGATCTTCTTAAAAGTGTCACAGTTTTTACATTCATCACTGATTATTTCATAAAGCAATTCATGATGAAACTGATAGGTTCAACAAATTAGAATTATCTACAAAGAAGTGAATATTTTATTTGCCTAAGAATTAGCTGATCAATATTCCCTCTAAGTTTAATCTCATTAATAAGACTGAACTTCAATCATAACTTTTAGAATAGATTTCTGCTAAATATGTAATGCTACTCTAAATAATATATAAACTATTTATTTCTAAGTCTCAGATTTACTCTGTGTGTCTTATATGTATGCACATTGGGTCTTTTGTGGTAAATGGCCCAATTTTCGCACAGTTATTTGAATAGCTTTTGATGATAGGTTAGCAGAAATAAAAGGCAATCAGAATATGGCAGCACGATTAAGTATATTCCACTAAAGAGCTTAGAATTCACTACAACTCCAGGCTGTTGTGTACAAGAATGTAAATTATTGATGCCTCCTGTGCTTCCTCTTTCCAGATTTATTTAAGCAGATTTTATTCACAAACTGCCATGACATAGTAATCCATTAATTAGTCTCTAGAAATGAGGGTCAATGTTGATATAATTTCATTCACAATTTTCTAATAATATCCCAAATTAGTAGACACTGAAGTTGATGAAGATAATTAAATCTATTTTTTAAAATATCAATATAGATTAAAATACCTTATGAAGAAGCTAGCTTTAAGAGTTGACTTTACATGGTGGTGGTTTTAAGCTGGATGTACTCCAGAAACCATGTTTTTAAATCTAATCCATTTCTTTAGGTTAAACCTAATTTAAATAGACTTTATCATGGGTTTATTTCAGTTAAGATGTGTCCCAACTCATTCAGGATGGGTCTAATCCTATTACTGGAGTCCTTTCTGAGTGAATGAAATTCATATGAGGAGAGAAAAAGCCATGAGCAAGTAGCTGGAAAGGAACATTAAAAAGAACACAGAGGCCAGGGAAGGGTACTATGTGCCTGCCATGTGACAGAGGAACCAATATCACTGGCAGACAGCACTAAAAGGACATTGTCTTCAGGGAGAAAGCATTGTCTTGATAATACCTTCATTTGGACGTTTCCCCAGTCTCAAAACCATGAATGAATAAATTCCTATTGTCTAACACAAACCATTTCATTTATTTGAACAGCTTAGGAAATTAAACACAATTTGGTACCAGGAGAATTGGGTACTATTATTACAAATAGCAAAAGTGTGGAAACAGCATTGAAATTGGGTAATGGATAGAGATGGGAAGAACTGTGAGGTGCTTGATAGATAGATAAGGCCTAGATTTTTTTAAGAAACTGATAATATAAATATGGATGCTCAAGTTACTTCTAATGAGGAATTATAAGAAAATGATGAATGAGTTGTTGCAAATTGGAGGTAAAGTGTTAATGTGGTGGAGAACTTAGTAAAATTGAGTTCTGATGCTATATGGAAGGCAGGACCTGAAAGTGATGAACTTGGATATTTAGCTGAGGAATTTTCCAAACTAAATGTGGAAATTACAGCCTGGTTTCACAGCAATGTATAGTAAAACGGAAAAGGAAAGGAGTGGAATTAGATCTGAAATTCTGGGCACAAAGAAAGCAGAAATTGATGGCTTAGAAAATTTTGAACTTTCAGAAAATGAGTCATGGGGGAATGGTGCTCCATGTGAAGGCTTAAGGGAACATGGATCCACTCAGCCATTTAAGTGCAAGTCAGAATTGGAGGTGCAGTTATCCAGGAAGGATCTGTGGAAAATCCTACCATCTGATGGTTTGGACCCCAGTGTACTACATGCAAAGCCAACAAGTTTCTTTCATAATTTTTATGGATGGAACCACTGCCAAACATGGATAAAAGAGACAGAGAAAGTACAGATTGAAGGAAGAATAACTTCAATGGCAGAATCACTGAACCTGAGGTCTGGACCAAAGGCATCTTCTGGGGCCAAGAGAGTGGGCCCACTAATGTGTGTGGAAAGAGTGAATCTGCCCTAGTGCTTGGAGAGGGCAGGCCTTTTTCCTTGATGTTCAATAAGAGTGCTACCATCCCAAATCTCAGAGAGGGTGGATCCCGTGACTGCATATTGCAGAGGCTTGACCATCACCTCAATGCTTTGATTTTGTGCCTTTGCATTTGCAGAGAGTTTTGCTTCAAACCCAATGCTTGGAGACAATGGAGCCTTCATCCCAGTGTTTGAGGAGAGCATGGCCACTGGAAAGCACTTGGAAGGTGTGGGGCTCCTGCTTCATCAGGCTTGGAGGACAAAACACCATGCTATAAATGACTCAGACATTGAAATCTAATGGAATATACTCTGCTGTGTTTTACAGTTTTGGGGACCCATGGTCCCTGTTTTCCTTAAAAATCTCCCTATGGGAATGAAATATTTACCACAGGTTTTTAACTCCATTGTATATTGGAAGCAAGTATCTTATTCTTTAGGCTTCACAGGTCTACAGACAGAGGAAAATTGTGACCCAGAACAGACCACATCCATAACCAGTTAGGATTAGACTTTGTACTCAGCTTTGTTTCTGAAATAACTTAAGAATTTGAAGATGTTTTAATGGGATGAAGGTATTTTGTATGTGGAAGGAATGTATCTATTGGGGGTCCAGAGGTTTTAGTGTGGTGGTTTGAAGCTGCCCCCAGAGAGACATGTTCTTAAATTTAATCAATTTCTGTGGATTGACCTAGGAATACAGGCTTAGTTCTACAGTAGAAATCAATCAATGTAATTCTTCACATTAAATAAAGAAAAATCATACATTCATCACAATAGTTACAGAATAAGATTATGTCAATATATTTAACATCCATCATGCTTTTTAAAAATCTTATCAAAAAGAATATGAAGAAAATGTTTAACTTAAAAAGAGACATCTCTAAAATCATAGACTATATGATTTTATATAAAATATACTTTATTTGAAAGACTGTTGGCAATGCAATGATGGAAACAAAAATAAAATGAAAAAGTTCAGTTAAAATAAGGAAAGCTGTCTCTATATGCAAACAATATAATGATTTATGTAAGAAATTCCAAGAAATCTATAAAACAATTAGTATTAATAACTGAATTTTGCAATATCTCAAGACACAAGGTTGATATAAAAATTTTATTTTTACATCCATGTGAAATAATCAGAAAATTATATTAAAATTAAGATTCATGAAAGCATCAGAAATTAAGTGCTGAGAAAGAAATTTTCACCAGAGGTGCACAAAACTTCTACATTGAAAACTTTGAAACATCAGTGAGATAAATTAAAGACCTAAAAAAGTGTAGAAATAAAACACGTTTGGGAACTGCAGATCTTAATATTTGTAAAATAGTCATTCATCCCAGATTGATATTCTATTAAAATTGCCTGCAATCTAAACCTCAGAAAACTTTTTTGTAGAATTTGATAAGCTCTCAATTTTTTTTTTTTTTTTTTTTTTTTTTTTTTAAGAGAGAGGGAGGAAGGGAAGGAAAGACAGAGAGAAGGAAGGAAGGATGGAAGGAAGAAAGGGAAACATCTTTTAAACATTTTCTTGTTTTATTATATTTTGTTTGTTTGTTTGTTTCTTACATGGGCTGGGGCCGGGAATCGAACCGGGGTCCTCCGGCATAGCAGGCAAGCACTCTTGCCCGCTGAGCCACCGCGGCCCGCCCAACTCTCAATTTTTATATAGAATTTAATAAAGAACTAGAAAACCTAAAATATCTTGAAAAAGGAGAATACAGTTGTAGTACTTACACCACCTAAGTTATTACAGACTTAATGGTAGAAATTAAGCTGATAATGAGTTACATAAGATAGACATAAAAAACAATGGTGGGCAGGCCACGGGGGCTCAGCAGGCAGAGTTCTTGATTGCCATGCCGGAGTTTGAAAAAAAGGAATGCTGTTGGTGAAAGCATCGAGAAATAGAAACACACTTTTTTTGTGTATATAGTCAATGGAATTTCAATGAAGATGCTAAGGTAATTCAAGAATGGAAAGTTTTATTTAAGAAATGATGCTAGACAACTAGATATTTATATGGAAATAACAAAAATTTCTATCCTTATACCATATGCAAAAATTAATACACATTGGATCATAGATCTAAATGTAAAAAATAAATTCATAACACACCCAGGAGAAAATATAGGAGAAAATCTTCATCACTTGGAGATAAACACAACTTTTTTAAATAGAAGACAAAAAAACATCTTCCATAGAAGAAAAAATCTTGATAAATTTGACTTTATTAAAATTAAATATTTCTCCTCCTTGAAAAATAATATGATGAAATTAAGAGAGCAAAGCCTCAGACTGGGTAAATATCTTTTCAGTCCCAGGCCCAACTGTAGCAGAGCAAGAAACTGAAAAACATACCAGAAGCAGAAGCAAGACACGATTTTTTTTCTATTAAAAAAAAAAAATTAACTAACAAAACATTTAGAAATCATTCCATTCTACATATGCAATCAGTGATTCTTAATATCATCACATAGATGTATGATCATCATTTCTTAGTACATTTTCATCGATTTAGAAAAAGAAATAGCAAGACAACAGAAAAAGAAATAAATGATAATATAGAGAAAAAAATTAAAATAAAAAATACAAAAAATATATTAAAAAAACAAAAAACAAAAACAAACAAACAAACAAAAACTATAGCTCAGATGCAGCTTCATTCAGTGTTTTAACATAATTACATTACAATTAGGTAATATTGTGCTGTCCATTTTTGAGTTTTTGTATTCAGTCCTGTTGCACAGTCTGTATCCCTTCAGCTCCAATTACCCATTATCTTACCCTATTTCTAACCCCTGATGGTCTCTGTTACCAATGACATATTCCAAGTTTAAAAAATATGGAACGCTTCACGAATTTGCATGTCATCCTTGCGCAGGGGCCATGCTAATCTTCTTTGTATCGTTCCAATTTTAGTAAATGTGCCACCGAAGCAAGCACAAGACACGAATTTTACTGAGACTTATGAATAGGAGAAATTTTTCTGGTGGTGACTATTACAGACGTCAACACCCCACAAGGGGAATAGAAATGCATGAGGAAATATGATTTCAAAATAAAGATATTCCATATACTATGAGAACATTGGGTCACTAGCATAATCATTAAAGGGGCCTAAGACCAGATGTTTAAAAAGGCCAGTGTTTAAAACCAAGATATAATCATTATCATTCTTTTTTACTTCTGTAATTACACTCTTTCCCCTCTGGGGAGATTGTTTACTTTCTTGACCTTTTACTTTAGTTGCATAGGTTTGTTATGGGTTAAAAGAAGGGGGCCTTGGCACTGAGCTGCCACATTCCATCCCTCCCCATAACAGGCTGCACTGACCATGAGACAGACATTGAATCCATATACCACAATAACAATATAAAAGACAACAGAATAGCAGGAAAAAAAAGAGAGAAAAAGACAGCAGAATAATAATATTCCAAAACATAAGGCAGATAACCCTATAAAGAAATGCGGCCAAGGCTGAGTAAGAGAATTTAAGTAGAAAGGATAATTGATCAATATTGCATATTCACTCTTCAATATGATTTAAAGTTTGTGATAAATTGAGTGATCAGGAAAATATATGCAACATTGTATGTTTATAAGGGCACAGTTTCCACCTTGTGCCACAGCTAAAATGTCTAAAGCCATTCTATGTTGTAAAACTACTTTCCATACTTGGGTAGTATCATCATTTAACAATGATATTGCCAATTTTATTTCATTAACCACCTGAGCTGTGTGGTTAGCTTAAGCTATTTTATGCTTTTCAGTAATCATAGTAGTTCCCCATGGGATAAGAATAGCTAAAGAATAAAACCAACAGGGGCTATGCTCCACTGAATATCTATATTTAACCATTTCCCAATTGCTAGAAGTATATGGTAAAGAGTTATATAATGTGGCAGTGACATACAGCTACCCCCATATACAATGTCTTGCCCAATTGTAAGGTAAATAAGGCCATCCATATTGCTACTGGTCCATAGCCACCCCACAGGGGAGGCTTATGCTCTGCATATCTGTTGGAGGCACTTTGTCATTGGAAAAGTTAATCATTTTAAAGGTTAACAGTGAAATTCCACCTCTGAGGGCAATCATTCCATATCTCAATTCCTATTAAGACATTCCATGCAGGCAGAGGTGATATGATAGGTTACTGCTTCCACTGTCAGCTATCTTTACCATCATATACAGCATACCCTAATGCAGGCTGTGGCTTATATATGTGTTCCCTCAGAAGGGAAAAGGTATAAGCCTGAATCTCATTGTTACATGGTAATTGGATTACAGTCTTAAAAGAGACAATCTCACTCCGGATTTGTGGGTGTGCTGCATTCTGCCACATCAATAGGGTGTTCCATATAGTCCAATTAGCAGGAGAAAGTGGTAACACCAAAGATGGCAAGTCCATACAAACCCAACATTGGGTTTGATTGAAGGCATGGGTAACCATTGAAGTTCACTGTAGAAAGGTGTTTGCTAGGGTGTTAAGGGTGAAAAGAAAGATGTTTATGAGGAACAAGAAGACATAAAACTTGTTGATCTAGTAATATACATGCAAGAGTCCACTGATTGTCAGTAAGGTGTCAGGCAGAGGGACATTGTGGGAAGGTTTTAAATGCCAGATATTCTCTCCCTGTAAATCTTAGGAGTTCTAAATCACGACATCAATCATTAATCTAGGCGCAAGAGGGGTCCATATAGTTATACATGAGGTTCCTGTGTGAATAGGAGGTTACAAATTGGTAGGAAAAAATTTAGTAGGCATGTTTTATATAAATTGTGGTCTTGTTATAATATTCTGGGTGACTCCTATTCTCCATGGGCTTTAGATTCCCAACCAATGCAGCTGCATAGGCCAGTATCCAAGTCAAAGGATCTCATTTTCTTGTTTGTTTGGTCTAGGCAACAATAAATTATTATCCTTCCCCCTTTTAGGCTATAAAGTTGCTGGCCATTTAATTTGTGCTCTCAGTGCCTGCATCAGTCCTTCTATTAGCATTTCAATAGGAGCTGGGGCTGCAGCTAGAGGTGTAGAATTCAGGAGGGTTAGAGTCTCATAAAGCCTTTTAGTCCATTGTTGTAGGGATTCCTTGTCATCTTTCAGCTGTTCCTTTAAGAGACCGTTCATTGTTTGTACAAGAACTGCACCTATGGAGTTTTGGATAAATGAAGAGTCCAAATTACATCATATTCTGTAGCCCATGTTTGAGTTATTTGTCCAATGAAAGGGGTTCCTCAATCACTGTCTATTTTTGTAGATATTCCATAGAGGGCACTTACCCTTTCTAGGCATATATGGTGACTCTTTGATTAGCTTTCCCCACGGGAAAAGCTAACAGAAGTACTGTGGCAGTGTCAATTTCAATGAATGCATACCTTGCCCCTTCTGAGAGTGGAAGGGAGCCAATGTAATCCACTTTCTACTGGGTCACTGGAGCCTGTGATTAGCCAATGTGTCCCATCTCATGGGGCAATTGCATGGTCATTGCAGGGCTTGTTTTTAGTGCATGGTGAGTAGCTGGAACTGCTGAGCTAAACACCATAAAGTTTGATACGCTCAGTGTGCACTCTTTTGATGAAGTCACTCAACCACTTCTTGAGTTTCAGTAGTCTGTCTCTGAATTTGAGCAAGGGTATCTGCCTCAAAGTTCCTGGGAAGTATGTTAGGAGTATGGGCTAACTAACTGCAAGGGAAGACTTTTTATTCCTGGCCACAATATGTTCCACAAAAAGCATGAGGTTCTCTGAGGGTGGAGGAAAAGGAATGTTGATCTTGGTACAGACTATCTACCATGGTAATCGGTGCTTGATTTCCACAAATTAATTTCATGTGTTCATTCTGTGCAAATGAATCAAACTTTTATTTTTGGCCAAACATCGTTCTTACCTTTTTTACTGAACACCTACCATGATTATACTAGGAGCTGGTGCAATGCTATTCCTAATTAAATTGTATGTATTTCCTGTTAGCCCTTCAAAACACAATAAAATATGTATTACTTTATACATTTAAGTTAAAATGAACTTTTATTAAAACTTCAGAATGACATTATTATTTTTAGGCATTGTTTTAAGTCAGACAAAGGGTGTTAAGAATTTATTAGAACTAGTTAGAGCAAAATATATTGAAGCTGCTGTAATATTGAAAGAAGGTTAAATTATACTTTCAAAATAGAAATGACAGAACCTGAGAACTGATTGTATATAGTTGATTAGAGAAAAGAAAATGAAAAAGATGACTCCTCTATATTTGGCTCCTGGTGAATGTTGATATAGCACTAGTAAATGATAGAAGATTTAAATAGGAAATTAAGGGAAAATAGAATAAGGATTTTATATGTATATATATTATTTAACATATATTACATACATATATATTAACATATATTACATACATACATATTATTTAACATATATTAACATATTATTTAAACAATGCAAAGTTCTTAATTCAAGGACCTGGAAGAGTATGAGTTTAATACATATAATTTGATATTATTTTCATTATAGGGATATAAGCTAGTACATGACTTCAAATCTGTGAAGCAAGCCAGATAATATTAAACTGAAGTCATATTTCCTATTGATAGAATCATTGTGATAAAGAGAAAAGAGCAGGAGTTTTTCAGAGGAGAAATACTCATTTGGTTTTAGTTAAGTTGGATTTTAACTCCCTACAATATCACAAATTACATACTCATTTAAAAAGCATTAAGTTTATTGCTTACCAAGCTAAGGGAGAACAAGACCTGCATAGTTGATGGCTGATGTAATCAGTCATAGATGCAATCAGATTATTAATGAGTTAAATCCATGAAATATGCTCACAAAAACAATCAAGCCAGTGCTTTCTTGACCAAACATCTGGGCTACATAACCTAGCCAAGTTTTCACATTAACTTCACCGTCTTAGTCTACCCTGCCAACTTTGTAGCCACACACATCTCCTTAAATCATTCTTAATCTATAAATAAAACAATAAGAGTCATATTTGTGTCTAACAATGCTCAATTGCCCTACATACAACCAGAAACACACTAACTCTTACCTCAAAAGAAGGTTCAAGTTCTTCAGTAATAGTCACTCTAAATTTGATGTCTTACAACTTAAATACTATGATGTAAAATTAACAAAACTTATGTTTAATGATGAGGGGATAGGATAGGAAAGAAAACAAATATATTTGCTTTATGTACATATTTCAAAACAAAATGAGGAAGTTATACTCATAATCATTAGTGTTCATTTCTGTAATTGGTCATATGGTCATGGCCCATATTTATAATTGCCTTCCTCTATTGCCCATTCTGTATTTCTTTTATCCTCAGCAGGCATCTAACTGGCCATGATTCTTTGCCTGGCCAGGTGACCAAACTTTTATTCCTGGAGTTTTTGGGCCATTAGTCCTTCCTGAATTGGGTTGCTGCAATTTTCCATTGCCTTTAATCATAGGTCATGGTAATATTAAGAGACACCAAGTAGGACATATTTCATGGATTTAAATTATTAATAAATTGATTGCATCTGTGGCTTATAACATCACCAATAAACTAAGGAGACAACTAGGGGATCTTCTGTATTCCAGGTAAACTCTTCTTTTATCTCCATTGTGCAATTGCAGTCCTATTTTTCCTTGATGATTGGGATCGATCACCTCAGATAGTACAGTAATTCCCTTCTTTGCCTGTTGATTCTGAGGCATGAGGAGCATAAAATGGCTGGGTGGCAGTCTTAACTTCTATTTCAAAGGAATCATTGTTGTGCTTCTGGATAGAAGCACTCCTCATCTTGGAGCTAAGACTTATAGACCAGCAGAGACCAAGAATGCAGGGATACGAAACAATCTGCTAGTGGATCACTAGCAATAATAGTGAATAGTGCCACTCCCATTTCCAGTCCATGATTCCTGGAGTCATGAATTCTGGTTATGGGAGAAACATCCACAGTAGTATGTGTTTTAGTTTGCAAGCCACTGGAATGCAATATACCAGAAATGGAGTGACTTTTAAAATAGGAATTTAAGCTGCTAGTTTATAGTTCTAAGGCGGCGAAAATGTTCAAATTAAAGCACAGCTATAAAAATGTCCAATCTAAGGCATCCAGGGAAAGATAGACCTTGGTTCAAGAAGGCCGATAATGTTCAGTGTTTCTCACTCAGCTGGAAAGTTACATGGTGAAATCTGCTAGCTTTCTCTTCAACAGCTTCCCCAGGGCTCTGTCCATTCTGTTGGCTCTGTCAGTTCTGGTGGCATTTTTCAAAATGGTTCTCTCTTAAAGAGCTCCAGTAAACAACCCAACCTGAACAGGTGGAAACACATCTCCACTGAAATTATTTAATCAAAAGTTACCACCTTTTGGTAGGAAATGGGTAGGACACATCTCCATGGAAACAATCAGAAAGGTCCCACCCAGAAATATTGAATGAGGATTAAAGGACATAGTTTTTCTGGGGTATGTAATACCTTCAAACTGGCACAAAGTGGATGCTTATTTAGAGTATATTCAGCCTCCTGGAAGAAATTGCCCCACCTAACAAGGTATTACCACCAAGCTGGCACAAAAATTGAGCCTTCTAAAGTCCTTTTCACTATGTTATCCACCCCAGTTACTTTAGAATGATGAGGAACATGGTAAGACCAAAGAATTCCATGAGCCCATTCCTACACTTCATTTGCTATGAAGAGGTTCCTTGGTCATAAGCAATGCTGTATGGAGTATGAAGATGGTGGCTTGGCCATTCTGTAAGTCCATGAATGGTAGTTTTGGCAGAAGCATTGCATGCAAGGCAGTCAAACCCATATGTGCGGTATGTATTTATTCCATTTAGCTAAAACATTGTCCCTTCTATGATGGAAGTGGTCCAGTGAAATCAACTTGCCACCAGGTAGCATGCTGATCACTTCAGGAAACTTTACAGTCAATTTGAATGATGTCTTTTCTGGAAGCTCTTTGTTTTTAGAGGGAGAGGATAATATCCTTTATAGTGATTAAGACTTTTGCCTCTCTTATGCTATAAATCCTAAAAAAGAAAAAAAAACTAGTGTGTTGGTTTGAGAGAAGAGATTATGGTGATCAAGGAAACAATAATTACGGCAAGGTAGGAGACAGATGAATATATATTATTCTCAAGAAACTACGAGGGGTAGAGTACATTAAGAAATATAGTTTTGGCAACTTAGTTAAGTTGAAGTCCTGCTAGCAAGAGGACAAAACAGGGGTTTCATATTTAACTATCTCTAATCAGAGATGAGGCAATGGGAATAGAATTAAATAAAGTTCCATGCCAGACAGATTTCTTTCCCCACAAGGATTAAAGAGCAGGGAAAAGGAGAGCTCTAGAGAAGTTTAGTTCAGACAAATTGTGTAAGATAATGAGACCACAAGTTTTCAGTAAAAACGCTGAAACTACTCTAGAATACCTGATTATCAGAAAGTTGAGGTATGACAAATATATGGTTATTATTATGATGTAAAATGCATTTGCTGTATAATAGCTACAGCTGTACAGTAGTTCAGATTTGCTTTAAAAATATGAATAAATCACATCAACCAGGCCCAGAATAAGAATAAAATGCAACTATAAAATAGAAATATCATTAGGATTTGTCTTAACAGCAATAAGTCATTTTAATAAAATTGCTGTTAAAAAATGCAGAATGAATATCGAACCTTTTTTTTTTTTTTACTCCTGTGAATTGTTGAAATAAACCTCTTCTATAAACTAGACTTAAATGGATTATAAATGACTGAAATATTAGAAATTTTTATACTGGTGCTAAAGAATTCTAACTATGTTCACATGAGTAAAACAAAAATTACTAATAAAATTAATACAAATTCCAATTCTCAGATATTAGTTCCTAGTTTTATTAAACACTATCAATCATAAGATAAATTTATAAGCATTTTAACAAGACCAAAATGCTTCTGAATGTACAAAATTCTTGTACATGCATTGTTTACACAGATAAACATTAACATTCAAGTCTATTAAAAATGAAAATGGCAATCTTACCAGATAGTTATGAAATGGTAGAGAAAATATAATATACAATTTATTAAACAATATCATTATTAATTTATTAACAATGATAATATGTTAATTTAATATAAGAACATAAATCAATTCTTTAATAAGAGTACGAGTTTTATACTTCCCCCAAAGTAAATAATCATATGATAAATGAGAACATTTTATACTCTCTGTGAGTAACGAAACTCCTCTGGTTCACATCAGAGTCATTTTATGGTTGGCAGGTATTCTAGACTCAAACCATAGTTGAAATTGCATTATAGAAAGATGACATCTTAAACCAGCACATTGGTGGATATTTTTTATTAATGAAATATGTACATTTTCAGTGCCACCTATTGGCAGAAAGGAGAGAATTGCATAGAATCATTTAGTTCACATATTTGTAGCAATGGATAACATACACAATAGAAAACAAAATATACCCAAAAAGTATGAACTACTTTAAAATGGTCTGATGAATTAATATTATACATTTGCCCATTGACTTATGAAATATGAGAATTGCTGGAAATTTAAGTTGATTAAGTACAGAGAATTTTTGTATAAGATGTTTTAGAAGAAATTATTTTAATTTTTGTGCTTTTCACATCTTTGTACTGAGAAGTCTCATTTGAAATTTAGAGATAAATTTGATAATTTTAAAAAATATGTTTGGAAGAAAATATAACTACTGCCTACTTTTACCACCAGGCATTTTCTCAAATACCTAAAATATTATACTTTGTCAAATATTATATATACATATAGATTATAAAGATTTAAATAAAGAAACACATTTGCCTAAATATTTAAAGATCCAAGGAGAAATTCTTTGAAAGTTTGAACATTTGTTGACAGCTTAATATTTATAACACGCCAGCAAAATACCATTTACCATACTATTAAATAGAATCTAGTTGTGTACCTGGTAAAAACTTTCATCTGCTATTACATTCCTATTTTTAAAAAATTGAAGGCACCTAATAATGCACAGAATAAAACTTGAAATTAAATGCAGCAAGTTATTGTTAGTAACACTTGGAAAGTAGTTATGAGATGACTTATTTTTCTTTTCCTTTTGAGATTTTTATAATTTTTAAAAATTCATATGCTAGTTAAAAAATTGAAATAAAAGAACATTATTCAAATTAACTAGTAAACCTGCGATACTTAAATAAAATGGATGCAAAATCTAATAATGAGAAAATATGTAGTATTATCCAACTTAACCAATATTATAAAAACTACTTATTTGTTTTTTCTTCTTGGTACTTGATTTTTAAGAAGTGGTATGGAACTATAGATTCTTAACTGGTATTGACCCAGTGATTTATAACACTGTTTTGTTTGGTTAATTAATAGAAAAGAAATCCTAATGAGTACCATATTTCTACCTAGATTAAAAATAATTTTGATGCTGAATGATGGGTGGTTTTAAAACTGTGCTTCTTGAAACCTTAATGAATACCCAGGGGACAAAGGAGGAGGAATAAGAGAGATGATGGAGCAGGCAGGGAGCTGGAACTCCCCATTTCTGTCTCTGCTTTTCCTTGTTCAATAGTGGTAGGTTTTATTACTATTCTGATGAAAATCTCTCATGTGGTATGCAGGCCCAGGGAAATATTCTTATGGAGTTGTGTCTATTTACACAATTTGATTTTAAACCATTTACAACATCATAGGTCCATATCAATGAAGATTTATAACAATGACTCGAAAAAAGGTACTTATGGATTTGTTTATTTTCCAAATAGTGCATGTGACAGTTCTTCACAATGTCTAGGCATCATCTCTGATCACGTCTAGGAACGATTTTTTTCATATTTGTTATTGTCAAATGCACAATCCCTGACTGATTTCACATCTCCAACAATGATGCAAAACATGCTATGCTGTTATTTCTCATAATGCCGTGGCCTGTCAGAACTCATTTGTATTGAAACAATTGGGTCTTCTTGCCTCCTCAGCTTCCTAATACCATTTATTTAATGCTGATTACATCATTACTCATAGCACTGCATCATCCATCATATCAACTGTGACTATTGGCATCTCTCTAATCACTCTCTCAAGGTTTGTTATTCTACTTTATTGATGATTGCCACAAATCCAAGTCTTATCCAGATCATGCACAAAAACGTGAATGATAATTCATTTTCTGGCCATGTTAAAATGACTATTTGAAATAAAACATTGTAAATGTAGAACAATTCACCATTCATCCGTATCTTCTCTTGAGTCTTGGGGCAATAATTAGTGCATTCCCAGGATGTCATCTGTTCATGCTGACTGTACTTCTGACTTCCACACCATATCACCAGCAACTGCTGTACATTTCCTTGTTCAAACACACACCCTCCTCCCCATTGCAGTCACCACAACCTTTCCATGGGTTCCATACCAAGTGTCAGTTGGTCCTTCTGGAATGGTTGTATCAATCTTCTCTGAAGGTTTCGAAACCTTTGCACTAATGGTAACTTACTACCTTCCAGAGAAATTGTTGAAAATCCTCAGAGAAGATAATTGTAGCTATTCTGTAATAAGTTCATCCAGGTGGCTTATACTTGGTATAGAGGAGTCCATTGAGGGGTTAGGATGATTATCTTGGATGCCAAAGGAAGGGGGTAAGTGGCAGAAAGTAAAGCACGCTTGTTCCTGAGGCCAAAGCACAAGAAGTGATACAGGGTTATAAATGAATCTTGTGTCAAATTCAAGACTTGTCCTAAATAATTGTATCAGCACCATTCTGATAGACCCAATCTCATGTAATATTATAAAAGAAATTCCATGTAAGTTAGGAGGCGCAATCTGCTTAAGAGGTCACCCTCCTGGGACACAGCTCCAGCCATGGAGATCGAGGCGGATTCTGTGGAGGTGACATTTGGAGTGTCTCAGGCATTGGCCAAACCCACCTTATAGGGATGACACAGGAACTTAAGTGTTATATGGATCCCAGTCACATCTAAGGGCATCCTGCACTTATGACATTGCCACCTAGTTGGTTCCAGGCATTGAAATGATTCCAAAACTCCTGAGGAAGTTCAAGCTCAGAGCAGATTCTCACTTGTCCAGGTCTAAGCATTGTATGGATTCTGTAACATTAAAGTTGATATGGTAGACTGGATTCATTTCCTGGTGCCTGCCCATGCCAAAAAAAAAAAAAAAGGTTTCTATGGTAGAGACTTCTCCATCAATACCACATTACCACCATGATTCTGCAAGTCAAGGACACCACATTTGAGAGGACATACCTGGATACATCTCCAATAAACTCTAGCGAGATTGAACCCCAACCAACTCTTATTTCTTACTTCCATCTCAGGCAATTCCTATGTAATCTGTTAGGGACAGAAGAGTCTGTCTCTTCTTATTCCATTATTTTCTTATAACCTCTGTGTCATGCTCCATCTCTTGAAAAAATATAGGTAACACTTATAAAATTGAAAGTTTTGACTTTCAAATATATATATACTTATATTAATGTATTTTCAAATATATTTAAAAGTAAAAAGTCAAAACCTTTAATGTGTTACTAAAGGTTTATAAATTAGAAATTATAATTTAAATTATAATTTCTAATTTATAAAACATCATAGATATCTATTTCATAAGCCTACTTTGGGAATCATAAACTGAATATTGATTCTGTTTTCTCATATCTTCTGTAACAATCTTAATTATGCTGAAAGACATATAGAAGTCTCTGGCTTATAAATGGTCATGAACAAACAAGTAAACAAGAGAAAATCCAAATATTTTTATTCCAGATATAATGATTTGTAGCATTATTTTGTCATGTCTCTTTTACCATTAGATTTCCATAAGATTATATCTAAACAACCATTGCTCTAGATTATTTGTATTTTTCCATACTGCATCCATGGAAAGTTTAATCCTTCTTTTGAGAATCCTTCAGGTATATATCATGGTATCCATTTTAACAATACAGAAAATGGATGAAGTATTTAATTTTGTGGCAGTGGTATGTTGAAAAGGTTAATGTGGCATGTGTTTATATCCTAGCTCAGCCACATAGCTACCTTATCTATAACATACAAATTTGTAAGAAGCCTTTTAAAAGAAATTAAAAGAAATTAAACAACATAATTTATATTAGACACTTAATAATAAATGGCAGGTGTTAATCGATATATGTAAAATCTTTTTAATTTCAAAATTATGTATCCATGAAGTAATAGAATGTAGAATAAACTCATATTTTCTAGATTTCATGCATCCTTGCAAGCAATAGAAGCCATGTTGGACCAGTAAATACAACGAGTTGAGAAGATAGAAGTATATATAAGTTTTTCCTAAATGACAAAATTTAAAGAGTAGGTGCTATCCCCTCATTGATAATGGTGATAACATGAATATTCTAAGGGTAGCAATGGAAAATAAGAGATCACTATAGAATTCCACAGGAGTCTAGGCAGAATTTTTTATTTCTAGATTTTTTCTCTTTTTAAAAGCTCTTATTCTCCACCTGCCACCCCCACTTCTCTTTGTATTCAATCATGGGAACTGTATTAGTGGAGGGAGATGGAAAAGAAAGAGTTAATCTAGTTCTTGCTTTTCTCATCTTGCCACCTTAACATCAAGCCCTAGTAATCAATGTTATGTAGTTTTCTGTGTAGTTTTCTTTATGTCCTTAGTTAAGCTCATTCTTAAGTACTTGATTCTTTTAGTTGCTATTTTGAATGTGATTCTTTCCTTAACTGACTCCTCAGCTAGGTCGTTGTATATAGAACCATTACTGATTTTTGCACATTAATTTTATATCCTGCCAACTTGCTGAATTTGTCTATTAGCTCAGTAACTTTGTTATAGATTTCTCAAAATTTTCCAAGTATGGTATCAGGTCATCTGCAAATAAGGAAAGTTTTACTTCTTCCTTTCCAATCTGGGTGCCTTTTATTTCTTTGTCCTGCTTGATTACCCTAGCTAGAACTCCTAGCACAATGTTGCATAATAGTGGTGACAGAGGGCATCCTTGTCTGGTCCCTGATCTTTGGAGGAAAGCTTTCAGTCTCTCTCAATTGAGTACAATGCGGACTGTGGGTTTTCATAGATGCCTTTTTATCATATTGAGGGTGTTACCTTTGATTCCTATATTTTGACGTGTTTTTATCAGAAAAGGATGTTGAATTTTGTCGAGTGCTTTTTCAGCATCAATCGAGATGATCATGTGATTTTTCCCTTTCAATTTGTTAATGTGCTGTATTACATTAATTGATTTTCTTGTGTTGAACCATCCTTGTATTCCTGGTATAAACTCCACTTGGTCGTGGTGTATCATTCTTTTAAAATGTTGTTGGATTCAATTTGCTAATATTTTGTTGAGAATTTTTGCATACACGTTCATTAGGGAGGTTGGCCTATAGTTCTCCTTTTTTATAGCATCTTTACCAAGTTTTGATATTAACATGATGTTAGCTTCATAAAATGAGTTAAGCAGTGTTCCTTTTTCCTCAGTTTTTTGGAAAAGTTATTTTTGGAATGTTTGATAAAATTCCCCTGTGAAGCCATATGGCCCTTGGCTTTTCTTTGCAGAAAGATTTTTGATGACTGATTGAATCTCTTTACTTATCATTAGTTTGTTGAGATCATCTATTTCTTCCTAAGTCAGTGCAGCTTGTTTGTGTGTTTCCAGGAATCTGTCCATTTCATCTAAATTGTCCAGTTTGTTGGTATATATTTATTCATAGTATCCTCTTATAATTTCTTCAGGGTTTGTGGTAATGGACCCCTTCTCATTTCTGATTCCACTTATTTGCACCCTCTCTCTCTTTTTCTTGTCAGTCTTGCTAGTGACCTATCAATTTTATTTGTTTTTCAAAGAATTAACTTTTGGCTTTATTGATTCTTTCTATTGTTCTTTTGTTCTTTCATTCATTTAACTCTGCTTTAATCTGTTATTTCTTTTCTTCTATTTGTTGTGGGGTTAGTTTGTTCTTCTTAAGTTCCTCCAAGTGGGCTGTTAAGTCCTCAAGTTTTGCTCTTTCTTATTTTTAAATATAGGCATTTAGGGCAATAAACCTCCCTCTCAGCACAGCCTTTGCCACATCCCATAAGTTCTGATATGTTGTATTGACATTTTCATTCATCTCCAGATAGCTACTGATTTCTCTAGCAATTTCTTCTTTGACTCACTGTTCTTTAAAAGTGTTATTTAATCTCCATATATCTATGAAAGTTTTCATTCTTTGGTGGTTATTGATATCCAGCTTCATCCCATTGTGATCAGAGAAAGTGCTTTGAATAATTTCAATGTTTTAAATTTATAAAGACCTGTTTTGTGCCCCAGCATATGATCTATCCTGGAGAATGTTCCATGAGCACTAGAGAGGAATGTATATCCTAGTGTTTGGGGGTGCAATGGCCTATATATGTCTGTTAGGTCTAATTAATTTATCAAATTGTTTCTCTGTTTCCTTGTTGATCTTCTGGTTGTTTTATCTATACAGGAAAGAGGTCTATTGAAATTTCCTACTACTATTGTTGAGACTCTCTCTCCCTTCAGTTTTGCCAATGTCTATCTCATGTACTTTGGAGCTTCTTGATTGGAAACTTAAACATTTACGATTTTTATTTCTTCTTGGTGATTTGTTCCTTTTATTAATATATAGTGTCCTTCTTTGTCTCTTATGATGTCTTTACATTTAAAGTCTATTTTATCTGATATTATTATAGCTACTCCTGCTTCCTTTTGATTACAACTTGCATGGAAAATCTTTTTCCATCATTTTACTTTCAATCTCTTTGTACCCTTGTGTCTAAGATGAGTCTCTTGTAAGCAAGAGACATTATAATGTGGATTATATTTCCTAATCCATTCTGCCCATCTGTATCTTTTAGTTGCTAAATTTAGTCCATTAACATTCAAAGTAATTACTGAAAAGGCATTTCTTGAATCCACTATCTTATCTTTTGGATTATATTTATCAGATCTATATATTCTTTTCCCTCTTTTTCTTTTTATTCTTTAAATTACCCTTACCAGTACTCTTCAATTCTGTGCCTTCTTCCAGACCTCCCTCTCCTGCTTTTTTTTTTTTTTTCAACTGTCAGAACTCCCTTTATTATTTTTTGTAGGGACAGTCTCTTGTTGACAAATTCTTTCAGGAATGGTTTGTCTGTGACAATTTTAATCTCTCCCTCAATTTTGAAGGATAATTGGTCTGGGTACAGAATCCTTGGCTGGAAGTCTTTCTCTTTCAGGATCTTAAATATGTCATAACGCAGTCTTACTGTCACTCCATAGTGACAGCTGTGTAGTCTGAACTCAGTCTTAAATGATTACCTTGTACATAGCAGATTGTTTTCTTCTTAATGCTTTCAGAATTTCCTGCTTCTCGTCAACATTTGAAAGACTGATTAGTATGCATCTTGGGGAAAGCCTATCTGAGCTTCTCTGACTTGCATATTTATATCCTTTATAAGGGTTGGGATGTTTTCCCCCATTATATCCTCAACTAATCTTTCTAGCCATTTACTAGTCTCTTCTCCTTCTGGGACACCAATGATTCTTATATTTGTGTGTTTTGTTTTGTCCATCATTTCCCTAAGATCCAATTAAAAATTTTCCATCTTTTTTGCCATTTGCTGTTTTGAGTGTTCAAATCAGTTGTCCTGTGTTCTAGTTTGCTCATATTCTTTCTTCTGCTTGTTGAAATCTGCTGTTGTGTATCTGTGGTATGTTTTTAATTTGGTCTACAGTATCCTTAATCTCTTTGATATCTGGTATTTTTCTATTTATTCTTTCAAATTCCTCTTTATGCTCTTGTAGTGTCTTCTTCATCTCCTTTATGTCATTAGCATCCTATTTATTTTATTTAGTAGAGTTATGTGAATATTTTTGATTAGTTGTTCCAATATCTGTGTCTTCTTTGGTGTTTTAATTTGGTCATTAGGTGAGCTTTATCTGTCTGCATCATGATCTGCTTAGTGGTCTTCTGCTGTCTTCATGGCATGGAAATATCTTGTTTGGTTTACTTTGGAAGTTGATTTCCTTCAGTAGTCTAAGGCTTTGTTTTTGCAGGATGGATGTGGAGCAGGATGCAGGGTGAGGGGCAGGGCTCAACAGTGTGGTGATGCATCGCAGGGCAGGTGTAGGCTCTGGTTAGGGATGGTACTCTGATGCTTGTGAGTTTGGGCATCCAGTAGTGGAGAGGATTTGACTGCATGGGTAGGTGCATGGGTCTGGGGGGAGTGTGCCTGGTGTGTGGTGATCTAGGGCATAGGGCCCTTTGTGCACATGCAAAAGCTCAGGGCAGAGGGTTGCCTTTGTGCCTGCGTGGGTGGTTTGGGGGTGGATGTGGCCCAGATGCCCAGACCTTGGTGGGGGGGAGCGAATAGAGACTGTGAGCATATGCAGATCTGGGAGGGCCACAATCCGATGTACGAGTGCACAGAGCTAAGGGGTGAGTGGTGTAGGTGGTCTGCATGACTGGATGGGCTGGGTAGATGTAGCTTGGGTATGGAAATAATCTAAGTGCCCACAACTTTTATGCACTGATGACTACCTGCAGAGCCAGTGACTGAGAAGGAGGGCTCTGGAGGGGCCGGGCAAGACTCCATTTTTGTAGGAGAGGTGGGTTGGGCTGGGGCAGGTGCTTGTGCACTTGGGGTGGGGTTGTGGGGCAGGTACCCGCAGAAGAGTTTGGAGGGGAGGGTACGCTTATGATATAGGGACAGGGGGATGGGTGACACAGTTCAGGTACGTGGATTGTTGGGTGAATTGTGGGTCACAGGGTTGCTCTGGTAAGAGTAGCATGTTCAAGGAATGCAGCTTGGCTTACTTTTGGGTCACAGTATCCCTGTCCATCACTCCTGAGAACTCCAGGCTTCTGTGTTAGGCTGTTTGCACCAGCTGGAATGTCTCCATTTCTCTGCTTCTCAGTTCCTCAGCTTTTGCAACCAAGGCTGCCCTATGTGGTGCAAAAGACTCTCCTGGTCACTTACACTCTAGAATCACCATCTCAGTCACCCTCCTATCCCTTCTTTAGCTGTTCCTTGGAGCAGGTTTGAACTCGATCTGTCCTGTTCTGCCATCTTCCTGGAACCTCAAACCTTAATTGAAAATATCAAAAACAAAAACCAAAAGAGCAATAAAAAAGCAAAACCCACAAACCCATAACATAAATAAGTCCAAATAATTGTTGCTAAACCATACATGTTTTTAAAAGGAATGTCATGAAGCATTTATTTGTGAACATTTATGTAGTAAATTTATGTAGTAAATGTTTTAGAAATATTTGTTTCTAAAAGTATGTAGAAAAAGAGGACATACATGCTGAAACAAACTATCACCAGAAAAAAACATTTTTTTTTTTTTTTTTTTTTTTTAAAGGAAAGACAGAGAGAAGGAAGGAAGGATAGAAGGAAGGAAGGAAGGAAGAAAGGGAAACATCTCCAAACATTTTCTTGCTTTATTGTATTTTGTTTTTTCCGTTTTTGTTACATGGGCTGGGGCCGGGAATCGAACCGAGGTCCTCCGGCATAGCAGGCAAGCACTTTGCCCGCTGAGCCACCGCGGCCCGCCCGAAAAAAACATTTTTATTGTTATACTTTTTTACTTTCAGAGTGTTATTTCATGGAAAGCTCTTTGTCATAAAGACCAGATGGGTCTTTTTTTTTTTTTTTTTTTTTTTTTTTTTTTTCACTACTCTTTCATACAGAGACTATCTGAGTGCTTATGGGGAAAGAAATTCTTTAAGATACCCCACTCCCATATCTACATTAATTTCCAAATTTATCTTAAAAATAGCACAGGTAAGAAAGTGCAGAGTTGTGCAGTCTGTGGAGTAAAGATAAAATGTGGATTGCATTCTTATTTTATCTCACAGTAGACATTTTCAGGTAATGAATAGATGTTTATCTGCTCCATTTGCTGACAGCTCACTTTACCTTACAAATGCAAGACAGTTTTACTTTTGTATGCAAATGGATATTCACAGAGCTCAAAATTTATTAAAGATGATTTGCATTCTAACATATGTGGGACAAAATATACAGAGGCTATCCTGAAAAATGCCCTTTCTCTGCAAATGAGTGTATGTGGTATATGCATGTATATTCTTTCTTTCTCTCCACATTTTTATTGAGATGGGGTACTACACTTCCGTTGAGATTTGGACTTCTGGGAATTCTGCTCTGAGGAGCACAAATCATCTATCTAATCTGACATAACCAAAATGCCCGCCATATCATCTCAGAAATTACCTGTATCAAAGTGGAGAAGAAGGACAGTAGAATAGATTCAGATTTAGATTTGTGACAAGTTTCCACAACATGATTTGAACAGATGACAACTAACCTTATGCAGTGATGGAAATGGTTGGAGCTGAGAAAAGAGTTTTTATTTATGCTTGCAATTAGATCATCAAAATAAAATGTCAGTAAAACAATGTGACTTCCAAATTTTTAAAAATTGTGTCATGGAAACTTTTTGCTTGGTATTGTGATAGATTTACAAATGTTGATATTAAGGCGGCTGTATAATATGCAATGTATATGAACATATATATGAAATTAAACTAGTACAATTTTATTGAACAGTATTAAAATGACTCAAATAAACTGGAAGATATTTGTTAATGAGAATGAAACTCAAAATCATAAAAATCCAAGTTCTTTATGAATGGATCAATTGATTCAATATATTTCTTATAAAATTAAAGGAAGAAATCCAAATGTCTAACTACAGAAAAAGATCTTTAAAAATGGAGGTAAACTCATAAAATGGAATACTATGGAGCTGCCACATGAGTGAATTTCTGTCCCATATCAATGTGGATGAAATTTTTAAAACTTACAAATGAATAAAGAAAGTTAGAAAATGATACAGTGTATGATTTTATTTGTGTAATGCAAAACTAAACAACTGTCTAGAAATATGTATATAGAGCCTTTTAAAAAGCAAGGGATTAATAACACAAAATTCAAGATATTATTTTTATTTTCCTAAACAGTTATTTAAGCTTTTTATATTCTCTTTTGTATTCATGGAATGTTTCACAAATACACTTAAAAACTGGTGTATTGGCAAATGATTAGCAAAATTCTTTATAACAGTCCAAAAATAGAAGTAACATAAATGTTCATCAATTGATAAATGGATAAACATAATGTGGTATGTACATACAATGGAGTACTGAACAGCGACAAAAAAATAGAATAAATGATTGATGCTGAATCATGGATGGACCTTGAAAACACTATGCTAACTAAAGAAGTGATTCAGGAACAAAAGACTGCATTAAGTATGATCATTTATATGAAAAATTCAGAATGGACAGATCTATAGACAGAAAGTCTCTGAGGCTGGAGAGAGGAGGTGACTGATAAATTCTATGGAGTTTCTTTTGATGTATTGAAAATGTTCTAAAATTGATGGTGGTAATGAATGTACAACTCTATCAATATACTAAAAAAAACTGAGCACTTTAAAGAGGTGAAGTGGGTAGTATGTGAATTATATTTATTGTCAATAAGGGTGTTTAATACCAAAAAAGGAAAAAAAAACATGGCTGGGGAAACCCTATTAACCTAGCCCAATTAAAAGAGAATGCATTTATAAAAATGTCCAAAATCAGGGTGGTGAATTGTATGATACCATGGAATGAAAAATAAGTTATCTTTTACCCTTTAAAAATTTCAATTTCTCTTCCTACCTCATGCTACTTCTTTACGTCAGTACCCACTAATACTCTCTTTTATAATGATGAGGTTAACTGTGACAAAACATATCTTTGGATTTTCCCAAAGCCATCCCTAATGTACTATACTCATAGGATGTGGAGCCTAAACTGTAGTTTAATTCAAATTCCAAGAAAATTATTTTTCCAAAAGAACAGACACCACCAATTGTAATTTGGACAATAAGTTCCAAGCTGTTGAATGTGAGTATCAGTACTCCAATTTCAATGAGGTGATGGTTTACAAAATACACTGTGAAATTGAAAGGCATGAAACAAATAGGGAGTAAAATATAACATTTTTTTGATTACTTAATATGTCGCTTTCCTGCAAAATAGGCTATTTTAGATACTGACCTGCAGTAATATACTGTGCTGATGCCATTTCCCCTAAAGCTTTCAAGGCACCAGCATACCTAGGAATGTTATGGCAGAATTAAAAAATAGGATTTGATTTGTCCAAAAACTCAAGTGGGAAGGAACCAGTAAAAAGGACTTATGACACCCTCCACTACCAATATCTCAGCTGTTGCTTCCATTCTATTTCCTTCTCTTCTACTATTGCTCCTTTAAGCATTACATCAGTGAAAAAGGAGTGCTAAGAAAAATGGGATTTTGATGAAACCAACTTTAAATTGTTGCCATGTCTAACTTATCTAAAACAATATATTTTCTGACAATAATTTGAAATGAAACAGTAGATATTTAATATCATATCTATTATATTTAATGTAATATCCATTATCACAATGAAAATGAATTTCAATTTCAGAAATAACAAGGAAGGAAAAAAGATTTAGATTTAAAAACACATGAAAAATCATATACTGGGCGGTGCAACAGTAGCTCAGTGGCAGAATTCTTGCCTGCCATGCCGGAGACCCAGGTTTTATTCCCAGAGCCTAACCATGCCAGAAAAAAAAGAAAAAGAAAAAAAAAATCGTACACCTATACTCAACACTAACTTGCTGCGTAATATTAAATAAGTCTCTTGAATTTTGAGTCAGTTTGCACATCTATAAAATGAGTGGCTTCTAATTATTTTCTAAATTAAAAATAAGGTGTGTTGGAAGAGTAAGGAGACATGTCATGGAAACTAAAAGAAGGGAACACAGTCTCTCTTATGGCACAAACATGTAAGCTAGGGCAAGGTTTCCTCTAGTAATTACTGCCAAACATCAACTGCAAAATTAGAGAAACTGGACTAGGAAGGCACTTCTTAAAATGTCCACCATATCCCTCCAAACATCAAAATCACATTTTTCAAGGAAATTTTTGGTTTTATGTTCAATGGCAAAAATCTGACTCAGATATAATTTATTACAGTGAGTAAATGATAATTATATTTTTCTATAATAATGGAAACTGCATTTAGAATTTTAAAAGCCACACACTAAAATTTTAGTGTCAAGATGTTCACAAGAAAATCCATAAGACAAAGGTAGAAAAGGCAAGAATTCACATACTATAATGAAGAATGCTTCAAGATATGAAGACAATTACTAGGCAGTAATTACTACTGATATCAGTCACCAGGATTGGGGTCACTTGATTGGGTCATGTATTTATTCACTGATTCATCCACTTAATAAAACTGTATTGGGTTTCTACAGTGTTAAGGGAGGCATTTCCAGATCATATCGTAAGTTGAATTAGAAAATTAGAGAAGACCTACACAATTTTTCTTTTATATAAGTCTATATGTGTGTGAATGAGTGTGTATATGTTTCTTGCTGTTTTTATAATACAGTATAAAAATGGTGTAGTCATCCTTGAAACTTTCCTCTCTCTAATCCAAAATTCATCTTCTAATTAAATCTTAAGTCATTATAACAGCCCTGGACATATGCTACTTTATTTCCCTTAAGAGAAAGAAATTCCAGAAAAGCTGAAAGGAATACAGTTAGCTGAAACCTCTGGTTGTAGCACATTCAGCATCTGTCTCTGCTTTCCTGCCCAGACTGCATTTTTCCTGGACACCCCAGCCAATGAGTCAATATGGTATACTACAGCCAGGCCATTTCTAACTAATGTAAGATTGCTCTAATGAGAATTATTTGTTCCTGAGATCCCCATTGGGTTGGCAAGGCTTGCAGATTTGCCTTTCTGTTTGAAGCTTGCACTGCCAAGTCTTGCTTCTGTTCCATTTTCCTTTCACAGTTGTCAGGAATGCTTTATGACCTGAGAGCTTTTTCTGCTAAATTCTGAATTGTCTCCTCCTACTTTTCTCTTTCATGAGGACTTGCACTCCTAACACCATCTCAGAGTCTGATTCCAAGAGGATTTAATCAATGTATTTGGCTACTTCTTTTTATTGTATGCAAGCTGTGGTAATCTCTTATGTAAACTTTGGATGTAAACTTAGAACGACTCAATTTATGTTTGTTCACTTTCTGTAATTCCTACTCAACCTTTTTCCCATGTAGCAGTCAGAAAGATCTTTTAAAAACATGGCTATCAGTTCATGCAAAGGCCATAATTCTTCAAGTGTTATCTTCTTTTCTTAGAATAAAATAGCAAATCATAATACAGACTATATGATTCTACATGAACTGGCCCTTTTGTATGTCAGAAGACATTCAGTACTTTCAGTACTCTCTTCCTCATTTTTTCTCTCCTTTTTGTCCCCCTTTCATTCTTTCAAAATGCAAGACTTGCAATCATTTTTGTATTTTTTTGTTTTTTTGCATGGGCAGGCACTGGGATTCCAACCTGGGTCTCCCACCCCCAGGCTAGAATTCTGCCTGCTGAGCCATTGTGGCCTGCCCAAGATTTGTAATCATTTTATGAAATTAATAGACGTTGATTATCCTACTGAGAATGCCTTTTTTATCCTTTTCATACTCTTGATTGTCACTTTGTGAGTTTAAATTCATCCATCAGGGTTCATTTTGAGGGCTTTAAAACAAAACAACAATAAAAATTGTCATTCCCCCTTTCTCAGCCAACAGTGTGTTATACGCCCTTTAATATGCTTATATAACTTTGTAATTATTGTAATAATATCATAATGGTCTCTAAATTATTAATTTTCTAATTATTCTCCTAAGATTGTCATTTCAGTTGGAACATTAACTCCCTGAGGCCAGTTACCTGTATTTTTTAAATCAACTCATCACCAATGCCTGTAACGATGCTTTGTGAATATGTATTCAATAAATTTTATTATTAATATGTCTAACTTTTTCAACTTGCAGCATTTTTGCATGAAATATTTTTTAGGAAAAACTGGAATTCTATATCTGTTAGGGAATGGTACACTCAAACTGGCTAATCTGATGAGATTTTTTAAAGGATGCTCTCTAAATGAATAGACAGGTGTTCTAGTTTGCTAGCTGCTGAAATGCAATATACCAGAAATGAATGGCTTTTTAAAAGAGGAATTTAATAAGTTGTTAGTGTGCAGTTTTAAAGGCAAGAAAATGTCCCAAATAATCATGTCTATAGAAATGTCCAATCACAGGCACCCAGGGAATGATACCTTGATTCAAGAAGGCTGATGAAGTTCAGGGTTTCTCTTTCAAATGGAAAGGCACACGGCGAACACAGTCCGAGTTTCTCTCTCATCTGCAATGGCACATGGTGAACACAGTGTCACCTGCTAGCTTTCTCTCATGACTTTCTGTTTCATGAAGCTCCCTTGGAGGCATTTTCCTTCTTCATCTCCAAAGGTCGGTGGTTGGTGGACTCTCTGCTTCTCATGGCTGTGTCATTCTCTGCCCTCTCAGAAATCTCTCGCATTCTCCACAATGTTTCCTCTTTTATAGGATTCCAGTAAACTAATTGAGACCCACCTGAATGGGTGGAAACACATCTCCACCTAATCCATTTTAACAACCACTCCTGATCACTCAAGATCACATGAAGATGTGACTCCCTAAATCACATCTCCAGGGAGATTTCAAACATTCAGTACTGAATAAGGATTAGAAGCAACAGCTGCCTTTAGAAAATGGGATTAGGATAAAAACATGGGTTTTCTAGGGAACATACATCATTTCAAATCAGCACAACAGGGTTTAGGAAAATCAACTTGGAACAATGTAGCACCTGGAGGCAAGATACAGGAGGGAACCACTAACAACCCAGGTCAAAAAGGATATATGAAGGGAACTGTTTCCACAACCCAGAACCCAGAACCCAGAACCCAGAGAGAGTAACTGGATGGAGAAATCTACCCTATTAAAGTTGTGGCCTCCAGTGTTACAGTGCAACTAATCCACTATGACTCAATAGGCAGAGAGTATCGGGAAAATGTATCATACCTCACTCCTTTCCAACTATCCAATCTTCTGTACACACCTTCCATTGATCAAACTCAGAGGAAGCCTGATGACAAGAAACTCTGTTGATGCAATGTCACTCATAACACACCATTCATCCACCTCAGGGTACACAGTAGAAAGAGAAAGTGGGAAGTGGTCCCAGGAGAGCACATGGAATGCGTGCGGTACAGACACTACCTCCTGTGAAAGCTGTGTCATTATGCCTAGAGTTATGTATATTCCCTGTTGAAGATAATATTTATTACTTATTTACTTTCATTGTTTTACCTGAGTACCTCTTGTAAAATGCAGATTCTTTCCACTGCTATTTCAGGGAAAATGATACTATAATAATTCAGAAAGATGCTGTAGTACCCTATGTTAAAAATGGCTGTTTTTCAAGTCAACAAGGGAAATGAAATAGATGAAAATTCTCAATGTGAGTATAGATAAATAATTCTGATTTTATTGATTACCCAATCAGTGCACCCAGTATTAAAAATGTCATTGAAACAAATTTGGAAGAGATTGAAGAGATTTATTTGACTTGAAAACAAATATACTACTTTTTTAAATTTTTAAAAAGTTTGTATTCATTTTAACATGGGGAAAATGGTGTGGTTAACAAATGTCAAATGCGGAAGCAGAAAACCTAAATAATTCTTGTGAATAGAAAACTAATAATGATTGTCCTCTGTCCTCGGTATATAAAAGTAGTAGTAGTTAGTTCATTGTAACTTTTTTTCTATTTTTCTTTTGATATCATTCAGAATCATTTCCTACAATTTCCACTATGGAAATCTGGGGTCCCATCACGAGAGAATCTCCATTATTTGGTCCAAATAGTTTAGAGAATTTCAAAGGATTTGACAGTGATGAGCCAAGAAATCTATTTTTATTCAGTACACACACACACACACACACACACACACACACACACACACACACATACACATAGGTTTCATTATCAATACTTACATTTCTTTGTAATGCACTCTGGAATTTCTATTCTGTACTACTTTGTTCTTTAAGAAACTCTGAAATCTAAGATGCTCCTTTTGTTTGCCTTGTCAACAGACAAGTAGAACATATGGAATAAAAATAAATAATAGGGGGAACAAATGTTAAAATAAGTTTAGTTTGAAATGCTAGTGATCAATGAAAAGGAGGGGTAAGGGGTAAGGTATGTATAATTTTTTTCTGTTTTCATTTTATTTCTTTTTCTATTGTCTTTTTATTTCTTTCTCTGAATTGATGTAAATATTCTAAGAAATGATCATGATGATGAATATCATATTGTGTATTACTGATTATATATGTAGAACAGAGTGATCATATGTTAAGAATGTTTGTGTTTCTTTCTCGTCATATTTTTTTAATTTAAAAATTAATAAAAAAAATTAAAAGAAAGATGTAAAGGCAGTTTGAAAAGCACGGCCAAGGGCCTGGGTTTGGAAAACCATACTTGTGCAAAGGCTGATGACAGGAGGAACACAAATATTCTTGAAGACATTTAAGAAGGGTTACTTGGACTTATCTCAGATTCTACCCTTTCTCTCTACCCTTCACTATGTGTGTACAGATTTTTAGCATTATTTTCCTGAATTTGTATAATCAGCTAATTTTTGTGATTTCCTTGACTTAGATATGGCTACTCTAATTCATTTTCACAAACAGAAGGGGAGATTTCTAGAAAATGGTAATCAAAGAATTTTGTCTATCCCTTATATAAATTCCATTAATGACCTCTGTAACTTCTTTCAAAAACATTTCAGAGACCTTTCTTAGCATAGCATTTGGGGATTTTCTTTATCTCACTCCATTTACTCTAAAATAAATCTTAATGAAGTTTCCTTCTGGCTTCATTTCCTGCTACTCCCCATAATCATTCTGTCTTCCAGTGGCACCATCCATTTTTATTTGCAAGAATGAGACTATTTTTAAATTCCATATTTGAAATATTGGCTAGGATTCAATCAGCCAACCAAAACATAGACGATATTAAATAAATCATTTACTTTAAGGATTAGAATTTGTGTCATTGTAAAAAAATATATTGTGAGATAAATTCATTGAGTAAAGTTCTCAATGGAGATGGTTGGAACAACAGACAAAAGTCACTAACCAGGGATCATGAAGGCAAACTGGTAGAGATGTCTATAGATAGTGTTGCCAATAGATGTGGGCTTCTGGGTTTCTGGTAATAGCTATGAAATAAGTGACCCTAGGTCAGTAGACTACTTAGTCAGAAGGAAAAGCTGTATGTGAAACAGAAAATAATGACAAGGAAAATTCTTGAGAACAAACTAGAGTCCCCAAGGACACATTAAAACCTACTTCTAAACCTAATGATTTAAAATGCAGGAAAAACTGATACTCTGAACTCCAGAGTTGCACAGTTGCTTGGTCTGGAACTTGGAAAGGCTAAAGGAAGAGATCTGATGGGAGTTAGAGAAGCTGGAGTCTGACAGTTTCCCCATATCAATCAGGTAAACTACTAGATCAGTGACAATATACCAAGTTTAATGGGGCTGAGGGACTTGCACTGATCTTCTACAGGTAATGACTTCTATTTCAATTTGAGCCTTCCAATTTCACTTGGTTCTCTTGTTGCCAATCCCAACCAAGCAAGAAAGGGAATTCTGGGAAATCTAGCTAAGTTGGCACAGTACAAACCTCACACTCTATTTATTTTTGCTCTCCCCTTTTCCTGGATAGCCTTAATTCTATCACTAATTTAGGTAGTGCCTCCTTCCTCCACAGAGAATCCTTTTCTAAATCCACATTTCAATTTAAATGTCTCTTTTCTGAGATATTGGAAGAAACTTTGAAAATGTCTACCACTACACTATCATATTTAATATTTATAAATTAAAATCTCTAATTTTACTTCCTTTAACTTCACTCCCTTAAACCTAGTACATAATATTGCTCAAAAATTATTTGAGAGGCACATGAATAGCATTTATCACATTCTGCTCTTTATGTTGGATTATTTATCTGTGACCCAAGCTATAGTATCAGCTTCTTGGGAGGTAGGGGTGAATGTTTTATTGGTATCTCTGTTCGCAGTGCCTACCCAATGCCAAGACATTTTATATGCTCAATCCATTTTGTTCAATGAATTACTAAATATATTTTATAATCTGTTCTTACAAAAGTGTAAGGAGTGTTCCCTAACAGAATTGTACATTTGCCTGAGAGATTCACACCACTAATTGGTCACATAGTCAGAGGGCACCTAATAAATACTGGGTAACAATGCTTCAGAGATTTATATTAAAATCAATATGTGAATTATGTATGGCAACTCCGGATGTCTAGAGTGTTCATGGGCAGATATTTCATGAATGGTGCAAGGAATTTTAATGCACCTGTGTTTTGACTCTTCAGAAAGCCAAGTCATTGATTATCTTTATAATCCCCCCATGAATGACTCTAACTCATGCATAGAGGCAGCTGCAGTTGCTGTCACAAAAATATGATAAGTCATTTAGGAATTAAGTTCAGTTAAATGTTCACAGATAAATTAGATCACTTTTGCCATTTGTATATCTGCCTCGCTTCATCACTTTTATGACTTCTTTTATCTTTTAGTGAGGCATGTAAGCTTCCTGCCTACAAATTCAACTGAGTAAGACAGATCATTTGAGACACACTTACATGTTTACATCTTAAACGAAAAAAAAACAATTAAACTACTCACTAGTTCAATGCAATTTAACACCAAGCAAGCTTACTAGACAACACATTCATTCAACCTAATGCACTGCGCTCTGATTTCTAACAGAAGTCAGCTAAATTTCATAGTAAATAGCAATTTACAGATAAAAGTCAACCCATTTTATTTGAGTGGATTGCAAAATACCTTAGAAATATTTGTGTTTTTAACTTTTCAAAAGCACAGCATCTTCAAATTTCCATTTTATTTGTTTTTGTGTTATATTTTAAGGCTGAGTTTTATCTTATTCTCTTTTTTTCCAGGAATCCTTTGTCCATCATACTACTCATACTTCCTCCTATTTTGAATTTTTCTGTTTATGCTGCTAACTAAAAATCATGTTTAGGACTTTTAAAAGCAAAGGTAATGTATCTTCCACTTCTGACTATGACAGACAGGATTCCATCAGGCCATCTCCCTGTGAAAGCAGCAACTATAGCACATATGAAATAAAAAGAAAAAGAAAGCAAAAATTAAAACGACAAAATAGCTGCTTGAGACCATGAAAGAATAACCATGACAGTTGCAACTTTGTGTCCAAATTCCAAAAAAAAAGCAGAAATACCCCAAAATAAGCTGGGTGGTGTATTTAATGATTCTTCAGTGATACAGGTCCAACAGGTTGAGCAGGAAGTAGTGACCCAGAGTATTTGTCAAAAAGAAAGGACTACCAACACAGCTAGGACTGGGTAGCTAAGAAATCAGGGAGTAAAGGGAATCATATGCATCCTACTCTACTCTCCTCACTTGTTTATTCCTAAGATAAATGAAAGAAGAGGTTAGGGGGCCAAGAGGAAACTGAGAAAAGAAAGGTCAAATCCTAAGGAGATCTCTTGGCAGTCATGAAATGCTGGGAAGGCAAAATTTTGAATTTAGAGCCAAACATGGAGAACAGCTCTAGTAGATACCATGCTTCCTGTTGTAATCCCTGAAAGAAGACACTGTAGGAGTGAAAACAAACTGAAACTTGATCAGGCTTCAATACTGTAACACCCTGCCTCAAATCATTTAGTCTCAGACTGGAACGAGGTGACTGGCCCCATTTGATTGATTCTCCAGAAGAAAATAAAATACTTTCTGTGGAAGATTTCATAATCTATACTTGCTGCAATACGTTCCTATACAATGATCAGAAATGCTGCAGACCAGGCCAGAAAGTTGAAGGAAAATACATAAATTTTTTTTAAAAAAAAGGTAATCCAGATATGAGAGTTTTTAAACATAAACATTATGATAAATCAGATCTATATATTCAATAAAGATAACATTGAAAATTTACCAGAGTAATAATATGTATACTTAGGCTGAAATGGAAAATTAAAAATTAAAAAGTGCAATGGTGGACATGAAGAACTCTAAAGATTGGTTTAACTCTTAATTAAACAGAGCAGAAGATAAGATTAGTGAACTGAAAGATAGGCCAGTAGAAAATACCCAGATTAAGCACAACTAAGAAAAAGAAATGAGAAAAAAAAAGTAAAATTATAATAGCTATATGCAACTTAATGAAATATATAATGCATTTAGTCTGCAGGTCCAAGAAGAAACAGAGATTAGAAATAGGACAGAAGCAATATTTAAAATAATATTTTCTTAGAATTTTCCAGAACTTTTGAAAGTTCTATATAAAGACTTTTTTCAGAATTCTTCCAGGTGTGTGTCATATATTCTCCCCAATACCTTCTTGACACGTTTTTATCTTCAACTATGAGATTCTTTATTTATCTCTTGGGATCTTTTTTCCAATTACATTTGATAATTGATAGGTGATATAAGCAGTTCTGAATAAGAAAATCACCATAACGCAGCAATATTCATGTTTGCGACTCACCGTGGACAAAAATAACTGATTTGAGATAAGGTATAAAATATTCTTTATGAGCTAATTGCATAATAATTCATTGTGGCAGAGAGGGAGGGGAAAAGTTGATTTATAACCTATGGTAATTATTAGTTTTTATGCCTGAGAATAAGAAATTTTAGCCACTGTTAATAGCTGTTTGAAGCAAGTTGGAAAGAATCATTATAATGTCTACTGTATTGGAGCTTTATCTGGCCAACCATAAACTAGGCTATGTGTATATGTCTACATGAGTGTCATACATGTGTGAATTTATCATTTTGTCTCATATCTTTTTGTTCTCTCTATATATATACCTGTCCTGACTTTGATAAGAATTTGTGTATTTTGAAGGAGAGAGAAAAAAAATAGGTCCCCCAATGGGAAATTCTGATGTTTTCCTTTATAATATGAATATCTTCAAATGAATCCTATATGCGAAGTAAACTTTCAACTGTCTCACCTGGGCTGTGTATGGACCTTGTTCCATTTAGCTTTTCAAGATCAGCAGAATGTTTTCATAATAGTGTTGAAAAATAAGCCCTGCTCTTGGGTGCCCCTTGTAACTCACATCTATACACCCTTAGCCTAGAGCTCTGAATTGTGTCCCTCAGTCATACAATCTCTCTGCGAGAAGATTGAAATGTGTTCTATGTGGGACATCCTTGGCAACAACTGTGTTCAGATGAAATACTCTACCTGTGAATCAGAGAAGCTACTTACCTCTACAACAAAAGTATGAGACCAGGTATACAAGAATATCCTATTAAAATCCACATAAAACATCGCATGCAAGGTTCTGCTGTCTTGTGAACTAGGTCATTTTGGCACATTCTGATTGCATCTGCTTTTTAAAATTCACTCTCTGGCACAGCATGGTGAATTATGCAGCACTGATAAGCACGTGTTCCAATTCAGCATAACCCCAAGATCAAAGAACACGGTAAACAGATTACCCATGAGTTTTATTAGGGGCTTACCGACAGGAGGGAAATCCTTCCAATGGCGGTGGGTTGGGAGATGTAAGCCTACACTCCACCCAAAGCCAAGAGAGAAAAAAAAATAAAAAATAAAAATAAATAAATAAAGAGGAGTACCCAGGAAACAGCTTATATAGTTTAACAGACTTGTGAGATTCGATTACATCAGAGTTCCAGCAGATTCTTGTAAGATTTGGTCATTAGGGGAGGGACAGCTTACATTCTTTGACCCTCAACGTCATCCCTGGTCATGTAGGCAGCTATGTAACTTGCTCTCAAAATGGAGGAGGGGGTGGGGCACGGACCGTGGGCCCTTACAGCATGTTAAAGACGAACAAATAAATAAAAATTCTTTAATGCAGGGACATCCTCTGAAGCTTCTATCCAACAGCACAATTAGAATTTGGAAATAATTTTTAAAAACTCTGGGGTGGGGTGGGGCTAGAAGGTAGAAATAATCAGACACATCTTAGAATTGTTGTGCCTCCTTTTAGTCTTTCATACAAGGAAAGCAAAACAACAATACACCTCGTCTTCAAAGAGCTTAGACTCTAATAAAGACACAATGCAAACAGATACTTGAAATCTAGCTTCATATAGTAGTAGAGTATGGGCTAAGCAAATTGTGCCAGATGATAGAGTGGAGGCAACTTGGAGATTAAAGGATGCAACAAATATATTGAATTCTATAAGCTGAATTAGAGATAAATAAATGAAGAAGGGTGACAACTATTCCATGCAAGGATGCATCTCAATAAGGGCCCAGAGACAATGGAACATGTCTTTCTGTTCATAAGCAAAGAGTGGGACTAGTAATAGAATGCAAGATTTGACAAGAGAAGAAGCTGTAAAAGTAGACATATTTAGAACCAGGTGTTGGTCATACTAACTAATAGAAATTTGTTCTTAAAGGGCAATTGTGGTAGCAGTATTCCTTGATTAGCATTTTAGGAAGAACATAAAGTTGATAACGTGAAAAATATATACCCATATTCATGAAGCTACATATATGATTTTACATAATTAGATTCAGGCAATTAAGCAGTGACAGAACCAGGATTAAAACTAAAACATCTACTTTTGGTATTTGATTTTGAAACATGCATTTAACTCTCTGAGAATGTTTCAAGTATTTTACTTAACCTCACTATAAACTTATGAAATACCTATATTGTGAGTATAGCGTTGTCTTCATCTGGCAGATATGGAAATGAGCCCTAGAGCAGTTGACTTGCCTAAGGTCAGAGGGGTAAGAACAGTGTCTAATGCCTCATGACTCTCAACCCAGGGGTTTTCTACACCACATGGCATTACGGAACTGAGTATAATCCTCACTTCTACAGAAATGCACAATGCAAATGGAAATGCATCATCTAAGCCTAAAAATAAACTATTCACTTTTTTCCTTATATTGCAATGTGTTCTTCAAGAGTACTATTCTACTATACTTATTAGCCAACCTAAATGTCTCCAATAGTGCATGCGTTTTAACATCCTCTTGAAAATAAACTATACAGCAATAGTCAATATAAAATATGAATGTTTCTTGTAACTGTACTTATCTCAGGTTCATGTCCCACAAATAAATCAAAATAGAAGAGCATTGGAAATTACTAGAATATGTTGAATAGGCTATCAAGTTTGAGTTTTTAAGCATCAGACAAATTTTAGAAGAAAACATTTTTTGAGATCTTCTTTCTTGCCACTTCAAAGTTGCTTTTCAATTCCTCTCATTACACCATAGCCATTTCTTTAAATACTTTGTTCTCTGACTTTCCCCAATCAAGGAAAATGGCATGCTAAAATTTTTTTTTTATTTCATTGGAAAATACACAAACAGATCATACATATACACAGACATATATATACACAGACATATATATATTCCTTGTAAGCTCTTTTCATTTACCTATATTTTTTATCTGTTTTATAGCTATGCAGAATTGTGGCATAATTTGTCTACAGTGGAATTGTGAGCTGAGTCCTATTTGTGCATGATCAATACTTGGGATACTCTTCCCCGCTTTCATTCTTTGAAAATCTTATTTCCACACAGTTTTCCAGCCACAGTAATCTTAATTCACTGGCATGCCGGCTTGAAATCATTATGCACCCCTGAAATGCCATGTTTTAATTCTGATCATTCTTGGGGGGGAAGTAATTTCTTTTAATCCTGATTCAATACTCTAGGTCAGAAACCTTTGATTAGATTATCTCCAGGGAGATATGGCACACCCAATTGTGGGTGCAAACTTTTGATCAGGCAGTGCCGCTGATAGCTTCAGCCGGGCCGCGCGACCGGTACACTGGGTGGGTTTGGGGCGAGCTCGCAGGAATTAACCTGGGTAAGCTGGAGCCGGCGCTTTCCCCAGCCGGCGGTCGCGAGAAGTCGTCACTCAGGCCAGATGCGGGTTTTAAGCTTTTATTGTTACACTCCGGGATGGGCCACCCGGGAACCCGAGGAGTGAGACGTCTGGGGTCCGAAGACCCTGGGGCTCAGACGACCCAGAGCGGGGTAAGCGTGGGGCTTAAGTACTCTCGGGGAGGGGTGGAGTCTTGGGCGCACACGTCAGGAAGGGACAGCCAATCACACAAGGCAGGAGGCAGTTGCTAGGTTGAGGGCTTAGGTTAGGTATAGAGGAGTGAAGAGAATAACAGGAAGGCTTGCGGTTTAGTGGTGAGCTACGGAAATGGGCAGTTTACAACAAGAGGGGGAAGGGGGGAACAGAGAGGGGGGTTACAGGTACGGAGGGCAGAGAGTGAATGTAGAGAGGGAGAGAAGGATTAAAAAATTTTAAGCATAGCTAGGCTCCAGTCCCTGAGAAATATGCCACAAGGCAGAGATGTAATCTCACCCATTCAAGGTGGGTCTTGATTAGTTTACTGGAGTCCTTTATAGGGGGAAACATTTTGAAGAAACCTCAGCACTATAACACAGATGCTTGGAGAACAGAAGAGACAGAGCCAACATAAGACTCAGATATTTGGAGATGCAGTGACTAGCAGAAACCATGAATTTTCCCACGAGATACTAAGTAAACCACAACCCAGAATTCTGACCCTGAGCAGCTAAATGAAGTCCTGCAGATGACAAATGAGGGATCCCCACAGGAAACGGGCTGAAAGCAACAAAGCCCAGGAGCAATGTACCAGCAGATGCCAGCCACGTGCCTTCCCAGCTGACAAAGGTGTTGCAAACGCATCAGCCTTTCTTGAATTAAGGTATCTTTCCCTGGATGTCAGAGTTTGGATATTTTATAGATTTAGAACTGTAAACTTGTAACTTATTAAATTCCCTTTTTAAAAGTCATTCCATTTCTGGTATAATGCATTTTGGCAGTTTAACAAACTAATACAACCGGCAATGGAATTACAGACTGCCATTTAGAGCACTAATTGTGATTTTTGTCAAGGAAAAAAAAATCTACACATGATGCTGTAAGATATTACATGTGGAGGTCTCAATCAAAAAAATGGAATACACAGTAGCATATCTTGGAAAGAAGCAAATGATACTCATATCCATGGTGATGAGATCTCTGAGGACACAACTTCATATCAGGAAAATGTCAGAATGCTACTATAGACTCACAGTTTCAGGTCCTCATGAATTAGTCATAGTGTTTTACAAGACAATGTGATAATTTGGGAAAAGATTAACCCATACTTAATAATTAAGAAATTAGAAATATACTGGAAGTCATGATAGCCCTTGGCTCATGTACAAGCAGGTTGGTGTGCATGCACAGAGAACCATAATTTGGGATTCAACAAAAGAATTATTGGTTGGATTATTATTTGACTAATCATAACTTCTAGCAAAATATTGATGCCAGGAAGAGAAGAGGTCTCGTTTTTTTCCCAAAATTTGATCTCAATAATAAAAATGACTTTCTCTGCCTGTGTAAGTTTAGATGTCACCTGAGGCAGCTTCTCGAAGTGGCCCACAGCACATAATGAGCCATGAGACAACTGCCAGATGGTTTATGGGTTTACTCACTGCAAGACACAATCACAGTTTATTAACAAAGAAGAGAAAAAATAAAGCCAAATTGGTTTTAAAGCAAAAGATGAGATATACCAGTGAAATAGAACACCAGAAACTTTCAGTTAGGCTAATTGTCACTTCTCTATATATTGTTATTTTGGATTCAAATATCCAAGTTAATCAGGTAATTAAGTAACAGTGCCAATATTTCTTCTAATTAGATATTTTAAGTGGTGGACTTTAATATGCTAACATATGCACATTTTCAGGCAACCATTGTCACTCTTTGATATTAATGAACTTATGCTGTCATCCTTAAAGGTATCATGCACTGCTTACAATTAGAACAGTATGAGGATTCTCAGGGAGAACAGGAGCAAAGAAATGATTTTGCATCTCTAAAGTCTGCTGCCTCAGAAAACGCATGCTCTATTAATTCCAGGTAGTTGTAATTTTATTGGCAGTTGTAATTGTCTTACCCTCTCCAGCAGAGGAAAGCTAACCTGAGGAAATGTCTTCTCCTCTAGCGAAGAAGAGAAGGGGCACACGGTGGTCTTCACAGCATACAGAAACTATGTCTTTTTTGCATTTTTGTTTCATGTTACCCGTTCAGACCACCCAGCAAAGAGTCAGTGGCACTCATTGCTTCAGGGGGATTTAGTGCCCTAAGAACAGGAGGTCACAAAAGAATAAAAGTTGTTAATGAGTTAGTACTAAATTGCATTCTAACCTTATGCTGAGCTCAGACGAAACTGAATAAATGTTAAAGATAAAAGTAATTCAAATCTCTAAAACAAATTTATTTAAACTCTTATGCATCTTGAAAGTAAAGGCGTTTTTGATCTGCAAGAGCTTAGTTGACATTTTTATATGAAAATGCCAATTTTGTGTTACAATTTCATTAAATGGTTTAAAAATCGAGGCAAAGACTTGAAGGAATTTCTTTCATGCTTCAACAAATACTTTCTAAAAATCTACAGTGTGCTCGTTCTACTGTGACAAAATACAACAGTAAGAAAAGAGATGCGTTCTCTCCTATGGGACCTCTGATGATGTAAGGAGTACAAATATGACAAGGCACACTATATAAAATGTCTTGTAACAATAAGTACTTTGAAGAAAAATAAAGGGATTTGAGGTAAGGTCTTTCCAATTAGGTGGCATTTAAGCAGTGATCTAAAGAAATTGAAGGAAAAAAGCTTGCAGATATTTGGGGGAATAATCTTTCAGTAACTGAGGTGTGAGCCTACCTGGTATGCTTAAGAAGAAGTAAAAATGGGTTTGGTTCCCAGTGCCTGACCATACAAAAAATAAATAAATAAATAAGGAAGAAAAAAAAAAAGCAGCAGCAAAAAGACCCTTGCGACTTCAATAAGAAATGAGGAAGTACACAGGATAACCTGCGTAAAAGTATTGGTATAGTAAGGGTTTTGAATTTTATTCTTAGTGAAACAAGAATCCACTGGAGGATTATAAGCCAAGAGATCATTCAATTTAACTTGGGCTTTAAAAGGTATAATGACCATGACCACAGGGAATTGACTAAGGTCATGGAATTGACTAAGGGACAGACTAAAGGGTAACACTTCAGAGAATTTTGTAATGATCCAGGCAGGGGATGGTGGGGGATTGGATGAGAATATGGAGAAGAGAAGGTAAGAACTGGCCATATTTAGGATGTATTTAAAAGGAAAAGACAAAAAGATCTGTTGATGGATTCCATGTTAGATGTGAAAAAAAAGAGGAGGATATAATGAATCCAAGATTTTTGGCTTGAACAATTGAAAAACTGAAGATAATACTTACTGAGAATTGGAAGGCTAGAGGTACATTTACATTCATCATAGGAATTTTCATAAAATTTAAAAGAAAATTGGAAGAAGAATATCTACATTATTTTTTCCTAATGACCTTAAGAGGAAGAAAAATTCATTGTGCCTGATGAGAAAGAACTTTTTCCTCCAGACACAGAGATGTGTATCAAGGTTTGACACTGGTGCATGTTTCTGAAAAGAGTCTCCATTCTTTCTCCATATACAATAAGCTTGGGTAAATTTTAAAGTGCGGAGGTTTGTATCTCAATTACTGTTTTCTAACCTAATCATAGAGAAGCTATGGGTCCGTCACGGTACAAAAGTGGAAAAAAGAGGGCGGTGCGATGGTGGTTCAGTGGCAGAATGTTCACCTGCCATACTGGAACCAGGTTCTATTCCTGGTGCCTGCCCATACAAAGAAAAAAAAAAAGAAAAACCAAAAACAAAACTAAAAAGTGGGAAAAGAACCATGGTTAAATGAAGATGCTAATTCCCAATAAATCTGATGTTACAAGGACAATGAACATGAAAGAACTGAGGGAGGCCAGTGAGCTTGAGAAGACTCAAATTTTGGTAAGGAGATAAAATACTTTGTAACTAATGCCAGCATGGAATAGGGAGGGAAAATTAAATTTATCATGCAAAAGCTCTCAATCTATTATTTTTTAAGCTCCTGTAACAACTTACCCCTTAATATGACTGATCATATCTGAAAGCAATTCACCATCAATTACTGCTGAAAGCCATTAAGTGGGTTCTAGAATTTGTTTCTAAATATTAGACTTTTTGTTCCTCTGCCTAATCAACAGGACATGGATGGATAGCAAGCTTCCACAAAGTCTTAGTTCTACCATTTAAAAGTAAAGACTATACAAGTGTCCTAGACTTTGTGCTCTGGGGAGTTATCTCAATTCATTTATTTTCCATTCAACCATATACGGAGAGGGGAGCAGATGGTGAATGGTGATGGGCCTGCTGCCTCTATTCCAATATCCTTTCATCAGTCTAGGAATCTGTCATTTCGTTGTAAATTGTAAATTCTTCTTGGTAAATCTATCTTTGTCAAAAGAGCTCTCTTATGGCTCACAGATGTAATAGAAATGTAGAATGATTGGAGTCATTACCTCCCTGGAAGCTACTTGCCAATATTAGGAGATCTCAGTTTTCCCTCTGGGTTCCTAGTATCAAACTTGCATGATACTAATTTGCATTTAAAGGATTTTAAAAGTATTTATGAGTTTTTTTCCCAATTAAAACAATATTTTCCATGTGTTACAGAACACCATATCTTGGGGTAAAGGAAAAGAAGTTACCCAATGTCTAAAAAAGTGGAATTTCTAGATTTGTAGGGTTTCATTGGGAAAAGTGAAATATGGATTCAAAATAACGGATAGTTTGTCAAAAATAATATCTTGTGTTTTTGATACTATCAATACCACATCCTTTCCATAATCTGCTTATCACTTTTTACATCTAAATAGAACAACAAATCCTTAGCATCTCAGTGACATTGTGGTTACTATAATTTTCTAAATGATTATCTGGAGTAGGCACTACAAATAATTATGATTATAATGCAAATGAGAAATAATGATTGATGCATTAGACATTAATTGATCTTTGATGAGTAGCAATGGCTGCTAAGGTAAGAAAAACTTAGAATATACCCTCAAGTAGTTTGTAGCCCATTTAGAGAAACAATCATGTAAGTATACAAATACAAACCAGAGGGCTATCTTTGGGGTCTATACAAAGTATCTGGGAGTATGACAGTGTCCCTATTAAGATGGGGAATGAGAGGGTAAAATATTTGATTGAGATGTGTGATTGCAAATGGACGTACTTATGTATTTGGGGGAGAAAGATATGAAAGTAAAGATGGCTTATATAATTCCCCCCAAACCTCCTTCCATCATGTATATCTTATTGAACTAACATTTTCTGTTTTTTTCTCGAGAACCAGTATTCTTGAAAAAATGGTCTATGTTCACTGAATTTTATTTAATTATTTTTTTAAATTGAGGAGTTTGAGGTTTACAGAATATGTTCATTGACTTTTGTTGTTGGCTAGTTAGTATTTGGATCCTTAAGAATATTCTGTAGGCTCCTGTCTCCAATAGTACTCTAATATTATTATCCCAAAATGTTACCAATAATCATCTAATCAGAAAATCAAATAATAGCCAATAATTAATCATCTTTATCATCATTTATAGCACAAGACTTTGTCAGTTTCTCCTATAATCAGGAAATTTGTTGACCTTTAGTATTGTTCGTACTGTCCCCTTCTTTGATGAGGAATTTTCTTCTGTTTTAATCAAACTTGCCTTTGTTTTGCTCAAGTTTTTTATGTCATTGCCATTTTATTCCACAGGTTTAAACTTTGTCCCTGTGAAAAATGAATCTCTGGTCACTGTCTTCAGCAATTTTTTAAAATATATATATCCCATTCATTTCCACTCCCTCACTGTTGATTCTAATTCATTTTTTGATGCTTGTTTAGGGGGTTAACTTGATGGGTGGAAGGGTGTTGCTAGGTACATATATATATATATATATTTTACTTTTTTATTGCATAATATAACATATATACAAAGCAAAGAAAGAAAAAAAGCAATAGTTTTCAAAGCACTCTTCAAGAAGTAATTACAGAACAGATCTCAGAGTTTGTCATGGACTGCCATATGATCCTGTCAGACTTTTCCTTCTAGCTTCTCCAAAATATAGGAGGATAGAAGCCATAAAAAAAATTTTTATCATCACAATCACCTTTTTTTGTGTGTGACAAATAACATATATACAGAAAAGTAAAAAATTTCAAAGCACAGCACCACAATTAATTTTAGAACATATTTCAGAACTCATATTGTATGAGTTACAATTCCACAATTTTAGATTTTTACTTCTAGCTGCTCTAAGATACTGGAGAGTAAAAGATATCAATTTAATGATTTAGTAATCATATTCATTTGTTAAATCCCATCTCCTCTGTATGACTTCACCATCACTTTTAATCTTTCTGTCCCTCTCTTTAGGGTGTTTGGGCTATGGCCATTCTAAATTTTTCATGTTAGAAAGGTCTGCAATAATATGGGGTAAGAAAATGTAACTATCTGATGTTCTGGAGAGGCTGGGCCCTCTGGGTTTCAGAACTTATCTGGTCCAGGATGCAACTGGAGGTTGTAAGTTTCTGGAAAGTTACTCTAGTGCATGGAATCTTATATATTGCCCTAGATGTACTTCAGGATTGGCTGGAATGGGCCTGGTTAGAGGTTGACAAGTTATGATAGGTAGCAATAGCTAACTAAAGCTTGCATAAAAGCAACCTCCTGAGTAGACTTTCAACTCCATTTGAACTCTCTCTGCCATTGATATTTCCTTAGTTACATTTCTTTCCCCCCTTTTGGTCAGAATGGAATTGTTGATCCCACGGTACCAGGGCCAGACTCATCCTTGAAAGCCATCTCCCATGCCACCAGGGTAACTTTTACCTGTCATGTCCCACATAGGGAGAGAATACAATGATTTCACTTTCAGAGTTAGGCTTAGAGACATTGAGGCCACATTTGTACAACAAAAGAGGTCCTCCAGAAGTAACTCTTAGGCATACCTATAGGTAGGTATTCTAGTTTGTTAGCTGCCAATGCAATATAGCAGAAATGGAATGGCTTTTAAAAAGGGGAATTTAATAAGTTGCCAGTTTACAGTTATAAGACTGAGAAAATGTCCCAATTAAAACAAGTCTACAGAAATGTCCAATCAAAAGCATCCAGGGAAAGATACTTTGGTACAAGAAGAGAAATGAAGTTCAGGGTGTCTCTCTCATCTAGAAAGACATGTGGGGAGCATGACATCATCAGCTAGCTTCCTCTCCTGGCTTCCTGTTTCATGAAGCCCCCCTAGAGGCATTTTTCTTCTTCATCTCCAAAGGTCACTGGCTGGTGGACTCTGCTTCTCATGGCTATGTTGTTCTGCTCTGCTCTCTCTGAATTTCCCATTCTCCAAAATGGAGATTCTTTTGTAGGATTCCAGTAAATGAATCAAGACCCACCCAAATGGGTGGAGACATGTCATCACCTAATCCAGTTATCAACCACTCTTGATTGAGTCACATCTCCAAAGAGATGATCTAATTGCAGTTTCAAGAATACAGAACTGAATAGATATTAGAAGAAATAGCTGCCTTTACAAAATGGTATTAGGATTAAAACATGGCCTTTCTAGGGTACATACATCCTTTCAAACCAGCACATTCCACTCTCTGGACCCTAAAAAAAACATGTTTTCCCTGTATACAAATATATATTCATTCCATAACAATATCAGAGAACCTTAAACCATTTCAGTAACATTACAAATACAATACAAGATTAAAACCAGTACAAACTTTCATTACAAATACAATACAAGATTAGAACCAGTACAAAATCTCAAAGTTAGTTGCAAGCATGGTCTGTTATAAGGCTTTCTTTTCTGGCTCTGGACCTATAAAGACTCATAACAAGTTATTTGCTGCCAACATACAAAGGAGGAACAGTCATGGGGTACTTATATCCATTTCCATAGGGAGGAAGGAACACAGTAGTCACTGGACCCAGACAGTTTTGAAAACCTGCAGGGCAAAGTCCATTCGATTCCCAAGTTTGAAAGTCATTTATCTTTGGGGCTTTAGGAATGGCAATCCCACCCTTTCCAAAGGCCTATGCAGAGGCCTGCCTCTCTCCAAACACAACCTTAAGGGACGTTGGGGAGACCACCTTTTTTCTTGGCTCCACCCTCTCCAAGCATTGGGGCTGCACCCTGGCTCTCTGACGTCTCTGGGGTACATGCACTCAACCCTTCCATGTGGTGGCAGCCAGGTTCTCCTCAAATCCCAAGGAATGTGCTTCACTCTCTCCAAGGCCTGAGGCGGCATGACTCTTCCACTGCAATGAGGTGGAAGGCCCATCTTCTGCCTTTGGGGCAAACTCACCCTTTCCATGGGCTTGGGTGGGTCTGCTCTCCTAGCCCAAGGCTTCTTGACTTCAGACCTCAGCCTCCATGGTTATGCCTCTGAAGTTATTTTTCCTCTAATGTATCCCTTCTCTGAACTCCCCAGTTCATACTGACAGCAGCTCTGTTTATATAGATCCCACAGCACTCTCATTGGCTTTTTATGCAGTAGCCTTGGATCAGGCCCATCACACATAAGGGGTTTCCACAAATCCTTCCTGGACAATTCCATGTCCCATCCTGGCTTTCTCTGAAATGGTTAACTGGTTCCACATCTGGTTAAATCCTCACAGAGAGAATTATTATCTGGGGCCTCCTTTTCTGGAGACCCAGAATTTTCCAGGACATCAATTTCTGGTTCCTTTGTACCCAGGAGTTCAGTTCTCAGCTTATCTCTTTCCTATCACATTTCACATAAGCTGTGAGGAGAAACCAGGCTGCACTTTTGACATTTAATTTGGAGATCTCATCTGCTAAACATTCACATTCATGGCTTTTAAAATCAGCCTTCCAGCCAAAGCCACTAGTCAATTTTGCCAGATTATCTGCTGTTTTAAAACAAGGATCATCTTCCTTCCAGTCCGCAATAACACATGACTCATTTCTGTCTAGAGCCTGGTCAGAGGTATCTTTAGAGTCCACGTTTCTACCAACAGTCTCTTCAAAGCATTCTAGGCCTTCTCTACCAAGCTTCTCACAACTTTTCCAGAATCTTTCCTTTATCCATTTAAAAAGCTGTTTCAACATGTTTGGTATTTGCAAACCATAGCAGCCAGTACCCCACTCTCTGGTACCAAAATCTATTCTAGTTTGCTAGCGGCTGTAACACAATATACCAGAAACAGAATGGCTTTTAAAAGGGGGAATTTAATAAATTGCCAGTTTACACTTTTAAAGCTGAGAAGATGTCCCAATTAAAACAAGTCTATGGAAATGTCCAATCAAAAGCATCCAGGGAATGATACCTTGGTTCAAGGCCAGTGGAGTTCAGGGTTTCTCTCTCAAGTGGAAGAACACATGGTGAACACAGTCAGAGTTTCTCTCTGAAATGGAAAGACATGTGGCAAACACAGCATCATGTGCTAGCTTCCTCTCCTGGTTTCCTGTTTCATGAAGCTCCCCTGGAGGTATTTTCCTTCTTCATCTCCCAAGATTGCTGACTGGTGGACTCTGCTTCTCGTGGTTATGTTGTTTTGCTCTGTTCTTTCTGAATCTCCCATTCTCCAAAATGTTTCCTCTTCTATAGGACTCCAGTAAGCCAATCAAGACCCACCCAAATGGGTGGAGACATGTCATTACCCAATCCAGTTATCAACCACTCTTGACTGAGTCGCATCTCCAGGGAGATGATCTAATTGCAGTTTCAAGTATGCAGTATGGAATAGGGATTAGAAAAAATGGCTGCCTTTACAAAATGGGATTAGGATTAAAACATGGCTTTTCTAGGATACATACATCCTTTCAAACCAGCACAGTAGGCTAAGCTTCTCTGCTACCTACGTAAGCATCACAAGAGTAAGCCTTAAGATCAAGGGCTTGGACTATTGATTTGGGTGTCCCTAAAGTTTGACACAGTATCAGGGGATTCCCTGATGGTGAAATTTAATAGTTCCATATTTTTCTCCCATCCCTCAAGGGATTTTGCCAATACTTTTTGAGTATCTGTTTAAGATACTCTATAATGTATCCAGGCATTATGTTAATCTATACAGGATTGATGGACCTCTTTCTTAATCTGGGATCCCTGTGTTTCGATTGTTCAAATGAACTATACAGATAGGCTGAGTGAGATTATGTGCTACAGATAATTTTGGTTTCAGGCTTTATTTGGTCTATTTACCTTTCTTCCTTTAGCCTCAAAGAATATGTGTGGCTCTAAAATATAGACAATATCTTCTTTACCCCGTGTTCCAAATTACTTTAACACCAACCTGATCAACTTTGATCTTATATCTAAATACCACATTTTTATGTATATATATATATATATATATATATAAAACAGCATCCCAAAATCCAGAAATAATTATCACTTCAGACTAAATGTGTCTGCTATAAAAACTAACAATCTAGGCCCATTTTCTTATAAGCATTTTCTAAAGGAGACCAAACCATAACTGTTCTTTTATTTCTGGATATTTTGCCTCATCAAATGTCCAACATCTTCATTCACATCATTGCATGCCTCAGGACTTCCTTCCTTTTTGTAGCAGCACAACATTTGATCATATGTATACACCATTGTTTGCTGATCTACTTCTCATTCAGTGATTCCTTCAGCCACCTGCATTCATAAGACATCCTGTATAGTGCTCAAAGTCCATAGCCCATCAAAACTCTCAATTTTAGATAATTTCATTGTTCCCAAGAGAAAGATAACTAATAAGCATACCCTCACCCAATAGGAAATCTAAACGTCCTCTTAACTCTTGTCCCTCCCCCCATTATTTACCTCTGCTGTTGCTGTGGTAGTGCTGATGTTTTCCTTTTAAACATAGTCCATAGCATGTAATAGCAGTTTTTCCCCTGTACCCTGGACTTAAACACTCTTTGTACATGAATCATACCTTTGAAGTAGTTCTTACAAGAACTAATTTATATTTCTAGTGTTAATCAGTGGGCTATATAGGTCTATACACCCTCTTTCAATATTGTCCATCTTCAATATGGTAATATTACATATAGATCCACTAGAGACGGCCTTCACTTCTATGTATTCCCTTACATTGGAGTTCAACCTCATTAACTAACCTTTCATCCATATCTAACTTCTATGTATCTCCAAGTCCCCTATATTCTGTATTATGAACCTCTGATTTTCTTTACCATGGTCATAAAAGTGGAGTCATACAGTATCTATCCTTTTGCATCTGGCTTATTTCACTCAGCTTCATGTCCTCAAGGTTCATCCATCTTGTTATATGCTTCAGGATGTCATTTCATCTTACTGTTGCATAATATACCATTGCAGGTATATATCACATTTTGTTAATCCATTCATCTGTTGATGGGCATTTGTTTGTTTCCACATTTTGATGATTATGAATAATGCTGCTGTGAACATCGATGTGCAAATGTCTGTTTGTGTCATTGTTTTCAGCTCTTCTGGGTATATACCAAGTAGTGCTATTATTGGGTCATAGAGCAATTTGATATTTAGTTTCCTAAGGAACAACCGATTTGTCTTCCATAGTGGCTGCACCGTTATACATTCCCACCAGCAGTGCTTAAATGTCTCAACTTCTCCACATTCTCTCTAACATTTATAGTTTCCTGTTTGTTTAATAACAGTCATTTTGTAGAAGTGTTAGGTGGTTTCCCATTGTAGTCTTGATCTTCAGTTCGCTTATGCCAATGAAAATGAACATCTCTTTATGTGCTTTTGAGCCATGATTATTTAGTCTTCAGAAAAATGCCTATTCATGTATTTAGTCCATTCTATAATTGGGTTGTTTGTTCTTTCGTTGTTGAGTTGTATGATTTCTTTATGTATACAGGATATCAAACCTTTGTCTGATGTGTGATTTCCAAATATTTTCTCCCATTGAATTGGCTGCCTCTTCCCTTCTTGACAGTCTTTTGAGGTGCAGAAGTATTTGATTTTGAGGAGTTCCCATTTATCTATTTTTCTTTTGTTGCTTGTGCTTTAGATGTAAAGTTTAGGAAGCTGCTCCTATTACTAGGTCTTGAAGATGTTTCCCTACATTTTTTTCTAGAAACTTCATGGTGCTAGTTCTTATATTTAGGTGTTTGATCCACTTTGAGTTAATTTTTTAATAGGGTGTAAGGTAGGGCTTCTCTTTCACTCTTTTGGCTGTTGATATCCAGTTCTCCCTAGTAATCTTTCCTATTGAAAAGATTATTTGGTCCCAGTTCAGAGGATTTGGGGGCCTTGTCAAAAATCAGTTAACCATTGATTCGGTGGTCTATTTCTGCACCCTTGATTCAATTCTATTCATCAATATTTCTATCATTGTACCAGTACCATGCTATTTTGACTCACTGTGACTTTATAATAGGTTTTAAAGTCAGAGAGTGTTAATCCTCTGACTTTGTTCTTCTTTTAGAATGCTTTTAGCCATTTGAGTTCTCTTTCACTTTCATATGAATTTGGTAACTAGTTTTCCAGGTCTTCAAAGTAGATTGTTGGAATTTTGTTTGATACTGTGAATCTGTAGATCAATTTGAGTAGAATTGGCATCTTTACTATATTTAGCTTTCCTATCCATGAGCAGGGAATATCTTTCCACCTATATAGATTTTCTTTGATTTCTTTTAGCAATGTTATGTAATTTTCTGTGTGCAAGTCCTTTACGTCCCTAGTTAAGTTCATTCCTAAGTACTTGATTCTTTTAGTTGCTATTTTGAATGGAATTTTTTCTAAAACTCCTCAGTTAGGCCATTGCTTGTGTATAGAAACATTACTGATTTTTGCACATTAATTTTATATCCCTCCACCTTGCTGAATTTATTAGCTCAAATACTCTGTTGTAGGTTCCTCAGAATTTTAAAATAGATCATCAAGTATAGTATCATTTTATCTGCAAACAATGAAAAATTTACTTGTTCCTTTCCAATTTGGATGCCTTTTGTTTTGTTAGCTGCTTGATTGTTCTAGCATAACTTCTAGCACAATGTTGAATAATAGTGGTGACCGTGGGCATTCTTGTCTCATTCGTGATCTTCGGGGGAAAGTTTCAATCTCTCTCCACTGAGTACAATGCTGGTTATTGGTTTTTCATATATTCTCTTTATCATATGAGGTAGATGGCTATTTTTTGAAGTGTTTTTATCAGAAAATATGTTGAATTTTGTCGAATGCTTTTTCAGCATCAATTGAGATGATCATGTGATATTTTGCTTTTGATATATTAATGTGCATATTACATTAATTGATTTTCTTGTGTGGAAACATCCTTGCACTCCTGGTATAAACCCCATTTGGTTGTGATGTATAATTCTTTTAATGTGTTGTTGGATTTGATTTACTAATATTTTGTTATGAATTTTTGCATCCAGGTTCATTAGGAAGATTGGCCTGTAGCTTTTCTTTCTTATAGCATCTTTACCAGGTTTTGGTATTAAAATGATATTATCTTCATAAAATGAATTAGGTAGTGTTCATTTTCCTCAATTTTTTGAAAATGTTTAAGCAAGATCAGTGTTAGTTCTTTTTGGAATATTTGATAAAATTCTCCTGTGAAGGCATCTGACCCTGGGCTTTTCTTTGTAGAAAGATTTTTGATGACTCATTGAATATATTTACTTTTCATTGGTTTGTCAAGATTTTTTATTTATTCCTAAGTCAATGTAGCTTTTTGTGTGTTTCCAGGAATTTGTCTATTTCATCTAAGTTGTCTCGTTTGTTGGCATATAGTTGTTCATAGTACTCTCTTGTGATATCTTTTACTTCTTCAGGGTCTGTGGTAATGCACCCATCTCATTTCTGATTTTGTTTATTTGCATCTTCTCTCTTTTTTCTTTATTAATCTTGCTAGTGACCAATCAATTTTATTGATTTTTCTCAAAGAATTGACTTGGTTTTATTGATCCTTTCTATTCTTTTGTTCTCCCATTCATTTAACTCTACTTTAATCTTTGTTATTTCTCTTCTTCTATTTCCTTTGGAGTTAGTTTGCTGTTCTTTCTCAAGTTCCTCCAGGAGTGCTGTTAAGTCCTCAATTTTTCTCTTTCTTGTTTTTAAATATAGGCATTTAGGGCAAGAAGTTTCCATCTCAGAACAACCTTTGCCACATCCAATGAGTTCTGATATGTTGTATTCTCATTTTGATTCATCTGTAGATAGCTACTGGTTTCTCTAGCAATTCTTATTTGACTCATCTGTTGCTTAAGAGTGTGTTATTTAATCTCCATATATTTGTGAAATTTCTCATTCTTTGGTGGTTATTGAGATAAAGCTTCATTCTATTATGATTAGAAATTCCATTAAATTTATAAGAGTGCTTGGAACAATTTCAATGTTTCAAATTCATAAAGAACTGTTTTGTGCCCTAGCATATGATCAATCCTGGGGAATGTTCCACGAGCACAAGAGAATAATGTATATCCTGGGGTTTTGTGGTGCAAAGACCTATATATGTTTGTTAGATCTAATTCATTTATCAAATTGTTTATCTTCTCTATTTCCTTGGTGATATTCTGTATGGTTGTTCTATTTATACAGGAAAGTGGTGTATTAGTCTCCTACTATTATTGTTGAAACATCTATCTCTCCCTTCAGTTTTGCCAATGTCTGTCTCATGTACTTTAGAGTTCCTTGATTGGGAGAATAAACACTTATGTCTGTTATTTCTTCTTGATGAATTCTCCCTTTAACTAATATGGTGTCCCTCTTTGTCTCTTATGATATCATTACATTTAAAGTCTCTTTTGTCTGATATTAGTGTAGCTACTCCTGCTTTCTTTTGTTTACAACCTGCATGGAAAATCTTTTTCCATCCTTTCACTTTCAATTGACTTGTATCCTTGTGTCTAAGATGCCTCTCTTGTAAATTGCATATATCTGGATTATATTTCTTAAAACGCTCTGTCCATCCATATCTTTTAATTGGTGAGTTTAGTCCATTAACAGTCAAGATTATTACTGAAAAGTCACTTCTTTTTTTTATTAATTAAAAAATTAACTAACATAATATTTAGAAATCATTCCATTCTACATATACAATCAGTAATTCTTAATATCATCACATAGATGCATATTCATCATTTCTTAGTACATTTGCATCGATTTAGAAAAAGAAATAGAAAGACAACAGAAAAAGAAATAAAATGATAATAGAGAGAAAAAAATAAAAAAAACTATACCTCAGGTGCAGCTTCATTCAGTGTTTTAACATAATTACATTACAATTAGGTAGTATTGTGCTGTCCATTCCTGAGTTTTTGTATCCAGTCTTGTTGCACAGTCTGTATCCCTTCAGCTCCAATTACCCATTATCTTACCCTATTTCTATTTCCTGATGGTCTCTGTTACCAATGGAATATTCAAGTTTATTATCAAATGTCGGTTCACATCAGTGGGACCATAAAGTATTTGTCCTTTAGTTTTTGGCTAGTCTCACTCACCATAATGTTCTCTAGGTCCATCCATGTTATTACATGCTTCATAAGTTTATTCTGTCTTAAAGCTGCATAATATTCCATCGTATGTAGATACCACAGTTTGTTTAGCCACTCGTCTGTTGATGGACATTTTGGCTGTTTCCATCTCTTTGCAATTGTAAATAATGTTGCTATAAACATTGGTGTGCAAATGTCCATCTGTGTCTTTGCCCTTAAGTCCTCTGAGTATATACCTACCAATGGTATTGCTGGGTCATATGGCAATTCTATATTCAGCTTTTTGAGGAACTGCCAAACTGCCTTCCACAGTGGTTACACCATTTGACATTCCCACCAACAGTGGATAAGTGTGTCTCTTTCTCCGCATCCTCTCCAGCACTTGTCATTTTCTGTTTTGTTGATAATGGTCATTCTGGTGGGTGTGAGATGATATCTCATTGTGGTTTTGATTTGCATTTCTCTAATGGCCAGGGACATTGAGCATCTCTTCATGTGCCTTTTGGCCATTTGTATTTCCTCTTCTGAGAGGTGTCTGTTCAAGTCTTTTTCCCATTTTGTAATTGGATTGGCTGTCTTTTTGTTGTTGAGTTGAACAATCTCTTTATAAATTCTGGATACTAGTCCTTTATCTGATATGTCATTTCCAAATATTGTCTCCCATTGTGAAGGCTGTCTTTCTACTTTCTTGATGAAGTTCTTTGATGCACAAAAGTGTTTAATTTTGAGGAGCTCCCATTTATTTATTTCTTTCTTCAGTGCTCTTGCTTTAGGTTTAAGGTCCATAAAACTGCCTCCAATTGTAAGATTCATAAGATTCATTTTCCTCTAACTGTTTTATGGTCTTAGACCTAATGTTTAGATCTTTGATCCTATTTGAGTTAACTTTTGTATAGGGTGTGAGATATGAGTCCTCTTTCATTCTTTTGCATATGGATATCCAGTTCTCTCGGCACCATTTATTGAAGAGACTGTTCTGTCCTAGGTGATTTGGCTTGACTGCCTTATCAAAGATCAAATGTCCATAGATGAGAGGGTCTATATCTGAGCACTCTATTCAATTCCATTAGTTAATATATCTATCTTTATGCCAGTACCATGCTGTTTTGACCACTGTGGCTTCATAATATGCCTTAAAGTCAGGCAGCGTGAGACCTCCAGCTTCGTTTTTTTTCCTCAAGATACTTTTAGCAATTCAGGGTACCCAGCCCTTCCAGATAAATTTGCTTATTGGTTTTTCTATTTCTGAAAAATAAGTTGTTGGGATTTTGATTGGTATTGCGTTGAATCTGTAAATCAATTTAGGTAAAATTGACATCTTAACTATATTTAGTCTTCCAATCCATGAACACGGTATGCCCTTCCATCTATTTAGATCTTCTATGATTTCTTTTAATAGTTTTTTGTAGTTTTATTTGTATAGGTCTTTTGTCTATTTAGTTAAATTTATTCCTAAGTATTTTATTCTTTTAGTTGCAATTGTAAATGGAATTCGTTTCTTGATTTCCCCCTCAGTTTGTTAATTGCTAGTGTATAGAAACACTACAGATTTTTGAATGTTGATCTTGTAACCTGCTACTTTGCTGTACTCATTTATTAGCTCTAGTAGTTTTGCTGTGGATTTTTCAGGGTTTTCGATGTATAGTATCATATCATCTGCAAACAGTGATAGTTTTACTTCTTCCTTCCCAATTTTGATGCCTTGTATTTCTTTTTCTTGTCTAATTGCTCTAGCTAGAACCTCCAACATGATGTTGAATAACAGTGGTGATAATGGATATCCTTGTCTTGTTCCTGATCTTAGGGGGAAAATTTTTAACTTTTCCCCATTGAGGATGATATTAGCTTGGGTTTTTCATATATTCCCTCTATCATTTTAAGGAAGTTCCCTTGTATTCCTATCCTTTGAAGTGTTTTCATCAGGAAAGGATGTTGAATCTTGTCAAATGCCTTCTCTGCATCAATTGAGATGATCATGTGATTTTTCTGCTTTGATTTGTTGATATGGTGTATTATATTAATTGATTTTCTTATGTTGAACCATCCTTGCATACCTGGGATGAATCCTACTCGGTCATGATGTATAATTCTTTTAATGTGCTGCTGGATTCGATTTGCTAGAATTTTGTTGAGGATTTTTGCATCTATATTCATTAGAGAGATTGGTCTGTAGTTTTCTTTTTTTGTAATATCTTTGCCTGGTTTTGGTATGAGGGTGATGTTGGCTTCATAGAATGAATTAGGTAGTTTTCCCTCCACTTCAATTTTTTTGAAGAGTTTGAGCAGGGTTGGTACTAATTCTTTCTGGAATGTTTGGTAGAATTCACATGTGAAGCCGTCTGGTCCTGGACTTTTTTTTTGGGAAGGTTTTGAATGACTGACTCAATTTCTTTACTTGTGATTGGTTTGTTGAGGTCATCTATTTCTTCTTGAGCCAAAGTTGGTTGCTCATGCCTTTCTAGGAACTTGTCCATTTCATCTACATTGTTGTATTCATTAGCATAAAGTTGTTCATAGTATCCTGTTATTACCTCCTTTATTTCTGTGAGGTCAGTGGTTATGTCTCCTCTTCCATTTCTGATCTTATTTATTTGCATCCTCTTTCTTCTTCTTTTTGTCAATCTTGCTAAGGGCCCATCAATCTTGTTGATTTTCTCATAGAACCAACTTCTGGTCTTATTGATTTTCTCTATTGTTTTCATGTTCTCAATTTCATTTATTTCTGCTCTAATCTTTGTTATTTCTTTCCTTTTGCTTACTTTGGGGTTAGTTTGCTGTTCTTTCTCCAGTTCTTCCAAGTGGACAGTTAATTCCTGAATTTTTGCCCTTTCTTCTTTTTTGATATAGGCATTTAGGGCAATAAATTTCCTTCTTAGCACTGCCTTTGCTGCATCCCATAGGTTTTGATATGTTATGTTTTCATTTTCTTTCACCTCGAGATATTTACTAATTTCTCTTGTAATTTCTTCTTTGATCCGTTGGTTGTTTAAGAGTGTGTTGTTGAGCCTCCTCATATTTGTGAATTTTCTGACACTCTGCCTATTATTGATTTCCAACTTCATTCCTTTATGATCTGAGAAAGTGTTGTGTATGATTTCAATCTTTTAAACTTTGTTGAGACTTGCTTTGTGACCCAGCATATGGTCTATCTTTGAGAATGATCCATGAGCACTTGAGAAAAAGGTGTATCCTGCTGTTGTGGGGTGTAATGTCCTATAAATGTCTGTTAAGTCTAGCTCACTTATTGTAATATTCAAATTCTCTGTTTCTTTATTGATCCTCTGTCTAGATGTTCTGTCCATTGATGAGAGTGGTGAATTGAAGTCTCCAATAATTATGGTAGATGTGTCTATTTCCCTTTTCAGTATTTGTAGTGTATTCCTCACGTATTTTGGGGCATTCTGATTCGGTGCATAAATATTTATGTTTATTATGTCTTCTTGTTGAATTGCTCCTTTTATTAGTAGATAGTATCCTTCTTTGTCTCTTTTAACTGTTTTACATTTGAAGTCTAATTTGTTGGATATTAGTATAGCTACTCCTGCTCTTTTCTGGTTGTTATTTGCATGAAATATCTTTTCCCAACCTTTCACTTTCACCTATGTTTATCTTTGGGTCTAAGATGTGTTTCCTGTAGACAGCATATAGAAGGATCCTGTTTTTCAATCCATTCTGCCAGTCTATGTCTTTTGTTTGGGGAATTGAGTCCATTAACATTTAGTGTTATTACTGTTTGGGTAATACTTTACTCTACCATTTTGCCTTTTGTATTATATATATCATATCTAATTTTACTTCTTTCTACACTCTTCTCCACACCTCTCTCTTCTGTCTTTTCGTATCTGATTCTAGTGCTCCCTTTAGTATTTCTTGCAGAGCTGGCCTCTTGGTCACAAATTCTCTCAGTGCCTTTTTGTCTGAAAATATTTTAATTTCTCCCTCATTTTTGAAGGACAATTTTTCTGGATAAAGAAGTCTTGTTTGGCAGTTTTTCTCTTTTAGTAATTCAAATATATCATCTCACTGTCTTCTTGCCTCCATGGTTTCTGCTGAGAAATCTACACATAGTCTTATTGGGTTTCCCTTGTATGTGATGGATTGTTTTTCTCTTGCTGCTTTCAAGATCCTCTCTTTCTCTTTGTCCTCTGACATTCTAACTAGTAAGTGTCTTGGAGAACACCTATTTCAATCTATTCTCTTTGGGGTGCGCTGCCCTTCTTGGATCTGTAATTTTAGGTCTTTCATAAGAGTTGGGAAATTTTCAGTGATAATTTCTTCCATTAGTTTTTCTCCTCCTTTTCCCTTCTCTTCTCCTCCTGGGACACCCACAACACATATATTTGTGCGCTTCATATTATCTTTCAATTCCCTGATACCCTGTTCAAATTTTTCCATTCTTTTCCCTATAGTTTCTGTTTCTTTTTGGATTTCAGTTGTTTCATCCTCCAGTTCACTAATTCTAACCTCTGTCTCTTGAAATCTACCATTGTAGGTTTCCATTGTTTTCTTCATCTCTTCTACTGTGTCTTTCAATCCCATAAATTCTGTGATTTGTTTTTTCAGACTTTCCATTTCTTCTTTTTGTTCATCTCTTGCCTTCTTCATGTCCTCCTTCAATTTATTGATTTGGTTTTTGAAGAGATTTTGCATTTCTGTTCGTATATTCAGAATTAGTTGTCTCAGCTCCTGTATCTCATTTGAAGTATTGGTTTGTTCCTTTGACTGGGCCATGTCTTCAATTTTCCTGGTGTGATTTGTTATTTTTTGCTGGTTTCTGGGCATTTAATCAGATTTCCCTGAGTGTGAGACCCAGCAGGTTGAAAGATTTTCCTGTGAAGTCTCTGGGCTCTGTTTTTTTTTAATCTTGCCCAGTATGTGGCGCTTGTCTGTCTGCGGGTCCCACACGCAAAAGATGTTGTGGCTCTTTATTAATGCCATTATTGGTGTTTGGTTGGACCCAGTCCCTGCCACTGTTGGAAACTCCCTCCTCTCCCTCCAGGCAGCTGCCTGTGGGGGAGGGGCACTGGCCACTGGCCACCATGGCTTTGGAAACTTGCCTCTCCGAGACTCTCAGCCAGTCTGGGAAGGAGGGTGGGAAGGGCGCTGGCTGCCAGTCGCTGTGGCCCAGGAAGCGCATGCTGATCAGGTTGCTCACCGCAGTGGAGTCTCGCAGCTGGTCCTGCCAGTCCAGACTGGGGTACGCTGCGTGTCCAGTCCCTGCCGTGGCCCTGGGAGCTGTTCTGCACTGTTTCTGGTTACCTAGTAGTTGCTCTGGAGGAGGAACAAAACACGCATACCTTACTAAGCTGCCATCTTGGCCCCGCTCGAAAAGTCATTTCTTGAATCCACCATTTTATCTTTTTAGATTTTATTTATCAGATCTATATATTCTTATCACTCTTTCTCTTTTAATCCTTTAAGTTACCCTTTCTGATATTCTTCAATTCTGTGCCCCCCTCCAGACCTCCCTCTCCTGTCGTTTATTTTTTATTTCTCTCAACTGGCAGAACTTCCTTTAGTATTTCTAGTAAGGCCAAGCTCTTGTTGACATATCTTTCAGGATTTGTTTCTCAGAAAATTTTAATCTCTCCATCAATTTTGAAGGACAATTTGGTTGGGTACAGAATTCTTGACTGAAAGTCTTTCTCTTTCAGGATCTTAAATATGTCATACCACTGCCTTCTCACCTCCATGGAGCCAACTGAGTAGTCTGAACTCAGTTTTATGCGGCATGTAGTAAATTGTTTTTCTCTTACTGCCTTCAGAATTTTCTGCTTCTCTTCAACATTTGACAGACTGATTAGTGTGTGTCTTGTGAAAAGCCTATTTATTTTTATTCTTTTGGGAGTTCATTGAGCTTCTTTGACTTGTATATTTGTGTCCTTTCTAAGGGTTGGCAAGTTTTCCCCCATTATATCCTCAACTACTCTTACTAGCTCTTTATTCTTCTCTTCTTCTGGAAGAAAAGAAGACTAATGACTTATGTTTGTGAGCTTTGTTTTGTCCATCATTTCCCTAAGATCCAATTCAAAATTTTCCATCTTTTTTGCCATTTGTTGCTTTGAGTATTTGAAATCATTTATTCCATCCTCTAGTTTGCTTACTCTTTCTTCTGCCTCTTCAAATCTGCTGTTGTGTGTCTCTAGTATGTTTTTTATTTGGTCTACCAAATCCTTAATCTCTGTGATATCTTCTATTTTTCTATTTATTCTTTCAGATTCCTCTTTATGCTCTTCTGCTGGCTTCTTGATCTCCTTTATGTCATTAGCCATCCCACTTATTTTGTTTAATAGCGTTATATGAACATCTTTGATTAGTTCTTCCAATGTCTGTGTCTCCTTTGTTGTTTTAATTTGGTCATTAGGCTGGGCTGTATCTCACTACATTGTTCTTTTCTTAGTGATCTTCTGTTGTTTTCATTGTATGTAAATATCTTGATTTACTTACTTTTTTAGTTGATTTCCTTCAGTAGTCTAAAGTTTGCAGGATTGATATGTAGCAAGATGCAAGACATGGGGTGGGGCACAGCAATGCAGTGATTGATTGCAGAGCAAGTATAGGCTCAGGCTGGGAATGTTATGCTTGTGCCTTTGAGCATGGGTCCCAGTGGCCAGGGAGGATGTAACTGTGTGGGTGCATGAGTCTGGAGGGTGTGGCCCTGTTGTGCATTGGTCTAGGGCATGGGGCTATGGCATTGGGACAGCATTATGTCTTCATGGGCTGGGAGTGGATGTGACTTGGCTGTGTAGGTCAGAGAAGGTCAGTGATTTCCCAGAGCTGTGGGGCATGACTGGGGCCTGTGTGCATGTGTGGGTTTAGGTGCACCATAAACTGAAGTACCTGTGTGGAGAACTCAGCCTGACAGGGTGAGGCTATTGAACTGTATAGGCTGGGGGAGGGTGTAGCCTGGGTAGAAAGACAGGTTTCAGCAGCCTTTATGCTCTGGCGACAGCCTGCAGGGAGAAGAAAGGGGAGGTCGTGCTCTGGAGAGGCACAGGAAAGGTGGGTTGGGCTGCACTTGGGCTGGAGGTGTGGGGCTGGTACACACATGAGGGGATGGCAGGGCAGGGGGACTTGAAGCACAGGGAGTGGGAATGGGTGATGGGGGACTGATGCATGAGGTGTGGGGTGAGTCAAAGTTTACCAGGAGTTCACAGATTGCACTCTAATCCATAAGGGTCAGGTGTACACAAATAATCACAAATACAGGAAAAAATTAAGTATGTGTATATATATACAGCTGTGTTATTCTCAATTATACATGTGAATCTTGCTAAAAGAATCTTACTAAAACCAAGGTAAGTGTAAGTGTAAAGAATCTTAAAATTGTCCTGAAATATTTCATAGATTATTAGGGAAAATATAATTGGCTTGTATTCAGGTCCTTCCCACTGACATAGAAGGAAATTGGTTAATGTGTAACAGATACGAACACATAGTTTGGAAAGAGTCCCATAGTGTTTAGTGCACACCTCAATTAAAACAAGATTTAAGTAATAAGACATGCATATTTGTTGGTCATCTGTCCAGACTAATACAGAAACAGGAAAAACTGATAGTAGGTGATTAAAAAAAATAGATGTTTTTATCAAAACGTGAGATATAAAGTGGAATCTTTAGGGAAATAAATACATGAGCATTCATTCCAAAACCAAAGTTTGCGTAACCACTGTGTGCCAAATATCATTGAAAATATAAGGATTACAACTTTAAACACTACTGTCCTGATCTTTTCCTCCCCAGAGTTTTCAAGGTAGTGAATACTATAGATAAGTGAGAGGTATTATTATAATATGAAATAGATGGGCTGTCACTAATAGGAAAGCCAGTAAGTGGCTATTGAAGAGTGAAGAATAGTGGATTTTAATTGATGAAATGCTAGGCCAAGGTAACAAGTTTGTTACTAGAAATAAAACTTAAAAATAAAGCCCATAGAACTACCTGTACAACACAGAGTGAACCCTAGTGTGAATGATGGACTGTGGTTAATAGTATAGTTATAATAATATTTCATCAATCAGAGAAAACTTTGTGAGAGAGATAGACGGGAAATTTGTACTACCTACATGATTTTTTTGTAAACCTACAACTGTTCTAATTTAAAAAAATAAAATTAAAAGGTGAGATAAAATAACTAAGAAAGAGTAGAGGCTGCAGGCAAGGTGAAAAGAAGAAGTCCTGATACTCTATATAAGAGATTACTAGAGCTCTCCAGATAGAACTGTAAGGTAGGGATACCAACATAGTAAAGACACAAGTGGGATTCCTTAATTGAATATGAATGCTGGAGAAATACAAGGCTAGCTTCTTTGCCAATGTTCTTCCTCTTATGATTACTCTGGACTAATTTCTCTTTCCCAGCAGACCATGTTCTTTCACATGACTTACAATTGCATTCTTCAAGGTCCACCTTAAAAAGTGACTTCCTATCTCACCCCTCTAACCAATGCAAAAAATCCCTCCAACCAAAGCAAATATTTCCTCCACTACCACACATTACCCTCTGTATCTGCCTCAACTTTAATACATCTCATGTTGTATTGTACTTATTTGTCAGTTTTAATAGGGTTTGGAAAGTGAGCTTTGATTATATCAGGTTTTCTACTAACATCATAACAATTAGGGCTGACATCTTGGCCCTTTGAAACCTCTTTGGAAAGTTTTCTACTCACTCTTACACTAAGGGAGATTGACTAATTAGGAAGGATAGTTAGCACACTCCTGAATCCATTTACTCTCTATATAATACAGCTTTACAGAAACAGAATTTAAGTGACCATTGCAAAGTTCCAAAATTCATCAGTAAATGTAAACATATACTTATTCTGAGTTGAAAACATCTCCAAAAATTCAGTTTTATGCATATAACAGATGGTTCAATTTGGTTTACAAAGCTCAGTGTATCTAAAGAAAATTGATGGTGAATAGCAGGGAAGTGTGATTTAACAGCAATTGTGCATAACATATAAATAAAACAAACCTGTAAAACTGTTGAAAGTGATAGTTAATTGTTCCACCTGGAATAGCACACAGCAGTTGAAAATGTTCTGTTAGTACCATTTGTCTGCTAACTCACTTAAACATTGGCTTTTTGCAACTTTGGATCATATTTCTCTAAACCAAATCAAGTTATTGAACTAACTCAACTCCACAGCTTTCCAGCAAACAAATGAAATAAGCCAACCCACAGCTAGTCCAATTAAAAATAAATGCAGAAAATAAATTATGTGGGTCATAACATCCCTCCCCCTAATTACAAAAAGTAGCAAGACAAGATTACTTGATTCCTATATTTCCTATTTATCATTTTAGGCACCCTGCTGCAGCACACACAGAAAACCCATATTTTCAGATGGTGGATTTTTAACAAAGGCTAAAATGGAATAATATTAAAATAATCAAATAGTAATTATAACCAGAAACAGGATGCCAGGGCAAATGAAGTTTCTTAAAATATGAGCACTTAGGTATACTTTCATGTACTCTGATTCATAATTTGCAACAGCTCTGTAAAGTAAAATTGGATAAGTATCAACAGTATTTTACAGATGAACAGTTAAATCTCAGAGTGGTTTATTGCCTCATGTCACCCAGCTTCATGGTCACAGACCAAACTTTAAAATCCATGCATTTTTTTTTAAATTTTTTTTATTAATCAAAAAAAAGAAAAGAAATTAACACAACATTTAGAAATCATTCCATTCTACAAATGCACTCAGTAATTCTTAGTATCATCACATAGATGTATGATCATCATTTCTTAGTACGTTTGCATCAATTTAGGAAAAGAACTAGCAAAACAACAGAAAAAGATAAAGAATGTTAATATAGAGAAGAGAATTAAAATAATAATACTAATAAAAAAAATATATATATAAAGGAAAAGAAAAAAAACAAAAACAAAAGATACAAACACACAAACAAACAAAAAACCATATTTCAGGTGCAGCTTCATTCAGTGTTCCAACCTAGTTACATTACACTTAGGTATTATTGTGCTGACCATTTTTGAGTTTTTGTATCTAGTCCTGTTGCACAGTCTGTATCCCTTCAGCTCCAATTACTCATTATCTTACCCTGTTTCTAACTCCTGCTAGTCTCTGTTACCAATGATATATTCCAAGCTGATTCTCGAATGTCGGTTCACATCAGTGGGACCTTACAGTATTTGTCCTTTAGTTTTGGGCTAGACTCACTCAGCATAATGTTCTCTAGGTCCATCCATGTTATTACATGCTTCATAAGTTTAGTCTGTCTTAAAGCTGCATAATATTCCATCGTGGGTATACGCCACAGTTTGTTTAGCCACTCGCCTGTTGATGGACATTTTGGCTGTTTCCATCTCTTTGCAATTGTAGATGATGCTGCTATAAACACTGGTGTGCAAATGTCCATCTGTGTCTTTGCCCTTAAGTCCTTTGAGTAGATACCTAGCAGTGGTATTGCTGGGTCGTAATCCATTCTGCCATTCTATATCTTTTGATTGGGAAATTCAGTCCATTAACTTTTAGTATTATCACTGTTTGGATAATATTTTCCTCTACCATTTTGGCTTTTGTATTATATATATCATATCTGATTTTCCTTCTTTCTACACTTTACTCCATACCTCTCTCTTCTGTCTTTTTGTATCTGACTCTAGTGCTCCCTTTAGTATTTCTTGCAGAGCTGGTCTCTTGGTCACAAATTCTCTCAGTGACTTTTTGTCTATAAATGTTTTAATTTCTCCTTCATTTTTGAAGGACAATTTTGCTGGATATAGGAGTCTTGGTTGGCAGTTTTTCTCTTTTAGTAATTTAAATATATCGTCCCACTGTCTTCTAGCTTCCATGGTTTCTGCTGAGAAATCTACACATAGTCTTATTGGGTTTCCCTTGTATGTGACAGATTGTTTTTCTCTTGCTGCTTTCAAGATCCTCTCTTTCTCTTTGACCTCTGACATTCTAACTAGTAAGTGTCTTGGAGAATGCCTATTTGGGTCTATTCTCTTTGGGGTGCGCGGCACTTCTTAGATCTGCAAATTTAGGTCTTTCATAAGAGTTGGGAAATTTTCAGTGATAATTTCTTCCATTAGTTTTTCTCCTCCTTTTCCCTTCTCTTCTCCTTCTGGGACACCCACAACACGTATATTTGTGCGCTTCATATTGTCATTCAGTTCCCTGATCCCCTGCTCAAGTTTTTCCATTCTTTTCCCTATAGTTTCTGTTTCTTTTTGGAATTCAGATGTTCCATCCTCCAGTTCACTAATTGTAGCTTCTGTCTCTTTAGATCTACCATTGTAGGTATCCATTGTTTTTTCCATTTTTTCTTCTTTGTCCTTCACTCCCATAAGTTCTGTGATTTGTTTTTTCAGATTTTCTATTTCTTCCTTTTGTTCAGCCCATGTCTTCTTCATGTCCTCCCTCAATTTATTGATTTGGTTTTTGAAGAGGTTTTCCATTTCTGTTCGTATATTCAGCATTAGTTGTCTCAGCTCCTGTATCTCATTTGAACTATTGGTTTGTTCCTTTGACTGGGCCATATCTTCAATTTTCCGAGCATCATCCATTATTTTCTGCTGGTGTCTGGGCATTTGATCAGATTTCCCTGGGTATGGAACCCAGCTGGTTGAAAGCTTTTTCTGTGACATCTCTGGGCTCTGTTTTTCTTTTCCTGCCCAGTAGGTGGCGCTCGTGGCGCTCGTCTGTCTGCATGCCAGTCGGCCCGGGAAACCGCGCGTGGAGGCGGGGGTCGCTGGCCGCCGCGGCTTGGGAGAGTGCCGGTCCTAATTGCCCAGCTGGCCCGAAACGCCAAGCGTGACGGGAGGGCCCCACTGTCCAACATTCCCAGTCAGACCGGGGAGCCACGTGCGTGGAGGGGACCCCAGTCGCCAGCTGCCCCGGCCGGGAAAACGCGCGCCCCTCGGGTATCTCACCGCAGCAGATTCTCCCTGCCCGTTCAGCTGTTCCAGAATGGGGTATGCTGTCTTTTTGGTCTCTGTCGTGACTCCAGGAGCTGTTTCGTATTGTTTCTATTTCTTTAGTTGCTTTTCTGGAGGAGGAACTAAGACCTGCGCATCTTACTAAACCGCCATCTTCTCCGGAAGTCAAATCCATGCATTTTCATTCCAAATCCAATGTTCTAATCTTTAGCTCACAATTCTAAAAATAAAAATACAAATAATATTAAAAGGTAAGTTTGAGAGGATTAGCTTACAGAATTTGTTATATTAGCCAGTCTAGGAATTTCAATGAAAAATTAATGGATGGGCAATGAAGAGCAGTGATGGAAACAGTAACAGTTAACCAGAAAATGATGGAAATAAATGAGAGTGAAGTGATCTTTAGAAGACTTCTGAAAACATTATGTTAAATGTACTAAGGCAATGTTTTCAATTCCTATGTGGGTAATTAATGTCACTCTCCTCCAGGTTCACAGATAGAAATTACAACTAGCCATTGGCCAAATTTGGTCCTTTGGTCCTTCTACTGAATGTATTTGCAGTGTCTTCAAAAGAGATAATATGCAGGACCATCTGTAGCTGACAGACAGAATCGAGGCGCTAAGCTAACTAAGCAAACTTTGCCAAGTTATTTAAATACTACTGCCTCTCAGTTTTCTCAGCTATAGAAAAAAAATTATAATAGCCCTTACATAGTGCCATTACTGTGACTATTAAATAATACATCTATCAATTAGAGTTATATTAAATAAGATAATGCATGCAAAGGGCTCAGAACGATGGTTCAGAACAACATTAATTCTACCATGTGAAATTCTGAATTGGGCTATCTATTGCAGGTCCATCTCAAAAAATTAAAGTTTCATTGTTCTTTTTATATTAACCTACAAACCAGATGATGGCTAAAGAAGAATCTTGAAATATTGTACTTTTTTAAAAAGTGCATTTGATAATTAATGTGAAAGAGCGGAGTTAAAGTCAGTGGTACATATTCATTTGCAAGGGCTATAGTTTCAATTAATTCTCAACAGTATTCAGAAAATGATTTTTATAATTGAAAATGGCTACTGTTATGTCATAATAAAGAAATAAAATTTGTACTCAAAGGAAGCGCAACTTTCAGTTTCAGTTATAATGATCTTCAGAAAGGATTTATTTAAAAACTCAAGTGTATTCTCATCACCTACATGTAAAATATAATTAAGTTCAGGTCCTCGTCCACAGCATCTACATTTAAAAACGTCAGAATGATGTTCTTCCTTTTCATTCTTCTCCATTTTCTTCCTCCTCCTTCTGGATTTTGACCTCTGGGTCTTGGAAACATGCGAGATATATTGAGATCTTTGATCTCATTAGCATGTTTTGCAATTCATTTTTTTCTGTTTCCATCTAGTTAAAATAGATCAGTACTCATAGATATTAAGTTATAAAGCTCAGGTCCGTGCACTAAGATATTGCAAGTCAAAGCAGGCATTTAATTCTTCACTTCATTTAAATAATTATTTAAAGAATGGAACAAAAAGACCTTGAAAAGCTTTTAGTCTACCTCTTGCACCTTAGGCAAAATTATCCCTGAAATAGATGCATGGCACTCTTTTTCACTCCTTAGAAATCCCTAGAAACGGGACTGTAGATTGTACTATTAGCATCTCATTCTAGTCCATAAAAACCACAAAATATAGTCTTAATCTTACCCTTATATGTATAATTGCATTTTATCTCTTCTTTGTCCTTTGAAGAAATAATTGAATGACTTTCCTTACTATAACCTTCTCATATTTTTAAGTTCATCTTCCAACTATTTTGCAGCCCCTGATTTCCCTTTAACATTCTCAACTCTACCGCAGAAGAGCAATTTGTGCAAATACTGTGATAATTTCAATACCCCAGTGCCAAATGTGAAAAAATCTGTCTGAAAAGTATTTACTTAATCCCCAGTTGCATTCTGTTTTCTAGTGGTATGAGTCTGTGGTGGACCCCAGAAAAGCCACGTCCTTTAATTTTCATTCAATATTGCTGACTGGGAGCTTTTCTATTATTCCCATGGAAATGTGACTCACCCAGTTGTGGGTGGTGACTTTTGATTCGATGACTTCTATGGAGTTGTGACCCCACCCACTCCAGGTGGGTCTTGATTACTTTACAGAAATCCTTTAAAAGAAGATGCATTTTGGAGAAAGCTTCAGAATGATGAAGAGAACCATGAGAGCCCACACAGCCAGAGACCTTTGGAGATGAAGAAGAAAAATGCCCCTGGGGAAGCTTTATGAAACAAGAAGCCTGAATAGGAAGCTAGCAGATATTGCCATGTTCACCATGTGCCTTTCCAGTTGAGAGAGAAACCCTGAACTTCATCAGCCTTTCTTGAGTTAAGGTAACCTCTTGTTGGTGCCTTAATTTGGACATTTTTAATAAACCTGCTTTAATTTGTAGAGTTTCACAGTTTTAGAACTGTAAACTTGCAACTTAAATTCCCATTTTAAAAAGCCATTCTATTTCTGGTATATTGCATTCAGCAGCTAGCAAACTAGAATAACTTCTATCCAGACTATTCCGTACAAAAGTTGCCCCTTTTCCTCATGAGATGAAGTTAGCTCTGATACCATTGAACATTGTGGTCTTCATAGTATGGTCTAAATTTTTTTTTTTTTTTTTTTTTTTTTTAAAGGAAAGACAGAGAGAAGGAAGGAAGGATAGAAGGAAGGAAGGAAGGAAGAAAGGGAAACATTTTTAAACATTTTCTTGTTTTTATTGTATTCTGTTTCTCCGTTTTTTGTTACATGGGCTGGGGCCGGGAATCGAACCGAGGTCCTCCGGCATAGCAGGCAAGCACTTTGCCCGCTGAGCCACCGCGGCCCGCCCTGGTCTAAATTTTTGCCAATCATACTTTTGAATAGAAATAATATTGTTTCAGGCTCAGCATTTGCAGTGATGGTGAGGCAAAACAGAATAAGGCATTGAGGCTGTGGTCCCTGGTCTTCTGTCCAGCTCCAAAAGAATTAATGCACAAATGCAAACTTCATGGAACAAAATTTCCCCCTAAAGCCTTGAAACCTCCCCAAACCATTACGTTTAGAAAATCATGGGCCCAAAGTGGATTTTTAGTTAATAACAAAAGTGCATGAAATCATAAAGATTGTTAAACATCTTCACCTAAACTTTTGAGCATGTGGTAGAGCTCCGTAAGTACCAATCATTATCTCCTCCTAAAACAAAGAAGACACCAACAAAGCTAAAAGGTTGAGATGGAAAATCACTGCTGCAAAACCTCCCTATAAAATAAGCTAACACATGCCACTCAAGGCATGTACTTTCTCTCTAATAAATTTCACTATTTATTTCCACTGGCCTGTCTTATCCCTGAATTCTTTCCTGTGACAAGACTTCCTAACCTGAAATAGGGCTCAGCTGACTGTGGTTTCAGCAAGGCTGTGGTTACCATGGGAATAATAGGAACCTAAAACTAAGGGAAACTTAATTGTACATGAGTTTTGCAAGTTTCCACACAATTGAAGACAGGCTTTATACAGGTCAGGCCTAACTCAGGGAAATTTACAAAATAATAATATCATGAATTCCATATGCAGTAACTTTCCAAGTCATATTTGACCAATCACTTTCATATCTGTATATAACTTCATAATTTTAAAAATTTATAAAAAAACAAGTAAAGAAACTTGAGCCATGAGTTGAGAAACCTGATCAAAAAGAACAAATTATTGTTTCCCTTTGACCCTGTGCCCAGTATTATTTCTACTGTAGTCTCATAGTTTTTGGCATTGCACTTCTTAAGCATCCAATCATAGAAACAGAGGACACTGTTTTTTTTTTTTTAGGTTTAATTTTTTTTATTAATTAAAAAAAATTAACTAACAAAACATTTAGAAATCATTCCATTCTACATACACAATCAGCAAGGACACTGGTTTTTATTAGACATCTTGTTACTCTATACCAAGTTTCAAAAGTTTTCCTGAATGTGTATAGTTTCATAGAATTCTAAAATAGTCCAATGTTTAGGAATATGTTATTTTAATAGACATGGCACTTAATTGTCTAGAAAGGAAAGTAATAATGGCAGATATTTAAACTCACTAGCACATGGGTCATCAAGTCAAGAAGAGAGAAAGTTTGTGTTAGTTTTCAGGCATCTATGCAATTAAGAAAAATACAGCACAATAACCTGGAATCCTGAGAGGTTGCTTTTCTTAATCTTAAACCAGGATTGTTAAATGCTGCTGGTATGCAATATACTAGAAATAGTATGACTTTTAAAAAGGGAATTTATTAATTTACAAGCTTCCAGTTCTAAGTCTTTAAAAAAGTTCAAGCTAAAACATCCAGAGAAAAATACCTTGACTCAAGGAAGGCTGATGTCTGTCATATGGGAAAACATGTGGCTGGTGACTGCTTGTCCTCGTTCCTGGTCCCATTGCTTCTTGCTTCTGATGCTCTTGGTTTTCTCTTTAAGTATCGGTGGGCCTTCACTTAGATCTTCTGGAACACAACTTTGGGTTCTGGCTTTCTTAGCATCTCATGGGAAGGCACATGGCCATGTCTGCTGGGCTCTGCATCTCTTAAATTCCATGTCTAGATGTCTGCTTTCTCTATCAGCACTCCAAACATCTTCAAATGTTTGTGTCTCTGTCAGTTTTGAAGCAACTACTCTTCAAGCTTTTGAGCTTCTTCCAAAATGTTTCCTCTTTTAAGGGACTACAGTAAACTAATCAAGACCCACCTTTAATTGAGCGGAGTCCCATCTCCATCTAAACAAAAGGTCCCACCACAATTGGGTGGTGTCACATATCCATGGAAATAATTCAATTAAAACTTCCACCCCACAATATTGAATCCAAATTAAAAGAAACATGGCTATCCCCACAAGATTAGATCAAGCAAAAGGGCATATTTACTGGGGTACATAACAGCTTCAATTCATCATGTTCCACCCTCTGGACTCACAAAAGACATGTTCTTTCCATATACAAAGCACATTCATTATATCAAAATGCTACAAAAGCCTTAAGCCATTTCAGTAACAATACAAATACAATACAAAATCACCAACAGTACAAACTCTCATCAAAATCCATTACATGCATGGTCTGTCCTAAGACAAAACATTCTCTCCTGATCCTGGACCTGGAAAACTCAGAACAAGTTATCTGTTGCCATATAAAAAAGAGGAACAGTCATAACATACATTTTCCCATTGCCACAGGGAGAAATCAAAAGGTAACAGCAGTCACCAGACCAAAAGAGTTCTATAAACCTACAGGGCAAACTCCATTGGATTTCAAAGTCTGAGAAGCATTTATTATACTAACAGCTTTAGAAAGTGACAGTTTCACCTTTTCCAAGGATCTAAGCAAAGGTCTTGCTCTCCTCAACACTGGAGTAAGGGTTGCAAGATTAGGATGCATGAGGAGATGACATTTCTCTCAGCTTAGCCTCACCCTCTCCAAGCATTGGGGTACACCTGCACTCTCTGCCATCTCTGGGGCACATGCTCAACCCCCTCAGAACAATGAGCTATGGCAAGGCTTCCCTCAATCCCTGGTTTCTGTGCTCCACCCTCTCCAAGACTTAGGGTCCCAAAACTCTTACTGAACATCTAGGTGAAAAGCCCACTCTCTGCTTCTGGGCAAAACTCACCCTTCCCACATTTATGGGGGGGCCTGCTCTCCTGGCCTAAAATTTCTTAACTTTAGACCTTAGCTTCCATAGATCTGCTTTCAAGGTCATTTTTCCTTCAATCTGTCCCTTTTTTGTCCTTTATAGTCAAGACTGGCAGTGGTTCTCTTCATACAGATCTCACAAAAAATTTGTTGGCTTTCCATGCAACACACAGGGATCATAGCCATCAGACAATAGGGCTTTCCATAAAATCTTTCTGAATAGCTCCATCTCTAATCCTGGTTTGTCCTGTAATGGCTGACTAGTTCCACGTTGGGTTAAATCCTCACATGGTGATGTAATCAATGGTGTCTCACTTTCTGGAAGCCCAGAAATTACCGGACCATCAGTGTCTGGTTTATTTGTACCTAAGAATTCAGCTCTCAATTTATCTGCTTCATTTAGCATTTTTACTCAAAGTTTTAAGAAGTAGCTAGGCTCCGTTTTCCTCATTCAGTTTGAAAATGCCCTAATTTTTATCTAAGGTCTTATCAGATGTATATTTAGAGTACAAATTTCTACCAACAGTCTCTTCAAAACATTCTAGGCCTTCTATCTCAAGCTCCTCACAACTCTTTGAAAATCTTCCTCTCATCCATTTAAAAAGCTGCCCCAACATGCTTAGCATTTGCAAACCACAGTACCCCACTCCAGGTACCAAAATCTGTTTTGGTTTGCTAAATGCTGCCAGAATGTAATATACCAGAATTAGAACAGCTTTTAAAAAGGAAATTTATTAAGTTACAAGTTTAAAGTTCTAAGGATGTAAAAATGCCCAAACTAGGGCATCCAGAGATAGATACCTTCAATCAAAGAAGGCTGATATGGGGAGGCATGTGGTTGGCATCTGCTGGTCCATTGACCTCTGTTTTCAAAGAGCTTCCCTAGAAATGTTTACTTTCTGCATCTTCAAATGTCTCTCTCTCTGTCGGCTCTGAGTTCTCTCCAAAACACTTCCCTTTTTAAAGAACTCCCATAAAATAATTGAGACCCACCTTGAATGGGTGGAGTCACATCTCCATTTAATCAAAAGGTCACATCTGCATTGGGTGTGTCACATCTACATGGAAACAATCCAATCAAAGTTTCCACCCTAAGCAACAGATCTGCTCCCACAAGATTGGACTAGGAAAGAAAACCCGTGTTTTCTGGGTTACATAACAATTTCAAACCATCACATCAACTTATCTATAAAAGGAAAAGAAAAAATATAGGAAAGAAAAGAGTAAAAATGTTAAAAGATAAAAATATCTTGGGGTGATTTATTTAGCTATTTGTTATATTGAAGCATTTATTGTATATGTATCAAAGTAATAATTATTTATATTTCATAATACCCTTATATTTTTCCAAGAAATGCTCATTTATGAATCATAAAATATTTTGCACCAAATATGCTAGTGTATTTAATTCTATTTTAAAGGACCAGTGTCCACTAAAATTGCTTATATAAATACTGAATTGCAAAATAAATATTAATTTTCCTAGGGTATTGTATTTAACAAAACAGATAAAACAAACATGCTTCCAGGTTTTTAAATAGTCATCAGAAAAATTTATACTTCTCTGAAAAGCTGAAATTAAGAATTTTATGATTTGTATAGTAGAAATTCAAGCAATATTTTTGAAGTGATTAAAAAAGTAATAGTTGAGCAAAAATTCAAGCTTTACTTAAATTGAATAAAATCTTCGTATCTTCACATATAGCTTTAAAATTACTTAATGAAACTTTGTTTTTCTTTTTAATACACTCTTGAATTTTATTTATTCAGAATTCTGTCTTATAAGAGAAAAGGCATTTAGAAACTGCTTTTTAAAAAAATTTAATTGAATAAACACTTCAGCATTTTGCTGAATGTTAATTTGAAAATGATAACATCTTTGCATGCATAAAATTCTTCTAGAGTAGGAAAACAGTCTCACTAACTCCTTTTTAGATTAAAATAAAGTTTTGTTATCAAATAAAATAAAATTTAAATTGATTAGAAAACTTCAGACTTACCAGAGACCATCCTGCAAGTTATATGTGAATTTCATGTATAGCTTCATAGGGTTGTCAATCGAAGAATACTAATTCAAATTGCTGGAGGATAATACATTACTCTCAAAGTTATTTATATTTAAAAAGCAAAAGCATTGTAAAAGAATGCAGTAAGCTACATACAGATTTTGATGCATTTTTAAGTTTAAAAAGTAATCCTACTAAAACTTTGAAATATGCATCTTAATGTGGTATCAGACAAAATGAGAACCCATGATGCAAAAAGGCAGAAGAATGGCTAATTCGAGAAGAAACCATTTTCACCAAAACTTAACTTGCAGTTGGGCAAAATAACAAGGCTTTTACAAACTTAGAGATGATTTTGGTGGATTCTATTAACTGTAAACTTAGAGAAAAATGCTGAAATGTCCTCCATGAAGTTCAAGCTAATATGACTTTTACTTTCCTCTTTGTGTGCTATTTCCTACTGCACCAACCATGCCTGTATCAGCGAGTTAGCCACCCATACAAAAAGATAGAGCTTTCTGGAATCTTAAGTTTATATAGTTTCAGTAAATAAACTAAAATGCATATACTTTGCTTGATAATGCAGATTATGAATGGCCACATATTTTTTCTTATTACTAGCAAATCTTGTTTTGATATTGAAAAACTATGTTTTATGACAAAAAAGAAACTACATTTCCTACGACATGGAAAAATAGCCAGATGGTAAATAACACTGAGTGTGTTATCAGCAAACCGCTGTTCTTTCACTAGAGGCCAATAAAATGTATCTGGAACATTCTATGTATAAAGGGAAGAGAAATGGGCGGGAAGGCAGCCTGCCAATGAAGAAGCATTGAAGGACTTTATACTGAGAACAGTTCATCAATACACGGTTTGTTGATGGTCCTTTCACAAATAAACTCTAAGCATTTCTTTAAGGACCAGAAATACAACCAATACTACTGAAGGTCAGTAGATTAAAAATTGGATTGCAGAAAAATGTTTAAAAGGCATTTAAGGAAGTTATTCTATTGTAGATGATTCATTAAATTTCTGATGACAATGGAAAATTCCTTAAATTTGTTTTTTTATGTTTATATCATCAAGAACTTTAATTTCCAGTCTAAGTTCAAATAAATTAATAGAGAATTATTTCATTTTCATGATATTATGGGACCAGTTGCCTGACACTTATTAGCTGTGTGATTTTTTCTAACTATGAAAACTTACAAAAATTAATCCCTTTAAATTGTTTCCTTATCTGTAAAGGTGAGTGCTAGAAAGGTTCCTAGGAAATAGGTGGTCCTTAAGAAATGTTATTTCCCTTTTGTTCTTTTCTTTTCTACAGATTTAAATATATTAACGATTATTTTTGAAAACTATAGTTTGTTATTTTTGCAACTTCTTACTTGAAAACATTCATACCTTCAGAAATTGAAATAATATGGTAGGTTGAAACATAAAACTCCTGATGCTTAATCATTTCCTTTCCTTGACAAAGGTATAGGAGTATTCACTGTAAATTTTTATATTGAACTATACAGAACTAACATATTTAAAGGTTAAAAGTGTTCAAGTGCTACCTAGGTTCACCCACTCTAATTGTTTTTCTGATTTGTTCCCCTTACCTCTCTCTAGAAATAAAAAATATATATCTGTGTCCTTTGTGTCTGGCTTATTTCACTCCATATTTCACATGTTATATTTTATGATTGCACTCATATGAAATACCTAGAATATGTAAATCTGTAGAATCAGAAAGTACAATGTAGGTTACCAGATGAGGGAAAGGGAATGTGGAGTCATTGCTTAAGGGGCACAGAGTTTATTTTTGAGGTGATAAAAACAAATAAATATTAGCTGCTGATGGAAGTACAACATTATAAATGCAGTTAATACAACTGAATTGTACACTTAAAAGTAGTTAAAGGGTAAATCTTGAGTTGTATATGGTACCAGAATACAAAGTTAAAAAAGAGTGCAGCATAGAAAGTGCATATGAAGAAACCTATCTATAATCTCCAATTATCAAATTTTTCAGTTGAACCATTTGAAAGTATTAGGTAGACCTCATTATACTTCAGTCTTAAAGCATCAAACATTAACATATATATCTCTCAGTTTCTCTGCTTTCTTTCTCTGTTCATATGTATGCACACAAGCCTGCATGTCTCTTGTTCTTTTTTCAAAGATATATAGTACTCCATCAGATAGATTTACCATAGATTATTCAACCAACCTTGCAGATGAGAATTGAGAATACTTACTACATTTTACTATTATAAATCTATCACAATGATTCATATCATGCACATATTTTAATATTTGTTATTGTTTGTTGTTTTAAATTGATGAAAATTGGCTTGCTGGAAACAAAATTGTTGAATCAAAGGGTAAGTACATAAACAGTGGTGCCATACACTGCCAAATAACCCTCCATAGAGGGCCAAAATTTAAAAATACTGGTGAGGTAAGAATGCCCTTTTCTCTCAGCTGTTGGCAAAATAATAGGTGAGAAATAGTATCATAGTGTAATTGTCTTTTGTGTTTCCCATGTTGTATGGGGGTAATTGGTATATGTGATTGAAGAGTGTTTTAAAAACATATTTAAAAGATTACACCTGTAATATCTTTGCTATCTTACAAATAATACTTTTCATTTGTCATTTTTTTTGGCTTTGCATGTGAGATTTTTTTTCAGGCAATTTTCTTTAGGTAGTCATAGTTTTCATTTTTCTTTATTGTATAGGTTATAAAGGAAGTCATCCATGTTCTCATTAAGGATTTATATGGTTTGATTTGTATAATTTGATATATAAATAAATATTCATTTATATTTATTTTTTTACAATTAACTCTTTCCAAAGGACTAAATTTTTTTGCAATACTATTTATTAAAAAGCCCATCCTTACTCTAGTTATTTGGTTGCCATATTTTACATATACACAATTTCTTTTTGAACCAGATCTGAAATTTCTACTTTGCTACACAGGTAGTCTATCTGTTCAAGTGACTATAACACAATTCTTTTTCTCTTTTTTTAATTGAGGGCTTATATTTTGTTTAAAATCTTTTAGTACATTGACAAGATTCCATCATTGCTAATTATTTGTCTTTCAAGTGTTTTGGTATTATTCCAGCATGTTAATATATTTTCTAATTTAAACTTCAGCATCAATTTGTCTACTTCTAAAGGGAAAAGCAAACAAACAAATATTTATTAAATTGGCATCTTTTGTGATGTCAAAAGTTAACATGCTAAAAACTCAAAAATGGACAGCACAATAATACCTAATTGTAAAGTAATCATGTTAAAACACTGAATGAAGCTGCATCTGAGCTATAGGTTTTTTTTTTTTTTTTGTCTGTTTGTGTGTTTGTCTTTTTTTTTTTACTATTATAATTATTTTTATTTTTTTCTCTATATTAACATTCTATATCTTTTTCTGTTGTTTTGCTAGTTCTTTTCCTAAATCGATGCAAATGTACTAAGAAATGATGATCATGCATTTATGTGATGATGTTAAGAATTACTGATTGCATATGTAGAATGGAATGATTTCTAAAAAAAAAAAAAAGAAAAAAAAACCAACATGCTTACATTAAAGGAGTATTGTAATTTCTTCAAGTCTTCTTATTTATATTTTTGGAGTGTTTTTAATTTTCTCATACAAAATTTGGATATTTCATATAAGTTTATCGTAATAAATTTATTAGATTATTAGTTTATATTTCATTTAGAATTTTTAAATCAATATTCATAAGTAAGTTAGGTTTATATTTAGATATATGATATCCTACCTTTATAAGGGTTAAGGATCAATGTTTTATTATATAAAATAAATTTGGAGATACCCTTCTTTAAATTTTCTTAGAACAATTCACCTAGCATTATTTTTATTGGTTTTTGGGTGACTTGATAGAATTCCCATGAAAAAACAAGAATCTCAAATATTTTTGAGAGGTATTTTGCTGAAAACTTTTTTTGCTTATTCCATGGAAATCGATCATTTTCAGCTAAATAGAAGTCATATTTTCTAGAATATTATTAATTTTATCCAGACTATTAACTTTATGCTTACATTATTGAGCATAAGATTGTGCTGTGCATTTTTAAAATGATCCTCTAACCGATGTTTATTTTTTCCCGTGACTTGTTATTTTATATAGTTGTGCTTTCTTCTTTGGGGGAATTCTCTTTCTGTTGATCTTTTCAAAGAAACCAAATTTGAAACATTAGTTAATTTGACTTTTTATCCCTCATTAATTTTTTTGTTGTTGTTATTCTTCATTAGGTTTATGTTTTTTATTCTTTTTCTGGTCTAAAGTTGGAAATTTGAGCCATTTATTTTCATTTTCCCATTTTTAAGTTGCTATAATTTTGATTCTATTCGCTTTCCTCAGATAGCTGCTTGGAATAGAGTCCATTAATTCATATGTGCACTGCCTTTCTTATTATTTGTTATTAATTTAAACATTTTAATTTTAATTTCCCATTAACTCAAAATGAATAGAGCATCTTAATAGATTCCAAATCATAGATACACATTTTAAATTTAAATTTAAATTTCTAGTTTTGCTGCATTGCAATCAGATTTTTTGTATAATTTTGCTCTGTGAAACAACTTTAATGCTTACATTGTGTCCAAATATTCAGTCATTTTGCTCAGAAAGGTAAATTTTTATTTTAAAGCTACAAATTTGATATATATTTAGAGAACCTAAGTTATTATGTTTCTGTAATATGTTTTTCTATCTTGCATGCTATCATTTTGGCTTGATTCCTAACTTTGGATTAGGAAAACAGCTCTTGCTTTCTTATTGTTTCTGTTGGAGTTCCATATACTACTGATCATTGCTTCATTCTCAGTCTCTCTGAATCATTTTGTCTTAGCTGTGATTTTTTGGAAACAATATAATGTTGAATTTTTCTGTGTGAGCTAATTTGAATATTTGTTTTTAATCAGTTAGCTCCTTTGCATTTATTTGGTTTATGAGATTTAAATTACATAGGTGAGAGTTAGCCTATTCTAAATTCTTATGTTATATCTAATTTGTAAAAAAAATACAACATTCAATTACTATTATTCCATTTTTGTTCTTACCTTTATTTCAGTCATGTATCTAGAATTAAATTTTTAGGATTCACCTTTAAAACTTCTGCTAATTTCATGTTTGGATGAAACTTGTCCTCTAACAAATTTCTTAGGAATGCTCCTTGAGTGCACTATTTCATGGAATCCTGGATATTTAAAACTGTTTTCCTTAAATTAGCTTGCAATAAAATCATTAGCTCATAAGTTACTTGCTTTCAATGTGTGATTGAGAAGTCTGATAAAAATCCTCTTTATTTATTTTTCACAAGTTCATGGTGGGCCTTTTTAATACATAAATTACATCTTTATTTCTAGAAATCATTTGTGGTTTTAAGTTTTAAATGTAACATCTACTCCATTTTTTTATTTTTCAAAGATTCAAAGTATATCATGATGAATCATCTTTTATGCTTTCTACATTAATTGCTTTGTCTAATGATTTTTACTTCTTATTTCATTTTTTTCCTCTTACATATTTTCATGCCTTTCCTCTATGCCTCATTATATTCTCAGTCAAATCTATATTCTCTTGGCATCTTATAATTTAGTCTTCCTTTATAAGGTAATTTTTTTCTTCCATATCTTTCCTGAGTTATGTCAACTGTCATTTCACATCTTCCTATTTCTTTTTTACTTTCATTCTGAAATTTTGTATTTTGCATCCAAGTATTTGTTCATATCTATAAGTGCCTAGCTAAAGACATTTAATTCTGCTTTAAGTGTTATATTACAGCTTGCTTCTGCTTTTTGTTGTTTTATAGAAAGCTGGAATATTTCGATCCTTCTTTTATATTTTATAAATCTGCTGTTATTATTTTGAAATGTCTGCAACACAATTTTATGTAGAATACATTAAGAGATTTTGGTTATTATAGCAGACATGGTCAGTTCTCTGCTCAGATACCATAGGATCTCTTTTGCAGGTTGGGTGTGTCATGCTTAAGATGCTATAATAATTGCTGACAGTGTCTTACAACTTCATCCTTCTCCAGAAGATTAACTGGACAACTGAACATCACTAGGGCAAGCCTGAGAGATTGAATTTCCCCTGTGATAACTCGTGACCAATGACTTTTCCTTGCTATGGAAGCCCTGGTGCCGTGCTGCATGCCACCATAAAGACTAAGGTTCAATTTATGACCCAGAGTTCTTGTAGGATAGGATGAGTCTCTGCTTCACCTGAAATTGCATCTTTCCTTACACTTTACCTATGCATAATCCTCTTCCTTCCTGACTCCTTCCACTTTGCAAATGATGTTTGCCATGTTGTCCCACACTCCTAGCTTACCAATTTATCCTAAGACTATTCAATAATTCATGTGGACATGTATTCCCATTTTGGCCTTTCCTATGAGAAGATCCAACCACAGACCCTCAATTTTTGTTGTTGTTGTTCTTGTTGATGGCAGTTTTATTCAATGGCACCTCTTTTGGAGAGCTATGCTTTCTGATTTTGTGGTTTATTTTCTTTCTTCAGGACTCTTAATTTCTACCATTATATTACTTTTTCCCTTATGTCTCCATGGAGCAAGTCTCTCACCCAAACCACCTCTTCTTAATCCATGAAACATACCATTTCTGCTATTGTTAAGCTATCCCTCCCCCATGAAGTAACTGACCTCTAGCAAACTTCCCAAGAGACTCCACCCAGCCATACTTCCAGGAGATCCCTTGCAAAATCATACCTGCCTCTGCTCATGCGACAGTCCCATGAATATACTGGCATGCACTCTGCAACACTGCATTCCTGTGATAGCTCCCCTTATCCAACGACCCCCTCCGGTAGCTACAGCCTGGCAGCTACAAGTTTGTGATAACTTGCCTCTTAACCTGTCAATTTCTCACTCCCAAGCTAGACAATGAAAATCCAACACCTCCCTTCCCCACCAACTGTCCTATGTAAGCTGTGCCCCTGCCCCTGCTCAGGGCGGTTGCCATCTTAGGTGTAAGTCCTCCAATGCGTAGCCTCACAATAAAGTTTCTTTGATTGAGTTTTGGTCTCTTTTCCTCCTTGCCAGTTGAGAAACCTATCAATATCCATTTTTCTCCACAGAAGGGCAACTGAGCTTTCTCCATTGTAAATAATTTGCTTAGACCCAAACAGCTTACTGGAAATATCCTTTTATAAGAAAGGACATTTTCCCATTGAAATCTGTTTATCTTGCTAAAGTTTCCAGAGACTTTGATGTAGAATAAGTTTTTTGTTAATTTATTAGATACTCAGAGTTATTTTAAGTGCCTTATTTAAATTTTCCATATTGATATTAATTATAAAATAAATCAGATGACTACAGAAAATTCCCAAATTTTCTCTGGCACTATCAACTTTGCCCAAATGAAATTAGATATGAAAGTTAAAATAATTTTCACACATGTGTAATATTCAAAACTTATCATCTATATAAGTAACATGATTTCAGAGCTAACTTGCAGATTTTTTGAATTTATAAATGGCTTCACCATGCTGTATTTTTCTATTGACTATAAATTTTAACTTTAAGAGAACAGATGGCCTCATTATGATTAGAAACAGAGAAAAGAAATCTTAGTTGAAAATCACTATTTTAAATATCTATTTTATATAATAATATGTGTTTCAGATTTAAAAATAATAGATATAGTTTAGTCATTTATATTCAGAAATATACATAAATATATATTTGTATATATATGCAATATTTTGTGTTTTAATATCCTGATAATAATAGCTTCCTTCACAAAGTATAACCTGCATATAAGCATAAAAATTCCACTTGCTTGGCTCATTTCCATATCTCCAGGTGCTGTAAGAGTGCATGGAATAGAGTATGCACTCAAACAGTATTTAATGAATGATTGAATGCAGCATGGTCAGTTTTTAAAATCACATTTTGCCTTTTCTTGGAGTGATCTTCACACTGCCACCTTCTCTTTACACTGTTAACCTCTGCTCACTCTTTGGATCTTGGTTCAATAAAAAGTTTCTCTAGGATGACTGGAGCAAGTTGCTGCAATAGCACATGGAAACACTGGCTCACGAACACAGTAGAGACTTCAGCACATGGACCTCTTTGTTATTTGCACAGTACAGAGAGTGTAAAAGAGCAAGAAAGAAGTTCTACCATGCCTAATTCTCCACAGGTGGTCAAAACTGCTCTAGGTCCAGGACAGTAGATGGCAGCTCTGCACACTCCACTTTGAATTGGAGAGGAAAGACAGATCTCTACTGTTTTTTGGCTTTTATCCACCTCAAGGCAATAGGACCCTGCTACTGAGAATTCCTGTTCTAATAAGCATCTGGGACTGCTTTTTCCTAGTTTCTGAGTTTCAGGTCTGGCAGGTCCTTTTCATTAAGATTAACATCTCCAGCTTGAGGATTGGGAATAGATAGAACATCTTCACACCATACAAGAGGAGATGAGGGGAAGTGATAGGCAAGGTTGGGGGACGGCTGCTTAGCAGGTGTCTGTGGTTTCCCTAAAATGACTTCTCTGATTTCCCTGACTAGAGCAACTGAACCTTGCCTCTCAATACACTCTGGAACTCCCATCCATAATATTTGCTCACAATTGAATTTTATCTTTCTATACCAATTTTATAAATGTCTACCTCTTTCATCAAATTTGGTCACAATTGTATCTCTATCAGCCATCTATATAGATACTTAATGCATGTAAGTCAATAATAATACACATTCCAAACTGACCTTGTTAGCGGACAAAGATGGTGGATTCCTTTACCTGATATGCTAAATAACCAATTCCTGAGACATCAGGGTTTCAAAGGGAGAAATAGTTTATTACTGAGTGTGTAGTAGGAGAGTAGATGGCTTATTGGTCCAAAATCTATCTCCCTGAACTGCAGTATTTTTGATAGTTTTGTTAGAGAAAAAGATGGGCAGTGTTTAGGATAATTAGTACAGTGGTCCCAGTTGATGTAATTAGAGGTAATCTAATTATTGAGCATGTGCAAATTGATTACATGCTTAGTCATAAGCTGTATGTTAAAAAATGGCAGAATGAGGTATAGGTGACTTGTAGGTTAAAGTCTAAGCTACTGCATGAATCAGGCAGGCCCATTTTGATTAGATTCAGTCTTGTTTATGAAGATATCTTTGGACATGGGGTAGGTTAGTTCTGGGCTGACCCAAGACCCTTCATTAATAAACATTAGGGTCTGTCTTCAGTGATTGCAAGATACTAAAGTTGCAAAACTGGATAATGGGTACAAATGAAGATTAGTCACAAGGTTTTTAAAATCACAGGGGCAGAAGATTATAATAGCTATACAATCATCAGAGATCTAGGCAGCTGGATTATAATTTAGAGATTTCAGGTATTTCCCTCTGTCTACTCTACTACAGCTGAAAGAAAAAAGGAAAAACTATATGATTCAGTAATCAAAATCATCCCTTAAATCTTGATTTCTCGATTACAATCTGGTCACAAGTATTTTGTGGTATTGTGACATAATAAACGTGCTGAATATGAGTTCCCTAGTGCAATTGTTTCTTATTGATAAAATGTGTAGAGAAACCTTGCTCTAATTCCCTGGCATTTTGCAAATAGAACCAAAATGGAAAACAGCAACAACAAGAAAAAAATCTCTTTGTCTTTAAGAGAGAATAGGTGATGTGCTTGCCAGACCATCCAATATTCACACCTTTTGAAACTAACAATATTTTAACCAGCTTGAAAGATTTCTTACAATTGCTGTTTATAGAGTAGGGATTTTAGAACACACATGTTTTAATTTTGTCATAATCAAATTCCTTTCTTTTTTAAAGGGCTGTGCTTTGAAATTTTGTTTAGAAAGTACTTGCTCTGCATATCTAAAATGTTCCCTACATGTTTTTCCAGTCAGTGTTAAAATCTTACTGTGCATGTTATTCTTTTCTTCATTGTATGGCTATGGCCATCAGTATGAGAGGCTTAGGAAGGCTCTACTAATGGTTCTGCTGCCCTCATCATGCCTAAAATAGTGTTTGATAATGCATATGTGGTCAAAGGCTGGCAGAGAGCTGGAAACATTAGAATATACATTTGAAATTATTTGCATTATTTGAGGGATCTTACATAATCATAAAGTTCTTTTAGGCCATCCAAGGAAATGTAATATGAAATCCTCACTAAGTCTTCTCTGACTCTTTCCATGAAAAAAATTCTTAACAGTAGATGAATTGAACAAACTTCTGATTTGAGCTAAAATCCTTTATGGAATATAAATATGAGATTCAACTTTAGATCATAAAATGAATCTTTTAACCAAGGAATTAATATGAATAAGTCCTGGATATCCTTCAATAATACAACCCCAATAATATGTTGATTGTCTCCTGGAGGATGGGAGGGTAGAGGTGGGGTGGGCTGTAGCATCATTTACTCAAAAATAAATATTGTCCTCAGCTTTTATTATATTGTATTATGTACAAATTTTTATCGGTGATTAAATCTGAATCAATCTTGAATTCTGCTATAATTCTGTCATATTGAAGCCTCATATTAATAAGATTTGTCAATGTTATAATTTTCAATGGAATTGGTGCAAGCCATTGGGGATCTAAATAAAGCATCAGGAATATATGCCATGCTTCCCATTTGCCATCAAGTACGTACAGAATAATTCTAAGCCAAAGCCTCCAACTATCCATATAGAATCACAAAACCACAGAATGGAAACGCTGGAATATAACTTAGAGATATTTTAATAGAATTCCTCATATTGTAGATGAGTTGGCAGAGGCTTATAAAGGTTGCTATTGGCCCAAGATCAGAAAATTCATTAGAAACAGAGTCAGATCTCAAATCCAAGCTTTGAATTGTGTCTAATGACACAGTTAAGGACACAGAGGGGCCCTAAAGAGTTTTTTGAGCAGCACTAAGTCAAAGTATGAATTTCATAGTAATAGTGTAGAATCTTTCCTAGGAGTCAATAAAGATGTTCAGAAGAGAACTAATTGGAAGGTCCTAATGCATCCATACATAATTACAAAGAAGACCAAAATCTAACTACAAACTATCTGGAAATAAAGTGCTATTTTTTCCAACATGAATTCCTTGTTCCTCTTTTTCTAAATTACCAATTACATTTTTGGTGGTGGCTCAGGGATTTACTTCCAAGGGGACATTCTTGGATGATGTAAATGTTCTGTGTCATGACTCTGATGGTGGCTACATGACTGCATACATTTTTCAAAACTCATAAAATTGTACACTTAAAACTGGTGAAATTTATTTTGTATAAACTATACCTTAATAAGCTAATTGTTAAAAAGCTTTTTTTCCTCTGTTTTGCTAATGCCCTCCACCAGCCAGTGACCTTTGGAGATGAAGAAGTAAAACTCCTCCTGGGAAGCTTCATGACACCGGAAGCCAGGAGAGAAAACTAGCAGAAGACGCCATGTTCACCATGTGCCCTTCCAGCTAAGAGAGAAGCCCTGACTGTGTTTGCCATGTGCCTTCTCACTTGCGAGAGAAACCCTGAACTTCATCGGCCTTCTTGAACCAAGGTATCTTTCCTAGATGCCTTTGATTTGACATTTCTATAGACTTGTTTTAACTGGGACATTTTCTCGGCCTTAGAACTGTAAACTAGCAACTTATTAAATTTCCCTTTTAAAAAGCCATTCCATTTTTGGTGTATTGCATTCTGGCAGCTAGCAAACTAGAACATGTCCTAAGGACATATTTTTTTTATCTAAAGTTTGATCATGACTCACATAATAAACATAAGAGCCAGTTTGATGGTTTATGTTTTGCATTTGATATAAGGCTGTTCTTGATTATAATAAACATAAGTCTCTCAATGACATTAGATAGCTGATTTAATAATAAATTCTTAGAATAAATTCTAAGAAATATATACATATAGTCTCATTAGATAATGAAGTTTTATACAATCAATATCAAATTTTTTTGGTCCTGAACTATATTGGAAGTTCTATTAATTATGAATTAGCCCATCATCCCTCATGTAAACTCTCTATATTCAGTGGTGGTGATATATCGCTGTAATACAGAGGTTTGTATTTTTTTTTTTTTTAACATGGGCAGGCACCGGGAATCAAACCTGGGTCCTCTGGCATGGCAGGCAAGCGTCCTTGCCTGCTGAGCCACCATGGCCCGCCCCAGAGGTTTATATTTAACCTCCTTCATATGTTAACAAAGTAAGGCAGGCAATAATATTTCATTGTAAAATTTAGAAACATTAAGAAACAGAGGAAGCATTTTTACAAATTCATGAAGATGTGCTATTGTTATTCATAGTAAAGGAGCAATTCCAGTTATCCTGTGTCAACACCTGTGAGCCTGGAATCAGGCAATCAGCCTTGTGTATGCTGGTGTGTTTGTAAATCAACTTGTCTCTAGCTCTCCTTTCTCTGACTCGCCTCCTATTCTTTAGCTTCTGTTCTTCTGCTACCAAAATTATTTCTATTTACCTCTTCATGAACCTGTAGATCAAGTCAACAACAGTCACATTAGATATAAGCAAAATTCCACAAAGACAGATATTCCAGCACGTAGAACTTGTGTAGGTGATAGATAGGGAGAAACATATTCCCAATAAGAAAAAAACAAACAAACAAAGGAATAACATTTAAAATATTCAAGAAGCTTCTGCTAATTAACAATAAAAAAAAAAACAGAAAACCCAATATAAAAAGAGAAATGGAATAGAAAAACACAGTTCATAGAAGGAGAAACATAAATGACCAACCAGTCTTACTAGTAATTAAAAAGCAATTAAAACAAAACAAGGCAACACCAAAAATTGATAATAGCATTCATTTGTGAGAATATGGGAGAATAGGAATCCTGACGTATTGCCAGCAAGAGTGTAATAGATTGAAGCCATTACATAAAGAAATCTGGCAGTTTTTAGTAAAATAAAATATATGTAAATTCCATCATTCACCAACCCCACTTTCAGTTATGGGCACAGAGGAGTTTTTACCCAGCTCTACAGGGAACTCAGATGAGGATATACATATTCATGAAATTTCAGTAATTAAGATTTAGTGCTATCTAGGGATCTATCAATAGAAATATAATGAGTAAAATTTAGTGGAAGCATAATATTGAGTAGAAATTTGGGAAAAACCATTCAAAATAGATAAATATGAAACAATATTGATTGAACAATATTGCTTTTTGTATTACTGTTTCCCAAAAAGTTGACAGTGAAAATATTGTTTAATCCTTATGATATTGCTTAATGTCATAAAAGACACGTGTATTGAAAGTCCAAAAAAAAAAACTAAATAATTTATTCCCTTTTGATGGAGCAAATTATCTTTCATTCTACCTAAGTTCAATATCCAAATTCATTAAAGTGAAAAAATGCAAGCACTTATTATGTATCACTGCTATGGGATTTGCTTTTTTATTTTAATTTTTTTATTTTATTTTTTTAAATACCAAAAAATACATAGCAAATGCAAACATTCCTATTTTGATCATTCCAATCTACATATATAATCAGTAATTCACAATATCATCACATAGTTGCATATTCATCATCATGATCATTTCTTGGAACATTTGCACTTATTCAGAAAAAGAAATAAAATGAAAACAGAAAAAAATTTTATACATACCATACCACTTACCCCACCATTTCATTGATCACCAGCACCTCAAACTAAATCTATTTTAACATTTGTTCCCCCTATTATTTATTTTTATTCCATATATTCTACTCATCTGTTGACAAGGTAGATAAAAGGAGCATCAGACACAAGGTTTTCACAATCACACAGTCACATTGTGAAACCTATATCGTTATTCAATCATCATCAAGAAACATGGCTACTGGAACAAAGCTCTACATTTTCAGGCAGTTCCCTCCAGCCTCTCCATTACATCCTGAATAACAAGGCGATATCTACTTAATGCGTAAGAATAACCTTCAGAATAACCTCTTTACTCGGTTTGGAATCTCTCAGCCATTGACACTTTGTCTCATTTCGCTCTTTCCCCTTTTGGTTGAGAAGGTTTTCTCAATCCCCTGATGCTGAGTCTCAGCTCATTCTAGGGTTTTTCTCAATCCCTTGATGCTGAGTTTCAACGTATTCTGGGATTTCTGTCCCACCTTGCCAGGAAGGTCTGCACCCCTGGGAGTCATGTCCCATGTAGATAGGGGAAGGGTGGTGAGTTGGATTGTTGTGTTGGCTGGAGGGAGAGGCCACATCTGAGCAACAAAAGAGGCCCTCTCAGGGGGTGACTCTTAGGCCTAATTTTAAGTAGGCTTGACCTATCCTTTGTGGGGTTAAGTTTCATATGAACAAACCTCAAGACTGGGGGCTCAGCCTATAGCTTTGGTTGTCCACACTGCTTGTGAGAATATCAAGAATTCAACTTGGGGAAGGTGAATTTCTCCCCCATTCTCCTCATTCCCTGAAGGGGACTTTGCAAATGCTTTTTCATTCACTGATCAAATCACTCTGGGATTCATCGGGGCATCACTCTGGACAAACCAACAAAATCTTATGTCTTACCCAAGGTTCCAAGTACTTATGGTGTTCAATCAAGCTATCCACATAAGTTATATCAGGAAAAGCACTAGTCAAAATATAGATTTTATACCAAATAAACATTTTTTGCTTTAGTCTCACACATAAGTTGAAATTTTAAAATATTAATTACCATCTATTTTCAGCACCCTGAAGTAATGACATTCCTTTGTTCTTCCTCATTCAAAAACATTTTTAAAATTTGTACATTTAGTCACTATTATTATACACTCTAGGCATTCCTAGATTATACCATTTCAATCTTTGACATCTATCTTTCTTTCTGATTTCATTTATGCCCCCAGCCCTCCTCCCTCTATCATTCTCACATTCAGCTTCATTCAGTGTTTTAACATAATTGTATTACAGTTAGGTAGTATTGTGCTGTCCATTTCTGAGTTTTTATATTCAGTATTGTTACACAATCTGTAGCCTATGAACTGACATTAATGAATAAACTTGGAATATTTCGTTGGTAACAGAGACCATCAGGAGATAGAAATAGGGTAAGATATTGGGTAATTGGAGCTGCAGGGATTTGCTTTTTTGATTGAAAGTAAAAACTACACCATAGATAGTCAACTCATTTAGATTACTAACCTGCTGTTCAAGACAAACAGAGAAATAGCACATACTCATTAATTTCAGTCTCATTAAAAAATAGGTAGACTTGTATACAAGGGTGTTATAATAAATTAACTGCAATATAAAATATTCAGATGGCTTTTCTCAAATGCATTTATGTTACCCATTGGAGCAAAAACCCAAGCCAGGTATCCCATGGACCGTGTAGTCTAATAATCAAGAAGCTGTATATAGTGGTGCAATTTATGTATAGAAGATGGCCAATTTCATACTTGAACAATTCCACTGTAAAGAAGCATTTACCCATATTTGTTCAACAGTTCATCTCTCTGTCACACTACCTGGAAGAAGCAATTCAGTATATAGAAGCATACATGATTTATTCTAATGCCCAGGCTAGGATGGTATAATTCACTAGCCCTTTTTATTCACTTTACTTGGCTTCTTTGACCCATGAGTGTTCTGGTTTTCCTTTTTTTTTTTTAATCAGGGGAGAGCGCGAATGCAGTCCCCCACTACCACAAATTATGCAGTCTAGTTTCCCACATTTGGGGGAATCACAGGGGTCAGCACATCTGGAGTGCAATTACTAAGCCTCGCCCTGGGAAAACCACCTTCGTGATCACGGTATCTTCCCTGTCAGGTAAGTATGATTTCTTTATCTTAAGTCTGCCTAGGCAGTGATGAAAAGTCAGAGTCGGAGAGTTTGCAACGAATAGGTAAAATTGCCTACGTAGATAAAGGTCCTGAGATACAGAATTAGCTGTAGTTTCTGAAAGGAAATCAAGGTGTGGTGGGACATAGATCTCATTTTTAGAGCATTACCTGGCTGCAGTTAAGGAGTCATTGAGCAAAGAAGTGGACTCTGGAAGGTAAATTTTATATCACATAATTAAGAAAACCATGATAATGGGAAACCCAGGTGTAAGGAATGTATAGAAACCCAGGCTATCATGCTAATAGTCAATATTTTAAAAGTCTAAGAAACAAGGCCCAAAGCATTTGGCTAGATATCAGTGGCGATATCTAGGTAGATATCTGGAAATACTAGCCCAGAGCAGGTGAGGAATTAAGGAAATATGAGAATCTTAGGACTCACAAAGCAAGATGTAATCTAATTAAAATGCATTTCCAGAAAGTATTTAGAAATATTGACTGAGCTCCATCACTAAAAAACTAAATTTCTAAGTAGATAAACAAAAAACATAAGATTTTTGGAATATATACTATCGCTAAGGAATTTATTTAACCATCGAGTATTTAAACTCGGTTGCATAAAGTTTGACAGGGACAAATGTAATTTAGGTACTTGGCATCAGTAACTAGAAATGAGTCAAAAAGTAGGAGTAATTTCAAAGGTTAAGACATGGTAAGACACTTGAATTATTGACTGAAGTTTCCCTTTACGTATTAAACCAAGGGAATGCTTATTCCCAAAAGGAATAATATTCTCAAAGGGCTGATTATATTGAATTTACACTTCAGAGTCATGGAGACAAGTTATGTGGCCAAACAGAGCTTCAAAAACAAGAACCAAAAAGATGTTACAGGAAAATGACTTTCAGCATATTTGCATTTTAATATGAGAAATATCCAGTACCCTAAGAAATTAATCACTAGTAGTAGAAATATCAGACAGTGATGAAGATATTTATGGGAAAGATATCTTATTGGGGACCAATTAGTACCATTATGCATCATATAGCATTTTATTCTTAGTATAAAGCTAAATCTATCACATATCTGAACACATGATTAAGAATGAATGGAACTGAAGCTTTCCCTTCTATTTAGTCATTTCATCACATACATGCAGAAAATTTCAAATCAACTACTTTCCATTCAATTTGAACTTGGGTTTACCTCAAACATTATGAGTCTGCTACTTTCTTTGACTTCTGCCATGGTTAGACTGAATCATTCCCTTAATTTTGTACCCATAAGTCTTGATAATATTCCTATATTATTCTGTATTAAAATTGGATTTATATACTTCTCTCCCCAGCTAGAATATAAGCTTTTTGAGTGTAAAATTTTCACCAAATTCTTCTTTACTTTTCTACTAAGTGGTATGAAACTTAATTTGCTTTTAAGAAGAGAACAGATTTGCATTATTTGTGAACTTCCTAGGAACAAATTTTCACAGCATGACTCATGTCAAGGTACCAATCTGGCTTCATAAATTTAAGTGAAGTTGGAAGTTGAGGTAATACTCAGCAATCAGAAGGCAGATATCAGCTGCCCCCAATATGCTATCCACTGAAATAATACATATTGAGTGACTTATGTGTTAATCCTCAAGCATTACTTTATAGTTTATTCAATACATATCTCAACTAGATATATTCAGCCATATTTCGTTTAATAAGAGTGTTAGTTTGGAAGCTGCTGAAATCTGATATGCTAGGACTCCAATGGCTTTCAAACAGGGGAATTTAATAAGTTACAACATATAGTTCTAAGCCTGTAAAAATGTTCAAACTAAGGCATCCAGGAAAAGATACCTTAATTCACGGAAGGTTGATGGGTCAGGAAAATTTCTGTCAGCTGGGAAGTCACGTGGGTGTCATCTGCTGGTCCCTTGCTCCTGGACTCTATTGCTTTCAGCCTCTGTTCCTGTGGAGTTTCCTCATTTTGCTTCTCCAGAGTTGGCTTTAATCTCTTGGCTTCCCTTGACTCTCTCCAGGTTCTGGCTTGCTTAGCATCTCATGACAATGTCTGCGGGGCTCCAAGTATCTCCAAACATCTGGGTCTCTGTTCTCCAAATGTCAGCATCTATGTCAGCTCTACTCTGAAGCTTCTGTTGGCTCTGTCATTTCTGATTCTCTCCAAAATGTTTCCTCTATTAAAGGATTCCAGTAAACTAATCAGGACCCCTGGAATAGGTGGAGTCACATCTCCATCTAATGAAAAGATCACACCCACAGATGGGTGTGTCATATCTCAGTGGAGATAATCAGATCAAAAGACTCCACCTACAATATTGAATCAGGATTAATAAAAGAGCTGCCTCCACAAGATTGAATCAGTAGTAAAACATGGCTTTTTTGAAGTGCATAATACTTTCAAATTGGCACATTCTACCCTCTAAACCCCACTAAAAGACATGCTTTTTCCATATACAAAATGAATTCATTCCATCATATCACAAAAGCCTTAAGCCAGTTCATTTACAATATAAATATAATACAAAGTTAAAAACAATACAAAATCTTATCAAAGTTAGCTACAGACATGTTCTGCTCTAAGGCAAAAAAAAAAAAAAAAAAAAAAAATCTCTGGCTCTGGACCTGTAAAACTCAGAACAAGTTTTCTGCTACCAATATACAAAGAAAGGACAGTCATATTGCATTTCCATAGGTAGAAACTGGAAAGAAAACAGGGGTCAAAATTCCCAAACTTTCAAAGTTTCAAAGACCTGCAGGGAAACTCTATTGCACTTCAAAATCTAAGAGTCATTTATCCTTGGGGCTTTAGAAAGTGGTGACCCACCCTTTGCAAGGGCCTCCACAGTGACTTTGCTTTCTTCAAACACTGGAGTGGTTGTAATCTTGGGGGGCATTGGGGAAACCACATTTTTCTAAGCTGTATCCTCTTCAAGCTTCAGAGTAGCACCCAGGATCTCTGCCATCTCTGGGGCACATGCTCAACCCGTCCAGAAAAATGGGGTGTCAGCCAGGCCCCCTGCCTCAGTCTGCAAGGAATATGCTCTACCTTCACCTAGGCCTGGAGCACGAATCTTCCAGAACACTGAGGTGAAAGGTCTACAGTCTGCATTTGAGGCAAACCCATCCTCTCAAGTGCTTTGGTGGGTCTGCTTTCCTGGCCTATGATTTCCACACTTCAGACCTTAACTTCCAGATACTTCCTCTGAAATTACTTTTCCTCCAATATGTCCCTTTTCTGTCTCTTTTTTCCAGCTTGGCAGTGGATTCTATTATACAGACCCCACAACACTTTTGTTCGTTTTCTACACAGTATGCTGGGATCATGCCCATCAAATAGAAGGACTTTCCACAAAGCTTTCAAGAAAACTCCATCTCTTATCTTTGCTTATCTTGTAATGGTTGACTACTTCCATGCTTGAATAAATCCTCATGTGGAGCTTTATTCATTAGGGTCTCACTTTCTGGAAGCCCAGGATTTTCCAGAACAGTAATTTCTGTTTTCTTCGTATGTAAGAGTTCAGTTCTCAATTTACCTCTTTCCTCTCACATTTTACTATAAGTTTCAAGGAGCTGCTAGATTGCATTTTCCACATTTATTTTGGAAATTTCTTCTGGTAAACATCCAACTTAGTCACTCTCAAATTCTGCCCTCCATGGAATATGAATATTTTTCTTCCAGTTTTCAAAACATGTTCATCATTTCTGTCTAAAGCCTCATCAGAGGTATCTCTAGAGTCCACATTTCTACCAAGTCTCCAAAGAATTCTAAGTCTTCTCTATCAAGTCTATCACAATTACTCTGGAATCATCATCTTATCCACTTAAAAAGCTGTGCCATCAGGTTTGACGTTTTCAAACTGCAGCAGCACCCCACTTCTCCAGTGCAAATATCTGTTCTATTTTGAAAGCGGCTGGAATGCTTTACACCAGAACTGGGATGGCTTTTAAAAAGGGGAATTTCATAAGTTACAAGTTTAACATTCTAAGCTATAAAAATGTACAAACTAAGGCATCATGAAAAGACACCTTAATTTAAGGGAGGTCAGTGTGTCGAGAACACCTCTGTCAGCTGGGTAGTCACATGGCTGGCATCTGCTCATCCCTTGCTCCAGGACTTTATTGCTTTCAGTCTCTGTTTCTCATTTTGCTTCTCCAGGGATGGCTTTAATCTCTTGGCTCCCGTTGGCTGTGTTTAGGTTCTGACTTGCTAACATCTCACGACAATGTCTGCTGGGCTCCAAGCATCTCCAAACATCTGGGTCTCTATTTTCCAAATGTCGGTATCTGTGTCAGCTCTACTCTTAAGTTTCTGTTGGCTCTGTCATTTCTGATTCTCTCCAGAATATTTCTTCTTTTAAAGAATTCTAGTAAACTAATCAAGACCCCCTGGTATAGGTGAAGTCACATCTCCATCTAATCAAAAGATCACACCCACAACTGGGTGTGTCACACCTTCATGGAGACAATATGATCAAAAGTTTCCCCCTACGATATTGAATCAGGGTTAAAAAAAAAAAAAGGAGCTGCCTTCAAAAAATTGAATCAGGATTAAAACATGGCTTTCCTGGGTGTACCTTATACTTTCAAAGCAGTACCCTAAGGAATTTAAATCCAAAGAGATATTAAACTTTAGAAAAAGTCTGAATAAGCAGAATTTACAAAAAGAATCATAGGTAGTATATCATTATAGCTACCTAAATTATCTGAAGACATCAATTGTCTGGATTTGAATATTGGTTCAAATATTTAAATGTCATATGCTCTTGGTCAATGTATTTATAAAATGAGCATAATTATAGCTTTTATATTACAAGTTTGATGTATGGACCGAGTGGGTTTATATATTTGAATTGTCTAATGAGTACCTGACACATAGAAAACAATCCAGGACTATGAATTAACCTTATTTTATTTCACTAATTTAATTGGGGAAAAATCTAGGAAACAAGCACACCAAGGATCCCTTGTTTTAATCACAAAAATGTTGGGCTCATTGGCTAATCAAGTGTAGGGATTTCAAGGCATGTCCTTTTCTGAGAGGTGGGAAAATACATATTTAAGAAAGGTGTGCAATCAAAATCATGAAAGATTTTTATTAGTAGAATATAGATTCTGTCATTAAATACCAAAATAATGATATCCAGTAATGGAAATTTTAACAAGAGGAAGGTTTATTCTCTTTGATCTGATAGCCTGATTTTACACATTCCAGGACCAATCTGCTGGGGTTGCCATTATAGTCTCACTTTCTGCCATTCTTGAGACATTTCAAGGTTGCTATCATAATATATTTCACCTTCAAGTAACAGAACTAAAACTTTTTAAAATATTGCTGCATGTTTGCAAAAATCACACATGCCTGTTTCTGACTTTTTTCTAATTCAGAGTTAAATTTGAGCCTTCATAATAATTTTCTTTGTCCACATTCAGTGAAATATTAATCTATATATAAACATGTATATATGCCCATTTATCTACATATATACATTCACGTATATGTGTGCTCTGTGCATGTCTCAACCCTGAATATGTATCTTCCATCTAAACGCTAAGCATCATACAGGGAAAATGGAGAACTGGAATCTATTGACGGGTTTTAGCCTCTTAAAGATCAAGGTACTTATTTTTTAATGAAAAAGTTTGGATTAGGCAGAGGAAAAGGAAAAGATTCTCTAAGAGAAAAAGGGAAGTTTCATTTGAATGCATACAGCATGTGTTGCCATGGGAACCCTACTCCAAGTGTGAAAAAGAACATTTGTCCTGCCTGTTATTAGGAAGTCCATCATGTGCTGGCAGCTGCAGAAAACCTGCTCTGATTAGTGCAAAATTTTAATTTTCTTAAAGGTTTGGGTATGGATGAGTAATTTAAATAGTGATAAGGACTCCAAAAATAAATGATATCCATTATCCAAAATTTTGGTCCTTATGACAGGATTATCCATCATCATCACTGATTGCTGTCATTCTCTAAATGTCTTTCATAACTGCTGGGGAAATAAGGAAATGTTTGACAATAGATAAACCATGATTCGTGATTCCTTTATTCTCTTTTATTTGCATTCGTCCAAATAAACCTCACATATATTGTAAATTCTTCTGACTCTCTACTAATATTTACAGAGAATAATATAGAGATCTGTTTCATATTCCAAAGGCAGGGAATTTTACTATCAGATATTCATACTCTAATGCAGACTGGCCAGAGGTCTGGCCACATTAGCTCAAAATTGCAAAGTATTTTAAGTATTGTGGAAAATATGAATACTTAGACAATTTTTGTCAAAAAAAAGTGTGGGAATAATTGCCTCTTCATTGGCAGAAAACCTAGTTCTCCATTTCAGCTGCAGTTTAGCAGAGGCAACTGAGGACGATGAAGCCAACTGCCTGGATTTAATCCTTGCTCTTCAAGTTATTATTGCTGTGAGATGGGACAAATTTTTAATCTCGTTCTTTCCCATTTTCTTCATATTTATAGAGGTTATGATTAAATAATTCTATCTACTCTATAGGGTTGTAATGAAGATCATATGATCCCTTAATATATGGTTGGCAAATGGTTTTGTAAAGGGCTGAGTGTAAATTGTGATGGTTTGAATTTGTGTTGTACCCTAGAAAAGGCAATGTACTTTTAATTCATACCTGTGGGTACAGACCTGTTGTAGGTAGGACCTTCGATTAGGTTACTTCAGTTGAAGAGTTGCCCCAAGGTGAGGCTTAATCCTTTTGCTGGAGTCTTTTATAAGAGATGAAATTGAGAGAAGTTCATGGGAAAAGCCCCAAAGAAGCTGAGAGACAAGGACACACCTGGAGAAACTAAGAGAGATAGAAATCAAAAGAGAGAAACATGCAGCCAAAAGCTGAAAGCAATGGAACCTGGGAGAAAAAGGCCAGTAGACACTGGTCCTATGCTTTCCCATGTGACAGAGATGTCCATGATTCTGGCACCCTGTCTTCAGGGTCCAGGTATGTCCTGTTGATGCCCTGAGTTGGGACATTTTCATGGCCCAAGAACTATAGATTGTAAGCTAATAAACCCCTACTGTAAATATCACTTCTGGCATATTGCATTGTGGAAACTTTAGAAAATCAAAACATAAATATTTTAGCCTTTGTAGGCTTTGCAGTCTCTCTGGCAACTACTCAATTCTGGATTACAGCTTGACAGCATCCATAGATAATATGAAAACAGATGTGTTCCAATAAAACTTTATTTTTAAAACCACACATCTAAGCTTGTTTTGGCCTTTGAGATGTCATTTTTTAACTTCTGATTTAATATATACAACGCTTAAAATAGAACTTAGTTCACAATAGTGTTAAATAACTGTTAATAACAACTTTGGGGGCCAATGTAGTTTTTTGTTGTTTTAATTTAGAGGAACAGAGTACTTTGAAGTTATCAGTATCCCCTCAATATCTCCAAAATATGAGCCATACTCTATCAGGGAAGAAGTTTTAAAAGCAGGCAAATGACTTGGAGTTTTTAATTCATCTTGTATTGGAAGACCACACTACTAAGGAGATATTGTTGTAGAGATGCTGTCACTGAAATAAGAGTTAAGTGCACAATTCACTTGTTGTAAAACAGAAAATATACATAATTTAAATGGAGTAGTTAGAATAAATTTCTCTGTAAATATTTTTAATAGGCCATTGTATTTAAGGAATAATTTTCAAAAGCATGTGTAGTGTGTGCAAAACTGGAAAAGTTTCGACAGTTGAATTGAGATAGAATGAAGACTTTGGAGAAAAAGTGGTATTTGGCTGTCAGAAAAGGTATTGCCAAACTGTGATCACAGTTGGTTAGACAAAATACAAAACAAACTTTTAATGTTGCCTATAACTCTATTTGTGCTTGCCTTTCATAATCAAAATATGGAAACCACTTGAGATTGTAGCCATGAAGTGGCAGGTGGTTAAATTCTAAATGCTTATTTCAATGACGTTAATAATATTTCAGTATTAAACTTCAAGATTTAAAGGACCAGGGTGCCATATTTTCCTTCTAAGAAGTAGAGTAATGAGCCACCCTCAATTATCATATTTGCATCACAATTTAATATAATGATTATGAAATAACTGTCCTTTTCTGAAATCATTCAATTCCAAACCAATAATATTTCCAACTTTCACTTGCAAACTTTCCCATCAAATGTATAAGTCATATAAAAAGAACAATAAGTTAAAAAGCATCAGTACTGAGTAGCATGTAGTATTTCCTGAACACAATTTACTGACAGACCAGCAGTCCCAGAAAAACATCAGTAGGATAAGACTAAATTTTCTTCTCATCTGAATAATTTTTTTCAACACTCTTTAAAGGCCTACATTCAAATTGATTTAACCAGTTATGGAAAAATACAAAAACTGTCACTGTCTTTGCAAATATGTCTTAAACTCACCCCATGGACACACACTGTATAAATATTTGAGGTTGAGTTTTTTCTAAATTGTCCTTCACAGAATAACTTACAAATTTCAATGATGCTTAATTCACAATAATTGCCATGTTACTCTAGATGGATGCATTTAAGGCTGCCTTTGAAATACTGAAAACATGAGAGTCTTATGTGCTTCTTAAGTTTGCAAAGTCTTTGTAAATACTAGCTATGAGGGACATATTTCATATCATTTAATTGTTCGGACTATAAAAGTGCATTTGTGCAATACGCAAAATAATTCGACCACATAAAGCATATATATTTTCATGAGCAAGAACAAACATCCAATTTCCCCTGGGACAGATCATATATATACCTACTTAGCAGATGTATCTTCCTTTCATTCTGAAAAATATCCATGCTTGAATAATAATTTGTATTGACACACTAACTATTGTTTAATTACTTAATCTTAGATGTTGTCAACAAATATGTTAGAATCTTCCAAGTACCAAGCTTTCTTCTAGAGTCCTTGTGCTTTGTTTTAATAATTTTATCAATAAATCTGTATTAATTATTGAAGAATCCACAGAAGCTTCTACTTTCCCTAAAGTATTAAAGCAACTATTATAAGCTATAATTACTCATAAATGCTTCTTTAACTTCTAACCCTGATGGACTTCACTGGCAAGCTAAGTACTCCTCAGTGAAATTAGGAAATTAAACAGATACAATTTTCATAGTTCTATGGCACACAGCCCTGGCATCGATGTAACATCAAGGTTTAGAACAAAATTAAAGATTTTAAGCTTTTTAAATGGCTGTGAGATTTGAGCTACTAGGCATTGCATATTAATGATAAGTCCAAAACTTCAACAGGAATACAAAAAGTATGTTACATTTCTGGCATAGATACAAATAGAATTAAACTCAACTTTATGAACCAAGACATGATGAAAGCAAAGTGTAACAGAGTATGGTATTTGAAGTCCTTCTATATGGAAACTGAGGTAGCTAAAAATACTCTAATAAACATCACTAGCACAATGCTTTGTTCATTGTTGATTCTAAGATGAATTTCCATTTCAATCTTAAGTGTACTATGTGCTTCTTCACATATTATTTGATTCTTACAAAAATCTTGACATATATTCATCTAACACAACCTCCATTTTAAAAATGACAAAATTTGAGGGTTAGAAAAGGTTAATACATTGATTTTTTTGATAGTAAAAAATTCTGTAGTTTGTAGAATGAGTGCACATTCAGACCATGAATTAAAATGTGTTACTTCACCATCTTCCCCATTGAGATGCTCAGAATTAGTCATCTCCTTATAGTAATAGTACTGCACTAGTATCAGCTCTCCATTCTTGAGAAATTTTACTTTTACCACCTTCCGTGGTCATCACATCTGACCTCTACTGTTTTCTATTCCTTTTTGGTTCTACTAGATGTCTGATGAAAGCTAGCTAACCTAAACAGCTAATAAGTCTTCATGTGTCAATGGAAACTAATGTGAAAATAGATTATCCATATATGTTTGAATAAAAATCCTTCTGGAATGGTTTTTCAAAATGAAATATCAAACTATAGGCTAGCTAGCTTTCATCAGACATCTAGTAGAACCAAAAAGGAATTGAAAACAGTAGAGGTCAGATGTGACGACCATGGTAGGTGGTAAAAGTAAAATTTCTCAAGAATGGAGAGCTGATACAAGTGCAGCACTGTTACTAAAAATATCTCTTTCTCATAGTGGGGTGATTCATTCTGTATGGAAGCATGTGACTTCAATGAAACGACTTATACCTCTTGGTAGTAATAGAGCTTAAGCCAGCAATTATATCCAGAATAAAGGAAAGTGAAAGGAATGTATCTATTTTAGATATGTATTTACCAATATATTTAAGAATTGCATATATTTAATAGAAAGATATAAAAGCATACAGTTTTCATAACATGTGTGATGTTAATAAAGGCATTTTGTTTAGTCCTTACCAGTATAAACCAACTATAACATTTCATGGAGATGCAAAACAATAAAGAAGAGAAAAATTTTGGAAAAGGAAGGAGATGGAGAAGAACAAAAGTGAAAAAGAGAGGTCAGAACAAAAAAGGGAATGAGAAAATAGAAGGAAAAAGACAGACTTCCTGAAAGTTTTTTCACAGACTCACAGGAGTACATGGAAATTGTAGAACTCAAAGAGGTTTGGTACAGTTGCTTACTTCAGTTATCTTTCTTGTGTAATTCTTATTAAAATTTCCTTGAAGTAAGAAGTCAGCTAACTATAGCCCATGGATTGGCCCCTCTTTTTGTAAATAAAGTTTTATTTACACAATATAACTTTGTTTATATTTACAGTACATTAGTATTTGTTTATGTATTGTCTATGGCTGCTTTTGTGCTGTATTTTCAGATTTGAGTAGAAACAGAGTCTGTATTATCTGTGTCCTGGTTGACTAGTGTCCTCCCCAAATTCATGTGCATCAGGAATCTGTGAATGGGACCTTATTTGAAAATAGGGTCTTTGCAAATGTAACCAAGTTAAGAGGAGTTCATACTGCATTAGGATTAAGCTAAATCTAATATGACTGGATCCTTTTAAGAAGAAGGAAATGTAGACAGAAAGAAACAGACACACAGGGTAAAGACCATGCAAAATGAGTCAGAGACTGAAGTCTTGCCAAGGAGTGCCAAGGATTGCTGGCCGCCACCAGAGGTTAAAAAATAATAAGGAAAGGTTTATGACCTAGAGTCTTTGGAAGGAGTATGACCCTGTTGACACATTGGTTTTGGATTTCTAGTCTCCAGAACTGTGATAGAATAAATTTCTGCTGTTTAAATTAATTTGATTTATGTTTCTTTATCATTGCAGTCCTAGGAAACTAACACAGCCTGAAGGTCTAAATATGTAGTATCTTGCCCTTTATGAAAAAAAAATTTTCAAAACTGCTATAAATTTAATCAAACTATAACAGCTTAAAACCATCCAAAAATGCATTTTTCTTAAAGTCTCTGTGCATCAGGAATCTAGGTTTGGCTTAAATGATACCTCTGTCTCAAAAATTTCTCATGAATCTTGCTTTAGTTTTCTTGGTTACTCAAGCAAACACCATGCAATGGTTTGACGCAAACAATGAGGATTTATTTACTCATGATTTTGAGGTTAGGAAAAAGTTCAAATCAAGGATCATCAAGGCAATGCTTTCTCCGCAAAGACTGTGGTATTCTGGGGCTGGTTGTTGGTGATCCTTAGTCCTTAGCTTATCACATGGCAAGGCACATGGTGGTCTCTTCTGGCCTCTCAGTCCTCTTCCAAGTTCCACTGATTTCAGCTTCTCATTGCCTCCTCTGCAGCTCTCTCTATATATATCTGAATCTCATCCTACTTATAAAGGACTCCACTAATAGTATTGAGACCCATCTTGATTGAGGTAGGACACATCTTTAATGAAGTAACTTCATAAAAAATTCGTACTTGCAATGAGTTCACATATAGAGGAAAGGATTGGGTTTATGAACATGTTTTTCTGGAATACATACATCTTCAAACCACCCAAAGTTGTAGGAAAGCTGTCATCCAAGAGGTGCTTGCATCTGAATGGTCAGTGGAGAAGTATCTGCTTCCAAGCTCATTCATCCCAGCCTCTCCATAGGGGATGGAGAGGCATATTATTGAAGCTGACTTTCCCTGGAGCAAATGATCCAAGAGAACATTTGTGTAAGAGATAAATAAATTCTCAAAAGTTTTTTAAATATCCTAATCCTTGGATTGATAGCTTTTTACTTCCACAGTATTTTATTTGGTAGACGCGAGTTAATAAGTCCATTTCACTGTGAAGGGGAGAAGAATATACAAAGGTGTTTATACCAGGAGACAAGGAGCAACAGGATCATGTTAGAGGCCATCCCAGAACAAGCAAAGCGTTTCACTTTCATTTCAGAAAGATTACAGCTCTGATGTGAAAAGTGAGTGGAGGTGGGAGGGGTGACATTGGCCAACAAGGCTAAAGATTCCCTAGGAAATGACCCTTCTTCACCTGACAATGAGACAAACAGCAATTTTGTAAATGCTTTTGTTTCTTGAGAGAGGTAGGTGGATGGAGAGAGAGAGACACACACACACACAGAGAGAGAGAGAGAGAGAGATAGAGAGAGAGAGAGAGAGAGAGAGAGAGAGCTGCAAGACTGTTTCTTTTAAAAGGCTATCAAGACTTTGTGATGACCTAAGATGGAGTACCCAGGTATTTGAAACCTGTGAAACCCAAGCAGAAATGACCTACTAACTCTTTTAAATTATGTTGCTAAAACCTGGTCATACTTTCTGTCTCCAACAGAGTTTGCAAGCCTAAGTTAAATGACTGAATTATAAATCAATTGAATCAATCTGCTTTTAACTTAAGCCTCCAAGTTTCAATTAATATAGAAGATAACCTTAACAGAAATATTAGTGTTAAAAAGTTCCAGATTTTAAAGTTTGGGTCAGACCCCCTCCTTTTGTATTTAAAAAAGGAGGGGTTTTTTTTTGCATAGGCAGACTATACGGGAATGCAACTCGGATCTCCAGCACAGCAGGTGAGAAATCTGCCACTGAGCCACCATTGCCTACCCTAAAAAGTAGTTTTTTAAATACTGATTTTCTTGATACTACTACCAATATTCTAGAATCTCTATTTGTTGTAGGCATTGAAGCAAAGCTTTACACCACAAAGAATTAGCAAGTTGTCCAGGTCTTTTCCTTATGTTCCAGCTGGGAATCATCACTGCCATGTCTTGGCTCTAGAGAATCATTAATATTTTCAACTACTTAGGCTATGACTTAGATTAGGGAAAAGGAGAGACAAGGAGTAAAGATATTCTGCACAGAAAGAAAAGAGAAGCTAACACTGCCATCAACAATAAAACAAACATTTTTTAAAGCAAAAATCATATCATAAAACTGTCTTTTTAAATAAAAAATTCCCCAAATGGCATATGATCTGGTCAGAGCTGTATCTATAAAGATAAAACTTGTACAAGAAAATGCCCTTTTTTCTACTTCTGCATTTTTCCAAAATTCTGCCTTTAAGGCTAAAGTCAAATGCCATCTACTCTAAGTAGTATTCAGTAATATCCTTTGTCCCCATGCTTAGCAGAATTTAATTCTTCAAAGTTCCCCCCATTGACGCTCTTGAACTTCTCGTATTCCATTCTCATCCCCTTACTTCCACTTCTAGGAATTAATAATAATTTCTGAGAATAATAACCATTTGGAAATACATGATAATATAGGCAATATGCCAAGCCCTTTACATAAATTACTTTATTTAAAATGGTATGATTCAGCTAATAATGAGTTATCTCATGCTTTGTTTTTGAAGAGGAAAGAGGCACGGAGAGGTTAAGGATCTTGTACAGGTCTCAGAGCTAGGAAGTTGTGAGACTGAATTCAATCTTAGCTAATCTGATTCGAATGGATAATAGGCTAAGGCTGTGTTAGTACATCCATATTCACTGGGTATGCAGTCATTCTGTCTCCTTTCTCCAAGTGCTAAACACTATGAACCATTTTAAGAGTACTGTGGTATTGATCATACATGCATAAGAATGGATTCATACAGTGCATAAGAAATATTGATTATTTCCTTAAAAAATAATTGCATAATTAAGTAGTGATATGAATAGACTGCTTGGTTTGTAATGATAGGTTCTAGTTCTTATGCATCCATGTGGGTCAAAAGCTTAGCAGAGTATCTGGCACACTGTCAAAGTTCAGACTTGATTGAATACATTTAGAAATTTATTCTGCATAAAAATGATTTATTTAAAATTAAGATTGTACTACATATATATTCTTTTTTAGATTTCAGCAACGCATTGTGATTATTACAAGTCATATGTAATTTTTATAGCAACGTAAGATTTAATTTAAAGATAAATCATAACTAATAGATTACATATATTATTATATTGTGGTTTATCTAGACTGTATACAGTTTTTACTTGTACAAGATCAGAAAATTGGTACCTTTCATATATTTATTTATCTCCATTATAAGATACATTATTAGAAGTGATATACAGATAAAAGGATATACACAATTTCAATACATAATGCTTGCAGAATATTTGCCATCCAAGAAAGCATTTCTACCAATTTAAATTCCTTTTAGTGTTTCACCTATTTTTCAAACAAAAATTTATTGACTTGTTTTATAATACAGCAGCCATTGTTGACAAAATGATGAACTAGCCATAAACCCTGTCCTTAAAACCTAAGTGTAATGGGTAGCTGCCATGATATTCTCCAAAATAAAATGAGGGAAAGAAATAGTTTTGTGATGTGTGTGTGAGGGGGTAAGGAGTTGCAGGGAAAAGAAGTCGATAAATTCAGTTTTGAACAAATATGATTTGAATTTCTTCTGGGAATGTAAATGAAATTACTCAGTGAATGATTGTGTCTGCGCTTCAGCAATGAAATCAGTGCTTGAGATATGTAAGTAGAAGTTAAGAATTCATCAACACAAATTTTCATTTATTCAATTAATTTATTTTGATTTTCAAATTTCTTGGTATAGAGTTATAAATAGCACTCATATAGAGATAGATGTGTTTATGTATATACATATGAATGTACCTCTATATTTATATTCTATTCTTCACCTGCAATTCATTGGGTTTTTTTTCATAATTTGAATTCAAAGAAAATGCTTTATTTTTTCTGTTTTTCTCGGTAATATGTGAGTTTTAGTTTTCTAAGAAGCTGATACCTAGGTGAGATTAGACACACAACATATATTTAATACAATATTTAGTATATGCCTGTGAAGAACAAGAAGGTAGAAGAAAGGCAAAGAAAAGGTCTGCCTGTTTGAAAGGAGAGAGAGAGAAGGGAGTATTGGGTTAGACTAGAGACAGTCTGTAGTGTGCTTCTAAAATAGTCTTGGTTAGGCTTTCGGTGAGACTCAAAGCAAAGGTTATCCATTGGAGGAGCCCTGTGTTGAGCAGGGATTTCCAAGCACTTGTTCCACAACTCTGTATAGTCATTGGCTGCAAACAATCCAGGGGAATCAAGACCTGGGCTTGAATACCATAGTCGATACCAAAGTGCAGTAATTGGAAGCTGTCAGTCAACTATGTTCCACTTGCAACTTCTCTATCCAGAACTGATATTTTAAATAAAATTTTTTTTGTCTCTTGAAAAAAACCTCAAAGTATATCAATGTTAATTGACAGAATCACAAATGAAATTAAGAATACCACATAAAGAGAAGGTTTAACACATCTCTGTCAGAGATGGATATATATTTTATGCAGTAAACACTAGCAAAACTTAGCAAATATATATATTATATTTTACCAACATGTAGAGACCATACATTATTTATTATTTTCAAGTATGTATGGATTTTCTTAAAAATTTCAGTGTTTCAGTTTGATAAAGCTGCCAGAATGCAATATACTGGAAATGGATTGGCTTTTTCAAAAGGGATTTATTGAGTTGCAATTTACAGTTCTTAGGCTATGGAAATGTCTAAATTAAGGTATCAAGAGGAAGATACCTGACTTTGAAAAAATGTCACTGACAACTAGGGTTCCTCTGTTACATGGGAAAGCACATGGTTACATCTGCTAGTCTCTTGTTCCTGAGCTCTATTGTGTCTAGCCTTTGCTTCCAATGGCTTTCTTTCTGAACATGTGTGTCACTAGTGCCTCTTTGAGTGTGACTTGCTGAGCTCTCTGTGTTCTGGAATATTTTCTCTATGTCTCTGGGGCATCTCTCTCCCTCTGTGTCCTTCACTTGGTTTCATTTCTCTGCTCTCTGTGTCAGCTCTGAGCTCTCTCTATGCTTTCTGGCTTTTATTTTCTTCATAGAGGCATCCAGTAAAAGGATTAAGAACCACCTTGAATTGAGCGGGTCACATATGCATGAAAACAATTTAATCCAAAATCCCAGGCAGCAAGAGATCTCTCCCCACAGTGATGGATTAGATGAACATGGCTTTTCTAGGATATATAACAGTTTCAGACCAGCACACTAATTTTGAGATGAATATCTGGGAAGATAGTAGTATAAGGAGAGACAGAACTCATTCTTCCAACAAAAGCACCTAAAGAATAGGCAGAAAATGTACAAAGCAACAGTTCTGGGCTTTGAAGACCAGGGAAGAACCTCTGGAACATATAATAAAGATCTAGATGAAAAATCAGAGAAATGACAACTGAGAAATAGGATTAAGTGATCTCAAACACGCCCATCCTTCATTCTTGAGGCTGGTGGCCATACATTGGCCTGGTTCTTGCTGGCTGGCCAATGACATTAACCCTCTCAGTCTTACTGCCTAGAGTCTTTCCAATCAATAAATTGGAAACCAGCCGTTCCTTTACATCCAAAAGTGGAGATTCCACTGTATTCCCAGTGCCCATTCTCACCCTCAAGACTGGCAGCTTTGGGTGTTCTTGGACCTGGAAGATACAGGGAGTTCCTTCCCTTAGGAAAAGAAGGAAACACAGAACACTCCTTATCTAACAGTTAGTGGGAAAAAGTTATCCTTTGGACTTTGCATCCTTGAACTGAACCTCAGACCTGTCTGAAATCTGGCCAGTGTGCTTCTGGAGTCTGGGAGAGTGAGGGTTGTGGGGAATAGACTGCCCAAGAGTGCAATCTGTTAGAAAGGCTTGGAAAGTGCAGTCTGGAAAGTTTCTTTCTTGCCTATCCTCTAAGGCACTCCCAAAAGAGATTGTATCCCTTACATCAGACCTTAGATATAGTTTGTCTGGAAAATGCTGATCAATCATGTGCCAAAAAAGACATTTAAAATGAATCCAAGAAACAACAAAATCTTAGACAAGAGAAAGAAACCAACTTTCAAAATAATCTTGTCAAGATAATTAGATGCTCAGAAACCAGCCAAAAATTGCAAAGCACATCAAGAAACAAGAAGATATGGCCAAGCCAAATGATCAAATTAAAAAATTCAGGAGCAAAACAGAATTTGGAACAACCATAAAATCTCCTAAATAACTTCAATGTGATGGTAAAAGAAACAAAAGACATCAAGAAGACACTAGAATAGCGTAAAGAAGAGTTTTGAAGAATATGTAGTAAAAAAGCAGATCTTATGAAAATGAAAACTACTTCAGATGAAATTAAAAATATTTACAGACATATAACAACAGGTTTGAAGAGGCAGAAGGAAGGAAAAGCAAACTAAAAGATAAAGCAAACTAGTTTGAATGCACAAAATAAATAAGGAGGAAAAAATGAAAATTGAACTAGAGCTCAGGGAAATGATTTACAATACAAAATGCACAAATATATTAATGATTGGTGTCCCAGAAGAAGATGAGAAAGGTAAAGGGCTGGTAAGAATATTTGAGGAAATAATTGCAGAGAATTTTGCAACCTTTATAAAAGACAAATATGCAAATTCAAGAAATCTAATGCATGCCAAAATAAGATAAATCTGAAAGGATCCACTTCAAGACACAAGAATTAGACTGTCAAATGCAAAAGAGAAGGAAAGCACCCTGAAAGCAGCAAGAGAAAAGCCATTTACCATATACAAAGGAAACCACACAAGACTAATTACTGACTACACATCAAGGACCATGGAGATGAGAAGACATTGGAATGATATATTTAAGATACTGAAAAAGAAAAATTGTTAACCAACAGTACTGGCAAGTTTTAAAATATGTATCCCTGAAAAGACCAAATCCTGTGGGAGTAGCCATTTCTTTTAATCCTCGTTCAATATTATAGGTTGCAAGCTTTGATTAAATTATCTCCACAGAGATGAAAAATGCCCAATTGTGGGTGTGATCTTTTGATTAGATGGAGATGTAACTCAGCCCATTCAGGGTGTATCTTGGTTTGTTTACTGAACTTCTTTAAAAGAGAAAATATTTTAGAGGGAGTCAGAAATGATAGAGCCTACAGAAACAACAGAAACCTCAGAGCTAACAGAAACGTCACAGAAGAGCTGCCACAGATATGGACTTCATGGAGAACAGAGACATGGATGTCTGCAGATGCTTGGAGCACTGAAGCTGTTGCCATGAGATGTTAAGTAAGAAGAATGTTGAGAGAACCAAGGGAAACTAAGAGATGAAAGCAAGTCCTGGAGATGTACACCAAGCAATCACCACAGGAACAGAAGCTGAAAGCAATGGGTTTCAGGAACCAGCGGGTGCCTGCCATGTGACTATCCAGCTGACAAAGGTGTTCTTGACCCATAGACCTTCCTTGAATTAAGGTATCTTTCCATGGATGCCCTATTTTGGACAATTTTATAGGTTTAGAACTATAAACTTGTAGCTTACTAAATTCATTCCAGTTGTGGTATGTTGCATTCCAGCAGCTTGCAAACTAATGCAAATACATTATCCAGCAAAGTTGTCCTTTAAAAGTAGAGATAGTTTAAAATATTCACAGGTATTTAACAGCAGAGAGAATTTGCTAACAATAGACTTGCTATTGATCTGACTAATAAAACTCAAAAGATAAAATGGTCAAGGATGGCTTTTACAGTAATAACATGAATGTTAATGGATTAAACACTACAGTCAAAAGACACTGGCAGAATGGATAAAAATATGATCCATTTATATGCAATTTACAAAAGACTTATTTTAGACACAAAGATATAAAAAGTGATATTGAAAGTGAATGGATGGAGAAACACATTCCATGCAAACAATGCCCCCCAAAGCAAACAAACAAAGAAACAAAACAAAAAACCTAGGATATCTATTCTAATATCGGACAAAAAAAGATTTATGCAAAAATTGTACCAAAGAATAAGGACACTATATATTAATAAAAATGGCAGCGACTGACAGCTTTCCCTCTAAGATCTGGAATGAGAAAAGGATGCCTGTCACTGCTACTCAACATTTGCTAACTAGAGCTAGAGAAATTAGACAAATAAGAAATAAAAGATATCCATATTGGAAATAAAGAAGTAAAACTCTCATTATTTGCAGATGACATGATCTTATATTTAGAAAATCCTGAAAAGCTATGACAAAGTTACTTGTGCTCAATGGTTAGAGATTGAGAGTTTTCCCTTTATGATCAGAAGGTGCCTACCATCACCACTATTATTCAACATTGTGCTAGAAGTTGTAGCTAGAGCAATTAAGCAAAAAAAAAAGAAATAGAAAATATCCAAATTGGAAATAAGAAGTAAAATTCTCATTAATTGCAGTTGACATGATCTCATATTTTTAAAATCCTGAAAAAACTGACAAAGCTACTTGAGCTAATAAATGAAGTTAGCAAAGTGGTGGTGTATAAGATCAACAAGCAAAAATCAGTTATATTTCTATACACTAGCAATCAGCTATCTGTGGAGATAATTATGACAAAAATTCCATTCACAATAGAAACTGAAAGAATCAATATCTAGGAATAAATTTAACCAAGGATGTAAAGGACCTGCACAAAGAGAAGTACAAATGTTAAAAGATTCAAAGTAGACCTAAATAAGTGGAAAGACATTCCGTGTTAATGGATAGGAAGACTAAATGTCATTATTCTGCCCAATTAGTTCTACAGCTTCAATGCAATACCAATCAAAATTCCAACAACCTACTTTGTGGAATTGGAAAAGCTAGTTATCAAATTTATTTGGGAAGGAAAGGAGTCTTGAATAGCCAAAGACATCTTGAAGAAGGATAATGAAGGGAGAGGACTCAGATTCCCAGACTTTGAATCTTATTTTAAACCCACAGTGATCAAAATAGCATGGTACTTGCATAAAGATAGACATAATGATCAATGTAATTAAATTGATAGTTGAGAAATAGATTCTCAAATCTATGGTCAACTGCCTTTTGACCACATTCCCAAACTCAATCCCCTGGGACAGAACAGTCTTTTTAATCAATGGTATTGGGAGAACTGGATATCCATATAAAAAAAGAATGATAGGGGATCCTTATCTCACACACTGTGCCATTTTGAAGATGTTATGAACCCCAGAAAAGGCTATGCCCTTTTTCCTGATCCTGTCATGTGTGGGCAGCCATATTTCTTTTAATCCTGATTCTATATTGTGGGGTGGAAGCTTTGGTTGGATTGTTTCCATGCAGATTGACCAGTTAATTGTAGGTGTGAACTTTTGATTAGATTACTTCAATGGAGATGTAATATGCCCAAATGGGTGTAGCCTTATGATTAGATGGAGATATGACTTTGCCCATTCAAAGTAGTCTTAACTAGCTTACTGGAGGCATTTAAAAGAGGAGATATTTTGAAGACATGGTTGCTTCAGAGCTGATAGAGACGTAAATATTTGGAGATGCTTGGTGCACCAATGGAGAGCAGATGCCTAGACATGGACATTTGCAGTTGCAGAGTGCTCTAGTTTGCTAGCTGCCAGAATGCAACACACCAGAGATGGATTGGCTTTTAATAACAGGCGATTTATTTCATCAGTTCTTCAGAGGAAAGGGAGCTAACTTTCATCTGAGGTTCTTTCTTACGTGGGAAGGCTCAGGGTGATCTCAGCTGGCCTTCTCTCCAGGCTTCTGTGTTCCAACAGCTTTCTGTGGGGTGTTTTCTTTTTGCATCTCCAAAGGCCTGGACTGAGCTGTGAGTGCTAAGATGAGGTATGCTGAGATGCTTGGGCTGTGCTACATTGTGTTCTCTCATTTATGCACCAGCCAATTAAGTCAAACATCATCCATTGCAGTGGGCACACCTCCTAGCCAACTGCAGATGTAAATCAGCAACAGAGGAGTTTCACATACCATTGGTTCATGTCCACAGCAACAGAATTAGGTGCTTTCACCTGGCTAAGTTGACAACTGAATCTAACTACCACACAGAGCCCAGCAGACATTGCCATGTGAATTCTCATGAGATGTTTTTCAAGCCAGAACCCAGGGTTGTGTCCTGGAGAAGTTAAGTAAAGGGCCACAGATGCTTAGAGACGAAACCACTGGCATCAGAATCTGGACGCATTAGAATCAGAACAAGGGCCATCAGATCCAGCCATGGCCTTTCCATGTGATAGACATCAGCCTTTCTTCAATCATAGTTTCTTTCTCGGGATACCTTAGTTTGGACATTTTTACAGTCTTAGAACTGTAAACTTTGTAACACAATAAATTATCTTTTAACAGCCAACCCATTTCTGGTATATTGCATTTCTGGCAGAATTAGCAAACAAAAACATACCCGATGCTAAAATGAACTCAAAGTGGTTTAAAGATCTAAATATAAGAACCAGTACCTTAAAATTCCTAGAAGAAAATATATGGAAACATCTTGAAAACCTAATGATAGGAGGTAGCATCTTAGATCTTACACCCAAAGCACAAGCAACAAAAGAAAAAATAGATAAATGGAAACTGCTCAAAACTGAATATTCCTGTGCTTCAAAGTACTTTGTCATAAAGGTGAAAAGGAGCTAACTCAATTGGAGAAAATATTTGGAAACCACATATCAGATAACAGTTTGATATCCAGAATGTATAAAGAAATCCTACAACTCAACAATAAATGGGCAAACAACCCATTTACAGAATGGGCAAAAGAAATGAATAGACATTTTTCCAAAGTTAAAGTACAAATGGATAAAAACATGAAAATATTCTCAAGTTAAGTGCCTATTAAGAAAATGCAAATCAAAACTACAATGAGATATCATCTCAGGCCCATTAGAATGGCTGCTTGTAAACATACAGCAACTACAAGTGTTGGAGAGGAAGTAGAAAAATAGGAACACTTATTCACTGCTGGGGGCAATATAAAATGTTACATGCACTATTATAAATGGTTTGACCATTCCTCAAAAAACTAACTATAGAGTTGCAGTATGACCTGGCAATTCCACTACTCAGAATATTCTCAGAAGATCTGAAAGCAGGGATGCAAACAGACATTTTAATAGATTTTTATAATATGTCAACTAATAATCATAAAGTTTAGAATTTACGTTACATTCTCTATAACAAACTAGAGAATGGGGAGCAATGGTTAATATGTACAGAATTTTTAATAGGTTGAATGTAAATGTTTAGAAATGGATAGAGGTAATGGTAGCACATTATTGAGATTTTAAGTAATACTGTTGAACTTTCTGTGAATGTAGTTGAAAGGAGTTGTTTACAGTCACGTATGTCACCAGATGGAAAGCTAGAGGTTAAAATATGGGAATATATAACAGTGAAACCTGTGATGGATGATGTCTATGATTAACACTACAAATACAAATAAGTTCTTTCATGAACCAGAAGAAAGGTATAACACTTTTCAAAGAATTAATATTAGGTTGGTGTATGGGAAAAATATACTTATTGAAAACTATGGACAATTGTTAACAGTAATTTTTTTAATATCTTTCATCAGCATTAACAAATGTATTCCACAAATACTAGGGGTCAACAATAAGGAAGAAAAAGGGTGTGGGGGTATATTGGGTTTTCTTTTTTATGTTTCTTTCTTATATTCTTTTCAAAGTATTGAAAATTTTCTAAAATTGATTATGGTGTTGATGGCACAACTACATGATGATACTGTGAGTCTTTGATTACAGACTTTGGATGGATTCTATGGTGTATGAATATGTATCAATAAAATTTGCATTAAAATCTCAGTGAAAAACTCAATAAATTTCACTGAAATTCATCATACAATTGATTCTCTGACTGTAATACAATTATAAAAGCCATAAATCATAAAATATATTTAATGTAAATGTAAAATGCGCTTAACCGTTTTTTTTTTTTTTTTTTTTTTTTTTTTTTTTTTTTTTTTAAGAGAGAGGGAGGAAGGGAAGGAAAGACAGAGAGAAGGAAGGAAGGATGAAAGGAAGAAAGGGAAACATCTTTAAACATTTTCTTGTTTTATTATATTTTGTTTGTTTGTTTGTTTGTTTTTTACATGGGCTGGGGCCGGGAATCGAACCGAGGTCCTCCGGCATGGCAGGCAAGCACTCTTGCCCGCTGAGCCACCGCGGCCCGCCCAACCGTTTTTGATTTAATGGAAAAGGTGCACTTTAAAATGAGTATGGGATGCAAAATAAATGATCACAGCATTACAAAATGTTTTTAAGTGAAATATAAGGGAAGTACTCCTTATAAAACTTTTTGGGTATGACTAAATGATTAAGTAGAGATAAATTTGTGACCTCAAATACATTACAAAAGCAAGTGGACTACATATTAAACTGAAAGGCAAAAAAAGTAGAAATAATTTAACCCCCCCAAAAAAAATTGAAAAATATATGTAAAGACGGGTAGGAATGAATGAACTCAAAAACAAAAGACCCAAAAAACATTACAACTGAGACTGAGAACAAAGAAACAGATTTTTGTCCCAAAATATTTTGATTTAAAGAGTTTTGTTAAATAATATACCTGATAAATATAGGTCATTTCTTCAAATTTTAAAGAAGCAATTTGAGTTCTGCTTGAACTGTCATGCAGTTTAATACAGCAATTGAGAATAATCATGGGATTATCTATTCAATTGTTTAGTTACCACATGTTGCTTTTTACTGTCTTATTAGAATATTCATTGCTCATTTTTATTTAGTGATTATCTGCAAAACTGTCATTATTTTGATAGATTTTTGTGCTTATGTTTATTTTTCTATTAAATGTTCAAAATTGTGTATGATATACATGCTTTTTGAGGGATGTAAAAATACTGTCACTGGGTTTTCAATTTAGAAGTTTTATACTTTAAAGGATTTGTCAAGAATCAATTATCTTCAAAACAGGAAACAGTACATATAAATAGAAGTTGAATTGTTTAGGTCTTTGGGCATAATAAATAATTTGTTACTTTACTAAATTGCTTGATTTTCTCCAAAGCAGTAATACATTTTATACCTTCATTCAGAATGGTTCTGTATGAAATTTCTTTAAAAAGTATTAATAGGTATTGTTTGATATTTTGATAAATAGGGACCATAAAGGGGAAAAAAATTGTCTTATAATTCTATGCAATCTGCCCATTGTTTTCTAGAGTCTGTTTTATCCTAAAGTAGCCTTTGAAATTATCTGAAGCCCCAGATTTATATTAATCATACTATTTATTTAAGATTTATTGTTATCTGTGTAAAAAATTTTTAGTAATTCAAACATTGCATGTATCAAGATAGGCTAGATTCTGCTATGTAAAAATATGTCAAAACTCTTAATGGCTTACTGCAAGAATGATTTTCTTATCATTCATGCAACATATCTTTTGCCATAACAACAAAAAAGACTCTTTTCACAGTATCTTTGGCAAAATAAAGGAGCAACCATAATCTTGACTATTTCTAGTTTCCATGCTGGAGAAAGAGGTTGAAAGACTCAGACCTCCATGGTTAGAACTGGTCAGATGGGCATGAGAGGGGTGGGAATTCATCCTCCCTTGTGCCTAGAAAAGGAAAGAATCATAAATATTTGGTAAAAGAGCTAGTCACAACTCTTTTTATCACCACATATTTCATTCAGATATGTAATGCATTAGGAAGTTAAGGCTGCTATATCAAACTACCAAAATGAGGTGGCTTGAAACAACAGAAATTTACTTTCTCAAAGTTCTGGATATTAGCCGAGCTACCTTATAAATGGAGACTAGGAAATAATATTTTCTTGCAATCCTTAGCATTCCTTTGCTGTGCCTGCATAAACCATTTATCTGTTTCCATCTCCACATTCTCTTGCCTCTGTGTCTGTGTCTTCATATTCAAATTTCCCTCTTCTTCTGAGGACATCAGTCATATTGAATTAGGGTCCATGCAATCCACTCTGACCTCATCTTAACTCAAATGCATCTGTAAATATTTCCAAATAAGGGTCCTATTCTTAAGTTCCTGGTGGATATGAATTTTGGTGGAAAACTACTCACACCAGTACCATCTCCCCTCTTGTTCATAGAGTAATTTTCATCCAGAAATGGAATTCAATGTGTAGCAACTCTGAGAAATAACGCTTGTCTTTATATCAGGTATGATTGCAGCTTCTCACGAGTTGAAGATATACTGATTCAATAGATTACTCATCTGCCTTCCACACATCCAATATCCGTATTAGTTTGAGTGACAAATTACCAGAAAACTTAGAACAATGACATTTTAATTTTAATTTCACAGTTTCTGTTAGCGAGCACTATGAGCATGAGTTACCTGTGTCATTTGGCTCAAGGTCCCACAAGGCTGCAAGATGTTGACCAGGACCACAGTTATCGTGTGGTTTGGCTTGTGTAAGATCCACTTCCAAGGTCACATAGTGGCTCGTTGGACTGAGGACCTCATTTCCACCCAAACTGTAGGCTTTTGGCTTCCCTTATTTCCTTACCATGTGATCTGACAGCAGGTGTAACAGGAGCTAGAAAACGAGAGTACAAGAGAGTGCAAGCCAGATGGAAGTCCCGCTCTTCTAAAATGTAATGATGGAAGTGATATCCAAATACTTTGTCTGCCTTCTAATCATTAGAAACAAGTTACCAAGTCAACGTGTCAACACTCAAAAGGACAGAATTTCATAATGGTACGCATATCAGTAGGTCAGCATTTCAGGATCTCCTTATCTCAGTTGAAGAAACACAGGGTAAATTCAATTAACACTGTTTTTAGAAGGTGAAAAAATGGAGACATAGCAATCTATGGTTTTTAGGAACTATGAAATCTGACTGGGCAGATATTGCAGTGAATCCCTACACTTGGAGTGGTGATTGTTCCTTAATTCAATCCCAGAAATTATCCTTTGGGGTGTGCTACCCTGTCCTTTGTTTTTGGTGACCCTTGGTTTTGTCCTTTTTCCCACAGTGTACTTTTTCCATTATTCTCCATGTCTAGGATATGCATTTCTGGGTCCATTTCCTGTCCTTGTAAAGTGGTGAACCAAAGGACTGTTTCATGACATGAATAAGTAATTTCTTTTTTTTGTATATTCCAGGCTCATGAGTTTTTTTCCATGATACAATCATGACAAAAACCACACTTACAATTATTTTTTTGTTTTATTTATTTATTTATTTATTTATTTATTTATTTATTTATTTATTTATTTAATTGCATGGGCAGGTACTGGGAATCAAACCCAGGTCTCTGGCATTGCAGGTTTGAAAATTCTGCCACAGAGCCCCCATTACACTGTCCTGCAATTATTTTAAACTTAATTGAAGACCCTTGAGCCTGCTCTCATCATTTCTCAGTTGGTTTTTCTAACTAAAAAGATAGGGGCGGCAAGACTTTAATTGAGTTAGAGGATTTATCAATGGGTTAATAGTCGTGCTTTGATATGATTCCTGCAGAAAAATGAATCTAATCGGCCTTCGTTGTTCAAAGACATTCTCAGTGTATTGCTACAAATGGAAAATAAGGATCACTTGTTTTTCTTACCTCTTACGACACTGCAAAGACCCCACATTTCTGTACAGTCTTTGTTCACATTAATCCCTGTTTTAAATTGTGCTTATTTCTTTATCATAAAATGTTGTTAAATTTAGCCAATAGCAGCAAATATATGCTGCTAAAATTAGTTTTCAATCTTCCTTTAAAGCTTTGGTCTATTGGAGACATTGTCTACTTTCCATGTTTTCGCAGGAATCCATTTAAGAGATGTTGCACTGTGTGAGAGAGATCCCACATTTCTAGCATCTGATAATAGTTTCCTCACTATTCTCTAACTTGTACCTATGACAATGCCACATATTTAGAGTTTTTTAATGTTATCATGTGCTTCTACCTATCACTGTTTTTATTAGTCATGATAGATGAGGTGTATTCTCTGCTAAAAAGGGGGAAAAAAACACTTAAGGGCTTAATTCAGCAAAAGTTTATTACTCTTCTACCCTACATATTCATCGTAGATTGTCAGGGCCCCATAATTGTTTAATCACCCAGGGACACAGAGCAACAGGACAAAGCCATTTTAAGTATTGTCATTTGACAAAGGAATAGATAGATCTAGAGGGTCTTGTACAATCAATTAAATGTTTTGGTCCAGAGGAGGCACAAGACATTTAACAAGTTTTATGGTCCCAATGGGGTCAGGGAAGCCAATCCTATCACATTCAAGGAAGGGGGGAGAATCAGAAATATTTAATAACCAGTGTAACATATTTTATGTCATTAAATCCTCACACAACACCATGAGATAGGAAACTAAGCAGAAAACAGTTAAGTAACCCACTATGTGTCATGCAGGTAGTAAATAGAGGGCAAGGTCTCAAAGTAATCCAGTCCTACTGTGCAGTTGATTCTCTTAACCATTTCTCTAGGATGACTGACAAAAATGAGAGAAAGATGAAGATAAGTAACATGAAATCAAATTAGATTAAAAACAAAGTAATAGTTAAGTTACTATTGTCCACATGCTTCTTTTTAATTCATTTTTTGCCAATCTCTTCTTTTAACTATTTTACGAAGTAATCTCTGGAAATCCTTTTGATTTTAGTCTACTAAGATAGATCTTTACAAAATCTTTACTTTACACATCATGATGTCTTATTTTTGATAATAAGCCAAAAGTGAGTTCAAGTGTTGCTTGCTTCAGAATCACACACTTGCAAATAATCAACATTCATACTTTGAAACTAATCATGAAGAAGAGATGTTTTGCTATGAGGTTTAAGTCCTTAGCTCAAAGAAAAGAGATAGTTTCATGGGTATGACTTTTAATTTTATCTCCTTTCTGTTTTGTCTTTGAATCAGATATTTAAGAAGATAAGAGTGCCTTAAATAAAAAGGACAATTTTATGCTAAGCAAAAATATTATATTATAAAATAAGGAAATTAAAAACAAATTAGAATAATAAAACAAAGTAGGGTACTAAAATGTGATCAAAATTCACATGGAAAACATAGAAAAGGAAAAATTGCAGTAATATGAAGTTCAAGTGATAAAAGTTTTCCATGGACAGAAGGAAGAAATATAAATGAAGTTCAACTGTAATAATTTAAGAAATAAAATAAATAAAATCTCTCTGAGCCACCAAATTGTTGCTACATTTTCCTAAACAAATATAACAAACTTTATCTAGTAGCTTATAGAATCATTAAAATTTTATCCTACCCATGTATTTTTAAAAGAGTTTTATTTGCTTCTGTATAAAACGACATTATAATTAAGACTCATAACATCTATATTCACTGATACTTTCCAGTTGTACCAGCGAATTCAAGTATCCTAATGTCAAGTTCCTTAAGCTGTTCAATAAATTTGCCATAAAGAAGATGATCTAAAACCTGCAACAGATGCATTGAACTAATCAGTTGCAGCGAAAGACCCCATTTAATGTCACAAACATTTCAACATCCAAAAGCATTGGCATTCAGTAGACCAGAAAGCTGACTCAGATTTTATTTTTTTTTAATGTAGCAAAAGCAGTTGACAATAAGCACATTTCATTATACAGGACTTACTATGGGCATGGAATAAAACATTTCCTACTGAAGACATAAGCACTGCTCAAATAAAATTAGATGCTGTGCTCTTCAGATAGGAAGCCAATACTCTAAGGCAACGTCATAACACATCACATTAGAAAATAATAGTATTGAAAGATAACTGAAAATATAAGTCTTATGCTTTCAGACAAATTCAGAATCACTATTTTAAAAGACAAACATTTGTAGGGAATGTATGTTAAATGGAAATCAGAAAACCAAGATTCTGTTCAGAACTCCAACACTGTTTACCTGAGTGATCTTATACACCAGACTTCAATACTAGCAAAATTAGTGCATTGGGTTATTGCTTAGTGTGACTCTCCTCATTGTTCAAAATCTTTCTGGTAAGAAAATTTAAAAGCTTATTAAATAAACTATTGCAACATTAACATTTATCAGAGTATCATGCCTAAAAAAAAGTCATATTATACCTATCTTTTGGTTCCACTTTATATTTTATAATTCTTACTCTCTTCTTATAAACTAGAACACAATTGAACTTATCAATGCGGTTGAAGAAATAGTCCATTTCAAAAATAGTCCAAATCAAAAAAATGATTTATGCCATTAATGAGGGAACATATGAAATTAGGTATTTATGGGTATATTTTAAAAAGTTAGAATAAGATTATTAGATTAGAAGCTAAGCTGTTTAATGTTCAACAGAGCAAGAAAAATCATCTTTGAAGTTGTCTTCTTTACTTGATAGAAATCTAGAAGTTATGTACTTTTGCATTTTCTGGACCCTATCAAATAGTGAATCTCAAAGTCAAACACATTTTCATTCTCCTAGGGAATGAAATATTCTCAGGGCAGTAGAAATAACAAAATATTCATCCAGAGATCCAAGTTAGCGCTGATTATGACATTTGTTCTGGTGTACCAGCAGACCTCCCATGTTTTAATTGACCATATGTGGAAAAAAACACACAAAATCTGGTGCCTGAAATTGGTGGATGATTGGATTGGAAACACTTGTATAAAGCCTGGAGCATCATAAGTTGACCCTATGGGGTAGAAACAGTTCTTTCCTGGAGAGGGAGCATTGAACTATATGCCTGTATAAATCTTAACTCTATTCAAGTGGAAAAATTAAGAGGATTTCTCTAGTGATTTCCCAATATCAAGCATATACTTACAACAATTTGGGGCTAGATTTCATATAATCTATGGAAATTTGCAAACAAGTTTGATGTGGTTGTTATTACTCTAGAATGTCTGGGAGCAACAACCAAAAATTTTTTTTCTGGAAGACACAACTTTAAATGCAGGCTTTAAAGAATTCCCATTTTAAAAGTTCTAAGTAATGAGTTCATAATTTAAAAATCTCAGAATAAACAAAGTCCCTATAAACAGGAAAAAGCAGAACCAACCAACTTCAAAATCTTTTCAACAAAGTTTGAAGATAATATATTGAACAAAAACAATTTAAAATATTCTCATTTGATACATTTTAAAGAGACAGATGAGAGAGATAACAAAAGCATGAACCTATTAAAATAACAAAGCAGATTTGAAGATAAATAAAATATTATAAAAATGCAAAATAGGAAAGACCTAGCTGATAAAAAAGAAAAAGTAAATGTAGTAAACTGGATCATGTATTGATAAAAATTATAGAGAAGGTAGAACAGAGAGACAAAGAGAAGAACAGTTGACATGTTGGTTAAGAGATGGGGAGAATAGAATTATAAGTTCCAATATGAATCCAAACAGGATTCCTGAAAAGATGTAGTAAAATTAAAAATAAAATTATGTTTATTAATTATATAATACAGAGATGGCTAGTAGTTTTCCAAAAATTAGTGTTTGAACCAGGAAGAGCATGAATTCCAAGTAACACTGACAGAAAAATATCAACACTTAGAAACATGTTAATAAACTGGCAGACAACCAAAGATAATGAAAAAGTCACAGAAAAATACATGACAAATTACCTAAAAGTGGAATTATAATCATATGGGCAGATGACTTCTTAACAACAGGTGCGAAAGCCACAAGATAGTATAGTTCATTTTGCAAGTGTTACATAAAAATATGTCAATGGTCTAAAATTCTACAACATGGTACTTTTTAATTCTATCACAAGGGTAAAATTAGACATGTACAGATGAATAAAATTTTTTTTAAATTACTACAAATAGATTCCATAGGAGAACATTCTAAAGGATGTTTATCAAGAAGAAATGTCATCATAAACGAAAAATACTCATAAAATAAGTGGAAGTATTTCTTCAGTTTTAAGCATTCTGGTAAATCTAAACAAGCACTGACTATATACAAACAACCACAATGTATGATTTGTGTAGTTAATGAAAATAAAAATAGAATTAAATATTGGATATATAAATACATACATAACAAAAATCAAGTGGAGGTTATTTGAGGAAAAGCATCCTAATATTCCTCATTGCTTTGAAAGAGGTAAAGAATTAACCAATTTTAGAGTTCAATTTAAAAGTACATGTTAAAATGTCAAGTGTAGGGTGGTGCGACGGTGGTACAGCGACAGGATTCTCACCTGCCCTGCCGGAGACCAGGGTTCATTTACTGGTGCCTGCCCATGTAAAAAAAAAATAGCAAAATGTCAAGTGTTAGTGATGGGGAAGAAAAGAATAAACATTTTGCAAACCAATAATAAGAAAATAATAGAATGAATAAAAGATTTATCAAAAACAAAAAAGTCAAATGGGAAGGAAATGTAGGTAACTGATAGAAGAAAACAAAGACTTCCACTGCAAGAATGAACATTTATTGTAGGACTATGGAACTACTACCCATAATTTTGTTGCATATTTAATATCTTCATGGACCTTTCTCTCTTTTCACACATTCCTCAAAAAATATTCTTATTAGTATTCAGAAAGAGAAAAATATACCTTTTTTTATTTCAGAGAACTCTAAACTTCTTGGGTTATAGCATATTTTAGTTTCCTTGGCTACTCAAGCAAATATTATGCAATGAGTGGGCTTAAACAACAGAAATTTATTAGCTCATGAGGCTAGGAGAAGTCCAAATCATGGAATCATCAAGACGGTGCTTTCTCCCCCAAGACTGGTATTCAGGGGCCTGCAATTCTTGGTCCTTGGTTCCTGTCTCATAAAGCAATGCACATGACAGCATCTCCTGGCCACTTCTCTTTCCCTTCCAGGTTCCACTGTCTTTCAGCTTCAAGCCCCTACTCTGTGGCTTTCTCTCTGTCTGAATTCCATTCTGCTTAGAAAGGACTCCAGTAATAGGATTGAGACCCATCCAGATTGAGCAGGGCCGCATCTTAGTAAAGTATCCTCATCAAAAGGTCCTACTTACAATGGGTTCACACTCTGGAATGGATTAAGTTTAAGAAAATGTCTGTCTGGAGCCATAGTTCCAAACCAGACAGTACTCTTAGAGTGTCTGTAATTTTTTCTTTCTGTTCATAGACCAGAAGAAACATGCCTAAATAAATCATGTGTCAGTAATGCACAGCGGGAAGGTGTCAGAGGAAAGGTATTAAGAGATACAGGGAGTGAAATGCAGCGTTGAGATCGCAGATCAGCAGAGGAAAATCCTGAACGGCATGTGCCCAAGAATTACCAAATTGTTGGAGCACCTTGTGGGCTTCAGAAAGGATTTTGTCTGTGCAGTCTAGGGGATATTCCCTTTCTCAAACTGTCAGTGACAGATTAGCTTGTTTTTTCAGGGAGTCTTAGGAAGTTTAGAAGGAAAAGGATAGGAACAGGATAGTTTTCTCTGTGATTGTCACCAGATAACCATAGAGAAATTGGGGAGAATATGGAACCCTTGTTCTCTCTAGAAGGCCTTAATTTTATTTGAAAGTAGTCCCTTTCTAGGTGAGCAGAACACTAAAATTTCACATAGATAATCTATGTTATATATTCGTAGGAAAAAGTATGAGAGGAAATTATCTCCCATTGGTGAATCTGAGAGGAAAATATAATTTCCTCATTTTTCATAAGTTTGCTCAATATATTAAACAGAACCTCATACCATTTAAAATTTATTTTCAGAAACTTCATTGTCTAAATTGTTTGGAAAGTCAATTTGCTTCAGAGACTATGATTGTGAGAGTGGGTACACATTTTACAGAGCTTTGATAAATGGTTATCAAATTTCCTGTTGAGGGAAATAAAAACAAAATCTTTTCCCAGTGCAGAAAACCTCTCCACCAAAGGAGAAGAAAAAAAATATATATATATATTGAATGTGATGCATCATAGGTAATCTGCTAAAGATATTGCAAAGAATTCTCCATTACATATATGTTCTCAAGGTAAATGAAAACTGTGCTTTAAGTAAGAGGACTTGACAGCATCATTTGTCAAACACAGTCCATTTTAAATTCAGCTGGTAATTGGGGTCTTTGTGCTTGCTAATTGCCTCTCTCCAAAGGAATAATAAAACTTTTTTGTCTATGACAGGTAGATAGTAAAAACTTGGAACCAGACACCTAAGCTAAACTCCCATGGAAATGGGGAGATAAGACTGCTAACTTCCTTTATGTTTACATTTCAGAGAGATTGCTCCCAGGTACCAGGGTTATGAAGCTGGCCAAAAGCTTATTCAAACTTTTAAAAGATTGACATACATCTCAAAGGGGAAGGGAAAAGATTTGTAATTACAAGTTTTCTAAAGAATGCTGTAGGCAAAAGAAGGGGGATAATCTCTTTCCTTTTTTCCACCAAGGAAGTTTATATATATAAATACTTTCTTTTTGGATGTATTTTTACCTTTACAGCACAGTTTTTGTAGGAAAATGAACACATAATCACTAGTGCTGCCCTATGTTTCAAGATGTAAGCCAAATTCAAACAAGAGTTCTTCTAGGGATTGCTGCTTAACATTATTAAATTGTGATAGTAAGTGATTTTAACTAAAAAGAATATTTTTTGATCTGTGAAAATAGCTCTGGAGAATTAGCCCATCAAAAAAAAAATCACTGTGCAGCATTTCTATGGATTAAAGCTCTGCTGAATCATCATCAAAATAGATATTTATGTCTCAGTTGTATGCCTCATAATGGATATTTTGTGTATATAAAATTCAGAAGGTTGTCAAATTATTTTCTGACATATGAAAGAGCTATGTGTAGACAGAATATTAAGAGGAACTCTACATTAAGGCATAGAAGTTTTGCTTTGCCAAGAATCTAGATTAAGCTGGAGGAGAAACAAATTTTCTTTATATGTATAAAATACTTTAAAGCTTAACACATTCATTCATTTACTGATTGAGTTATTCATTTATTTGGCAACCATTTCTAGAGCAATGGACTATTTTAAACTAGTATAAGGAGTTTAGACTTTATTCTTAATAAGAATACTTTATTCTTAACTGATGGAGCTTAAACTGAGGAATGGCCATGTTTAAATTTGCACTATATGAGTATTCTTCTTATAGAGTGTGAAGAATGGGGGATAAATACAAGACAATTGTCATGAAGACAGTTAAGAGGATATTTCAGAATCTGAATATGAGAAGGTGAAGGTCTGGGCCTGTACTGGAACTGAGGTGCCAAAACAGAGAAGAAGAAATCTCTTTAGAAAAACATTCAAGTGGTAAAGTCAGCAGAATGCAGTGATTGATTGTATAGGAGGTATGAGTCATGCTGAGGTGATAACCAAGGATGCTTGGGATTGCTTGGGGGCAGGGTCAATGGGTATTCTTACAACTAAGATTGAGAACATGTGAGAAGCTATGAACTAAATAAACTTTAAATGCAACCCCTCCTCTCCATTCTTCTGCAACTCACCTCATCTTTCTTTAAAAAAAAATCTTTAGATTTTTCTAACTACAAAGCCATGCTAAACCAAATATCATGTTAATAGTTACTGTAGAAAGCAAAAAGTTCTCTTTAATGTCCACTTTCCTCACCCCCAATATATTCCACTAACAATGTTGAGCATATTTTTCCAGCTTTTTTTCCCTTCAAAATGTCCATAATTTGTGGCATGGGAAAGAGAACACAACCGTTTTTGTCTCCAGATCTTCTTTTAAAATTTATTTGGTGGGGAATGTTTCTCCCCTCTCCAGACAGGTCCCCTAGGAGGTCCCATGAATTTATTGGTGTTATTTCCATAAGCGAAAATACTGTGATTGCTCTCAATTTTAAGGAAAAGTCTAAATTAAGAAATTAGAAATCTCCTCAATGTATTAATTGACATCTCAGTCTTTATTTGAATATAAAAGTCTTTTCTACTACTTTTACAGGGCCCAGCTATGGCTGTAGAAGTTAGATGGTTATCTTTAAGTTATGTACTATGGTTGGCTTCTTCTTCCTTTCTCACTTTCCTACTCTCCTGCTCACTAGCTGTATCACGATGCCACTCCCAGATTGCAATGTGGGATGTGAGGAAACAATAGGGCAACATAAGACTCTTTCTTAACTGGAAGAACGGGAAACTGGTTTTCATGCTTCTCAGGCCTGACTGATGTTGAATTCTTCCTCTTTCTCTTCTGAGTATGATTCACAGCTTCTCCAAACTTTCCCCAGATGGTCCCTCTGATTCAACTCCCTAGAGAAGACTGTGCTTCCTTTTCCCTTGATTGCCACTCACCATCCTCCTTTTGTTTGTCAGCGGTCTGCTTCATTCAGATTCTCTATAACACACTGCTATAGAGGTGATTTTCATGGGCAGGAATCCAAAGTTCTCCAGGGGTAACCTCGTCTCGTGATTCAGATCTAGTACACAGGAAAAACACATGCAGATTGCCCACCTCACTAAAGCAAATTCTAAAAAACCTCACTGAAGGTGATCTCAATAGATTTGAGATGAGGAGAAAAATTACCCATCACCTCTTTCCCCTGAGTGTGTGTAAGGCTCATATAAAGGCTTCAGTTCTTTTTATGAAAAAAGCAAAATGATACATGACATCACATAACATCTCCCTGTCACCCGTCTTGCTTTTCTTTTTTTTTTTTTTACTCTCTGGGGATTTATACCTTCTGATTTAATTACAGCACTCTGACAGGGCATCAGCTGGAGTTCAGCGACCTGAATCAGTAAGTACTACAAATGTGTAGAACACTCTGCATTCTTTATCAAAAGCCATCAGAACAAGAGTCATCAGGAATATTCTGCTATTTGTAATTTGGTTTTTAGTTATAGGCATTATATTACATACTGTAACTCTAAAGAAAAGGATTATCCAGAGCAAACACATGTTTTGAGTGTATTTCCTCATAGTGAACTACCATGTTGGGGATTATATAAGAAAGGAAATAAGGTCAAGTGAGATACTTTCAATGTTGTAACATCTTATTTAAAATGTATCTTAAGTTTTTAAAGAGCTCTGGAAATTGCAGCACATTCACAAGGTAGTGTGTTAGAAATTAATTTTGAATTAAGTAAAATTGAACTGGAAAATAACAGGGAATTAAAGTTTTTGTACTCAGATAAATCATTATTTTCAAATTGTGAATAGTTACTACAGACTCATCAGTCACAGGTTGCTATCAAAATATGAATGACCTGAGTTACAGTTTTGATAGAATCAAATCTTCAGCTTTACACATTTGAAACCAGACTATTGAAAAACAGCACACAATACTTGTAGAGGGTTTTTTCCCCCATTAATTAAAAAGCAAGAAATATGGGGGATCAAACACTAAAAAATATGTTTATATTCTTCCTTCTAAAAAGAGCATCATATTGGTGAAGTCTTCAATGTTTTGATGCTTTCATTTTCTATCTTCTAGAAAATAAGACTTTAATGGCTGCTATTAATAATTTTTACCCCCTTAAAGGTTGAAAAATATTCCGTGATTTGAGGAAACACAATATGGATGAGGAGAAAACAATGCTGTGATGTGGCAAAAAGATGTCACGCTTATTCATTAATCAAATATTTCTTAAGTCCTACTGTGTGAAGATTGATTGATACAATGTGATAGTTTTAGAGAGATAAGCCTGTTCAGATAAAAAGAACATATAGCAATTGATTGGGAAGACCTATGTGGTGGAAATGGAGGTGAGTAATTTCTCGTTGAAGAACAGAAAGGCATTGTAGGAATATCTTTAAAGGGTGTTCTAGTTTGCTAGCTGCCAGAATGCAGTATACCAGGAATGGAACAACTTTTAAAAAGGAAAATTTAATAAGTTGCAAGGTTTACAGTTCTAAAGCCAAGAAAATGTCCCAATTAAATCAAGTCTATAGAAATGTTCAATCTAAGGCACTCAAGGAAGAATACTTTGGTTCAAGAAGGCCAATGATGTTCAGCATTTCTCTCTCAAGTAGAAAGGCACATGACAAACATGGTCAGGATTTCTCTCTCGGCTGGAAGGGCACATGGCGAACACGGTGTCATCTGCTAGCTTCCTCTCCAGTTCCAGGGAGGCATTTTCCTTCTTCATCTTCAAAGTTGCTGACTGGTGGACTCTCTTTCTGCAGTATTCTCTGTTATGGCTTTCTCATGGCTCTGTTGTTCTTCTCTACTCTCTCTGAATCTCCTGGCTATCTCTCTTGTTGCTCTCTAGCTTTTTCCAAAGTGCTTCTTCTTTTAAAGGATTCTGGTAAAACCAAACAAGACCCACCTGGAACGGGTGGAGACATGTCTCCACCTAATCGGGTCTAATACCCACACTGATTGAGTCACATCTCCATGGAGATCATCTAATTAAAGTTTCCAACATACAGTACTGAATAAGGATTAAAAGAAACGGCTGCCTTTCTTCTTGGGATTAGGTTTAAAACATGGCTTTTCTAGGGTACACATCCTTTCAAACCTGCATAGAGGGTGACATTCATCATAAAATTGATTGTATTCTCTGGCATTAAAATGCCTGCCTCCAATTAACATAGAAAACATAAGTAAAAAGTCTATACTTAACCACCTCATCATACTTGGTCACTTCTTTCAATATGACCATTTTTCAGACCCATGACTCCTGATTGTTTTTCTTTCTCTTGAACATATGGTTTATTTTCCCATCTGTTGTTTGTCTTTGATTGCCACCCTGATGATAGATCTCTTTTTCATGAAACTGGGGCTTCAACCTCTGGATTTTACTTCTCCCGGGGCATGGAGTTGGGTCTAGCAGTGCTCAAAAGGCTTTGTTTTTCTACAGGATCCCATGCGCCCACAATCCTTGAGTACCCAAAATGAGTGGAATGGAAGATTCTGTAAGAACCATGAGAGAAAGTGATGAGTCTTGTGTTAATCATGGCTCAATTGTCAACATATAATCTACTTTGAGGAAACAAGTGTCAGGTGTTCCAAGACTTTGTGACCATGTTAAGAAATTTCTACCTTATAACCTAGATAAGTAGAAAATGTTGATGAATTTTAAATAAAGTTGCAATGGAATTGGAGTTTTGTTTTCCAAATTTTATTTTGGCCATTGTGTGGGATTTTTTATCAGTAGGAAAAATTATAATCCAAGCAAGAGGTTTTGGTAATGTAGATTAGGTATAAAGAACAGATGAAATGAAGAGATATTTTGAAGGCAGATTCAGCAGGTCTTAGTATTTGTTAATGGTTAAATGTGTGGAAAAGGGATGAGTTGCTGATAATTCCTAGATTTCAGGCTTTATCAATTTAATAAACAGGAGCCAGAAGGAAACACTGGGGCAAAGGCAAGTTTGATAAGGGGAAATCATGAATTCAAATTAAAATTTGTTAAAGTGACTATTAAACCACAATGTTGGTCAGGTAAGAAGGTTGGGGAGATACATTTAGTTGTTTGAGGCAACAGTGGATGATTACTGAAGCCATGAGAGTGAATGTTTATTTGGAGAGATGATATGGAATAAGAAGAGATGAACACCTTGGACCAAACATCAAAGTCACAAGGATTAGGAAATGCCCGCCACGGTACAACTGCAAATAATGGCTCTACTTAAAAAATTTAAAAAAATAAAAAAAACAGAGTGCAGATTTCTTGGTGTCCAACATACTTTGTGCTAAGTTTAATCTGGTAAATTCATACACGTATATGGGGCTTGCCTATATGAATACTACAGAGGATTATTGTCCAGGTGTATAAAAATCTGACCTTGAAAGCAAATGACAAGTAGCAGTGTTCTATCCACAGCAATTTACCTGCATCTGCTTATTTTGCAAGCTCTAACATTAAAACAACAAAAAGCAAAATGAAAACGAAAATCACCCTCCCAAATTCATACACAGTGACACATTTTGTGGACAGTTTCAGCAATAATAATAGTTATCATTTACTGAGTTCTTGCCCTGCTATAAACCATGCCAAACAATTTATATACATTATTTCAATCTATAATTTCATATATAAGAAGTCTCTTTTTCCTTGATCAGCAGATGAGGACATGAGGTTAAAGCAGTGAAGTGTTCCTTTCAATATCTCACAGTAAGAGAAAGATGCAGTATTCAAACTCAGCTCTGACTAAGTCATACCCAGAGCTTTTCCCTCTTTCCTCAACTGCTCTACAAAGTGAAGGTAACCATATAGACCTAAATGTCACTCTGCGCTGTCGTGAAAAGATACAGGGCCTTTCTTGAGAATACCACAGGTGATGACAATATTCAGGAAGAGTCAAGTGTGGCTTTCATTCATGCATTCATTTGAAGGGCCTTTTAGTCTTCAAGGCTCTGAAGATGCAACAATTGACAAAATAGACTTATGCTTGCCCTAATAATGCTCATTTTGGGTATAGGAAAATGCATTATTTTTGCTAAACATAAGCCATATGCCATCTAGTTTTGTTTCATACTAGAAGATTTGGTCCCACTGCCATGAGATAATCAGTGCAGTGACAACCCCTCCTCTATTTTCCTTTATAATCTCCATACACTCTTTGTTACATGATTTCCATGACTATTGGTCCCTTTGTACAACATGTGTCACAGTTTCCAACATTCAGATGCAGGAGGAATACATGAGTTGGTTTTTGGTTCTCCCCAGTATGGAGGTCCAAAATAGTTCCCTGAGTGGTATACAAGGCAGAAAACAATATTGGAGGCAAATTGGCTATTCTGGCCAAATCCTGTATTTGGATTTCACTCATCCTTACCATATTTTTATAAGGATGATAGAAACTGAGATTCAGTACCTTTCCAAATTTTAATCTTGCTGTCTAAATTCTCAAGTTTCACCTCCTTACATCTTGTCCCCATTTTGTCTGTTCTTCTTATCTTTATATCCAGATCATGGTATCCTCAAAGGTGGAATGCCAGAGACAGCTTACACTAGCTCATAAGAGCCAGACACCAGTTATCATTAAAACATCACTTATATAAACTTACTATTAAGTAAAGTATATTAAAAGCAAAGATAATAAATACAGCTCCACACTTTCTAACTTGTTTACTACATTTCATTTTGTTTATACTCTTGAAGTTATTTACATCTACTGTGTCTATATGGTGGAACTACTCAGTAATTATCTACACCTGTCTCTCACTTCTTATCTCTGTGTCCAGTGAAATCACAATAATAGCTTAAAACTGGCCATTGTGAAAGAGATTTACAACAAGAAAATTGCCCAAAGCTTCAAATCAGGACTTGATTTATTGTTTCATTGACTATTTAGACTTAAGTAGTTGACGGAGAAAATAATAATGCAGTTTATTAACAGACTTAAAAGGTGCTATGTATGCATAACATTGCTAATAGCACAAAAAATCAGGAGATATTTTTCTAATATTCAAAAACAATTATTTGATTCAGAAAAGAAGTTGCTCACAAAATTGGCATCCATAGTCTTAAAGATGAAAAATGTTTCAGTTCATTAAATATAATTTATGAGTGTGAGGGAAAGTTTATAGTGAAGGTCAATAGTAGATCACATATTATATTTAATGACAAATTTATTTGGAAAAAAACTAGCAGTTTGAGATGCAACTATATTTGTCAAATCATAGTTGAACTGCAACTGTAGATCAACTATGAAAACATGAGTCTGGCAAAGATCAACAAAAGCATTTTATGGGAATCAATTAGCTATATGAAATTCATGAGTTTTGCATATTTATTATTATTTATAAATTTTGTACAATTCATCTTTTATGCCAGTAAAACTTATAACAAACTTGTGTATGTATATATGTACCCATGTATATATGTATATGTTACTTTATTTTTTAATCCATAGAGCTATTTGTTAAAATTTTACTAATGACCACTGCTCAAAAGTCCCTTCTACCTTTGATGACCTGTTTGGACTTATCTATTACTTTTATCCTAAGCAGATATAATTTTGTACTGTTGCACCATTTTCTATAGTTACAAAGTTGTCTTGCTACCTTTTCTGTCCTTGTTCATTGATCAACACTTATTTGTAGAACACCCAATAAGGAGCAGCAGTGTGAAGTGGTTAAGGCCAAAAACATAGCCAGAATCTCTCGGTTCCAATCCAAACTCAGCCTCTTACAAATTTTGTAACTTCAGAGAAATTTTCTTAACTTCTTAGTTTCAGCATCAGTAAAATAAGAAAATTATTACTATGTAACTCATAGGGTTGTTATGGGAATTAAATGAAACTCATACTTGTAAATTTTTTCTAATGATATCTGACTCATTGAATCACATAAAGTCTTTTACTTTTTAAAAAATTGATTACTATTTTTCAGTATCAGGCCTGTACCAACCCCTACTGATTAGATCTTTTTGCATGGTTTTAACTCAATAGATAGAAAAATCAGGCGACCTGTCTGTTAAGCATACCATCTACTAACAAAAGAATCTGGGAAACTTTAGCCCTGTGAGGATCAGCACTGGGAATTGATATTTTCTGTGGAAAATATTTGCATATAATGGGATATCAGGACAGGAAGTTATGACAACGGGTTCCATCTGCCAAACCCACTTGATATTGGTTATTGTACCACACCCTACAATGTAAGGTTACCCAAAGGGATGTACCACTGGAAATATCACAACCTCTAGGCCCTCATTCTCTTTTTTTCAATTCAGCCTGAGAGTCATAAACTCTGTTTGGGGGTAATTCACAGAATGTTCTCAGTATAAAGGGAATAATTGGAGAGTAAAATAAAACACACATTTGTTGAGATATTATAAGAAGGTTAGACTCAAGCATATTGGTTATGTGGCCAATAGATAAGAGGAGGCCAAGAGTAGAAAATATTGAATAGCCAACAATTGGAAGGAAAAAAAGCCAGAATTACAAAAATGGAAGATAACCACTAAAAAGTCTAGATGTTTCTCTTTCAAAAACAACCCACTATATCTACAGAATGATAGGATGACTCCTGAGTCTACCACCAGAGCCTCAGCCTAATAAAATGTGTGTATTAAAATTTTTTTTCATAATTTTTCTCAATTTAGAATCCAGAGACGTGTTTAAAATATAAATTGTGGTCATCATTTTAAAAGTCAACATAAGGTTACATTCATGTTAATGGGCATTCTTCTATGCAGTGCTGGTTGTGACTTTTTATTGTCTGTAATATTTCACAACTCTCTAGGGGCAGGGACTTACTGTCTGATAGAAATGCAAATAATTTCTGTCTCATGGAACAGATAATCCTGGTTTAACGCCCAGTTGGACATTAACTAATTTTGTATCTAACCCAGCAGTTTTATACTAATCTTGCTTATAAATACGTAGCTTTGCAAATATTCTTTGGATTAGTTTTAACCTCTTACTGGTTCCATTATTTATTAATATGTGGGATAAAATCTTCAACACATTCATTGTATATTTATAGAGGACGCATGATTTCACCTATTGGAAAATTATTCTTTAAAACTCAGTAAGTTTCAGATTCACAAAGACAACTGCTAAGTAACTGGTTCTCAAATGTTATCATCCTGTTATAATCACCTGGTGGCTGGGCATCAGAATTTCTAATTCAGTAAGTCTAGGGTGGAGCCCAATTATTTGCATTTCTAGCAAGTTCCCAGGTGACATTAAGGCTGCTAATACATTGTCAGAATCACTGTTCTAAATTTATCATTCATTGCCCAAATCTCTAAACTTCTCTTCAAAATGCTAAATGTCTATTCCAGCCCAGCTCTTGGGAGCCTTGGGTGAGGGCAGCCTGAAGACCAAGGGACACATCAGGCACGAAGTTAGACATACATTTTAATTAGGACTTAGGACCAGGAGAGGATCTTCCACTGTGGCAGCTGGCCATGGAAAATGGAAGTTGTTTTGCAAAGGGGGGTAGTGTAAGACCCTATGAGGGTTTAGAACAAGAGTTTGAGCAGCAGGGTTTTGTGACACAGGCATTTTGAATTTTATTATAGCAAGGGAGGGGAGTTTTAATGCTTTGCTTATGATATAATCTATATATTCATTCCCCACTTTCCTCCTGCAAGGAGATTTGATTTTCTAATTTCTGTCCTGGTTGTTGTAGACAGCTATGTACAGTAATTTATCTTCAATATGGAGGAGGGTCTCAGGCCCTGAGTCTCCACAATTCACCTCCACGCAGCAGACTATATCAACTATGGCAAAGACATTGCATTTATATTCCATAACAGTATAAGAGAGAACAGAATACTAGGGGTCCTCCACACACAGAGATAAAACCCTACAAAGGGATGTCACCATGGCCAAGAAAGGGAGTTAAGCCATTTCCCAATCATAAGGAGTATGGGGTAAAGTGTTACACAAGGTATTAGGGGACATAGGGCTATCTCCAGTTACACTATCTTGTAAATGAAAAAGATATTTTTCAAATGTGATGAATTCTGCCAGACTAGCAGGGTATTCCACATGGTGCAAATTATAGGAGTCATAGTCCAAGGAAGGCTGGTAGCACCTGAAGATGGCAAGTCCATGCAAACCCAACATTGCATCTGAGTGTGAGCATGAGTTACCCCTGAAGTCCACTGTATGAAGGTGTTTGCTAGGATGCAATGGGTGAAAAGAAAGATGTTTATAGAAACCATGCCAAAGAACATTATGGAAAAGTTTTAAATACCAGATATTCTCCTTCTGCAAATTTTGAGAGTCTTCCATTGTGACATTGTTAGTCTAGGTATAAGGAGCATCCATATAATTATATATAAGGTTCCCATAGGAATAGGAGGCCCTGGATTAGTGATAAAAATTTTACCAGGCATTTTTTTTGCATCAATTTACAATATTTTGGTAACTCCTATTCCCTATGAGTTTAAAATTCCTAACCATGTGGCTGCATAGGCCAGCATTAAGGCTAAAGGACCTCATTTGTCCCCATTTCTGTGGCCTGAGACATAGGTGTGTTAGTCAGGATTCTCTAGAGAAAAAGAACCAAGAGGAGAGATCTGTAAATATGAGAAATATAAAGGTGTCTTACACAACTTGGAATGGAAAAGTCCAAGATATGTATGGCAGGCTATGAAGCTGGTGGCTCCCATGAAGGGTCTGTATGAACTCCACAGGAAAGGCTCGCTGACTGAAGGAGTGAAAGAGTTTCTCTTCTTCCTTGAAAGCCTTCAACTGATTGGGTTATCTTCTTGTCAGAGAAAGGCCTTGGTTGATCACAAATGTAATCATTCATATATGCAGTCAACTGACTGATGGCATAATACACTACTCTTTTGGTTTATCAACCAGTCAGGAAATATCCTTGCAGCAGAGGTCAGGCCAGTGCTTGCCTGACCATACAACTGGGATAATCATTTGGCCAAGTTGACACAGAACCTAACTATCACAATAGACAACAAGAAATTATAATTATTCCCAATTTTAAGTGTAAAACAGCTGGCTCTTCAATTTGTATTCTCAGAGACTGCACTGGTCCTTCAAGAGCATTTCAATAGTAGCTGGGGCTGCGTAGCATTCAAGCCAGATAAAGCTTGAGAGAGCTTCATAGTCCACTGTTGTAAGGATCTATTAGCATCTTTTTAGCTGTTTCTTTAACAAGCAATTCATTCTTTCAGTAAGACCTGCACCTTGGGCTTATAGGGCAGACAGAACTTCCACATAATGTCCTGAACCATGGTCCAGGAGTGGATTATCTGCCCAGTGAAAGGGGTCCCTCAATCACTGTTTATCATGGAGGCACTCTATACAGAGTGCTCACTTTCTCTAAACATCTGATGGTGGCCCACTGGTTCACTTTCCTCACCAGGAAAGCTAACAACAGACCTGTAACCTTGTCCACAGAAGTAAAAAGCATACCTTGCCCCTCTGAGAGCAGAAGGGACAGATGTAATCTACTTGTCACTGGGTCACCAGGATTTGTGACTGACCAATGTGTTTCATCTGGTGTAGTAGCTTGTTTGGTTAATTCAAGAAGGATGAGGAGCACTCACTAGTGATGTCCAGTAGCTGCTGGCTTGTGGTTGGCAGCTGGAACTTTCATTGCTGGTAGATATCTCAGACATCTTTCCACAATTCTTGTCGCTAGAGGGGGTAATTTATGACTGTTCATTTTTCCTGCTTCCAGGTTGCCATCCAGGTTTTAAGGTAGGTAGAGGGCTGGTATTAAAAAAAGCTGCACTGTAGCATGTAGACTTTCTATTTGGTCAGTGTGCTCAATTTGGCACTGCCAGAGAATGGCTTAGAAGCCATATCAGTTATCCACCCTGAATAGAGATGGCCATTTTTAAGGTGACTGGGCATCTTTGCATCAGTCCCTCTCCTTTCAATAAGGTGTTATGTGCAACATTCAATTGCTTTTCCAAGGGGCTATAACTCAGTTCTGCCCCTTACCATAACTGTGACCAAAAGGGAAGGGGCATTCATTTAAAATGTTGCCTCTGCCACAGACCCCACCCAAAGCCAATATCAGTGCTAGCTACCTCCAATTCACAGGGTGGGTCTGGATTTATACCCCCAGTGCTTGTGCCTGTACTATTACCCAGTTTAGTTTTTCAAAAGCAGCCTGCTGGAGGTCCTCCCATTTTCAAGTATAACCTTTCTAATTAGCTATACAAAAGTTTTAACATTTGGACTAGGTAAGGAACAAAAGATTTACAATATCCCGACAACACCAAGGAAGCCATTAGTTGTTTTGGCATATAGGGCATAGGAAAACATTTTACCTTGTTGGTTACTGTAGAAGGAACAATTTCTGTCTTACCCAATTGTGCTAGTTTGAAGGTATTATGTACCCCGGAGAAACCATGCTTTAATCCTGATCCGACCTTGTGGAGGCAGCTATTTCTTTTAATTTTTATTCAATACTGTAGGTTGGAAACCTTTGATTAGATTATGTCCACTGAGATGTGACACATCCAACTGTGGGTGTGACCTTTTGATTAGATGGAGATGTTACTCAACCTATTCCAAGTGGGCCTTGATTAGTTTACTAGAGTCTTTAAAGGTCTAAACATTTTGAATCAACCTCCAAAATGCAGTGCCAACAGAAACTTCAGAGAGGAGCTGACGTAGATGCTAACACTTGGAGAACAGAGACACAGATATTTGGAGCCTAGCAGATGTTACCATGAGATGTTTAAGCATGCCAGAACCTGTAGAGAACCAAGGGAAGCCAAGAGATGAAAGCCAGCCCTGGAGAAGCAAAGTGAGGGACCCCCACAGGAAGAGAGGCTAAAAGCATTGGAGCCCAGTTGGAGCAAGGGACCAGCAAAGGACCAGCATGCCTTTCCCAGCCACAAAGATGTTCCAGACACATTGGCTTTTCTTGACCTAAGGTATCTCTCCCTGGATGCCTTAGTTTGGATGTTTTCATAGGCTTAGAACTGTAAAAATGTAACTTATTAAATTCCCTTTATAAAAGCTATCCCATTTCTGGTATATTGAAATCCAGCAGCTTTCAAACTAATACACCAACCATACAACACTTAAGAATTTGACAAGGAAGCCAAGGCGTTGCTGTTTGTGGTGATTAATTGTCCATCCCTAACTCATAAGGTAAAATAGCAATGAGCCTGAGGCTTCTTTTAGTTCATAAAGAGAGATACTTGTTAACATGTCATCATCAATGTAGTATAACAAGACATTTCCACTTAGCCAAATGCTCTGCCACAAGGCTGTGGCATATGGTTGGACTATGTAAATAGCCTTCTGAGAGCACAGTGAAAGTTCTTTTTTCTGTTTCCCAGGAGAAGACAAAAGCAGGTTAAATGGAAATGTAAGGGAACACTAAAGAAAATTAAATAAATTTAAAACAAAGTGATAATGACATGATTGAGTGCCAATTCCTTTTAGTAAAGAGGCAAATTTGCTTATTTCTTTTCCTGAAAGTTCCACTCCTTTTGTACCAATTGTCCCAAAGGCATAGTTGCTGATTTGGTAGGATTTCTTTAAGCTTTTGTTTGTATTGATTCCCAGTTTCATATAATTTACCATTGTATAATCCCACATGTTAACTAAGATTTTTTGCCAAGAGGCATGCTGGGGCAGCCACTGCAGCAGTGGCACCCTCAGAATCACCCTCCTCTGCTGGGGATTGAGAGTGATGAATATGCTCTGATATCTCTTTGTTGGACCAGAAGATGAGTAAAATTCCTTTCCTCTTTTACAATATCCCAGTCAGACTGGGGTTGGTCATGAATTGAAGAGAAATTAACAGGATCCCATATTTTGGGGTCTCAGTCAAGAGAAGTCAGTATATACATCATTTCCTCCTTGGGCAGTCTATGTTCTCTCTCTCTAGTACACCATCATGTCAATACTTCTAAACTCTCATTTACTGGTGTAACCTCTTATTCAATGCATCCTTAAAATCTTCTTGGACTATATGCAAGTCCCTTTCGAACCTAAGTTCTTATTCTAAGTGGTGAACCACAGCTTTAGCAGTCAGAGCTTCTTCTGTGGCTGAATATGCAGGGGCCATGTGATGGCCATGGTGACCTGACAGCTCTTCCTTTTCTTATGAATTCTTAACTGTCCTACAGCCTGCTGCAGGAATACTAGCAGTAGAAGAGTAGACACCCATCCCCACATAGATGCTAGAAGCCAGCTTGGGAGTTCCCTCATGGATTCACCATTTCCAAGACTCATGCCTGCTACTGGTGGTAGACATTTGGTCTCCTGGCTGGCTCACCAATTGTTCCAAAACAGCTCTTGGAAAGCTTGGCTCAGGGCAGCCTGAAGATCAAAGGGCATGCCAGGTATAAAGTTAGACATGAATTTTAATTAAGACTTATGAACAGGAAAGGATCTTCCACAGTGGTGGCTGGCAGTGGAAAATGGAAGTTAACACTCCACAAAGGGAGTGGGGGGAGTATAAAGGCTCATAAGACTTTAGGATAAGGGTGTGAGTAGCAGGATCTCATAACACAGGAGTTTGGTGTTTTGTTATAGCAAGGGAGGGGAGCTTTAACACTTTGTTTATGATACCCTCTATACATTCTTCTACCCCCCACCCCCAAAGGAGAGTTGATACTTTAATTTCCATCTCAGTCATTGTAGGCAGCTATGTGCAATAACTTATTTTCAGTAAGGAGCAGAGACTCAGGCACTAAGTCTCCACAGTGTCATTCTTCGTATATCAAAATACTCTGTGTAATATCTGGGAAGTGATATGACTATTATATAATAAATATTCTATGAATTTGTGAGCTGTATAGTTTTCCAATCTCTTTGCTGTTTAGCAAATTAGAGACTAATCTACCAGAGTATTTTGTACCTATACACTCAATAACAGAACAATTATTCATTTTAATATGTTAAAATATACAGCCTGTGCAAATTAACTCAGTATGAAATTTTTATTTCTCTGCTGGGTTTTCATAATTCTGAAGGCCTTCTTTGTACTTACACGATACTGTGTTAAAGAGCATGGGGATTAGATATGATTATTTTTTGTACTATTTTGGAAGTAATATAGGGACTGTTAATATTGAAAATATGGACATGTAAAGAATTTCTCTCCACATCAGGGTTTCTTCTCCTGTTATTCAAATCTAAAATCCTCAAGATTTCTGCTCAGAAAGGGTATTGCTTTTCGATAAATTCTTGATCACCAGTTATTTCTTAACAATGCTTCCCAAACTTTCCCTAGCTACGAATCACAAGGAATTACTTGTTAAAATTAAATATCCTTCGGTACCCTCAAAAATTCTGGATCCGAATCTGCAGTAAATTGGGAGTTGAACAAAGTTCACAGGTGATTTTTATTGTCAAGGAAACTCCAGAGACACTGAGGTATAGAAAGGGTGATCCAGAATCTACCTATGACTTACTAAACACTTCCTTCTAATTTGGTGTTGTGGCAAAGCTGACAATATTTTATTAAATTTCCCAAGGCACCTGAAATACCTTTTCCATGCACATAGAAACACATCAATGCTATTTCGAATTGCCAATTGGCAGGAAACTCAACTACCAGCTCACACCCAGTCCAATCGTTCCCAAATTTGGCTTCATTGTATATTTTAGAAAATACTGGCTCCTAATTTCTACCTGAGACTTCTGATTTAATTGATACAAGGTCAGGGGCACCAGAGCACTGTGTATTTTTAAAGCTGCATACATTACTCTAACATGCAGTAAAGTTTGGGAACCACTGAGTTTAAGAATAATGATTTTCCAGAGAAGATCTCTGAGGTTTACTTAGTACCATCCTGTGAGAAGAGAGAAGATTAAAAACCTCAAATCTATTCATCTACATTTGTTTAGAGCTAAAGAACAGGGTGGACTGGAATATAGACACTGTCCTTTGGTTGGGTTTGTGCCAGTTTGAAAATATCATGTACCCCAGAACAAAACATATTTCAATCCTGATTCAATCTTGTGGGACCAGCTCTTTCTTTCAATTCTGATTCAACACTTTAGGTTGGAAAGCTTTGATTAGATTAGCTCCACAAGATGTGACACACCAAATTGTGGGTGTGACCTTTGATTAGATGGAGATGTGACTTCACCCATTCCAGGTGGGTCTTGATTAGTTTGCTGGAATCCTTTAAAAGAGAAAACATTTTAGAGAGAATAAAAATTGACAGAAATAACAGAACCAACAGAAACTTCACAGCAGAGCTGACACACATGCCGAAACAGGGAGAACAGAGACACAATGTTTGGAGATGCTTGGAGCCCAGCAGACATCACTGTGAGATATTAAGCAAGCCAGAATCTGGAGAGAGCCAAGGGAAGCCAAGAGATGAAAGCCAGCCCCAGAGAAGTAAAGTGAGGAACCCCCACAGGAACGAAGGCTGAAAGAATGGAACTCAGGAGCAAGAGACCAGCAGACGCCAGCCACATAACTACCCAGGGACAGTGGTGTTCCCAACCATCAGCCTTTCTTGATTGATGGCAGCCTCTTGTTAGTGCCTCAATTTGGACACTTTTACTTCCTTATAACTGTAAACTTGCAATTCATTAAATTCCCTTTTTAAAAGCTGTTCTGGTTCTGATATATCACATTCCAGCAGCATCCAAACTGAAACAAGGTGGTAGACTGTCTTTTTTTGTTTTTGTTTTTCTTTTTACATTATAAGAAGTAACTTTAACTGCGCACTAATTAATTAGTAGAATCTTTCACAATACAGACAGTGAACCAGCAGTCAGAAAGCATTTTGTTTTTGTGTCAGCTTTGTCAGTTTCCTACATGAAAGCTGTTCTCTTCTCTGGGCCACTATATCCTTCACTTTAGAATTTGGCCACTACATGTTACCCCCTCTTCACAAGATCGTTGTTAGTCAGTGTGTGAAAATTGTTTTGCAAAGTAAATAGTATTAACAGTATGAAGTATTAGCATTTTTCATCTCATTCTAATCTTTGTTCCTTTATAAACTTTTTTCTTGAATTATGCCATGCTTACGAAGAGTGACAAGTCATAAATGTACAGTTGAAAAAATGGTTTGTATGAGAAAAAGTAGAATATCTACCAAATACTTTCCTAATGTCTTTTTTAATTTTAGTTTCCTTTTTACAAACATTATATTTTACTCTATTGAATTTCAATAAGTTAGTTTAAAAATATGTATCCCTTTTTCTTCAAATTGTTTTCATTAAATGATATAAAAATAAGGATCATTTTGTTTTCCCTACATTTGCATACTCTATGAGAAATTAACAGATTGGAAAAACTTCCATGTTATTCATGTGTCCTAGATGCACTAGTATTTCCTCAAATCATTCATTTTCTCAAATTATTTTCTTAGTTTAGATTTCAGAATTTTTCTTTACAGATTGATGAAAAAGTGATGGTGACTTTCTCAGGAGACACTTGCACAACTGATTGTGAAACTAATGCTTTAAGTTTTTCTTTCTTTTTGACATTACTACACAAGGATAGTCCAATCTTCCTCTAACATAATAAAAAATGAAGTGGAGGTAAAGGACAGATCTGTCACAACTCCATGCCATTTCAATGGAAAGTTGAGAAAAACAGCCTTACGTTATGTTCAAAGTGATACATTTCAACTATTTTTACAATGTCTTATCATGTTCAACTATTTTCTGGTGCAATAACCTATCATTTAGAATCTCAGAATCAAGATTTTTATTCTTTCCCATTCCTCCAGTTTTCTTGTTCTGGAAGAGTCTATAATAAAAATACCAAATCCCATTTTGTTGCTATTCTTTAATTCTTGAGTTCCACAGGAATCCAAACATCCTTATTTCTTGATTGTTGAGTGTATTTTTATTTGCAGCAAAGCATCTGCAATATATTTCTGTTGCATGTCCATGCTGGTCTTGTCTGAGCAAGTGGAGCTCACAGTCCTGAGACAAGTAACCTTGGTAGGGACCATTACAAGGAGAAAGTGGGTAGGAGTTTCTTTCTATATCCAGAAACATTTATCAGACTTTCTCTATAGACCCAGGCTAATTTGATATTTTAAAATATTTTATGAGAGTCTAAGTACTCAGTATATTCTACATAATTCGACTAACTAGCATTAGCACCTGCTGTGTTGGTGGCACTATGTTGGTGGCACCAGTACTGAGGCTGCGTGGTGGAGAGGACAGATGTGGTCCATGTCTACCGAGAGTTTAAGGACTAATGAAAGAGATGATTAAATATGCAATAGCAGTACCAGGAGACAGTCAGCTCCATGAGGCCAGAGACTGTGTGTGTCTCTCATTGCTAAACTCTTGGAATGTAGTGTACATTGAGCACATAATTTGCTTACAATAAATGGAATGGATTAATACATTTACGACAATTTTAACATGCCTTTCTCCTCTCTATTTTCACACTTTTATTTACACTTCTTCACCTAAAACTCACTCAGGGCATGTCAAAAAAAATCTTTTAACTTTCATCCTCACAGCAGGTTCTATGTGAAGAAGCCTCTTAAGACACTGAATTATTTTCCAGGCACTCTTTTCAACTCTGTTGTGCTCTGTATTGGTACAGTGGCTCATGGCCAGCTAGATATAAACCATTACTGTGTTCAGTTTGCCATTTTCCCTTAGGCCCTCTTTAGAAGAAATAATTCTTCTCAATATTCCTGCAAGTATTGACTAATTCTCCCTTTAAACACCCACTTTCCACCATTATTTTATACAACTATGATAAGTACCCAAAGAGGAAATTGCAGAAAAACACATCGGAGGGGCTGCTGATCCATAATTGGGGCCCAGAGGGAGGATTCCTGGAAGAAATGAGTTCTGAGCATGAATTATTGTCAAACATTCACTTAAAGGTGAATATAGTTTTTTTTTCCTTCAGTATGTCAGAATTAATTGCCTTCTGAGTGATATGGAATATTTCAAATTTAAAATATTCCTAAGGTTCTAAGTTTGAGTATACTTCATTTTTGTGTATGTGACTTTTTAAAATTTAAAATAAAATAATTTAACAGGCAAAACGAAATCACAAGGAATTATATAACCAATATTAATACAAAAACTACTGATTGGCTTGTAACAATTTAACAGATTCAATGAATTTAATAAAAAATAAACACTGTTACAATGGGAAGATTTTCAGAGGAATAGTGAATTTTCTTTCTGCTCTTGATAGTGCTATTTAACAAAGAATTATTCATTAGAAATTCACTCATTTAAGGTGGCAAATATATCAAATTAGTTAAAATGAATCATTAATATCATAGTCTACATAGTTTGATAAGACTAGGAAGGAGAGTCATGGATATGAGATCTCACAAAGCTGCCATAAACAATTTGAATAACTTAGGTCTATGAAAAATAATGAAAGCAGTTCTAAAAGTGAGACAAATTATACAGAATTAGGAACTTGTGGAGGCATCATACCAAAGACAGCTTGCTCGTTTTTGGCCATAGGACACACAGTGGTCAGGCGTAGATGACTTAAAGAGGGCTTCAAGGAAAGCAGTAATATAGGTGTATGTGAGGTGGATGTGTTAAAGGCATCAGAACAATCAAGTGGCTAATCAAGCAGTAAAAGCACTTTTTGGACTGAAGAGTAATGAACAATAAGCTTGATACTTTTTTATAGAGAGAACAAGTCCAAGTAGAAATCATACCTATGATGGAAGTTTAAAAAATACAGTTGATTTCTTCCAGTATCTGACTTCAGTAGATAACTTGCCAGATATTAGAATCAGACAGTCGTTGCTCTGGTTGCTTTGGCTTGCCTTCCCTCTGCCTTGTTTTTCTGATCTCAAAAACAGAGCCAATAATGTACTTAATCTTAAGGTTGTTTGAGAATAAAGTAAGTGAATATGAAAGTGCTTAGAACAGTGGCTGCCACATAGTAAGTGCTTATAAGTCTTCTACTATTAATATGAGGATTTAGCTTTTGTGTCTTAAGTGTCAGCAATGTTATTTTCTGCCTTGAAATTAGGGTAATTTCTCCCTTTGTTTTAGTCTCCTGTAATCATTTTCTATCCATCCATCCATTTGTAGGCTTTGATTTGTATTCCTTTCCTTCCCAAAGGTTGTTTACCTAGTAACCTCAGGGACTGTTTTTCTCCCTTTGCCCTAATTGGTCAGGTATTACACCTCTACCAATTGTCTTCTGCTTATTCAACTACTCATTTACTTAGTAATATTCACTAAGCACCTACAAAATAGGTCAGACACAGAACATACAGTAGTGGACAAGGTGGTTTTTGCTCCTATCTTCATGAATTTACAATCAAATATCCATCAGATATCAGTAATCTTAATGCTAATAACTGCAGTGTACTATTTGTCATTAAGGAGTAAGTATAAGGTATTAATGAAAGCTCTTTAATAAAATTTTGTAACTTTTTATTTTGAAATATTTTCAAACTTACAGGAAATGTTGCAAACATAATTCAAAAATAATACAGAGAATTCCAATACACCCCTGACATGGTCAGGTTAATGTGTCAACTTGGCCATGTGGTGGTGCCTGGTCATCTGGTCAGACAAGCAATGTCCTGTCTGTTGCTATGAGGACATTTCATGTCCTTAGATCATGATTATGTTGACTGCATCCACAGCTGATTGCATTTGTGATCAGCTAAGGAGAGTGTCTTCTGCAATGAGTGATGCTTAATCTAATCACCAGAAGGCTTTTAAGGAAGATTCAGAAAAGACAGTCACTCTTCCTGCTTCAGCCAGCCAGCCTCTCCTGAGAGTTCTTTGAGGACCTTCACTGGAGTAAACAGCTTGCAGCCTGCCCTACAAACATTAGATTTTACATTCCCATGGTTACGTGAGACACACAAATTTTGTATCTATGGATATCTCTTGCTGATTCTATTTCTCTAGAGAACCTTAGCTAATATAATCCCCAACCCAGATGCTCAGATTTACCAATTTTAACATTTTGCCACATTTGTTATATCACTCTATTTATCTACCTGTCTACATCTATCAGTCAAAAAATCTATCAATCAATCAACAATCAATCTGTCTATCTATCTACTTTCTAACTTTTGAGAGTAGGTTGCATACATTCTGTAATTTATTAATCCTCCCTTACCACTAATACTTCCCTGTGTATTTCCTAAAATAGGAATATTAGAAATCTTCCCTAATGTGCATAAGATGTTGGGTGTGATAAAGAAAAGTATTAATTAGGAATGGATATTTGAGTTAATATTGAGAATACTTGGCCAGGTGAAGAATTTGGGGGTAGGGAGAATAAAGGAGTTCAGGTGAGAGAATTATATTTACAAAATCCTGAGATAGAGGAGATAATGGGCCATTGAAGAAACAAAGTTCAGATAGTATGAAATGCATAGGATAAGGGAACATAGAATAAGATAAAGTTTCATAAGGCTGAGACACAGCAGGAACCAGGTTTGCTTCTCAAACCATCTGATATGATGTAGCATCCCTCCTCACTACACACATACGCAGAGAGAGAGAGAGAGAGAGAGAGAGAGAGACTAATCAATCAGGGACCAATTATTTATAAATACTAAAACAATGAATTACTAGAGAAATAAAATAAAGTATATTAAAATAAAGCAAATTATTGTTTTTAACTACTAAACAGCAAACAAAAAATTACTCCCAAATTGTTATAATATTTTCTAGCTCTTTTCCCTCTATTTTTGTATTTCTCTTGTCATACTTCATGAATTGATATGGGTTGGTGGGCAACTTTTTAAGTAGCATGCATTAGCAAACTTTCTCTGTAAAAAGCCAGGGTGCTATCAATTCTCTTTTGAAACTACCTACCTCTACAATGTTAGCATGAAAGCAACCCTAGACAATACAGAAATGAGCAGGCATGAACTGTTTTCCAATAGCATTTATTTATAAAAAAGGACAGCTTAGATTGGGCCCACAGTTCATGGTTTAACTAATCTTGTTATGCATAATGAAGAGGATTTTGAATCCTACCCTAAATGCAATGTGAGTATAACAAACGGTGCTAACAAGAAAATAACAAAAATTTTATTTTACTTTGCTTTTATTAATTCTGCATCTTGAATTGTAAAGGGGAAATTTTTCTAGGAGACAGATGAGATATCATGAAAAATAAGAAAATAGGTTACAGAATTAGCTATCTAGAGAGGGGAATACATTCTGAAATACATTGAAGAGATGTAAATTGTGGTAAGGTGATTAAATGTCCTGGTTTGCCTAGGATTGGTGTATTTCTCAGCACACAAAGTTTTCAGTGCTAATGTGTAGCATAAAAATTATTCTAGTATTTATGTTTAAAAATTAGTTGGAAAGTGGAGTTACTAATTAAAATAAAGGATAAAGAAACAAATGAAAGTTAAGGGTATATGATACTTGACTTTGGAATCCACAAATTATGAGGTGAGGAAGTGATGTCACCAAGATAGTGTAGTGAGATGCTGCAGAATTCTGTCCCCTGACAGAAGTTTTAAACAACTAAACTGAGCATAACCATCTTTCTCAGAGCTCCAGAAAACAGTTAAATGGTTGCAGTAACTGGGAGAGCAGTGAATCAAGAAAAATGCAACTTAAAATTGGTAGGAAAATCTTGCGATGCTATTCCTGACCCTTCTGCTGCCCACTCTCTGGCTTGGGGCCAAATCGTCCCACCTCCCCAGTGTGGGTCCCTGTTCCCAGTTCCAGAGGGAGCAGGCCAATCCTAATGACATAGCATGAGTGCACGTATGTGTGTCCCAGTCTGTCTGCTGGCAACCTGAAGACCTGAAAGAAGTGAATGACACCACTCCAGAGCTAGTATAGCAAGTCGAAGCAACCTTTACAGCTATCACATTGCAGCTGCCTAGGGCAAAGGATTATTGGATTTAAGACATACAATATGGGACCCAGGACTGGTAGAAGGAACAATTTCTTAGTGGAAAAGGGTAGATTCAGATCCATATAAATAAAAGTATTCCCAAGGCCAGGTGCACATGTTCAGGACAATATGTATGCTCAGAAAAGCATAGGAGAAGCCTATGCTTTCACCTTGGGCAGTTCATTTTTGAAAAATATTTTAAATTAGAGAAGTATGTTTACATAAAAATCAAATAAAAAATAAAATGTGCCTTTATACCCCTCCCACTATGATTAACATTTTGCATTACTGTGACACCTTTGTTACAATTTATGAAAGAATATTATAATTGTACTATTAACTATAGTCCACAGTATATATTTTTTCCAATTCACTGCCTTATTATTAATGCCTTGCATTAATGTGGCACATTTGTTATAATTCATGAAAGAACATTTTAATAACTGTTCTATTATCTATAGTACTTCATTTACATTTGGGTCCACTGGGTTGTACAGTCCTATGTTTTATTTAAAAATTTTTATCCTAATACCATATATGCAAACCTAAAAGTTCCCCTTTTAATCACAGTAACATATATAATTAAGTGTTGTTAATTACCTTCACATTTTTGTGTTATCATTACATCCATGCATTTCAAAAACTTTAAAATCAACCCAAATACAAATGCTGCATAAATTTAGCCTTAGCTCCTTATAACCTACCCTAAAACATGCCACTGGTAACTTATATTCTATATTCTAATGCTATGAGTTTGCTGATTTTAATTATTTTATATTAATGAGATAATACAATATGTGTCATTTTGTGCCTGGCTGATTTCACTCAACAAAATACTTCAAATTCTACCCATGGTGTCACATGACCAGAAATTCATTACTTTTTAATGCTGAATAACATTCTATTTTATGTAGATACCACCTTTTGTTTATCCCATTCCTTGTTTGCTGGACACTTACCTGTTTCCTTCTTTTGATAATTTGGATTAATACTGTTATGAACATTGGTGGGCAAATATCAGTTTGAGTCCCTGCTTCCAATTATTTTGGGTATATCTTGGTAGGGGGAGTGCCAGGTCATATAGTAATTCTATACTTAACTTTCTGAGGAGCTGCCAAAATGTCTTCCACAGTGACTGCACCATTTTACGTTTCTACCAACAATGAATGTCTATACCTTTTTCTCCATATCATCTTGAACACTTGTGATTTTCTATGTTTATTTTTAAATAGTAGCTATTCTAGTGGGTGTGAAATGCTTTATCATTGTGGTTTGGATTTGCTTGTCCCTAATAGCTAATGATGTTGAGCATCTTTTCATGTACTTTTTAACCATTTGTACATATTCTTTGCAGAAATGTCTGTACAAGTCTTTTGCCAATTTTATAATTGGGTTGTTTGTCATTTTATTGTTGAATTGTTAGATTTCTTTATATATTCTGGATATTAAATCCTTATCAGATAGGTGGTTTCCAAATATTTTCTCCCATTGAGTAGATCGTCTCCTCACTGTCATGAAAAAAATCCCTTGATGTCAAAAATTTAATTGTGATGAGACCTCATTTATCTATTTTTTATTTCATTTATTTTGCTTGGGTGTAAAGTCCAAGAAACCATTGCCTAATGCAAGACCCTAAAGATGCTTCCTGTGCTGGTTCAAATATATTATGTACCAGAGAAGAGCCATGACTTAATCCTAATCCAGTCTTGTAGGAACAACCATTTCTTTTAGTCTTAATTTAACAATGTAGTTCGGAATCTTTGATTAGATTATCTCCATGGAGACATGGCAAGCCCAATTGTGGATATCAACTTTTGATTAGATGGAGATTTAACTCCACACATTCCACATAGGTGTTGATTAGATTACTAGGGGAAACATTTTGGAGAAATGACAGATAGGACAGAGCATAGGGAAGTGACAGAAATGACAGAAACCTCAAAGCCTACAGAAGAAACAGAGCCAACAGAGAGAGAGAGCTGACAGAAACTTCAGAGCAGAGCTGACACAGATGTTGACACTTGAAAAAAGAGACATGGATGTTTGCAGACGCCTGGAGCCCAGCAGACATCACCATGAAATGTTAAGCAAACCAGAACATGAAGAGAACTAAGGGAAGCCAAATGATGGAAGCCAGCCCTGGAGAAACAAAGTGAGGAACCTCCACATGGACAGAATGAAAGTATTGGAGCCCAGGAGCAAAGGATCAACAGATGCCAGCTACATGACTTTCCAGCTGACAGAGCCATTCCAGACACATCAGCCTTTCTTGAGTGAAGGTAATCACTTGGTGCCTTAATTTGGCCACTTCAATAGGCTTAGAACTGTAAACTTGTAGATTATTAAATTCCCTTTTCTAAAAGCTGTTCCAGCTCTGGTATATTGCACTCCAACAGTCACAAAATAACATGCTTCCCTACACTTTCTTCTAGGAGTCTTATCATTCTCATTCTTATAGAAAGCCTTTGATCCATTTTGAGTTAATTTTTGTATATGGTGTGAGATAGGGGTCTCTTTTACTTTTTTTCTTTTACATGGGCAGGCACCAGGAATCAAACCTGGGTCCTCTGGCATGGCAGGTGAGCATTCTTGCCTGCTGAGCCACCGTGGCCCACCCTCTTTTACTTTTTTTTTCACATGGATATCCAGTTCTCACAGCACCATCTGTTGAGGACACTATTCTTTCCTAATTGTGTGGACTTGGCGACCTTGTCAAAAATGAATTGGCCAGGGTTGTGAGAGTCAATGTCTGAGCTCTCAAATTGATTCCCCTAGTCTAGATGTCTATCTTTGTGCCAGCACAATGCTGTTTGACCACTGGAGACTTGTAATAAGCTTAAATGTCAAGAAGTTTGAGTAACCCAACTATTCTTCTTCAAGATGTTTTTGACTGTTCAAGTCTCATAACTTTCCAAATAAATTTAATAATTGGCTTTTCTATTTATTCAAAGTAAGAGGTGGGAATTTTGACTGAAATTGTCTTGAATCTGTATATCATTTTGGATAGAATTGACATCTCAATACTTAATCTTCAAATCTATGAACATGGGCTGTCTTCCATTGATTTATATCTAACTTGATTTTTATAAATAAACATTTTCAGTTTTCCATATATAAAACCTTCATACCCTTAGTTAAAGTTCTTTCTATATATTTGATTTTTTTGTTGTTGCTCTTGCAAGTAATTTTTGTCTTGATTTCCTCTCAGATTGCTTATTACTAGTGCATAAAAACTATTTTTCAATGTTGATCTTACACCCTACCATATTTTCAAGACAGGATGTGGGATTTTTTAAGTGGCTTTTGTGCCACAATTGAAATGAGCATGTGGCTTTATTATTTCATTTTGTTAATGTGATATATTATATTAATTGTTTTCTTATGATGAACCCCCTCTTTCATACCTGGGGTAAAACTCACTTACTTGATCATGTTGTGTAATTCATTTAATGTGCTATTAGATTCGATTTGCAACAATTTTGTTGAAAATTTTTGCATCTATATTCATAAGAGAAAAAGATCTGTACTTTTTTAGAGTACCTTTATCTGATTTTGGTATTAGGGTGATGCATTCTATTAATACGTCATCTTAGAAATATCTCATTAAGTATTTTTATATGAATACATGAATGGATAAACATGTGACTGAAGAAGGGAAAGAATGATTAAGTAAAAGAATGAATGAATGCATTCCAGTCCTGCTAATGAGAGTCTACTTATGCAAATAAAGCTCTTTGAAATGAATACATTGACATTATTAAATTTATGTGCACATATAATGCTTTATTTTTTATGTGAAAGTGAAACTGAGTTTATATTACAGCCTGAGGAAACTGGAAGATGGAATTGTCACTGAAGTGAGAAAGCAATCAGTGGAGAAAATTAAAACATAGGAATAAAACTTTAATTGTGTAAGGGATATGAGGGAGTGTAGTTGTAAGTTGCAATTAAAATAGTATCTGTTAGTTCACTTTATTTTTAAAACACAAAGTTATAAAATACTAATATGAACATGTGTATATTTAAAATTTTGTATGTTATTGTATTTTAAGGTATTACATATGTATAATTATACAAAAATTAAATACTTTTTAAATAGAAAACAAAGTTTTGATTCTTTAATGATGTTCAATTCCATATATTATATTTCATTTTAGAAAATCAGAATTAAGCATTGTCTTATTAAGATGTTCTGGTTAGAATTCTAAGTCACACAGTATCTACTGTATATGAAGAATATTTAGTAGCACTTGTCAACAATGATGTGAGAATGTTTTTACATTATTTGCTTAAAGAATATTTCTTTAACATCATCTTCAAGTACAGAGTTAAAGTTATAGCAATTTCTTTAACATTTTAAATAACCAAAATTAAGAAAATTTTTATTGGAAGAAAAATGGTGAATTTCCTAAATATGTATCAATAACATGCTTAATGATACAATAGTCTTTCAGAAAAGACTCATTGTTACTAATTTAATGTTTACAAATTAGATAACTGCACGTGTTTTCTTTATCAAAATAAAGCAAGGAATGAGAAAAGAAGTAGTCCTTGTGAAATGTTTCTTACAATATTGAAGAGTGATATAATAAAATACCTTCATTTTGGAGGGGACACAAAGTCAAAATAGTATATATTTTTAAAAAACAGTTTTATTGAGATATAGTCACATTCCATAAAATCCATTCAAAGTGGCTTTTAGTATAATCACAGTGTTGTACGGTCATCACCACAATCAATTTTAGAACATTTTTCTTACTACAAAAAGAAAAACTCCATATGACTTAGTATTTACCTCTCAATTTTCTATCCTTCTCCAGCCCTACATAAACATTGTGCCAGTTTGAAGCTATTATGCACCCCAGAAAAGTCATGTTTTAATCCTGATCCAATCTTGTGAGCCAGATCTATTGTTCAGGGTGTGAAACATTGATTGGACCGTTTCCATGGAGATATGACACACTCAGTTGTGAGTGTGTGTGTGACCTTTTGATTAGCTACTTCCATAGAGATGTGACACATCCAATTTTGGGTATGGCCTTTTGACTACATGGAGATTTGACAATGCCAACTCAAGGTGGGTCCTGATTAGTTTACTGGAGTTCTTTAAAAGAGAAAACATTTTGGAGAAATGACAGAGCTGACAGAGCCAATGAAAACCCAGATATTTGGAGATGCATGGCCCAGCAGATGTAGCCATGTGCCTTCCCATGAGATGCTAAGTAAACCAGAACCTGGAGAGAGCCAGGGGGAGCCAAGAGATGAAACCCAGCCCTGGAAAAACCAAGAGAGGTGCCCCAAAAGGAAACAGAGGTTGAAAGCAAAAAAACTCAAGGAGTAAGGTACCAGTAAATGCCAGCCACGTTCTTTTCCAGCTTTCAGAGGTTTTCAGATGGTATCAGCTTTTCTTAAGTAAAGGTAACCTCTTGTTGATGCCATAATTTGGACATTTTCATGGTCTATAAACTTGCAATTTGATAAATTCCCTTTGTAAGAACTGTTCCATTTCTGGCATATTGCATTTTGGCAGCTTTAGCAAACTAATACAACCACTAACTATTTCTGTCTCTATGGATTTATTTATATTAATTATAATTTTATAGAAATTGAATCATATAATATGTAGTACTATGTGCCTGGTTTCTTTCATTTAGCATAAAGTGTTTAATCTTTCTCTTTTTCTAAACTAGAGGTGTAGTGGGTTTACAGAAAATTCATGTAAAAGATACAATATTCTCATATGTCCCATGTTGTTGATGGTTTGCTCTAGTGTGGCATCTTTGCTACAATTAATGAAAGAATATTGAAATCATTCTATAAATTATAGTCCATAGTTTACATTAGGTGTATTTTCCCCATAAACCACCCTATTAACACCTTGTATTATTGACATACATTTGTTATAATTCATGAATGAACATTCTTGTATGATTAACCCTAATCTTTACTTCACAACAGGGTTCACTGTGATAGGCAGTTCCTTATTTTATCTTCTAACTTTCATTATAGTAACATAAATGACTCAAAACTTTCCTTTTCAATCACATTCACATGCAGAATTCAGCACTATTAATTACACTTATAATAATGTGCTACCATCATCACTATCCATGTCTAAACACTTACAATAAATCTAAATAGAAGTTCATTACAAATTAAGCATCAGCTCCCCATTCTCTACACCATTCTAGCCCCCGGAAACCTATATTCTAGATTCTATCTCTATGAGTTTTCTTATTATAATTACTTTATATCAGTGGGATCATAAAATATTTGTCCTTTGTGCCTGTCTTATTTCACTCAACATAATGTCCGCAAGGTTCATCCATGCTATCTTATGCATCAGGACTTCATTTACTTTTACAGCTGAATAATATTCCATCGTATGTATATATCACATTTTGTTTATCCATTGATTAATTTATGGGCATTGTAGTTGCTTCCATCTCTTGGCAATTGTAAATAATGGTACTATGACCATCTGTATGCAAATATTTGTTTGAGTCCATGCTTCCAATTCTTCTGGTTATATAATTAGTAGCAAGATTGGAAGATATATGGTAATTCTGTAGTTAGCTTTCTGAGTAACTGCCAAACTTTTCCACAATCACTGCACCATTTTACAAGCCAATCAGATAAGAATGAGTGTTCCTGTTTCTCCACAAACTCTCCAATACTTGTAGTAGTTTCTACTTTAATAGTAGCCATTCTAATAGGTGTGAAATGATATCTCATTGTAGTTTTGACTTGCATTTCCCTAATAGCTAATGATGTCGAGCATCTTTTCATGTACTTTGTAAACCATTTGTATACCTGCTTTGGAGAAATGTCTATACAAGTATTTTGCCTATTTTGTAATTGGATTGTTTGTCTTTTCATTGTTGACTTGGATTTCTTCATATATTTTGGATAGTAAACCTTTCTTGGATAAGATATTTCCAAATATTTTCTCATATTGAGTAGGTTACCTCTTAACTTTCATAAGAAGTACTTTGATATGGAAATTTTTTTAATTTTGGTGAAGCCTTTTTTATTTTTTCTTTCATTGCTTATACCTTGGGTAAAAAATCTAAGAGACCATTGCCTCACAAAGTTCGTAACGATGTTTCCCAACATTTTCTTCTAGATGTCTTATCATTCTGGTTCTTATATTAAGGTCTTTGATCCATTTTGATTTAATTTTTTTTTTTTTTTTACATGGGCAAGCACCAGGAATCGAACCTGGGTCCTCTGGCATGGCAGGCAAGTGTCCTTGCCTGCTGAGCCACTGTGGCCCGTCCTTTTTTGATTTAATTTTTATATATGGTATGAGATCGGGGTTCTCTTTCATACTTTCACATATGAATATCCGGTTCTTGCAGCACCATTTATTGAGGACACTTTTCTTTCCTAATTATGTGAATTTGAAAAACTTGTCAAAAATCAGTCGAAGGAAAAAAAAAGTTTTTGCATAATAAGAAGAACAAAGGAATATCAGTATGAAGGGTGTTGAAAATAGATGGTATATGGGAAAAAGTACAAACACTGAATGTAACAAAGGCATTATGCCAAAACTAAATGGCAACAGGCAGGGGGATTTGAAAAGGGTTATGGATTCTTTGTAGACGAAAAGAAAATGTCTTCAGATAAAGTATAGTGGCAAAGGCATTTCTATACACTTAGACTGGATTGTATGATGTGTGAATAAACTATACAAAAATGAACAGAGAAACAATTGCTAGAGAAAATGTGGAGAAAGAGATGTGCATTTTCACTGTCAGTAGGAAAATGATAGGTGAAGGCCCTTGGAGGGCAGTATGGTTTTTTCACAGAAGGCTTTGGGTATGGGTTTGCTATATGATCCTGAAACCCCTTGATCAGTATATACTGGAGCAACTGAATGTGCAGACACGAATGGTCATTTGTATACTGGTGTTTCTGGCCACAGTGTTTGTGATCTGCAATGAATGGATGTGGTCTAAGGGTACAGTGACTGAAGAATGGAGGGAGAACTATGGTGTATGCATACAGTGGACTACTGAGTGGCCGCAAGAAAGAATGAAGTTGTGAGGCATGCAACTAGATGAAAGAACCTTAAGAGCTGTATATTGAATGAAATGCCAGGGACAAAAAGACAAATATTTATCATGTCTCAATCATATGGACTAGCTATAATATAAAAATTCAATGAACTAAAGTTGGGAGCATGGGTTAGCAAGATGTGGTTTGTTGTAAAGGGCCTTAAACTGTCAGTTCTTACAGCAGTCACATATATTCAGGAGTGTAACTGCTGATTCTAAATTCTGAGATACTGAGCTGTTTGTATATACCATGGTCTTTCCCAGAAACTTTGGGTATTTATGTGACACCTGAGACTCAGAGTTAATGCTCTGAAATGGGGAAAGTCAGTAGAATCTCATGCAGGAACTGTTTAAAAAGTTGAAAAAGTGATCAGATTTTGAGTCGAGACATGAATGCGACTGATCTGGATGGGACTACGTATTATCAGGAGACTGGGTAAAGGATGACATTGCCTGTATTTTAAAACTTCAAATTCTGTGTGAGACTAAAGGCAGAGATTTTTTTTTTCAATGCAAAATTTGTAGTTTGGGTACTGCATTTCCTAATTTAACTTGTATGGCCAATTTAGTAAAACACCATAGGTACGTGAAATCCTAAACAGGGCACAAGAGTTTGCTAGTTTGTCCAGTTAATGTGATGCCCCAATAAGTTCCAGAGTGATTTGGACAGTGAATAAAGAACTAATTGAAAAGTCCCCTTAGGGGGATGGGGAGAGAGGGGGAAATATTCAACTTCCTCATTTGGAGAATTTCTGATATTCTTGCAAGCAGTGGGGACAACCAGGTCAATAGGCTGAGCTCTCAATCTTGGGGTTTTCCCCTATGAAACTTATTTCTGCAACGTATAGGCTAAGCCTACTTAACATTAGGTTTAACAATCACCCACAGAGAACCTCTTTCATTGCTCAGATGTGGCCTCTTTCTCTCTAAGCCGATAAAGTAAGTGAACTCATTGCCCTCCCCATTTCCCTACATGTGACATGACCCCCAGGGGTGTAAATCTCCCTGGCAACATGGCATAGAAATCCTGGGATGATCCAGCACCTGGCATCATTATATAGATATCCTTTTTAGCTTATGGTGTATTGGAGTGACTGAAGGGAAGTACCTGAAGCTGTTGAACTGTGTTCCAGTAGCCTTGATTATTGAAGATGACTGTATAATGATATAGCTTTTACAATGTGACTGTGTGATTGTGAAAACCTTGTGTATGATGCTCCTTTTATCTAGGGTATAGATAGATGAGTAAAAAATATGGATTAAAAAAATACTAGGGGCAACAAAGCTTAAAATAAATTGGGTAGATGGAAATACTAGAGGTCAATGAGAGGGAGAGGTAAGGGGAATGGTATGTATGAGTTTTTTACTTTTTTCTTTTTTATTTCTTTTTTGTGGAGTGATGCAAATGTTCAAAAAAATGATCATGGTGATGAATACACAACTATGTGATAATATTGTGAGCCATTGATTGTACACCATGTATGGAATGTTTGTATGTCAAGAATGTATGTTTGTATGTTAAGTTTTATCAATAAAATATTTTTAAAAAATCAGTTGAACATAAGTGTGTGGGTCTGTTCCTTATTTATCAATTCAGTTCCATTGGTCAATACATCTACCCTTATGCTAGTACCATGCTGTTTTGACAAATGTAGGCTTGTAATGTCCTTTAAAGTTAGGAGGTTTGAGTATTCCAGCATTGTTCTTTTTTGAGATGTTTATAGTTATCCAGTGTCCTTTACTCTTCTTAATAAATTTGATAATTGGCTTTTCCTTTTTTGCAAAGCAGACTGTTGGAATTTTGATTAAGGTCTCATTGAATCTATAGAGCATTTTGGGTAGAATTGTCATCTTTATGATACTTGTTCTTCCTACCCCTATACATGGAACATTCTTCCATTTATTTAGTCCTTCTTTGATTTCTCTTAAAGAGAAACAGATAGCTTGGGATCTTTATGGATTTAGTTCCTTTTGCCTGGATAGGCATGGAGCTGTAACTCACTTCTGTGATTTGGCCTACAATCTGATCTGAGACGTAAGGGACCTGGAGCCATGCTGCCTCTGTGTGGCTCTGGAGCTGCATGGGACCAAGTCAGGAAGGGAAATGTGAACTGAATGGTCACCCAGGATGGACTTCACTTTTTGAGATTTTTCTGTTTCTTCAGTTCAGCATTTGTGGAGCTGATTTCCAGTCTCTATCATACTCTGGAGGCTCAAAGCAATTGGAATTTGTCCTTTTATTTACACAATATCTGGGGAGGCTTTCTCAAGGGATATTTACATCACGGTATTGATGACCTAACCTTCAGATAAATAGTTCTTTAATGTCACTTTATATGTTTTAAAAATTAAAATAGCTGTATTTAATCACACTGAAAATATATATATATTAAATTTTCTATCCCTTCCTGCTCAAATAAATAATGTTCTGTCAATAAGGAAGTGGGCTCAAATTTTAGCTATTGAAATGGTTATCTGACCATATATGAAAACTGTTAACAGAGAGGCAACTTTGTCTTTGCATTAGTGCACATGAATTAATAATGTCACATTTATGATATTTTTATATAACTTTATTCTATTCATGACCATTTTGACAAACACAAAATTTTCAGTTGGGGTTATGCATAAAAAATAGTTTTATATCGCCCTTAGTGTTTATTTTATATTGATAAAAATAAATAAATATATTTGGTTGCATAGGCCCTAAAAATCTTGAATTTAAAGAATTAAGTATAAGTGGCAATACTATTTAGCTGTAAATAATAAGTATTCTTATGTACTTTTCCAAAAGCCTGATAATGTATCATTTTAAATAGATATTTTTGAGAACTTTATATATAACAGATACTTTTCTAGCCACTGGGGATATAAATGAACAAAACAAGTAAGTTGTAATCTTCGCAATATAGAGTGTGAGGCATATATTTAACAATTAGAAAATGAAAATTGAAGGAATTGAAAAATGCTACCAAAAAGTAAATACATCAAGCAAATACAGCAGAAAGTATGTGTGTATGGGCTGATTTAATTTAAAGAAGAGTTTTGTAAAGTCTCCCTTCAGGAGGTGAGCAGAGACCTGAATAAAAGGCACCCCATGGAATCTGAGGGAACACTATCTCGTACAGAAGGAATCACAATTCATCCATCTTATAAATTTGAATTAATGTATTACTATGTTCCATATACCATGATTGATAAAATGGGAGCAAAGATGGAAGAACTGAACACAGTCTCAATAAGCCCAGCAGGAAGATACTTAGAAAGCCATGTGAGTAGAGCGGTGACAGAATATCTGCAAGGGTCCTCTGGCAGACTGATAGAAGCAGTGATATGTGGTGGCTAAAAGGGAGGGTTAAGGGATCAAGAGAACTGAATTTAAATCCTGACCCTGGTACTAATTAGCTAGGTGCCCTCAGGGAAAATGTTTTCACCTCTTTGCTCCTTAGTTCCCTCATCTGAAAAATAGGGTTAGCAAGGACATCTAACTCATTAGACTGTCATGAAAATTAAATGTTAGCATTCAAAGCTGTGCTTATCACATAGCAAGTATACAATAAACATTAGCCATTATTATTGTTGCTGTTAGTAGTACATACTACCAGGAGGATGTATTTGGAGGAATTTTCAGATTAATCGTTTTTTTAAATCTATTACTCTCCCTGGGTAACCACTCAGATCGCTCTGACTTAATGCAAGATAGGTGAATAGTGGACAGTTTATTCAGTTAATGTTGTCCTCATTCAACAATTTTACAAGCCAAAATCATAGAAAAATAGAAGACAATTTTAAATATGAATGCATGAGTATCTTGCTTGTACCATCTTATATTTCTTACATACCTGCTGTGGTAAGTTTACTTGCCCTTTTTTGTTTTAATCAATAGGACTAAATTCAGTGGAAAATAAATGAGAAACATTAATAATATTTCTATGACTAAATAGTGATGCAAACTTATTAAATGTCAAAAAGAGGGATGTAATTTAAATTAGACATCAAAAACAATTTTTACAAAGACTTCTTTGTAAAAGAAACCTGCTGTTTCCCAATAATTATTGTTTTCATTCATTTAACATTTTTGTGAGATTATTATTAAGTGATAGAGTACGAGAGGAAAAGAGAGTTATAAATTTTTATGGACTTACATGAGTATAAATCTTGAATGGATTGAGTTTTTTAAAAAAAAAAACCTTAAAAGTATTGGCTGGCATAAAAAATTGACCCTATTAACAGTGTGCAATAAAGGACAATGATAAGCTATAATAAATCTGTAGGTTCAGCAGGAGAAGCTGTGTGAATATAGCCATGGTAATAGAAAGACATAGAGGTTGGTTCTCATTGGCAAAATGCCTATAATTCATATTACGAATATTGTAGAATGCCATGTAGTCATAAAAAGGGTTTATATTCAGGTTCATATCTAAGTATCTCACCATGCTTTCCTCCATCAATACTCTATTTTACCCCAGTCACATATCTCAAGCCTTATCTTTCTGTTCATCTATTATAACCTCTTCATTTCAATTTATTCCCTCCTGAAGTGTCCTAAATCTCATATTCATTCTACTTATTGATATTTAAGTGGATATGCTTACAATGCATTTATAATTAGGGTCAAATAATAAACCATAAAACAAACAGAATAATCTTAAATGACCAAAATATTTGAGTTAATAATAACAGCAAATAATATAGTGATATATAAAAGTATATATTTTAAATATATGAATTCATTTAATCCTCAAACAATCTTATGAGAGGATTCTATTATCTTCTACATTTTACATTTGAGGAAAGTTAAGCATCAATATTTAATTAAGTAGCTTGCCCAAGTTTATGCAGCTAGTAAGTGGTGAAGTCAGTATCTGAACCCAGGCAGCTTACACTGGAGTTCTTCCTTTAAAACTTCAGTTTAAACACAATCTCCTCTAACATTTATTAGAATTAGTTTTTCTCCATCTTATGAACTTTTGAAGCAATCTTAATGTAGTGCATTGATATTTTAACCTGTATTTTTTAAATACAGAGGTTTTTAAATGGCCTACATCATGACCCAACTGCACGTGACATGCACTGTAAGTACCTGACAAGAATGAGGGGCTCAAATGCTCCTGGAAGTCCAGTCTTTGTAGATTACCCAGCATATAAACCAAGCTAAATCATAGTATTCTAACATGCCAAAGGTCTACACTTGTTATAACTAAAGAATGCATTTTAGGGCGGGCCGCGGTGGCTCAGCGGGCAAGAGTGCTTGCCTGCCATGCCGGAGGACCCCGGTTCGATTCCCGGCCCCAGCCCATGTAAAACAAACAAACAAACAAAATATAATAAAACAAGAAAATGTTTAAAGATGTTTCCCTTTCTTCCTCCCTTCCTTCCTTCCATCCTTCCTTCCTTCTCTCTGTCTTTCCTTCCCTTCCTCCCTCTCTCTTTAAAAAAAATAAAAAATAAAAAAAAAAAGAATGCATTTTATAAAAACTACTGTGCTGTATTAGAAATGCTTTATCAGAATACTACAGATACCACAGCTCATTGAGCATGTCTTTTTTTTTATGATATATTATTATAAAAGCAGTAAGTAGTACATTGCAGCTAAGTGAGGAGACTCTGGAGTCAAGAACTGCACCTATCACCAAGGTGATGACCTTGAGCAAGTGCCTTAACTGTCAAAGATTCTGTTTTCTATTATGTAAATTTGTGAACATAGCTGTTTCCAATTCATGGGAGTTTTTTTTTTTTGAAATCACAGTGTGGTAATTCATGTAAAAATGCATTGTATATACTAAGTACTCAATAACTGTTACCTCTAATTTTTTATTAAATTTGGTAGACTTGAGGCTACCAGTTTTCTCATTCACAGGAAAAAAACTCACTCTTTGATGTTGAAAGTTAATTCTGCTCTTGGTCCCATTATCCTCACCTTCTGGTAAATAAGAAATCGGGAGGTAACCCATCCGTTCACAAAAAGCAATACATAATTTTAGTTAACACTTGAGATTTATTTCTCAAGGCTTCAGAATGCATGATGAAGGAAGAGAAATATAAGCTTCTCACTATTTTAAATTAAATGTAAGTTTTGTGTTACTGAATTTCTTGACCCCATTTGGATTAACACTCAAACTTCTTTTGCTCATAAGACTTGTATGTAACATGACTAGAAAGTAAAATTGGCATTACACTTGATTTATTTTAGTAATATACTATGGAAACATTTTGATTCTGACATATACAGAATGTCCACTCAGTATAGATTTAATAATTGAAAGAACGAACAAATTAACCAAAACACTGCCCAGCAGGCTAATTGTTAAATGACTTTTGCTTTAAATACCTATCTGAATGACTCATTAATACAATCTTGTAATTCTGTATATGAGATTTAAGAATGAATTTGGATGGTTTTAAAATGATAAACCACAGAATACAAATCATTTTCATGTCATACCAGGAAGGTAGGGCCTCTCTAAGGCATCTTTTAGTGCTGCCACATCCAATGGTTAAAGCCCATGAATTACTTTAGTAACTTCATTCAGCTAAGGGCATTAGAACTCAGCTACCTTCAGGATGAAAATATGATCTCCCCATCAGAGAAAGGACTGTGTCTAGCTGAGGTTCTAGTCGACAGCAAAATGTACTCAATCATTTGATGACATCACAAAATCTTTGTACGAACTCATGTGCAATTGTGGAAGCAAGAAGTGTAGTTATTTTTTTACCATTTTTGTCCATTCCATTTACATATTTATATTTATATATTTGGCCTACATTCTTTCCCTATCATGTTCTGTTTTATATATGGGTATTCATCATGGTTTTATTTTATATAATTCATAAACTACAGATGTGAAAATATGATTGTGATGGAATTAGTGAAAATCATAAATAATTAGAAAAATATAGAAGAATAAAAATTACAACACAAATATGCTAGTCAGAAAATTTTTCCTCTTTTCAGAAAGGTCTCTATTTGAAATATCACAGGCTATGAACAATAAAAAATATTTTTCATCTTTATGTCTCCAGAGAATACATTACAGTTCTGATTTTCTAAAAATTACTTTGTGTTTAAATTGCACTCATACTTTTTAAGGATGAGAAACAATATATTAGACAGAGTGAAATATTCATTTTCTGCCTTGAAATGGAAACTAATTTTTCCACAGGTTAAAATTTTATCCAAACAACCAAAAAATTTGATACTTATTTTAAATTTTAGTAGATTATAAGTCTTTGCAAGCTTCATTATTTAATTGGGTGATTATGTTCTTTAATAGTAATAAGCCATCTTTTAATAGTAATTCTTTCTATCTACAAATGAACTTAAAGTGTATACACTACTCTGGGCACTGAGCTATACTGCAAAGAAAGTGATAATTATCCTTGCCTCCTATCCTAACTTTATAATTTAAAAATATAACCACTTTTATGATATTCAGATTATCAGTTTTGAAATCTGTACCAACAGCTGTGCCCTACTAGTTTAAGACTTTAGGCAATGTTTTGAAGATCATTTTAAAAGTTGTTTTAGAAAATAATTCATCATTGTCTAATATTTAGCTACCAAAAATTAACTGTTAAATAACATTTATTGGTAATTTTTCATTGTCCATAAGAATTATGTTCAAAAATAGTCAAAATTTTCTTTTGGTTCACCAAAAAAATCTTTTTAACCTTTGTATGAATGTATTTTATGGGCATTCTGGAGTTTCTCCAGAAATACAATTTTAATTTATATTTTTAGCTTCTGTTTCTCTAAAATTTTGATAGACTCATGAACTGATATTTATCTGTAAGTGTATGTGTGTGTTTGGGTGAATGTGTGTGTAGCTTTTATTCTCCCCAGTTTTTTTCTGAAGCATGCTCTTCAGAAATTGCCCTGGGTGATGCCCTTACAAGAGCATCTTCTCTTAAAATCAAGTTATCTTGCCTAATCCTGTGCATGGAAGGAATTTTTAGCCTCGCTATATTCTTAATTCTTCCTCTTTCAGAGTATGAATCTCTCTTTTCCATGAGATATAAACAAAGATAAAGCACAAAGCCATTGAAGGCTTTGACTAAAGTCCAAGCAATCTTTCTAAAATATCCTAAGGAATTTAGTAAAAAATAAGCTGTAGAAAAGATGCCATCTTCTATTAAAGTGCAACTTGAGCCACGATTATGCTAAGGAAACACTTCCATCTATAACATGGCTCACAGGAGTTTCCCATTTTGAACTGTTTGTCTAGACTGTGGCAGCTAAAATAGATATTCAAAACCCAGCTCCATTTTGGCATTTCTATAATTCTTTATCTATATTAAGCTCCTATTTTGTACTTGGACAATATGAAAGTTGCTAATGATGTAAGAACACTTTCAAGGAATGCATAGTTGAGGATGGGGTGATAAGCAACTGCATAAATAATAGAATACAATGAAATCCACATAGGGAAGTTTGAGGCATTTAATTCTACCTAAGGAGGAAGGTCTCAGAATGTCTTCTTAAAAATGATGTCTGAGATATGCCTTGAAATTAAGTGGGGGATATGTAGATGAGAAGTAGAGAAGGAACAAGACAGCTTCAGGGTTTAGAGAATGAATTTTTGAAGTAAATACAGATTAGTTTAATAAAAATTTATTGAGCATCTGTCAGGTAGCAGGTAGTGTTTGGGAAATGAAAGGATGAAGAAGCCTTCCATCAATAATCATGAAATCTATCGCATTATCCTAAATATGGTAGTCATCAGCAAAATGTGTCCTCATGAGGATGTTTGATGCTGTCATGAAAAGTGTGTAAGAAGAGGAGGAGATAAAAGGGTGAGAAAGAGAGAAGTGATAAGTGGAAGATTCTCACAAATGTCATCTTAGTGAATATTAATTTTAAAGGGCATCACAGAAAGAAAAAATCAGCAAAAGTGAAAAAAAAAACTATTTAGAAAAATATAAAAAAGAAAGCCTAGAATGTTTAACCTAGAAATTTGGGACTTGGAATCCAAGGAATGAGAGAAGTCAAGAATGATCGCAAAATGAGTGGCAAAAATGTAAAACGATTCAAGTAATATGCAAGACAAAAATAATTTATTGGAATGTAGTAGGCCACTGATAACATTTTAGAGAGCAATTTTAGTAAAATAATTGAGGCAAAATCTTAATGGCATTAGGGTGACAAGTGACTGGAACATGTTATCTCTCACTGAAATAAAAACAGCACAAATTGTCTTCGTATGAAGAATTTACAGTGGAAGGAAGGAAAAAGTTATCGCAGAGGCAAAATAATTTTACTTTTAAGTTTGCAAAGACAAATATTTTATTTTCTGTGAAAATGCAGTGACGGAAAAGATAACAGGTAGAGACTGAGAATAAGATAGATTAAGAGAGAAAGAGGAAAGGACGGATAAAATACAGAAAAGGTGGGAGGGACTGATGAATACTGAGCTATTTTAGAGTAACATGAGTAACAGGAGGGATCTTTTTTAAAAGCACAAGACAGAAAAACATAGATTGAGGAATGATGATGACATCATAGATGGATGGATGGATGGATAGACAGACAGACAGACAGACACAGACAGACAGACAGACAGACAGACAGATAGATAGATAGATAGATAGATAGATAGTTAGATAGATATACATAGACACAGGTGCCATCTTCAACATCTAAAATAAAAATTCCATGCTTTTAAATTATTTACCGGGGAAGAGGGGAGATCTTTTTCTCAGGAGAGAAAATAATATCCCCACTTCCTTTCACTAGGTAGTTCATCCTTTCCCTAAATGTATATTTGTTGTACCATACCTTCAATTACTAAACAGATGAGTTATAAGAACCTTTTTAAATGGAATGACCCAGCAAGTAGCACATTATATTGGTCAATTGCACATAACTATAAGGGTGCTATATGGGTGACTGCATTTAGTACACTAGTACATCTGCTCTTAAAGTATTATTGCTTAAATATTCTCTATTGGATTACTTTGTGCTGGCTAAAAAAATTAAGCATTGTACCTGTAAGAAAATTCTCCTGCCATATTTGAAATATACTGTCTTTTAAAATTTATGTGCAATTTATTTTCATTAGGATAATATGAACCTTTGAACCTCTACCAGGTTATCTATAAAGCTTCTCAAACTTAAGCATCATAAATAAAACTATTGATAGTCCCTCCATCTTCTATTTATCTCAGAAAATGGCAATAACACTCATGTTGTTGCTTAAGCCACACCAGATAAAAATCCAATTCTTGACCCCTCTCTTTCTCCCACATTCACATTACTAACTTCTCATCACATTTGGCATTAGAAATATGGGTGAAGTTACCATTAATCTTCACCTATACTACAATAACTTCCTAACCTGTTTTCATTCTTCCAGTCTTGAACCCAGTGGATAATTTATATTTCATCCGTCAATTATATTTTTTAAATCATGTTCATAGCTTTAATCCCTTGCTTATAACATATCAATGGATTCCCACAATGTACTTGAAAATATAAAGCCCTAACATGGCTTATAATGGCCAATATGACCTGATCCTGGTTTATTTCTTGGTCATCACTTTTCAAGTTCCTTCCCCATGATTACTGCACAGCATCAGTTCCTACATTCTAGGGCACCAAACATGCTCCCATCACGGGGCCTTTGCAATCACAGGGCACTTTGCTTTAAACACTTCTCCCCTAGAACTAACTTTTGCTCAGTATTCATCTGTCAATGGAGGACTTTCCTTACAAACTTAAAAAAAATTATTTTCCCATTGACTTCTGTCATTTTACTCAGCTCTAAGTTTCCTTCTAAGTACTCATCACCACCTGACACAATTTTTCCCATTACAACATAAATACCGTCAGAACAGGGATTCTATTAATTTTGTTGACTGCTGATTATTCAAGTACCTAGAAGAGTTTTATGCATGTGGTATTCGATCAACACTTGTTGAATGATTGAATGAATGAGTAAATTTCATTCTAGGTTTGATATCTGCTGGCTGATTTTCTTGTCAATATGAGCATGGATGGAAGAGAGATGGTAGGGCAGAAAGAGGAGGTGGTGTTGGGATAGCTAGCTTATCCATATCTGTGATTGCTAGATGTTTTAAAGTGGATTAAATTGATATTTTAAACTAGATTGGATGTTTTCAAATAACTGAAAGTGACAAGAAAATTACATATATTTTAAATATGATTAAGTGATGCAAAGACAAGTTAGAGGAAAGATGATTGAAGACACATAAAACTATGTCAGGTTCTACTAGGCTCAATAATAAGTCCATGTGTTGATAAAAACATCTGAATGTTGGCGGGCCGCGGTGGCTCAGCGGGCAAAGTGCTTGCCTGCTATGCCGGAGGACCTCGGTTCGATTCCCGGCCCCAGCCCATGTAACAAAAAACGGAAAAACAAAATACAAGAAAATGTTTAAAGATGTTTCCCTTTCTTCCTTCCTTCCTTCCTTCCTTCTATCCTTCCTTCCTTCTCTTTGTCTTTCCTTTAAAAAAAAAAAAAAAAAAAAAAAAAAAAAAAAACATCTGAATGTCAAAGTGAACTAAAAATCCATAAATTGGCAATTTATTAAGCTTATACTTATTCTTTAAAACACTGTTGTATGTTAAATATAATGTGTTACACAGTATATATAAAGTATATATATGAAGTTATAAAATAAGCCTTTCCAGGTATCTGCTTTTTATTTATTTTTTAATGTTGTTTTTATTAGTGGCTATTCAAAACCTGCATCAATTCTCAAATATTTGGGGAAGTTTTAACGTGGAGAAATTGGTTGCTTATTTACTAGATTTCTAGGCTTAATTAAGTTGTCTGTATTTTATGAACATTTTTGGAAAATTGCACTAATGCAATCATGCTAATGGCAGCTAATTTATATTCGGCACTTGCTATGAGCTTCACTTAACTACTGAGATCTAGAGAAGTCATAAAGTTTTGAGTTCTTAGGGCAAAATGCTCCAGTTCCATTCCCATTTCAACCAATTATAAGTGGCATGATTAGGAGCAATTTATTTAAACTTTCCTCATCTGTTAAATTAATGTATTTATTTCATGGGCTGCTATGAGAATTACATGAAATAATGTATCTAAAGTGCTTATAACAGTGCAGTTAGAGAATGGCTCCAATTAAATTTTTGTACTTATTAATGACACTGTGTGATAGGTACTTTCATTATCCAAATAAGAGGAAATGTTTACCCATTCTTTCATATAAAGTTTATAAAAATTTTAATGATAAGAAAGATAATAAATATCAAAGCATGGATTCAGACCTAAGAGTCATCACTCCAGAATCCAATTTCTTAATTTGCATGCCACTTCTATAGAGATTTCAGGGACTATGAATTCATTTGAATATAAGAATATATATATATGTATTTTTTCTATAAAAATAGACTAAAGGATAACTGATTGCTATGAAACATATGTAATATAAGAGTACAGAACAAAATTTTCAAAATATACAAAGAAAAAATCCTGATTGTGACAAGAAAATTGTTTGCAAAGCAGAGATCAGATTCATGTGGATTATATATTAGAATTTCTACATTTTAATGATATTTAAATAAAACTTTAGGAAATTCCCAACTTTAAGCAAAGTCTGATAATTCACACATTCTCCATAGTCCTTAATCACTCTCCAAAGCTGACCTGAACTAATTCTTTCCTTAGAAAAACACACCAGAAGACAGTAATTGCCTCATCCTCTCACCATCCAACTTAGAAAAATTTTCACATCAACATCATCTCTTCTCTTTCTTCACTCTTTTTGTGATAGAGAAAATGACTGTTCTTAAATCAGAGGCTAATCTCTTCTCTTGTGCTTCTAGCAACAATCTCCTTGAAGGTCTCTACTCCTGTGATTTCTTCTTTCTTCAGCATCATGCATCATCAATATTTTCTTCTCCACTGCATATTACTTTATCAGAATGCAAATTCCCTTTAGCATATTCCATTAGAAAGTAACAACAATAAAATATGCTTCATCTATGCTCCTTTATCCATTCCAATTTATGGCCAAACAACCTTCTTTTAGTTTTTTAGACCGCTTAAAACAGATGCCATGAAAGGTGCTGGATTTAAACAACAGGAATTTATTAGCTTACAGTTTGATGGTATAAGACCATTCAAATCAAGGTATCATCAAAGCAATGCTTTCTTCATGGGTACTGGCTGTCTGTGATCCTCAGCTCCTCTGCCACATGGCAAGGCACATGGCAGCTTCTGTTGGTCTCTCCCTTCTCTTCTGTATTTCATTGATTTCAGTTTCTTGCTTCTGTGGCTTTCTCTCTATGTATCCATTCCACTTATAAAGGACTCCTAGAAGAGGACTAAGACCCATCTGAAATGAGATGGGCCATATCTTAACTGAAGAAATTTCATCAAAAGGTCCTACTGATAATGGTTTTGCACCTACAGGAAAGTATTAGATTTAAATACATGTTTTCCTGGAATGTACATATACCTTCAAACCACCACAAGCATGAAAGAGTTCTTTCTGAAATTTCTTCCCACTTTGTCAAACTCATTATTCTCTAATATAATTTCTTCTTCCCAGTTAAAAATCCTTGTAAGGTATCTTAGTTCTCCAGGTCTGATATATCAAATACTATTAAAAAAAAAAAAACTATAGGAATTTATTGTCTCACAATTTGGGAAGCTAGAAGTCCAAAATCAAGATCTTGGTGTGATCATGCTTCTCTTATAATCAATAGCATTCTGGTGGTGGCTTGCCAGCAATTCATATCTCAATCTCTTTCTCAATTACATGGCCATTTAGTCTCGCTCTGTCTCCTACCATGTCCAAATTTCCTCTGCTTGGAAGAACTCCAGTCATATTTGATTAAAGCACATCCTGATTCAGTTTGGCCTAACTGTAACTAATGACATCTTCAAAGATTCCATTTACAAATGGGTCCACATGCACAGAACTAGGGATTAGAACTTGAACATGTATTTTGGGGGGGCATGATCAATATATAATACAAGGTCTTCAAAGAACTCCATATTACAAAACTCAATTTGGCAATATGGACTTTAAGTGGCATTCCATACAGTTGCTCAATTACTTTTCATACAGCTTCCTCTCTTGGTTTTCCAAGGATACTATCTTTTGGTTTTCCTTTATCATTTGCCTCTTCTTTGTCCCCTTGGCAGATTGATCATCTATTCCACCCTAAATGTTAGTGACTTTCAGTCATGGGGCCTCTTGCCTCCTTTCTGTACAATTTCTACCTTCACATTATGTAACTTCATTTCTATGGATTTAAATCTCAGCTCTATCATACATGTTCCTTTTGGCTACAAAATGCAGAATCCCCAAGTTTTATTAGTTTAAATAACAAAAGATTGATTGAATGGATCAATGATGGCAGGAAGCTGTGTGGCAGCTGACATGGTTTTAACCTTTATCCCAAGATTGCAAAATTGCTGCCACACAGTATCATATTCAGAGGCATCCAGAGCATGAAGAAAATGTTTTCCCTGATATCACTGTGTAGCAGGAATGGCAACTTTGCCTGAAAATCTCTGGAAGACTTCCTATTAGTCAGATTTTATTAACCAAAAATGGATCCTATGCCCATTCGCAAACCAATTGTTGCCCATGTGTACAAGATTGCCACGATTTGATTTAAATAAAATAAATTCATTTTCTCAACTTGAATCATTAACTGTGTCAATTGGAGTTCAATTAGATGTCCACTCTTAAGCCATTTTCTCATTTCTTTTGCATATTGAATTTCATCTTTTTCACGTATCAAATCAGATCTGTGAATATATTGGAAAGTAGATCGAGTTCTTGGTCAAGGGGTGAGGTTGTGGCCCATTTCTTGTCAATGAGAAGAAAATGGAAGTTTTCTAAAGGGCTTTGGGAAATAATTTTTCTCCCTAGTAAGAGGAATGCAGTGCTAATAGGGATTCTGCTCCCTGATCCACAAAATTAAACATGGTATTTTAAGACTTCATGCTTGGAGCCGCTGTAGTCAACTCGCAAATATGAAAGAAATATCAAATTAAATGCAAACATTTTGACACAGATGCCTGACCATGTTGAGTCTTTGTATAATACTAGCAACTCTTTACCTCCAAAATTCTTGTTATGTGAGAAAATTAAACTCCTGCTATTTATTTCTCTATTTGACATGAATTCTGTTACTTACTGGAATAGCTTATCTGACTAATATATCATCTACACAATGTTGGTTTTCAAATCTACATTTCAAGATGAGCTGCCACATCTTTGGAGCATGATGAATATTTGCTAAATAATGAATAAAAGAATTTCATCTCCCCTAACAAAGTTCCTACTTGACATCTTCACTTAGATGTTTCACAGGCAAATCAATTATATTATGATCAAAGTTGCACTCTTAATTTTCCCCTCCTTTAAATCTATGTCTTCCTTTAAAATCCCTAAATAAATGGGACAAAATTCAGCAAGGTGCACAAATTGAAACCAGGATTTCTTTTAGATCATTCTCTTTTGACAGTCCCATTTCACTGAATTTAAAATTCATTTTCTAAGATGGTGTTCTATGCCATACATTTGGATTAATGCTCCTTCTTTACTTTAGTATTTTATTAGTCATCCACCATTACTCACTAAGTTCCAGACACAAATAGAAAATGTTTTCATTTAAAATATATATTTAGATATTAAAAGTATTTTTAATATCTCTAGATATTTGAAAATGTCTTTTATATCAAAGAGCATATGCAAATGCCAATAATATGTTTATTATTTTATACATCTGCATATGTTCATTTGTTCTCTCTGGGACATACTTCTATACTCTGCTGGCCTAGCTTCTTTTAAGACTCAATGTAAAATGAACACCCACAGAGAGTTGTTCCATGATTATCATAGTTAATTCAAATTTTCCAGTCATTTGCTATTATAGCACAGTTACTATTTTTCACTTTGTTTTATTTATTGTAGACTCATTATTTTTCACAGTGTATTTATTGTGGATATTTTATCATTGGGTAATAAGAGACATATTAATTATGGACGACTCATAGAACAGGTGCCCTTTTCAATGGCATTCAAATTCAAGTTTAAATAAAAACTGTATTAAATATCTTTTGCTACATAAAAATTAACTCAAAACTTAATGACTTACAACAAACATTGAATATCTCTCACAGTTTTCACGTCTCTGGAATATGGGAGTGACTTAGTTAGGTGCCTGTAGCTCAGGGTCTCCCTTAAACTGCAACTGGAAAGAGTATAATTTCCAAGTTGACTTATGTGGCTGTTGGCAAGACTTGGTACCTACTGGGTCATTAAATAAAGGACCTTAGTTCTTCATGAGCTGTTGGGCAGAGGCTTGTCCCAGTTCATTGCCACAAGGACCTCCCCATAAGGAACCTCACAGCCTGTCAGCTGCCTTCCCTCAAAGAAGCTAATGAGTTAATAAAACTGTGTGTGGAAGATGCAAGCCGTGATCTCTTTGTAACCTAATATAGAAAATGGCATTCTAATACTTTCACCATATTCTGTTTCTGGGAATTTTTATGTCCAACCCACACTCAAGGTGTGAAGTTTATACAAAGGAATGAATACCAGGAGGTAAAAACCATTTGGGACCAACTTAGAGGCTCCCAATGCTAAATATACAACTTCAGAGTTCTAGATTCAGGTTTTATGCTATGGCTTCTACATAATGTCTTTATCAGCTAGAATGTTAGGCCTATGAATGTAAAATCAAATCTATTCATTCAAAACGGTATCTACAACTCCTTGACTGATGCAACATCCATATTAAGTACCTGTCATAGGCTGAGTAATGATGATGCAAAGAGGTCTGTGCCTCAATCCCTAGCCTGTGAATATGTTACTTTATATAATAAAATGGGATGGGAATTTGGAAATATGATTGAGGATCTTAAGTTAGGGAGATTATCCTGTGTTAAACATGTAGGTCCAATGTAACCACAATGGTCTTTGTAAGAGTAAACCAGAAAGATCAGAGTTAGTAGTAGGAAATTTGGGTTTGAAATAAGATATTAGAATTTAATTCTGGATAGATGACCTTTCCAACAAAGCTTTGACAAATTTGGGTAGATATTGAAGAGACAGACAGGATAGGAAACATACCAGGTATAATAGTTCAAGGAAATGATAGTGATTAAGCCTTTAAAACAAAAAATCATTGTCATCAAATACTGGTTAACATAGACTTCTTAAATACTGAGTAACTTAATAGATATTGAAATAAACAGATTTGAATATCCCTTCTAAATCTAAGAATCTATGATACCATGATCGCTAGGTAAACTGTGAATTGAACTTCTCCATTTCTATAATACCTTTTGAAATTGTATATATTGATGGCAGCTGAAAGTACATATACATTAAAAACACATGCACATATTCTATAGAATTGTGCACTATAAACAAATTACTTCAATGAAATACACTTCTATAATCAAATTCTTAGAGAAAGATAAAACATCTTTCAGCATTCTATTATTTTTTAATTCACTAAGGATAAAAAAGATTAAATGAAGTACGTTTAAATTATATCCATATGCAAATATAATTTAGTACATTTCAGAAAATCTATTGAAAATATCTCCATAGATTTGCATGAATTCACAAAAATTCTTGAAGCACATGTTTCATTTTTTGCTTGTGAAATTTTATCTTAAGGGGTATCAAGATTATCTTTCATATTCAGAAATCCACATTATATATGGGATGAAGGATGATTTAGCAATTAAAGAATGATCTATAATAGCCTAGAATCAAGCAGCTATTTAATGCCAGACTTTTGGGGAATAAGTAATAGGTTCTCTAAGACAGAACAAAGGGTACGATTAATTTAAAGATGTAAGATGATCTGACTAATTGTGATGGAACTTGAAATACTAAAGAATATAAATAGAGAAATGGCAACATCAAACTCTAAGTTCTTTTTTGATTATTATTATTATTAGAGAAGTTGTAGGTTTTACAGAAAAGAATACGCATAAAAAACAGGATTCCCCTCTAAATGTCTCTATTATTAATACTTGTATTAGTGTGGTACACTTGTTACAATTGATAAAAGCACATTTTTGTAAATATAGTATTAAATATAGCCCAGGGTTTAATTTAGTGTTCACTGTTGTGGTAGTTAGATTCAGTTGTCAACTTGGCCAGGTGAACATGCCTAATTCTGCTGCTGTGGACATGAGCCAATGGTACATGAATCTCATCTGTTGCTCGTTACATCTGCAGTTGGCTAGGAGGCGTACCTGCTGCAATGAATGATGTTTGAGTTCATTGGCTGGTGCTTAAATGAGAGAGCTCAATGTAGCACAGCCCAAACAGCTGAGCATACCTCATCTCAGCTCAGCCCAGGCCTTTGGAGATGCAGAAAGAAAACACCCCAGGAAAAGTTGTTGGAACCCAGAGGCCTGGAGAGAAGGCCAGCAGAGATCACCCTGAGCCTTCCCACATAAGAAAGAATCTCAGATGAAAGTTAGCTGCCTTTCTTCTGAAGAACCAATGAAATAAATCCCCTTTTATTAAAAGCCAATCCGTCTCTGGTGTATTACATTCCAGCAGCTAGCAAACTAGAACAACTGTCTTGTGAAGGTCCATGGAAAACCCTAAATTATTCATTCAAAGTGTGGTAGATACCAATAATTCCTCCATCCTTTTATGCTAACGCCACTCCACCCATCAAGAGATGCAGTTTATTTACTTTCTCCTTGCATCTATAGGGCTTTGTGACTATCTTTGACAAATAGAATGAGGTGAAAATGATGTTGTATCAGTTCATGGATTGGGTTTAGAGGACTTGGGAGCTTCTTATTTAACTCCTTTGAGATTCAGACTCCATGAGAGAACATTTGAGTTAATCTTCAAAAGATAATAGAATTGATTGACACAGAGAGGCTCATTCAGCCCCCAACAATTTTAGCCATTCCAGCTGAAGCTCCAGAAAAATTAGTGAAGCCATGTTGGATCCTCCAGGCCTACCTATAGCTCCAGTCATCACCATGTGAATCTAAGACAAGGCTTGTACATATGGTAGGCTGTGCAATTGCTCCCTAAGATATCCAGGCCTTAATTTCTGGAGCCTATGAATATTATCTCAGATGTCTAAAGGTGATTAATTTTTTTTACAGATGTGATTAAATGAAGAATCTTGAGATGGATAGATTATCCAGGATCATCCAGGTTGGTCCTTAATATAATCCTCAGTGTTCTTAAAGAAGGAAACAGAAGAGTTGAAAGCACAGCAGTAAGAAATGTGATGATGGAGGCAAGATGATGGAGTGGTATGAGGAAAGAACCATGAACCCAAGAATGTAAGTGCCAACTAAAAGCTCAAAAAGGCAGTGAAACAGATTCCCCCATTAGGGTTTCAAGAACAAAACAATCCTGCTAACAACCTGATTTTATCCTAGGGACATTGTTTCCAGTTTCCTGACTACATCTGTGGTAATCTGCTACAGAGGCAATAGGAAATTAATATAAAATCCCTGTTGAGTCCTGTCTAAAATATGGAATCATCAGACATAATGAATATCTATTATTTCAAGCCATTAAATTTGGAGGCATTTGTTTAACAGTAATTGATAACTACTTAGGTTTTCTTATAACTGCTCTAAATGAAACTACCAGTTAGAGACTCAGAGTTGAAGCAATGAAGAATTAATGTAAACTTGTATTTATAGATGTACACCATTAATTGGATTTTTCAAAGGGTTACCAGCCTTTTATGTGAAATTCAGTAGGAAATAGTCAGGAAAGCGTGGAAGTTTAACAGCTGGAATAGGGATTTAGAGGAGGATTTGGTGACTCTAAATACCAAAAGCATAACATCCATTGCATCTCCTTTGGCTACCAAAGAAGCCTCTCCTCATTGATCTGACCAGACAAAAGCTCTCTCACCTGAAGGAATTACTTTACAAGGAGAATACAAATTCTCCGAATCCAATACCTCCTATATTATAGCTTAAACCAGACCGAAGCACAGTCCTGGAACATAAATTAATCCAGAAGGAGATTTATACAACAAAGCAGTTTCAGGGATTTGCTCATTTATAAAGGGACTACAGTTTGTGTAATATATTTGAGAATTAATTCTGAAAGTGCTTTAACAAGAGCAGAATGTAGTTTGAGATGGAAATGAATTCATTATCACTGCAGTTATTAAAATTTTGGATTCAGTATGCTATAGTAAGCAGTTAGAAGAGTTTATAAACATTCAGTCATCTAGTTGAAAGCTATATTTTGAATTGTGTCATATTAAGTAAAGTTGAGATTTCAGCTATTCTTTGCTATAATAATAACAATAATAAAAGTCAATATTTATTGAACATTACATTTCAGACTCTATTTCAAATTAGAATGGGAAGTCATTTAATCAATACAGAAGCCACAAAAAAATCTAGAAAAAATCCAGAGTCATTGGATGATAAGAATGTTGGAATGGCTACAAATTTGTGACCTAGAGAGGGCGAGAAGGCATTCCACAAAACGTTGTTAACTGTAATGGTGAGAGGAGTATAGAATAGTTTTACTTCTCCTTTTCCAATCAGGATGAATACCCTTTCTGTTCTCGTTGGATCAAGTATCTTATAAGTGTTAATAAGACCATGTTGGTTAATAGTGCTGTCTAAGTATTCTATATATTCTTAAGGTTTTTTTCTAATTGATACAACTGAGAGTGTTGATGTCAGTACATATAATTGTGGATCTTTCTGTTTATCCTTTCCATTCTTTCTATTTGTGCCTCATGTGGTCTGAAGTTTCATGCTGGATGCATATCCATTTAAAATTTTTATGCCTTTATGAATTAATCCCTTTATAATTATATAATAACCTTCTTTATTCCTTGTTTTATGCATTATTCTGAAGTCTTCCTTGTCTGATATTATTCAGCAAATCCAACTTTCTCAGGGTTAGTGTTTACATGCTATATCTTTTGACATTTTTTTACTTCTAATCAAGTTTTTATATTTGAAAGCGTTTTTAAAGACAGCTTATTAAAATTTATCTCTTTATATCCATCCAGTTTGATAATCTCTGTCTTTAATTGGGCTATTTACATAATTTACACTGAATGTAACTATTGATATGATAGCACTTAAATCTGTCATCTTGATAATTTTTGTTTGTTTATTTGTCCCAACAGTTCTTTGTTCATATTTTTTTACTTCACCATCCTGTTTTGGATCAAGATTTTTATAGTGATTCTGTTTTTCTTTCCATCATTTAATCTTAATTTTGAAATATTTTTAGTGCTTTTTCTATGAGATACGATATATATCTTTCTAATTCACAGTCTACACTCATATTATTATATTTCTTGTATAGCCATATGATCTATGAAACTTACAGTGGCATATTTCTAATTGTTTCCTCCCATATCATGTGTTATGGCTGTCATGTATTTATTATTAAGCATTATATAAACCCACAATAGCTTACTAGTTTGCTTTAGTCAGTAAGTTATACTTCAGAATGACAAAAATAATAATAATGTATTTTATGTTTTCCTTCATTTTATCTTTTCCAGAACTTTTCATTTTCAGTTTTTGCTCATACAAGTTACTCTCAGGTATGATCTTACTTCTGTTAATGAATTCTTTCTCCTTTGGTTTATATGGGAAAAAGTCTTTATTTCTCCTTCGTTTATCAAATATAGATTTTGCTGGGTATAAAATTCAAGGTTGACAGTTTTGTCTTCTATCTAGTTAAGCTTATCACTCTGCTGTTTTCTGCCTTGCATAGTTGCTGGCAAGAATTTGGCTAATATTTTTATCTTTTTTGCCCTTTTTTTAATGTATCATTTTTTTCTGCCAAGCCCACAAACAATTTTATACACATGCTTTGAGGTTATATGAAGAAGAGTATGTGAGTCAGTTCAACTCCCAATAATTTATATTCTCACATCTTATATTCAAAATCATGAAAACTTTTAGCTGAATTGTTCTTACTCCTTACATGGCACTCTGCGTCACGTCTCCCCATGCTGTTCTTGCCTTTTCTTAGTTTTCATTCTACTTGGTTGCTTTGGAATATCAGCCCTCTACTGGATAAAAAAAAAAAATTATGAGTTTGTAGTTGTCAGAGATTTTATTATAGGTTGAGTAATGTTTTTTTTAAGCTTTCTATATCCTATTGAGAAGTGGAATGCCAAAATTTTCTTTAAAAAGTGTTTCAGTTAGTGTTTCATATATGCTGAGAATGCTGTTGGGTGAAATAATATAATTAAAATGAGCTATCTGCTATCAGTGGGATGACACCTGAGCACCAGAAGCCACACATCGGTATACTAAACATCAAAAGCATTGTGAGCTGTGTTACCATAACGGCAACAAGAATAAGGAATATAATTGGGTCGCAGCATCTATGAGGTCAGTTACAACCACAGGTTAACTGAGACAAAATTAAATAAGTAAATCATTAAGTATAACTTAATTTGAATAACCAAATCCAAAAAGTAAGATAACAACTACTAGAAAACAATAGGACTGGTAAACCAAGATCTTGCTTCAGCCCCATAATTAAGCTGTTTCCCCTTACATATTCCCATAACTGGTTCAGTTCACAGATACAGAAATCCTTGAAAAATAGAGAAGCCTAGAACACGTTACAAAAAGTCCTATAATATTCATAACACAAACTGAAATTTTCCCTAGCTTTCACCAGTGGTTGCATGGCTATTCATTCCGATAATAGTGGACCTAGCAAATGTAAATGCCCAGACTTTTAAGGAATTATTGCACATTGGTCCCTAGCTAATATTATATTTTTTGGAAACAAGAATGCCACTTTTGTCAACTGATCAAAGGGAGCTTTTTTGAGGTGGAGATTGTAAGGGGATAACTCAAAATTTGGCTCTAAGCTTATCCATGGCTATTTCTTCTCTTTCTAAATGTGCAATTGAAATAGGCAAATTTACAAACTGGAAAAATCCCCACATTGGCATACATATAAGCAAAATCAAGAATTTTAAACTTAAAATGATAGTTTTTTTTTTTATTGCAATTGCACTTATGTACTAAGCATTTAATATTTAACATTTAAAAATCAGGCTGAATTAAAGAAGAACTGTGTAACAATCAAGGTTTCTGTGGACTAAAATGTGTTGTATACTGATAGCTGGTGTGGTATCTCTGGATAGAAGAAGGACTGCTAGGATAACTTGAATCCCCCTTTTATTCTCTAATACTTTAATAGTAATTTGGAATCAGTACCATAACCTTGGGAAAATCAAAGAGAATACTGCCACATTTAATGACTTAAAAGATTCAGGTGTACAAAGAACAATACAAGTTCCTGCCAGATGACCAGGAAACCTTTTAATAGTACAATTGCTCCTACTAATAGTTCAAATCAGCAACCCTACTCCAATAACTGACCTTGGAAAATCAGAGCTGCCTAGACTGGAGTTACCTGGAAATTATACCTCCTCCTCAACTCCAGGGAACAAAATACAGAAGTCCTACTTCTTTGTGTAAAGTCAAAACACGCTATGCATAGTAAATTTACATTTCTCTGGGCAAGGTTTATGCTAGACCTCACCTGATCCAGCATCCTTGCTTTAGGTTCTCCCTTCCTAACTTTTTTTCTGCTTTCTTTTACAATTTTCTCATGACATAATTTCCTAGTAAAGCACTCGCTCCCAGATTGCTGTTTCAAGCTTTGCTTTTAAACAATCTTATTTAACATATCTCCATTTTACTTCTTTTACTGGCTGATCCAGAAGATGGGTATGTGTTGGATTACTGATGGATTATGGAAGCTTATTCAGGTGGTGATTTCAGTTACACGTGCTTTCTTAAATGTGGTCTCCTTGGAGCAGATTTTTGAATCTAGTATGCAGTTAGTGATCTAACATTTTACTTTTTAAAAACTCTATCCTAAGAACAGAATAACTCAGAATTAATTTGGTTTCACTTCTCTGGGATGGAAGTAGGCCTTCATCATTTTGTTCCAGAGATACTATACCAACTGTCAGTGTATGACACATTTTAGTCCACAGAAACCTTGACTGTTACACAGTTCTTCCTTAATTCAGTCTGATTTTTTTGTAACGTTAAATATTAAATGTTTACTGTACAAATGCAATCACAATTAAAAATGCTACATTTTAATTTTAGAATTCTTGATTTTGCTTCAATTCCTAGCCTGCCAGGAAAACTTTTGTTCTTTTTTTTTCTCTTATTCTTTTAAGTGTACACACAAGAGTGGTATTTTCTGACTTTGCATGTGTGTTTGTGTATGTGTGTGCCTGCATTGTGTGTCATATCTGAAACTATCAGTATTTAAATCCAGGTTTGTTAGAAAAGCTTGAGAGAAAGATTGAGCATCAATGTTTAATTTGGGAGATGCAAATCTTGGGCAACATAGATGAAGTAAAGGGATGTGAATACGGGTGATATGGAATGAATGTAAAAAATATATATTACTGCTTGGGGATCTACATATGACAAATTTGAAGAGACACAGAAATCTCTCAGCAGTACATCTGCCTTTTCTCCCTATGTATATATCCATTCAAGCTCTAGGGAAAACCGTAATTCAAATTTATCCATGAGGAGGAGGAAGGATAGAGAATGTGTTTGCCGAACTCCCTATCACTGTTTGTCATTGGTCAAAATAGCCATGTAGAGATTTGACTCTTCTCTCCATAAGCCCCTCTCTGGACGTCCCACAAGCACACTAAAAATTTCAAGTTGCATCATCTAATCTTTTTTATTGCCCCAGATTCCTGATTCCACAAAGTATTTTGTGACACTTTTTCCAAACCTGGAAGTGAAAGTGAGGACCAGAAACTCCAGACACACAGCCGAGTGATCTAACTGCATGCAAAGGACCCAGGGAAGTCTGGAAAATCCAGGAAAGTGGTTAGTTGGCTTGAGTTAATAACTGTAAAGAAGAGATGAGTTGGTTGGCAACCAGTGAGGAGGTTCATGTGTGCTTCTGATTTCTACTTCCAGTTATCTGCACATCACAGTGCACTGAGGTCATTTAGAATTCTTACATCACACATGTTTTTACTCAACATTCTAGAAGCATCATTTCATTATATTCGGTTATTAGTTTTCCAAAAAAATTAAAGTGATCTTACTTTTTTTCATACCTAGGGAATCTGTTAATATTAAATGAGAAGTAATATTAAGTGGGAAGTCTTAATATCTAATATATTGGAAGCTTATCGTACAATAGGCTTGGCAAACATGAACATATTTAATAGCTCATTTAGTGCCCATTATATAAATTTAATAACTCATTCAGTATTGGATATAGTTTTATTATTATCTCCTTTTTAAAGAGAGAAACTGAGACCCACAAAAGGTGAGCAACTAACTCAAACTCACAGCAAACAGTACAGCAGGACTGGAAGCCAGACAGTGGAGATATGAAGAGCAGTTCTTCTCCACTATACTATAACTCTCTAAAGTTAACTTTAAGATGCATTTAACATGGCCTTATTCAACTGATTTTATTTAAGATTTGGTGTGCACATTTTATGACATTTTTAGAAATATGCTGTTTCTTTGAAGATTCAGTATAATTCATTTAAATTCATTTACTAATATGTTGAGTTGCTTTATTTTATTTTTACCATGGAGGATTACGTTTATTGTATATATAGCATTTTTTTCCTACTTAATTTGTGAATATTGTCCAGATCTGACTTTGAAAACAGGACTAAGGAACTCTTTTCCTCAGTCCCATTGCCATCTGCCATGCAACCACTTTGGCCCTAATTTTATTTCCATGCTGATTGCTCTCCCATATAATCTCTAATCCTAAAAAAGTTTATGTACAGATTCTATTATGTCTAACAGTCATCATTCTATTTTAGACCCAGGTATCTAGATTCATTTCTTTCCTGATTTCTTTTTAGTTGTTTTTTTCCTTTTGATCACCTTTTCTGAGTCTGTTATTCATTCATTGAACAACATTGTATTGAGTGCCAACTATTGTCAAGTACTTTTTATTTGATGGGTAAAATCTCTGCTTTCTTAAACTTATACTCTGAAAAAATGAGACAGATAATAAGCAAGAAATATTTTGTATATCTGAGAATAGCTACTTGAGAAAAATAATCCTCATTAAAGAGAAAAAGGAAACCAGAAAAGAGACTATAGATGTGGAATTTTTATTTATATTATGTAATCAGGGGGTCTCGCTGGTGAGCAGAAAAATTAAGAAAATGATCTCATGAAAGTAAATAAGAATTAAAAGAAGGCTTATCAGGTAATGATAAAAAATGACTACAGTCATTTTGAAGTAGGGAAATTTCTAAACACCACACAAGAAAGCACCAAAGCCTCTGAGGAGTGAACAAACTTTTATTGCCGTGGCAGACCCAAGGACTTCTCTCCAAAGTCTGAACAGATTATACAGGCTAGTAAGCATAGCAGGAGTTACTATGGTAATGGACAGGGGTGGTGCTAAGCAGAATTTGCAGGGCAGGTTTACTATGAAAATGGACAGGGGTGGTGCTATAAGCTCTGCCTCATACTGATTTCTTTTGTCTGGAATGCAGATGGGCCCAGGCATGCCTGGACATGACTAGGCACATGCAGCAGACATTTTGTTTCATTGTCTCTTTCAGAAAGCATGTTTTTACACATCCTTGAGAATACACAAATTCATCAAGCAGTTTTAGTAAGGAAACACAGCAATGATACTGGGGCCACTGTTATGAACTACTTCAATTTAAAATATAATTAACTGAGGAAAAAAATACGTAATTTTTAACAAAAATTTCCACCCAACTGGTTTCTCATTTCAATTTTAAGAAAGAGTAAATATAATCAGAACTATACAACTTACAGAATTTTGCTTCCAATATTTATATATTTTTTCTCAGATTTGTTTTCAAATTATTTTGGAGGAATATTTTTACTGTAGTTTTAACTATTAAGTGGCAAATAAATTATTGATAGCTTGTTGGCTAAAGCATACTTTCTACTACATGAGAATGTATTTGCCCAATTTAATTCTTAGGACATTAATCTCTTTTGCTACAGTACAGACATTATCAACAAAATTTTCTTTTGTTATAATTTTCCAACTGAATATTTATAAAATATAGTGTTTTGCATTGCCTTTATCAGTGTTTTTATTTCCCTGAGATGATTAAACTTAAATCATATTCTTTTTATGACATGTCTGTCAAATACTTTATGATGTCAGTTTCAATTAAACATTTTACCTGAGTTTAAGACTCCATGCATTATGAAGAACTGATTACAAAATTAAGGTGTAAACTAAAATTAATGTATTAGCAGTAAGTTTATCTCAGTTTTTGTAGAGATATATTTTGCCCCTTAAAACATTTTTATTATCTAGTTATAGTCTCCAGAATGAGCTTACGCATATGAAGAATAAAATTCCTTTTACTGATAGGTAGCAACAAAATCTCCAACAGGTTTTCCTCCTGTTTTACATGTTAAATATTTCTTGTTTTTAAATACCTGTGAATGGATACACAAATAAATAAATGGTTTGGTGATTTTAAATGGAGAGGAAAATATTCAAATTACAGAATTAATTTCACTCACAGTCACTCAAAAAAAAAAAAAAGCACCATGGGGTTTTACAAAACTTTAATAAACAACCATGCTAAAAGTCAAAATATCTCACTATCCATAAACTCATACTTTATCAGCATATGGAAATGTAGTGTGAAAACCAGGAATGAGGTCACAGGCCTCCAGGAACATTCTGCAAAATTAGAACAGGCCAAGACTAAGGACCTGTAGTTTCAGGAGCAGATTTTATTTTCTATGGTCATAGGGGTAGGCCATGTAGCCTCTGAAAGTCTGAGCCCAGAACAAAAGGCAACCTTAGCTTTTATAGACCATGTTACATGCTAGAGATAAGGTAAACTTAATATGGCCATCAGCAATACTAAAGGAAAAACAATTGGTTAGTTGGAGGCACAAACTGGGTCATGGAAGGAGATGAGCTGCTAGGGGAGGGCCCCCATCCCAGGTGTCTTATCTCACTTGCCTGCAGTTTCAACCATTCCTGAAGGCTAGGAGAGGGGGGTTCTATCCCAGGAATGTGTCTTATCTCACTTGCCTGCAGTTTTATCTGCTCCTGAAAGTCAGGAGAGGGGGTTTGGGATTTTCCACAGAGAAGGCAGCTGAACCAGAAGAAGAAGAGGGGAGATCACTGCCTACTTTAAAAAGCCTGCTTGCTAAACTAATAGTTAAAAAACTTGGACTGTATTTCATAGTTATGTATGCACATATCTGCCTACACTGTAAGTAGTACTTAACTACTTTAATTCTAAAGTTATAAATGTACTTCCGTTTGTGTGTAAAGTTATTTTTTAGCTAGAGTAGAAATTATGTGGTTTGCTGAGAATTTAAATTCTGTGAAAGTAATGATTGGTTCTGTATCCTACTATAATGGTAAGCTAACACATTCTTGGAAAATTCAACTGTTTTTTATCTGAGGGTTTCAATCAATTAAAACAAATAATTATTGTCCAAAATGTAAATATATGCACATATACACACATACTTGCACACACATTTTAATTTTGATTGTGGTTTGCTGACTATGATTTGCTTTGCTATTTAAGATATTATATAGTCAGCTTTTGTAGCATTAAAAGATACCCCTAAACTTAGTGCCTTAAAAAAAAAAACATTTGCTTAGCTCATGATTCTGCATTGACAGTCAGAGCAGTTTTCATCAGGCTGTTCTACTAGTCTGACTTATCTCCCTATGCTGTTGAATCTACAGGAATGGCTGATATTTAGATGGGACTATGAAGACAGCCAGGATGATTGGGCCTCTGTCAATGTGGTCTGTCAGTTTGCAACATGCCAGTCAATGTTAGTTCACATGGCGATTGCAAGGTTCCCAGACAGAGAGGGAACTAGTAAATCCTGTATCTTGGAGCTTGCAAAGTTTGAAGCCAGGCTTAATATTGTCATACAGTTGCTTCTACAATATAATATTGACCACAGCAAGCCACAAGGCAACACCAGATTCAAAGAGTGAGATACAGGTTCTACTTTTTTATGAGAGAGTAGCAATAAATTGTAGCAATTTTTGTAATCCAACTCTGACACGAGCCTGAATTTTTAGATAGGTGCATACAAATGAATCAGGCAGCATCATCTCAGCTACAAATATCTATTCACTTTCCCATATTTAGTTTATACACTAAAAGAGAGTGGCCAAAATTTCTCAAAGACATTATCACCATTGTAAGCATAATAAACAAAGGACCTTAGTATGATATTATGAGGAAAGCTTTATAAAGTCATTTAAACAGATAACTAAAAATCTTTAAGAAATTTCATTAAAAACATACGAATTATTAAATTATTATATGGCATGAAGACTATCCAGTTTTTAAGAATATGATTAACATATGCACATTTATGAGCATGTCTTTTATAAAATTTATCATGAAAAATATAATACAATGCATTTCTCTACCATTACTGAAAAATCTTTTACATGAATTGAAGCCTTTAGCTACTTGTTGAATAAGATGGTGAAAAATGAAGGGACAGATAGATTGGCAAACAGACAGATAGATGCAGCAGAGATAGTTGAATGGGATCTCTGTAGCTCATATATTCATCTGTAAAATTAGGATAATGACATCACTTTCTATACAGACTTTTTATAAAGTTTATATAAAATAATGCACACAAAGTACTTAGATCAATCCATGGCACATAGGAAGTACTAATTAATTATTATCTGTGACTACTTATTTTGTCATTTTCATTTCTTTATTTATTGTTGCCATTAGATAATGGTTGGGTGGATGAATATTATGTTTGATGAATAGATAATTGAATAATTATGTACTTAATGGAATCCTGCCTATTCTATCGAACCACAACTTTTTTTCTTTTTAATGTCTTTTGGAAGGAAGATAGTTTTTCATATTTTGCTCATCTTTATGACTTTTTACAAAGGATTAAGTAAACATAATTTAATCTGCACTTACGTTATCATTGTTATTAATGAGACCCTTTATTATGTTAATTTTCTCATTCTTTTTTTTTTTTTTTTTTTGGCATGGGCAGGCACTGGTAATTTAACCCAGGTCTCTGGCATGGCAGGTGAGAACTCTGCCTGCTGAGCCACCGTGGACCACCAATTTTTTAATTCTTTGATTGAGAAACCAAAGGATTATCTCCTAATAGCTAATACTTGGATTTCAGGATACAAATCATATAAAATTTCTTTGCTAAGAAAAATATAATTTTATAACGTTGCGAATGCAATTAGATTGTCAGATAACATTTAAAGCTAAATCACAATCAGGGCCAAGACCCAGCCAAAAGTATTCTTAAACATCCTAAAAAAAATCTTGGGTTCTAAAACTCTATAAAAGTTTTAGTTTATTTTTCCAGACTCTTAAGGCCTTCAGATTGTTCCTGTACCAGATAAGCCCTGAAATCCAGATGTATCAGTCTCTCTAAGAACATCAACCAGTTTCTTTCCTCTATCCCTTAAAGGTTGACACCCTTTTCCAGCATGAGGAAGTTAAAATGGTCATTGTGGAGATATCTCTGAAGATTGAGAGAGTTATCAAAAGAGAGGGAGGAGGTACAACTGAGAAATTAGGATTTAACAAATGAATATTACTACTGAGTCATTATATAGATATTTCTTTTTAGTTTCTAGTGTACTAGAATAGCGAGAAGGAAATTTCTGAACTGTAATCCTGTAGCCTTGATCTTTATATTACCATGTGATTGTAAAAAAACCTTTTTACTGACACTTCCTTTATCTGGTGTATGGGTAATTGAGTAATAAAATAAGGGCAAACATGAAAAATCAATTCCAGGCAAATTAAAGGTCTAAAGGTACAAAGCAAAAAATTAAACATAAATCATAATCAGAGAATTGTAGGAAGATGGTGGAATAGGAAGCTCCAGGAATCAGTCACTCTACCACAACAACTATTAAATGGGAAGAACTGTATGAATCAACTATTTAAAAACTCCAGAGTTCAGTAAAACACTATAGCATTCAGGGAAAACAGGGAGGAAGAGGCTGGTAAATTGAAATAAACAACAGTAAATTATACTCTCCCTGTGGTGGCTGCAGTAGTTCATCCCACAGTCTCATAGCTGGCAGCTGAGAGATACTCAAACCCGACCCTGGTATAATGTGCTGGTGCTCCTGGGGAATGGAGACTTAGTTCCCTAAGATCCGGGGGTATATAGGATAATCTCTGATCACTGCAATTGATTAGCTACTTCACATCACTGGGGGTCAGCTCTGGGGGCAGCCATTGTTCCAAACCACCACAGTCAAAAGTTGTGGAGAAGACTGAAAGACACTATGCTTTTTCAAAGCTGAGGAGCTGCATTTGCTAGACAGGTGCCAAGTAAAAAAATGCAGCCTCAGGGATTTCTGAGAGAAGCCCCTGGCATGCTTCCTAGCCCCTGACTCATCCTTTTCCCAAGGCAATTAGTTCACATGAATCTTTCTCTAGGATAAACAATATGTTAGGCCACTAAGGAAGGCTCACTGTATTAAAAAATAATGAGACATTACATGTATCTTCTCTGAATATAATGGGATGAAGCTAGAAATTGACAGCAGGGAGAAAGAAATTCACATATATGTGGAAATTAATGAACTATTCTTAAACCACTGATGGGTTAATGAACAAATCATAAGGAAAGTTTGGAAATATCTTGAGGTGACTGAAAATGCAAACAGCATATGAAAACATATGGGATGCAGCAAAGGTGGTGCTGAGAGGGAAATTTATAGTTCTATATCCATTCATTAAAGGAGAAGAAGGATTTCAAATCAGACTTAATTTCAAGGCTTGAGGAAATAAAGATGAGCAAAGAAATCCAAAATGAGAGAAGGAGGACAGTAACGAAAATAAAAGCAAAGATAAATAAAATAAAGAATTTTAAAACAATAGAGAGAATCAATAAAACCAAAATTTGCTTCTTTGAAAAGATCAATAAAATTGATAAATATTTTGCTAGGTTGATAAAGGAAAAAATAGAGGATACAAATAACTAAAATCAGAAATGGAAGGGGGAAATTACCACTGACACCACAGAAGTGAAAAGGTCTCTAAGATTATATTATAAACAATTGTTCATTAACAAATTAGATAACCTGTATCAAATGGACAAATTCCTAGAAACACACAAGCTACCTAGATTTACTCAAGAAGAAATAAAATATATCAATAAACCAGTAACTACTAAAGAGATTGAATCAGTAATCAAAACATTCACACAGGACTCTTGCCTCCTTCACCTCTGTCTTGGTGAGGGTACCCTCATGTCCTCTTACATGTTGATTTGGTTTGAAACTGCTGTGTACCCAAAAAAACCATGTTCTCTAATCTTGATTTAATATTTTGAATAAATTGTTTCCATGGAAATGTGACCCACCAATCGTGAGTGGGACCTTTTGATTAGATGGTTTCTATGGAGATGTATCTCCACTCATTCAAGATGAGTCTTAATCCACTTACTGGAGTCCTTTAAGAGGGAACCATTTTGGAAAAAAATCAGAGCTGAAAGAAATGCATATGTTTGGAAATGCAAAAGTCCCAAGAAATGCCAGGAACTGAGAGAGCTGACAGAAGCCAAATAGGAAACAGAGCCCAGAAGATAGCACCATGTACCTTTCCATGAAAGGATAATCAATACAGAACCTAGGGAAAACCAAGTGAAGTTAAGTGAAAAAATCCAGAATTGCCCCAGAGAAGTTAAGAAAGGACCAGAAGACACTGATCATGTGCCTTACCATGTGACAGAAAGAATCCAAACAGATGATGGCCTTTCTTTGAAGTTAAGGTACCTTTCTGTGGATACCTTAGTTTGGATATTTGTATGGCCTTAGAACTATAAGCTTGTAACTTAATAAATTCCCTCTAAAAAAGTCAACCATGAGGAGGGGCCAAGATGGCGGCTTAGTAATGTGCACATTTTAGTTTGTCCTCCAGAACAACTACTAAATAACCAAAAACAGTACAGAAGAGCTCCCGGAGCCATGATAGTGACCGGACACACAGCGTACCCCAGTCTGGACCAGCTAGACCAGCTGCGAGTCTCCAGTCACCCCTCCCCCACAGGCGGCTTCCTGGAGGGAAAGGAAAGAGACTCTAACAGTAGCAGGGACTGAGTCCAACCAAACACCAATTGTGGCATTAATAAACAAATTCTGACTACTAAAAATAGGCCCCCAGCTCAGGCGAAACTGGTCAAGGTGGAGGTCACCTATTGGGCTAACCGAAAAAAGAGGAAAGGGGATGAAACGGAGGCTTTTGTGGCTATTTCTACAGAGGCTTGGTTGCCTCTGGATTCAGCAGCGGGATTACACAAGCTGCAACTGCCCCAGGCATACACAGAAACAGGCTGCTTTCAGGGCTGTCTCCCACCTGAGCCTTCCCCAGGGGAGGCTTGAAATGCAACTCAGGTGGAATCCCTCTCTCAAGGAATTCAGACCCCAGGGCTTGGAAATTTGAAGCCATTAAAACCAGCCTACAACCTCTCCTCTGTCTCCACCATGCCCCCAGCAGGGAGAGCCTTCCAAAGTTAAAGGAGTCACAACATCTTTTGCTGGTGGGACCCACAGACAGACAAGTGCCACATACTGGGCAGGATAAGAAAAACAGAGCCCAGAGACTTCACAGGAAAGGCTTTCAACCTGCTGGGTCTCACACTCAGGGAAAACTGATGCAGGTGACTCCTTCCCCCCAAAAGGAGGCCAGTTTAGTCCAGGAAAACCCGGCTGGAGTCTGTAATACCTATGTAGACCCTCCTAAGGAGGGGAAGGGAAAAGGCACCTTACAAGCAGGACAAGAAACAAGAAAACAAGAACTGAAAAATTACCCTCTGTTAAACAAAACTTAAGCTAGAGGCCCAGAAAAAGCTGAACTGAAGGTCAAAGAACAGATAGACAACAAACTCATCTAGCAAGAAAACCATTTGTACACCAATGTTTATAGCAGAATTATTTACAATTGCAAGGAGATGGAAACAGCCAAAATGTCCATCAACAGACGAGTGGCTAAACAAACTGTGGTATATGCATACGATGGAATATTATGCAGCTCTAAGGCAGAATAAACTTATGAAGTATGTAACAACATGGATGGACCTAGAGATAGAGATGGTATAATCTAGGAATGCCTAGAGTGTATAATAATAGTGAAATGTACAATGTACAAATTTTAAAAATGTTTTGGCATGAGGAAGAACAAAGGAATGTCATTACTGCAGGGTGCTGAAAATAGATGATAATTAATACTTTAAAATATCACCTTATGTGTGAGACTAAAGCAAAAAATGTTTATTTGTTAAAAAAATTAGATTTTGACTAGAGCATTTCCTAATATAACTCATGTAGATAGTTTGATTGAATGTCATAAGTACTTGGAATCTCAGGTAGCACATGAGATTTTGTTGGTTTGTCCAGAATGATCTCCTGATGAATTCCAGAATGATTTGATCAGTGACTGGAAAAGTATTTGCAAGTCCCCTTTGGGGAATGGTGAGAGTGGGGAGAAATTCAACTTCCCCACGTTGAATTCTTGATATTCTCACAAGCAGGGTGGACAACCAAAGCTATAGGCTGAGCCCCCAGTCTTGGGGTTTTTTCACATGAAACTTAACCCCACAAAGGATAGGTCAAGCCTACTTAAAATTTAGGCCTAAGAGTCACCCCCAAGAGAGCCTCTTTTGTTGCTCAGATGTGGCCTCTCTCTCCAGCCAATATGATGAGCAGTCTCACCACCCTCCCCCTCTCTGCATGGGACATGACTACCAGGGGTGTGGACCTTCCTGGCAATGTGGGACAAAGATCCTGGAATGAGCTGAGACTCAGCATCAAAGGACTGAGAAAAACCCTAGAATGAGCTGAGAATTAACATCAAGGGATTGAGAAACCTTCTCGACCAAAAGGGAGAAGAGTAAAATGAGACAAAGTGTAAATGGCTGAGTGATTCCAAACAGAGTCGAGAGGTTATCCTGGAGGTTATTCTTACGCATTAAGTAGATATCACCTTGTTGTTCAAGATGTAGTGGAGAGGCTGGAGGGAACTGCCTGAAGGTGTGGAGCTGTGTTCCAGTAGCCATGTTTCTTGATGATGATTGAACAATGATATCGCTTTCACAATGAGACTCTGTGAATGTGAAAACCTTATGTCTGATGCTCCTTTTAGCTACCATATCAACAGAAGAGTAGAACATATGGAATAAAAATAAATAATAGGGGGAACAAATGTTAAAATAAATTCAGTTTGAAATAGTGGTAAATGAAAGCAAGGGGTAAGGGGTATGGTATGTATGGTTTTTTTTCTCTATTATAATTTTATTTCTTTTTCTGTTGTCTTTTTATTTCTTTTTCTAAATTGATGCAAATGTACTAAGAAATGATGAATATGCAACTATGTGATGATATTAAGAATTACTGATTGTATATGTAGAATGGAATGATATCTAAATGTTTTGTTTGTTAATTTTTTTAATTAATAAAAAAAGTTTTAAAAAATTAAAAAATTAAAAAAAATAAAGTCAACCATTTTCTGGTATATTGCATTATAGCAACATTAGTGAAACAAAACACATTTACCTAATAAATTTTCTATCTGTTTACCTTGTGCTCTGCTGTGTCCTTGAATTCTTTCTCAAGGCATAACCAAGAACCTGGAAGCCAAAGTCTGGCAACGTATTTTGGTGAGAAACTCAGGCAGCACTATTTGGATTGGTGAATACTGTGAGGCTTGGCCATTTACTGTCACTTTTTCTTCTCACTTGGCTTGTTGCTGTCCTCTCCTATGTCCTCATCTTCTTCGCAGTTCTTTCTAAGAATCTAGGGGCTCAGATGATTCTCCTCTAGGACACAATGTCAGTTCACGCTGAGCCTTCAGCTCCTCCCTCAGATACTGTCCTTCGAACCTGACTGGGGCTTCACCCTGTGTCAAGCAGTAGTCTAATGGGAGCTAAACCAAGTCCATGTCTGTCTGTCTCTTGCTGTTTCCCTCTCCTAAGCTCTCTGAAGCTTCCCCACTCACCTGGCTTAATCAAGGGACTCTGATGCAGCTACCCCAGGACATAACTTCATTCATCTGGAACCTTCAGGACCCTTCTTGGAGGTGGCAGGAGCCCTGTCTCCAAGCTGTGTAGATGAAGAAAACACATCAGTTTTGACAAGCTCACAAGACCTTCAATGTGGCAGGAATGAAAATTTCTTAAATTAATACTGGCTTGACTGCCTTATCAAAGATCAAATGTCCATAGATGAGAGGGTCTATATCTGAGCACTCAAGCCAACTCACCTAGGACAGAACAGTCTCTTTAATAAATGGTGCCTAGACAACTGGATATCCATATGTAAAAGAATGAAAGAAGACCCGTATCTCACACCTTATACAAAAGTTAACTCAAAATGGATCAAAGATCTACACATTAGGTCTAAGACCATAAAACAGTTAGAGGAAAATGTAGGGAGATATCTTATGAATCTTACAACTGGAAGTGGTTTTATGGACCTTAAACCTAAAGCAAGAGCACTGAAGAAAGAAATAAATAAATGGGAGCTCCTCAAAATTAAACACTTTTGTGCATCGAAGAACTTCATCAAGAAAGTAGAAAGACAGCCTACACAATGGGAGACTATATTTGGAAATGACATATCAGATAAAGGTCTAGTATCCAGAATTTATAAAGAGATTGTTCAACTCAACAACAAAAAGACAGCAAACCCAATTACAAAATGGGAAAAAGACTTGAACAGACACCTCTCAGAAGAGGAAATACGGATGGCCAAGAGGCATATGAAGAGATGCTCAATGTCCCTGGCCATTAGAGAAATGCAAATCAAAACCACAATGAGATATCATCTCACACCCACCAGAATGGCCATTATCAACAAAACAGAAAATGACAAGTGCTGGAGAGAATGCGGAGAAAGAGGTACACTTATCCACTGTTGGTGGGAATGTCAAATGGTGCAACCACTGTGGAAGGCAGTTTGGCGGTTCCTCAAAAAGCTGAATATAGAATTGCCATATGACCCAGCAATACCATTGCTAGGTATCTACTCAAAGGACTTAAGGGCAAAGACACAAATGGACATTTGCACACCAATGTTTATAGCAGCGTTATTTACAATTGCAAAGAGATGGAATCAGCCAAAATGTCCATCAACAGAAGGATGACTAAACAAACTGTGGTATATACGTATGGTGGAATATTATGCAGCTTTAAGACAAGATAAACTTATGAAGCATGTAATAACATGGATGGACCTAGAGAACATTATGCTGAGTGAGTCCAGCCAAAAACTAAAGGACAAATACTGTATGGTCCCACTGATGTGAACGGACATTCGAGAATAAACTTGAAATATGTCATTGGTAACAGAGTCCAGCAGGAGTTAGAAACAGGGTAAAACAGTGGGTAATTGAAGCTGAAGGGATACAGACTGTGCAACAGGACTAGATACAAAAACTCAAAAATGGACAGCACAGTAATACCTAATTGTAAATTAATCATGTTAAAACACTGAATGAAGCTGCATCTGAGCTATAGGGTTTTTTTGTTTTTTTGTTTTTGTTTGTTTGTTTGTTTGTTTGTTTTACTATTATTACTACTTTTATTTCTTTTCTCTATATTAACATTTTATATCTTTTTCTGTTGTGTTGCTAGTTCCTCTAAACTGATGCAAATGTACTAAGAAACGATGATCATGCATCTATGTGATGATGTTAAGAATTACTGAGTGCATATGTAGAATGGTATGATTTCTAAATGTCGTGTTAATTTCTTTTTTTTTCTTTCCGTTAATAAAAAAAAAAAAATTAATACTGGAGCCACATATTCTGTTTTGACTTGTCACTCAGGTCCATTATCCCCACAAAATTGTCCCATGGTAGGGATAAATAGAAAATCTAAAGCCAGCACCTTTACTCAGCCCCACCTTTGTCAAATTAACAGCATATTTTTGAATCATCAATTCTTAGTAGTATCATAATTTCACACCACTTCTAAAATTTTTTTCACTCCCTGGGAGCCACCATGAAACTAGTAAACCCAATTTGGGTTTACCCCCTTGGCTACCCTAAAGCTCCTACTAGATTGAAAACTCTTGGCATCCCAAAGAAAATCCTTAAACCAATAAACCTGTACATATGGGATGAAAGCATCCTAGGTTTAGCCTCTGAATAACCACTGACTGCATTCAAGATTTTAGTCCTAGATCTTAATAGTGCATTTTTTTCTTAAACATGGGCAGTCACTAGGAATTGAACCCAGGTCTCTGGCATGGCAGGCAAGAACTCTGCCACTGCACCACCATCGCCCGCCCTTAGCAGTACATTTGTGTACCCCACTTCACCCTGACATTCAACACCTATTTGCTGTTGAATGGCAGGAACTTAAAAAACTAAGAATCACATACTCACTTAGTGCTGCCCCAAAGGTTTCAAAATAATCCCTATACCTTTAAAAATACCTTAGCAGGAGACCTTACTCACCTCCAACTGCCTCAAAGCACAGACTTCAAATATATTAACTTTGTATACTAATATATTCCTAATATAATGAATTTTGTTTGTGGTAATCATTGCTAAGTAGAAGAATATAAAACGTTTTTCTTAACCATCTGAGTGCTCTGTTTAAAGATAAAATTTTTACATCATATCAGAATAATATCCTTGTTAATTCTTATGTTAACCTTGTCATCCTTTATTTCAGAAAACAACTCTTCTCACTCTTAATGAAAACTGTTACATAAGGTTTTTCCTCTCACTTTGTAAAAGTAAACTGCTAAAATACTTCAAAATATTCTACATAATGTTAAAAGCTACAAATCATGAGAACAACCAAATTTGCTTCTCAGTTACATTTCTTTTCTCTAAGTCTTCTCTAAAAGTACAGGTGGTCAGCTATACATCAGAACTTTATCTTCAACATTAAAAGGACATTAAAAGAGAAGCAAGGAGAGCATAAACATTATGTTCTACCTGTTAATTAACATAACCATGATAAATGTGCAAAAGTAAAATGGGACAAAACTTCTGCTATAGTTTGTAGCTAATGACTCCAATATAAAACAACTGTTAAATTGATTTCTGAATATGAATTCATTTAAAATGGTTATAAAAATTAAAGCCTAAAGTATAAATTCTTACAGCAATCACATTTACTACTAAGATTTAAATATTATTTCTAAATTCTGAGATGTTTTGTTATTTGTATACCTAATAGTTATTTATATACCACTATATATATACTCTTTGTGTATCCTAGTGTTATTTCTAAATTGTGAGATGTTTTGCCCTTTGTATACCCTAGTGGTTGCCTAGAACTTTAAATAGCCATATAACACCTGACTCAGAGTTAAAGTTCTACAGCTCTGAAAGTCAGCATTACTCCATACAATAACATGTAAATGATGCTGATACCCTCTTACTAACAAAAAGTAGTGGTAATTCATTACCCTGGCCATTCAAAAAAATGATACTAGCATCTTTTGAGAGAATAACCAGGACAACATGGCAACCAAAGCCTGTCTTTGGTTTAAGCTTCTTCTAAACCTCATTTCTGCACTCTTTAACCTAGCACATGCCCCTCTTTTTCCCAAGTTAAGCAGAAAGATTCACACTTGGACCTAAAAGATGGTCATCTCTTTCCCTCTTACCCTATCTTACTGGGCTAATGCATCTCTCAAGCCCACACTTCTATCCTCCTCTTGATATTCATCAGCTTTTGCATTTTTAAACTTCTCACCAAGTTCATTTCTTCCAGACTAGAAGCCTTTCACACCAAATCAATGCTGATCTGAGGATTTTCAGCCATTCCAACTGCCTCTTTAGGCTTTTCCCCTATCAACATAAATAAGAGAGCCAGAAGGTTCTATAACCTGTCAAGCAGGGCTTACAACCCCTGACAAGCCAGAAGCAGTGACAGAAGGCAGACTGTCATTGGCTAGCACAGGGAGAGAGGAGACAGAGAGAAAAATAAAACATGAAGCAACTGTTGAATAACGACAGTTAATCAAGGTCAGGAGTGCCCCTGCCTGGCACAGACACCCTGTCCAGAGGCCACCTATGTATGAGAAGCACCAAGCCAGCAGCAGCTGACCCATCTAGAGCAAAATAACCCCCACCTAAGTGAGTCATCTGCAAAGAAGTACGGACCCAAAAGATTCTCACTAAGTGAGTCATCATTGGAGAAGTGTGAAACCAACTGACCCAACCAAATGCACTACCTACCACAAGGCACTACCCTAGAGGAAGAGAAGGTTGAAGAAAAGGCCTTGAATAATGAAGGGTAAGGTGGAATAAGTAAAGATAATCTATAAAAGCAATTGGCTCCACATTGCACCCTGTCTTTTGGAGAGTGTCAGCATGTCTTACCTGAGTATCTAGTAAATTTTCTATCTGCTTACCCTAAAACAAAACAAAACTCAATGTAAAAATTTCCAGGACCATATGGCTTCAGAGGAGAATTTTATGAAACATTCCAAGAATATCTGAAGAATTATCACCAACCCTACTCAAATTTTCCAAAAAAAAAAAGGAAGAACATTCTTGAATTCATTTTATGAGGTCAACATCACTCTTGTGCCAAATCCAGATAAATTTATCACAAGAAAAGAAAATTACAAACCAATATCTCTTATAAATATAGGCGAATAAAATCCTCAACAACATACTACCACACTGAATCCCACAGTATATAAATAGAATGATAAACTATGATCAATTGGATTTATCCCAGAGATTCAAGAGTGGTTCAACATAAATAAATCAATTAATGTAATACACCACCTAACAGAATGAAGGAAAATAATAAAAGATATAGTCATTTCAATGGACACAGAAAAGACATTGACAAAATCCAACATCCCTTCTTGGTAAAATCATTTAGAAATTTAGGAAAAGAAGGAAACTTCCTCAACTTGATAAAAACATAAAGGATGCTTGGCTATCCAAGAAGAATGAAGAATGAAGGTGAATCTGTATTACAATAGAAATAAAAAACAACTCAAAATTGATAAAAAATATAAGAACCAGAATTTTGTAATTCCTAGAAGAAAACATAGGAATTATCTTCAGGAATTTGTGTTAGGCAAATAGTTTTTTAGACTTCACTCCAAAAGCCAAGCAGCAACAACAAAAAAACATAATTGGGGCAGACCACAGTGGCTCAGCTAGCAGAGTTTTTGCCTGCCATGCCAGAGACCTGGGTTTGATTCCCAGTGCCTGCCCTTGCAAAAAAAAGAGATAATTGGGACCTCATGCAAATTAAAAAAGAAAAATCTTCTGTGCAATACATTTATTGGGTATTGGAACAGATCATGGAAGTGAAATGACAATCTATACAATGTGAGAAAATATTTGTAAAACCACATATCCAGTTGCTTACAATATACAATTGTTTTTGTCAATTGTAGTAAATGTACTACACTAATGTAAGATGTTACTAATAGGGTGCTATTGTAGTAACACCTATAGGTGTTACTAATAGGATATGGGATCCCTGAAACCCCTACCTTTTACAATTAAAAAGTAAATCACATGAAAAATAAATCATAATCTTTATCATCTAGATGTTAATGTGTCATAAATGCATATATATCAAACAATGGATCCATTTTCTTTATGTATGTACCTTTGAAACAAATGTCTTACTTTAAAATGTTTTCATGAAAATTATCTGTTTTGCAATGTTAAAAGGCAATAGCATTACAAATGCATGGGCAGGCCACGGTGGCTCAGCAGGCAGAGTTTTTGCCTGCCATTCTGGAGACCAGAGTTCGATTTCCGGTGCCTGCCCATGCAAAAAAAAAAAGATAGTAGCATATAAATTTATTGATTTTTTTTAAGGAAAAATATATTTTGTGGTATTTTATGAAAAATATCTTTCTGAATTTTTAACATGGCAGGGCATTTTACTTCTTTTGCTGCTATAACAAATTTCCAAAAACAGTGTCATGATACAGCAAATCTAAATATTTCCTTTAGACATATATTTAGGCTTTATGTCTATCAACAAGTGGCTGTAATTACTAGTAGTGTGAAAAATTACTATCCTTAGATGCAAATATTTGCAAAATGGAGCACATTTTTAAAGTCTAGTGGCAGAACACAGATGTATGTAACTGCGTATATACTGTAGAGACACTATAGTGATACTATAGAGATAATTGATAGTTTAATAAGGCTCAGTTCAGCTGTAAACAAAGGCCTGCTCTAAGTGAAGCTTTTGCACTAAACAATTGGAAATTTTGTCCCATGGCACTATAAGAATGCTTGCTGAAGGAAAAAACCTTGAAAAGTTACTGACTACTTCAAGCAGGAATTCACGTCATATAAATAAACCACAAGACAGGTAGCACAGCTTCTGAAATTCTTTACAAAAGAGTATCTTAATCTAACCTCAGCAATGCATTTTAACATATAATAGGATTAATGCTTGTACTTTCATATTAGTCCCTATGATTGAATGATCTGCCTTCCAAAATGAAATCACTTCCCAAACTAAGAACATTCTTGGTAAATGTTCCTATTGGATTTGAAATACATTTTTCTTATCCTTTATTTCTAGAACAGCTAAGTCTAAAAGTATAAACAATGACCAATAATAGAACATGAATTTATTTTAAATCATAGAAGGTGTAACACAAAAGTGTAACAAATTCAAATATATAATGACAATTTAAATCAAATTGATTAGGATTTGGTTATAATCAGTCACTGGCATGAAATGCTATTTAATCAGGTAATGACTTCATTAAACATGGTTAATCACACACCACCTCGAACTCATTTTCTAAACATTGAATTAATTATTCAAATTATAGCAATTAAAACACACTAGTCACTGGCTGAGTTCATTTTTTAAATAAGTAGGCAAGCTTGCCAAAAATCTACTCAATATTTGCAGGAGGTGAAGTATGTACTGAATATCTAATTCAAGAAAATATATTTCTAAATCAAATAGTACTATAGAAATATTAAATAAAACACTGTTCCTACTATTTAATCAAATCACATAACAGACTGAGAGAAATAAGCCATAAGAAATATTTTTGAATCTTGAAAATAATATCTCAGTGCTTATATATAATTTATCATTCATTCTTCAAATATGGTACATCTCTTTATTTATCATAGTAGGACAATACTAAATTCAGGTAAAATAGAAACACATATCCCTTACTTCATGCTGATATGAATAGAAAACCTATTCAATACACAATACAAATGATAGGCACACCAGATATATGAAAGTATAACCTACTTGAGAAATTTTAAATCCAGGTTAGTATTCCAGTGTTCAAATGAGGAAAACTGCAGGCAAAATGCAGTAAACCTAGTCAAAAAAGGGCAATTTTGTTAGGCACTGGAAGAAACGCACTTTTTGCAGCTCAACTGAAAAGATTAAATTGAATTTGCTTTCAATTCATTCTTACATGGTCATTTTTAACCACTCTGGCACTAGGTAGAATGGCTTATTTCCTTGATTATGCTCATTTATATACTCATATTTATATACTCATTTTCCCTATGAAAAGTTTTTTTATTGTCTAATAGCCAATTAGGGATGGATTGGAGTCTATGGCTTAACTGTATCCTGTCTCAGAGTTTTTCTTTATATCAAATTAAGAATACGAATTCTTTTGAGAACAACTTTTTCAATATTTGATCTACCATTAAATCATCAATATTCCAGATGCTAATGTGCATTGTAATAATATGCAACCCAAGTTTTAACAAAATGAAATATTTTCAAACAAAAAAACATTAAACAGGAATTTTGGGGACACCTGTAGCTATTTCAAAACACACTGTTACTATTGCCGATCAGTTGAAATGGACTGTATAAAGATTTTGTGTGAATAATAACGCTTACTACTTCACAAAATGAAGAGAATAGTTAATATGTGAGCACCTATTTTTACATAATTCTTGACAATCCTCTTCATTGCTACAATCTGTTCTTTATTAAAATGACCAAAGAAACAAGCAAAAGAATGATCATATTTGCTTCCAAAGAAATGATAATCCTTAGTAACTTGATTTAAAAATGACCAAAAATATATCTCAATTCTTAGGAATTCTAGTGTTCATGTGTTATTTTTAATTTAGAAAATAGAGTAGAATTGTCAACACTTCCTCAAAACATACTGCTCATTTATAGGTATGAGCTACTCATTCAATGTGCGTCAAAGTATGAGCCTATTACTAAAAAAGCTATACACAAAATAACAATAGTAATTTCAATTTCATTCCATTTTTACCTTATAACCCAACATCAGGTATCAATTTTCTGGGAATTACTGTGCTTCTGCAGTCATTCTGAATCCATATTTACAGCATATTGAAGTAATATTATTAACCCGGTAATTTAGTTTAATGGAAATTGTGGCATGTATCATAAATTTATAAAATAACATTTTGAATAGTTTTATGGGATATTGTTTCTGAAATTATACAACTATAATAACTCAACAACAGATACAGTAATAAGCTAAAACTCCATATTCTTGCCTATGTAAAAGCATTTTAATGAAATCTAGCTGATATATGCTCATATTTTTTCCTTTGAGTCTAGAATATAACAATTAGTAAAAAATACACATTTAATATATTTAACATTCCATCTTAACAGTTCTATATATGCTTTTATGCATAAGTTTATGACACATAATAAGAATATACTTTATTATCCACCCATTGAATATTAAGCTGCACAATCAACATCAGTATCTGAGTATATCTTGGTGAATGTATACACTGTCTTCCAATTATATTATTGCCTTTATATTCTATTTCAAAAGGAGCAACTAGTTTGATAAATATTTATGGAATAGAATATAGCTATCTTAATTTGTACTTGAGGATGGATGGATGGACGGATGGGTGGTTTGATCTATTTCAATGTGATTTCAATAGTCCATGTTTTAAGGTCTAACTCAAATGCTACCTAATCTATACAACATTCCCTAATCTTGTATCAGAGCCAGTTCCCCTCCTTTGCACTTTTTCATAGCGCTTGAAACCCTGCTTGTTAAATTGGCCACTATGCTTTTAAAATCATGATTTTGAGTACTTTTTCCCTAGCCGCAGTTCAGATACTGACATTCCAAGGCTGTTTCAAAGCTTTGTTTAAGTATTTAGACAATATCATTAACACCCAGAAATACTGCCTTATTTCTCCAACTATTAGAAATAGACATATAAACAACCGAGAATAATACAATATGATCATGGCACACTGAACGATGTGTGTTTCCCAGGTGGTGGTTGTGGTGATAGGACAGGTCCAGAACAAAGGAGATATTATTGTCCTGCCTTTGTCATCCTTTTGCTTTGTCATAAGGTTAGCCAATAATATAGAGGAGGACTATTGATAGTTAAAAATCGTATGTAATTAGAGGAAACCAAAAGAATCACAAGAGTTTTAACATTGAAGGCATTAGATGTAGCTAGAGTTCAAGATATTGCAAAAACTGGAAAATTTGCTACATTATTTTGCATTCTCTTATGTACAAATGCCTTAAGAGTATGCACTTTGTAAGGTTTTCCTCATTAGACTTCTCAGAGTTCTATTTCATAAGATTCTGTTAACAGATATATATAACAAATTTGCATACAACACAATCACTCGATTAATATAAATTATGTGCTGCAATTTATAAGAGATTGCAATGTCTTCAATCCACTATAGGCCAATAGGTAGGGTACATTTTTAAGGAAAAGTAATTTCCTCAAAATGTAAAATAATGATATTGTGTCAGAACTTTACAAACTACTTTTAGATATAATGGTCATTCATTTAATTTTGTAAAGCTTAAGAATCAGCAAATTTATAAATTCATCAGAGAAATGTGATACAAAATTATTATGCTGTTAAGTTATAAATTTTAATGAATACAAATCTTTTTAAAAGGAAAATGTTTTCCTTTTGTTGGATAAAATTAGTACTAATTAAATTTAAAATACTTAACACATTACTTAAAGCATCAAAGATAATGGATAATCAGAACTTCCAAGGTAATACTCTTATAAACAATGCTAGTTTCTATTCTTCCATCTTTTCAGGAAGAAAGTTAAGTTGTACAATAAAGAAAGGACAAGATGAAAGTGAAATATAATATGCAATAATAAATTAATCATGATATTTTTGAAACTTTAAAAAATAAACATTGACATAGATAATGTAGAATAATTTCATAATTTTTTAAATTAAGTATTAATCAAAAGAGAGGCAAAGCACATATTCTGTCAACTTCACCCACATTTTTCTTTAAGTTTTACACCTAATTGAAGCCACAGAACACATTTGTCTAAATCCTCACTTGCTCTTTCCAACAATAGCAAGGGCCTATAATAATTTTACAACTCTGAAAAAGCTTTGTCATACTTGAACATTCCCAGAATTTCTACATCTTACTGAAATGGAGAGAGAATTTTTCAGGAAAAAAATTAAGCTGCTAAACTTAGTAACTACATATGCTCAAGTCCAAGCATCATGTTGAAAATCAGGAATGGTGCATTTTTTTATTTAAAATAGACTGTCCTTCATCTTATGACAAATTGAAGGGCTAGAGTAATCTCAAATATTCCTTTCATTGCTACCAAATATGGAATAATATAAATGATTATTCACAGTACATCTCTAGGGAATCTCATTTGTGCAGTAAATATCTTTTCTTCTACCAATGTGTTTGAATTATTGTGCTTGAAACACTTTTCACTTACTTAGATGAGAGATGTGAATCTTCCACCTTTGGTTATAGTTTCACAAAGAATGCTATTGAACTTCACTTATTATTACAAGTTGGAGAGGAATGTGATAGTGCTCACTTACCTTTCTCTCCTTAATTTTCTGGGCAATAAGTACAAATGGGAAGGAGGAGAAAGAAAGTAGTTTCCCTGTTCAAAAATTAAAAAATGGGATCAGTCAAAAGAGAATTTCTTGGTCAATCAACCATTAAAACAGGACCATATTGCACAGCTGAGGATCATTGCTGAACTGATAAGGCAAGAAGTTGAAGGTCTACATACAGACACACTAAAACATGAACAGAATCAGGTCTTGCTCCTCCAGAGGGCTAAAGCATCACAGCTTTCTCTAGGTCAGGGGAGTGAAAAGTAAGTAAATAATTGAGAAAAATCATAACCATACTGAAAAACAGTGTGGAGAAAAGGAGATCCTAAAAAGGGATTATTTAAAGCCTTAAGTACATAAAAAGTGTGCTTGAAGATATTTGCTGAATGAATGAGTGATCTGCATGATACGATAACAAAAGAATCCATCTCAACTTTGCTCTTAACACTTGAAATACATCAGTATATTATATTTTATTCTTTTCCTCTTAGAGGACAATATCATGCAAAAGCTTTCTAAAGCACAGCAATGGTAAATCAGTATGTTAACAGTATATAAAATATTGTCTTGGGTGTTAAGTATATAATTTAAATCTTGTCAATATTTTGCAAATTCTTCTGTTATATTTTGAAAAAGGTCAGTGATATTTCAATGATTTTTTTAATTGAGTTTAAGTTTTATTAATCATAAAGTTTTCAAATAGTTTTATTAATTTGAACATCATTTCAATAATATCTATTACATAATTTTGAAATAACAAGATAGGATTGCACTGAAAGTGTTATGAGTAAAAAAAACCCTTAAATCTAAATAAGAGTTTCATTTATTTGCTGGGTAACCAGTCTTTGTTTTAAAATCATTATCTGAAAATTTAAAATGTCCATAATGACTATTAGATTAGTCAAGGATTGGCCAGGAAACAAATGAAGGTATTTTAACAAAGAAAGGATCTATATAGGGAATCATATGCCTGTAAAAGCTGTGGAAGGATGGCTGTTGAGTGAGAAAAATAAGAAATGCCAAAACCACGCAAAGAAACCACTAATGGACGCACCTGTTTCCAGCACTTGAGCACATCACCCAGATCTGCTTTCTATGCTCATGCCTACTGTCTTCCTAAGTATCCATCCAGTTCTGCCAGAGGAGAATCATGGATTCCTCTAATGTGTCTTCCAAATTTCAGTCGAGTGTCATGTGATATAGAAAAGAATTTAGAACTTTGATGAAGGTGCTGACAACCAACAATGTCTAGAGCACTCATCAATAAATCTTACAGGGTATTGGGTTAAACAAAAGTGTTTACCATAAAATAGGTACCTTCTAAATTTTAATTTTATTTAGCTCTTATTTGGAGGAGTCTAGGTATTAGCTGACATGGTAATCTCAAGTGCCCCAGTTATATAATGCCATTTTTTCCTTAATGTTTAAATACATATGACTTGAGCCCTTATTCCAAATATAGACTGTGAAAGCAACTATTATCTCAAGTCAGAAAGTATGAGATTGGGCTTATGTTTATGCTGGTCTACATTAGTTATCATCTTCCAGTTTCCCTGAATTATCAATCACATCATTTATTTCTTTATTAGAGAAGTTGTGAGTCATAGAATAAACATGCATAAAATACAGGATTCCCATACACCATCCCACACCAACACCTTGCATTGGTGTGGAACATTTGTTACAATTGGTGACAGCACATTTTCATCATTGTACTATTAATTAAAGTCTATGGTTTAGCTGACATCTCACTATTTGTGTAGTGTAGTTCCATGAAATTTTTAAAATTTTTAGCCTATTATTATATATATATATTTCAGTATTATCTATTGCATTCACAACATTGGGCTAACATCACCACCATCCTTTACCAAGACATTTCCATCATTCCAAATAGGAACTTTGTACATTTTAAGACTTAAATTTTCACTTACTATCCCACCCCATTCTCTGGCAAAATATATTCTGATTCTTGACCTTATAAGTTTTCTCATTTTAATAATTTTAAATCAGTGAGAACACATAATATTTATCCTTTTGTGTCTGGCTTATTTCGCTCAAGAATTGTGTCTTCAAGATGTACCCATGTTGTGACATATAAAAATACTTCATATCCTTGTTTAGATTCATTCCTAACTATTTGATTCTTTTAGCTGCTATTATGAATGAGATTTTTTTTCTTGATTTTTTTCTTCCGATTGTTTATTACATGTGTAGAGAAATGCCACTGATTTTGGGGTATTGATCTTGTCTCCCACTACATCGTTGAATTCATTTATTACTGTAGGGGCTTTGTTGTTGATTTTTCAGTATTTTTTTTTTTTTTGTATGTAGAATCATAGTATCTGCAAATAAGTAAAGTTTTACTTCTTCCCTTCCAGTTTGGATGCCTTTTATTTATTTTTCTTGCCATATGCTCTGGAAAGAACTGCCAGTACAATTTGAAAAAACAGGTGATAGGCTAATGCTTATCTGGTTCCTAATCCTAGAGGGAAAGCTTGCAGTCTTTCACTGTTAAATAGCATGCTAGCTATAGGCTTTTCATATATGCCCTTTATCATGTTTAGGAAGTTTCTATTCTAGTTCTGGTGGTTTTGTTCAAATGACTTTTCTGCAAAAATTATAATTATCTTTTATTTTCCCCCTTTATCCTGTTAGTGAGGTATATTACATTAATGGATTTTCTTATGTTGAACCAGCTTTCTATACCAGGAATGAAACCTAATAAATCATAGTATATAATTCTGTTAATCTGCTGTTTAATTCAGTTTGCTAGTATTTTTCTGAGGATTTTTAAACCTTCATTTATATATAAGAAATATTGATCTGTAGTTTTATTTTCTTGTGGCACTTTTCTCTGGCTTTCGTATGAGGGTAACATTGGCTTCTTAGAATGAATTAGGCACTGTTCTCTCCTCTTCAACATTTGGGAAGGGTTTGAGCAGAACTGGAGATAAGTATTCTTGGAATGTTTGGTACAGTTTCCCTGGGATGCAATCTGGTCCTGGGCTTTCTTTGTTGGAAAGCTTTTAATGACTGAATTAATCTCTTTACTAGTAATTGGTGTGTTGAGATACTCCATTTCTTTTTGAGTCAATGAGGGTAGTTTGTGAGTTTCTAACAATTTGTCCATTACATCTAGGTTATTTAATTTATTGGCATCCAGTTGTTCATAGTATCTTTCTATAGTCTATGATAATGTCTATGATAATGATAATAATGTCCCCTTTTAAATTTCTTATTTAGGTCATTTCTGGCTAATGGCTTGTCAATTTTATTGATCTTTTCAGAAAATCAAACTTCCATTTTGTTGATTCTATTGTTTTTATTTGTTTGTTTTCTACTTCCTTCATCTGTACTGTAATCTTTTTTATTAACTTCCTTCTGATAGCATTGAGTTTAGTTTGCCTTTCTTTTCCTATTTCTTCCAGGTTTGAGTTTCAGCCTCTGATTTGAAGTATTTCAAAATATTTGTTTTAGAAATATCAGTTTGAGTGGAAGGAATGAGTCCTGGAACTCCTTACTCCACCATCTTCCCACAATCTTTCCAATTATGGTTATGTCTTCACTCATTAAGCTGGTTCCTCTTTCCTACTATCTGTTAACCAAAACTTTGAACTGAGCCCTCCAATGGCCAAGATATGAATGGGGAAATTAAAGCAGTTAAAGCTGTAGCATTTAAAGAGATTTGGGAGCCCCAGTTGCTTTATCCTAGTCTTGACACTGAAGCCCTCAGCAGATTATTTCCCATGGAAGATTTCACTAAAAGTTTGGTAGCATCAAGGAGCTGCAGTAGCCTGGAATTATATCACAGCATGGCAAGCTACTAAGATTGAATTTTTAAAATCCCTGATCCTAGAATGTCTTTCTCAGGTGCAGAGGGTTGATTTAATCACACTCCCTCCTTAAAATTTTGCATCATAATCATAATCATAGTTTGCCCATGCAAGACTATCTGTTATTTTTTGTATTTATTTCAAGTTTGATTATTCATTCTTCCTAGGCTTTTGTCTCCATAAATCACTTCCATTTCTCTTATGGTCTAATTAATTATTTTGATTAATTAAAAATATTTTTGTTTAACTGCAAATGTGTTAAAATAAAAACTTTTAATGAATATCTTTTAAATTTTCATAAATGGTATTATTTTTAGGTCTTCTTTTGCATTTAATCTTTTTTTTTCACTTAGTACCATTTCATTAAGACCAATTCATGTGACTATCTGTAAATCTAATCCCTTGTTTCTAATTTCCACATAATATACCATAGTGAACTTCTAACATGCTTTATTTGCCCATTTCCCAGAGGGGTGTACTGAGGTGACTTCACAATCTCTGTCTCCATACAATGCTACAATAATTATTCAGGTATGTAACTGCTGTACTTTTTCTTTTTCCCAGCCTTCACCCATGATTTTTGACTTTATGTCTTTGAAGACATCTTCATAGCATCTTAATCATATCTTTTCTCTTTCATCCTTATCTCAAGTGTCCTTTTTGAATAGCCTCTGTGAAACAAGTATTACTCCAAGAACAATGTAAGCTCTGTTTTTTTACGGTGTAGGCTCTAGATGATGCCTTGGGGCTTTATCTTCTACATGTAGGGTATCAATCTAAAATTAGGTTTCTCCTTCAAAATATTCAGAAAGTTGTCATTTAAAATCAGTTTTTCTTCTGTGTAATATGAATTTAAATGATAAAATTATTTACAGGTTATAGAGATATATTGAAGAAATGTTTTATTTTTATCTTTTACCCATGAACCTTCACCTCCTGCCCCAAAGTGAATGTCTCCATGAATTATATAGGTTTAGCTGAATCTCACTGTGAACTAAAATAAGCAATTTTGTAGTACTATTTGATGTTTCAATCCAATAAGGTAGTGTTGTTTTAAGTGTGCATTACAAATTCCAGGCTTTACCTTCAATTAAAATAACTCAAAGAGAGTCTCTCTTCTAGCAGTCAAAAGCAAAAGACTATAGGCATTTGGATTTCCTCCTACACATCACTTGCCATTGCACATTATTTCCCAGCAACAGCTGGTGACACAGACACTGTGCCTCTAGGAATGTTCTCTTTCCTCCTTCCATCTGTTTCAGACCATTTATTTCAGAAATAAAACACTGTTTAAGCTGGTCTGCTTACAAAACTTATCTAAATGTAATTTAAATCCTTTCAGTTAGGAGACACAGACTTTGCACTTTGGAAGCTAGTTTTACTTTACAAACAAGGTGAAGTGTAAAGTCTTCACAAGCTCATAATCATAGAGAAATTTTTCCTAGGTAGAAAAATATGCAACTTCTACATTATCAAAAGAAAGTAAGACATTTCTGAGGTTTAATTAAATCTAAGTGACCACTGTTTTATTTTCAATGGAGACCAACAAGGATTTGAAATTTTTCTAATACCTTCTGTAGATATGCCTCCGTGCTCAATTGCACTTGCTTGGGAAACAGCAGTAGATGTGGAAAAGTGTGGAAGCAATTACACTTTCCTTTCCTGCTCCTTAACACCTTACTCCCTTGGCTTTCTCTCTATTGAAGTGGGGAAAACTCTGAACACCACACAAGAAAGCACCAAAGCCTCTGAGAAGTGAGCAAGCTTTATATTGCCACAGCAGATTCCATGGATAGCAAGCAGGGTGGGAGTTACCATGGGAATAGACAGGGTTTTTGCTATAAGCTCTGGCTCAGCTGATTTATTTTGTCTGGAATGCAGGCGGGCCTGGGTATGCCTGGCATGACTGGAAATGACTAGGCAGTGCAACGCACATTTTGTTTCACTATCTCTTCCAGAAAGCATGTTTTTACACATTCTTGACAGTACACAAATTCATAAAGGCATTTTAGTAAGGAAACACAGCAATAATACTGGGGCCACTCTTATGAGCTACCTCATTTCCCCCTTTTGATGATATTATTCATCACATTTTATTCCATAGATGTAGCATCGTTTTCACTTGTGGGAACTAATGCATATTTGTGATAGTTCAAGGGGTGCAGGCCTCTGAGATAAAGTAGGTGGGAGGCAGTTTTTCTATCTACTAAGGCTGCCATAGTTTGACTTACACTTTTTAGTAAGCAAGGGAGGAGACAGGGGAGGATAAGGCATACTAAGCAGCACTAAAACACTTCATATCAGAGTTTAGAATGCTCCAAAGGTTGAGAACCACCTCCCCAAACAGATTCTTGGGGTCCCAGCCATTCTAGGTATGAACTGGGGCATGGGCTAGGGTTCTCATGCAACTGGTGATTTCCTCTATTACCTTTCCTTGGTCATCTAACTGCAGGAAACAGTTGGAAAGATTGAATTTTCCACATATTCCTCCTTCCTTTGCTAATAGGTAGTCAAGATTTTTTAATCAGTTTTGATAGATGGCTGTCCTAAATTTGGTTTGTTGTTGTACCAACAGATTTAAAGCATAGGCAATTTCCTTTGTGATTAGTCCTACTACTGCCTCGAGCAGAATGATGCAGTTTAATATATTAATTGGGGTCTGATATCCCCATGATCCATCTGCTGCCCTTGTTGCTGGACCATAATACGGGATGATGCACTCAGGGGGCCACTCCTTGTTTTTCCAGTTCCCTATTTGCATGCCTATTTTTTGGACCTGGTTATTTTCTGATTCATAGACTGGGTATCCTAGTTATTTCCCCTGCTTCAGGAGTATCGGGAAGAAGGAAAGGTGGATAGCTCTTAACATACAGGCTCCTTCCTACCTTGCAGGTATTTCAGAATAGGCTGTCCTGCCACAGATCCAGTGCAACCGCTTGGGGGCTTTTTAAATGCCTGGGGCTGAAATAGCTTTCCACAAGTCTTTTAGGAAGGGGAAATGGGTTAATGATGATGGGTTGGGAGGTCTATGATTTTCATCTCATCCCCACCATAAGGTGCCATTTTTACTCTGATTATACTGTTGCCCCAGACAGAAGAGGTTACCAGTTGAGACTGGGAAGTTATTTCTCCATCTAGCTGTGCAGTTTTTTCCAATTATGTAAGTTGCAAGGTCCCATTTGCTGGGTCTGGGACAGGAGGTGGTTACATTTACTTTTTTCTGTTGGCATTAGTTCTCTTCCTTCCCATGGCCGTTGGTTCCCCATGTTTGTTCCTCCACAGGCATAACAAGAAGGAATATTTAAGGGGGAGGCTACCTGTTCTGCTAGTTGAAAGAACATATTTTGAGTGCTTATGGGAATGGCTGGGGGTTGTTCTTGTATTTTCTTATAAAAGGAAAAGAATACATGGATTTTTTCTCAATTGTAAGAGTTCATGGTTCTTTTTGGTGGGATCAATGATAGCTTTAAGGGACCGCTTTACTCTGAAAAGCACCTAGACTTCTTTTCCTCACCAGGTACCATGAATATTTAAAATGGTAATATTAGTGAAATTGCAATGCTGAATCCTGCTACTGGGCATTCTTGGTGTTACCTGTAGGAAAGTACTTTGGGGGGTTTCTATTTAGTATAGCACACAGCAACTGGTGGTATTTAGTGCTCTTTGTAGGAGAGAACCTCAGGGCCTCCTATTCATTATAACACACAGCATGTAGCCGGGCCTGTAGCAGGACAAGCGTTGAAAGTTTTAAAGATTAGAGACACTGTTTGCTGGTTTTTTGGAGCAATGGCTCTGCTTACTACTGCTTATTTTCTGCCTTCTTGGAATTTTAATTCTACCAGTTTCATGTTCAGGCTTGTTAGGGTCATGGCAGATATAGTGATAGTCTTCCCCAGGGTCATAGACAGAGTATGTTGTCTGATTGTAGATACAAAAGTCCTTGGGGACATCCTGGCAAGTATAATGGATGTGGAATACCAGGGTGAAGGTGACTGTGCCTCTGATCCTGGTAGTGCAGGTGCCCTTGTGGGAGGAATCTGAGGTGATGATCCTGAAGAGACAAAGGTAAAAAGCAAGAGAGATTAGGGACAAAAGCAGCTTCTGCAATTTATGTAGGAAGGGAGGAGTTACCTAGTTATGGATGATGCAGCCAAATTAAAGTAAAATTAGTTTTTGGGAAATAATGAAGACAGGTTTCTTTTGCAAGTGCTAAAATTGCTAGATGTACAACAAACGTGAATGCAAGGATAAAGAATGCTAAACTACAGGCATGATAAACTATATCACTCATTGCATGAAAGACTAAGTTAGTTCATGACAACTAAATCAGCTCCTCAAGCTTCAGACATGCATAGACCAGTCAGCCCTGGAGCGACTGAAGCAAGTCAGAAGATTTCCTCAGGCTTTGGCCATATGTAGACCAACCAACTCTGGAGTGTGGGACAGGGCAGGTGGGTTCTTTATGCAGGGTCAGACACAGCAGGCTTTCTGGGTTAGTCTGGCACTTCCAAGATGGGGTTGAGCTATTTCCAGGATTTAACCAGGAATGGTGGATCCAGGGAATGATCCTGGGAACCTTGACAGCTGTAGGGGTAGAAAGGAGGACCTTATATGGCCCTAACCAGGTGGGTGTCAACGTCTGATTTTTCCAACCTTTTACCCAGACTAATGATTTTGGGGTAAAGGATTGTTCAGGTGGTGTTAATTGTAGGGGGACTCTTTCATTTACCGAGGTGTGCAGCTAAGACAGGGTGATGCTTAGACCCTGGAGTGGCTTTCTTAAGGTCAGTTCTCCAAATTGTGTAATATTTCCTTGGAGTTCTTTTATCAGTGCTGGAAGCTGTCCAAACAGAATTCAAAAGGAGAAAATCCGGTTTGTTTTCTGGGACTGCCTCTTACTCTTTTTTTTTTTTAGAGTTGACACTGTGAACTTTTTTTTTTAAATTTTTTATTAATTAAAAAAATCAACTAACAACATTTAGAAATCATTCCATTCTACATATACAATCAGTAATTCCTAATAGCATCACATAGATGCATATTCATCATTTCTTAGTGCATTTGCATCGATTTAGAAAAAGAAATAGAAAGACAGCAGAAAAATAAATAAAACGATAATAGAGAGAAAAAAATAAAAAATAAAAAAAAACTATACCTCAGATGAAGCTTCATTCAGTGTTTTAACATAATTACATTACAATTAGGTAGTATTGTGCTGTCCATTTCTGAGTTTTTGTATCCAGTCTTGTTGCACAGTCTGTATCTCTTCAGCTCCAATTACCCATTATCTTACCCTATTTCTATCTCCTGATGGTCTCTGTTAACAATGACATATTCCGAGTTCATTCTCTAATGTCGGTTCACATCAGTGGGACCATACAGTATTTGTCCTTTAGTTTTTGGCTAGTCTCACTCACCATAATGTTCTCTAGGTCCATCCATGTTATTACATGCTTCATAAGTTTATTCTGTCTTAAAGCTGCATAATATTCCATCGTATGTATATACCACAGTTTGTTTAGCCACTCGTCTGTTGATGGACATTTTGGCTGTTTCCATCTCTTTGCAGATGTGAATAATGCTGCTATAAACATTGGTGTGCAAATGTCCATTTGTGTCTTTGCCCTTAAGTCCTCTGAGTATATACCTACCAATGGTATTGCTGGGTCATATGGCAATTCTATATTCAGCTTTTTGAGGAACCGCCAAACTGCCTTCCACAGTGGTTGCACCATTTGACATTCCCACCAACAGTGGATAAGTGTGACTTTCTCCACATCCTCTCCAGCACTTGTCATTTTCTGTTTTGTTGATAATGGTCATTCTGGTGGGTGTGAGATCATATCTCATTGTGGTTTTGATTTGCATTTCTCTAATGGCCAGGGACATTGAGCATCTCTTCATGTGCCTTTTGGCCATTTGTATTTCCTCTTCTGAGAGGTGTCTGTTCAAGTCTTTTTCCCATTTTGTAATTGGATTGGCTGTCTTTTTGTTGTTGAGTTGAACAATCTCTTTATAAATTCTGGATACTAGACCTTTATCTGATATGTCGTTTCCAAATATTGTCTCCCATTGTGTAGGCTGTCTTTCTACTTTCTTGATGAAGTTCTTTGATGCACAAAAGTGTTTAATTTTGAGGAGCTCCCATTTATTTATTTCTTTCTTCAGTGCTCTTGCTTTAGGTTTAAGGTCCATAAAACCGTCCCCAATTGTAAGACTCATAAGATATCTCCCTACATTTTCCTCTAACTGTTTTATGGTCTTAGACCTAATGTTTAGATCTTTGATCCATTTTGAGTTAACTTTTGTATAAGGTGTGAGATACGGGTCCTCTTTCATTCTTTTGCATATGGATATCCAGTTCTCTAGGCACCACTTACTGAAGAGACTGTTCTGTCCCAGGTGAGATGGATTGATTACCTTATCAAAGATCAAATGTCCATAGATGAGAGGGTCTATATCTGAGCACTCTATTCAATTCCATTGGTCCATATATTTACCTTTATGCCAGTACCGTGCTGTTTTGACCACTGTGGCTTCATAATATGCCTTAAAGTCAGGCAGTGTGAGACCTCCAGCTTCGTTTTTTTTACTCAAGATACTTGTAGCAATTCAGGGCACCCTGCCCTTCCAGATAAATTTGCTTATTGGTTTTTCTATTTCTGAAAAATAAGTTGTTGGAATTTTGATTGGTATTGCATTGAATCTGTAAATCAATCTAGGTAGAATTGACATCTTAACTATATTTATCTCCCAACCCATGAACACAGTATGCCCTTCCATCTATTTAGGTCTTCTGTGATTTCTTTTAACAGTTTTTTGTAGTTTTCTTTGTATAGGTCTTTTGTCTCTTTAATTAAATTTATTTCTAAGCATTTTATTCTTTTAGTTGCAATTGTAAATGGGATTCGTTTCTTGATTTCCCCCTCAGCTTGTTCATTACTAGTGTATAGAAATGCTACAGATTTTTGAATGTTGATCTTGTAACCTGCTACTTTGCTGTACTCATTTATTAGCTCTAGTAGTTTTGTTGTGGATTTTTCCGGGTTTTCGACGTATAGTATCATATCGTCTGCAAACAGTGATAGTTTTACTTCTTCCTTTCCAATTTTGATGCCTTGTATTTCTTTTTCTTGTCTAATTGCTCTGGCTAGAACCTCCAACACGATGTTGAATAATAGTGGTGATAGTGGACATCCTTGTCTTGTTCCTGATCTTAGGGGGAAAGTTTTCAATTTTTCCCCATTGAGGATGATATTAGCTGTGGGTTTTTCATATATTCCCTCTATCATTTTAAGGAAGTTCCCTTGTATTCCTATCTTTTGAAGTGTTTTCAACAGGAAAGGATGTTGAATCTTGTCAAATGCCTTCTCTGCATCAATTGAGATGATCATGTGATTTTTCTGCTTTGATTTGTTGATATGGTGTATTACATTAATTGATTTTCTTATGTTGAACCATCCTTGCATACCTGGGATGAATCCTACTTGGTCATGATGTATAATTCTTTTAATGTGTTGCTGGATTTGATTTGCTAGAATTTTGTTGAGGATTTTTGCATCTATATTCATTAGAGAGATTGGTCTGTAGTTTCCTTTTTTTGTAATATCTTTGCCTGGTTTTGGTATGAGGGTGATGTTGGCTTCATAGAATGAATTAGGTAGCTTTCCCTCCACTTCAATTTTTTTCAAGAGTTTGAGCAGGGTTGGTACTAATTCTTTCTGGAATATTTGGTAGAATTCACATATGAAGCCATCTGGCCCTGGACTTTTCTTTTTGGGAAGCTTTTGAATGACTGATTCAATTTCTTTACTTGTGATTGGTTTGTTGAGGTCATCTATTTCTCCTTAGTCAAAGTTGGTTGTTCATGCCTTTCTAGGAACTTGTCCATTTCATCTACATTGCTGCATTTATAAGCGTAAAGTTTTTCATAGTATCCTGTTATTACCTCCTTTATTTCTGTGAGGGAAGTGGTATGTCTCCTTTTCCATTTCTGATCTTATTTATTTGCGTCCTCTCTCTTCTTCTTTTTGTCAATCTTGCTAAGGGCCCATCAATCTTGTTGATTTTCTCATAGAACCAACTTCTGGTCTTATTGATTTTCTCTATTGTTTTCATGTTCTCAATTTCATTTATTTCTGCTCTAATCTTTGTTATTTCTTTCCTTTTGCTTACTTTGGGGTTAGTTTGCTGTTCTTTCTCCAGTTCTTCCAAGTGGACAGTTAATTCCAGAATTTTTGCCCTTTCTTCTTTTCTGATACAGGCATTTAGGGCAATAAATTTCCCTCTTAGCACTGCCTTTGCTGCGTCCCATAGGTTTTGATATGTTGTGTTTTCATTTTAATTCACCTCGAGATATTTACTAATTTCTCTTGTAATTTCTTTCTTGACCACTGGTTGTTTAAGAGTGTGTTGTTGAGCCTCCACGTATTTGTGAATTTTCTGGCACTCTGCCTATTATTGATTTCCAACTTCATTCCTTTATGATCTGAGACAGTGTTGTGTATGATTTCAATCTTTTTAACTTTGTAGAGACTTGCTTTGTGACCCAGCATATGGTCTATCTTTGAGAATGATCCATGAGCACTTGAGAAAAATGTGTATCCTGCTGTTGTGGGGTGTAATGTCCTATAAATGTCTGTTAAGTCAAGCTCATTTATTGTAATATTCAAATTCATTGTTTCTTTATTGATCCTCTGTCTTGATATTCTGTTCTGTCCATTGATGAGAGCGGTGAATTGAAGTTTCCAACTATTATGGTAGATGTGTCTATTTCCCTGAAGTATTTGTAGTGTATGCCTCATGTATTTTTGGGCATTCTGGTTCAGTGCATAAATATTTATGATTGTTATGTCTTCTTGTGTAATTGTTCCTTTTATTAGTATATAGTATCCTTCTTTGTCTCTTTTAACTGTTTCACATTTGAAGTCTAATTTGTTGGATATTAGTGTAGCTACTCCTGCTCTTTTCTGGTTGTTATTTGCATGAAATATCTTTTCCCAACCTTTCTCTTTCAACCTATGCTTATCTTTGGGTCTAAGATGTGTTTCCTGTAGACAGCATATAGAAGGATCCTGTTTTTCAATCCATTCTGCCAGTCTATGTCTTTTGATTGGGGAGTTCAGTCCATTTACATTTAGTGTTATTACTGTTTGGGTAATACTTTCCTCTACCATTTTGGCTTTTGTATTATATATATCATATCTAATTTTCCTTCTTTCTACACTCTTTTCCTCACCTCTCTCTTCTTTTTTTTCGTATCTGACTCTAGTTCTCCCTTTAGTATTTCTTGCAGAGCTGGCCTCTTGGTCACAAATTCTCTCAGTGACTTTTGTCTGAAAATGTTTTAATTTCTCCCTCATTTTTGAAGGACAATTTTGCTGGATATAGAAGTCTTGGTTGGCAGTTTTTCTCTTTTAGTAATTTAAATATATCATCTCACTGTCTTCTTGCCTCCATGGTTTCTGCTGAGAAATCTACACATAGTCTTATTGGGTTTCCCTTGTATGTGATGGATTGCTTTTCTCTTGCTGCTTTCAAGATCCTCTCTTTCTCTTTGACCTCTGGCATTCTAACTAGAAAGTATCTTGGAGAACACCTATTTGGATCTATTCTCTTTGGGGTGTGCTGCACTTCTTGGATCTGTAATTTTACGTCTTTCATAAGAGTTGGGAAATTTTCAGTGATAATTTCTTCCATTAGTTTTTCTCCTCCTTTTCCCTTCTCTTATCCTCCTGGGACACCCGCAACACGTATATTTGTGCACTTCATATTATCATTCAATTCCCTGAGCCCCTGCTCAAATTTTTCCATTCTTTTCCCTATAGTTTCTGTTTCTTTTTGGATTTCAGATGTTCCATCCTCCAGTTCACTAATTCTAACCTCTGTCTCTTGAAATCTACCATTGTAGGTTTCCATTGTTTTTTTCATCTCTTCTACTGTATCTTTCATTCCCATAAGTTCTGTGATTTGTTTTTTCAGACTTTCCATTTCTTCTTTTTGTTCATCTCTTGCCTTCTTCATGTCCTCCCTCAATTTATTGATTTGGTTTTTGAAGAGATTTTGCATTTCTGTTCATATATTCAGAATTAGTTGTCTCAGCTCCTGTATTTCATTTGAACTATTGGTTTGTTCCTTTGACTGGGCCATATCTCCAATTTTCCTGGTGTGATTTGTTATTTTTTACTGGCATTTGGACATTTAATCAGATTTCCCTGAGTGTGAGACCCAGCAGATTGAAAGACTTTCCTATGAAGTCTCTGGGCTCTGTTTTTTTTAATCCTGCCCAGTATGTGGTGCTTGTCTGCGGGTCCCACCAGCAAAAGATGTTGTGGCTCCTTTATTAATGCCACTATTGGTGTTTGGTTGGACCCAGTCCCTGCCAATGTCGAAGACTCCCTCCTCTCCCTCCGGGCAGCCACCTGTGGGAGAGGGTACCGGCCCCCAGCCACCACGGCTTGGTGAGCTCGCTGATCCGAGATTCGCCACCGGACTGGGAAGCTGTCTGTGGGGGAGGGTCACCAGCTGCCGGCCGCCGCAGCTTGAGCAGCTCGCTGATCCGAGATTCGCCGCTGGACCAGGAAGCCGCCTGTGGGGGAGGGACACCGGTGGAAGGCCGCTGCGTCTTGGGGAGCTCGTTGATTGGAGATTCACCACCGGACCATGAAGCCGCCTATGGGGGAGGGGCACCAGTCACCGGCCGCCGCGGCTTGGGGAGCTTCCTGATCCGAGATTCACCGCTGGACCAGGAAGCCGCCTGTGGAGGAGGGGCACCGGCCGCAGGCCGCTTTGGCTTGGGGAGCTCGCTGATGGAGACTCGCCGCCGGACCATGAAGTCGCCTGTGGGGGAGGGGCGACAGTCGCCGGCCGCCGCAGCTTGGGAAGCTCGCTGATCTGAGACTCATAGCCGGTCTGGAAAGCCACCCGCAAGAGAGTGTTTCCAGCTGCTGGCTGCCGCGGCTTGGGGAACTTGCCTCTCTGAGACTCTCAGCTGGTCCAGGAAGGAGGGAGGGAGGGGCACTGGCCACCAGCCGCCGTGGCCCAGGGAAGTGCGTGCCACTCGTGGAGCTCACTGCAGCGGAGTCTCACAGCCGGTCCAGCCAGTCCAGACTGGGGTACGCTGTGTGTCCGGTCCTTGCCGTGGCCCCTGGAGCTGTTCTGCACTGTTTCTGGTCACCTAGTAGTTGCTCTGGAGGAAGAACTAAGATGCATGTACCTTACTAAGCTACCATCTTGGCCCTTTCTTGCCTCTTACTCTTAACAAGGCTGTAGGGAGAATACCAGTCCACTTTAGATTGGTTTCCTGACAGAGTTTCTTAGATGTGATTCCAGGATGCAGTTCATTCACTCCACTTTTCCTGAACTTTGTGGCCTATATGTTGTGTGGAAACTCCACATTATGCAGTGGGTTTTGCTGAGATTTTGCATAATTTGGGCTACAAATGCCAGTCTATTCTCAGAGCCCAGGGAGCTTGGCAGGCCATACCATGGAATTATTTCTTTGTACAAGAACTGAATTACTTCCTGGGCTTTTTCTGAGTGAGTCAGAATGGCTTCCAGCCATCCTGAGAAAGTACAGACTTCTACTAGTAAGTAGTGGTATCCCCTTGCCTGGTGAAGTTCTGGGAAGTCTACTTGGATGTTGTCAAATGGCATTTGTTCCATGACTTGAATTCCTGGAGGAGGGAGATGTTCAACCTTTGTCAAGGGTTGTTTTGAGCACAAGTTACACATTTAGCACAAACTGCTCAGGCGAGTTGATGCAGTTGAGGAATATAAAAGTACTGTTGAAGAAATTACTCCAAGGCTGTTTTTCCATCATGACTTTTTTCTTGAACTTGGGAAACCACTGCTGGGCTGAGTGCTTCTGGGATTGCTAATCAACCATTCTTAAATTTCCACCATCCGTTCGGTAGGAAGGCACCACCTTCTTGGCTTAGCCAACTACATTCAGCCTCGGAATATTTTGGCTGTATGCCACTTATATGCTCCAGTAGAAGTGCTGTTATTAAGAAGGACTGGGTTCCCCTTAAGGCTGCTACCTTGGCTTCTTTATCAGCCAGATGGTTCCCTCAGGCTACTATTATTTTCCTGACTGATGCCTGGGGCAGTGGATGATGGTGACCTTCATGGGGCCCATATTGCTTCCAGGAGGGCCAGAATCTCTGAGCCATGCTTTATTTCCTTTCCCCTGGTATTGATCAGTCCTGTTTCTTTGTATAGGGCCCCATGCACCTGAGCAGTGTTGAAGGCATGCTCAAGTCAGTGTAGATGTTGATGATGGAATTTGATTCTAATAGCAGGGCTCTGGTGACTGCCATGGGTTTGGCTTTTTGAGCCAAGGTGCCCATCATGAGGAGCCCAGATTCTATGATCGAGTCCACAGTCACAACAGCATATCCTGCCTTTTACATTCCACTGTGGACAAAACTGCTGCCGTCCATGTAATAGTCTGAATCAGGATAGAGGATGGCTGGTCCTTTAGGTCTGGTCAGCTGGAAAATATTTCTTCCAAGGTTCGCACACATTCATGCTTGGGCAGACCTTCTCCCATTGGTAGGTGGTAGCTGGGTTTATGCTGCATATGGACTCCACTTGAATGGTTGGGTTGTCACATAAGAGGGCCTGATACTTCAGCAGCAGGGAAATGGAGAGCCAATGATGTCCTTTTTGTTGGAGAACTGCCTTGATTTGATGTGGGATGTGAAGGGTCAGTTGTTGGCTGAAGGTTAGTTTTTCAGTATCGTGGGTTAGGATGACAGTGGTGGCTATGCCTCACAGACATGGAGGCCATCCATTGGCTACCAAATCTAACTGCTTCAACAAGTAAGCTACTGGGAAATCCCAAGAGCCTAGTCTTTGGGTGAGGACCCCTGTGGCTATCCCCTGTCGGTCATAAATGTACAGGGTGAAAGGTTTGTCAATATCTGGGAGACCCTGGGGTAAGTCCCTTTTTTAGAGTTTCAAAGGCTCTCTGTTGCTTGGTTTCCCAGGGCAGAGATGAATTTTCAGCTCCTTGTGTAGTCTCATACAGGGGTTTAGAAACTGTGGTGAAGTTAGGTATCCAGATGCAGCAGAATCCTGCATCCCCTTGGAACTGGTGGACTTGTTACTGAGATATGGGTGTACATATCTGACAAATGGCTTGCTTTCTTTCAACTTCCAGATGCTGGGTGCCTTGGCTGATGTGAGATCCAAGGAATTTTATATATTTTTTTTGCAAATTTGGGCCTTTTTTTCCAGAGACCTTGTAGCCTCTTTGAGTCAGGTGGACCAAGAGTTCCTTTGTACCTTCTAGGTAGTCTTGTGAGGTGGTACTGGCTAAGAGTAGTTATTCACATATTGAAGCAAAATGATATTATACTGTTTGTCATTAAATTCTTGCAAGTCTTTCCCTAGGTCTTGGCTAAATATAGTGGGAGAATTCTTGAACCCTTGAGGTAGGCGCATGCAGGTGAAATGTTTATTTCCATTGGGCAATGTTCCTATTCAAAGTCAAAAATGTATTGGCTGACTGGTGCCAGACAAACACAGAAGAAAGAAGTGTCTTTCAGGTCAAGGCAGGAGGAAAGTGATGCTGTTGCAGAAATTAAACTCAAGAGAGTATATGGGTTTGGCACTATGGGATGTAAGGTAATAGTCACTTTTTGACAGCCCACAAGTCTTGAATGGGGCAATAATCGTTGGTTCTGGGTTTTCATACTGGTAGCAGGGGAGTGTTCCATGGGGACTGGCATTCCTGTAGTATACCATGAACAAGTAAGTGTTTGATGTGTGCCTGAATTCCCACCTGGGCTTCTTGGGGAACTGGATATGGCTTAAGACACACTGGGGCCAATCCCAGGTGGAGTTCCACAAGGACCAGAGGGGCATTTGCAGCTAGCCTTAGTGGACTGTTTTCTGTCCAAACAGAAGGATCAACTTCTTTCACCTGTGGATGATTGGCCTGGTTTTGGTTTTCTTTGTCAAGAAAGAGATGCCACTCTTCTGTCTGGGGGGCATCAGGGTCACCATATTTTTCCCTGAGTCCTTTAGCATTAGCAGACATTCCCCTTCTGCATTAAAGTTTATTTGAGCCTGGAGTTTTGTCAGGATATCTCAGCCTAGTAGGGTTACTGGGTAGTCAGGAAGGTAAAGAAATTGATGGGAAACCTCACAGTATCCCCAAAGGCACTTATGGCTGTTAAGAAGGGATGTTGAGCTGAGACACCAGTGGCTCCAATAATAGTGGTTTGCTTTTTAGTTTTTGGCCCAATTTGTTGCATGACAACAGAATGTTCTGTGCCTGTGTCTACCATAAAGTCCATCTTTTGGCCCCCTACTGTCATTGTGACCATGGGCTTCCTGGGGATGAGTATGAAGAGGCTGAGTCTGTCTCAGTCTGAGTTGTCTTCAAGGGCTGATAGACCTACACAATCAGTAGCTCTGTGTTCTCCACATCTAGTGGGGTCTTTGTTGCCTTTCCCCATTGTTTGTTGGGGCATTCTGCTTTCCAGTGTCCTTCTTCCTTACAGTAAGCACACTGGTTTCTCCCCAGTGGAGCTGCTTTTCTGTGTTTTTCAGATGGCAATAATAAGTGTGTGTAATATTTCCTAGCCCTGTTTGCTTGAAGGTTTTGGGTTTTGAGAATGGGGGCTTCCTAGTGCCCTGGGTGAGTGCCAGAGCAAGCTGGTCTGCCTTTTTCATTAGTTAGCAGTCTGCTTCTCTCTGTGCCTCCTGGTCTCAGTTCATGTCGATTTTGGTAGCTTCTTCAAGGAGTTGGGATATATTCATTCCAGAAATCTCTCCTAGTTTTTACAACTTTCTTCAGATGTCAGTCAGGTTGAGCTTTGCCCAACAGATGCAGAGTTAACAAGTTTTTGGATTTCTGGCACCTCAGGGTCAAAAGGAGTGTACAATCTAAAGGCTTTACAGAGACACTCATAGAACTGGCTGAGCACTTCATCTGACATTTGCAGGACTTCAGCAGTTTTTGATCTATTGGTTGTTTTTCTGGCCCCCTTTTTCATGCCTTGAATGAGTTCATCTTGGTAGAGATTTAAACTGTTTCTGCTAGCTCTGGTGTTTGGGTCCCACCATGGGTCGGCATCTGTGAAGGAGTTTTGAGCATATTGGGGTGTGTTCATTGTCCCTGTAAGAGCATTTTCTTCTAACCACTTCAGGGCAGTTTGTGAAATCTGTCTTCACTCTTCAGTGTTGAAGAAGGTGATGAAGAGTTGGTGGCAATCTTGCCACGTTAGCTGATGGATCTGTATAATTCACTGGAGTAAGCTGATCATAACTTGAGGCTTCTCAGTGTAGGAGGGAGTGTGTTTTTTCCAGTTTACGAGGTCAGTGGTTGAAAAGGCCTGGTAGACAAACAATGGTTGACCTCTCTACAACTGGCCATCTGGATCATAGTAAACTGGTGCTCAAGTTTCTCACAGAGACAGTTGCAGAGCTCCTGAGGTGCTGCAGTTTCTTCCAGCTCAGGATCAAATGTTCCATATTTGTGGGATTTCTGGCAAGGGTTCAGGTGAACTAGGACTAGGAGAGATAGGAAGCAATAGTAGGAGCTGGCTGGAGTTCATGATGAGGTGGAGTTCTCAGTAGAGGGTATCGGGTGAGCCAATGGTGCTTTTATACCCACAGTCAGTGCTTGGTGGAGGTCAGGGAGCTAGAGCAGAGTTAAAGTAGGGCAGGGGTGATGGGCCCTCATTGGCTGTGGGGAGGACCGGAGGTTGAGGATTTAGGAAGGCAAGGGTAAAAAGTTTCTGTCAGCAGCATGGAGGGTGGCACATCTGTCCCTTTAGTTTCATGGCCTGAGGGTGGGAAAAGGTATCTCTTTGTGGTTAGAGGGGAGTTTTCTGGGGTCAGAAGTTTAGTGGCAGTTCTGGTTAATTGCTTTATGGCAGCTCCTCCAGGGAGTGAAATGCCCAGGTCAGTGCAGGCTACCAGGACATTTGCATGGCTTTTAATGCAAGCTTTTAGCCATGGTGGTGAATTCTGAATAAGGTAGAGACAGGAGTCAATGTATGGAAACTTGTCAGGGTGCCCAGGCTGTCCTGTGACAACTTGCCAGATGAGTCATATCAGTTGGGGGTTCAACAACCCCTTGGATAGCCATCCAACTCCAAAAGTAGGCCAGTACAATTGGCAAAATTTGCACGATTCTTGGGGTTCAAGCTTCACTCCATAGTCCCCAGTAAATTCTTTATTGAAATTCTTAAAATATTCAAGGCTACAGGAGTTTTGCTCTCAGTGCCACCCATAGTGATCCTCCCAGGGTACCAGACAACAAACAAATAAATAAGATGACAATCACTTCATCCACCTCTGACTGTTTCCCTTGTGGGAATTTGGGGTCCTCTTGGCATGAGACGGGTTGGTATAACCCCCCAACTAGGACTTTATTTTTGAAAGGGCCACCTTAAGAACCACATGAGGACCAATTGAACTGCAGATTGGGATCCATAACTCACTTCATAGGTGAAACAGCACCAAAGCCTCAGGACAGAGCCATGTCTCATTCATACACCTCACACACCAGACACTCAACAATATGACAAGTTATGTTGCCTCCCAAAATGAGAGTGTTTCTAACTATGGGGGTTTCTCCTTCAACCACTCCTTTTTCCAAAGGGTACTTGGCCCAGTTTAGGAAGTGATCAATTTCCTCTTCTTCCTGAAAGGCAGGACCTGCCAATCCCTATACCTGATTGAATGGCTGTTCTTACTACTCTGATTGTCAGGGTTCTGGTCCAGTTCTCAGGGCTGCTGAGGGCCCCCCAAAAGCAGGGGAGCTGGTGTTCAGAGATCCTGAATCAGAAGAAGGGGTTCTGGGGCACCTAGGAGATGATCAGTGTTGGTCTATGGCTCAGGTATCCCTGGATATGGGGAGAGGACACAGGGGTGTCTCTCTTTTGGGGTAAACTTTCCCAGCCAATGCACCAGAAATGAAGTAGGGAAAACTTTGAACACCACACAAGAAAGCACCAATGCCTCTGAGAAGTGATAAACTTTTTATTGCTGCAGCAGACTCAGAGGACTTCTGTCCAAAGTCTGAGCCCTGAATATCCTTTGTCTCCAGATTATATAGGCTAGCAAGCAGGGGGGAAGTTATCATGGAAATGGATGGGGTGGTGCTATAAGCTCTGGCTCATAGCTTATTTCTTTTGTCTGGAATGAAGGTGGACCTGGGCATGCCTGGGCATGCCTGGAAATGACTAGGCAGATGGAGCAGACATTTTGTTTCATTATCTCTTTCAGAAAGTATGTTTTTACACATTCTTGAGAGTACACAAATTCATAAAGCCATTTTAATAAGGAAATACAGCAAAAATACTAGGGCCACTATTATGAACTACCTCACTATAAGGCCTCCAGTAATATTAATTCACTTAGGACATACTATAATTAAAAACAAACCTTCAACAGGTCTTTGGTGGTTTCAAGCTGTTATGTACCCCAGAAAATGCATTCCTGTGGGTGCAGACCTGTTATAGGTGGGACCTTTTGGATTAGTTATTTCAGTTGAAATGTGACCTACTCCACTCAAGGTGGGTCTTAATCCTTCTACTAGAGTCCTTCATGTAAAGATAAAAGACAGAAAAAGCCCAGAGAGCTCAGAGAAGTTGGGAGATGAAATTAGGGAAAATTCACAGAGAAAAGTCCCAGGGAAGTTGAGAGACAAAGACACACCCACAGAAGCTGATAGAGGAATCCACTGAAGCCAAGAGATGAAAGAAAAGAAACCCAGAGTGAAGGACCAGCAGATGCTGGCCACATGCCTTCTCATTTGACAAAGGTGTCACAGATGCTGATGGTCTTTCTTCAGAGAAGATACATCCTGTTAATGCCTTAATTTGGACATTTCCCTGGCCTTAAAACTAAATTTGTAAACTACTAAATCCCCACTTTAAAACTCAACTCATTTCGGTATATTGCATTTTTGCAGCTTTAGCAAACTAAAACACATTCCTATTTAAAATGAGTTCTATCCACAGGAATGGATTAAAATTAAAAAAGTGTTTTATTTCTGCTTCACCTGTTTTCTGTGATTTACAATTCAACTTTTAGCTCACAGTCCTAGTTTATTCTTTTGCATGATGTGCTGGTTTGAAAATATTATGTACTCCAGAAAAGTCATGTTCTTTTAATGCAATCTTTTGGGGGCAGACCAATTTTAAGGTGGGAACTTTGGATTAAATTGCTTCATGGAGATGTGTCCCACCCAATTCAAGATGGGTCTTAATCTTTTCCTGGAGCCCTTGATGTGAGAGACCCAGAAATGTTTAGAGAGGGAAAACAGAAGCAAAAAAATGTCACTTTGGAGAGAACCAATGCAGAAAGCAGAGAAATGAAATCAAGTAAATGACATAGAAGAATGCATAGGAACTGGGAAAGCCATTTTTAAGCTAACCTAGGAGAGAAGGGCCAGAAGATATCACCAGGTGACTTCCCATGTGACAGAGAAACCCCAGATGCAATTTGCCTTTCTTGAGTGACGGTGTCCTCTTATTCATGCCTTAACTTGGACATTTTCAAGATCTTAGAAATGTAAATTTGTAACCTAATAAATCCTCTTTTTTAAAAAGTCAATCCATTTCTGGTATGTTGCATTCTGGCAGCATTAACGATATCTAATTGCACAATCACCATTGTTGAAAAGACTGTTCTTTCCCTGTCATATTGTCTTTGCATTTTTTTCAAAAATTAATTGAATGTAAATGTGAGGGTATTTTTTTGACTCTCAATTCTGTTGTATTGCTCTTAATGTCAGGCCTTATGCCAGTACTGCATTCTCTTCAATAATGTATCATTGTAGTAAGTTTTGTAATTGGACTATGTAAATCCTCTAACATTGTCCTTTTTTGATGATTGTTTCATGTATTCTGAGTCCTGTCAATTCAGTATGAGTTTTGGAATCAGCTTTACAATTTCTGCATAGAAGAAAGGTGAACTTCCATAGGAATTGCATTGAAGAGGTAAATCTATTGAGGGAGTATTGCCATTTTAACAATGTTAAGTCTTCCAACTCATGAGCACAGGATGTCTTTCCATTTATTGGCTCATATTTTATTTCATTCAACACTGGTTTGTAGTATCCTGAGTTTGTTATGTATTTATTTTATTAAGTTCATTACTAAACATTTTATTTTTAATCATTCTCATAATTCCATTTTCAGAATGTTCAATGATAATACGTGGAAATACAATTATCTTTGCATAATGATCTTCTACCCTGAAATCTTGCTTAAGTAATTTTGAAGTTCTACTTTTTTTGTTGGTTCTTTAATATTTTCAATATGCAAGCCATGCCATCTGGAAATAGAGGAAATTTTACATCTTTTTTCCAAACTGAATTAGAAAATTTGGGAAATTGTAGAACTAAAAAGGAATATGAGATAGTATTATGGACAACTATGTGCCAAAGATTTAGATAGCAGATGAAATGGGCAAATTCCTAAAATACAGAATTACTGAAAATTAAATGAGAAGAAATAAAAATTCTGAATCGATTCATAAAAAAGGATTGAAGTATTAATTTAGAAACTTCTGACAAAGGAGATCCAAGGCACAGATGATATTATTTGTGAATTCTAACAAAAAAGGAAATAATACCAATTATTCACAACTTTTTCAAGCTGTCACATCAAAAGGTAATTACAGACTGTGGTAGTTAGATTCAGTTGTCAACTTGGCCAGGTGAAGGCACCTAGTTCTGTCACTATGGACATGAGCTAATAGTACATGAATCTCATCTGTTGCTGATTACATCTGCAGTTGGCTAGGAGGCCTGTTTGCTGCAATGAATAATGTTTGACTTAATTGGCTGGCGCTTAAATGAGAGAGCACAGCCCAAGTAGCTCAGCATACATCATCTCAGCACTCACAGCTCAGTCTAGGCCTTTGGAGATGCAGAAAGGAATCACCCCAAGGAAAGTTGTTGGAACCCAGAGGCCTGGAGAGAAGGCCAGCAGAGGTTATCCTGAGTCTTCCTATGTAAGAAAGAACCTCAGATGAAAGTTAGCTGCCTTTCCTCTGAAAAACTAATGAAATAAAGCCCCTTTTATTAAAAGCCAATCCATCTCTGGTGTGTTGCATTCCAGCAGCTAGCAAACTAGAACACAGAACAAAATGTCTTATGAATATAGATTAAAAATGCTCAACAAAATATTAGAAAACTGAACTGAGCGACTTATCAAAGGATTTTATACCATGACTAAGTGGAATTTGTCCTAGGAATGCTATGTTGGTTTAACATCTGAAAAGTAACCAATTGGTTTAATTCTCAATGGCTTTAACTTATAGGAGAAAAATGATAGGAGTATCATAACAGATGCAGAAAAACCATTTGAGAAATTCTAACATCCTATAATGAATAAAACATTAAAAAATAAGAAATAGGGCGGGCCGCGGTGGCTCAGCGGGCAAAGTGCTTGCCTGCTATGCCGGAGGACCTCGGTTCGATTCCCGGCCCCAGCCCATGTAACAAAAACGGAGAAACAGAATACAATAAAACAAGAAAATGTTTAAAGATGTTTCCCTTTCTTCCTTCCTTCCTTCCTTCTATCCTTCCTTCCTTCTCTCTGTCTTTCCTTTAAAAAAAAATAAAAATAAAAAAAAAAATAAGAAATAGAACTTCCTCAGCTTGATAAAGGACATATATGAAACACAAACAGCTAATGTTCTACCAAATAATGAAAGAATGAATGCTTCCTCCATAAGATCAGGGAATAGAAAAAGATGCATCTCACTAATTATATTCAGGAATAGAAAAGGATGTGTCTCACTAATTATATTCAGTATTTAAGATTCTAGTCATGGCAATAAGGCAATAAAATAAAATACTGTTTCCATAATAACGGTAGTAATATCCCTCTCTCATTCCTGAATTTTAGTAATTTGAACCTTTTTTCTTTTTTCTTAAGTTTGCATAGGCTTGCAATTTTTGTGGATATTTCCTTAGAGTCAATTTTTGTTGAATTAATTTTACCTTTTTGTTCTGTTTTCTACTGCATTAATTTCTGCTCTAACCTTTATTATTTACATCCATTTGCTTATTTTAAGGAAGGTTAAATAACAGATTTTAGAACTTTATTCTTTTATATAAGCATTGGCAAAAATTCCCCTCTATGCACTGCTTTAGCTACATCACATAAATTTGCACAGCTTATGGTGTTTCTTGATTTACATTCATTTCAAACACTTGCAATTTTCCATTTTCTTAATAGTAGCCCATCTAATGAGTGTGTAACAATATCTTATCACAGTTTTTATTTGTATTTCCCTGATGGTTAATGATGGTGGGCATCTTTTCATGTACTTTGTGGCCATCTGTGTATTTTCTTTGAACAGATGTCTATTCAAGTCTTTAGCCCATTTTTAATTGGGTTCTTTGTCTTTTGGTAGTTAAATTGAAATATTTATTTATATATTCTGGGTATTAAAACTTTATTGCATATGTGGTTCCCAAATATTTCCTCCTATTGTTTTGGTTGGTGCAAAAGTTTTCTCTTGTTTTTTGTATGCTGTATGGTGAGGTCACATTTCATTATTTTTCCATGTGAGTATCCCATTATCGCAGCACCATTTGTTGGATTTTTATTTGTTTATTTGTTTGTTTTTGCTTATTTGTTTTGCTTGTTGATTTTGGGATGTGCATAGACTAGGACTTGAACCCAGGTTTCCTGCATGGCAAGTGAAAATTCTTCCACTTAGCTACCCTTGTAACCCTGGTGCAGAAGTTTTTAATATTGATAACATTTATCTATGTTTTCTTTTGTTGCTTGTGGTTTGGGTGGTATGTCTAATAAACCATTGCATAACATGAGGTCCTGAAGTTGCTTCCACATATATTATTCTGAGAGTTTGATTTTTCTGGTTCTTATATTTAGCTATTAGGTCTATTTTGAGTTGATTTTTATATAAGTCATGAGATGATAGTCCTCTTAATTTCTTTCACAATGGAAATCCAATTTTCCAAGCACCATTTGTTGAAGGGATAATTCTTTCACAATTGATTTGGTTTTGCCACTTATCAAATATCAATTGTCCACAAATATGAGGATTAATTTCTAAAGTCTCAATTCAATTCCATTAGCCTATTTGTCTGACCTTGTTCCAGGACCATGCTCTTTTGATTACTTTGGTTTTGTAATAAGTTTAAGATAAGGAAGTGTGAGTCTGCTAATTTCATTCTCCTTCTACAAGATGGCTTTGTCTATTTGGGGAAACTTACCCTGTCAAAAAATTTGAGTATTGACTTTTGTAGTTCTGAAAATAAAGTTGTTAGAGTTTTGATTGGGAATGCATCGAGTCTATATATCACCTTCAGTAGGAATTACATTTTAAAAATATGCAGATTTTCAGTCTTTGAGCATAGGATGTTCTTCCATTTATTTAGGTATTCTTAGATGGCTTTTATCAAGTTTTTATAGTTTTATGTGTAAAAATCCTTTATACATTTGATTAGATTTATTCTTAGACATTTTATTCTTTTAGTTCCTACTGTAAGTGGATTCCACTTTCTTGATTTCTTTTTCATATTATTCATTGCTTATGTATAAAATCAATCATTTGGGGGGATTGATCTTGGACTACAACACTTTGCTGAATTTATTTTTTATTTCTAGGAGATAGTTGTGGAATGTTGAGGACATAAGAACATGTCATTGGCAAATAGGGAAAATTTTATTTCTTCCTTTCCAATTTGGATGTCTTTCATTTCTTTTTCTTGTCTAATTATTTTGGCAAGAATATACAGTAACAGTGGTGGATATCCTTGTCTTGCTCCTGATCTCATGGGGAAGCTTTCAGTTTCTCACCATTAAGTAAGATGCTTAGCTGTGGGTTTTTAAGATATGTCTTTTATCATGTTGAGGATGTTTCTATTATATTCATAGTTTTAAAAGTGATTTTATCAAGAAGTGATACTTGATTTTTTCAAATGCTTTTTCTTCATCAATTGAGAAAATCAGGTGTGTTTTGCTTTCCTGTTGTTTTCGGTTTTCCACTTCATTTATCTCTGCTCTAATCTTTATTATCTCCTTCCTTTTGCTTGATTCAGGTATTGTTTGCTCTACTTTTCCTAGTTCTTCCAGTTTATGAGGTTAGGTCTTTAAGATTGAAGACATTCTTTTTTTAATGTAAGCATTTAGAATTATAAATTTCCCTCTCAGTAAGGCATTCTCCATAATCTATGAGTTTTGGTATGCTATTTTTTTCCTTTTTCATTCCCCTCAGATATGTCCTAATTTCACTTCTGATTTTCACTTTAGCTTATTTGTTGTTTGAGAGTATGTTGTTTAATCTCCAATTATTCATGAATTTTCCATTTATCCCCTTTTATTGATCTCTATTTTCTTTATGCTGGTGCTCAGAAAATTTAAATTGCATGATTTTGATATTTTTTTAAAATTTATTGAGGATTGTTTGGTGAACAACACATGATCTGTTATGGAGAAACAGCACTAGAAAAGATGTATTCTGCTGCTGAAAAAATCAATAATTTTCAAAGCACTCTTCAACAAGTAGTTGCAGAACATATCCCAGAACTTGTCCTTGACTACCACTTTACAATCTCATATTTTTCCTTCTAGCTGCTCCAAAACACTGGAGATTAGAAGGAATATTAATATAGTCATTCAGCAGTCATGCTCATTTGTTAAAACATATTTTCTCTGTTATACTTCCTCCTTCTCCAAATCTATAGGGATCTTTGAGCAGTACCTATAAGTTAGCATAGTTACATATAATAACAGTTAAAGTAATCAACAACAGAGATCAAATCTCAATTAGAGTTTAAAATGAAATCAGTTTGGATGGGACTAAGGTAAATTAGAAAATAGGGTTAAAGATGACAGTGCACATACTCTAAACCTTCACCTACTGTATGAAACCAAAGGCAGAGAGGTTCATTATATCTAGAACCTAAATTCTATGTAACAGATAATCTAAACCAACCTGTCTGAATAGCTCATTTAATTAACCCAAATTTCTGGAGTCCAGAATGGGAATGAGGCCTTTCCATTCTGTATAGCTTAATGTAATGCCAGGAAACATCTCAGACTGATCATAGGGATGAGCTGATAATTAAAAAGTACTTGTAGATTCCCTTGAGGGTACATGGATCTATTAAACTTTCCCATCTGGGAAACCATGAGGATCCTTGCAGCCATTTGGGACTCCAAAGAAAATAGGCCAAGTCCTGAATTTTGAAGCTTACCCTTACAAAGCTTATTTCTATAGAATAGAAGCTAATGCTACCCATAATGAGGCCTAAGATTTGCTTTCAAAAAGCATCTTTGTTGCTCAGATGTGGCCTCTCTATCTCTTAAGCCAAATTTTGAAAGGAAAATCATTACCCTCACCCCTGTGAGGGACATGGCAGGGGTGAAAATCTCCCTGACAACTCCTGGGGATGAATCTGGCCTTAACACCATAATATCAACAACAGCTTCTGGACCAAATGGGGGAAAATAAGTGCAATTAAAAAAGGCATCAGTGGCCAAAACAGATCAAAGAGAATCAAGAGGCTATTCTGCAGGATACCCTTTTGCAAGCTTCAGTTAGACAATGATAATTGCCATGGCTTGCTAAACTCCAACCAACATCATTCCTGTTGACTCTTAAGAACACCTAGGACTTGAAATGAGACTCTCTAAAGGTTTCCCTCACTAGGTTTGCTTTCCTGAAACATATAACACCCAGAGGCTTCCTAGGCTTCAAAATTATCAATTAATTACATCCCCTATCCTTCAGTGTTGACACGACTTCTCAACGTGAAAAATTCTTCCTTATTTTTGAAAGAAAATTTTGTCAGAATAAAATCTTATGTTGGTAGTTTTTTTCTTTCATCACTTTAAGTATTTCAGCTCAATGCCTTCTTGCTTCCATATTTTCTGTGGAGAAATTTACTCTCAATCTAATTGGAATTCCCATGTATGCAGCATATTGCTTTTTACTTCCAGCTTTCAGAACTCTCTTCTCATCCTTTTCATTCTATAGTGCAATCAGTATATGATGGGGTTCATTTTTCTTCATACTTATCCCACTTGGTGGGCTTCTGAATTCTTGGATGTGCATATTCATGTCTCTTGCTAAGTTTTTGAACTTTTCTGTCCTTATGTCTTTGAACATTCCTTCTGCCTTTTTCTCTCTTTCTTTTTCTCTGGGCCTCCCATAATGCATATATTGGTTCATTAGATGGTGTTCCAGAAGAATCATAAGCTACTTTTGCACTTTTAATAATATGTTTTTTCATTTTGTTCTTCAGCCTGTTTCATTTCATCAAGGGTCTTGCCTTTGAGTTCATTGATTCTTTCTCCTGCCAGCTCCAGTCTGTTTTTGATACCCTCCTGGATCTTTTTCATATGGCTTATTGTTACCTTTGCCTCCAGTAGTTCTGTTTGGTTTGTCATAAAATTTCTATCGCTTTACTAAGGTTCTCATATTGGTCATTAATTGCTTTCCAGAGATCCTTTAGTTCTTTCTCTGCTTTTGTCCTTCATTTCCTTGAGCATATTGATGATAACTTTTTTTTTTTTAAGTCTTTGTTGCTTATACTAACAGTATAGTTTTCTTCATTGATGCTTTCTGGATTTTTATCTTGTCCTTTTGGCTGTATCATAATTTCCTATTTCTTTGTCTTCTAATCTTTTGTTGCACTCCACATTTTACTGTTTAAAAACATTGTCTGTGGGATTTATTCCCTGAGATGGCTTTTCTTGAGTTTGTAGTCAACTGTGATATGAGCAAGAGTCTCTTGAGCATCAGGAGTTATCAAACTAAACAAACCTAAGGAAAAAAACACCCTTCACTATTTTTGCAATTTGACCTTGCATTAACTTGTGTTCTTCATTGTTCAGCCCTCCTGTCAGGAATATCAGCCCAGAGAGTGATGTGCTGTGTTCTCACTTCCTTTTCATGGCCTTTGTCTTGTCCTGAGCTTGTGCTTTCTAGTGGCCTTACATCATTGGAAGGAAAACAGGGGTCAAAGGTCCCATACAATTCTGAAAACTTACAAGACACACTTCATTAGATTTCAAGGTCTGAGAGTCATTTATACAAAAATTTACTTTATCCTTGGGGCTTGAGAGAATGGTAGTCCCACCCTCTGCAAGGTTCCACCCACCATTCAGCAGCCTTACTCTCTTTATACACTGGTGTAAGGGTTTTAATATTTTCAAGCATTGGGAAGACCACCTTGTTCTCAACCCCACCCTCCTCTAGTATCTGGATGTCACCTGGACTCTGCCATCTTTGCAGCACATGCTCAAACTCTTCAGAACAGTGGAGTGGTGGCCAGACTCTCCCCAATCTGAGGGGAATGTGCACCACCCTATCTGAAGCCTGGGACAGCAAAAGTCTTCTTGAACAATGGGGCAGCAAGTTCCTCTTTGTAAACTACAGGGCAAACTCACCCTTTCTATGTCCTTAGTGGGTCTGGTCTCCTGGCCTAAGGTGTCTCACCTCCAGATCTTGCTGTCCATGGTCATTTTTCCTTTAAACTGTCCCTTTTTTGGTCCCTTTTTTTTCCAGATTGGCAGTGGTTCTGTTTATACAGATACTATAATAACCTTATTGATTTTCCATAAAGTGTACAGGGATCCCAACCTATCAGAAAATAAGACTTTTCCCAAATCATTCATTGATATCTCCATTTCCAATCCTGGCTTATATTGAAAGGACTGGTTGGTTCCATGTTTGGCAAAATCATCAAATAGAGCACTGTTCTCTGGGGACTCATTATCCAAGAGCTCAGAATTTTTTAAATGATCAGTTTCTGGTTTCTCTGTTCCCAAGAGTTCAGTTCTCTATTTACCCCTCCTATCACATTTTACTATACTCTACAAGGAGAAGCCAGACTGCATTTTCCATATTTAGTTTGAAAATTTCCTCAGCTAAATATCCCAGTTCATTGCTTTCAAATTCTCCCTTCTATCAAAAACTAAGACTCAACTTGCAAAATTATCTGCCACTTTTAACCAATGGTCATCTCTCTTCTGGTTTGCAAGACACATGCATCATTTCCATGCAAGACCTCATCAGAAGTATTTTTACTGTCCAATCTATGTTCTTTAATTTGTGTATTTAAACCATTTGCATTTTGTGCATTTGTTGATATGATAAGCCTTCAATCTTCCACTTTATGCTTTGTTTTCTGTTTGCTGTTCTTTTTTTGCTGTTGTTTTGTTTTTTCTGTACTCCTGTGAGTTACTTGATGATTTTAGAATTTTAAAATCCATATCCATTTATCTGTAAAGTTTGTAAGGATATATATTTTTATAGTTATTTTAGTGTTTTTCTATGTATTACCTGATAAATAAACAAAATTACAAATTTTTGCTTTAGAAGTTCCATTTGTTTGTTTTTACATCTTCTATTTCTTTGTGGATGTTTCAGTTTCTTTTCTGAGACTTGTCTTTTATTTTGTTTCAAGTATGTTCATAAATGCTCAGCGAATCATTTAACACATTTGTCAGATAGTTCTAACCCCTATGCCATCTTGATCTTAATATCTGTTGATTGCCTTTTCTCATTCAATTTGAGATCTTTCTCATTCTTTTTATTATAAGTGATTTTTTCAACTGAAACCTGAAAATTTTTAATATTGTGTGATAGGAATCTGGATCTTATTAAATATCCCATTTAAGAGGCTTCTTCTGACATCACTTTGGAAAGGAAAGGGGAATACTGTCTTGTTATTGCCAGGTGCAATTCTAGGTTCATCACTTGGCCTTTGTTGACATTAGTAGAGGATTGGGTCTCCAGATACTTCTGAGTGGTGGTGGGAGTTCAGGCTCTCTAGTTGTCCCCTGAATACATTACTCTGGCTGAGACATCTCATTAATGCTCCATATGTGGAACCACTGACTCCAAATACTACAGGATGGTTGTCTTTATACTGCTTAGTAGGGCTGAAAAATTCTCCTCAAGGCCTTCTCTAATACCATCTTATCAGAAAGAGAAAATATCTTGTTACCAGTGAGTAGAGCAGGAGGAGAACCCTATTATTTTCTGAAACTGCAGAGGGGAGCCTTCAAGAAAGAATGAATGTCCCAGCTCTCCACCAGTCTCCTCTGGTGACACTGTGTTGGACAGTACAAGGATGGGAGTCTGGGTTCTCCACTCAGCCTTAGTAGGCAGGGTTGAGATGGGTCTGCAGTTTCTTCTGTGGTATTTCACTACAGAAGAGCAGTTTCCTAAATTCCTTCTGTTTTCTGTCTTGCTAGGCTCCCCCTTTCCTGCCCCTTTTGTGAGAAACAGTAAGCCTTTCTTCAGACCATTTTTGTCTGTGTCAGTTGGCATTTCTGGGATGACAGATTCTCCAGTAATCTGTCTGAGATACATCAGGCAGAAAGAAAATCCCAGGAAATCACCTCCCTGTTGTTGGTCAGTTCCTGAGATACCTACTTGGTGTATTGTCTTTATTCTACCTTTTGGCGTGAGTATCTTTTTATGTTCATTGTGTATGAAACATCCAGGAGTTTTAACTATACTTAATGAAAGTGATAGGGAAAAGTTTGTATCTAATGTAACTTCCCTGATGAAGAATTCCCAAAACTGAAAATTATAAATGAAGTGAAAGTTGAAATGAGCCCCCAAAAGTAAAACTAATTTGGTAAGCATGGAATGGATTTAAAAAAAATAAAAGAGTATTTCGTTTGTTCTTACAGGGAGAAGCATAAGTGAAAGTGGAGAAGCATGACGATGTCCAAAATATTGACAGAATGACGTGTCTTGGAACACAGAGGCACATTAATGGTAATAGGTTTATACTGGAAATAAACTTGATACTACCAATTTAGGCTTTGATATGTAGAAGATAAGATTTCTTTTTGTGTAGGAGAGTGACATGATCATATTTGTGTCATAGAGAAATAGCTAGTTGATAAAAGTAATATGGTATTATTATACATCTTATTCCATAACTGTTAAAAAAATCAGCATACAATATTTCAGGCTCAATTTGTATACTTATTTGTTTTGCAGATCACGATTGAAAGAAAAGGTACATGTGGTTTAAGTATTTCTCCATGTAGAAAAATAGTACTAAGTACTTTCAGGAATACCATGAATTTAATGAATGTTTGCAGCAAAGATTTTTGAAAATGACTGTATGGCTAAAGGGTTAAAGGCACTTATAGACCTTGGCTGATAAAGCTAGTCTAAACAAATTCAAAGTTTAAAGATCAAGACAGAAATTATGACAGTAAAGGAATATTCATAACTAAGCTAAACATAGAAGCAGAAAATATTTTGTGATTTCATAAAGGAGGTAGTTTGGTAAACAAAGAAGTAACATGCTAATGAGTTTGAACAACTATACTGGCATGGTAGTAGCAAAGTAAGATAAATCAATTATTGAATAAATAAAAATCATAAAAACAAACATTAAAATTATCACAAATGCTAATGGGCTTTCCTCTCCTGAAAGTATAGAAAGATGATTATTTTAAAACTGCAAGCTAAACATGACATCCAAATTCTACTACTAGTTCACTATATTAAATCTTCCCCTTGACCAACTAAAAATTTTTAGATGATACAAATATAAGACAGAATTGAAAAAATTAATCAAGACTTTAATGAGTAAGACTATGATAACTGGAAATGCATCAGGCTCAAATTGCTTTAAAATACTAAAAAGGAAGATTCATCACTTTTCTAAGTTTTCAGTATGTAATAAAGCAATAATCAGTCAAAGTAAGGATTTACTCTCAATTTCCAGGAATGAAATTATAAAGGATTAGTAGGTCATATTTATATGTAATGATGTGGTATTTCCTTAGTATCTACTATTAGTTTTCTTAATTGAAAGAACTCACAGTTTAAGGAATTAGACAGATATGTAAATGAACCTACTAAAATAAAATATTATAAATGTAATGATAACATCATGCACAAAGTAGGATACCTTTAGCATATATATAAAATTATCTTTAGGATTTGAGATGCTTCTGAAGCAAGTAAAATGTAAACTCCATTAAGAGACTAAATCAACTTTTCCAAATAGAGCTAAAAGAAAGACTTCCAAATAAGGGAAGATATATGTTCAAAGAAAGAAAATCATTACAAGTAGAGGGCAAGTAAGGATTAGGGTGTGACTGAGAACAAGAAACAAAAAAGGGAGATAAATTCTGGCCAAATAGGATATCAGAAGACAGATCATGAAAAACCTCAGTAAACTTCAATAATATATTAACTAGTAGAGTTTTGATGCTTAAAGAAGCAATAAAAGGTTTTCAGTAATATTGCTAATATTTAGAAAACTCATTCTGGAGGTATCCTAGAGAATAAATTATAAAAAGTGAAACGTAAAGCAAGGTTCCAAGTAGAAGGCTGTTGTAGCAATTGGGAAAAGAAGTAACGGTGGTGTAGTTTAAAGATTTCACATATTTGAAAGTGAGGAAAAGGCAAAGCTTTTAAGGTGGCATAGTGTGAAAAACTTGTTGAAAGTCCATGAAGTACAGTAGGAAAGGAATAGTTGAGAACTACTTCTACTGCTCTGTTTTTGGGGTGTTGCTATCTTTTAGAAAGATAAGGAAGAAAAAAAGACATAGGTGCCCTATGGACAGATGAAGCAAATGGTGAAAAATGCCTAGAATATAATGTTTTTTAAAAAGTCAAGTGAATATTTGATGGGAATATTGAGCAACTGAATATCCAGTCTGTAGTTTAGGGAGCTTCTCTGAGCTATTAAATTTAGATTTCAAATGGTCTGTATATTGATAGTATTTGAGAAATCAGTCATTGAGAAAAAATGAAAAGAGAACAAAGAATGAAAGTTTGAGAAAAATTCAACATACATTGGAAAAACAAATACAGAGAATAACTAGAAGGGAAAAAGAAACAGTGTTCAGGATACCAGCAACGATAGTAGAATTTCATCCCACAAGATACAAAGTATGTGATGTGTATCAAATATAACAAAAGAAAATTAAACTAATACAATGGATTTTTTTCTACTGGATCCATCAATGCATGGTATTTGTTTCTCTAACAACAGTAATTTTAATGGATAGTAGAAGTTATAATGCAGTATATGTTGAGGAAAATTTGATGATCAGATTCTTACAAGACACTTCATTGTCATAAATGGGGAAAATGAAGTAAAGTTTTTTGTTTTGTATGCCATAGGTTAGAGGATTGGGAAGACAAGTATAATGGTGAAGGAAATTATTAGGATAGGGAATGAAGAGGAAAATTGCTAGGTAATGACATTAGAGCATTACTGAAATTATTAACTGAAAGAATTAGAACCGATTTTCCATTATAATATGGATCGAAATGAAAGACATATGTGAATGGATGGCAAGAAGTCGAAGGAATATATGGCCTTTATTTTTGTGTGAAGTAAACTTTAAGACTGAAAAGACATTGGAGTTTGGGCTTCCAGAATCACTAATGGAGTAATCTAGCCATTGTAAAAAATGTGAAAGAAAACTAATGGAAAAAAAAATGTAATAGCCTTGTCCATTATTGATAAGATTCCAGTAGAAGTTCCTAGTGATAGATATGTGATGATCCAAATCAGGATAGTTTTGCAATTTCCTTTAGATGGATTAAGTAGCCAAGCTGTAGAAACTGAGAATGGCACATGCAGGTAAATTTTCCAGGGGAGTACAAAAGGACAAAGAAATGGAAATCCCCTCTTAACGTACATGTTTTGTGTTCCCAGGGCATTTACAACTTAGAACAGGGAATTAAATCAGTGAATTATGACCTATTATAGAGTACTGGGTTAGGAATACTTTTCATGGTAAAGGCTTCAGGTTAGGAGTCTTTGAATAAGAGAAACAGTAGTCTTGGACCTAATTAGGAAGAGTTTGTTAAGTAACAAAAGGTAGAGGACACTAGTGTTGATCAAATAGGCCTTTAGTCCAGGGCTGTAATTCATTTGTTTCAGAATGTAGAGCCATCCAAACCTTTAAGTAAAATGAAAATGAAAAGGGAGTGAAAGGAAAGATTGGTTTATTGATAACAATGGTTTAGAAGACATAAACCTAGGCCAAATGAAAAGGAGACAAAAGAAGTTTCCTATAATCACATCACTGGAATCAGCACTAAGCATCATTATATCCTTCTGGTCTATTCTAGAGGTAGAGAATTCAAGCTGTGCTTTAAATTGTTCTGCTAATGAGATTTCATCCCTACATTCCTGCCTTCGTTTATTTCCGTTTTTACTAGCTGTTCCCCTGGTATATAAAACATTTGTGTTATTTTTCATCTGCATTTAACTTTTACTATTACAAAAATGTTTATGATTCCCTAAGTTATAAGTCAGGAACTGATATCTCTGAAACTCCAGCTATTCTAGTTTGCTAGCTTCCAAAATGCAATATACCAGAAACAGAATGGCTTTTAAGGAGGGGAATTTAATAAGTTGCTAGTTTACAGTTCTAAGGCCAAGAAAATGTCCCAATTAAAGCAAGTCTATAGAAATGTCCAATCAAAGGCATCCATCCAGGGAAAGATACCTTGGTTCAAGAAGGCCGATGAAGTTCATGGTTTCTCTCTCAAGTGAAAGGGCACATGGCAAACAGTCAGGGTTCCTCTCTCATCTGGAAGGGCACATGGCGAACACAGCATCATCTGCTAGTTTCTTCTCCTGGCTTCCTGTTTCATGAAGCTCGCCAGGAGGCCTTTTCCTTCTTCATTTCCAAAAGTCACTGGCTGCCTTTCATGGTTATGTCATTCTGCTCTGCTCTCTCTGAATCTCTCTCATTCTCCAAAATGTTTCCTCTTTTTTAGGACTTCAGAAATTAACCAAGACCCATTGAAATGGGTGGAGACATGCCTCAAGCTAATCCAGTTTAACAGCCACTCTTGATTAAATCATGTCTTCAAGGAGATGGTCTAATTACAGTTTCAAACATACAATACTGAATAGGGATTAGAAGAAATGGCTGCCTTTACAAAATGGGATTAGGATTAAAATATGGCTTTTCTGGGATACATACATCATTTCAAAACAGCATACCAGCCATAAAGTTGAGAGTGCTTATTTACCATACTTGAATATTGTATGTATTTATTATTGTATGTATGTATTATAACTCAGAATGTCTCAACTGAGCATATATTTTCAAATTTGTCCACTACTTTCATTTCTCACTGTGCATTAGGAGGTATCACTATTCATCTGGTCACTCAAATTTGATGCTTGGAAGTCTTCCTAATACTTCCCTCTTTTTCTTTCTCCATTTCCAATTGGCAAAAAGTTCTATGTATCTCTGATGCCATCACTGCTTCAACAGCCTCCTTGTCACTGTCTAGAGGAGGCATTTGTCATCTCCTAGAGCCTACAATGAAATTATCATTCTAAGGTGCAAATATTATACTATGTGCCCAATAGATCACCATTCCTATTTGGATAAATTTTAAATTACTTAATACATCATCATCTGTTCCCTGATCATTTTTTCAAGCTTTTCTGTCACACCATGAAACTGATTATTAGTGAGTTTGCCTAAAGTGAGAATGAAACAAAGAACAAAACAGATAAAAATCCCTGTGCTCATAGAGTTTGCCTTCTTAATGAGAAGGAAAAGAAAGATAATAAACAATAATAGTACTAGCAATTGTTATGGAAAACATAGCTCAACCTCAAGGGAATTGGGAGTTTGGGTGTGGGAAAAGGTTGCAGTTTTATATAGGGTGGTCAACGCACGTTGTTATTGAGGTGATATTTGTGTAATCACCAAAAGGACATGTAAAGAGTAACTCATACAATCCCCCTACCTTGCACTATTTTCCCATTACTTCTTATCTTCTATACATTATGTAAATTACTTATTATTATGACTTTCTTCCACCTAATTAAGATTCATAAAACTATGCATATTTGTCTGCCTTGTTCATTTATCTCTAGTTCCAGGAATAATGCCAGAAACATAGTAGTTTCAATAAATATTTGATATTTATCATATTGAAATGGACTTCAGCCACCTTTGAGGGAAGCATTGACTTAAAATGTATCTGGCTAATACCACAACTTGTATCTTTTGAAATAAAAGCTTGCATGTAATTGCCTTGTGAAAAAGTTCAAACTTATTCTTGTTTTCATATATCAATCTCTCAAATTAATGCCAATGTGTAAAGCCTGAAGCAACAGCAGCTGGAACAACATATGCAACTCTGCTTCCCACTAGCTCAAAAGGGTACAATGAATACAACAGAAGCAGAAATGAGAGCAACAAAAATTATACAAATATCTTGGCAGCATAATTTGCTTTAGTTTATAATGAACACTTGCACGGTGGCCATCATTCTAAACATCAGAGGGCTGAACATTTAATTCTCTAATGTGAAAAAATTTGCCCCTAAATTAGAATAGAACTTCAAGACAGAATGTCTAAGTTCCATTTAAATCTGGTCAGAATTATTTATTTCCCTGTTTTAGTGGTATTTCAAGGTATTATTTATTGATTGCTAACTACGCACCAGACACATCTTCATATTTAATCTTTGTGAAACACCTACAAGGTGGAACTTACTATCTGTTCACAGTTGAGAAAGCAAAGATGAAAAATCTTAAAATCACATAGTAAATAGTATAGTGGGGCTTTGGAAGTTAGGTCCACCAGCATTCATAATTCATACTTTTAACCCATATTTTATGTGTCTTCCCTTAAACTGCAAAAAAACAGTATTGCACCAAGAAAAAGCATTGCACAGAATTGTTTACTGATTATTTTTTTAAGACAATAAGAAATGGAATTGCATTTAAAAGATAGAAAAAGTAGATTCTTGTTTTAAATTCTACATGTTTCAGGAAATTAGAAGTAATCTGAACTTCATAACAACTTTGAAGAAATTGTAAAATTAAACATTTAAAGAGTCTCTGCAATTGATATGTGTTTAGAGAATGATAGATTTACAGAAAAAGCATGTCAAAAATACAGAGCTCTCATACATCTCCCTCCAGCACAGTTTTCCTGATTATCAACACTTTGCATAGTGTGAAATGTATGTTAAAATTGATGAAACAATATTATGATTATACTATTAAACATACTCTAAAAATTAAATTAGGTTTGTTCTGTGCATACAGACCTATGATTTTTTGAAATTTATATACAAGTAACATATATACAATCTAAAATCTTCCATGTTAACCACATTCAAATATATATTTAGATGTGTTAATTATATTTACATTGTTCTGCTACTGTCAGTTACCCATTACCAAAACTTTTCAGTAACCTCAAACAGAAACTCTGTATCAATTAAGTTCATTAACTCCCCATCCCTTATCATCACCTCAGTCCCTGGTAAACTATATTCTAGTTTCTAATTGTGAATTTGCTTATTCAATTCATTTCATATCACTGAGATCATACATATTTACCTTATGGTGTCTAGCTTATTTCACTCAACATGATGTCTTTAAGGTCCATCTATGTACTGCATGTATTAGGACTTCATTCCTTGTTATGGCTGGATAGTATTCTGTTGTATCTATCTACCACATTTTTAATCCATTCATCTGCTGATGGACATTTGAGTTGATTCAAACTTTTGGCAGTTTCAAATACTGTCAGTCTTAATTTAATGTACATATATCTGTTAGAGTTCCTGCTTTCAATTCTATTGTGTATATACCTGGAATTGGCATTGCTGGGTTATATGGCATTAACTCTTTAAGGATTCTCTAAATTGTTTTCCACAGCAGGGGCACCTGCTGTTGGTAAGACATTCTTACCAACCGTGACTGAATGTTCTTATTTCTCTACAAACTCTCCAGCATTTATTTTACATTTTTAAATAATAGCCATTCTAGTGGGCATGAAATGGTATCTCATTTTAGTTTGATCTTCATTTCTCTAATGACTAATCATGCTGAGAATCTTTTCATATGCCTTTACCTATTTGAATATTTGGGGTAAGAAATGTCTATCCTAGTCTTAAGCCCATTTTCTAATTGGGTTGTGTTCTACTTTGCTAGCTTCTGGAATGCAATATACCAGAAATGGAATGGCTTTTAAAACGGGGAATAATGAGTTGCTAGTTTACAGTTCTAAGGCAAGAAAATGTCCCAATTAAAACAAGTCTATAGAAATGTCCAATCGAAGGCATCCAGGGAAAGATACCTTGGTTCAAGAAGGTTGAAGATATTCAGGGTTTCTCTCTCAGCTGGAAGGGCACATGGTGAGCAAGGAATCATCTGCTACTTTCTCTCCTGGCTTCCTGTTTCATGAAGCTCCCTGGGGGGCATCTTCCTTCTTCATCTCCAGAGGTTGCTGGCTGTTAGACTCTCTGCTTCGTGGTGCTGCAGCATTCTCTGCTCTCTCTGAATCTCCTATTCTCCCAAATGTTTCCTCTTTTATAGGACTTCAGTAAACCAATCAAGACCCACTCAAATGGGTGGAGACATGTCGCCACCTAATCCAGTTTAACAGCCACTCTTAACTAAATCACATCACCCAGGGAGATGATCTGATTACAGCTTCAAACATACAGTATTGAATAGGGACTACTCTACCTTTATGACATGGGATTTTGATCAAAACATGACTTTTCTAGGGGGCATACTTCCTTTCAAACCAACACAAGCTGTCTGTCTTTTTGTTGTTGAGTTGTAGGAGTTATTTATATATTATGGTTAATAAACTCTTATCAGATATGTGATTTGTAAATATTTTCCCATTCCGTAGGCTGTCTTTTTATTCTCATGATGAATTTCTTTGATGTACAAAAGTTTTTAATTTTGATGAAGTCCCATTTATTTATTTTTTATTTGTTGCTCATGTTTTTGGCATAACACAAGGTCCTGAAAATGCTTCCCTATATTTTCTTCTAGTTTTTCAATAGTTTTGGTTCTAACATGTAAGTCTTTGATACTATGAACAAATTTTTGTATGCAGGGTTGTTTAGAGGTCTATCTTCATTCTTTTGCATTGGAATATCAGATTTCCCAGCACCATTTTTTGAAGAAACCAGTTTTTTTCCACATGAGTGGACTTGGAACTGTTGTCAAAATCAACTGGCCATTTGTGAGGACTTATTTATGAACTCCCAATTCAGTTTCATTGGTCTACTTGTCTGTCTTTGTGCCAGGACCATGTCATTTTGTTTACTGTAGCTGTTTAATGAGTTTTAAAATATGTTGGAGTCCTCCAACTTCTTTCTTCCTTTTCAAAATGCTTTTGGTTATTCAGGGACCCATATCTTTGTTTATAAATTTGATGACTGGCTTTTCCGTTTTTGCAAAGAAAGCTATTGGAATTTTGATTTGGATTGTGCTGACTCGATGAATTACTTTGGGTAGAATTGGCATAGTTTTGATGCCAAATCTTGTGTTGATGAGCATAGAATTCCCTTGTATTTATTTAGGTTATTATTATTTTTTTTTACCTTCTTTGTAATGCTTTGTAGTTTTCTACATATAGGCCCATTTACATCCTTGGTTAAATTTGTAGCTATTTGACTTTTTATTTTATATTTTTCAATGAATTTTGCAAATGATATCTTCTTCAGATAGTTCCTTACTAATGTAGAGAAGGCTAATTTTGTGTGTCGATCATTGTGATGGTTAGGTTCTGGTGCCCAGTTGTCTTGTCAGGAAAGTACTGTTCTAACCATTATTGCAAGGATATTTTGTAATTGGTTGATAAACCAGAAGTCTTGTTTATTAAATCATCAGTTAGTTGATTGCAGCTGTGGATGATTACATATATGATCAACTAAGGCTGTTTCCTCCACAAATGAGGTCATCCAATCAACTGAAGACTTAAGGGAGAAGAGGGAATTTTCACTGCTTATTCAGCCAGCGAGTTTCTCCTGTGGAGTGCATTCAGACCCTTCATCAGAGTTGGCAGTCTCACAGCCTGGCCTATGGATTTGGGACTCGTGCATTCCCTTGGTTGCCTGAAGCACTTTTATTAATCTTATATTTACAGATATCTCCTGTTGGCTCCATTTCTCTACAGAACCTTAATACAGTCATTTACTTTCCAAGGTTTTTAAATTTGTTTATTAGTTCTAGGGATTTGTTGTCAATTGTTCAAGATTTTGTATATGTAGGATCATGTCATCTGCAAATAGGGATAGTTTTATTACCTTTCCAATTTGGATATCTTTCATCTTTTTCTTGCTTTATTTCTCTGAGAACTTCCAGTACAATGTTGAGTAACAGTGCTGACTGTGGAATCCTTCTCTTCTCAGAGTGAATCTTAGAGTGAAAACTTTCAGAGTTTCACCATTGAGTATGACATTAGTTGTAGGTTTTTCATATATTTTCTTCATTAAAAAGAATAAATTGGATACCTGACTTGGCTCTATCTCAGAAAGGATGCCACAAAAGAACTTTTGTCAAAGGATGAAAGCCGATTTGTCTTTAAAAATGGAACATACCCTGCAAATGTTTCCGTTTAAGCAACAATTGACTGGTTTGGGTGCAGAAGAGTTAACCTATCAGAAATAGACAAGGATGATGTTTTAGTTTCTAAGCAGCCAGAATGCAATATACCGGAAATGAAACAGTTTTTTAAAAAGGGAAATTTATTAAGTTGCAAATTGACAGTTCTAAGGCCATAAAAATGTCCAAACTAAGGCATTCAGGGAAAGATACCTTGATACAAGAAAGTCCTGAAGATCTCTGTCAGCTGGTAAAGCACACGATAAAATCTTCTAACTATCTCTCTTGGTTTCTCATTTCATAAGGATTCCTGAGAATGTTCTCCTTCTGCATCTCCAAAGATTGCTGTCTGGATGGGCTCTCTAAGCTCTGTCAGCCCTGCTGGCTCTAAAGCTTTTTTCAAATCTTAAAAGACTTTTACCTCTTAAAAGACTCCAATGAGTAACCCCACTTTGAATGGAAGAAGACACATTTCTATTGAAATGATTAAAAAGATCCCGCCCAATGATATTTGATGAGGATTAAAGAAGTTGGCTTTTCTGGGGTGCACAACAGATTCAAATCAGCACATTCCACCATCTGGAATTTAAAAAGACATGTTCCTTCCAAATGCAAACTACATTAATTCCATTGCAATATCACAAAGCCTTAAACCATTTCAATAACAATATAAATAGAATACAAAGTCACAACCAGTACACAATCTCATCAAAATCAGCTATAGGCTTGGTCTTTTCTAGGGCAAAATTCTCCTCTGGCTGTGGACCTGCAAAAGCCAGAACAAGTTATCTTCTTCCAACATAGAAAGAAGGAACAGTCATAGGATAGATGTTCCCATTCACATAGGGAGAAATTGGTAGGAACACAGGAGTCACTGTACCTAAACAGTTCTGAAAAGCTGCAGGGAAAACTCCATTAGATTTCAAAATCTGAGAGTCAATTATCATCAGGGCTTTAGAATACAGCAGTCTCATCCTTCCCAAAAGCTTATGCAGCAGCCCAGTTCTCTCTGAATTCAACTTTGGGGAACATTGGGGAGACCACTTTTTTCTCAACTCCACCCTCTCCAAGCATCTGGGCAGCACTCAGGCTCTCTGCCATCTCTGAGGCACACACTCAACCCCTCCAGAACAATGAGGTGGCAGGTGAGCTCTCTCCAATCCCCAAGGAATGTGCTCCACCCTCTCCAAGGTCTCATGCAACACAACTGTTAAGCAAGGAGATGAAGGCCCACCCTGTGCCTTTGGGTAAAACTCTCCCTCTCTACATATGTGGGTGAGTCCATTCTCCTGACCTGAGTTCTCTGACTTCAGACCTTAGTGTCCATGGTTCTGCCTCTGAAGTTCTTTTCCATACAATTTGTCTCTTTTCTGACCCATTTAGTGCAGCTTGGCAATGGTTGTGTTCATACAGATCCCACAACATTCCTGTTTGTTTTCTGTGCAGTATGCTGGGTACATGCCTATCAGATAAAAGGACTTGCCACCAATCCTTTCTGGATAATACTATCTTCAATCCTCACTTGTCCTGTAATGGATGACTGCTTCTATGTTTCATGAAATCCTCAAATGGGGTACTAGTCTTTGGGGTCTCCCATCTTGGAAGTCCAGAACTTTCAAGGCTAACAATTTCTAGTTCCTTTGTACACAAGAGTTCAGTTCTCAACTTATCTCTTATCTCTCACATTTTACTATAAGCTACAAAGAGCAGCCAGGCTGCGTTTTCCACCTTTAGTGTGGAAATTTCCTCAGTTGAGAATCCTGGGTTGTCACCTTTAAATTCTAACTTCCATCCAATAACAATATACACAATTTTGCAAGATTTGTGTAAAACAAGGGTTGCCTTCCTTCCAGTTTGCAATAATATATGCACCATTTCTGTCTTAGGCCATATCAGAAATAACTTTAAAGTTCACATTTCTACCAACAGTCTGTTCAAAGCATTCCAGACATACTTTATCAAGTTCCTCACAATTCTTCCAGAATTTTCCTCTTATCCATTTAAAAAACAATCCCAATATTTTTGGTATTTGCAAACCACAGCACCCTCTTCTCTGGTACCAAAATCTATTTTAGTTTGTAACCTGCTACAATGCAGTATACCATAAACAGATCAGCTTTTTTTTATTTTTAATTTTTAATTTGTTTTTCATGGGCAGGCTCTGGGAATCAAACCTGGGCCCCTGGCATGGCAGGTGAGAATCCTGCCACTGAGTCACCACTGCCTGCCTTAAACAGATCAGCTTTTATAAAAGGTAATATGTTAAGTTGCAAGTTTAAAGTTCTTATAGCCATAAAAATATCTAAAATAAGGCATCCATGGATGATATCTTGATTCAAGAAAGGTCAATGTGTTCAGAACACCTCTGTCAGTTAGAAAGACACATGGCAAGCTCTGCTAGCTTTCTTTCCAGGCTTTTTGTTTCATAAGGATTCCCTGAGAGTGTTCTCCTTCTGCATATCTGAAGACCTCTGACTGTATGGGCTCTCTGGGCTCTGTCAGCAATGTCAGTCTCAAGTTTTTTGCAAACGGTTTCCTCTTAAAAGACTCCAGCAAGCAACCCCACCTTGAAATGGTGGAGATACATCTCCATAGAAACCATCTAATCAAAAGTTACCACCCACAATTAGGTGTTTCACATCTCCATGGAAACAATAAAAAACATCCCACTCAGGAATATTGAATGGGAATTAAAAGACTTGGTTTTTCTTGGGTACATAAAAGATTCAAACTGGTATATATGCTATAATAGCAAATCTATAAACTTTTGCCATTTTCTAATACACTCCTTCCTTAGTAATATGGAAATTGAATGCCAATGAATTATAGTAACACTCCCTTTGGAAATACTCTAATTGCTTTTATAAGTTAATATAACTTGCTAACTAACTTTGGATTCTTACATTAGTTTTAGATCTCCCTGTTTGAATACTTTATTTTTCAATAAACCATTCATATTGAGTATTATTGGTGTTTCAGTTTATTTTGTCAGTGTGTCAGTTTGAAGTTGTTATGTACCCCAGAAAAGGCCATGTTCTCTCTTTTTAATATTTTATTGAGAAATTTTCATACATATATGATCCATCCACAGTATAAAATGAATGACTCAGAATATCATCACATAGTCGTGTATTCATCATCATGATCTTTTTTTTAGATCTTGTGCATAATCCAGAAAATGAAATACAAAAAGGGAAAACTCATACATCCGATCCTCCTTACCCCTCCCTCTCATTGACTACCAATATTTCAATCTACCAGATTTGTTTTTACCCTTCATCCCCAGTATTATTTATTCATTTACATATTTTTCCTTACATTTTTTACTCTATTGCCCATTTCCTAGACAAAAGGAGCATTAGAAATGCTTTTCACAATCACATGGCCACAATGTGAAAACTATATAGTTATACAATCATCTTCAAGAGTCAAGGCTACTGGAACACAGTTCAACAGTTTCTGGTACTTCCCTCTAGCCACTCCAATATGCCATAGGCTGAAAAGGGATATCTATATAATGCATGAGAATAACCTCCAGGATAACCTCTTGATTCTGCTGGAAATCTCTCACCCACTGAAACTTTATTTTATTTGGTCAAGAAGGATCTCTCAATGCCATGATGTAGGGACCCAGCTCATCCCAGTAGTCATGTCCCATGTTGCTAGGGAAATTTACATCTCTGGGGGTCATGTCTTGGGTTGCAGGGTGGGCAGTGAGTTCACCTTCTTAGCTGGCATAGAGAAAGAGGCGACATCTGAGCAACAAAACACATTCTCTGGGTATGATTATTAGGCGTAATAAGTAGGCTTAGCTTCTCCTTTGCAGGAGTAAGTTTCATGTGGTAGAACCCCAAGATCAAGTTTCAGCCTATTGCATTGGTTGTCCCAATGCTTGTGAGAACATCAGGTATTCACCAGATGGGGACGTTTAATATTCCCTCCTTTCTCACCATCACCCTCAATGGGTGTGCTAGTTTGAAAGAATGTATGGGCCCTAGAAAAGCCATGTTTAATCTAAATCCCATTTCATAGAGGCAGAATAATCCCTATTCATTACTGTATGTTTGAAACTGTAATCAGATCATCTCCCTGGAGATGTGATTTAATTGAGAGTGGTTATTAAGCTGGATTAGGTGATGACACGTCTCCACCCATTTGAGTGGGTCTTGATAAGCTTCTGGAGTCCTAAAAAGAGGAAACATTTTGGAGAATGGAAGAGATTCAGAGAGAGCAGAGAATGCTGCAGCACCATGAAACAGAGAGTCCGTGAGCCAGCGACCTTTAGCGATGAAGAAGGAAAATGCCTCTGGGGAGCTTCGTGAAACCAGAAGCCAGTAGAGAAAGCTAGCAAACATAGCCGTGTTTGCCATGTTCCCTTCCAGCTGAGAGAGAAGTTCTGACTGTGTTTGCCATGTGCCTTCTCAGCTGAGAGAGAAACCCTGAACTTCATCGGCCTTCTTAAACCAAGGTATCTTTCCCTGGATGGATGCCTTTGATTAGACATTTCTATAGACTAGTTTTAATTGGGACTTTTTTTTGGCCTTAGAACTGTAAACAGCAACTTATTAAACTCCCTTTTTTAAAAGCCATTCTGTTTGTGGTATTTTGCATTCTGACAGCTAGAAAACTAGAACAATGGGACTTTGCAAACACTTTTTTATTCTCTGCCCAAATTACTCTGGGATATATCAGGGCATCACACTAACCTGTACAAACCAACAAGATCTCACACCATCTTCAAGATTCCATGTAATTATTGTGTCCAAATAAATTGGCCATACAAGTTAAATTAGATAATGCACTATACAAAATAAAAATTTTGTACCAAATAAACATCTCTCCTTTTGCTCTCACACAGAAGTTGAAGTTTCAAAATATGGACCATATCATCCTTTATCTTGTATTCTGATTTATCTTAGTCTTATCCACATCAGCTTCACTCATATCTCTAGTCAAAGTCTGATCATTTTTTCAACTTTTTAGATTATTGTTGCATGGGGTAATAGTGATATTCATAGCTTCAGAGTGCTAACTCTAAGTCTCAGGTGTCATATAAATATCTGAAGTTTCTGAGAATTATCAGGTTATTCATAAATAGCTAGTATGTCAGAATTTAGACATAAGAGTTACAAATCCAGAACAGATGTGACTGCTGTAAGAGTTTACAATTTGGGCGCCTTAATGAGGCCCCAACCTGATGACCCATGGTCATGACTTCAGTTCTCCTAATTTGCTTATTACAGTTGGTCTTTATGAATGAAGCATGATAATATTTATCTTTTCATTCTGACATTTCATTCAACATACTGTCCTCAATATTCATTCATCTAGTTGCATGTCTCAAACTTCAATTTTTCTTGCAGTTGCTCAGTGGTCCAATGTACATATACACTACAGACAGCTCCCCCCATTCCTTAATTATTGTATCCTTAGGTCTCCTCAATCCATTGTAAGGCACAAACACTGCCATCATAAGCACCAGTGTGCAAATGTCCATTCGTGTCCTTACTCTCAGTTCCTCCAGTTGTATACTTAGCAATGGCGGGGTTGCAGGATCATATGGCATCCCCACCCCCCCACCCCCAGCCTGCTGTGGAACCACCACACTGCCTTCTGGAAGGACTGTACTTCTCAGCTTCCATACCAACAATGATAAGTACATCTGCTTATCCACATTTCCTCTAGTACGTGTTTCTCTGTTAAATTTTAGAAGTTTATACATATATCACACAATAGTAAATAAGTAAAAAGCCATGTCTTTGCCATCATAATCTATATGAAGACATTTCCTTTTTTTTCCTATGAAGAATTCATACCCTACCCCATATCCCCCATTTGTTGTCATTTAATTTTATCATAATCCCTTTGTTACATTCAGTGGAAGCATATTACAATGTCACTGTTGTAGTTTGCTCTCCTATGCAAAAACATTTTTATATTTCTACATTTGATCACCATCATTGTGCACTCTAGGCCTTTCTAAATTATACCTTATCAGTCTTTACACTCTATCTTTGGTTCTTCTGTTATATGTTCCCCCAGCTCTTCTCCCCCAACTAGACTTACATTCAGCTTCATCCAGTGTACTTATATTACTGTGATAACATCAGATAGCATTTTGCTATTCATTTCTGATTTTTTTACAATCTGTCCTGTTGCATATTCTGCATTCCATCAGCACCAAATGCTGAATCTCTACCCTCCTTCTATCTCCTCATTACCCCTGTTCTTAACTTAATCTCTCAAAGTTCATTCATTGATTTTAGTTCATGAAAGTGAGAAATTACTGTATTTGTCCTTTTGTTTCTGATTAATTTCACTCAGCATTATGTCCTCAAGGTTCATCCATTTTTTTACATGCTTTGTTATGCAATTCAGGCTGGTTTAGCCACTCACCCATCAATGAACATTTGGGTTGCTTCCATCTCTTGGCAATCAATAATGTTGCTATGAACATCAGTGTGAAAAAGTCCATTTATTTCCTTGCTTTCAATTCCTCTGAATATATACCTAGTAATGGGTTTGCTGGATCATATAGTAATTCTATACGTAGCTTGTTGAGGAACTTCCAAACTGCTTTCCAGAGTGGTTGCACCATTTTATATTTCCATCAACAGTGAATAAGTGTGCCTCTTTTGTCACATCCTCTCCAGTACTCATTTTCTGTTTTTTTGTTTTGTCTTGTTTTGTTTTATAATGGACATTCCAGTGGGTGTGAGATGATATCTAATTGTGATTTTGATTTCCATTTCTCTAATAGCAAGTGAAGTTGAGCATCTTTTCATGTGGTTTTTATACTTGGGTTGTTTATCTTTTGGTTGTTGAATTGTAGAATCGCCTTATATATTCTGGATATTTAATCCTTATCTGATATGAGTTTTCCAAGTATTGTCACCCATTGCACAGGCTGTCTTTTTATTTTCCTGAGAAAGTTATTTAATGCACAGAAGTGTTTAAATTTGAGGAGATCCCATTTATCTTTTTTTTTCATTGCTTATGCTTTGGTTGTAAGATCTAGAAAACTGTCTCCTATTATGAATTTTATAAGATATTTCCCTATATTTTCTTCTAAAAGTCTACGGTATTAGCTCTAATGTTTAGGTCTTTGATACATTTTGAGTTCATTTCTGTGTTGGCTATAAGATATGGATCCTCTTTCATTCTGCACATGGATACACAGTTCTTCAAACACTTATTATTGAAGAGGTTGCTCTCTCCCAGTTGGGTTGGCTTGCTTGCCTTATCAAAGATTAATTATCCATTGATGAGAGGGTCTATTTCTGAATACTCAACTTGATTCCACTGGTCAGTATATCTATTTTTATGGCAGTACCATGGTGTTTCAGCACTGTAGCTTTGTAATAATCTTTAAAGTCAGGCAGTGTGAGACTTTCAACTTCATTTTTCTTCTTAAGATATTTTTAGTTATTCAGACAACCCTGCTCTTTCACATAAACTTATTATTGGATTTCTCTTTCTGCCAAATAATTTATTGTGATTTTAATAGGTAATGCATTGAATGTATAAGTCAATTTGGGTAGAATTGACAACTTAACTGTATTTAGTCTTCCAATCCATGAACATGATATGCCTTTCCATTTATTTAAGTCTTCCATGATTTCTTTTAGCAATTTCTTATCATTTTCTATTATAGGTCTTTTGTATCCTGAGTTAAATTTACTCTTAAATATTTGATTCTTTTGATTACTATTGTAAGTGGAATTTTTTTTTCTTGACTTCCTCCCTAGATTGCTCATTACTAGTGTATGGAAACACTACTGATTTTTTTTTGGGGGGGAGCATTGATCTTGTTTACCCTATCACTTTGCTGTACACATTTATTAGCTCTAGTAGTTTTGCTGTAGATTTTTTGGGATTTTTGACGTATAGTATCATGGGGTCTTCTTCAATCAGTGAGAGTTTTACTTCTTCCTTTCCAGTTTTGATGCCTTTGATTTCTTTTTCTTGTCTAATTGCTCTGGTTAGGACTTTGAGCACAATGTTGAATAACAATGGTGACAGTGAACATCCTTGTATTGTTCCTGATCTTAGAGGAAAGGTTTCAGTTTTTCCCCAATGAGGATACTGTTAGCTGTGGGTTTTTCCTATTTCCCTTTATCATATAGAAGAAGTTCCCTTCTATTCCTATCAATTGAAGTGTTTTCATCAATAAAGGATGTAGAATTTTGCCCAGTGTCCTTTCTTCATCAATGGAAATGATCATGTGATTTTTGTGTTTTAACTTGTTGATACAGTGTATTACATTAATTGATTTTCTTCTGTTGAACCAGTCCTGCATACCTGGAATAAATCCCACTTAGTTGCAGTGTATAATTCTGTTAATGTGCTGTGGGATTTGGATTTAAAAGTATTTTGTTGAGAATTTGTGCATCTATATTCATTAAAGATATTGGTCTGTAACTTTCTTTTCTTGTAACATCTAATGAGCTAGGCAGCATTCCTTCCTCTTCAATTTTTTTGAAGAGTTGAGCAGGATTGGTATTAATTCTTTCTTTTTAAAAAATATTTTACCTGAAATATCTTCAACACACATACAATCCATATATGATATACAATCAGTGATTCACAGTATCATCACATAATCATGTATTCATCACTGTAATCATTTTTAGGACATTTGCATCACTCCAGAGGAAGAAAAAGCAAAAAAAAAAAACAAAAACCTCATGCATCCCCTACACCTTACCTTTCCCTCTCATTAGCCATTAGCATTTCAATCTACCAAATTTATATTATGCCTAAAGCCTCTAATATTTATTTACTTTTGTCCATTTTTTTTTACTCATCTTTCTATACCCTGGATAAAAGAAGCATCAGACACAAAGTTTTCACAATCACACAACCACATTGCAAAGCAATATCATTATACAGTCATCCTCAAGAATCGAGACTACTGGAACACAGCTCAACAGTTTCAAGTATTTCTCTGTAATTCTTTCTTTAAAGCTTGGTAGAATTCACTTATGAAGCCATCTGGTCCTGGTCTTTTCTTTTCGAGCTTCTCGATGAGTGGTTCAATGTCTATACTTGCATTGGTTTGTTGAGGTCATCTATTTCTTCTTGAGTCAATGTTGGTTGTTAATGCCTTTCTAAGAAGTTGCCCATTTCATCTATATTGTCTAGTTTATTAGCACATAGTTGCTTGTAGTATCCTCTCATTATCTCCTTTATTTCCACATGGTCTGTGGCTATGTTCCTTCTTCCATTTCTGATTTTATTTATTTGTACCCTCTCTCTTTTCTTTGTCACCCTAAGGGTCCATTGATTGTCTCAAGGAACCAATTTCTGCTTTTGTTGATTTTCTCTATTGTTTTCATATTCTCAATTTATTTTATTGATGTTCTAATATTTGTTATTCCTTTCCCTTTGTTTACTTTGGGGTTAGTTTGCTGTTATTTCTCTAGTTCTTCCAGGTGAACAGTAAATTCCTTGATTTTTGCTCTTTCTTCTTTTGTAATATGGGTATTTAAGGCAAGAAATTCCCCTCTCAGCACCAACTTTGCTATACATATAAATTTTGATACATTGTGTTTTCATTTTCATTTGCCTCAAGATATTTACTGATTTCTCTTGTAATTTCTTCCTTGCCCCACTTCTTGTTTAAGAATGTGTTGTTTAACCTCCATATATTTGTGAATTTTCTGACACTCTGCCTGTTACTGATTTCCAACTTCATCCATTATGATCTGTGAAAATGTGTTTGATAATTTCAGTCTTTTTTAATATATTGAGACTTGCTTTGTGACCCAGCATATGGTCTATCTTTGAGAAAGATCCGTGAGCACTTGAGAAAAATGTGTATCCTGCCGTTATGGTGTGTAACGTTCTGTAAATGTCTGTTAAGTCTAGTTCATTTGTCATATTATTCAAAATATCTGTTTCTTTATTGATCCTCTGTTCAAATTATCTATCTATTGATGACAGTAGAGAATTGAAGTCTCCAACTATTAGGTTGGAGGTGTCTACTTCTCCCTTTAGTGTTGTCAGTGTTTACCTCATGTATTTTGGAGTACGCTGGCATGGTGCATAAATGTTTATGATTTGTCAGTTATTCTTGTTGGATTGTTCCTTTCATCAATAGTAGTACCTTCTTCATATCTTTTAATTATTTTACATTTGAAATACAATTTGTTGGATATTAATATAGCTACCCAGCTCTTTTCTGATTGTGCTTGCATCAAAAATCTTTTTCCAACCTTTCACTTTTAACTTTTGTTCTTGGGTCTAAAGTGAGTCTCCTGTAGACAGCAAATATATGGTCCTGTTTTCTCTAATTCAATCAGCCAGTTTATATCTTTTGATTGGGGAGTTTAATCCATTGACATTTAATGTTATTACTGTAAAGGCAGTACTTTTTCTACTTTTTTTTCTTTTGGATTTTATATGTCATATCTAATTTTTCCTCTTTTTACTGTAACTGGTAGTCTTCATTTCTGCACTCTTCCCCAGGCCTCTGTCTCCTGTCTTCTCCTATCTGCCTGTAGTACTCCCTATAGTATTTCTTGTAGTCTATTAGTCACAAATTTTCTCACTAATTGTTTGTCTGAAAATATTTTAATCTGCCCCTCCTTTTTGAAGGACAGTTGTGTTGGGTGTGGAACTCCTGGTTGGTAATTTTTCTCTTTTAGAATCTTAAATATATCATACCACTGCATTCTTGCTTTCATGGTTTCAGCTGAAAAATAAACACAGTCTTCTCAATTTTCCCTTGTGATAGATTGCTTTTCTCATGATGCTTTTAGGAGTTTCTCTTTGCCTTTGACATTTGACAATCTGATTAGTGTTTTGGAGTATGTCTATTTGGAGCTATTCTGTTTGGAGTATGCTGCACATCTTGGATCTGTAATTTTATTTTTTTCATAACAGATGGGAAATTTTCAGTGATTATTTTCTGCATTAATCTTTCTGCTCCTTTTCCCTTTCCTTCTCCTTCTGGGAAACCCATATCATGTATATTCATATACTTCATGCCATCTTTCAATTCCCTGAGACCCTGCTCACATTCTTCCATTCTGTTCCCTATTTTTTTTTTTCTTTTTTACATGGACAGCCACTAGGAATCAAACTCAGGTCTCCAGCATAGCAGGTGAGAACTCTGCCACTGAGCCACCATTGCCCACCCTCCCTAAATTTTCTTTTGTGTGTCAGATTTCAGATGTCTTCTCCTCTATTTTCCTAATCCTTTCTTCTGCCTCATCAATTCTACTGTTGTAAGTCTCCATTGTTTAGTTCATCTCTTCTACTGTTCCTTTAATTCCCATTAGTTTTGAGATTTGTTTTTCCAAACTTTTGAGTTCTTTTTTTTGTACACCCAATGTCTCGTTTATATCCTCCCTCAACTCATTGATTTGATTTTTGGTGAGATTTTGCATTCCATTTGAACATCTTGAATTAGTTGTTTCAGCTAGTGTGTCTCATATGTACTGTTGGATTGTTCATTTGACTGAGCCATGTCTTCACTTTTCCTAGTATGATTTGTTATATTCTACTGACATCTAGGCATTTAATTTCCATAATTAGTTTGTTCTGGAGGTTGTTTTTACTTTTTAACCTAAGATGATCATATTGGATGGCTTTGTTCTCTGTCTGTTTTTTTTAACATTCAGTTCAACTTCTTTTGGACCTCTAATATAAGTTCTGTTTACCTGATCAGAATTTTTTAGTTCCTGTTTTTCTGTTTCTTGCTCTGCCTATATGGAGCTTTTTTTGAAGAGGGTCTCTTCATATGATTGGCCCCAGTCAGATTTTCTCAGGCCAGAATGGTCAATGTCTCAGGAGGAAAGAGTAGCCAGTATCAAGTTTCCTTGAAGTTGAGACCCATAGATTGTCATTCTTTCTTAGAAGCCCCTAGATGCTGTACTTTTCCTTTCCTTCCTGTATGTGGTGCTTGTTTGCTTGCAGTTTCCCAACAAGGTAAATTGATGTGGTGCCTTTAATTTCAGCAGCCTCTCCCTGCCAGGGGCATGTTTGGGATCCTGGCTAAGGTAGTAGGCAGTCATTGATTGTTTCTGTTTTCCAACCCTTGGGGACTGAATTCCCTGAAAGAGGGCCTTCACTTGACCTGGGCCCTGCATCTTTTTTCTTGGGGAAGGTACACCCTTCATGGAATAGTCCATCTGACTATTTACTTTGTCTTTCAGACATGCCCTAATTACACCCTCACCAGGGCACTTGTGGAGCCTAAGAGTGTTCACAGTTCTAATGAGATATTAAGAAGTTGTAAAAACAAGCCTTTTCAGAGCTGGACCCCTGCTCCCGGTGTTTGCCAAACAAGAGATGGTATTGGTGTGTGATTCTATGTATTCCCAGGCTCTATGTACCTCCTTTTATGGCGGACCATCCCTTTACCAGTATTTGTGTTCAACAAAAAAAAGTCTGTTTTTTTTTTTTTTTCCATCAGCCCCATCCCCTCTCTGCCAGGGCAAAAACTCCTGCTTCCTTTACTGTGTAATCCATTTTTATCCATGCTCAGGGTCTGTTTTCAGTAGTCAGGATAGTTAATTCATTTCATAAATGGAGCTTGATTTAGCTAAATTTTTGTTACTACTAAAGTCTGTTTCTTTTCCCCTCAGGGAACCAGCCTGCTGTACCCATGGGGGAGGGCTCCAGCCTCACTGGCTTAGGAGACTTGAAGTTCTGCATAGGAGCTCAGCCATTCCACCTGTTCCAGACTGGTTTATGCTCTGTATCTGGTCACTAATGTCACCCCAGCAATTTTTCCATACAGTACCTGGCTATTTACTAGCTGCTCCAGAGGATGAGCTAAATTGCACACCTCACTATGCAGCCATATTGCCCTGCCTCTTTTTATTTAGCCATGTTCCTTTAATCCATTCCTGTGAGGGCAGATCTATTGTGGCTGGGATATTTTTATTAGATAAATTGAATTGAGATGGGACCCACTTCATTCAAGATGGGTCTTGATATTCTTGCTGTAGTTATTTATGAAGATAAAGCATATGTACAAAAATAACCAAAATTCAAAGAAGCTCACAGAAGGAAAAAACTAACAAGTGCAGAGAAAACTCTAGAAAATTGGAGAGAGGACCTACTCAGCTCAGGGAGTAATCCATTGGAACCCAGAAGCTGAAAAAAATGAAACCTAGGAGTGGAGGATGAACAGATGACAGCAGTGTGCCTTCCCATGTGACAGAGGTGTCCCAGATACTGGAAGCCTGACTTCAGAGTCCAAGCTTTATTTTCCTGATGCCTTGAGCTGGACAATATCTTGGCTTTCAAATGGTAAACTTATAATCTAATAAATCTCCATTATAAAGCCATATTCTTTCTGGTATATTGCATTCCAGCAACTTTATCAAACCAAAACAACTAGTCTATGGTGTCAGATGTGGGATCTGAGAAAACCCCTGACTGTCTCCATTACCAGCTGGTCATCAGGTATTGGTACCCAGATGATCCCTTGATCTTCTTCTCTCTCACCACCCACAGAGGAGGAGGGGTAAATTTATCTGGGATCTGAACTATGTTTTCTTTGCACTGAACTTTTGTGCTCATTGTTAGGTTTGGTTTTGTTTGGTCTGTGTCTATCACACACATCTTCTTTTTGAGTACATTGCTCAGCCTGTATGAGGAGGGTATATAGGTTGCAGTATACTTTAAGGCAGCTGTTTTGCTCTGTGCAAGGGCCTTATATTATTTTCATTTTGGTAACCATTAATTGAACACGAGATCTTCTCAACCTACTATTAATTATTTCTCTTCTCTGCTGACAAAGTTTCCTGTTGCCTACATGTTTTCTCATGAAGGATCAAATATGTATATTTATATTAGATATAATATAATCTTACAAAGGGTTAAATCTTACAGAGGGTTATTTGAATCTGCAGTGGTTACTTTGGGGAAATATTTGAGATATCTCAAATAGTAGATTTTAGAAGTGCAGTTGTAAAGAGAGGTTCCTGAACTCAACAGAGGGGGTGGCACACATTTTTTTTACTGATACTAAGAAACATCTAAAAGATAAAATGATTCTAAAATAATTTATTTTATATAGTTTTTAAATCATTCATAGGAAAAATTTAAGAACCCAGTCATGTGTCTTGCTGCTTCTTTTATAACTACTCAGACCCTTTTCACCATCCTTTCTTTCCACCTGATTCCTCAGAACCTGTCAGTTACTGCCCTCACTCCCTGAAAATTATACCATCTACTGAATCCAGCATTTCAGATACCACTGAATTGAAATCCTGGCTCATGGCTGATCTTCATACATTACAAAGCTTTTCTCAGTTCCCAAGAAAGAACACACTAAATTTATAGAAGAATTCAAATTCTATTTGAGGCATATGACCCAGAATTCCAAGACATATCAAATAGTTCACGTTATAGTTTGTACATCAGAAACTTAAAAAAAAAATTCTCAGGGCGGGCCACGGTGGCTCAGCAGGCAAGAATGCTTGCCTGCCATGCTAGAGGACCCAGGTTCGTTTCCTGGTGCTTGTCTATGTAAAAAAAAAAATTCTCAGTAATTGGAACTGAAGACCTTAGTTGATATGCTACTAAAGATGGAATTAAGATAGCGCATAAAGTAAGACAGCCCTTATTGGAAAAAAACCCCCAGGACTTTAACATAAAAATAAGTTGGACAATAATATAAACTCACAAACAAGATGGGATGAATTAGTAAGAGATTATCAGGAAAGACTAGAAAATATCTTCAGCCAAAATTCAGGACTCAAAATTATTGAAGATACAAGAGTAGTGCTTCCTAATAAATTTGTTTACATCCTAAAAACCAGTGTAAGTGATCAAGTTAGAAACCAGAATGTGAAATTATCCCCATCTCAGAACGCCAACACTTGGCTACATAAACATTTTAAAAAACCGTTAAAGCATAAACAGGTTCACCAGACTGATAGCTCTAAATATTCATTGATCACCAGCCTTAAATGATAAAATTCATTCTGACTAAAACAAACCATCTTTAAATATAGTTGAAATTATTGTAAACAGAAAGGACATTGGATAAAAATGCTGTCTCTTATTACCACAATGGACACAGCTACAGTCTGCCTGTAATGTGACTCCAAGGAGATAGTTGACCAGTTTCTCCCTTTGTTTACATTGACCTCACAGCAGGAAACCACCCTATTAATTAGTGAAAAATCCCTGTACTTTCTTAATTGGTATCAGAGCCACTATGTCAACAATAATGCTACCGCAACATCATAACCTCTTCCTTAGGGTAGTGAAATAAAATCATTGGCAGGTTTAACCACTTAAATCCAAAAGCTCCCATTATCCAAAGCTCTTAACTCTGCAATAGGTACACTAAGAAATTAACTCACCTTTCTGCTTTTTGAGATGTCTGAGGCATCTCTTGGGAACAGATCTTCCCATAAAATCGAATTATATATTGGACTTTACACCAGAGGGGATAATGCTAGAAGTTTCAGTTCACCAAGTACCTATAGGATTGATACAAATTCACGTGGACTTTCTTTCTGAAAGACTACTAGATAATTTAGACATCTTGGATCTACTTTTAGAGAGGTACTAAATTATTTCTGGACAGTAAATGTTACTGATATACAACAGATCCAAACTGCTGACCTCATAAAAGTATAAATTGACCTGTTCAAGTCTTTACTTAAATTGTTCTAATAACCTATTAAGCCACAAGCAACAGATGAGCTGACCCAAATTAATGAAGATTTAATAAATAAGTGTCTCATTATTCCTTGCTCTAGTCCCTACATTAATCCTATACTCCCTAACAAAAAGCCTAACTAATGAGGCTATGACAGGATATCAGAGAAATTAATAAAATATCTTCTGATATGTCATTCATAACCTCAATTTATCACTAGCCCATATTTCAACAAATACTGAGAGGTATGGAGTTTGATGATTATTATTTGTTTTCAGTTTACTTGTTCACTCAGATAGTCAATTCCTGTTTTCCTTCACCTGGAGTTGTAAACAGTATATCTGGACAGACATGTATAAAGGATTCCCTGAAGCCCTTTCCTATTTCTTAGAGTAACTTCAGCAACATTTAAGAGACTTAAAATTCCCCTAATGGGTCTATATTCTTCCAATAAGCCAATGACCTATTGCATTGTTCAGATTCAAGAATTGCTTATAAAAATATTTCTTATATTTACTCATCTAACTTGCATTAAAAGGACACAAAGCATCCATTGACAAATTGCAATTTGCTAAACAAAACATACTTTATTTTTTTGTTATAAAGTATATCATGAGTTAACCCCTAAAGGGTTATTAGTTTCTTTTTGGTTACCTCAAAACAATCCAGATTTTTCTTTAATCTATAATTAAAAGACAATTTAGAGTACTAAATTGGGAGACTTGCTGGATGCTGTTGCCAAAATTTCTTTCAAAAGCTGCTCTTCTATACAAATTAACTAAAACCTCAGTCCTTGAGTCATTATTATGGGAAAACTCAAATTACCTTTTATCTAATTAAAAGAAATTTTAATGCAATCTCCAACCTTCAGTTTATCTAATTATAATCTACCTTTTTTCACTGTGCTTGAAAATCAAAATTAAGCATTGGGAATTCTCACTTTAAGACATAGAGGTTAGCAGAGAATCATAGTTTATTATAGACTTTAATTAGTTCCAGTAGCAAGAGCATTCTAAACTGGTTTTGGGTCAGTAGCTTCCATTATCAAGTTGATTGAGGCATTTGTTGATTTATGCCAAGGATACAGGTTATAATTAGAAGTGCCACACTCTGTATATTAGCTTTTAATTTTAGGGAAACATCATATATGTCAGACAGCAGATTGACTTCTTATGAAATATTACTGCTTTCCCCATCAAATATACACATCCTCCACTGCAAGTTTTTTGCCATTACCTGAGGAGGGAGAAACCCATGATTGTGAAATGGTAGCTTCTCAATTATCTTCCTCATGACCAGATTTACAAAGAACCATTTTAACTAACACGGACTAAATATTTTGTATAGATGGATCTTACCTTAAGATAGAAATAGGAAAATATCAGGCAATTTGTGCAATAACCACTATTATTTAATTAATCAAAAGCCAATCAACTCTCAACTTCACCTTAGATCATCCAACTGAGTTAAAAAACTTAACTAGTGCTTACTGTCTTGCAGAAAGGAAAACTATTTATGCTGATGGTAGAGATGGATTTGGAGTAGTTCTTAATTTTGGCACATTACAAAACAATAGGGTTTCCTGACTTTATCAGGCACTCCAATAAAATATGGCAAAAAGTAGTTTAAGTATTACAGCATTATAACCTGAAAAAAGATTCAGTATATAAGTAGAGACTCACACTCACAAAACTGAGTCTGAATACAAAGGAAATGCTAATCATTATGCTAAGTAAGCTGCTCAACAAATTCACCAACTGCAAAACTTTGTATCACAGTAACGTCTCCCATAAGATTAGTAAAAAATACTGGCAGAAACAAAGTAAAATAATTGGCTGAATATCAATTGTCATCTTTTGAATTTAAAAAAATATAATTGACAACCAAAGGGATATAAAATAAACCCTAACAATGGATTTGAGAAGCCCCAGATGGCCACCTCATCACCCTATAATCTTTTTAGAACACTTTTATTCACACAGCATACTATCCATCCTAAGTGTACAATCAATGGTTCTTGGTATAATCACATAATTATGCATTCACCACTACAGTTAATATGAGAACATTCTCATTTCTTCTGAAGAAAAAAATCCCACTCACCTTTTTCCCCCTATTATTGATGTATAACTTTGGTAGTGTGCCTCTGTTCAAATTAATGGAAAAATTAACAAACTTACTGTGAACTATAGACCCTAGCTTACATTAATTGCATTTTTCCCATATGAAACCCTGTCATTAGCACCTTGTAATAGTGACATACGTTTGTTCAAGTTCATGTAAAAACCTATTATATTTATGCAGTTAACCACTATGACTGTCTGCTCTTGGTTTCCCTAAGGTATACAGTCCCAGCTTTATCCTCTAACCTTCCTTCTAGTTACATATATGACTCTAGCCTTCCTCTTTCAACTATGCTCTCACTCAGCTTTGTTAATTACATTTGCAATATTGTGCTACCATCACACAGTATTGTGCTATCCATTTCCAAAAGGATATTGGATATTATTCCCAAGTATTAGGGGTGAAATTCTCACAAATTATATATATATATATATATATAAATATATATATATATATAAATATATATAAACATATATATATAAAATACATATGTATAAAATACATGTAATACCTGCTTCACTCATAACACAGGAAAAATTATTAAAGTGGAATGTGGAATGTCTGATCTCCCTACAGGGTCATATGAACACCAGCAGGTGGATTGATTCAATTATCAGATACATGAGGTATATTTATAATTTGGTAGTGATTTGTATGCTCTGTGGATGAGTTGAGGTATTACCCTGTGAGAAGGTATATTTCCTTGCCATAGCTAAGAAACTGTTAGAAAATATATTTCTCAGTTAGGGAGCTCCCTTTGAGCTTTCTAGTGATTGGGATACTCATTTCACTGATCCTCACCATTTATCAATATTTACATGCTCTTTCCAATGTCAGTCCTCTGTTAAGAATAAGTTGTATACTAAATTGAAAGAAAAGGTGGTATATTAAAACTGAAACTAGGAAAACTAACAGCAACCCTAAATTTACCTTGGCCTAAAGGCCTGCCACTGACATTGATGGCAGTAAGATGTATGCATTCTGGCTAACACCATTTCATCCCACATAAGATTGTCACTGGGCATCCCATATTGATGTGTAGTAAGAATTACCCAAGTGACCCAAACATAGATAAAAGGTTATTCTCCAGTGTTGAAAAGAATTGATGGAATACTCTAAAAATAATATTCACTGGGTTGAGGAGGCTTCTAGGGATCCTATGTCACTACCAAACTCTTTGCCTTAAAAACTTCAACCTAGTGACTTTATATTTTGGAAGAGACATTTTATTAGAAAAAAATCCTTGACTACCTCTAGAAAGGACCTATCATGTTTTGCTACCTTCTCACATTGCTGTTAAATTACATGGAATAGAGCCTTGGATTTATATCTTTCACTAAAACAGGTACCACACAGAGTGGTTATGTGAGACTGTGACTAACATGAAATTAAAATGACCTACCAAGATTCAGAAGCAGAGGACTTCTGAGGAAGACAGCTTTCCCAAGATCATGGGACAAATTGATGGTGTCATGAGGTAGAAGGTTGACATCTAAGATTGCCGAACAAAAACTCATTGAACCTCATCTTCTTTACTTTGTCCTTATAGTCCTAATGTTAATCATCATCAAAGGATTTTTAGTTATTCATTTTAAAGTCCTATTTGTATACCTTTTCTTTATTTCTAAAATTATTCTGTAGTTCCTTAAGGTTGGCTTACTCACAGGTTTTCTATTCATCTTCCACACACAATACATACAAGCTTTAATCTCAGTATCTAACCTTTCTGATTGTTTTTTTAATTTTCTATCATGTCCCTGAAGGGAAACAATGAGAGACTCTGTCTTTGCTGATAAGTTGCTCTTTTTGGTATGAACCTTTGGGTGCATGGAACAAAGAACTGGAAGGCCCTCCTATTGCAATTATGATAAATCCTCTTCCTTTTTCCTTTCCAAGAATATAAAACCAAGTATCTCATGTATTTTAGATAATCAAACTAGTAGAAACATTTTAGGATGATGAAAACAAACAAATGTGACTCATTGTTGGGCTTCAAAGAAATCTCATCACAAACTATAAAAGGAAATCAGATCCATGTCCAATTTTGTAACTATTAGCCGCTGATCTTCATTCTAGGAGATTATGTACCCCTTAACAACCCCCTCATCAACTTTTAATTTGGATACCACCATTAATTAAGTAGGTTTGTGCATTGATTTGTACAAATATATGTGAGCATTCTTCAATTTTTCCAAACATAAATTCAAATAAAAACTTATCTTCATCCCTCAAAGAAATTAGATTATATTTACCTTGTGGGCAGAAAATTTATCAAAGTTTCCAACTGAATTGGCAGGAACTTTGTGGATTGGGGTATTTGTTCCCAGCCTCTAACTTCTAAAGATTTTAGATGAAACCACATTTTAAATCTTGGATCTTTTGCTTATTAACTCAAAATACATTCCAACATTCTAAATAATTGAGCATTAAATTTTCACTCCTCTGTTGAGATACTTTTTTCTGACTTAAACACTTACAAACCAGAAAAACCTTTTAGAAGCATTCTTAGATTTAACAAGGTGTCCTAGAGCCATACTATTCCAATGTTTCAGGAACTTCAGGCAAACACAGACAGTTTGACCAACTGGTAATACAAGACAGAGAAACATTAAATCTATTGACAACAATCCAGTACAGTACGCATGAATTAATTTATGACAATTGCTGATGTTACATAAACTCTTTTTGAAATTAACACTAACTTCCATAAATCATGGAAACAAAACAATCATAGAAAGTAACATATTTTACTCTGATAGTTAAGTTCACATGACAATTTGGCTGGGTATGTGTGCTGGTCTGAATCTGTGGTGGTCCCCAGAAAAGCCATGCCCTTTGATCCTCATTCAATATTGCTGGGTGGGAGCATTTTGACTGTTTCCATGAAGATGTGACCCACCCAATTGTGGGTGTTAACATTTGATTAGATGATTTCCATGAAGGTGTGTCTCCACCCACTGAAGGTGGAGTTGCTTGCTGGAATTCTTTAAAAGAGGCAACATTATGGAGAGAGCCCTTTTTGGTAGAGCCACATGAAAGCCAACAGATGCTGCCATGTTCACCATGTGCCCTTCCAGCTGAGAGAGAAATGTTGAACGTCGTTGGCCTTCTTGAACCAAGGTATCTTTCCCATTTCTATACACTTAATTGGGACATTTCCTCAGCCTTAGAACTGTAAACTAGCAACTTATTAAATTCCCCTTGTTAAAAGTCATTCTGTTTCCGGTATACTGCATTCCAGCAACTAGCGAACTAGAACAGTATGGTTTCCAGTTGTTTGTCAAACAAGCACTGGCCTTGTTGTTACTGTGAAGGTTATTTCATGTATTAAATAGTCAGTGCATTTATTTCATCTATGGCTCATTTCATATACAACCAACTGAGGAGATTGCTTTCAACAAGGAGAGAAGTTTCATCCAATCAGTTGAAGGTCTTAAAGGGAGAGCTGGTGGTTTCTACCATCAGAAGGAAGAATTTCTATCTCTACTTCAGCCAGCCTGGGGAATTCTTCACCTGGGGAATTCATTGAAAACATTTATTGGAGTTCCCAGTTTGCAGCCTGTCCTAGAGAATTCAGGCTTGTTCATCCCCACAATTGTATGACCCAATTCCTATAATAAATCTCATAATATGTAAATAATATGTAAATGATATGTTGGTTCTGTTTCCAGAACCAGGACTAATACATACTCCCTGGAGCAAAACACACATATTTACCTGAACTGATTTATTTCTGAAAATGGAAAGTTAGTTTAATTGAATCATAGGTGACTTTTTAAGAATTATACTGGGAGAACTTGATATGCTAGCTATGTGCATTACTTGTCCCATGGAACAAATCACTCAGCTTACAATATCAGCTAATTTTAGTAAGGAGGTCAGAATAAGTAAACCCTGAATACATAATTAGAATACAGAGACAAGAAAATCCAGATTATGTGAATTTGCAATGTATTAAGCCTAAGTATGAAGATTTATAAATTCTAAAATATAAATGTCATTTATATTTTGATTGACAATAAATAACTTTTTAGTTTGATGAAATTTAAACACGATTAATGCACTAATAATTTTATGCTTTTATTGAAATGTTGATCAAAAATTATAAAGTTAAAACAGGGATTGCCTCTGGTGGACTAGAACTAAAACTCAAAATAAGGAAAGTAAAAGTTTTCCTGACTTACCTACAGTGCTGTGACAAGTGTCCATTCCAACAAATGATAAACCCATCCCAAGGGTCATAGATGTAATTAAACAGCCACCCAATCTACCTTACTACAATCAAGACAAGAATAGCAACAAAAGCTCACAGGAAAAGAGAAAAACTGATTCTGTTGCAATTGCCTGACATTGAGACCACTCTGACTGCTGACTAAGAGAGATATTCATGGTGCTGACCACAGTGTTTTTGTTAAGTTACCAATTAGATCATTTTTAAGAAATTTCAAAGAAATGATAGTGTTTTAGTTTGTTAGACGTTGCTGGAATGCAATATACCAGAATTGGGTTGGCTTTTATAAAAGGAATTTATTAAGTTGCAAGTTTATAGTTCTAAGGCCATAAAAGTGTCCGAACTAAGGCATCCAGAGAAAGATTTCTTGACAAGAAAGGGCTGATAACAATCAGGGTTTCTCTTCAGCTGGGAAGGCACATGGCAATGTCTGCTACCTTCCACTGTGAGTTTCTCATTTCAAAAGGGTTTCCCAGGGGTGTTTTCCTCCTGTACCTCCAAAGATTTACTGTCTGTGTCAGGTCTGAAGCTTTTTCCAAAATGGTTCCCTCTTTAAGAACTCCAGTAAGGAATTCAACCTTGAATGGGTAGAGACACATCTTCATGGAAGCTACCTATATACCTCAATGAGGTGGGTCACATAGCCATGGGAAAAATTAAAAATATCCCACCCTAGCAGTACGACAGTGGCCCATGGCAGAATTCTTGCATGCCATACCAGAGACTCCTGTTCAATTCCCAGTGAATGCCCGTGCAAAAAAAAAAAAAAATCCCACACAACAATGCTGAATCAGAATTAAAAGAAACATGTTTTTTCTGGGGTACACAACAGTTTCAAGCTGGCACTTTCCACTCTCTGGATCAAAAAAAGATATGATTTTGCATATACAAAATATATTCATTCATTCCCTTACAATATCACAAAGCCTTAAAAAATTTCAGTAACAATACAGATAAAATTTAAAGTCAACACCAGCACAAAATCTCATCAAAGTTATAGGCATGATACATCCCAAGATAAAATGCTCCTCTAGTTGTTGATCTGTAAAACTTAGAACAAGTTATTTGCTGACAATATACAAAAGATGAACGTCATAGGTTAAATATTCCCATTTCCACAGGAATAAATTGGAAGGAACACAGGGGTCACTAGACCCAAAAATTCTGAAAACCTGCAGGGCAAACTCCATTAGATTTCAAAGTCTAAGAATCATTTTTCCTAAGGGCTTCAGAAGGCAGCAGCCTCACCCTTTCCAAGGGCTTACACAGCAATCCTGTTCTTTCCCAATGCTGGAGTGAGAGTTGCAACCCTTTTTCTTGGTTCTACCTTCTCCAAGCATCAGTGCAACTCTGGTGCTCTCTGCCATCTCCAGGGTTATAAGCTGAACACCTAAGAACAATGAGGCAGCAGCAAGGTTCTTCCCAAACCCCAAGGAATGTGCTCCACCTTCTCTGAGGCCTGGGTGCCAAAACTCTTCCTAAACATTGAGGAAGTGAATGGGTGAGTCTACTCCCCTGGTACAAAGTTTCTTGGGTTCAGAATAGCTTCCATGGTTCAGCCTTTGAAGTTATTTTTCATTCAATTTGTCCCTTTTAGTTCAGACTGGCAGAACCAATAACATTTTTTTTTTTTTTTTGGATTTCTATGTAGTTTACTGGGATCATAAACCCCAGACAATAGAACTTTCCACAAATCACTTCTGGATAACTTTATCTCAGATTCACTTGTCCTGTAATGGCTGACTGATTCCACGTTTGGTTAATTCCTCATGTGGGGCCCTATTCACTGAGGTCTCACATTCTGGGAGCCCAGAATTTTCCAGACTATCAATTTCTGTTTCCTTTTTACCGAAGAGTTCAGTTCTCAGCTTATCTATTTCCTGTCACATTTCACTATAAGCTGCAAGGAGAAACCAGGCCTCATTTTCATTTAGTTTGGAAATCTCTTCAGCTAAATACCATGACTCACCACTCTAAAATTCTGCCTTCCATCAAACACCAGTGGTCAATTTTGCCAAATTCTCTGCCACTTTAAAACAGGATAAACTTCCTTCCAGTTTGCAATGACACATGGATCATTTTTTTCTAAAGCCTATCAGTAGTATCTTTAGAATCCACATTTATACCAACGGTCTCTTCAAAGCAATCTAGGCTTTCTCTGTGACGCTCCTTACAATTCTTCCAGAATCATCTGCTCATCCATTGAAAAACCAGTTCTGAGATGTTTGGTACTTGCAAACAGTAGTACCTCACTTCTGTGGCACCAAAATCTATTTTGGTTTGTCCAAGACTGCTGGGACACAATGTACCAGAAATGAGTTGGCTTTTATAAAGGGAATTTATTAAATTGCAAGTTTACAGTTCTAAGACCATGCAAATGTCCAAACTAAGCCATCCAGAGAAAGGTACCTTGACTCAAGAAAGGACTGCTGTTGTTTAAGGTTTCTCTGTCAGCTGGGAGGGCACATGGCAATGTCTGCTAGCTTTGTCTCCAGGCTTCTCACTTCAAAAGATTTCCCTAGGGGCATTTTCCTCCTCCATCTCCAAAGGTTTCTTGTCATTGTTAGCTCAAGCTTTTTCCAAAATCGTCCCTTCTTTAAGGATTCCAGTAAGCAACCCCACCTTGAATGGATGGAGGCACATTTCCATGTAAACTACCTAATGAAAAAGTCTCACCCACAGTTAGGTGGGTCACATCTCCATGGAAACGACTTAATATAAAAGATCCCACCCAACAATATTGAATCAAGATAAAAGAACATAGCTTTTCTGGGGTACACACCAGTTTCAAACCAGCAAAGGTAGGAACTACTGTCAAAAATTAAGTATAAAAGTAGGACTTCCCTCCCAAAATAGAACATTCCCTGCAGTTTAAGCAACAATTGAAAATAAATTGTTTTCATTCCAGTAGAGATAGCCTATCAGAAATAGCCAAGTATGGTATAATAACAAATCTCTTCTTTTTCTTTCCTTTGTGGAATGATCCTTAGGGAGATAAATATCAACCAATAATTGTAACTTTACCTTTGGACACATCTTAATTGAATTGCTTTTAGAAACTAATGTAACTTACTTTTTAGAGATTTGTACTTTGGGATGAGATCAATCAATTCAAACAGTTTCTCTTTCAATAAGCCTTTTATATTAATCATCATGGTGATTCAGTTTCTTTTTTATGTTTTTAGTTTTTGCATGAGCAGGCACCAGGAATTGAACCCAGGTCTCTGGAATGGCAGGTGAGAATTTTACCACTGAGCCACTGTCACACTGCCCTCAGTTTCTTTTGATATCTTTATCATGTTGAGGAAGTTTCCTTCTATTCCAAGTTTTCAAGTGTTTTCATCAAGAAGATGTGCTAGATTTTGTTAAATGACTTTGTCTGCACCCATTGAGATTATCTTGTTTTTACCCCTGAATTCTATTACTGTAGTATATTGATTTTCTTTGTTGACCAACCCTTGCATATCAGGGATAAATACCCCCTTGATAATGTTGTGCAGTCCTTTTAATGTGCTGTTGGATTCTGTGATCTAGCATTTAGTTGAGAATTTTGCACAAGGGATATTGGTCTGTAATTTTTTTTTTCTGATGGTATCGTTATCCAGTTTAGGTATTTATTTAATGATAACTCAAAGGTTAAATTGGGAAGCAGCCCCAGTTCTTTAGTTTTTTGGAAGCATTTGCAGAGGATTAGTGTTAATACGTCTTTGATTTTTGATAAAATTCTACAGCAAGACCATCTGGTCCCAAATTTGTCTTTGTGGGAGGTTTTGATTTCCATTGAATCCCTTTTTAAAACTATTGTGATTTCTGTGAAGTCATTATTATGTCCCTCCTCTCAATTCTGATTTTAGTTTTTTTATGTACACTCTTGTTTTTTTTTTTTTTTTCTTTTGGTCAATCAAACTAGATATTTATCAATTTTATTGGTCTTTTCAAAGAACCAATTTTCAGTTGCATTGATTCTCTCTTTAGGTTTTGTACTCCCTATTTAATTTATCTCCACTCTAATCTCTGTTACTCCCTTCTTCTACTCATTTTAGGCTTAGTTTTCTCTTCTTTTTCAAGATCCTCCAGTTTAAGGGCAGATCTCTAAATGAAATCTTTCTTCTTCTTTTAAAGTAAGTATTTAGAGTTAAAAGTTTCCCTCTCAGGCATGCTTTTGATGCTTCCCATAAATTTTTGTATGTTGTGTTTCTGTTAATACATACTTAGAATTATTTCTCAATTTCCCTTGTGATTTTTTTCTTTCACCCACTGATTGTTTAAGAATGTGTTGTTTAATTTCCACATCTTTGTGAGTTTTCAATTTCTCCTGTCATCATTGAGATCTAGCTTCATCCTGTTGTGGGCAGAAAAGATGCATTTTATGATGTCACTATTTTAAAATTTATTGAGACTGATTGTATGAACTAACATATTCTTTAGGATGGAGAATAATTTATGTGAACTAGAGAAGAATATGTGTTCAGCTATTGTTGGCTAAAGAGTTCTTTATATGTCTTTTAGGTATAATTGGATTATAGTATCATTAAAGTCTATTTTCTTGTTGATATTTTGTCTATATTTTCTATCCATTATTGAAATTGGTATATTGAAGTCTTCTGCTATTTATTTAAACTCATTTATTGTTCCCTTCAAATCTGTCAATATTTGCTTCATATATTATTGGGCTTTGCCATTAGGTGCATATATATTTATTATTGTACGATTTTTTAAAATCAGTTCTCTTAGTGTGTAAAGACCTTCTTTGTCCTTCATAACAGTTTTTTTTTATTACTGAACCAATATATATTTTATGCAAAAGCATAAAAACAAGGAAAACTCAGGTTTTCTCCCAATAAAATTAAGTCCAACTACTCAGAAAGGGTGACTTTTCAGCTTAAAGGTGCTAGTGAATGTGATATAGCATTAACATGTGTGCCATCATGTATGATTCCTTACAGACCCAGCTTGGTTCTTCTCCAATGTCCTCTTGGAGTTGTACCTGATTTTAGTGCTAGTTTTCATTCGAATCCATTGAGGAATCAGATGATTCTGTTTTTGTTTCTTGGCCAGGAATCGCTTGATTCTAAAAGTCTTATGAGAAGATATGTTGAAGGTAACAATCAAGCACATGCATAACTATGGCAGATGAGGAGAAAGAGCTTCATAACAGTTTTTTACTTAAACTCTATTTTGTGTGATATGAATATAGTTACCTCAACTGTCTTTTGATTACTGTGCCAGTTTGAATCTGTGGTGGACCCCAGAAAAACCATGTCCTTTAATCCTGATTCAATATTGTGGCTGGGAGCATTTTGATTGTTCCCATGGATATTTGACCTACCCAATTGTGGGTGGTGACTTTTGATCAGATAGCTTCCATAGAGTTGTGACTCCACCTGTTAATCCTTTAAGAGAGGAAACATTTTGGAAAAGTCTCTTTTTTAGAGCCACCAGAAAGCCACAGCAGAATGCCATAGAACCACAAAGCAGAGAGTCCACCAGCTAGTGACATTTGGAGATGAAAAAGGAAAATGCCTCCTGTGGGAGCTTCATGAAACATGAAGCAAGGAGAGAAAGCTGAGAGATTTTTCCATGTGCCCTTCCAACTGAGAGAGAAACCCTGAACTTCATCAGCCTTTCTTGAGTGAAGGAAATCTCTTGTTAGTGCCTTAATTTGGACATTTTTATAGACTTGCTTTAATTGGGACATTTTTTTAGCCTTAGAATTGTAAACTAGCAACTTATTAAATTCCCCTTTTTTAAAGCCATTCCATTACTGTATATTGCATTCCAGCAGCTAACAAACTAAAACAGTCAGTATTTGCTTCACATATTTTTCTGAGCCTTTCACTTTCAACCTACTTGTGTCTTGAATTTAGAGTAAGTCTCTTGTAAACAGCGTATAGCCACTCATGCTTTTTTGTCCATTTTGCCAATCTCTATCTTTTGACTGAGAAGTTTAATCCATTTACATTAGCTATAGATAATGCAAGACATTCTCCTGCTGTTTTTCTAACTGGTTTTTGTAAGTCTATACATTTTTGGCCCTCAATTCTTCCCTTAAAGCCAAATTTCATATTTCTTTTATTTGTTTTGTATTTTGAATTCTTTCTCATTTTTTATTATATATATTTTTCATATATTTTATTTGTGGTTACCATTGAACTTAAATTTAGCATCATAAATCTTTAACAATCACATTTTATTTGATACCACCTTAGTTTCAATACCATATCCGTACATTGTTCTATCTCCCTCTATCCCCCTATTTCTCTGTTGTACTTGTTGCAAATTATATCTTTATACAGTGTATTTACAAAAACATATGTATCATAAATTTTTTATGGGTTTGCATTTTAGAATGTCAAGATATAAAAAGTGGAGTTATACAAAAAATACAAAACAATAATATTGGCATTTATAATTAACAATATGGCTACCTTTGTTGGATGTTTTTATTTCTTTTTACTGTTTCAATGTATTGTCTAAAGTCCATTCCTTTTGGCCTGAATCATTCCCTTCATCATTGCTAGTAGGGCAGGTTTAATGGTTATAAATTCTCTCAGCTTGTGATAACCTGGAAATGTCTTATTCTTTCCCTCACACTTGAAAGTAATCTCACTGGATATAACATAATAGGTTGGCAATTGTTTTCTTTGCTAGTTTAATATTTTGTCCCACTGCCTTTTTGTCACAATGCTTTCTGATGAGACATTCACATTTTATCCTACTAGAACTCCCTTCTACGTATATGTTGCTTTTCTCTTGTAGCTTTCAGAATTCTCTCCTTGCCTTTGGCGTGTGACAGTTTGACTAACATGTATCTTGTTCTCTTCTACTTTAAAATTTGAGGAATTGGTTGGTTGAGTGCCTGAAATGTGCATATTCATATATATTTCAATAAACTTGTGAAGTTTACTGCCATTGTTTCTTTGTATACTGCTTTGGGCCCTTTCTTTCTTTCTTCCTCTTCTGGGACGCTAATAATAACTATATTATATGTTCAATGGTATCATGCAGGTCTCTTAGGTTTGTCTCACTTTTTATTTGTCTTTCTGCTGTTCAGCTTGGATCACTTAAATTGTTTTTCTCTTAGTTCACTGATTCTATTTTCTGTCAGTTACAGTCTGTTTTTCAAACACTCTAGGGAATTTTTCATCTCAGCTATTGTGTTCTCCATGTACTGTATTTCTGTTAGTTACTTTATAAACTTTCTCTTTTTTGTGATTCTTACATAATTCAATCATTATTTTCCTAATATTTAAATTTTTTCTCTATGTTTTCTTTTATCTCTTTGGGCATATTGAAATATTTGGCCAATGTTTTCATAGTGTGCACTTCTTTGTTGATGGTTTCTTGATTTTTATCTTGTTCCTTTTAATGGACCATTATTTCTTGTTTTCCTGTTTGTCTTGCAACTTTTGTTACGCTGTACATTTTATTACACTGTACATTTTGTTATTTTAAAAGATTGACTCTGAGATTTAGAACCTGAGATGTCTGTTCCTTAAGTTTGTATTTAAATAATCATATGATAGAAATTTTCTTAAGAGCCAAGAGGTACAAAAATACAACTAAATCAAAGCCTAAAAAATCTTTCACTATCTTTGCAAATTCATTCTGCATTGGCCAGTGAACTTTAAATGATGATTGTTAAAGAAAAGGTGAAGAAGAAAGTAAAACCATTAAACATGCCATTAGTCAGACAACCATTCTCATTGTTTGGAGGATATGCCTCCAGTCATCTCCCTCTGCATATACATGTATTTCTACATAGATTCATTCAAATAAAATTTTCTATTTCTGGATTTTGTAAATGCAACTTGTATGTGATCAAATTCTTTCATTTTCAATATTCATACAAACCCATGGTTTTTCGTGACAAATCTAGAAATTCTATATTTGAAACCAAATTTTTCCTAGAAGTTTTATCTACCCCATTGAAGAATATCAATCATTTGTCCATCTCATCCCCTTCCATATAAGTATACCTCTCAGGATGGATGGGTCTGTATCCTTCTACTGAATGCACCAAATGTTTTAAGAGAATTTTAATTTCTTAAAGCCTGCTCATATGACTTATTACACTTGGTAAAATTGGTTATACAGAATCAGTGGTAAGAGTAAAAATGAAAAATAAATGCTTGACAGTTTCAAACCATGGGGACATTTTAACTTTTTATATATCATTCACCCATACATAGAGTTTAATAGCTTGTCTGTTTGCTATTTAGAGTCAATTACACATTGACTGATGTATCTGAGCATGAGTTCTTAGTGGAGAATTCAAATTGTATCTTTAAGTAAAATGTCTATTCTGAGTTTTGACGTAACTTAGAAGACCAAATTTGAATGAATAGGAATATGCCAATTAATCTTGTAAACTTCTGGGTCAAAGCATCTCTGTTCCATGATCATCTTACTCCTATGTCATCTTACAAATGGAAAAATAAAATACCAATTTTGTTCTATATGAAAACTGGTATCCTGGTAAATATTTATCAGTTGGTTCCCTAGGGGGGAAAAAAGCCCTGGTTTGTAGCATTTTTTGGTTTTTGCAGTGTAAATACTTCTGCGATGGCTCATTTCAATCTATAAAGTGGCATCATATAGTGTAGAAATAGGAAGAAATACAGTGTCTATATGTCTATATGTCTAATAGTTTATGTCTACGTAATAAACTATTATATAATATTTACACATACAAAAACAGCAAACTAAGTATTCTCAAGATTGGGATCGGAGTTAATAGTATGATGTAAAAAATGATTAGGAAGCAATGAGTTTAGAGTATGTTATTACCTTCATTCTAGAAATAAATCATTTAATTTTAAGTACATAAAATATAGTTGTTAATAATATCTTGCATCATTCACAGTTTGCTTTTGTGAACTGGTAGTAGCCAACTACAGTGTATCTCTATATTACAGTTGTTTGAACCTTTATCCATGATCTTGTTTTTCTGGTAATTCAGTTCAAAACTTCTTATTGGATTACTACAATATGGTTAGCCTGTGTAGAATGTTGCAACCTTTGACACAGAATGGAAATTCTGGAGACTTGGGAAACACAGAAGAATACTTCAACCATTTTCTGTCATCTACAGTTCATTGCTGACAGCATACAGAGTAGATCAGAAATTTTCTGTGAAAGTTATTGCTGTCTTTTTTTCGGACTGAAAAAATAAAAAGCCATGTAAACTCAGCCTTGCTTATGAAATAAAATTAATATATATATTTGCTTTCACACTGATTTGTTATTATAGAAAAGCAATATTTCACTTGTGCCCATATTATGTAATATGTCATTAAGTGATATTTTATTATCACATATTCATTATATATTTATAAGTAATTGGCAATGTTCAAGGGATCATACTATTTTCCAGGTCTAAATAAAAATGAAAAAAAAAAAAAGAATGTTTGTGGTTTGTGCTGATATCAGCCATAAAACCCAAAACATGTATATTAAAATCACAGCCTAATGAGTATTTAAACTAATAACTATGCATTATCAGAGAAAGGAGATATGTTCAACACACTACATTTACTAAGATAATAAAGTAGATACAACATTTTTAAAGAACGCATCAAAAATATTGTTACTAATATATCTGAATTATTAAATATTGAGCATCACAAGTACCAATATAGACAGTAATCATTTCATATAAACTATGTAATAACTTTATAAAGAAATGAACAGAAAAAAAATCTGCTTTATTGATATGCTTGACTCTTTTTCCACCATAGCTATTTCTTTGTTTAGCTAAGTAGTTAACAAAGACTAGGTTTTAGGCTCTATTCTACCTACTGGGAATCAAAGATATTCTTTTGCAAAGGGAGCACATGTAGTTTCACTTGTAGGTTCAACTGAAGGCAGACTATGAAGCAAATTCCATCCAACCAGTGGCAGTAAGGGCTTGAAGACCAGGTCAGGGATTCAGCAACATTCTTCTTTGTTCTCATGTTCTATTTGCAGCACCAGTACTTTAGCATTTTTACCCCTTATCAAACTCTTGCCATGTATCGCTGTTCCAGAAATGGTCCTTGTCTTCTTACTTGAACCTGAATCTTGGTTTGATTTTCTTTTTGGTACTTTTATTACTTCAGGACTGAGTTTCTGTCTAGCCCTTAAGACCTCATGATACAAACAGTCTGATTATCAGAACTTATCTTTAATATTTATTTAGTTGCTTCAGTGCTAGACACACTGCTAAATGCTTAGTGGTGAGTAAAGCAAACTATAAAATTTAGCCATCTCAAGTCTCTTTTATTCTCATTGAAGCAAATGATTATCATTGTAAGTCAACTAGGTAGTAGCTGACATAATCACAAACACAACACAAGAACTCATGTGCTACCTTTTCCCTCCTTAATTAGGTAATGATTTACAGTAACTTTCAGTAGGTTAGGTTCACCTATACAAGAATACGATTAGACTGATAAACATAAATCACATATTTTCTAAACTGGAATTAGCCTTTTTTTAAATTAACCCCTGATGTATTGATAGAATCATTAGTTTGTTAGCCATTTTGACAATGGGTTCACAATAGCATATGTTTTGGAAATTTGCCAAACAAATGAATGTGTTTGGTTATCTTAAGACAGTGAATTTCCTGAGTAAACTTTTGAGAACCTCTAGTAGCCTCATATTTAAAAATTATGCCTATTTTGTTCTTTTTCACTCAATATAATACCTGATCTAGTCCAGGGATCAGCAAACTATGTGCTTTAGTGTGGCCATGAAATAAAAATTTGCCTTTATATTTTTAAATAATTAGAAATCAAAGAAGGATATGCAATTAAGACCACATGTGGCCTTCAACGTCTAAAATATTCACTGTCTGGGCCTTTACAGAAAAAAGTTTGCCAATCTTGATTGAGACTTTGAATTGAGAGTTTTATTCAACAATTCAGATATATAATGAATCCGAATGCAAAAATGATGCTGATAAAATCTGCATGAGAAATATTTGTTTGCATATAGAAATTCACAAATGTGAATTTATTAGAAATACTAAAATGGAAACAAATTATCTTGTCTTCCTTACAGATGTTTTTAATATATAAAAATGTTGACACTGACATTTGGATATATTCACATCTTGCCAAACTGCAAACCAATGGGCACAAAGAAAATGATTAATCATTGGAGTCCTTGAAGAATTTAAAATACTGTTATTGTTTTTCTTGGAAAATTTTAACAAGGTATCCTAGTCCAATAAGAACCCATTTATAACAAGACATTCCTTTCATCTTTGTTTATACAATATTGATAGTGTAAATGTTTTAATGAATTTTCATTTATTTCCATGGATCACAGAAGTAGCTAATAGAACACCATTAATAATGGAAGGGACCCCCCTGCTTTTGTGGGTCCTCCTACGTCAGTCTGGCACAATCATAATATAACATATGGGTCTCACCACAGGTATTTAAATCCAACCCACTCAATTTTCTGACACAGCTAGAAGTAGTAGGGAATTCCAAAACTTGAGTCTTTGATAAAAAACATATTCTTTTGACACTACCAACACAAAAATTTTCACATTAACTATAAACATACCTAACCACTGACAATTACAAATCAGTATACCAGAATGAAGAAAATAATGTGTAATATATCCTAAAGAACTGTTCTTTAATAAATGTATTCACATCTGTAGAGTATCTCTTGTTCCCAGCACTGAGTCCAAATACCAATAGGCATGGTTCCTTAGTTTATAAAAGTAGGCTCTGAGTAACTGCTTAAATTAGGGTTATTAAGAAAATCATGTGAAATCAATTTCCAGATTTTAATAACTGTATGATGGTTGTATAATCTAAGACAGTGGAAGAAAATGTATTATGAGAATATGTATATGAGAATGATCTCAATTTTGTGACTACTTGCTGAAGTATTGAGGTACCATGTCTGCAACTTTCAAATAGTACATATACATATGCTATACACGCCACACATTCTGACATTAACACACAGCATATATAAATTTATACATGCTATCTGCTTTGAGTATATATACATATATTCTTTTGATCCTAGATGCTGTAATTTGTACTATCCTTATGAAAAATGTACACACAGACACACAAAGAAAAAAGAGGACAGAGAGTGAGAGAGGAAGAAAGGGAGGGAGAGAATGAAAGAGAATGATTAAGTAAACGTAGTAAAGTAGTTCCATTTGGGGAATCTGAGTAAGATGAAGGATATATAGGGACAATTTGTTCTATCTTGAAACTTTTCTAGACACTTAAAATTATTCAAAATAAAAAAAGATAAAACACATGAAAAATGTACATGCAGTGTCCTGTAATATCTATGGTAGGTTGAATTATGAACCACAGAAACAAACATGTTCTTAATCTCACAGCATTCCTGTGGTATGCACCCAACATAAATAGGCCAAGTGAATTGAAAAAGGTTGGGACATAATCCTACTACTGTAGGATTTACGGAGAGAATGCCGTGGGGAAGGACAAGAACCTGTAAGTCAATGGAACTGGGAAGAGAAAGGAAAGGACATCACCATGGGCAATGCCTTGTGAAAAGAAAGCTAAAGACACAAAGGTCACTGACAGTAGCACCAAAAGACCACTGTTTTCTGAAAATAAGCATCACCTCACTGATACCACGATTTTGGATGTCTCTTATCTTCAAAATCATAAGCCAATAAATTCCTGTTACTTCAGTCAATCCTTTGTATGTTATTTGTCTTGGCAGCTGGGAAATCAAGACATATAACAAAATTCATTCTAACTCATTGTACAAGTCTTTTTCCCCAGCTTCTTCGACAGTTCTTTCAAGCTGCTCATGCTCTCCTTGAATCAGTCAGCTTCTTTTCTTAGTTCTGAGATTATTATTCTAACTAATAATGAATGTTTACAATTAGCATGTTTATTGACCATTTATTCCATGCAATTTGTGTGCTATGTCAAATGTTGTGAATATAATTATAAATGAGATCTGACCCTGGCAAAACTGTAGTAATTTCACTTGAAACCAACCATGGAGTTGCCATTTATGGTTTATTTAGATATTATAGGTAGGTGGTGTTTTAGTTTCATCTTGTATCTTGAAAAGTTACATTTGAGGTGTATCAGCTACAAATGTCTGTGCCCACAGCAGTCAATGTTCAAGATAGAAACATGGTTTTCTTGGCCTGAAGTTAGCGTCATGAGAGTAGAAATGTGTTAGCTGTACCAGCATGAGTGCACATGATTGGATGGGTGGCAAGGAAGGAAACTCAAACCCCAGGTGGGGTTTGAGCAAAGAATCTGTTCACAGTAAGTAAGTAGTCTGAGATTCTGTTATCAACCAGAGATCAGAACTGGGGAGGCAATCGACACACAATGGGGAAATATCTGATATAATTTGTGTAGTTAATCCCAGGCCATTTTGTTATTTTAATCAAATTCTATAGGCAACTTTTTCTTTTTTCTTTCCTTCTCTCTCTCTCTCTCTCTCTCTCTCTCTCTCTCTCTCTCTCTCTCTCTCTCTCTCTCTCTTTCTCTCGTGAGATACATTGAGCTCTGCACCAAATTTAGAACAGCACTGCTATATTTAAATATTCTATACCTACTGGAAAAATTCTGATCCTAATGAAAGGTTTGCATTACAACAAATGTGGTCTTAAAGTAGGTAAAAATTAATTTGTTATGAATTAACCTTAATCCTAATTCAAGTAGTATTTCTTAATTCTAGTATTCTGAGATGAGCACAATAGATCCGGGTTTACCTTATCAGCAATCTTCCTGATTTTCTGGAATTTAACCATATTATTACTTCATTCATTGAAAGGGGTGAAATTTTTCTGTTAATTTATTTGACGTTTTCAAGCTGCCAGGAGAGTTTGAAGTATTTTAAGAACATATCAGGTGGGCTGTGTCATCAAAAAAAAAAAATCACCAGTCATCTTTATCCACAATTAGAATAACTGGAATCTAGCTAATATTTTATTGAATTTTAACTGATTAATCACTCTTAATGTTATGGCTTCAAGACAGCATAGCTTTGGAAAGCAGAACAGATTTTGATTTCAGATGGGACAGGCTCAGCTAGTTGCTAATGGTGAGACTTAGGGAAAGTAACCACATGTCTTTGTATTTCAGTTTCTCACCTACAAATTGAGATTATTTACATCTATCTTACAGTACAATTGAAGATAATAAATGCAATAATGAAAAGTAAAACCTAAAACAAAAACTAGAACAGAATAGGTAGGTAGGAAATAAAGATATTTCTTCTTGGGATTGTCCTTGCCCTTTCTTCCTCTGTGTTCCCGCATCTTGTCTCGTTTCAACACCTGCCTGCACTCTTCAGGAGAGCTTCCTTGCTGTGATTCACACATGTTAGGGGAAAGTGTATCTGGAAGTCATGCTGTTTGAGAAATTCCATGAGAATTGATACATTTTATAATTTCTGTTAAGCAGCAACAAATATACTAACAAAATACAATGGTTATACGTAAAAAAATCATACATAAAATATTTTCTTTTAATTATAGTTCTGACACTTTTCATTAATATTATTTAGCTTTTTTTGTTTTAGTAATTTAATTAGTTGGTGTATAGAAAAGAGCCATAGATGCCAAAATTGAAAAATATTGAACAGGGAAACTTAATAATGAGAAATCCTACTAACATTTGTTTTCATTTTTTATGAAAGTGAATTGGGAAAATGACATTATTTGACTTCTGTGAAAGCACACTATTCAATCTTCCTTGGAAGTATAATTTAAGAATTAATGGCATGATTATTTTATACCTTGACTTGTCACACAGTCTTTCTACATTAAAATATTTTTCAATTTCTAAAACTTGTCTATAGAATCTAGATTCTACTTTTCAAATAGTCTCTATTTAATGACAAATCTTTAGTAAGTATTAAGATTAATATCTGCCATGCTGTTTTTTTCTGTGGCATTTAACTTTTCATTCCTAAGCACTAAGACCTGAGCTCAAATCAGTAGCCCATGCAACTCCTTTAAATAGTTCTACCTTCTTTCTATATTACTTTAAGATTTCATTGATAAACAGATCTCTATGTCAGTGTAAAAATATTTACTACCCCTTCATCTCTATATATCTTTATATAACCATTCTCCTTACTTCCAACTCATAACCAGAACATCTCAGTTCTACCTCAAGAGAGTCATTTGAATTCTAACATACCTTTTTAATCTGCAGTGATTTGGAGCTGTATGTACACAAGGTGAAAAAAAATAAAATAAACATGTTCTTAAATTTAATCCATTCCTAAGGGTGTGAACCCAGTTATGACCTCCTGTTGAGGTGACTTCAGTTAAGGTGTGGCCCATCTCAATCAGGATGGGTCTCAATCCCATCGCTGGAGATCTTTATAAGGGAAGGGAAAGCCAGACAGAGAGAAAACCACAAGAAGCAAGAAGCTGAAATTCAACAGAAACAGGAAGAGAACAAAGTGATCAAGAAGTGTCTTGATGTACTTTTCCATGTGACAAACTAAGTACTAAGGATCACTGGAAGACAAGTCCAGAATGCCACAGTATTGGAGAAGAAAGTACTATTTTTGTGATGTTTTGACATGGACTTTTACCCAGACTTAAATCAGGAGTGAATAAATTCCCGTTGTTTAATCTGACCCATTTCATGATATTTGCTTGAGCAGCCCAGGAGACTAAAACACTGTCCTTACTATTATTTCCTTATTTGAAGCTTTATTGACTGACATAGTGACTATTGCAATATTTTCCTATCTTATTTCTTTTCCACAAGTCCATGTATCCCTACCTTGTTCTTTGTTTCTCAATGAGAAGACAGTGAAGATAAAGATTAGTTCATGGAAGGTTTTGTATGACATAAAATATTTTATTATTTATGCAATGGTGCGTATTGAAGCATTTTACCATGATTCCCATGATTTTATATATAGAAGTCTTGCATAAGAGCAAAAGGCAGATTGTAATATATCAAACCCCAAGATCAAAGATTTCAGTAACAAGGGCTATAGTAGAAGTAAAGAGATATTAAGGAAATATATTAGAAGATCTGGGCACTGATTATATAGAAGTATAGGGAAAGATTAAATGGGAGAAACGTGTCTGAGAAGGCTTTCCAACTCCTTTTTTGGCTGCCTTAGTAGATAGTGACACTATTAATTGACAAATGGGATGCAAGAGAAGGATCAAGTTGGCTCTCAAAGTATTTTGTTAATTTTGAACTATATTGAGGTTTAGTTTTCTATGAACAGATATATTAAGGCATCCAAAAGGTAATCCCAAATATGTATCTGGAGCTTGGAGTCTGTTTTGTGTTACAAATGTGGTTTTCAGAAGCATCAGTTAAAAATGGTAAAAACGTGTAAAAGAATCAGAAGGCTCAGAAATGTATGTGCTTTGTATAAAGGCTGAGGTCCCAGTGAAGTACAATGAGAAGAAAGAGTTAGAGGGATAATGAAAAGAACGAGGGAACGTGGTGTCTCAGAATGCAAAGAGAAAAGATGTTCAAGAAGAAAGTGGTCAACAATGAAAAGTAGGTTAGGGGTAAAAACGCTCATTGAGGGTTGAGATAACAGAATCATGTAAGTCACAGAGAACAATTTCATTGGAGTTTTGGTAGTGAAAACTGATAGATTGAAGTTTGAGTGATATGTAAGGAAGTAGTGATTATGTTATTTTTTTTTTTTTAGGATATTCTCCATGAAAGAAAGGTGAGAGGTAGAATATTAACTTGAAAGTGAGGTATAATAGACAGAGATTGTAGTTTTGTTTTAAAATGGGAAATTTGATAATGATTATGTCCTATAGATTAAAAGACAGTTGTAATATAAAAGTTGAAAACACAGGAAAAAAATTCATGAATTATCATAGGCTAGAAGGCAAGGAGATTTAATCCTGATAATCAGGTGGGGAATTGAAATTTGAACAGGAAAAGTAAAATCTATTCTTCTGAGACCAGAACACAGAAAGTTAGAGTAGATACAAATTTATGTATTTGTAAATTTGAGAATGAAAAGTGCACAATATCTTACCCAATTTTCTAATTTTTCTCTAAGAATCAGTGGTAAAATCTACTGCTTAAGGAAAGAAAGGTAGATAGATTTTTTGGGGGGTGGAAGGAAAAAAGAAAAGCAGTAACTTTTCACTACCCCAAGAATATTTGGAGATTGTTAACCATTCTTACTTATTCTGTCCCTTGTGGATCCTTTAACCATTTTTTCTCATTCAAAGTTCAGCTCACAATGAGGTCTTCTTTAAATTCTCCAAAGAAATTGCTTCATTTCTGCGCTTCCTCAATATTTTACTATACTACATGATGAATTATTTGCAATAATCTGCTTATTTTGCTTATATGGATCTTGGAAATTCCAGGAGTTATTCTGTATTATTATCTCAAAACAATATAATAAAGTGCCGACTCAGATTATCACTATTTTACCAACAAGGCGAAAAGAGTTAAGAAGTTTGACTATAAAGATGGGTTGAACCAGTAATAAATCTTAGAACCCAGGCTGAGAATCATTTTGATACTCTGCTCCCTTCCTTCCTAATCTGTGAGTTCTTTAAGAGTGGAAAGTAGAATAATATTCATTTTTGCATATTCTGTGCCTACTTCAGTGTATTTTAAGTGTTCAAAAATTGATGTTAGTTGAAGGAATAACTAAATACACATGAGTTATTCATCTCATTTGCCTCTTATTTCTCAATTACTTATTTTTTAATCATAACAAATCATCCTTCCCAGTCCAATGATTCCTGTTTATTTTTCATAAAAATGAGAAATGTAGGTAAATCATATTCACTAATTCCCTTTTTTTCTACAAAGGACTTTTGATAGATTAGGTAGGCATGTTTCTCTTCCAATTTACATTCCTATTGCCATAATATGTGTTCTAGTTTGCTAGCTGCTGGAATGCAATATACCAGAAATTGAATGGTTTTTAAAAGGGGGAATTTAATAAGTTGGCTAATTTACAGTTCTAAGGTCAAGAAAATGTCCCAATTAAAACAAGTCTATAGAAATGTCCAATCAAAGGCATCCAGGGAGAGATATCTTGGTTCAAGAAGGTTGCTGAAGTTCAGGGTTTCTCTCTCAAGTGGAAAGGCACATGGTGAACACAGTCACAGTTACTCTCTTGGCTGGAAGGGCTTATGGCGAACACGGTATTATCTGCTAGCTTTCTCTCCTGGCTTCCTGTTTCACGAAGCTCCTCAGGAGACATTTTCCTTCTTCATCTCCAAAGGTCACTGGCTGGTGGACTCTGATTCTTGTGGCTATGTCGTTCTGCTCTGTTCTCTCTGAATCTCTCATTCTCCAAAACGTTTCCTCTTTTATAGGACTCCAGAAACTAATCAAGACCCACCAAAATGGGTGGAGACACACCTCAACCTAGTCTTGATTATATCACATCTCCAGGGAGATGGTCTGATTACAGTTTCAACCATATAATACTGAATAGGGATTACAAGGAACGGCTGCCTTTACGAAATGGAATTAGGATTAAAACATTGCTTTTCTAGGGTACATACATCTTTTCAAACCAGCGTAATATGTAATATTTTCTTATACATCTTTTATTCTCTCAGCTTCTCCAACATGAAAATAAGAGTTGCTGAACTCTTTCTAGTGTGGACCATGACACCTTACTCAAATTTGTTAACATAAGAAAACTGATAATCAAATGGAAAACTTGGAGAAAGAAAATAGTGCCAATCTTTAAAAACTGATGGATTTTATTGTGTTTTTTATTTGTCTGAATTTAGTTATCATTACAATATTTTATTTACAGGTCCATATCTATATCCATAACTGTAGTTGCATAAAAATGATTTTTTTTCAGAAATGAGGTATGCCTTGTTCCATGAAGTGTTCAAATATATGAAATGATCAACAAGGTTTGTGAGAATAGCAAAAATGTTGAAGAAATGATAATTAATGTCAGAGTCATTCTCAAAAGCACAAATTAAGCAATTTTACATAAAATATTTCATTATTATATGGGTGATAGAAAGTAAACCGGATTAGTTTTTTAGAGGTGTCTGCACTGAGGGACTAAGTATGATGAAGTGTATAGAATTAGATGGTTATACTGTAATTATATATACAACAGAAATAGACTTAACAATTGTTACCTAAGTGCATGAGGAAAAAGTCAGCTATTAATAAATAAGCAATGAAAGTAGGAAGAAATGGACAAAGTCACCAGATGTACAAGTCTGGGTAAAGGCGGTGGTAAGACCACAGGAAAACAGATGGGTCAATAGGAAGGGTTTGTTCAGTGGCAACCTACATTTAGGACCATTAATTACATCTCTTGAAATCTTAATAGATGATATAGTGCAAGTTTACTTCCTTCAGAAAATCATACAAAAATGATTGTAATCAAGTAGATGACTAGGTTTGACTTTGATAACTTCACTTGCTTGTATAAAAATTCTTGTGGAGGAATAAAATCTAAGCAAATTAATTTTTTTTACATTTTTGTATTAATTAAAAAAAATTAACTAACACAACATTTAGAAATCATTCCATTCTACATATGCAATCAGTAATACTTAATATCATCACATAGATGTATGATCATCATTTCTTAGTACATATGCATCGATTTAGAAAAAGAAATAGCAAGACAACAGAAAAAGAAATAAAATGATAATATAGACAAAAAATAAAAATAAAAAATAAAAAATTATATAAGAAAAAAAATTAAAAAAACTATAGCTCAGATGCAACTTCATTCAGTGTTTTAACATAATTACATTACAATTAGGTAGTATTGTGCTGTCCATTTTTTTTTTTTTTAGAAATCATACCATTCTACATATGCAATCAGTAATTCTTAACATCATCACATAGATGCATGATCATTGTTTCTTAGTACATCTGCATCGGTTTAGAAGAACTAGCAATACAACCGAAAAAGATATAGAATGTTAATATAGAGAAAAAAAATAAAAGTAATAATAGTAAGAACAAAACAAAACAAAAACCTATAGCTCGGATGCAGCTTCATTCAGTGTTTTAACATGATTACTTTACAATTAGGTATTATTGTGCTGTCCATTTTTGAGTTTTTGTATCTAGTCCTGTTGCACAGTCTGTATCCCATCAGCTCCAACTACCCATTATCTTACCCTGTTTCTAACTCCTGATGAACTCTGTTACCAATGACATATTCCAAGTTTATTCTCGAGTGTCAATTCACATCATTGGGACCATACAGTATTTGTCTTTTAGTTTTTGGCTAGACTCACTCAGCATAATGTTCTCTAGGTCCATCCATGTTATTACATGCTTCATAAGTTTATCCTGCCTTAAAGCTGCATAATATTCCATCGTATGTATATACCACAGTTTGTTTAGCCACTCGTCTGTTGATGGACATTTTGGCTGTTTCCATCTCTTTGCAATTGTAAATAACGCTGCTATAAACATTGGTGTGCAAATGTCCATTTGAGTTTTTGCCCTTAATTCCTTTGAGTAGATTCCCAGCAATAGTATTGCTCGGTCATATGGCAATTCTATATTCAGCTTTTTGAGGAACCGCCAAACTGCCTTCCACAGTGGTTGCACCATTTGACATTCCCACCAACAGTGGATAAGTGTGCCTCTTTCACCGCATCCTCTCCAGCACTTGTCATTTTCTGTTTTGTTGATAATGGCCATTCTGGCGGGTGTGAGATGATATATCATTATGGTTTTGATTTGCATTTCTCTAATGGCCAGGGACATTGAGCATCTCTTCATGTGCCTTTTGGCCATTTGTATTTCCTCCTCTGAGAGGTGTCTATTCAAGTCTTTTTCCCATTTTGTAATTGGGTTAGCTGTCTTTTTGTTGTTGAGTTGAACAATCTCTTTATAAATTCTGGATACTAGACCTTTATCTGATATGTCATTTCCAAATATTGATTCCCATTGTGTAGGCTGTCTTTCTACTTTCTTGATGAAGTTCTTTGATGCACAAAAGTGTTTAATTTTGAGGAGTGCCCATTTATTTATTTCCTTCTTCAGTGCTCTTGCTTTAGGTTTAAGGTCCATAAAACCGCCTCCAGTTGTAAGATCCATAAGATATCTCCCAACATTTTCCTCTAACTGTTTTATGGTCTTAGACCTAATGTTTAGATCTTTGATCCATTTTGAGTCAACTTTTGTATAGGGTGTGAGATATGGGTCTTCTTTCATTCTTTTGCATATGGATATCCAGTTCTCTAGGCACAATTTATTGAAGAGACTGTTCTGTCCCAGGTGAGTTGGCTCGACTGCCTTATCAAAGATCAAATGTCCATAGATGAGAGGGTCTATATCTGAGCACTCTATTCGATTCCATTGGTCGATATATCTATCTTTATGCCAATACCATGCTGTTTTGACCACTGTGGCTTCATAATATGCCTTAAAGTCAGGCAGCGCGAGACCTCCAGCTTCGTTTTTTTTCCTCAAGATGTTTTTAGCAATTTGGGGCACCCTGCCCTTCCAGATAAATTTGCTTATTGGTTTTTCTATTTCTGAAAAATAAGTTGTTGGGATTTTGATTGGTATTGCATTGAATCTGTAAATCAATTTAGGTAGGATTGACATCTTAACTATATTTAGTCTTCCAATCCATGAACACGGTATGCCCTTCCATCTATTTAGGTTTTCTGTGATTTCTTTTAACAGTTTTTTGTAGTTTTCTTTATATATTTTTTTTGTCTCTTTAGTTAAATTTATTCCTAGGTATTTCATTCTTTTAGTTGCAATTGTAAATGGGATTCGTTTCTTGATTTCCCCCTCAGCTTGTTCATTACTAGTGTATAGAAATGCTACAGATTTTTGAATGTTGATCTTGTAACCCGCTACTTTGCTGTACTCATTTATTAGCTCTAGTAGTTTTGTTGTGGATTTTTCTGGGTTTTTGACGTATAGTATCATATCGTCTGCAAACAGTGATAGTTTTACTTCTTCCTTTCCAATTTTGATGCCTTGTATTTCTTTTTCTTGTCTAATTGCTCTGGCTAGAACCTCCAACACAATGTTGTATAATAGTGGTGATAGTGGACATCCTTGTCTTGTTCCTGATCTTAGGGGGAAAGTTTTCAATTTTTCCCCATTGAGGATGATATTAGCTGTGGGTTTTTCATATATTCCCTCTATCATTTTAAGGAAGTTCCCTTGTATTCCTATCCTTTGAAGTGTTTTCAACAGGAAAGGATGTTGAATCTTGTCAAATGCCTTCTCTGCATCAATTGAGATGATCATGTGATTTTTCTGCTTTGATTTGTTGATATGGTGTATTACATTAATTGATTTTCTTATGTTGAGCCATCCTTGCATACCTGGGATGAATCCTACTTGGTCATGATGTATAATTCTTTTAATGTGTTGTTGGATATGATTTGCTAGAATTTTATTGAGGATTTTTGCATCTGTATTCATTAGAGAGATTGGTCTGTAGTTTTCTCTTTTTGTAATATCTTTGCCTGGTTGTGGTATGAGGGTGATGTTGGCTTCATAGAATGAATTAGGTAGTTTTCCCTCTGCTTCCATTTTTTTGAAGAGTTTGAGGAGAGTTGGTACTAATTCTTTCTGGAATGTTTGATAGAATTCAGATGTGAAGCCGTCTGGTCCTGGACTTTTCTTTTTAGGAAGATTTTGAATGACTGATTCAATTTCTTTACTTGTGATTGGTTTGTTGAGGTCATCTATGTCTTCTTGAGTCAAAGTTGGTTGTTCATGTCTTTCCAGGAACCCATCCATTTCCTCTAAATTGTTGTATTTATTAGTGTAAAGTTGTTCATAGTATCCTGTTATTACCTCCTTTATTTCTGTGAGGTCACTAGTTGGGTCTCCTCTTCCATTTCTGATCTTATTTATTTGCATCCTCTCTCTTCTTCTTTTTGTCAGTCTTGCTAAGGGCCTAAGGGCCCATCAATCTTATTTATTTTCTCATAGAACCAACTTCTGGCCTTATTGATTTTCTCTATTGTTTTCATGTTTTCAATTTCATTTATTTCTGCTCTGATCTTTGTTATTTCTTTCCTTTTGCTTGCTTTGGGATAAGTTTGCTGCTCTTTCTCCAGTTCTTCCAAGTGGACAGTTAATTCCTGCATTTTTGTCTTTTCTTCTTTTCTGATATAGGCATTTAGGGCAATAAATTTCCCTCTTAGCACTGCCTTTGCTGCCTCCCATAAGTTTTGATATGTTGTGTTTTCATTTTCATTCACCTCGAGGTATTTGCTAATTTCTCTTGCAATTTCTTCTTTGACCCACTCGTTGTTTAGGAGTGTGTTGTTGAGCCTCCACGTATTTGTGAATTTTCTGGCACTCCACCTATTATTGATTTCCAACTTCATTCCTTTATGATCTGAGAAAGTGTTGTGTATGATTTCAATCTTTTTAAATTTGTTAAGACTTGCTTTGTGACCCAGCATGTGGTTTATCTTTGAGAATGATCCATGAGCTCTTGAGAAAAAGGTGTATCCTGCTGTTGTGGGATGTAATGTCCTATAAATGTCTGTTAAGTCTAGCTCATTTATAGTAATATTCAGATTCTCAATTTCTTTATTGATCCTCTGTCTAGATGTTCTGTCCATTGATGAGAGTGGGGAATTGAAGTCTCCAACTATTATGGAATATGAGTCTATTTCCCTTTTCAGTGTTTGCAGTGTATTCCTCACGTATTTTGGGGCATTCTGGTTCAGTGCGTAAATATTTATGATTGTTATGTCTTCTTGTGTAATTGCTCCTTTTATTAGTATATAGCGTCCTTCTTTGTCCTTTTAACTGTTTTACATTTGAAGTCTAATTTGTTGGATATTAGTATAGCCACTCCTGCTCTTTTCTGGTTGTTATTTGCTTGAAATATCTTTTCCCAACCTTTCACTTTCAACCTATGTTTATCTTTGGGTCTAAGATGTGTTTCCTGTAGACAGCATATAGAAGGATCCTGTTTTTTAATCCATTCTGCCAATCTATGTCTTTTGATTGGGGAATTCAGTCCATTGACATTTAGTGTTATTACTGTTTGGATAATATTTTCCTCTAACATTTTGCCTTTTGTATTATATATATCATATCTGATTTTCCTTCTTTCTACACTCTTCTCCATACCTCTCTCTTCTGTCTTTTCGTTTCTGACTCTAGTGCTCCCTTTAGTATTTCTTGCAGAGCTGGTCTCTTGGTCACAAATTCTCTCAGTGACTTTTTGTCTGAGAATGTTTTAATTTCTCCCTCATTTTTGAAGGACAATTTTGCTGGATATAGGAGTCTTGGTTGGCAGTTTTTCTCTTTTAGTAATTTAAATATATCGTCCCACTGTCTTCTAGCTTCCATGGTTTCTGCTGAGAAATCTACACATAGTCTTATTGGGTTTCCCTTTTATGTGATGGATTGTTTTTCTCTTGCTGCTTTCAAGATCCTCTGTTTCTCTTTGACCTCTGACATTCTAACTAGTAAGTGTCTTGGAGAACGCCTATTTGGGTCTAATCTCTTTGGTGTGTGCTGCACTTCTTGGATCTCTAATTTTGGGTCTTTCATAAGATTTGGGAAATTTTCAGTCATAATTTCTACATTAGTTTTTCTCCTCCTTTTCCCTTCTCTTCTCCTTCTGGGATACCCACAACACATATATTTGTGTGATTCATATTGTCCTTGAGTTCCCTGATACCCTGTTCAAATTTTTCCATTCTTTTCCTGATAGTTTCTGTTTCTTTTTGGAATTCACATGTTCCATCCTCCAAATCACTAATTCTATCTTCCGTCTCTTTAAATCTATCATTGTAGGTATCCATTGTTTTTTCCATCTTTTCTACTTTATCCTTCACTTCCATAAGTTCTGTGATTTGTTTTTCCAGTTTTTCTATTTCTTCTTTATGTTCAGCCCATGTCCTCTTCGTGTCCTCCCTCAATTTATCGATTTCATTTTTGAAGAGGTTTTCCATTTCTGTTCATATATTCAGCATTAGTTGTCTCAGCTCTTGTATCTCATTTGAACTATTGGTTTGTTCCTTTGAGTGGGCCATATTCTCAAGCTTCTGAGCGTGGACAGTTATCTTCTGCTGCTGGCGTCTGGGCATTTAGTCAGATTTCCCTGTGTGTCGGACCCAACAAGGTTGTAAGATTTTTCTGTGAAATCTCTGGGTTCTGTTTTTCTTATCCTGCCCAGTAGGTGGCACTCGTGGCACAGTTTGTCTCACGTGTTTGGAATGGATCCCCCCGGTCACTGATCTCCGCGGCCTGGGGATTTCCGATCCAATTCTCTCTGTTGGTTCAGGGGGCTGCGTGTGGTGGGGGCGTCAGCCGCCACGGCTAGAGGGGACCCTGTGGCTGGTCACCGGCCGCAGCGGGCCCGGGAAATTTGCCACCCGGGGAATTGCCACCCGACCAGGAAGTCGCCCGCGGGAGAAGGGTGTCGGTCACCAGCCGCCGCGGCCTGGGGAATTCCCCACCGGACCAGGAAACCGCCCGCGGGCGAGGGCCACCACGGCTTGGATAGCCCTCTGATCCGAGACTCGTAGCCGCGGACTCGAAGCCGAGACTTGAAGCTGCCCACAAAAGAGGGGTGCCGGCCGCCTCGGCTTGGGAAACTTGCCTCTCCGAGACTCTCAGCTGGCCCGGGAAGGAGGGAGGAGTAGCTCCATCCGCCGCAGCTGTCGCTGCTCGGGAAATCGCTCGCCGCTCGGGGATCTCACTGCAGCCGAGTCTCGCAGTCAGACTAGCCAGTCCAGACTGGGGTAAGCTGTGTGTCCATTCCCTGCCATAGCCCCGGGAGCTGTTCTGCACTGTTTCAGTTCACTTAGTAGTTGCTTTGGAGGAGGAACTAAGATGCACATACCTTACTAAGCCACCATCTTGGCCCCCGGCCTAAGCAAATTAATTTTAAAGAATTTTGAAATGATGGAAAAAATAATGTTTAAAAACCAATTTGCACACAATAACTATATACTACTGACCATGGTTATATACTATTTAAACTATGATAAATTAGAGCTATACATATAAAATTATTTAAACAAAGTTTGGAATAGAATAAATGCACAATACACCCTCCCACAGTCAAGATTTTACTCTTTGTTCAGACACAATGTTTTCAGGTAATTTATAGTGTCATCTTTAATTGACATTTTATCTTTATAATGACCATTGTTTTATGTCTTAAAATGTTTTGGATCTCCTAAGGAATGTGTGTTTGTCTAAACTGTGTTTTTCTAAATAAGTGCTTTACACATTTCTAAGGAATCATTTTAAGTGACAGTGGGAAACAGTGTTTGCTTATTGAAAAAAACAGAGTAGTTGACAGCATTTTAAATGTGTCGTGGTTGTAAGCCAAGATACAGTAGAGTTTTTTATGGTCAAAATGTGTTAAGACAGAGAGTGAAATCCACTTAAGGGGAAAATAGAAGGGACTTAATTTCATTCCTGTTTTTAGTATCTAGTGTGACAGGCTTACATCTATAGTTGACTGAAATTGCCTCTAGTTGGCAATTTCCATGTTTGTCTCTGATAGCATAAAAAGACCAAATTGGCAATAGAATGGAACTTTTGCCTTTAATATATCACTGTAAAAGCTGAAGTGTAGAACAATTTTAGGTGGGTCATTTTTATTAGATTATTTCAATTAAGATGTGACCCACCTCATTCAAGTTGAATCTTGATCCTCTTACTGGAGTCCTTCATAAGAGAAGATAAGATAGAAAACACATAGAACAGCCTCAGAGAAGCTGAGAGCAATCACACAGAGGCTCAGAGAAGAAGCCACTGAAGCCAGAAGCTGGAAGAAACAAAACCAAGGAAAGAAAGGAGATGCCAGCAGGTGTAGAGATATGCCTGGCCCTGTGACAGAGAAGATGAATGTGAGAGCAGAACAGGAGAAATGAGCAAGGACAAATATACCATTGCAGTGAATCAAGATCTCAAGGCTCTCAGGCCCCCACCTGGTGGTAAATCTGTGTGCACAAACATCCACCCTTGGGCAGTTATAACCTTGCAGCATTCTTTTGATCCAACTCCCTTGCCCAAACGTTCTCCCTCCCATAGTTACACCCTTGCAGAACTAAAGCAGTGCCTTCACTAATGGAAAGCCACCAAACTCCCAAGGACCCACCTGTGAGAAACCCACCTAACTCTACCCCAAATCTCTTAAAAACCTCTTACTTGTATCTAGGCAGGCGACAGTTGAATTTTTGAGTCGACTCTCCCTGCTACTCCTCTGCTAATAAACCTTCCTTTCTTCACCAAGTTGTGGACTTTCACTAAGAATCACTGATCGCCATTCTTCAGGGAGAAAGTATGGTTCTGTTGATGTTTTAATTTTGATATTTCATGTCCTTAGAACTATAAATTTGTAAGCTAATAAATATCAATTGTTAAAATCCAGTACATTTCTGGAATATTGCATTTTATCAGCTTTAGCAAACTAAACCAAGGGGTGAAAGCAATGCATTAATGAAAATCATGATAGGTGCTGTGATATTTTGTTATGAAAAATTTCCACTAAAAGCTGATGGCAGTGCATATTTGTCTACTCTCTTACCAATAATAACAGTAATTTAACCATTAGTATCTGTGAGTTATGTAACAAATATTTTGTTGTTTCAAATTTTGTCTTTATCATTACAGTAGCTGAAATTCTTCTATACATAAAATAACATGGCATATTATTTCCCCATGATTTCCACGCATTTATTTGCTTCTTGAAAACTATTTTCTAGGAATTAATTTTTTTGATGTTCTTGTTGTAAAACTGTTTTTTTTTATATTCTTGTTAGAAGATAGTTAAACAGGGAAACTGGGGAGAAAGAGAGATTTATTAGCTCATTTTGGTCTCATAATATGAGCTATGAAATCTCCCTTCCTCTCCAGATTCCTAGAAAAGATTGTTTAGAATTAGTATTTATTTTTTTTCTTTAAATGGTTGGCTTAATTTGCTAGTGAGTACATATATACCTGGAGTTTTACTTATTGGAAGGTTTTTAATGATAAAGCAAACGTATTTATTATATATAAGATTACTCAGGTTTTTTATTTATTCTTTACTGAATTTTAGTGTCTTTCAAAGATTTGTCTTATGTCATCTAATTTACAAATTTATGGCCCCAGACTTGTAATATTCCATTTAAATATTCATATGATCTGTAGTAATGCCCCCTCTTTCATTGTTGATATTGGTAATTTATGTCTTCTTTCTTTTTTCTTAGCCAGTCTGTGTCACTTTATTGATCTTTACAAATGGCAGGTTTTTGTCTTATTGAATTTCTGTTTAACTATTCTGTATTTACATCTATTAATTTCTGCTCTTATATTTATTGTTTCCTGCCTTTTGCTTGATGTGTTTAATTTTATCTTTCTAGTTTCTTAAAGGACTAAGTTAAGTTATTGGTTGAGGTTTTTCTTCTATCCTAATATAAGCATTTAATACTATAAATGCATAATATTTCTGCTAACATAACAATTCTAGAACCAATCTCAAAATAGAAAAAGAAGGTAAAAGGCCTTATATTGTTCCTAAAGTTGAACTTACTCCCTCTAATTAACAAGTTGTATATTTAAAAGGAATTATAGAACACTTACATGCAGTAGGACAAGCATACAAATGGGAACTCATTACTGCTCATGAATGGATACCTAAGTATAATGATACATTTTTCATTTCTATGATGACACATAAGTTTTTCCTTTAGGCACAAAAAGTAAATGATTTCTTAGCAAAGCACAGTGGTTCTTAAACATTATCATCCATAAAATTTTCTTAGAGTGCGAGTTAAGACAAAGGTTTCTGGGTTCTACCTTATTATCATAGCAATTGGGTGATACTTTTATGACTTCCTATTTAATGGTCAATGTCAAAGATGGTTGCCCTAACCTGTTGGCTCTATAATGGCAAAGACTTCATTCATACTGTTAAGTTATCTGAGAGCAGCACCTATTCCTGTGCACACTGTTATTTATAGGAACTGTGGATTAAACAAAACACTGTATTTTAAAGGACCAAACATTATGAACTAAAAATTAAGTAGGAATTTTGAGTTTCTTTTTAGACAAATGTTTTAAAAGGCAATTTACTAAATTGTACGTTAGTATAGGTTAAAAAAAAAAAGCAAGCTACCTCCATTGAGCAACTACTATTTATGTAACTAACTCTCCAAGAGACATTATGCTATTTACAAAGAAGCTAATAATAAAATAACCAAAGTATTCAACATTAAATTAATGCCTGGAATAATTAAAAAAAATTTACACGTAACATATAAGTTATTTCTCTCCAAACACTCTGAGGTAAATATTATTATCATTACTATCCTACAGATGAGGAAATTAAGGCTCAGGAAGTCAAGTAACCTGCCTAAACTAACATAAAATTGGAGCTGAATTCAACTGGCTCCTATAGCCTAGATAGGGCCACGCAATTTACAAATATGAAATATATTTTTTAAAAAGCTATAGTAACCGTAAAATCTATAGGAGTTCAGTGAGCACAAAGTCAGAATAACTGAAATGGTTAAGAGAGTTTTCATAAAGATAGAAAGACTTAATCTAGGCCTGAAAGCACAAATATATTTAGCATATCATAAGAAAAGATGAGGATTTTTTAGCACAGAGGTACATGAGCAAGGTAATGGAAGTGGGAATTATCAGAGAGGGTTTTTGCGACTTGCATAGACTGGTCTGGAAAAATAAATCTCATGTATGGCCAGAGTAGTCATTGACTGTTTTCAGTTATCCAACATCCATTTCCTCCTCCAGATACGAAAATGTCAGTTTTACTTCAGGTATCCATAATTTCTCATTCCGTTCATTCGTTTCAGAATATGATTCCCTTACAGAACCTAAGGGTATGGGTTGTGGTTCATGCCTAACTCAATATTGTCCTTATTATTTTATGAAATGATGAGCATCTGACATATTTTGGTCCTATTATAATTCCCTCAAACATATTCATTCATATTTACCTGTAAGTAAAGAAGTCCAGGAGCCATCGTTAGACCATGAGTGGAGCCTCCTCCCAAGAAGGGAATCAAAACAGAACAAAGGAAACTATGAACAGAGGGATAGAAATGAGGCTCCGAACAGATTGACCCTAGATCAGCCTAGTGTAAAGACAAGATTTTTGTTACAAATAATACAATTATTTGCTTTTTTAATGTAATTTGATTTGGTTTCTACTAGAACTAAATGAATACTAATGAGTATAGGTTTTAATATGGAAAAAGGTAGTGGCAAAGCATAAATGAAAAACAAACACATCTCGTGTCAGATTATGGTTCTCCAATTTTTTTTTTTTAGAAAAGTCATATTTTCAAAATATATAACTTCTGCCTGAGTCTCAGTTGACTCACATGAATAGCCTAAATGCAAAGAATTAAGCACAAGCAGAGTGCTTAATTAGATGGAGGGTAAGAATGAATGCCTAGCTGAAAGTACAGTTTGAATCTGTTATGTACCCCAGAAAATACTATGTTATTTTAATGCATTTTTGTGGGGGACCTGTTATGGGTAGGAACTTTTGATTAGGATATTTCAAGTGAGATGTGACCCAGCCTATTTAAGGTGGTTCTTAATCCTTCACTGAAGTCCTTTTTTAAGGGGATAAAAGAGAAAAACCAGAGAACTTACAGACAAAATGTCCTATGAGTAGCAGGACGGATCCACAGGAGCTGAGAGAGTCATTTTGGAACCAGAACCAAGAGAGAAGAACCAACAGCCATCACCATGTGCCTTCCCATGTAACGGAGGAACCCCAGATGCCAGCAGTCTTTCCTCAGAGAAAGTATCTTCCTCTTGATGCCTTAATTTTGACATTTTCATCGTCTTAAAGCTATAAATTTGTAACCTAATAAATCCAGTATATTGCATTCTGGTAGCCTTAGCAAACCAAAACAGATTTTGGTGCCAGAAGAGTAGGGTGCTGTGATTTGCAAATATCAAAAAAGCTAGAATGGTTTTATAATTTGATAAGGAGAAAATTCTGGAAGAACTGTGAACAGCTTGATAGAAAAGATCGAAATTGCTTTGGAAAAACTGTGGGTCAAATTATGGATACTAAAGGTGCTTCCAATGAGGCTTTAGAAATTAATGATGAATGTGTCAGTGGAAAATGGTAGGGAGGTGACCCTTGTTTTAAAGTGTCAGAAAATTTGGAAAAATTGAGGAAGGGAGAACTTGAAAGTGACAATCTTAGATATCTAAATGAGGAAATTTCTAAAGTAAATGTGGAAAATGAGCTTGGCTCATTTGCCGCTTATAGTAATAGGCAAAAGGAAAGGGAGAAGTTGAGAACTGAACTCTTGGGTACAAAGAAACCAGAAACTGATAGTTTGGAAAATTCTGAAATTTGGAAAATGAGTCCCCAGAGAATAGTGTCCCATGTGAGGATATAACCTAACATGGAATCAGTCAGCCATTTCTGAACAAGCCAGGATTGGAAATGGAGTTATCCAGAAAGGTTTAATGCAAAGTTCTATTGTCTGACAATTAGGACTCCTGTATGCTGCATACCAAATTGAAAAGTTTATTTTGAGATGTGTATAATTGAAAACACTGCCAGCCTGAACTAAAAGGGACAGAAAAGGGACAGATTGAAGGAAAAATGTCTTCAAAGGCCAAACCATGGCAGCTAAGATCTGGAGCCAAGAAAGCTTGGGCCAGGAGAGCAGGCCCACCCATCCACACGGAAAAGGTAAGGTTGCCACAGAGTTTGCTGAGAGTAGACCTTCAACCTCATTGTTCAAAAAGAGTGTTACCACCCCAGGCATCTGACAGGGTGAAGGACATTCCCCCGTGGATTAGGGTTAGCCTGGCCACAACCCACTGTTCTAAGGGGGTTGAGAGTGTGCACTGAAATGTGAAAGAGCCCTGCTGCTACCCAGATACTTGAGGAAGGTGGGGCCAATAATACTGTGGTCTCTCCAAATCTTAAAGACGTTGGAGCCCTCACTCCAGTGTTTGGAGAGCACAGAGCCAGAGTTAGTCCTTGAAAAGGGTGGGACTGCTGCTCTCTCAAGCCCTGAGGATGAAATGTCATTCCACAAATGACACTCAGACCTTAAAATCTTTTGAAGTATACCCTCTAGCTTTTCACATCTGTTTGGATTTGGTGACCTCTGTTTTCCTTTCAATTTCTCCCTATGGCAATGGGAACTTCTGCCGTTTGACTGTCCCTTCTTTTTATATTAGAAACAGATAATGTGTTCTCTTCTGGTCCACAGTGAGGAGAATTTTGCCTTAAGATAGACCAAATGCGTAACTTATTTTAATGAAACTTTGCACTTAATATTGATACTGACATGATTTAAGCTTTTGTGATACTGTGATGGAATGAATGTATTTTGCATATGGAAAGAATATGTCTTTTGGAGGTTGGAAATATACTGGTTCAAATCTACTATGTACTGCAGAAAATACTATGCTGTTTTAATCCGTTCTTGTTAGGTAGACCTATTGTGGGTGGGAACATTGGGTTATTGAGATGAGACCCAGCCCATTCACGGTGGGTCTTAATCCTTCACTGGAGTCCTTTATGAAGAAGGTGAAAGACAGAGAAAGTCCAGAGAGCTTACAGAGAAAACATCCCAGGAGGAACAAGAAGGAGCCAAAGGCGCTGAGGGAGCCATTTTGAAACCAGAACCAGGAAAGAAGGAATAGCAGACATTGCCATGTGCCTTCCCATATAAGAGAGGAACCCCGGATGCCAGCAGCCTTTCCACAGAGAAGATACCTACCTTAATTTGCGTATTTTATGGCCTTAGAACTGTATATTTTAACCAAATAAAACCTCATTGAAGGGCGGGCCGCGGTGGCTCAGCGGGCAAAGTGCTTGCCTGCTATGCCGGAGGACCTCGGTTTGATTCCCGGCCCCAGCCCATGTAACAAAAAACGGAAAAACAAAATACAATAAAACAAGAAAATGTTTAAAGATGTTTCCCTTTCTTCCTTCCTTCCTTCCTTCTGTCCTTCCTTCCTTCTCTCTGTCTTAAAAAAAAAAAAAAAAAAAAAAAAACCTCATTGAAAAAGCCAACCCATTTCTGATATATTGCATTCCAACAGCCTTAGCACACAAAACACTGATTTGATAAAATCTGTTTCAAAAAGCCTTAAAATGCTGGCCCAAAGGGATCACATAAATGAGGGTTTATTACATTTTTTAGAGTACCATTTTGCTTAAACAACTTTATACAAAGAAGCTAGGAAGGTCATGCAGTAACCATAAAGTGAGGAGATTATGGTATGTGTTAGATTAGTAAGTGTGGGAATGAGAATGAAAAGAGTGGCTAGAGGAATATTGCAAAACCAGAGGAAAGTAATTGATCCTCCAGTTCAAATGAAAGGAAAATATATTGGCTTAGTTTTTGTTAAAACTGACATCCTAAATAGCTATCATGTTAGAATATAACAACAGTTCAATTTGTGGTTCAGTCAAAAATTAATATTTGTTGGACTTAGCAGTTTTGTAAATTTGTGCTTTTGTGGTTTGTGGTTTAGTTAAAGACTTCATTAAAACATGTGATACTTTGTTGTGCAGCCAAGAACTACAGACTAGAGTAATATATTAATGTGAAATATTAGATTTGTATTTTCTGGAGCTGAGCAATAAGACTGTAAAGAAGATGAGATCAAGTTGAAAATAAAATAAATCAGCAGCATGAGTTTCAAAGAACTGCTAACATAAAATTGGGTTTTGCCACATTCGTGCATTCAGGGGGGAGAAAGTAACATCTGAGAGTGTTATGTTTCCTCCAATCAGGAACTATTTTTACAAAGATAAAGAAAATTGAGGAGTTGGGAAATTGTTATTATAATTAAAAAAAAAAAAAAACTCCTTTCTGGGAAACAGGGAATTGAAAGAATGACCGAGTTATTTGAAATGATGTCATCTCTAATATTGATTTGGTCATTTTTAGTGGATTCTTGTTCAAATTTCCACTCAACTAAAAATAGCTAAAATTTATAGCTGAAGTACTGTTGGAACATTGAATGTATTCTTATTTCTGAGAAATATATATTTCTGCCCCTGATATTCCTGCCTTCATTGTGAACTCCTGGGTTTCAGTGTTGCTTTATTCCTTCTAAATAAGGAAAAAAAAGATAATAATCTTAGGTGATTCACAGGTTTGTTTTTATAGCAACAACCAATAAAACACAGGCTATAAAGCATTTGGAAGATATAAAATTTGGGGCTAATGAATAATCATTTGTGCAGATACCATGCTGAATAGGACAACTCAAATATTCCAGGTGTTCACAACTTAAAAAGGCTGATGACACCTCTACCTCTATAATTCATGAAAAGACAGAGAGAATTTCAGTTCTGCAAGACTGAGAAGAGCACAATAAACATTTTAAGACTTTATTCATTATTAAAATATGCAAAATGTAAATAACCAAGGCTTCAAGCTAAGGATGTTATGGCATTACAAAATAGATTGCAAATAAGGTATTTAGCCCATGCTAGACTATTAGGAGAATCAAACTATGATTTGCACTAAAGAATTTTTCATTTTAACTTTTCACCAAATTCAGTTAAAGCCAAAAACCACACCAAGAATAAACAAGATAACTGTTTGTCCTAATGTGTTTTACTGCCTCTGCTCCTTCACTTTTCAGCTCTATACATTTGATTCTTTGATATAACCTGCTCAATGCGTTGCTCAAACTTAGTTTCTGAGCCAATCCTGATTAAGCCAAGAAATACAGCAGTGCTACATCAGTAAGTCTATAAAATTGTCAGGTACTCACCTTACTCTCTACGTAGTGACCTTGTCTAATATTTCACATAGCCCTCTCTTGATGGAAATGCTACTTTAGAGGGACTCAGTCCCTCTCTGAAATAAGACCCCACTTGAGATAATTCACGAGTGGGAAACCTAAACTCTACCACCTTATGAAAGTAATGTCAAAATATTTACACCCACTTTTTTTTTCTATGCTGTATGGTAGGGTCACATTTCACATTTTTTGCATATGAGTATTCCATTATTGCAGCCCATTTGCTGAATTTTTGCTTGTTTGGTTTTTTGTTTGTTTGCTTGCTTGCCAGTTTGTCTTTTGGGGAAGTGCGTAGGCCGGGATTCAATCCTGTGTGTTCTGCATGGCAAGTGAGAATTCTACCTCTGAACTACCCTTGCACCCCTTTACAGCCACTTTCAATTGAAAAGAAATGCCCATACAAGTAGGGAGATCCTCTATTTGTAAAGTAAACAAGTAAACAAAAAATCTCCGGGTATTGACCCTCTAAAGTTAATTTCATGTACATGTCACAGCCCAATACGTTGGTGAGATTCAGGGGATGGTCTTTGGTTCAGAGTATTGAACACAGACACAGATTCCTTCTGTCATATATGACATGGTCTTGGGCTCTGTCCTCTGCTGCTGTCAGCCAGAATATGAGGAAAGAGAGAGTGAGCACAGAGAATGGAGAAGGAAGTTTGAAAAAATGCCGGTCCATGAAAGGACATAAATCACATCACATTGGCAAAAACTCAGTCACATAACTATACCTAACAGAAAGTGAGGGTAGGAAGTTTGAACTACCTGTATACCCAAGAGGAAAAAGAAATAAGTTTGGTAAGCATCTAGCCAATCTCTGAATCACCTCTCAATTTACAGTTAGATAGTAGATACCTAGAATATCTATAAATTTTATGAACCACAAGCTCTTCTCTACTTAATAAATGAAACAGATGTGTTTTAAATTCTGATATCCCAATAGTCTTATTTTTATTAGGATCTTTGGTGAAAAGCCAGTTGAGTGTGTAGCCTAATAGCTGAGCTGCCATCCCTTCTCAGAGTTCTGAACTGATTTACTCAACAATCTAAATCCTGGAAATTGTTGCCTTACTTTATATTTAATGCTATTTCTTCAGCTGTTCCTTTTTTCCTGCCTTCTTACTTCGTTCACATCTCTCATCACACATTGAATGCAACGCCTCTTTTCCTGGGACTGCATTAATATTGACTCACCTTAAACTGAACTTCCTTTTTTAAGTAGACTTGCAACAGTTCTCAAGTTTAGTTCTTAAACCTACAGCATCAACCTTGCCTGAGAATTCATTAGAGATGCAAATTTATATGCCCCAACCCAGATTTACTAAATCAGAAATTCTGGGGATGGAGTCCAGGAATCTGAATTGTTAACAAATCCTTTGGATGACTCTAGCGCAAATTACATTTTTGAGCCACTGAGCTCCAGTATGCTATTTCCTCTCCTGTATCTATTACTGTATTTCTCCTAGTTCCTAATCTCACCTGTGTCCTTGCTATGTTTCAAGTCTATGTTCCAGCTGTTTACCCAGAAAACATAGCTATATAACTATGAATTTACTTACTTAATTAACATTAATTCTATTAGCAAATAAATTGGGGAATTTTATGCACCCTATTTAATATCTAGAAGAAATTCTGAAAGTAGCTATGGTTTACAGTCTTTATTGCAAAGATGCCATCTAGTCTGTTTTTCATACTTTCCCTGTTCTTTCACTTTTTTTTTGCCTGGGCAGGCACCAGGAATCAAACCTGGGTCTCCAGAATGGCAGGCAAGAATTCTGCCACTGAGCCAACATCACACCGCCCCTTCTTTCATATTTAGTACCTCGTTCTTAATGACACAGTGAAATACCTACTTGTATCTCTACTTACAAACTTCTCTTTTGATGGTTATTTTTTTTAATTCTCTTGATTTGAAAATACTTCTGTTATATGTGGTTTTGAAAAGATAATTGATCTTCTGTTTACAAAGTTATTTATTGTTGCATATTTCTAAGACAGTAGGTTACCTTTGACTCTAACACCATTAAACTTAAATTACTGTTGTAGGATGAGTATTTTTCACCAAAAATTGCATGTTTTAAATTAAGTTAATTCTGGATAACCAGATCAATTTTTGTCATGCAGTGATTAAACACATTTCTCTCAACTTCTATTTTTGGAAGGAAATTAACTGTACTAGTAATGATGTATAATACTTTTTTTTATTGTTGCACAGTAGGGGACCATTTTAAGCTTCAGACCAAGTGGAAAATGGTACATTTCACCTCTCTGATCACCCAATAGCAGAGGACACTATTTACTGTGTGAATTACTCATGCAAACACAGACACTCATGTAGTTCAGGCTAGAAGAAATGAGGGATTTAGTATCCATAGCCATTTTCATTAAAAAGTAAAATAGGTAACTAAATTTAAGCAGAGGATATTAAAAAGAACCAAGGGCCTCCATTAAAAATCAACTTATGAAATTCAGTACTTACAGGACTCAGACATTAAGAACTTGCTGTGATTAGTAATCAAGAAATGGATGTCTCAGCGCATATGTCTGCACTGGTTTGAATCTGTTGTGTACCCCAGAAAAGCCAAGTTATTTAATCCTCATTCAATATTGCTGGGTGGGAGATCTTTTATTGTTCCCGTGGAGATGTGACCCAACCAATTGTGGGTGGTAACTTTTGATTAGATGGTTTCCATGGAGATGTGTCTCAACTCATTCAAGGTGGGGTTGCTTACTGGAGCCCTTTAAGAGGGAACCATTGTGGGAAAAGCTTTAGAACCAACAGAGCACACACAGCCAGAGACCTTTTGAGATGAAGAAGGAAAATGACCCTTGGGAAGCTTCATGAAGCAAGCCTGAAGAGGCAGCTAGCTGATGTAGCCATGTTCACTATATGTCTTTCCAGTTGAGAGAGAAACCTTGAATGTCATCGGACTTCTTGAACCAAGGTATCTTTCCCTGGATGCTTTAAATTTCTATAATATTCCTTTAGTTTGGATATTTGTATTGCCTTAAAACTGCAAACTTACAACTTATTAAATCCCTTTTTAAATGCCATTCTGTTTCTGGTATATCACATTTCCAGCAGTTGCAAACTGGAACAATGTCTAAGAATAGAACAGTGTCAACCTGGTCAGAAGAGGAACGTACCTTCACCTGAAGAAATTCAGTCCTGTCATTTAGGAGCCTTCACCAGGACTTTAGAAAGAATATCTCTATAATTTTACAGCAAGAACCTTGGTTCATTCTTCAATTTGTTGTATATTGTATGTAAAAACAAGTCTGCATAATTTTTATTATCAAATAATGTGAACTCAACATATTTTTTATGATCTTCTAAAAGACTCAAAATATTTAACTTCTCTCCATGTTATTTTAAGTAGATGTATGAATAGGGTAACTTTGCTACTAATAATTACCTGACATGCAGAAATTCTCAGCAAGGACTTAATTTTAATATCTTAGCAAGGGTTGAATTTTAATTTAGCAAAGATGAATTAATTCCTTCTTTGTGATGAATTCAACTAAATCAGGTGAAATACCTACAAAAAAAGATATGCCATTTTGTTCTTATGTATTTTATGTTTTAGTGAGGAAACATTAAAAAAAAAACAGTGTTTAAGTTTGTTAATGTTGCCAGAAATGCAATATACCAGAAATGGGTTGGCTTTTATAAAGGGAATTTATTAAGTTCTATGGTAACAGGTCTAAGGTCATGAAAATATCCAAACTAAGGCAACTAGGGAAAGATGCCTTGACTCAAGAAAGGGCCAATGATGTTCAGGGTTTCTGCATCATCTCAGTAGGTACATGGTTTGCTTTCTCTCCTGGCTTTGCATTTCAAACTGCTTCCCTGGGGGCATTTTCTTTCTGGATCTCCAAAAGTCTCTGTGCCAGCTCTGAAGCTTTTTCCAAAATGGTTCCCTCTTAAAGGACTCCAGTGAGCAACCCCATCTTGAATGGGTGGTGAAATATCTCCATGGAAACCACCTAATCAAAAGGTCCTACCCATAACTGAGTGGGTCACATCTCCATGGAAACAGCTTAATCAAAAAGATCCCACCCAACAATTTTGAAGCAGGATTAAAGAACATAGCTTTTCTGGGGTACACAACAGTTTCAAACCAGCATACACAGTAAGCAATGCAAAAGGTAAAATAATTAAAGCTGTTAAGGAAAAATATAACAGACTGAGATACATAATTATAATGTTGGAGGAAAAACTGTTTAAAAAGCTAATGAAGGAAAGAATCTTTATAAAGGAAAAAATGAACTAACCTCTAAAATAGATCAAAGATTCTGTTATGATGCAAATGTGGAATAAGAATATTCCAAGAAAAGGAAATTATTTTTACAAGACTGCGACTTTAGAAATAATATGTTCAAGATGTTTGAGGGCATGTGTGAATCTGTAAAAGTCTAGTACATCTTGAACATAAATGAGAACAAAGTAGCCAAGGTGACCTTGAGTAGAGAGGGGCTGAATCGTATACCTTTTAGGTCATGGTGAAAGGTTTGAATTTTACTTTAAGTGCAATAAAAACCCAATGAGGAGGTTCAGGCAGAGAGGCTCCACCACTCTCTTTACATTTTCAGTGAATCATTTGGATTGAAGTGTTAAAAGACATGAGAAGAATTTAAATTACGGATACCAGTGAAAAGTCTAGAATGAAAATTCAGACAAGAACAGTTTAGAACTTGGGCGAGGATAGTGGCAGTATAAATGTAAATAAATAGATGGATTTGAGATATATTTTTAAAATAGAATTGATAGGATTTACTTATGGAGTCAATGTGGTAGATGAGTGGGAGTAAAGGATCAAAGATAATTCAAAGATGGGTAGATTGGGGTTTCAAGACATATGTTTGTGTAAATGTTTTGAGATTTGTTATAGGAATTGGCTTATGTAATCATGGAATTGGCAAGTCTGAATTCCATACAGTGTGCTGCAAGTTGGAAACTTGACTAAGGTGAATTTGAATTCCCCAGAATAAGATGGTTAGATAAAGCAAAGATATAAATCCTCCTTTCTGACTACTGAAATCATCAGTTCTCTCTTTAAGGCCTCTCTGACTGATTGGATGAGGAAACTTCTCTCATTGCTGAAGACAATCCTTTTGTTTATGATAGATGTAATCATTCATAGATTCAATCAGCTTAATAATTTTTTAAAATTTATTTATGAAATGCCCTACCAGAAAAAGCAGGCCAGTGCTTACTTTACCAAGCAAATGGACACTTAAACATGGCCAAGTGGACATATTAAATTAACCATCACTGTACACTCCTTGTTAAGCTTGCATCCAGGCAGATCTCCTGAAACCATACTTAATCTATAAATTAGAACACTAATATAGTACTTTCACCTACAATAATTCAACTGTCTTCTGTACAACTAGAAATATGTTAACCATTTCCACAGAAGAATATGCAAACCCTTGCATGATATTCATGCTCATCCTTGATATCTTATAGCTTAAATACAGTAACATATAGCTAATATAACATGTATTTAGCTTTCCTTGGTTGCTTAAAGCAAATACATGAAATAATTCAATTCAGCTTAAACAATGGGAATTTTTTAGCTTACAGTTTTGAAGCTGAGAAAATGTCCACATCAGGATGGTGTTTTCTCCATTAAATCTGGCTGCCAGAGATCCTTGGCTCCTCTGCCACATGGCAAGGCACAAAGGTGACATTTGTTAGTTTCTCCCTTTTCTTCTGAGTTTCATTGATTCGAGCTTCTTGCTTCCTTTACATTTTTTCCCTCTCTTTACTCATTCCCTTTATAAAGGACTCCAGTAAGAGTACTAGGAATCATTCAGAATAGGGTGAGTCATACATTAACAGAAGTAGCCTCATCAAAAAACCCTACTTACAATGGGTCCATACCCACAGGAATGGCTTAAATTCAGTAAAATGCTTTTCTGGGATACATTCAGCTTCATACCACCATACCACACCTTCTAGGTCCCCAAAAGTCATGCTCTTTCTACACGCAAAATACATTCATAACATCACATCACACAAGTCACTTCAGAAAAAATGCCTCGTACAAAGTCTCATCAATATCAGTTATAGATGTTCTATTCCCTGTGGCACAATTCCCTCTATCTGTGGCCCTGTTAAGCCTGGAGGACAAGTTACCTGATTCCAATACACAAAAGAGGGACAAGTATAGGATAGATATTCCCATTCCCATAAGGAGAAATGGGACTGAAAACAGGATCCCAAACAATTTTGAAACCCTGACGGGCATACTTCATTAGACTCTAAGGTTTGAGAGTTATCCATGGACCAGTCGTTTGTCCTCTGGGCCTTATGAAACAGTAGCCCAGCCCTTTCAAATGCTTATGTGATGGTCATGCTCTCCCCCAAAACTGGGGTGAAGGTTCTAACTTCTTCAAGTGTCAGATGGTGGCCAGGCTCTCGGCAAACCCAGGGGCATCTGAGAAAACTAGGTTGTTAGCACTCTTCCTGAATATTATGGTAGAAGGTTCACCTTCTTCATGTGCTGGGGGAAACTTACTCTTTCCACACTCATAGGTGCATTAACTTTTTGGTTCAAGAAGTTGTCTTTGATCCAGATCCCAGCAAACATGGTCCTGCACTTGAAGTGAGATGAAGCTAAGTTAAAAATACATTGATCACCTGACCTCCTTAACCCTACTTTGACTGATGGATGACAGTGTTTCAGGTCTTCTGGAATTAATGTCAGTTCAGAGCCATTGTTCAGTAATTTCCAAAATGCCTGACACTTTCCGTTTTTCCAATGCAAAGTCAGCTGTTAAAAGACCATAGCTGCTTTTGGGGAAGGCAAACAGTATATGTTTTGGCAGTGTGGCAGTATACTACCTCCCATGAACCTGGCCTTCCCTTCATTCAAGGGATTCTGTGTGTTCAATCTGTCTCAAGGCCGGGAATTGATTGAGGGGTCATGACCCTCTGTTTATTTGATTGAGGGGTCATGACCCTCTGTTTAATTAATTCAAATTAGATTTTAATTCACTTGGCCCAGTACTCTTCTGCTTGTACAAAACAAGTAAGAATTTAGTAGACTTCCCATGTATTTCATTTCTAGATGCCCCATGAACAACTAGCCAAAAGGAGAAGTCTCTGCAAGTCATACCATTCCATTTCTGCATCAACTCTGCTCTCTATTACAGTAGTCACACCCTTGTCTTTGGTGATTAAGTGCCTCTACTTGACTCCTGCCCACCCAGAATCTGATCAATTTCACCCTATTTAAGGATCAAAGTTAGGTCTTAAAAGTTCCCACAGTTATATCTGACATATAGAACAGAACAACCAGAGTTCTTCAGGGTAGATGGAGCTACTCTTGTGAATTTATTCCTCACAATCATGATGAAAGGAGTGTCCAGTGAACATCCTTGGGGTAGGTAATCAGGTCTAATTTGATAAATCCACTCTAAAATGCCAATCTCTTTTAGCCTTTGGAACCCTCATCTACAGTATATCACAGCCATTTGGCTTCCTTTAATGCAGGCCATCTTTTGTCCCATGCTTCAGCCAGCAAACTGAACAAGCTCTTTGAGCCCTTTGAAACCCCTTGAGCTATAACATTAAATCTAGGATCTCTGCTTAGTTGGCCCCTATTAATAAATTCAGCCTGATCCAACTTTATATTCCTTTGTCCATTACCCCACATCCTTCATATCCATTCCCATAAATATTCTCCTGATTTCTAGATGTATAAATTGGAAAAAACATGAAGTCTTTTTGGAATTTAATGTACCACTTCATGGATCACAATTTGTACCTCACTTTTTGGGGCCTGTTGGGACTTTGGTTTAGTTATAGACTAGAAGCAAAGAGGAGTGGTGGGGTTGGGTCATAAGAAGAATTAGTAGTGTCTTGCAAGTCAACTATTTCATGGCCTTCCATTTGAATTTTATATAGTGAAACAGTTGATTTCTTCACAAGGCTGATTCTCCATGGCAGAGTATTACAGATTGCAATCGGTGACCTCACTTCAACAGAAGACATCTTGCAAGTTTGGGAATTAAATTGGTGGTGTAAATCAGCTACTCACATGATGAGCCTCTGCATTTGTTTTTCAGAAATCTCAAGTCTGTGGTTATTAGAAATAAGAGTTTCTTTCAGCTCACATATAAATTTTCATATCCTTCAGCAGAACTTGGTTGGAAATTCAAAGCCTTGAGCCCATTCTTTTCTTTAACAACTTTGTTCAGCATATTTAGGAGCAATTGGTCAACAAAATGTCACTGTTTATCTTTACAAAAATGTTGCCAACATCAAATACACTGTCACCAGGGACTTACCTCATAAGATTTTAGTAGGAGTATCCATTGGTGATATTTTGAATATTTCCATTGCCAGTTAACAGCATGGGACCACCAGTGCACTCTTGATAACTGCAAAAAGAATCACTGGTGCCCTTTATTTTTCAGATTAAAGCACCAAAGTCAAACCCCACAGAACTCAGAAATCTCATCAAGATTCTATTTCTCATGATGACTCTACTCTCAGTAGTATAATCTGTATCAGTCAGAGTTCTCCAGAGAAACAGAACCAATAGAAGAGAGAGAGATTCAAATTATTATAGGAATTGGCACATGCAATCATAAGAACTGGGAATTAGAAATTTAATGGGGCAGCCTGCAAATCAGAAAGAAGTTACACTGTAGAGTTGTTGTATTCTCTAATGAGGTAAAGATAGAAATACTTTGCTGTAAGGTCCTCAAATTATTGAATGAGGATACTCCTGATTGCTGAAGATAATCTCCTTTGTTAATTGTATACATACAGCCTTAGATGAAATTGACTATAGATACAAACCTATCTATGAATAGCCACAGTAATAATTAGGACAGCACTTGCTTGACAAAACAAGTGGACACCATAAATTAGACAAGTTGACACATGAAATTAACCATCACAGTAGGTTATAGTAACGTTGACTATATCAGATAGGCAAGGAGATAGTTCTGAAATAAGTTCATGTAATAATTAATTTATATGCTATTTATTAAATCCTGTCACCTGTAAGCCATCTGTTTGCTACTATCTGACAGCAAAATATGTAAATTTGGGGTTCAAAGGAGAGTCTCAGAAGGAAGTTTTCATAATGGTTCATTACTCTATAAGAATTAAAGACATGTGACAGATATCTTTGCCTATGATAGACAATGGAAGCAGAACCAGAAGGAATCCAAAAAAAATGTACACTCTCTGTTAGAGGTTGAATATAAAAAGTGTGTGGAGTAAGTTAGATTAAAAAGCAGTGGTCAGTTACATAAGATGGGAATTAGGAAAGAAAGTCATTATGGAAATGAGGAACAGAGAGAATTTCAAGTAAAGCAATATACAACATTATCAATTCTCTAGAAAATTTGAGTAAGAGGCATGAAGACAATTATGCTATGGAGTTTGCAGTGTGGACAAACTTAATGACTGTGACAAGAATAGTGTTGGTGTGTGCATGGGAAATTCAAAGAGGGTTTAACGGGGAAGAGAGGGTGGGAAGTGGAAGTAGTATTTGTGGATTTCTTAGGCTATTTGAAAAGAGAACCTGCTATAGAGAGATACAGGCTTGACTGACGGTATTAATTCTCAGATTTTGGTATACATTGATAATGAATATTAATTCTAACTGGAACCATTCAACTCAGTAATATGATTTTCTTGAGCAGTATCTGGTTGGACTCATATAGATATTGAAAATATGGCTGTAAGACTTTATTCATACTGTAGTTTTACAACCAAGTTTAAAAAAGTAAAAGAGAGGGAGAAAGGAAGTGAAGGGATTTTCAAATAAATTATTTTAATAGTGGTCTGCGGAATCTAATAAAGTGAACAGAGTAAAGCAAAACAAAGAGGAGCTTCAAAATGGTAAGAAAGTGGAGGAACAGATGCATTTGAGGTTGTGATGAAACTTAAGAAGTGTGCAATGACAGTAATTCAGCAATTGAGCTGGAACTGATGAGTCAATGTTGGAAAAGTGGAATTTTTACAGTAGCTGATTTTCAGAAGGTGAAGTTTCTGGATATGAAAAAGTCCACCATCTCATAGATCAGATTATATAAAGGAAAAATCAGTAGAGATGGAGAAGTCAAATAGTGGGGTCAAGGTGTTATATGGATCATCAGTTCAGATGATAACGTTACCAAGAATGATGCCATAATTTGGAATTGTTGGGAAGACTGTGAGCCAGGTAAAAGGACCAGACAGTTAAAAGAGAAAAATAATAGGATAGCTTATGATCCTTGTTAGAAAAAATAATATAAGCCCTTACTAAAAGGTCAGATTCACTAAATACTAATGTCTTTGGGAATGTAATTTGAAGAAGAACAACTTAAACATTTATCAAGAGGGAAAGATGTTTTAAAGTACTGACTTGTGAGAGAAATTTTCATAGTAGGTGTCCTTTTCATTATTCCCAAGCAGCAGTAGAAAGCTGCTTCTACAAAATGTCAAGTATCTAAAATAAAAAGCAAAATTATCTTTCAGCTTTCAGCTCTCACCCAACAATATCTTATTCCACAGTGGAATCTCTATAAGGAGATATGCGTGTGTGTGTGTGTGTGTGTGTGTGTGTCGAGTGTACATTTAACAAAAATGGAATATTTAATGCATATTATTATGCAAACTTCTTTTTTTGTGAAACATAGCTTAAACTTTTCCATCTTTCATAAATAATCCTGTAACGTAAGTGAATAAAGTGCAATAATTATCCTACTGATAGATATTTTAGTTGTTTCTACTTTTTATATGTTGATGTATGAGTTTGCATATCTCCATGCAGTGCACATAATTCCATGTTATGCATATGTAAAGTTAGTGGAATAATCTCCCATATTGATGGGTAATTAGATGGCTTCTATTTTTCCAAAACAACCATGCTGCAATGAGTATATGTAATGCATTTGTTGCATATATGCATATATTTGTATCTGACAGATTCCTGGAAGCGGATTTACTCAGTCAACATGGAAGTATCATTCACATTTTTACATAGTGGGTCAAAGCACCCTCTAAACAGGCTGCAACAATCTCTTTCCACCAGCATTCATTTCAGTCCCACATTGCTTAACTACTATGAATATTTTTGATATTCTTAAGTTTCACTAATCCAGCTGGTAAAAAGCCAAAATCTTTTGCTGTTTTAACTTTCATTCATTCATTACTTGTGAAGTTGAACACATGTAATGGCTATTGTAAATCTTTTATTTTAAAAATTGATTTCCTCTATTTTGACTATTTTTTCCTTAAATTGTATGTTGAGTACTTACTTTTTAATGATCATATGAAGAAAAATGAAAGATTGACCTTTTCTGGTCAATATGTTGTGAATGTTCTCTTCCCATTTTTTATGTGTTTCTTAGCTTTGCTTCCTTTTTTTTTTTTTTTTGCATGGGCAAGCACCGGGAATCAAACCCAGGTCTCCAGAATGGTGGGTGAGAACTCTGCCACTGAGCCACCATGGCCCACCCTGCTTTGCTTACTTTTTAAAATTTAATTTTTATGTATTTCATATCTGTCAACATTTTTTACATTATCCAAGATCAAAAAAACAACTTCCATAACTTTTCCAGTACATTTTTGGTTTTAATTGTTCAACCTAGTTCATTCATCTATCTAGAAATTATTTTTATAAAAGGTATAAAATAAAGCTCTAGCTTTACTTTTGCTCAAATTGTCAGTTACTGTAACACATCCTAACCCATCTAGTCCATCCTTTCCCCTTGATTTAAAATAAAGTACTCTTATTCTTCTTAACCATATTCTTAATTGCACATTTGGCTAGGCCTGTGTTTATTTCCATATTTTGCTCATTTATTTATTTGCCTATGTCTTTTTCAGAGCCATGCCATTCTAATAGATTTTGTGTTATATTGTCATCTGATAAGATATGTCCACCATTATTGTTACTCTTTTCAAAGTATGAATTAAACCTAATAAAAAAGCAATCTTCAAATAAGGTTTGCAATCAATTTATAATTTTGCAAAGTGGGACTTTGGTTGTTATTGTTGTTAATATGATGAATTTTTAGACTACCTTAGTGAGAAATTATCTTGAGATTATCTGTAGTAATACATAACTCTATTTATTCAGGTGTCTTTTACGGTCTTCAGCAAGGTTGTATAATTTTATTCATACATGTTTCAAGATTTTCCTGTTATGCAAATGCTTCGTAGTTTTCTATTATATTTTCTCATGAGACTGTTGATCACATATCTAGCATGTGAATGTATGAATTTACATTTTGTGACTGCCCTATATGTACTTTGTTTGTATTTTCTCATTTCACCCTTACAAAAAGCCCTGAAATATCACTCCACATTTTAAAGAATTGAAAACTGAGACTGAAATGATTATTATCACAACAAGCAGGAAGATATGACGCAAATCCAATTGTCTCTGTCCTTGGTCTGAACTCTTAACTCTGTGCCGTCTAATTCTAATTATATTTCATTTGGAGATCTTGTATTTCATATTTAGGCAATTATTTCATTTGCAACTACTTGTGATGATTTTTCTTTCTGGTATTCAGATTTTCTCCCCCTCATCTGCTGTATAGACTGGAATTCACAAGGTTTTTTTGTACCAGGAGTTTTCATCAACTTTTTCTAAAATTCCAATGCTTTACAAAGGGCTAATTTCTCTGCACATACTCTCAGAGTTCACTACTCTAATAGGAAAACACTTAGAAATCATCTTAATATTTCAAGTGTTATAAGCAAAAAAAAAAAAGTTTAATAGCATCAGATTTGCAATGTTTGCAATTCTGCGGTTGGTTTAAAATTGTATCTCATTAACAAGTCAATAACCCTTATGAGAATCACATCGCATTTTGGGGGCATATTCCAACAACATGGTAGTATACCCTCTAGTATAAATACATAGTTTAATGCTTCTCTTCTAATTTTTATCTTGAGGATAATAGCAAAATATTTACGTATCCTTTAGATATCCAGATTTTAGACTGAAATCTAATTTGGTATTCTTTACGGTACAGTGAAAATTCAATCTTCTGTGGCTTTGTCAAAACTGAGAAGTGACTGATAGGAAGACAACTAATATTTTGAATGAATACTCTGTGTCAGGGATATTGATAAGCACTCTCCCACATATTATTCACTAATTCTCATTTAATCCTCACAAAAACCTTGCAAGGTTGGCATCAATTTTCCTGTTTCTAGATATCATGCTGTACTCCTTGGTGATTTAATTCCTCTCATTTAAATATCAGGATGGCTATCTGTTTGATTCACGCTTCATTTTCAGATAGAAAATGTGATTTCATGTACATGCCACTAATTTCAAGAAAAAGAAATATTTATTTGCAAATATATTTAAATAATGTTGCAAAGAGAGCTGAGGCTGTTTTAGACAAATATTCTTTCACCTACTAATTCCATTACTTACCTACCTAGTAAAAAAGTGTATGTTTCCTAACATCTTGAGTCAGAATTTCTCCATTGGTAAAGTGGAAATAATAATATTTATATCATAGGACTGCTGGAATGATTAAATATGAGAACATGCCTAAGTAATGAGTTGCAATGTCCGACATAATATGCATCAATTTGACTGTTGTTAACCATATACTTTTATGACATCTGGTAACAAAATGAACAGAAATATTAATTAGAACTTTAGATTTCTTCTAAAGTGTCATTGGTAAAAAAAAAAAAACAAAAACAAAGAATTTTGAAGCAAAGAATAATTTCCTATAAATATTAACAATTCCAATTTAAAATATTAACAAAAATGATAATTTTTTGAAGAAAGAGAGTTAAAAATTGAGTAGTCCAAACTGAGAAGAGCAAGATAAAGTAATGACTAAATCCAGAACTATTAGAGGGGCTTCACCAAAAAAATGTTGAAAGTTTTATTTTTTAAAAGCTTACATATTTAGCACATTTAGTAATGCTTTAGAGATACCCCAAACCACAAAATTTCCTAACATGTGGAATAAAACATGCATTCTGATTTTTATGTGTGATGGCTTGGAGCTGTTGAATATACATATACTCTGAATTTCATTTTATTTTGTTATTTGCCTCAAAAACACATCTTTTTGTCACAGCTATTCATTCCTGTGTGCATTTTTTCAGCACATATTTCATGTCATCTAACGAGCAAATTAAGAGATGCAATTTGATAAAGTATTCAAGTATAAATTGCTTTTGCATTTGAAGCATAAAATTGTGAATGATCCGATGCTGCCAGAATGTTACATGGGGTATAAAAATTAAATAAATACAATTTTTAATTGGTGAATCTCATAAAAATTAATTATCCAGATAAATTGAATCTATTATATTCTAAAGATTGCCATCTAAAAATCAAGGTCATTAAATAATTCATTTTCTTATATGTTTGTCAAACTGGCAACATTTTATAGCCAATATTTTATAAGTGGATTGCATTAGAAAATATTTGACTCCATTGTTTTAAAGCTCCAAGGTTAATATTTATTAAACAGCCTTATGCATACATTTCATTCTAACATTTCTGTTGAAATAAAGTGACCAGTAAAACAGAAATCAGAATTTTAAAAATCTACGGTGGTGCAACAGTGGCTCAGTGGTAGAGTTCTTGCCTGCCATGAGACTCGGGTTCGAGTCCCAGTGCCTGCCTATGCAAAAAAAAAAAAAAAAAAGGGAAAAAAAATTTAAAAACTAAAGTAGGCTTTGTGTCAAACATAGATAAGCCATTATGATCCTCTTCAATAAAAAAAAAAATTGCTGTCCAGCTCTGAAGTGTGCAGTCAGCTGGAAGATTCCAGTTAACATCTCCTTCAGGGTCCACCTCAGCTTTCAAGGACCTGCTAATCTTAGGGCAATTCACACATGACGACAGAGCGTGGGTATAAGTTGCCTAAGGGTTTCCACCCGATATGGGGCTTTTTGAGAGATCAGTCATTACTCCAGAATTTCACCATGCTTCAATAGACTGATCAAATCTCCATCTTGGTCAGATGGCTCCCTCCGCTTAATCTTACTTTATCTCCTTTTCCCTCACAGATATTACTCCCACATATATCTTTAGCATTCTTAACTATGTCTCAGTTTCTGCCTCCCAGAGGACCCAATCCACTCAGGAACTGAACCAAATATTTCTCCAACCGCACTAGTGAATCTGAAAAGAGAGGTAGTCCTTTAACAATATGCTACCACGGCACCCAACCTAACCTAAAATATGCTGAGTATTATTTCAGTTTGTTCCCCAGCACTAGTGCAACTACACCTGCTTTAGTCATTTGCATGTCTAGTAGTACCACAAATTATTGATGACCAACTATTTCTTGTCACTGTTCTTGTGCATTGCCTACAAGCTGAACACAGTCATTCAAGGGCTTCCAGATTACACATCTGCTGCAAACCGAACAATTGGCCAAATGTTGACCATTTTCACATTAATATTTCAGTGTGTTTAAAATTACTGCTTGTTACTCAGCTGCGCATCACCCCTCCCACAAGTCCTTGTCTTTATTGCTTCTACATTTACCTCAACTGGGTGCATATTTGAAAAAACAAAACCAACATTTTTTTAAAATCAGTTGGTTTGATGCTCCGAGTCTGGAATGTATCTTCATTCTTAAGGTAGATATTTCCTTCCCCTCATTTCAAGAGATGATAGGAAAAGTTTGATATTTGTATTTGTAGCAGGTGGAAGATAGAATCTTGGTGATGGTTATAAAGACAGAAAGATTCCCGGAATAGAATGTGGTGGTCAGGGGACAGGTATTTCATTCTAGATCCCCAGTGATGGTATGGAAGTTCTAGCTGTCACTTTTTGTAGAACAAAACAAATACTGCAGACTTGGGCAGGTTCAGTAATATCAACAATGATGACATTAATCCTGACAAGGAATTGCTTTTCATTGAAAAGGAAATTGATATGAGTAATCAGAAACAATGTGTTCTTTTATTTCCCATGCATATATGCATTAATTTATCCATTTACCAAATATTTCAGATGCTTATTATATTCCTATTATGGACTAGTTAATGTTGACCCTGAATTCTTACTCCTTTTTTTTGGGCGGGGGGGTGCGTGGTCTGGGACTTGAACCCAGGTCTCCTGCTTGGAAGATGAGCTACCTGATGCTGAATGCTTGAAGATGATTTTAGAAATGTTGCTGTAAACCAAGTTAAAGCTAGGTATTTGAGTGATAATAGATAAAGTGAATATAGTTGTTCCATACTTCATGTCACGTTGAGGACTACAAGCGATTAAAAGGATAAATACATGCAGTGAGTTCAAGTGAGTTCACACAGTGAGTACAGGAGCACATAGGAGTGGCTTTAACATAAATAATGGGGAAATTGGGCCTTGGATGTTTAATTACAGGAAATGACCATTGAATTGAGAATTGAAAAATGAATTTATAGGGTAGAAGTATCATGTGGGAAATGGAGTATACTTTTTCACACAGAGGGAACAGCATGTGTGAAGTCCTAAAAGTGAGAAGGAGTTCTCCACTTTTTTCTTGTTAGTGATTTTCTCTGCAAGTTTTGTAGGATAAAGAGAAAAAAGTGCTAGGTGCATTACAATAAAAAACAGTCTAATCTTTTGCTGAATTTTTATTTTGTTTTGCTTCTATGGAGTAATCATGTGGTCTTCTGTGGATCCATTACTGAAAATCATCTCCTCAGCCTGGAAGTTCTAACGCATGTCACCTCATCTGTAAAGATTTTCCTGGCCCAAAAAAGATTTAATCATTTCCTTCACTGCGTTTTTATGGGTAACATGATATTCAGCACAAAGTGGCTGGACAGTTAAACTCATAAGCTCTTGTTAGAATGGAGGTTTTGTTGTTGCTGTTGTTTTTGTGCATGGGCAGGCAGCAGGATTGGAACCCGGGTCTCCGGCATGGCAGGCGAGAATGCCGCCTGCTGAGCCACCGGGGCCCGCCCTAGAATGCAGTTTTGAATGTTTGTACACAGGAAGTAGCTTATCACTATGCAATGCAATGATACCTCAGACACTACACAGAAAATGACACCTTTATGGGATGAGTTTTAAAAAATATGATAGTGAGTGAAGGACCATTGGTCTCGCAGAGCCTGGCACAAAATGCTCAAGTAGGAGAGGCAAACAGCTGTAGCAGCTAGCTGCCTTTTACATGTGCAAGTAAAGCAACTAGCCCAAATCAAGCAGCACATTCTGGAGGAAAATACATCCTTCTCTAAAATCTGTTACAAAAAGATGATTATTTGCATAAATAGAGAATAAGGTATTATGTCATTTGTTAGGTGAGATCCAAAAGCAGAAGCAAATTCTAGAGCACATATCTTAGTGCCCCCTAGGATGTTCAATTGTTTCTAGAAAAGGACAACTGGTGATTTCACTGTATATTCTTTACTATAATTACAGGCAATATTATAAAATAAAATTTATTTTTCCAATTAGAGAGTTTGCATTTAGTCACTTGTGACAAGGCCCTTTTGGTTTTTTTCTCCTCAAAGAGTCCCTAATCAGAGAACATAAGTATTGTTCATTTCATCCTAAAATATCCTTTTAAGATTCAAGATTGTATTAACCAACATGGGTAGAAATCTGATAAGTAGTCCCTATATGAAACTCCAAAACCATGCTGAATTTTGGCATAGTTTCCTCAGTCTACATATGTATTATGGCATTTTGTCCACATCTTTATCCATATCTTTACCCTAGTATAATTTGCTCTATATGTGCGTGCATGTGTGTATGTATACACGTGTATGTGTGTATGTTTATGCATGTGTGTTGGTATGTGTGTAATGAGAAATGCATGTATATGAGAGAGAGAGCATATTTTATCCATTATTGGAGTATGAAATTCTCAAATTTCAAGGGACTTCAGTTTTTGTGGTTTCATAGATCTAATATAATTTCATTCCATTTTGGATGGGTGAATGAATAAGTGTGAAGATGGACTCATTGTCAAAAATTATATAGCATAGCAATTCAGCTGGGTTTTAAAGTTCAGAATTAAAATAGTATCATTAAATTGTATTTTGAAATATTTAAGTGGAATTAGAGGAAGCTAAATTTTCAGGGTAATCAGTGAGAAATCAAGTTATGCAGATGAACCTGGGAAGTCTCTGACAGTTACACAGAATGGCAGCTGACAGAGCATATCATGTTAGCCCATTCACATGAAAGAATATGAAGATTGCTTGTCTGGTTGTATTTCTATCCCTGAGTTGTACTGTATGATAGTTCTTTGGAAATAAGAACAGGAAGCAGAGCTTAGAGCAGTTCTATGAAGGATACTGTAGTGAAGGTGCCAAAAGGAATTCATGGATATAACTCTTCATCTAATGAATCAATTTGTAAAGTATCCACAGGTATCTTTTTCATGGAATATTTTTGTAATTGGATCATATTATAAAGTCATTACAGAAGTTTATAAAATGAACAAACTCCTTCTGTGTATCCTCTTGAAAAGTGAGTCATAAACTCTTCATTTACTAATACATAGGAATCGAGTTTTCTTAAGAGAAGAAAATCATGTTATTCATATATATTCGGTGAGTTCATGCTATGCATATCTACATAGATGCAGTATATACCAAAATTAGATTATTGGGAAAACTAAAACTTTGTTTTAGTCAATAAGATATTATAAATTTCACTTTAGATGCCATATCTCCTTTTCATTCATTGTTTTGAACATGCTAATCATATTTACAGATGCAGGGCTTTTGCACTTATTTTTCCTTTTGTCTGGAGCACTCTATTCTGAGAATTCAGAGCCCTCACTCTTTCTTTCATTCAGATCTCTGTTCAAATATCACCTCCACAAAACCCCTTGCCTGACTCGATTTAAGTAAGAATACACCACTTCTGTATACCACAAACGTCTGAATCTTGTTTCCCTTTTTTCTAGTCTTTTTTTTTAGCTTTTAAAACATTTAACACTTTCTGACAATATATTATCCATATGCTTGCAATATTTACTAATTGTTGGTTTCTCCTATTGGAATTTAAGCACAATAAAGCCAGCTACTCTGATTTGCTTTTGTACTGAGATCAATGTTAGGACCATAGTAGGGGTTTCATATATTTGATGAATGAATGAATGAATAAACCTAAACAAATGCTCTGTCACTGTCTTCCTTGGAAATATGTCAGTTAATTATTAACTGATGGACTATTACTTTGATATTACTTGAAATAGTTTTATTACTACTCTGAATGTATCCAAATAGGTTGGGTCACAGTATAGAATATTTTTGAAGGCACACAATATATTATGAATAACTAATAGTAGGGATCCATGAAAAATTGTTATGTGGTATAAGATATTTTTCTGTTTCACTGAAAGTTGTATTGCTCTTCAGAATTCATCATAAAAGAAATGGTTAATTTTATCACAATATATTCCCCTGCAACAATGAGAATTAATGTTTTGTTAATGAAATACTTTAAAGAGTTAATAAAAAATTATGGAAATTCTTTTCCCTAAAATATATTTCAATAAACACCTTAAAAATACGATGTATTCTATTTCAGTTTACCTGGATGCAAATTTAGCCACAGTCACAGGCTCAGAATTGTTAATGTCATAAAGAATTTTTACAGTTTCCTTGTATTTATCTTTCATTTTGTAAATCAATTAATAGAAACAGAGAGTTAGCATGGTTTGCAGAAGTCCATAGAAGTGGAAAGTTATATGTCAAAATTTTAACGAAGAATAAAATAATCCAGTGTTTTTTTAAAATAGCATTAATATTGAAAATATCTTCAAAATCAAATTTCTGGCATAGTACCTAGCGCAGATATAAGCCCAATAGGCCTTATATTTTAATAACTGCTTTTCCAAAGTGTTCCATAAATATGTTTTTTCACCAAAAAACAAAAAATTTACAATAACAAATTGAGACAATTCAAGTAAATCTTTGTACAAAGTTCTCTTAGAAATAGAGTGCGTACTTATCCTGTCCACTAGTTCAACTATTACAAAAAAATATATTGGAAGAAAAGCTTTTTTGTTTTATCCCGCCACTTTGCTGAATTTGTGTATTAGCTCAAGTAACTTTGCTGTAGATTTCTCAGGATCTTCCAAGTATAGCATTATGTCATCTGCAAATAATGAAAGTTTTACTTCTTCCTTTCCAATTTGGATGGCTTTTATTTCTTTGTCCTGACTGAATGCTCTAACTAGAACTTCTAGCACAATGTTGAATAATAGCGGGGACAGTGGGCATCCTTGTCTTGTCCCTAATCTTATGGGGAAAGCTTTCAGTCTCTCTCCTTTGAGTATGATGCTGGCTATCGATTTTTCATATGTTCTCTTTATCATACTGAGGTAATTACCTTTGATTCCTATCTTTTGGAGTGTTTTCATCTGAAAACAATGTTGAATTTTGTCAAATGTTTTTTTAGAATCAATTGAGATGATCATGTGATTTTTCCCTTTCAATTTGTTAATGTGCTATATTGCATTACTTGATTTCCTTTTGTTGAACCATCCTTGTACTCCTGGTAGAAACACCACTTGGTTGTGGTGTATAATTCTTTTAATATGTTGTTGGATTTGATTTGCTAATATGTTTTTGAGAATTTTTGCATCTATATTCATTAGGGAGATTGGCCTGTAGTTTTTTTTTTTTTTTTTTTTTTTTTTTTTTTTTTTTTTTTCTTACAGCATCTTTACCTGGTTTTGGCATTAAAATAAGATTAGCTTCATAAAATGAGATAGGTAGAGTTTCTTTTTCCTCTATATTTTGGAAATGTTTGATCAGGATTGTTGTTAGTTCTTTCTCGTAATGTTTGATAAAACTCCCCTGTAAAGCCATCTGGCCCTGGGCTTTTCTTTGAAGGAAGATTTTGGTGACTGATTGAATCTCTTTACTTGTGACTAGTTTGTTGAGATCTGCAAGTTCTTCCTGAGTCAGTGTAGCTTGTTTGCATGTTCCCAGGAGTTTGTCCATTTCATCTAAGTTGTCTACTTTGTTGGCATATAGTTGTTCATAGTATCTTCTTATGATTTCTTTTATTTCTTCAGGGTCTGTGATAACTCACTCCTTCTCATTTTTTATTTTGTTTATTAGCATCCTCTCTCATTTTCTCTTTGTCAGCCTTGCTAGTGTCCCATTGATGTTATTGATTTTCTCAAAGAACCAACTTTTGGTTTTATTGATTCTATTGTTGTTTTGTTCTCCCACTCATTTAACTCTGCTTTAATCTTTGTTATTTCTCTACTTCTATTTACTTTGTGGTTAGTTTGCTATTCTTTCTCAAGTTTCTCCAGGTGAGGAGTTAAGTTCTTGATTTTTGCTCTTTCTTGTTTTTTAAGATAGGCATTCTGGGCAATAAATTTCACACTCAGCACAGTCTTTGCTGTATCATCCAATCAATTCTATAAGGTGTATTCTCATTTTCATTCATTTCTGGATAGCTACTGATTTCTTTGGAAATTTCTTCTTTGACCCACTGGTTGTTTAAGAATGTGCTATTTAATTTGTGAATGTTTTCATTCTTTGGTGGTTATTGAGATCCAACTTCATTCCATTGTGATCAGAGAAAGTGCTTTGAATAATTTCAATATTTTTAAGTTTATAAAGATCTGTTTTGTGCCCCAGCATATATTCTATCCTAGAGAATATTCCATGAGCAGTAGGGAAGAATGTATATCCTTGTGTTTTGGGGAGCAATATCCTATATATGTCTGTTTGGTAGAATTCATTTATCAAGTAGTTTAACTTCTCTATTTCCTTGTTAATCCTCTGCCTGGTTGTTCTATCTATAGAAGAAAGTGGTGTATTGAAGTTTCCTACTATTATTACTGAAACATCCATCACTCCATTCAGTTTTGCCAATGTCCCTCTCATGTACTTTGGAGCTCCTTGATTGAGAGCATAAACATTTATGATTGTTATATCTTCTTGGTGAATTGTCCCTTTAATTAATATATAGTGTTCTTCTTTGTCCCTTTTGTTGTTTTCACATTTAAAGTGTATTTTGTCTGATATTAGTATAGTTACCCCTCCTTTCTTCTGGTTACAGCTTGTGTGGAAAATATTTTTCCATCCTTTCACTTTCAATCTATTTTTATCCTTGTGTCTAAGATATTTCCTGTAAGCAGCATACAGCTGGATTATATTAATCTACTCTGCCAGTCTGATCTTTTAATTGGTAAATTTAGTCCATTAACATTCAAAGTTATTGCTGAATAGGTGTTTCTTGAATCCACCATCTTATCTTTTGGGTTTTATTTGTCAGATCTATATATTCTTTTTCCCTGTTTCTGTTTTTACCCTTTAAGTTACCCTCACTGGTACTCTTCAGTTCTGTCCACTCCTCCAGACCTCCCTCTCCTACGTTTTTTTTTTTTCAACTGGCAAAACTCCCTTTAATAACTCTTGTAGGGCCAGTCTCTTGTTGGCAAATTCTTTCAGAACTTGTGTTGTCCGTGAAAATGTTAATCTCTCCCTCAGTTATGAAGGACAATTTGGCTGGGCACAGAATTCTTAACTGGAAGTCTTTTTTTACCCAGGATTTTTAATATATCATACCACTGCCTTCTTGCCTCAGTGGTGCTGGTTGAATAGTCTCAGCTCAGTCTTAATTGGTTTCCCTTGTCTGTAGTAAATTGCTTTTCTCCTGCTGCTTCCAGAATTTTCTGCTTCTCTTCAACATTTGACAGAGTGATTAGTATGTGTCTTCGGGAACCCTTATTTAGATTTTTTCTATTTGGAGTTCATTGGGCTTCTTTGATTTGTATATTTGTGTCCTCTATAAGGGTTGGGAAGTTTTCCTCCATTATATCCTCAACTGCTCTTCTTAGCCCTTTACTCCTTTCTTCTTCTTCTGGGTCACCAGTGATTCTTATAGTTGTGTACTTTGTTTTGTCTATCATTTTCCTGAGATCCAATTCAAAGTTTTCCTTTTTTTTTTTTTTTTTTTTTGCCATTTGCTGTTTTGAATGTTCGAAATCAGTTATCCTGTCCTCTAGTTCACTTATTCTTCCTTCAATCTGCTGTTGTGTGCCTCTAGCATGTTTTTTATATGTTCTACTGTACCTTTAATCTCTGTGATAGCTGCTATTTTTCTGTTTATTCTTTCAAATTCCTCTTTATGCTCTTCTTCTGTCTTCTTGATCTCCTTTATATCATTAGCCATCCCACTTATTTTATTAAGTAGAGTTATATGAACATCTTTGATTAGTTGTTCCAACATCTGTGTCTCCTCTGATGTTTTAATTTGGTCATTAGGCAGGGCTATATCTGTCTGCATTGTGATATGCTTAGTCACTTCTGTTGTTTTCATTGCATGAGAACACCTTGATTGATTTACTTTGGGAGTTGATTTCCTTCAGTAGTCTGAAGCCTTGTGTTTGTAGGGTGGATGTATAGTAGGATGCAGAGTACAGGTTGGAGCACAACACTGAGGTGATGCATTGCAGTGCAGGTATAGGTGCAAGTTGCGGATGTTATGCTGGTGCTTCTGAATGTGGGTGTCCAGAGGCCAGGGAGGATGTAGCTGTGAGGGTGCACTGGTCTGGTAGTCATAAACCTGGTGTGCCTGGTCTAGGATGCAGGGCCCTTTGTGCGCATGCGTAGAGCTATGGCAGTGGGTCGGCATTATACCTTCATGGGCTGGAGATGGATGTGATCCAGTTGCACAGGTCAGTACTTTATCAGAGCTTGATACAAGCAAAGTTTTTTAAAAGTTAACTAACAAAATTGTGTCTGTATAGTATTCACTGTAATTATTCTGAATAACATACAAATGCAGTTGAGAGTCTGGAGGCAAACTTTATAAGGAGAGAAAAAATATTTTATGGAAAAACTACTCAACTCGATTGTTATAGGAAGTAATGACTAAATTATCAAAAAGAACTCTAGTCTAACAAAAGTGTCATAAATTTCAATAAGAATGAGTTATAATTTTTTTCAATGCCTTGACTCTCTTAAACATTAGTAAGGCACTTGGAGAAACACATTAACTAAACTTTTTCCTTTAATATATTCTTAAACCACAAAATGAAAAATCCAGGAAATGGTGCTAGAAAATATATATGAAGGGATTATAATCTGAAAGGTTGAAAAAGTTGACTGCTATTTTAAAAAGAGCTAATACTAAAGAAAAAAAAGAAATATAAAAGAAATTAAAATTAAAATTAAAATTTAGATAATTATTTGTGAGTGTTCAGAGATAGACAATACCAAAGATGTGAGAATATGTTGAAGTGCTTGTTTATCTATTTTTTAAGTGTAAAAAAGAAAAAACTTCAAATAATCATGGAAAATATGATATAAGGTAGAAAAATAAGTTAAAATGCTATAAACAAATTCAAATATATAGATCATACCAATAAATGTAAATTTACTAAACTTAACAGTTAAAAGACAAACATTGATAACTTGGATAAAATAAATACAAAATTCAGAAATATGCCATCAACATGAGATACAACACAATCATACAAACATGTAAAAACTTAAGGTAAAGAATGGGAAAAAAAGTAACGCAAAAGCATTGTCATAATATTATATTTATGATACAAGAGCCTAGAGACAGGGAAAAAATGCCATCAAGGAAAATATTAAGAAGTTAATTAATCAAGAAGAAAAATCAATTTCAAATATTTTAATACAATATACTTAAAACATGTGAATGAACGCATGAGATAACTTAAGAGAGAAGCTGAAGAATCACCTGTCATAGGATTATTTATTAAAAATGTTTTGATAAACCAAGCAGACAATTTAACAAGGATATAGAAGATCTGGACCGCTAATTAACAAAATTGGTCTATATAAAATATTTAGTGTTCTGTGCACAGCAATTGAAGATAGTACACATTGTTTTCAACACACAAGGAATGTTTGCCAAAATGGATCACATATGTGCTGGTTTGAAAGGATTTATGTACCTTAGAAAAGTCATGTTTTAATTCTAATCCAATATTGTGGGAGCAACCATTTGTTTTAATTCCTGTTCCGTACTGTAGGTTGAAAACTTGATTAGGTTATTTCCACGGAGATGTGACCCATCCAATTGTGGTTGGTAATTTTGGATCAGATGGCTTCCATGGAAGGGTATATATATATATATATATATGTATATATATATGTATATATAAGGTAAATATTAAAAGATAATATCAGCAATAATACGAACTTTTTTTAAAGCATATAAAAGGGACAAATTTCTTGTAAAAAAATCTCTTACTAAAAAGCCTCTAAAGATAAAAACCTAGACAATTTCTATCATTATTAAAGTAAATGATGCCAGAGTTAAAATCTTTCTGCATAGGAAGCATCAGGCCTAGTACATTTTATGAGCAAATTGCCTTAATCTCTCAAGTAATAGACCTTCCCAAATCTTTTCAAATTCTTCCAAAAAGTAGAAAAAAGATCACGGTTCTTAAACACCTTCTAAGAGGACAGAAATTTTAAAAGCAGACTTATTATCATAAACAAAATCTCAATTTGCTATAAATTTATTTAATGAAATTACAAGCAAAATCATGTTTCTATATAGATATTGATAAGGTAATTGAGAAATTTATATGGAATAACAAAATTTCAAGAAACCCAGCATATTTCTGAAGAAAAACCAAAGGGGAATTTCGTAATAGCTTTTAATATTTTCTATGAAGATATAGTTATTAAGACAAATTGGCCAAAAATAAATAAAAGAATAAAGAGCCAAGAATAAGGTTCATCTACCTGTAAACTGTGGTACAGAACATACTGTCATGTCTGATAGGCAGGAAAGAAAGACTGCAATAAGTGGATTTTGAAAAATAGTCATACTTTTGGAAAAAAAGTAATCTATCTTATTCCACACACTAAAATCAATTCCAGATGCATTACAGAGTTGAATAATATAACTTTTAGTATAAAACATAGATAAATACTATTTAGAATTTGTGGGAAGAAAATATTTATTTTCAATCTGTCTATGCCTTTATATAAATGGCATCTCTTCTAAACACATTTGATTTTGAATTTATCCTGTCTGTCAATCACTACCTTTAAATTGGGAAGGCTTAGTCCACTTATATTTAATATATATATATTTAAATGTATATATTATTTGTTTGAACTTACCATCTTATTTGTTTTCTATCATTCCTATCTATCTCTACTTTCTCCTTTTGTGTTCTTACTTTTCTGCCCATTTTATAATTACTCCTGTGCTTCTGAGTATTTTTATTTATCTTCTATTATTTTTAACCATGCCTCCATTTTATTGTTGACATTAGTGTATTGTGTAGAGAGTGTAATATGCCCCTTTAACTTATCACATTCTAAAGAATTAATATCACATGACTGTATATATTATATAAGATACTTATATCATCACATATACCACCCCTGGTCTTTTTTATTTTTGATGTTACATAATTTCCTTCTTACATATATTATAACCCATAAAATACAATTTCAGAATTTTTTTTTGCTCTAAACTGTCAATTCTCTTCTTAAATAAAGAGGAAATATGTACCTGTATGTTTACTACTTCTGGTATTCATTATTCCTCCTTGTACATCTGCTTTTCCTTCTACCATTTCCCTTCAGCTCTGAAGAACTTCCTTTAGTAATTGTTTTGGCACATGACTGCTGGATATACTCTATCACAGTTTTCGAATTTCTGAAAATATCCTCATTTTAACCTCACTTTTAATAATAATCTTACTCGATATAAAATTATATGTTGACTCATTTCTTTTCCTATTGTTTTGTTTTCTGGCTTGTGTGCTTCTGGTGAGAAGACTTCCATCATTCTTATCACTGTTCCCTTAATGTCAAATATATTTTTCCTTAGATAGTGTTTAAGATATTTTCTTTATCTTTTGTGTTCAGTGATTTGGTTTTGATGGGCTGAGTGTGGTTTTCTTGACAATATTCCCATGAGGAGTTCCACTGCTCAATCAGTGGGTTGGGACTTTGCATTTTTTCTGCTCCTTCTGAAACTCAAATGACAGGCTTGTTGATATTATCCTACAGTCTAGTGGTATTCCTTTTACCCTTTACATTATGTTTTCTTTCTCTCTGCCTTGTTGGAATAATTTTCATTTACATGACTTGAGTTTATTGTTTTTTTTCTTTGTCCTCTTTTCTGTTCTCAAGCCCATCTAATGATTTTTTCTTCAGATATTTTATTTTTCATTTCTATAATTCCTATTTGGTTTGATTGGTTTGTTTGTTTACTTATTTTATGATTTGCGTCCATCATTCTGCATTAGCATTGAGGTAAAGGGACTTTTCATTTGCGTGTTTTCCATATTGTTAATATATTAGCAAAGGTATTTCACATACTTCTATACCTTGACCAGATGGTACATGTTGCCTTAGTATGCCAGAACTTCTTTGAGAAAATCCCTACAGAAATGAACCAAATTTTTTTAAAAATAGAAAATCTTCTTAAAGATACAGTGAATATTAAAATATTTTAATTAACTTGAACTAAATCAATACTTTTGAGGTTTTCTAAATTTTAGAGCTAACATATTTAAAGCTTTTCTGACTAGCTGTTAACAAACACATGAGCTAAACTCCTCACAAAATGATTAAAATTATTGACAATATTATTTCAGCTATTTTCTAGAGTCAATTCTATAATTATTTAAAAATATTTATCTTAGTGTTTGCCAATGTTTAAAGTTTTTTGTATATTTTAAAACATATTGAGTTTTAGGTAAAATCTAAAAACATATTAAGTAAATTATTGGTAAATAATGAAAAATGCAGTGCTTTTGATAGTGAAGCATAGTATAACTTTTTACTTGGCTCTACTGGAAAGAAAATCTCCTCTTAAATGACATGTTGATTTCCCGCTAACAGGGCCTCCAGGTCTCTTTAACACTCCTTCTTATAAAAATCTCTACCCTTCTGGTGTCAAGGGCAGCATATGTACCAAACTATACTTATCGTAGTATGTAGCATTTTAGCTCAGTGTTTGGTCTAAGTAGGAGCACATGCCTTTGATAGGCCAATTAGTGTCCTTCCCTTTTCAACTCAAGTTAATAAATTGCAACTATATAAGCAGAGGGCTACATGCTGTGTTATTTACTGCATTGAAGAAGTTCATCTGTGTTAGGAGAGACTGAGACAGACACAGAGGGAAGCAGCAACACAGGAAATTCTGTTTGATTTATTTTTTGTTAGTTTTCTCCAAAATGAGTTGCACATTTATACTGACCAGGATTTGTAAATATAAGCAATAAATATCCCATTTGATTATACCAGGTGTTTTAGTTTCCTAGGCTGCTTAAGACAATATCTTGAGATGGCTCTATTTAAATAATGGGAACTTATTCACTCATGGCTTGAGAATGGGAAAAATCCCATCAAGGTGTCATCTAGGCAATGCTTTCTTTCCAAAGGTATTTTAGGGCTGTCTGCCAGAGGTCCTTGGCTCCTCTTGTCACATGGCAGTATCTTTTTATCTCTCCCTTCTCCTCCAGTGGATTTTAGGCTCTGGCTGCTTCCTCTCTGTGTGTCTGAAATTCATTCTCTTATAAAGGACTCTAGCAATAGAATTAAAATTTAGGTGGGATGAGGTTAAATAAGATAACCTCATCAAAAGATCCTACTTAAAATGAGTACATACTCACAGCAATGGATTAAATTTAAGAACATGTTTTTTGGGGGTACATACAGCTTCAAACCACCACATCAGGTTAGAAAACTTTAGTTTTATTCTGAATGCCCTAACAATGGAGTCCAACAGCCCTTTCTATCATACTTTTCCACCCATTGTTAAAACGGCCCTCTCCCTACCCCTTAGGCGGCTCCTTCCTCCAAGTAGTCTGGACAACAGTTCCAAATCTCATTTGCTTTGTAGCTTTACAGTAAAATCATGCAGAATGCACCAAGTTCCTATATACCCTGCTTTAGTTTGCTAATGCTGCCAGAGTGCAATATACCAGAAATGGGTTCCTTTATAAAGGGACTTTATTAAGTCATAAGTTTATGGCTCTAAGGCCATGAAAATGTCCGAACTAAAGCATCCAGAGAAAGATACCTTGAAAGGCGTAACGATATCTGGGATTTCTCTGTCATGTGGGAAGGCACGTTGCTAGCTATGAGGTCCTTGTTCCTGGTTCACTGCTTTGTGTTTCTGATTCCAGTAGCCTCCTCTTTAAGTGTCTATGGCTCTCAATTAGCTGCTCTGGGGCAAAACTCTGGGTTCTGGCTTGCTTAGTATCTCAGGGGAAGGTGCAGGGTGACATCTGCTGAGCGCTGTATCTCCAAATGTCTGAGTCCATGTTGGCTCTGGTTCCTGTTTAGCTTCTGTCAGCTCTCTCAGCTCCTGGAAATGCAGCTTCTGCATTTCCAAATGTCTGTGTCCGTGTCTGCATCTGAGGTGCCCCCAAATGTTTCCCCTTTTGAACTAATAAAGACCTACCTTGAATGGGTGAAGTCACTTCTCCATCTAATCAAAAGGTCACACCCACAACTGGATACATCACATCTTCATGAAAAAAATCCAACCAAAGGATTTCTACCCTACAACATTGAATCAGGGTTAAAGGAAACATAGTTGCCCCACAAGATTGGATCAGGAAAAAGACATGGCTTTTCTGGGGTACATAACAGCTTCAAATCAGCACAGCCCCCTATTACTGACACTTTGCTTTAGTGAGGTGCATTTACTATAATTCATGAAAGAAGATTATCATAATTGTACTACTAACTAGAGTCCATGGATTCCATCAGGGCTCTTGTTTGTGTTGCAGTCAGGAATTTTTTTTGAATTGTTATTTCAGTCACCTATTTATATAAATGAAAATTTTCTCTTTTAACCCCACTCTAACATATGGTTAGTGTCATTAATTAAATTCTCAGTGATGGTTACAATCACCACTATCCATGACCAAAACGTTTCCCAAATAAGAACTATGTACGATTTAAACATTAAATCCCCATTCACCATCCATAACAGTCAGCCGGCCTTTACTCCTATTGTGGGTTCCTGGCCCCTTTCCTGAAGGATCAGAGTAACCCCTATGTGGGGTGCTTGCATGTCACTGACAATCTATCCTGGGGAAAACTGAACCAGGAAACTTGTCTCAGTTCCACTCTCCTAGAATTTGTTCTGAAGATAGAAAAACAGCTTGCAGACAATTAAAGCAGTATAAAAACAATTAAGTAAGAAGTGGTCTGGGACAAAGGACAATCTGTATATAATAGAGCACCTAGGAGAGGGTGAAAATCAACTTCAAAGGGAATGAAGGTGGCTTTCAATCACCTGTGGACTATAAAACAAGGGAATATCTAGGACCATGAGCAAGCACAAGCCCAGGAGGAGGAGAGGCAAACTACACAGCTCCACTTCAGCTTGGGCTCAGATCAGATAAGAAAAAGAAGACTCTATACTTTGAATTTGCTTCAGGCTGATTTTCTTTCTCTCCTTTTTTTTTTGCATAGGCAGGCACCAGGAATGATTTTCTTGATAGAAGTACTAAGCAATGAAGAACACCATCAGCCAAAGAGAAATTAATTTGCAAAGACTGTAAAAGGCCCTTTTACTTTATTCTGTTTCTTTTTGTTAGCTCCTAGCCCTGAAGGAAATCGATGTCATATCACTTGCTAGATACAAACTTAAAGGACAGAGAGTTCTATGACTAAATTCCGTAGTTAATATTTTAAAACATTTAAAGGTACAGTGTGCAAAACAAAAAATTGCAATGCAAACAAACAGGAAAAGAACAAGATAAAAGTCCAGAAACCATCAACAAAGAGGAACAAACATTGGACTTACCAGACAGAGATGTTAAAATAGTGATCCCTAAAATACTTAAGGAAAAATAATGAAAGACTCCCAGGAAAACAGTGAATGAACAATATGAGAATCTTGATAAAGAAATAGAAAATTGAAGAAGGACCCAAGCAGTATTAATGCAGTAGTTGACCATAATAACTCAAATGAAAAATTCCCTAGAGGGTTTCAACAGCAAATTAGAGCCGAGAGAAGAAAGAATCAGTGATCTTTAAGACAAGACAATTGAAATTATTCAGGCTGAGGAACAGAAAGAAAGAAAATTGTTTAAAAAAAGCAAACAGAGCCTGAGAGACTTGTGAGACATCATGTTATGGGACTCCCAAAAAAGAGAAAAAGGAAGGGCCAGAGAGAATATTTAAAGATATAATGGCAGAATCCCTCCTCCCAAATGTAGGGAAATACATTCACATTCAAGAAGCCCAAATAACTCCAAACAGGATAAACTCAACGAGAACCATATCCAGAAGCACAGCAATAAAACTTTCCAATGCTGAGGAGAAAGTTCTGAAAGCTACAAGAGAAAAACAATGAATCACGTATGAGGGCATCCCAATAAGTGTCAGTTTCTCATGAGAAACCAATGAGGCAAGAACAGAGTAGGGTGAAATATGTAAAGATCTGATAGAAGACAATTGCCGGCAACATTTTATATCCAGCAAGACCTTCTTCCCAAAATAAGGAACTGAATAAGATATTCACAGATAAACAAAACCGAAGGAGTCCATTAGTACTGAACCTGCCCTATATACAATGATAAACAGAATTCTTCAGATTGAAAGGAAAGGACAGTAGATAATGAGTTGAAGTGCCATAAAGAAATAAAGGCTTCCAGTAAAGGTAACCATATGGTAATTATAATTGTCAGAACTATAGTATTGCATTTTTTGGCATGTAACTCCACTCTTCACTTCTTACAGTTTGTAAATTGCAAATGCATGAAAAATAATGATAAGCCTGTGGTTTAGAAATGCAATGTATAAAGATATAATTTGTCAAAAACGCACAATAAAAGATGGGGAATAGAAAGGTACAGCAACAGTGTATGCATATGTGATTGACGTTAAGTTGGAATTAAATCAAACATAATTGTTAGAGACTAAGAGTGTGAAATTTTAGCTCCAGGGTAAACACAAAGAAAACATATAAAATATATATCCAGAACTAAATAAAGGCAGACTTCAAAGAAATGTGAAAGTAGGTATAAAGAAAAGAATTGAGGATTAAAAAAATGTATAATACTTTCAAAGACAAAAATAGCAAAATGGTAGAAGAAATTCCTGTATTATTTGCAGTTATTTTAAATAATTTAAATATAAATGGATTTAATTCTCTAGTCTAAAAGCAGAAATTGGCAGAATGGATAAAAAAGCATGACCCTACTATATGCAACTTTAAATTCAAAGACAAGTAGGTTGAAAATGAAAGGATTGAACAGAACATTCCATGCAAATAGCAACCAGTATGGGGTAGCAATACTATTATCTGATAAAATAGACTTCAAGTCAAAAACTGTTATGAGAGACAAAGAAATTCACCATATACAAATAAAGGGGTTAATTCAACAAGAGGACGTAACAATTATAAATATACATGCAGCTAATGACAGAATTCCTACATATTAGAAGCAAATATTGACAAATTTGAAGGACAAAATATAGTTTGCATTATAAAAGTAGGATACTTCAGAACACCACTTTCAATAATGGATAGAACATCTAGACAGATGATCAATAAGGAAATAGGAGACTTGAATGATACTCTAAACCAACGAGACCTAACTGACAAATACCTAACTGACAATTCATGCAACAGCAGTAGAATAGACTACACATTCTTCTAGTGTAAATGGATCATTCTCCTGGGTAGACCACACGATAAGTCACCAAATAACTCAAATATGTTGAAATTATGCAATATCTTCACTGATCATATGGAATGAAGCTAGAAATCAATAACAGAGGGAAAACTGGATAATTCACAAATATGTGGAAATTAAACAACATATTCTTAAACCACCAATAGGTCAAATAAGAAATCACAAAGGAAATTAACAACTATCTCAAAGCAAATGAAAATGGAAACACAACATACCATACTTTTTGGATGCAGCAAAGACAGTGCTGAGAAGAAAATTCTTAAAAAGAATATTAGTTAGAGCCTCATCAGGTAAAAATTATACATTATCAGTAGGAATATCTAACTGGTAATATTTTTTTAAACATATATCTCTGGTGCTTAGGATAATGAGTGCAAAAACCTAACGTCGGATTGTGTGAAATAGAATGATCTCAATATATCTCTTTAACAGGACTTTAATATTTTAATAAAAATCCAGCCTGAATCTTAAACAGGCCATCTCTATTGTCAAAATTTAGTATAGATTTACTTCTGTAATGGGAAAATAAAATTAAAATATTCCTAAACCTATGTAATTACTCAGTAGTTAACTAAAGAGATCCTTTCTGCAGCATGAAAAGGCACTGGTCCTCTTACCATACAGCAGCATGAGTCAAAAAGGAGGGTTATAGATCTGTCATACATCTTTTTACCACATGACTGAAGAAGCACAGAAGAGGCAGAGCATGACATCTTACTTTAAGGCCCAGTAGGGTCACTTGTGTAGCCTAATTAAGCCTTGAATTATACACTGTATGTCAGGGCTCCAGGAGAGCCAGAGCACCTTAAGCAAAATTTTATAAGATAATTTTGAAACTGAAATATTCTCTATTTTAAATAAATTTTAACTGAAAAAGAAATAATTTATTTACAGAATAAGGGTAAGTAATGAGAACATTATATTTTCAAAGCTTAGATAGTGTGATGGTCAGTTTCATGTATCAACTTGGCGAGGTGGTGGTGCCAGTCGTCTGGTTGGACAAACGCTGGCCTGTCTGTTGCTGTGAGGACATTTCATGGACATAAATCGTGAGCATGTTGGCTGCATCCATGGCTGATTATCATTTGCAGTCAGCTGAGGGGAGCGTCTTCTGCAATGAGTGATGCTTAATCTGATCACCCGAAGCCTTTTAAAGAGGAGGCCATCTCTCTTTCTGCTTCAGCCAGCAGCCTCTCCTGAGAATTCACTGTGGGCCTTCAGAGGAGCTGCCAACTCGCAGTCTGCCCTACCAGTTTTGGATGCTTACATCCCCACAGTTGCGTGAGACACTTTTACAAATCTCATATTTACAGATATATCCTGTTTCTCTAGAGAACCCTGACTAATACAGGTGGCATAACTAATTTAAAGGAAAATTTAAAAAATTGAACTATTTTATTTTTAGCAAGGAAGAATGAAAGTAATGTGCTATTTATAAAATACTTAAGCATTGCAGAGAATTTTTTTTACTATGTTTATAAAGTTACTTAGCATTGCAGAGACTAAGTTCTCAATGAATAGTGTTTATAATTATAAAACAAGCATAAAGATTTAATAATGATGACGATTTATCAGGAATGCATTTAGGAAGAAGGGGGCAGTGCACGGTGGCTCAGTGGCAGAATTCTCACCTGCCATGCCAGAGACCAAGGTTCATTTACCAGTGCCTGCCCATGCAAAAAGAAAGAAAGAAAGTAAAGTAAATAAAAAAAAAATTAGAAGGAATTCATAATGTAAATATAGAATAGGAAAATATGATTTTTTACCTTTAAAGATCTAAAGAAAATAGATAAAGATTAAGAAATTCTATTTAAGAAAAGAAGCAAGAAGACAAAATAAAGATTGAAAGCACATATTCATATAAGAGGTTCCTAAACACAACTATGTAACATATCAAAGGATTAATGATACATGCAATCGTCAGTTGAAATGACTCTTTCTGAACCAAGAAGATGCAAACTAGAACTCAGATAAAGCTCATGATGTTAAGACTTGTATTATTCAACAGATCAAATAAATGGGCACTGACTTTGAAATATTTCTTTATTTCTTTTATCCTCGAGGTACCTTAGTCCATTCTCCAATTCCTCTTCTGTTGAATGTTTCCTTTTTTATTTTCCATATATCTAATCCACATTTGATTTCAATTTTAGATTTCTTCAATATATCTAGTCTACTCATGTTTTCTAGTTAAATATTAGCAGGGAAAAAAGTCTATTTCCAATATGTTGAGGGTAGGAGTAGTGGCAAACCTGTATGTCCAGTCTGCCAACTTAAATCAATATTTCAAATATTCCTTTTATAATTTTTAATTAAAATTAATTCAGGCTCTGATGACATAGTTCACAGAAACAAAAATTACAACAGCAGTATGTTGAAGTTGTTAATTCTTAGTAATGCATTTAAAAGGATATGAATATCTAATAATTAAAATAACACCCTGAGATTTCTTTCTTTTTAACTTGACAAAATGGTCAACCTTTTTAAAGTATCAACTTATAAGAAAAGTAGTTTTTTTTTATGTCATGAAAAACTGAAGTGATAAGGAAAGGAAACATTTTCACTACTAAATATTAATATATATTATAAAAATATGATAACTTAAATGTTATGATATTGGCTTGAGAATGAATATGCAAATACAAGGAAAAGAATGGAGACTTGTGTTCACTATTACAGCTATGTATTTTTTTAATATTGAAAAGTGACATTTGAAATACATCAGCTACAGGAAGGTATCACTTGGATGACATTAAGTATAAAAATTCTATTTTCTGGGTGTGCCACAGTGACTTAGCAGGCAGAGTTCTTGCCTGTCATGCTAGAGACCTGGGTTTGATTCCTGGTGTCTGGCCAAGAGAAAAAAAAAAGAATTCTATTTTCTTCCACTTTACACCTATGAAATATCAGTCACATTGAAGATTTAATATTGAAAATGAAATTGACCGTTTATATTAACACTAAATAAAGCAGGAAAAAAGTCATAGAAGTTCAGTGATTCTCTAGTTAAACTGAAATTTCTTTCTCTATAGGGTTTTATTGATTTAAGATTTAATCACATATATGTGCATATGTATAACACTTTAAGTTTTCAACTGTTAAACATTTCATCTTAGTAATTGAGGTAGCAAAATCATCATCACCATTTATTTATGTAGTGTTATAGGCACTGTGAGCCGCTCAGGTACTATTTCAAAGAAAGATTTGTTGCCCTACCTCCTAGGAATGCTGTTAGCAGATGGCTTTTAGATCTCAGACTCTTTGGAGTTCATCTCAACTGAAGAGAGCTGCCCTGACTTAGGAAAGGACCCTTTCCAGGTTAGCCTACATGCTATGATGGACACAGTAGGGTTAGGAAGGGCCAATCATTCTGGTCTACTATGAGACAACTTTGAGAACCCATTTTAGCTCCAGAGTTTTCTGTAGATTTTGCTGAGCCTGTTGTTAGGCCTGTATCACAGCTTTATATCTCCCAGTTCTGCTTCCTTTGCCTCCTGTCCACAGGTGTTGAGACCAAGTGCTCTGTCTAATAAATATTCTGCACATTAAACTCAGTATCCTACTCTGATTCTGGGAGAATGCCATCGGCGACATCCAGTGAAAGAGAGTGGGACTTTAGAGAGATTAAATACACCAGCCAACATTGCACAGTGACATCATGGTGAGACAGGCCTCAAATAGTGACTATTTTCCATATAATGATGTCTGGGAAAAACTTGAAATAATGCTAAAGAAAAAAATGAGTACTTCCTATAACCTATACAATAGAGATGAATGTGAATTCTCATTAAATTTCATTCATTTCTAGGAAGAGAATATACTATAACGAATACTTATATTTAGATGAATAAAGAACAGCATATTTATATGTCAGCCTTTCATTAGAAAAACCATGATTTATTTACAGATTAATTTTCTTTTTCATACTTAATTTAAAATCACTTTGTAGCTCTTCTAATTGATCCTAATAAATTTGTGTTTTCAGCCCCTGCTACAAGAGAAAAACTACAACATTCTGCATCTTTAAATCACTACTACTACACACACACACACACACACACACACACACACACACATCCATGCTTTAAAAAAATAGTAAGTAAGATCCATTCAGCTGAGAGGTGCTAAAAGAAGTGGTATTGTATGATATTGGAAAAAATAGCAGGATAATAAGTTTATAAAGGTAAAGAAGGTGCAGTAGAGACTAGAATAACAGCATTAAGCTACTGTTTGGAGTCATGTGGTTAGGGATGGTATCAGAACTTCCATTCACAAACAACAAAATGCACTCTAGCCAATTTAAGCAGAAAAAAATCTCCAGGTAGATTAAACAGCCGTAAACAAAGCCCAATTCATACCCCAAAGCTGCTCCAGTAAGGGTCGCTCCTCTGCCCCAGTCACAAACACTGCAGCTTCTGCCACTGAGGCAGGAAACCGAATGCCAGAAGCTCTGCTTCTACTCTCGGAAACCTAGACACGTCTATGAAAAAAAAATAGATCCCATGCTGTTCCTCCATTCTCCATTTCCTTACTTCTTAAGCAAAGTCTGAGGTCATGTGATTGATGAGTGAAGTCTATTTCCCAAGCCTAGAATGGGTGGGAAAGCGAGTTTCTGGCTTTTCCCTTTGGGAGGCATGAGACATTCCATGACTTCAGAAATTTATTCCAAAATTGGCCACAAATCACAGCAAATATCAACATGACCACCACAAACTTTCCTGCCAGTGGGTGGTAAGAAAAACACCCTACTTAAATAGGGTTAACCTATTCACTACAACATAGTAACTAGGCATGGCAGGGGTGGGACTGGCTTCTTGAATCAGAAGAAGTGTGTTAAGGAATATAATGAAGCAAAGATATAGAGATTAGAGATGCTGACTTTGTTAGAAGTTTGAAACTATCAGCAGTGCTTCCAAAAGGAAAAGCAATATGAACTGTGTTAAAAGATCGGAAGATTTTAACAAATTGGAAAAGTGGCATGGCATGTGAGTGTGCATATGATATGAGGCTGTTGAGGAATGGGAACAAATTGCAGAGAAAAAGGTTTGGTAAGAATAGGTGTAGTGCTTGGTAAAAGTTTGGTAATTTGGTCCAGTCAGATTAAGAAAGGATGAGCCGTGGAACAAAAGTTAATGCAATCATAGTTATGGATTGTTTTCCAGGAGTATAACTCTTCATTTTAGGTTTTCATACTGAATAAAAATTGTAATGTTCTTTTCACCAACTTGATATACTATAATAAAAACTTTATTCATTGTTTGCACAAAGTCATGACAGATCATTTAGCTTTATGACCACTTTACCACACAGCTGTGCTCGCTGACAGGTTTAGCCCCAAGGATGTATGCAGGGTCAGGGGAAGAGTTTAAAGATGGCAGAGAATGCCAACTGATAAGAAGTATTCCTATCTGGGAGACAAGTGATAATGGAGTACAAGAAAGGGATGGATGGAATTGTCGGTGAATGAAAAGATTGTGGCCGATATAGAGAAACAAATAAGAAACTGTTGTTTGAAGAAAAAGACTAGATAGAAACATTGAGGGGGATGATGGGGTCATGACACAATCAGAAGTAAGCCATTTAGATTCCAAATTGAGTGAAACTACCAGGTTAATAACTTTTGTACCCTCTGGGCATTTGCAGTACAGTTACAGAGACTTCTAGGAAAATGGATTTCTTTCTCTCCCAGAGATTGAATGAAAGTCCCTACTTCTGAGAACTTAGGTACTGTCCAAATATTAGACAGAAGTTAGTGACCAAAATCATCAAGTTCTATCAGAAATAATGACTACTGATATAAAAAAAAAAGTTTAACCTTTCAGAAGCAATGGGCATGTTTGGAAATGAACATAAAAATACCTTGTGAGACAGAAAAGCAAGACTGAGGGACTTCTAGGTCCTAAATACAAAATGGGATAAATCCTGCAGCAAAACAAAAACAGTATGGTGTGGCTAAAGATATTTCTGCACAACATTCAGAACCATACCCCAGTTAAATAGAACAGTCAAGACAACAACATTAAATGGAAAAACTGATAATAACAATGAAAATTGAAAAATTATACAAGAAACATCTGAGATAGTGGGCCTAATAGATCAAGATTTCAGATTTCATAAATAAATTTCCAAACAAAAATATGCTTCATATTTGTCATCTAGTATTTGTGATAGAAACTACTACTCTTAAAATTGTACTACAATATTAATAACTTTGTTACTATTCTTCCTTGTATGACCATGCCTCTAAAATGTGCAATAGGTATGTCAGTTTATCTGATCCTCATTAATTGTCAATTCATAAAGAGCTTAGTAGAAGCTCTAGGTTAAATTCTTCTTATATGGAATTTTATATGATGATGAGTCTTGATACTTATGATATTATACATATTGATACAATATGATTTATTTGAGCTTTTATTAGCCCCAAACTATTTTAAGGTGATGACATTAAATTTTATGAAAATGAAAATTCAGTGTTCTTATTGACCAAATTTTTCATGTCAACTTTAACTTGAAATGATAAAGTTTATATTTCTTGATACAATAGTAACTTACATGGCAGGATGAGGTAATCCGTCTTCTTAGACCTCTTTTTCCTTGTGGAACACAGGACATATGAGATCTTTCAGACATCATTCAATGTTTATGCATCTCTTATTTACCAAACATTCCCTATGCATCAGGTATTGGATAACCTGCTGAGTGATAACACTTCAAAGTTATGCTGTGAAATGCCATCAGTACCAAGAAGACTGACACTTGCTTTCTTTATATAAATGTCAAGGGCAATAGGACTTAGTAAATAGATTGGGTTAGCATTCACGAGAAATGGAAGCATAGGAACTCAGACCCAAGGGTAAAGGTTAACAAGGAAAACCTGGAAGAACATGAAAAGAAATGGAAATTCTAAGCAGTTCTGGAAACTGCACAGAGTTTTTAAGTAGCAAAGTTAAATGAGTGTTTCTTACATTTGCGTGTAGTGTGTGATTATAAAATCATGTTTTCCCTTTCTGTTAGGTTCTCATTGGTTATATAAAAGATGGTACCTTAGTTAGTTATTATGATAAAAACCATACACTGGTTAGTTTGAGCAACTTACTGTCTCATGGTTTTGAGAGCTGAAAGTCCAAAATTAAGGTCTCAGCCAGCTTTGCTTTCTCCAAGTCGTTAACACTCCGATGCTGGCTTTCCACAGTCCTTGGGGTTCCTTGGTTTTCATCTCTGCCTCTGTCACATGGCAGTTTTCTCCTCGATCTTCTGCTATATCTTTCTGAATTTCCCCTCTTTATATGGACTCTAGTCATACAGGTTAAGATCCACTCTGATTCAGTTTGGCCTCAATTTAACTAATATTAGCATCTTCAAAAGGTCCTGTTTACTATTGTGTTCAGACCCCCAGGAACTTGAATTAAGATTCGAACATGTCTTTTATGGGGGACATGATTCAATCTCCAACAGATGGGATCCAATTTGGTAATGGAATGAGCCTACAAATCATCTTAGGACTTGAGAATCAAGATAGGAATACTAGAAACTGGAAAGTATGGAAAAACAAAGTTTAAAATATTTAGTAAAAAATAAATAAATACATAAAATCTTTAGTGCCTAAAATCTTCATGATGTGTCTCTTGGTTCTTAACCATGTGCAAGGCAAATCCTAACTCTTCTTCTTACAGACCCAGGAATGTACGGCTATGTTGTTGTTTAAACACCTTGGATTATGCTCTCTCTTTCCAGGGCACTTCTGGATACCTAAGGAGACCACGGTGGGTTCATCGGCTTCTTCCACTACCTGGGAAATTTGAAACTGGTCATTTTTTCTCATCCAATTCAGATGGGACATCATTTAAAAGTGTTTAAATTTGGACAAACCTCTAATTTTCTCTTTCTTTAGTTCGTTCCTGTAACAATTAGTGATAATAATTATAACTACCCATAGGGGCTTGGGAAAGTAAATTAAATAATATATGTACAGTATCTGAAATTGTGCCTGTAATAACAATAACATCATCGTTATGAGTAGAATTGTGTCCCCCAAAGAGATAAGTTCAAGCCTTAACCCCAACTCCCTGAATGCATCCTTATTTGGAAATAGTATTTGAAAGTTAATATGAGGTCAAATTGAATCAGGGTAGGTCCTAATACAACTTGACTGCTCTCTTTATAAGATGTAGAGAGGAGACACAGATAGACACAATGTTGAAGGCTATGTGAAGATGGAGCAAGATGTGTCTACAAGCCAAGGAATGCCAAAGATTGCCAGCTAACACCAGAAGTTAGAAGAGGCAAGGAAGGAGTTTCCTCATAGGCTTCAGATGGAGCACGGTCCTACAAACTCCTTGATTTTTGAACACTAACCTACAGAACTGTGTGACGATGAATTTCTGTTGTCTTAACTCACCCAGCTTGTAGCATTCTCTTCCAGCAATCCTAAGAAACTAAGACAATTATTATTAATTTATTTGTTTTGATTGACCCAAAATATGATTATGTCTGCTTTTTTGAAGCTATAGTTAGAGCAGCAATCTCAATTTACAACCCTACAGGCTCTACCTTTAGAGGTCATTTTGAATAGCAAAATCACCAACAATGAGAAAAATGTGGCACTAAATACATCTAGAAAGAGATTTTATTCACAGCATGACAGCTGAAACAAGAAAGCAGAACATTGCCGTTTTCAAACTCAGTTGGGAATTTTTGTGTTAGGCAACTCAAGATTTCCCCTGTACACAAATGACCATGAAAGCACCATGAGTATTGATTTTGGGGTTACAAATAAATTTTAGAGAGTAGGTGAGTTCATGAATACAGAATCCATGAATAATGAGGATGAATGTACACATAATTCACTTTACCATAATAACAAAAATGCAGGAATTATCTTCCATTTGTAATACTCTCATCAAGACTTTTTAATTTTTTTCTCACAATAAATGTATAAAATATAATAAGCCAGATATCTCTTTACAGAAGAAAAATTTCGGACTTTGAGAGTTATGTAACATGGTGTCCAAGCCTATTTAGCAAGAAGCAGAGCCATGATGAAAACTGTGAATCTCACTTGATAATTAAAATTCTGTCAATACCAGGCTTTAAGCCATAGTAAATCATAGTCTACTAATGATGATTTGAATTGGGAGGTGTTGAGCAAAGCTAGTAAATGAGGTAAGCTTCCCAGAAAAGCAAAATGAGGCCAAAACATCTACTTTAGGGAAAAGTTAATAGGTTCAGGCAAACAGTACAGGAAGAATACTTTCAGAACCCATCATCTAAGCATATGGTCATACAAATGAGAAGTAAGCTAGCTTTGATATTCCAGGCTGTAAGAGAAACATGCTCTTAGTTGCCCGAGTCTGTCAGATTTTAAGGAATAAACCAGAGGCCAGGAGGAGTGTAAATCTCACTGCATAACTTCCTGATTGTATATACTCCAGGGGTTTCCAATAACCTGTATGATAAAAATAAGTGTTGTTGGCATAGTTAAAGAGTGCTCCAATAGATAATCCTTGCCCTCAACTCCAGCTTCATTTTCAGCCATCAGGTCCCTAAGGATTCATGAACTCTTGCCTCTCAGTCTTTAAAATATGTTGCACATTGTGAATTGAAGGACGAAAAAAAAAGTAGAATCTGACCTAATCTAGCAGTCGCCGTGCAGTACTCTGCATAAGCTCTAGTCAGAGGCAGTAGGTGAGCAGAGAGATGGCAGGTACCATTCTTTTCCTCTATGATACCCAGGTGACCCTTGGTTAAGAAATTCCTGCAATTACTTCTTTCAAAAAGTTTGTGGTAGTGGAATTCTCACCTCACAATGGAAACAGATAGCAGAAAATCTGGCCAGAACACAGAGCAAACAGGTAAAATCATCTTCAGTGGCATTTCAATATACAGTCATACACATTAGCATGTGCATGTTCTCTATCATGCCCTAGGACTAAGTAATGAACTGTTAAATATTTCATATGGCTGAGTACATATGAAAAGGCTAAAGAATCAACTTGGATAAATGCCCTAAAGAAGAAACAGCTATTAGTAAACTCATTAATTAGAGCTATATTTATACTTTCATCATCAACTCTAATTATTTGTTTGTTTGAATTGACATCTTCTTATTACCAGCCAATATTGCTGGCATTAAAAGAAAATATGCTTGTATTTCTCAACTATGGATAGTAGAACTTTGCTAAACCGCTATTCTAGTAACAAGAATGTGAAGGATGTGTGTTCTTTTACAAAAGATATAGGAACCACATTAATGAATTTACTAGTTTGTCTTTGGCTTTAACAGATAAACGCATTGAAGCAAGAGGGCAGACTAATCAGTTTTGCTAAAGGAGTATGGTTGCCTTCTATTTCAAAAACTCTTGTGCTTCTAATGAGATCATTTATTACTTGCAAGTGATCCCTGGAAAATGAATTATGACTGTTGCATTTTTAAACTTCACATCACAGTAACCATATTATAATTTGACCAAAGGATAGATGTCAACAGTTTTTATAATTGTTGCCCTTGCAAAAGACTCATTAGATATATTTAAAGTTACATTTCTATTTGTATGATTTTAATTGTCCTAAATACTAGTGACAACTGTCACCAAACCATTTTGTTTCTTGGTTTGTGATGTAACAAATAAGCCATATATTTTGGAGTTTGAGGTGGATAAATCTGATTAATTCAACTTATTAAAATAACTCTATCCACTTTACTTTTTTACATAGCATAAATTAATATATTCTAATATATATTTTAATACTTACTGTATTATTTTTATTACTTTCTCATTTCACTGTGCATTAGCCAAAGTACCAGCAGCAAACAGATTGAGTTCAAATTCAATGAGTAGACTTATGAAGGGACTACTTATAGAAAAGTAGACAGGTAAGGAGACATACAAGGATTGGTGAAGCACCCATACCAGTAGTGGGAAACTATACCACTTGTAGGACTGATGGGATAAGAGGAGGAAACAGGATTATCAGAGCCCACTGACAACTGAAAAGTTTTCATTTTGGAGGAGTGGCCATCTAGCTTCCAGATACTACCAGAGACCCTATAACAAAAAAAGTAGAGACCAGAAAGAAATACTATGGTCTCTCATTTCATTCCATTCATGTATCCTGCCAGTACTTTCTACTGATCTCAACCTACCAGAAGATGACCAGCTAGGGAAATTTGGAGAAACAGTCCATAGGTTTAAGCATCATAGGAAAAAGCATGGCAAAAAGTGCATTGGGATGGGATACAAAGAATAATTACCACAATTGGTAATATAAAGGTATACACATAGTACTGTGCAATCATAAATAAATCTGAGAAGGCTTTTTTTTTGTATGCTGTATGGCGGGGTCACATTTCGTTATTTTTTCCATTTGAGTATCCCATTATTGCAGCACCATTTGTTGAATTTTTCTGTTTATTTGTTTGTTTTTCTTAGTTGTTTGTTTTTTTGGAAGTGCATGGGCTGGGAATCAAACCCAGGTTTCCCGCATGGCAGTCAGAATTCTACCACTGAACTACCCTTGTACCCTTTAAGAAGGCTTTTTATTATGGAAACTATATCGTATTATAAAACAACTCAAAGACACTAAAGTACAGGGAATACTTTATTAAACATCACTGTACCACCATTCAGTTTTTTCTAATTTTAAAAATCGCACATATTTGCTTTATTTATTTTTTAAAAGCAAAAACATTACATATACAGTAGAAGCACTTCATATATTTCTGAACCTATTCCAATCCTTTCATCTCCAGGTAATCAATAATTCCTACAAATGTGGAAATTTTTAGAATTTTGGAATTTTACTTCATATGCATGCATGTGTGCACACCTGAACACATATATATATAATATGTGTGCAATATTGTTTAGGATGTCTTAACTTTCAAACAGTTGTATTAGACTATATATATTCTTATAAAACTCACTTCTCATAATTTCATGAACGAAAACTTATCCAGGAAGATACATGAAATTCTAGTTCATGCACTTTAGCTGTTTCGTAATATTTCATTATATTTGATATTACAATGTCTTCCTTAATTCTCATATTGAAGGGTGTATAAGTGGTTTCAATTTTTCACAACTGGAAACCTTGCTATAGTTGACATAATTATCATCCTCTCTTTGTGCTTTCAGGATTTCCTCAGACTGGTCAGGTGTATACCATTTCACTTCGTGAAGACATGCTGCTAGGGTTGCTTAATTCATGGCTTACTGGCTCAGTTCCATTACCATCTGTTTTCCTATAATCAGACATTCAGTTGTTATCAGAGTTCTGGCAAAGATAAGAACTATTCTTTAAAAGATTAGGTATACTTTCTAAAGGATACACGATCAGAAAATTGTCAAGTAACAAAGAATTGTGGGAAAAAATTTGGAAGAATATTAGGAAAAGTGACACGTGTTTATGATTGCTTTTAATCTGAAAATTCCAGAACATCAGACTGAGAGGCCAAGTAGATGAGCAGTGCTTTCCACAGACAGATTGGAGAGGCAAAGTTTGGATTTTATGACTCAGCTGCAGAGGCCTCCTGGTAAAAGTCTGAGGGACTACACCCTATGTAAGGTGAAACCAGACGTAGAAATCTCCACTAGGTCTGGGGCCCAGATTAGGATAGTCTTAATCCTTTATTTGATTAAATTATCTTGGTCCTTACCTACTCACTAGGTGGTAAACAAAAATTTTCTCTGAAGGAAGATAATAGTATCAAGAGACTCACTTTGTGTCTACATATTTTCATGTGTACAGCTTGACACAACAACAACAAAAAATAACTTGGTATTCAAGTAGACAAAAATGGGAGTGACCACAACCCAAAAACGTAAACAATGATATATTCAGATAATTCACTTATTTGGCATAAGGCTTAAAAATTTGTAAAAAGAGGGTTTATGGAAAGAAGACACAAAATTTAGGAATTCCTATATAGAACCAGAAATTTAAACCAAGAGAAGCAAATAAAAACTCTAAAACTGAAAAACAGTGTCAGAAATTAAGAACTCATTGGTGAATTTGACAGCAGATTAGATGCTGCTGAAGAAACAATTAGTAAACTGAATGTTACCTTAAAAGCAAATTGAACAGGAATAAATGAAAGGATGGAAAAAGTAGAAAAAAAGAATAAGAGATATATAGAATAAAGTAAAAAGGTTTAAAATGGCGTTGCTTAAAGTATGGTCCTTATAGAAGTGGCATTTCACAAACGTTTTGATATCTGTCTGCATGGGATAAGTGCAGAAATTGAAAGGACGACTTCAGTGACATAACTAAGTGACATAGCCACTCCATTTTTCTAACATTTTTCAAAAGTATCAGTCTTCTGTGGATTGGAAATAAGAAAATAAATAAGACTGTAACAATAATAACCTTATAATTCACCACAAATAGTTGAGAATCATTGGTCTAAGATGTATGTAATTAAAATCTCAACATCAGATGGAAAAGATAATGAGATAGATGCATTATTTAAAGAGACAATATTCAAAAGTTTTCCAAAACTAATAAAAGCCATTAGATAGAAATTCAAGAAATTCTCCAAATCCCAAGCATGATAGATAAATAAAAGCTATGTACAGATATACCATAGTAAAGCTTCTGAAAGCATAAAACAAAGACATAAGAACAAGACATTCATAAAACTAACCAGAGGAAAATGATATATTATCTTTAAAGAAGTGGCAATCAAAGTGACAGCTGATTCCTCAAGGGAAACAATGGTATGATGTCTAGTGCTATAAAAAATAACTGCCAACCCAGAGTTCCAGATGCAGGAAAAAATAACCTTGAAAAAAATAAGGTGAATCAATTGCATGTATTAAAGGTTAAACAAAAACCAAAACAATCATCAGTAGACCCACATTAGAAAAATAATAAACAGTGCTCTTCAGTCATAATAAAAAATTGAGGGGATAGAAGATTGGAGATAGAAGAAAATGAAAAGCAATGCATTAAGTAAACATGACAATATATTAAATGGATATTGGTGGCACTACTCATAACTTGAATATATTGTTAGGTTTAAGATATAGAATTAAAATTCATGACAATAGTATTACATAAACAGAATGAGGTTGAATGAAACATGGAATACTAATCTATAGTAAACTGATAATTCAGGGAGTTATAATTTCTAAGGTAAACTGTGAAGAAATAGAAAAGTAGTCATACATAAAAATGAAACTGATGGAGAACATGGGAATTAAAGTGCACAATTAAAAGAAGACAAGAAAGGAAAGCAAAAATGTTTTAGAACAGGTGTGACAAATAGAAAACATACAATAGGGTGGATGATTTAAATCCAAATAAATAAGTTCATTAATTGTAAAAGTCCTACGCACGCTACATAAAAGTCATTAATTGTAATTAATTGAGAGATAAATACAATTTTGTTTTTCAGTATTATATTTCAAATTAAAAAACTAAAAATAATTTTGTTTATTCTTACAAATAACTGTCCCTTCTGTGAAATATATTTGTAGGGTCATCCATTTGTTTAATGATCATATGACATGCTTTGTGGGTGGAAAATATTTTCCACTTCCAGAGATAAATCTTTCATGTTCTTTATCCCTGCCACAGCCTAATAATATTCTATATGGCAGAGGCCCCATCAGTCCAGATCCCCAAATAATGATAACAGGAAACAATCAATTTGACAAACCATGATAGATGTAAATACTGTATCAATCCACAGGGATTTTAGTGTTAATAACATAGCATAACTAGTGCTCCACTAGTTTATATGATTTCAAGGACAGTAGGAAAATTAATTATATTTTCAAATTATTATCCAGAGGACAATTAGCTAGGCTAGCATTCTTCAGTGTTAATAGGTGTAGCAGATTCTTTGGACACGATACACATTCTCCCTCATTACGACTGCTGTCAGTAGGTTGGCTCTTAAGTTTTTCACAGAGTTGTCTGGTTACAGAAATTGTCCTCAATTGATGAGAGCTACCTCACACATGTTTGCAACCCCAGGCCATATCTAGTAACTTATTGATGAGAAGGATTGGAGGTCCAAGGGTCAATTTGGGTTAACATTGAAGAAATATTTCAGCTTAAGAATTCTCAATGGGATAGCATGGTACAAATTACTATATGGTATATCATGGGAAAAAAGGTTCAGGCACAACAGGTGCTTCCAAGAAGCAACCACTTTAGTACTTACGTGGTACAAAGGGTCCAAAAGGGTAGGGGAAAAAATCCCACTGTAGCTGGTCTCCCAATGAAGCCAAATACTTGGCAGCTCCACATGCTTTTCTTCACATCAGAAATAAGGGACGTCAGCACTGTTTGAGAGCTGAGATTTTATACACTCCAATGAGGGGAGGAGGCCCTGCCAAGGAGCAATCTTTGTGCCCTGGCAAGCACCTGGGACTGGTTAAGACTTAACATCTCCCCCAGCTACCTGTGATCACTTGTGAAACCTGCATGCAAGCAAGTACAAATGGAAACACCTGAGAGTAAAAACACAAAAGTGGAAACATAACAAATACCTTCAGACAAACAAGCAAGAGAGGGGAGGAGTGGGAAAGGCTAGTGCTAGGAATTGGCTGTTGAGTGTATCTATGACTTCCCAAGCAGGTAAGCCAGAGGTGACTGATGCAATGTTGACAGAGTTCAAATTCTCCCTTTGCCAATTCTGTTCCCTTAACTTTCATACTTGTACCATCCTTGAGTGAACTCCTTCATAACTCTCCTGCATGCAAATTTCCAATTCACAGTCTATCTCCAGAGAAGCCAATCTAAAATAAGTGATCTAGGAGTGACCCGGGGAAAGAGATTCAAAAATGGGATTTTGAAATTGTATCACTCATAGTCTGACTGACGATGAGGACCACATCATTGGTGGTAAGTAATGTTCTGATAGCCTGGGTCATGGTATAATAGTGCAGTTGTTTAATCTTTCATCTGATCTACAGCCACTGTGGAAAGCAATATGGTGGTTCCACAAAAAGTGAAATACAGAATTGCCATGTGACTTGGAAATTGAATTTCTATATACTCAAAGGAAATAAAAACAGGATCTCAAACAGATACTTGTTCACCACTGTTTATAGTAGAATGATTCACAATAGCCAAAAGGTGAAGTGTACATCAACAAATGAATAGATAAAAAAATCAGGTGCATTAACACAATGGAATATAATCTGGCCATATAGCAAATAAAAGATATGAGACATACTTCAACTTGCCTCAGGGTGCTGGATTAAGATGAGTGGAATATAAATTTCAATAAGGTAAAGGTTTTTTGATGGTTGGTTGGTTTTAATAAGAATAATTCACTGCAACATGTGATTACCACCCTGGCAATGTGGATGCAATTGTTTTTTATGAGCTGAAGCCGCATCCAGGAGGGCCTGATTCATAGAGTTCCATGAAGATGGTTCATAATATATGAAGTTCCTAGCAGCAAAATGGATGGCTTTCACTGAGCTTCTTCATACTTCTCTTTTAGCGTCTGTCTCTCTTAGCTTCTGTGTGTACTTCTCTCTAAACTTCTCTGGGACTTTTTTCTGTGCTTTATCTTCTTATAAAGGACTCCAATCAAGAGGATTTGGGCCCAAATTGAATGATGTGGGTCATGTCTCAGTTGAAATAACCTAATCAAAATTTCCCACCTACATTAGTTCAATAGTAGAATGCTCGCTGTCCATGCGGAAGACCTGGGTTCGATTCCCAGACCATGCACCCCACCCCACCCCCCAAAAAAGTTTCCACCTACAATAGGTCTAAACCCACAGGAATGAATTCAAAGAACTTGATCTTTTCTTTTTATATAACAACGTCAATCTTCACAAACAATAAATTTATTTGATCTTCATAACAACCCAAAGAGTTATGCATTATTGCTCTCTGCATTTTACATTGGGTCCTGCGGTAGATAGACTAATGATCCCCAATATGCCTATGTCCCAATCTACTAAATCTGTGAATTTTACCTTACATAGCAGAAAGGACTTTGCAAGTGTAATTAATTTAAGGATCTTGAGGTAGGGAAATTATCTGGATTATTGGATAAGCCCTGTGTAGCTAATTTTTATAAGAGAAGTCAGGAGAGTCAGAGTCAGAAAAGATATGATGAACAAAACAGAGTAGAGTGATGCAAAACCATAAATTAAAGAGTATAGTTGCCTTCTAGAAGCTGGAAAACACAAAGGAATAGAATCTCCCATAAAGCCTCTGAAAGGAACACAATCTTATTGACACCTTGACTTTAGAACTTCTGACCTTCAGAACTGTAAGATAAATATTTGTAGTAATTTTTCATTATAGCAATATAAAAATTAAACAAATGCAGGGATAAAGATGCACACAAAGTCTAGGTGGTTTTCCAATGATCACACAGCTCAAAATGGCAAAGACAGAATATTAGCCAAAGCAATCTGGAATTAGAAACTGTGTATTTAGCTATTGCTGTTAAGAAGTCAGCTTTCAATATAATTCAGTTCATTTATAGGTGATTTCACCGGCTGCTTTAGAAATTTCTTTTTTTTTTTTTTTTTTTTTTTTAAAGGAAGGAAAGAAAGACAGAGAAGGAAGGAAGGGAGGAAGGAAGGGAAACATTTTCTTATTTTATTATATTTTTGTTTGTTTTGTTTGTTTTTTACATGGGCTGGGGCCGGGAATCGAACCGGGGTCCTCCGGCATGGCAGGCAAGCACTCTTGCCCGCTGAGCCACCGCGGCCCGCCCTCTTTTTTTTATTGTAGATCTGCAGTGTCTTGCTACTAATATATTTTTTTGCTTTTCCTGCTTATAATTCTTCATGTGGATTCATGTTTTTCATCAATTCTAGAAAACTCTCTACTAGACTTCATCAAATGTTAATTTTGCTTCATTCTCTAAAGCATCTCTGTGTTAGTCAGTCTCTAAAACGGTAAGATGGCCCCAAATGATCCCTGCCTCTTGGTATTGATACTCTTTTGTATTCCTCTCCCATGTTGTGCCAGGGTCGACCCATCTCTCCTTCACTCACTCTCTCTCATTTGCTCTATTTCATGACTGCTCTCTGTTGGATTTCTTACTCTGCAGTAAGCAAGCTGCCAGGCTGTGAGTCAGACCTATGATGAGAGCCACATGGTGAGGAATGAAGTCTCCTGCCAAAAGACACATGCGTGAGCTTGGAAGAGGAACTTCTAGCTCAGTCAGGTCTTCAGAGACTGCAATCTCTTCCATTGCAAGCTTGTGAAAGGCCCTGAGCCAGAACCTTTAACTAAAATTTGTTGTGTTTAGCTGCCAAATTTTGGCATTATTTGTTATACACTAGTAGATAACTAATATATTCTTCTAGGATATTGGTGCTAGTTGTGTGTTAGATTTTCTCAATGCCTCCTATATCTGCCCCTTTTTGTTTGTTCATTTTATTATTCTCCTTGTCTACTTGGTGAATGTACTTAAATTTGTATCCCTTCAATTTTGATTTTTACTTTTTAACCCATTGTGGAGGATTGACTTGTGTGCCCCACTTTGGATATATTCTTGATCCAGGTCTTCACTCTGGTGGGTGTGAGCCCATTGTAAGTAAGTCCTCTTCAAAATGTTACTTCAGTTAAGGCGTGGCACCAGTGAGTCAAGTCGGGCTTTAATTCAGATTGCTGGAGTCCTTTATTGTCATAGTGAAAGTCAGAGAGAGAAATAAGAAGCTGCCATGTGCATTGTCATATGACACAGAAGTCAAGGGCAAAGGATTTCCAGCAGCCAGCCCCAGCATGCCACAGTCTTGTAGGAGAAAGCATTGACCTGATGATGCCATGATTTTGTACTTCTCCTAGCCGCAAAACAATGAGCCAATAAATCCTCATTGTTTAAGCTAGCCCATTGCATAGTTCTAGCAGCCATGGCAGCAAAATCACCATCCATTTAGTATTTTTTTTAGTTCGAGAATTATATATTTCTCATTTTCTCAAATATTTGATTTATGTTTTAATTAGCCTTATCTTTATATATATATATGTATATTTAACTGATAACTATAGTTGATACTTCAAACAAATGAACTGTTCAGGGTTCATATCTGGTTATTTCTGTTGTTCTCACCCATGGTGGTCTATTCCTTGTGGGTCTGAGAATGTTTCTTTACTATGTAATTTCTTTATCATAATTTTAGTAAACCCCAGAACCTGAAATGAGGATGTTTTCCTCCACTAAAGATTTGCATTTGTTTCTGATGGGAATCAGGGTAGTACCAAAATGGTACTGACCACTTTAGTCTCTTTTGGAATTGATGGAACTAATGTAAGAATCTCAGTTTCATTTCTGCTACTTGTCAGATGGGCCTGTTTCTAACACTAATATTGCTACTTCCCCTTAAGATGCTACCTATATTTTCTAGTTGTTTAGCTGTATGTGTGTGTGGAGTGGGTGATCCTTGGGATTTCTTGGAAGTCCACAAATTTATGTAAAGGAATGGTTTATATTGGGAAAGAACATCACAGTCCACTAAATTGCTGGAAGTTGACATTTTATGTTCTTACGGACCTCAGTCATTCTATTAGATGATTTTCCTTTCCTTTCTTGGTTCATTATTATAATTAACACTGTAATTTACATCTTTGTACATAACTTAAAATAGATCTTTAGTTAGCCTGGTGTGCTGGTTTGAAAGGATTTATGTACCCTAGAAAAGCCATGTTTTAATCCTAATCCCATTTTGTAAAAGCAACCATTTCTTCTAATCCCTATTCAGTACTGTATGTATGGAACTTTAATTAGATTATCTCCATGGAGATGCGACTCAAGTAAGTACGGGTATTAAACTTAATTAGGTGAAGATGTGTTTCCACCCATTCCAGGTGGGTCTTGATTAGTTTACTGGAATCCTTTTAAAGAGGAAGCATTTTGGAGAAAACTTCAGAATAACATAGCCACGAGAAGCAGAGAGTCCACCAGCCAGAGACCTTTGGAGCTAAACAAGGAAAATGCCTCCCAGGGAGCTTCATGAAGCAAGAGGCCTGGAGTGAAAGCTAACAGACACTGCCACTTTCACCATGTGCCCTTCTAGCTGAGAGAGAAATGCTGAATGTTATTGGCCTTCTTGAACCAAGTTTCCCTGGATGGCCTAGATTGGACATTTCTATAGACTTGTTTTAATTTGGACAATTTCACAGCCTTAGAACTATAAGCTTGTAAATTAGTAAACTCTCTTTTTAAAAAGCCACTGCATTTCTGGTATATTGCATTCTGGCAGCTAGGAAACTAGAACACCCTGGTTATTTCTTTAAGAAATAGTGCTAGAAATTGAATTATTGGGCCCCCAAATTATTATCCTTTGCTGTCTGATTTCTGGTACATGAAATTAATGAATTATGATTGTGAGCATGGCATTTAGAGAGAAGAAAGAATATATTCTGGATACTACATAAGTCAAGCTCTGTAAGGATGTCCTTTGTGTGATCAGCTGGCAAGGATAATGGAGCACCTGACTGAAGGTTATAAAGGAGTATGAGGAGAAGTAGGGTAATGCAATAGACTTGAAAGAATGGAGTGCAGTCACCACAAACTGGGTGGTGTAAAACCGCATAAATGTATTGGTTCACAGTTGTGAGTGTTAAAAGTCTGAAATCAAGATGTCATCAGGACAATGCTTCAATACAAGTCCTTAGGAAAGAATGTCCTGGCTTCTGGTAGGCTATCCACGACCCATGGTGTTCTCTGTTGCCTCTGTCTTTCTGGCCCTTTCCAAATTTCCTCTTCTTATAGGGACACCAATCACATTGGAACAAAGGCCCTCTACTCCAATAAGACCTAATTTTAATTGCCTAATATTATTTGTAATATCCCTATTTCTAAGTAAGACCACATTCTCAGGTATGGGGATTAGAACTTCAACATCTCTTTTATTGAGAGGCATAATTCATCAATAATACCTATATTTGAGATTTGCTAAGAGTTGTACCAGTATAGAGGGCAAGAAATCTTAATAAATTAAACATTCTGCAAATCACATACATTTTTTATAAAATTAATATTCCCCAAAAATGATCTTTACCTAAGGTTTATTTCTATTAACTAAGGTGAAAAGGAGAAAAATAGTTTTATGAAGAACATCACTTTTGCTTGCATACTGCTGACAAGGCCAAAAACAGCAAAATGACATGCCAGGTTTCAGCAGCCTAAATGATTAACTTGGCAAAAGGAGAAGCTGCTGACACACTAATAAGAAAAGATTTATTTGCAAAAGATCTGCTTTTGCCTCTGCAGAAGATTATGTAAGTATTGCTATATATTATTTTTTCTAAGAAATAACTCTGAAATATTTCCAGAAGATTGGGAGCTCTTAAAAGAACTGACAATTATGCAAGGAAAATATGCAAGACAATATTTTTATCTCTTTTCCACATTTTTCTATAAGCTATCCACTAAAATACAACTGGTATTTACTTCAAAATCTTTATAAGCATAAAAATGAATGCTCTGTATTTCAAATAGGTTTTGACCTATGTATATGTGTAAAATGCGACCATATAGCTTGTGTTTCTGAGTTTATTTTGGATTCCTCTTATTCATGTAGTGACAGTCTTTCCTTTTATGCTCCCACAATCTTTGAATTCCAAAGTGCCATTATTTCATGAAACAAGTCATAAAACCATTGGTATCTAGCCTAGAATTTAGCTTCTTGCTATTAATCTTTTGCTTTATCCTCTTTATGACTTTAGATATATCCTAGGATTAAGTGCCACTGGTAGCAGAGTTCAGTAGATTAAAAGGCTGACCTATGTTTGCAAAGGCATCACATATTCCTAGTTTCAGGAAAAATCTTTTCTTGTACTCCAGAAATCCATGTCTTCCATGACCACTATATACCAGTAAAGCACATACACTCATGCACATGCACATATACAAGTGTGTGTATATATGTATATATACATTGAAAATACTGAAATCTAAGAAAGGTAACTGAAGAATCAAAAGCAATAAAAACAAATTGTTCTTATACCATAAATCACATGAACTGTATATGACCTCTGAAACTATATATGATCTTTGAAAATATGAATCTTTCTTGATCTGCGATATTGAAGGTGGCTACAGTTATGATACATTAAGAAAGAGAGAAGAAAAAACACAGTAAAGATAGTTATAAATCTATTGTACTGACTAAATAAAACACAATCATAATGTTCCTACTACTACTTAAAAAATATAGTAAACACTGATTACTTTAAATAAAACACTTTGGCACTAACTGAAGTTTTAAATTAAATTAGAGTGTATTCAAATGAGTTGTAAAATGATGCAAGTACAAGGTATAATGGCAAAACATTCTTAACTAAGTTTAAATATATCATGACTTGAAATGTTTTATTAGTACTCTTTGAAAATATTTGTCCCTTGGGTAAAAAAATTCTAAAAAAATAAGGTAATTTGCATATTAAAAAAAAACAGTTCAGAATGATGTAGCCAACAGTTCTTGATTGAAATCATGAAATTGATCACCAGTGTCTGGAAAAAATAATGTTTTGTTATATTTCAGTGTGGGGAAGATAAAACAATGAAGCCATTGTGACAAAAACATCATGCAGAAGTAGTAGTACCTCTTCCTTAAGCCTCTTGCCTGTATTCCCAATCTCTCTTCAAATAAATGACCTTTAGTCCTTCAGGTTTGGAAATGTTGGTTCATATTCTATTACTGAGTCTTAACTAGAATGTCTCACAGATTTTTGTTTTTGTTGCTTGTATTAGCTAAGACTCATAAAGAACAATTTTCCATGAAATTATATGGTTGATATCAGGTCCTAACTGGTAAACATTTTTAAAATTTAGATTATTTTGTCCAACTTGATTAGAACAAACATTCTGATAATTTATCACAATTATGCCTTGCACCAATTGTTTTAAAAATAATGATATAAACCCTAGTAAAGAATTTTTAAACCCTCAGAATTATGTCATAAATATAAAGAGCTTATCAGATTTAAGTGCCATATTTTTTATTATTAAAGTCTAAAAATATGAGGAACATTCAGCTTTTTCTTCTTCTTAAAATTGCTATATTCTCTACCAAGTTCCATTAATTATTGGGAAACTATTGCTTTTTACACACTGCAATATTTAAGTAGATGGCATCAATTCAATTTTCTCATCAACTTAATGAGAAAAATTACATAATTACCAAATATATAATGAAATAGCCTACATGTGGAATAACTTCACATCTCCCCACGTTACATATTATGCATTTGCTTTATTAAGTCCCCTGGGATATATGCTAAGTCAACAGAAATCAAAAACAAAGCAAAACAAAGCAAAAGCAACCTATATCCAAAATCCTGAAGTTGTTGCTACTCCTCAACCACTTGATATGTCCCTTCTGGCATAATTTTGAGTCACAATATATAAAAGGAGAGAGATGTACTTTAAAATTAATTCACTTGACATTTTCCTGTTAAAGAAGAAGTCCTAGGAATCTCATTTTAAATTATATTTTAAAATTATTTTTGGCTATCTTTGTTGTATCTTCACATCTTCATATCTTCTGGAATGGAGCAAAGTAGATGAAACATTAAGACCTAGCTTCAACATACCTTTCTCCAGATGCTACGTCTAATAGCATTTTAGATGTCAAACACAATATAACTTGGTCTACAAAATGAGCAGGGGAATGTAAGCATATAGAGAAGAAATATGACACTGCAGGCTGCACTGTCCCTGGATTATCAGGGATAAAGAGGACAGATAAGCTTTTCTTTCTTGGATGGTCTATAAGGATTTCAGATTTTGTTAGTGAGTGAGTTATTTTGAGGGAGGATAAATGAGGTTTTCCTTTTAATAGAAATTAGTTCTATAATTTATTCAGGTATCAGAGCTCCCAAAAATCTCTTCTAGCCTACCTAATTATTTCTTCTCTATCTCCTTTTTCTTCTTATTTTGTTCTGACTGTGTGAATATTTTAATTTGTTACCAACATAACCGAAATGATCAATTAGAAGGAAAGCAAAGTGAATAGATTTTCATCACAGAAATGAAGTTTGCTGGGTCATCAAAGCTTAAGGGACATGCCAAAGTTATGTGTTATGTTAGAAAAAAGTGAAGAGTTTTCTTCAAAATGAAAACCATAGTAAGAAATGTGGTCTTCCAAATTATTTCCTAAAAATAAACACATTCAAGTCACAAGCATATAAGTTTTTAATTTTTATAAGGTTTTAATTTTAAGAAGTCGTAATAATAAAATACTTTTTTATTTTAAATAATCAAATAATTTCTACAGTGCTGTGGCATATATCATAGTTTAATCAGGGAAAAATTACTACATTCAAAACACACTTTAAGCAGTTCGATAGGAGAAAGTTCAAATCTCTTTCATATATACCCCTAGTAATAAAGATTTTAAATGATGAAAGATAAATAGGAAAAACATGAAACAGCATTCATCTGCTCAACCTCCATTGTAGTTATAATACATGGTCATCCTCCATAATGCAGCATTCCACGATTTCTGTCATAAGGTCTTAATCTTGTTCTAAAAATATTATCCCCTGGTACTCTATTCTTGGTATCCAAGTTTAGTTAAAGTTGAGTACCCCCCCAAAAATACTATCTATCTTTTATTGAAGGATAGTAAATATCAAACATATGCATTATTTTATTTAATGCACATATTAAAAAATGGAAAGGGAATTATCCTCATTTAAAGATATTAGTAACATTCTCCAAATTTTATGGTTTATAAACAATGTTGCTGGATTTTAATTTTGCTCTTAAATGTTATAATATCCTACCTCCCCTATATAAACTCCTTACACTCGTCTCCATTCCAGCTTCACTTATTTATCTATGTATTTTTTGCTGGAGCCCTAGTTTTTGGACACCTGCTTTAAACTTGGTTCACTATAGTTAAATTATCTATATCAGTCATTCTCAATATTCAAATTACAATAACTTTAATAGCAAGTTCAGTACAGTGGAAAGAAAACAACCTGGGTATGAATCTTAGATCTCTTAATCAATAGTTCCATGTCATGAACCAATATAACCTCTCTGGGCCTTGAATCTCACCTGAGGATTGGAGTTAAGCTTAATCCAAAGGATTTTTCTGAGGGTTGAATAATATATAGCCTGCAACATGGCTGTATCTCAAGACTTTCTTCTCTGGGGTGATTCTCTAACCCTAGAATTTAAAGGTTCTTTTTTTTACTTAAGAAGTCCAATATTGCTAAGACTTGATGATTTAAAATTCATTATATACACAGTCATATCAAATTAAAATTCATTATATACACAGTCATATCACAATCATTTGCTACTAGCATAGCAAATGATTCTTTGGATGTGTACACTCAGTAAAGAATTATTTTCTCATTAGATAATGCTAAACAGATAGTCAATCTTGAAATTATTGACAGCAAGAGTTGTTGATAACTTGAATTGATAGGTGTGCTGGCTTGAAAGGATTATGTGCCCTAAAAGAAAACATGTTTTAAGCCTGCTCCATTTTGTGGAGGCAGCTGCTTCTTTTAAACCTTATTCAGGACTGTAGCTTGAAGCTTGATTAGATTATCTCTACAGAGATATGACACGCCCAGCTGTGGGTATTGACCTTTGATTATAAGGAGATGAGATTCCACCCATTCTCCAGAAGCCTGGAGAAAAAGCTAGCAGACATCACTGTGTTTGTCACGTACCTTTCCAGTTTGGAGAGAAATCAACTTCATCAGCCTTTTCTGAGTGCAGGTAGCCACTTGTTGGTGCCGTAATTTGGACATTTCCATAGACTTGCTTTAATTGGGACATTTTCACAGCCTTAGAACTGTAAACTTGCAACTTAATAAATTCCCCTCTTTAAAAGCCATTCTGTTTCTGATATACTGCACTTCTGGCAGTTTGAAAACTAGAATAACAGGTAATGTAAACCAAAGTAAAGAATTACTAAGGAAAAAGTTCTATCGTACATTCTTACTTCATTTGTTGATTCATTCACTCAATAAGTAGCTAAAAAATGACTAATGTATGCAAAGCACTGAGAAGGTGTTGGTTTATGATGATAAATCAAGGAGGTTAGAGTTAATAAAAATATCTACATATGATTACTGCGAGATAAAATAGTGAAATTTTTCATATTAGAATTACACAGAAATTCTCAATAGTCTAAAGACAAAAGCATTATTTCACTGTATGCACATAAGAAAAACTAAAGGGTAAATGTTATTAACTTTCAGCCCCAAATTATATGGCTTATAAATACTAGTTGCAGGATTTAAATTTTGCTCATATATTTAATAACAGTTTATCTCCCCAATATAAGATTTTATACTCTCCACTCTTCCTTTCTTTTTTTTTCTGGAATTCTGCACCCATGTATAAGATTTAGGAGTTCCATTAACTAGTTAACCTGAAAAGTATACAACACACACACATTTTAATTTTTCTTTATTACTTTTATTTATATTAAAAATTGTCCATTTGTCTATGGAGAAAGTTTTGTATCAATTTTTATTACAGCCATTATCTCTTTGTGCTAAATGACCTAAGACATTACTGTGCATCGTCAGGACATGTATACTCACTGTTCATGACATATTTCCTATAGAATAGTTTCTATTTGATATAAATGAATAAAAACATCCTGCTTTTTTTAGCCATTGTTTATATTGGGTATAACTTAAGTTAGAAATTGTCAAAGGAAAGAAGATAAAATGAAGCTGATTTTAGTTTCAATAAAAAACCTGATTAGTCATAAAAATCAATATTAATAATTGGTAAACTTTTGCCAATGGTAATCTAAAGTTATTAAGGCTAAAAAAGCTCCTTAGATCTGTCAAATCTGAGAATATTTCACACAAAATCGCTATTCCTCATGACAAGATGTCTTGAGACCTAAAATTACAGCTACCTAAAATCAAACCCTTCCCTTAAAGCATTTTACAAGGTTATGGATTGCATTGCCAGGTGCAATAAAACAAAGTTTCTCACCGCTGGAGAGACTTTGAGGCAACCATGTGTTCTAGAAATGGATGAACTGGTTTGTAGCTCACTGCTCAGGAAGAAAAATGAAACAGTACCTCCAACAAATGACACCATCAACTTTAGAATTGCTGATTTGCCTTATGCTCTTTTAGGGAAGGTCTTTGAATAATCAGTGATGTGTGTGTGTTTTGTTTGTTTGTTTTTTCATAAGTATATACCTAGATGAAAGTACTGAAATTACTTTATGTATCCAATACAGATATCAGCTCTAAATTTCAGCTCTTATATGCACTTTCATGTCATCAACAACAACTTCAATTTGAAGGGCCGCTTTTAGAATTCCTCAAAGCACTGAATTTCATCTGCCACTAAAATCTTTAGATGAAAGGAAATTATTGAACTTTTATTCAGAAATGGAGAATCTGCAATGCTCAGTAATACTGTTCTCATTGTTTTGGCAAAGATAAAATTGAAAGGTGTCATTGCGAATCATGGAACAGTTTGTTAAATCTCATTCAATGGAAGAAGGCTTGGCTTTTTGCTGAGAGAAACTTCAACGGAGTGACTGAACCCTACTCTTTCATGTAGTCTGGGCAAGAATTGCAAGCAAAAAATAGGCTGTTTCTTTGTGGCAGAAAATTATTTTGCCTGTTAGTAAATAATTCCCCATTTTTTTAATGACTTAAGGGAGATGTTTGACTATTTTTGAATGAGCAAAAACCCCTAGCTCAAAATAGTTTGTCAGGGGGCAGTTAATTGGAGGTTTTTCTCCATTTGTTGAGAATTCTGGTCACAAAGTGAAGTCTCTAATTCGTGTGCTTATTTCCATCGGTTTGATCTTTTTGTTTCTGAGAGAAGTATATTAAAATACACAGACATGTTTGATTTATCCATACACTCTATGATTCTCTCAAGGGTTACTTAATATAATTTGAGACAGTGTTAGATGCATACATGTTTATTATGAATAGAGCTCCATAATCTATTGTCCCTTTTCCAAGATATGATGTCTTTCTGTAAATGGTGGGGTTGAGTTCATGTATTGACTTGGCCATGTGATGGTGCCCAGTAGTCTGGTCAGGCAAAAGCTGGGCTAACCATTATGCAAGGACATTTCATGGCTAGTAGATAAATAAAAATAAGAAGGCTGGTTTATTAAATCATCTGCACATTGATTGCATCCATGACTGATTAGTTCTGTTGTCAGCCTAGGGGAGTGTTTTCTCTTCCACAATTAGTGATGTTTAATCTAATCACCTGAGGGTTTTAAAGGAGAATTCAGAAGAGATCATCTCTCTCTGCTTCAACCAGCTTCTCCTGGGGAATTCATTGAAGACCTTCATTGGAACTGTCAGCTTGCAGCCTCCTCTATGGAATTTGTATTTGTCAATCCCCACAGTTATGTGAGACACTTTTATAAAGTCTCATATTGCAGATATCTCCTGTTCATTGTTTCCCTAGAGGAAAGTGATTAGTATAGTTTTGTACTGGGAGTGGTTCTTGAGAAACAGTCTTAAAAATAGATTTTTGTAATTGGTTTTCTGTTGCTTCCAGGGGACAGGAGGATGAAGGATATTAAGGAATGACTAGAAAGAGACGGGATCGAGGGGTCTGAAGATCAGTGATAACAGACAACTTTATTCTTAACCAGAACTTACTTATATACTGCAGGGTGACAAAAGGCATGCATGCATTTCCTGAGGGAGCAGAGTGCTTATTTTTCAGTGCTCTCTTCCTTCATACTTAACATATCCATTTGGGGTAAACATTCTCTTCCTCCCAGACTGTTATACATAACAATCTCCATAGCTTACTGACGGCCACCACCCTGAGGCCAGCTGTTCCCAACAAATTCTGCAGGTCTTGTTTTAACCCTTGCCCCTACACTTTTCTACTTTGATTAGACTCAAAGACACTAATGACTCTATTTCCAATAAATAAGATGGCATTGATAGTCCATGACATGAGTTGGTGATAGACATATAGAAAATATCACCATTTGATTCAGCTACTTGTATGCTTATACAAGGCAAAGGTCTGAGTGACAGTGTTTTAGCCACCTTAACAGAGTTTTGTGGGGTTAAGGAGCATAATGATGTTGGCTGCTTGTTCTTAGATTTGTGGGATACAGTTATGAGAGAAAAGAATGAGCTGAAGTCTTCAAGTTTTCAACTTAAATGCCATATGAAAGGTATAAACATTTCTACTTGTGTCCTGAAAGAATATCTCATTTCCTATGGTTGCAGCCTTAAGATCTCTGAAAAAAAGACTCAGAGCTTCTTTGTGCAAGTCACAGATTTACAATGTAAACTGAAATCTCATCCTTGAAGTGTCTGCTATTAAAGTAAAGGCATTGATTGAAAAGAATGGGATCCTGAAAATTGAGATGGGGACATATGGGTAGATAATGATGGTAGGGGGATATTAGAGCCCTGGATTCGGCTGAGTCTTTAAACATCTAATTGTCTTCCCTGGAAAAACACACACACACACCCCTTCAGTGGGGAGACATCAGTCTAGTTCTCCATTCAATTCTCTCAGTTTTTGTTTCATGTATTTTGGACTCTTGTTATATCCATACTCTGTATGGATATAACTGACCACTTATCACTATGAATTGTCCCTCTTTATTCCTGATCACTGACCACTTATCACTATGAATTGTCCCTCTTTATGTCTAGCAACATTTTAAAAATTTGGAATAAATTTTGTGTGATATTAGTATAGACAAACTAGATATTTTACTGGTACATTAATTGTCTGGTACATGTTTTACCTCTTTTTACTTTGAACCCATATGGATCTTTGAATCTAAGGTGTGACTCTCATAAACGACATAAAGCAGGTCCATGTATTTTGCTTTAATCCAATTTGAGCATCTCTGCCTTTTGATGGAATAGTTTAACCCATTCATATTTAATATTATGATTGATATGGTCAGATTTGCATTTGCCATTTTGCTTTTGTTTTCCCTATGCCTCATGTCTTCTTTGTTACTCTGTTCTTTCATTGTTGCTTTCTTCTGCTTAAGTGGATATTTTTCTGGTGTGACATTTCAATTCCTTTGATGGTTTTAAACAATAACTTTGGATATTTTCTTATTGATTTTTCTAGGGCTTATAATATATATCTGGGCTCATTGGACTACTTAATATTTAAAATGTCTTAGTGCCAGTATAATATACAGATTTAACTCATATATTGCTTCATTATCTCTCCCTATACTCTTTAATTATTATTATGTATATTATGTGTACAGATGTTGTGAACCTAGAACTTTGTATAATTTTCTATAATATTATGTATTTTAAAGAAACTTAAAGGGTAATGAACAAAGATAAATTTTTAGGGTTTGTTTGAATAAACTATTTATTTACCCTTTTGCTTTTCTTCATTTCATATTTAGGATTTGTGTTATCATTTTAGGTCATTTCTTTGTTTTGATATGACTTTGTTCCTACCTTTTCCTTTTGTTCTGTTTTTGTTAAGTATATTTCATTTCTCTGTTTTGGCCCCAACTACATAGTTATATACATATAGCTTAGCATTTTTTTAAAACAGTTAAAAGAAGAAACAAGGAGAAATACACAATTGCAATTATATTGTCTTCTGTAATTATCTATACAATTATCTTTATTGCCACTCTTTTTGTGTATGTTTAGATTCAAACTAGTATCTGGTATAACTTCCTTCAATCAGAGAAACTTCCTTTATTACCTTGTAAGGCAGGTCTGCTAACTACTCACTTGCTCAGTTGTTTGAAATTAGAAAATGCCTTGATTTTGCCTTTATTTTTAATTAAGAGTTTCTCTAGAAATAAGGATCTTGTTTGATCTCTTTTGCTCTCAACACTAGGAATATGTTGTACTGTTCCCTTTTATTCTTTATTGATTTTGATCAGAGCTCAACATTATATTATTGTAGTTCCCTTTTAAGTGATGAATCATTTTTTCTTGTTGCTTATAAAACTTTCCCCTTGTCTTTGAGTTCAGCATCTATACTATGACATTTCTGCATGTGGGTCTCTTCGGTTTTCCAACTTGGAGTTTAAAGTATTGTAGTTTCCTTTCTCTCTTCCCTCCCTTTCAGGAATTTCCCCTATATATAAGTTGGTGCATTACAGTGTACATTGTTCAGAAAAACCTGTTCCTTGTTTTTCATCCATTTTTCTCTCTGTTCTCTAGATTGGACAATTTCCATTGGTCTATTTTCAATTTTGCTTTTTTCCTTTCTGAAGCTCAAATCTACTGTTGAACCTCTCTAGTAATTTTTTAATTTCAGTTATTGTTCTTTTCAAATCCAGGATCCATTTTTAATAATTTCTTTATCTTCATTTGACATTTGATATTGTTTATTTTATGTCACATTTTCTTCATAATTTCCTTTGAATCTTTAGCATAGTTCCTTTTAATTCCAGAGCATATTTAAAGCAGATATTTTGAAATCTTCTCCTTCTAGGATCTGGGCCCCTTCAAAGGCAGCTTCTAATGCTTCTTTTTCTTATGTATGAGTCACAATTTCTCCTCTCATTACATATCTTGTTACTTTTTATTGAACTTTTGACATTATATAAAAGGAATTCTGGAAACATAGGTCCATAAAAGCTTTTTGTCATTGTTTTTATTTGCTTGGCTATTTACCTGTTTGAAATCTTAGCTGAACTAATCTTAAGAAGTCTATTTATCCCAATACTGTGTATAGATTTTGATGTTCCTACTTGGATTTTTCTTTGATTTATCTTTTGGCCTATTACCTAAGGGTCAACCCTGGGTTGATATAAGGCACCTACTCATCAAAGGTTTTGTTAAGACCCTTTACCCAATTAGACATTATTCTTTACCATAGTATCTGTATGTGTCTTAGAGGCTGACATCTCAGTTCAGGGAGTTTACATTTTTGCCCTACATTTACCCAGGAACTAGCAGTTTGACATTGCCATTCTGATTGCTCCTAAAAAGGCACCACTTTGGGTGTGCACAGAGCCTTCCAGACTGACCAGATTCAGTGTCGTTTCATTTTTAAGCCTGTTGCCCTAGGAGTTGCCTCTGGCTCAGCAAAGCTTATGGTTTGGTATTTGGTCAGAGGTGTGTGCTAATGAAGCTTCCATTCTGTGTTGATGGGTCTGTGTGAAATTTGAGGAATACTTTCAAGTTTGGCTCATGTCGTGCTCTGATTACTCCTGAGTAGGTTCAGACTTTTACATGTGCATAGGTTTCCCAATCCACATTTATTCTGACCCCAAGGAAGCTCTTCTTAACTCTTTCCCTTGCTCCCTCTATTAAACTTCTGGCTTCTTTGCAATTTTGCTTGTACCATGGTGCTTCTGATCTCTTCTTATTAGATGCTCTCCACCAGGATCTCCATTGTTTCTGACAATGATCTTAGGCATGGAGTTCTCCACACTCTGTTCTAAATAAAGCCAGAAGCTTCAGGAAAAGGTTTCATCTCTTTTCTTTAAGGCTTTCCTTTCCCCAGGAGAAGAGATCCAAGTTGGGAAGCTGGGGACAATCTCCCACTTTTCTTGGAGTGACACTCAGCGTCTATGAATGGACAGTGAGGGCAACTGTTGGTGCCAGACACTGGTCTTTTCAGCTTGGCCCTCCTGCTGTGGAATAAGCCAAATAATATATAAGTAGGGTCAGTATGCTTAGTTTAATGTGCGTGGAGTAAAACTTCTGCCCCATGAGTAGGAGCTGCCAGAATGGAACTTCTATAGCAAGAGGCTGGGGAGTATAAGAAAGGCATCAATAGCCTACCCTTCCCAGGGCAAGACCATAACCCAGACTGGAATCTGGGGGCAATAAGGAGCCTTGCGTTCTTGATCACACCTGCCCAGAATGAAGCACCCAGATTAGAGTGTCCAAAATATATACCTGGAAGACAGGGTTAAGAGAATCAATCATGGCTCTCATGTCATAGACTTTACTGTTCTTACCAAGATTTAGTAAATTTTCTTGAATTCATGCTTCTCAATTTCCAATATGTCCTTAGGACAACTTCTAGTAAGTGATTGTTTATTTGTAATTTTCCCAAGTTAAATCATTTTTCTGATGATAGCATCCATTGAGATTCTCAATCTGCCATTCTGAAGTCCTGCCCCACCTACATGCTTTTTGGGGTTCTATTTTTCTCCCAATATTCCTAAGAATGTGCTGGAAGAATTGTGGGCACTGAAGGGTTGGGTGCATTATATTTTCCTGTTTAACTCTGCTTTGAACTTCTTCTTACATTGAACTATTTTAATTTTTTTGTTTGTTTGTGTGTTTGTTTTAACTTATCTCCTCTCTCTCTTGAAAAAGGGAGGGAGCCAGTTGCTCATTATCAAACTAAAAACAAAATTTGATATACTATAATGAGAGACTGAAAGATATGTTGGTGGTACATGGTAGAAGACCTTGAACTTATACTGGGGATTTGAACTTTATACCATGAATAAAAGAAATCCACCCAAAAAGTTTAAATAGAATAGTGACAATATCAGATGCATATTATGTCATCACTTTGTTCAAACTGTGAAATTTTTTATAGTTGTCTATTATTCATTGGTCTTTGGAAAAACCATTGCATAAATTTTTCTGCATAAAGAACACCTCTGACAAAAATGAAACTGTAGTGGCAATATAGCTTCTTCTTCCATTTACCCCATCATTGACCTAAACTTGCCAAAGACCCAACACAACATAGTGGAAGAATTGAATGGGTAAAGCAAATCCATTTTCTGCCACATTTAATGAGAGCCACAGTCACTATCTCCCTCAGAACTGTACCTTTTATTCATAAATTAAATCAGAGATAAAATATGCTCATATTTCTTGCCAAACAGCTTCTATTTAAGAATTATTTTCAATGTTCTATATTAAAATAGAATTTTAACAACAGACTTTTATATAGCACAACTACAAATACAAAGAATACAAGTTTAAAAATAATTACCAAGACTTTTCTATTACACAGAAATACAAAAGTATAACATATTTTGACAGAATATTATAGATTTTACAGAATTTACATAGGTATCCACTCATTCCTAAAACAGTTTGGTGAGTAAGCACAATAAATTGAATTATACACATTGTGCTGATAAAGCTTTTGAGACTCAGAGGTGGGCAACTTTCCCAAGGTAAATGACTCAGCTGAGATTCAAACTCAACGCTCTGGATGCACAGTTTCTAGGACTTTCCTCTACACCATACTTCCAAGGCTCTTTGAAAATTGAACCTTTCAATAGAATAGTTATGAAGCAATTAAAAATGTCTAGCTATAATTCAGACCCAAAGGTCAATATCAAGAGAGAATATTTATACCCAAACATCCTTTTCATTATAAATAATCCTGTTGTACACCTTAACCATGAAGAAGACAGTGTTCATATTTCTAAAGAAGTTTCATTGTAGTAGTTTAATGCTTAAATATACATGAATCAGTTAAATTATATTTTCTATGCTTAGTTCATTGTAGAAACCATGGTATCTGAGATATAATGGTTAGATTCAGATTCAATAGATATTGAATATTGCAGGAGGGTTTAGAAACTGTTTTTCCTGAGACACAATTTACTTCTTGTTTTCTGTCCTTTGTTTTAAGACATTTGTCATGCTGCTTCACTGCATCTATGGTGGTTTTCACTTGGCCATGGAAAAAGAAATCTCTTCTACTAACCCGAAAGCCATAAGATCAAACAACGAGCTTGCAATCAAAGTTAATTTTGAAGGCCTAAAAACTTCCACTTTCCCAAAGCTCTTTCCAAGGAGTGTATCATTTCCTCCTTTCCCCTTCTATGTGCACTGAATATTCCCACCCAACCCAGACATTCAAGTAGAGTAGATGTTTCAAAGCCTCAATGTTCCCCATGGCATTTTGAACCAACAGCCATTTTCATGTTTACTTGAACCCCACTTTGGTCTTGACATCATCAAAGCTGGCTAGAATTAATAAATGGATTACATAAGCAATGAAAATCACTAATAAAGGAGAAGAGAATGATCCTAAACAGAGGAAAAAATGCTTACAGTTTATCTAGCAAACGAAATGTAAACATGTTTGATCCAATTCTTGATGCATAGTAGGTGATCAGTAAAAATTATCTTTCTCCTTCAAGAAGGCTTCACTTACATTTTTAGTATTCTCATTATAGCCTGAGTACTTTGTTGAAGCAAATAGACATTCCTGTCAAGGTTGACAAAGTGTCAAGCACAGCACAGGTGCAAGAACCAGAAGTGTTATTGAACAAGGTGATGAATGATTGAGAACAGTAATTGCCCATTAGTACAAGCAAAGAGAAACTAAATCAAGAGTAGGTCAGTCACAGACGAGAGGATACAAGTTAGAAATATGTAGCCCCTAGTTAAATATTTAACCCAGTGTTTTTCCTTCAATCTTTATATTACAATTTATATAGTTATGTGGAAAATTACAAAGATAATAGAGTCCAAAATTATAGTGGGGAATCTTATCACCTGAGTTTATTTTGCAAAGAAAATAGCTCCATTAGTAAAACTTAAATAGACAAAAAATTCCTCTAGGAGGAAACTCATTTCAAAGAGCTATTATTCTTAAAGAAGTTTCTTCTGAAAGTTGGGAAATCAAGAATGCTGATGAGTTGATGGTGGAGATATGGTATAGAATATCAATATTATGGTAATATGATAGAATCCTCCTAATTGGTACACAGTGATGAAAACAAAAATAAGCTAATTAAGCAAGTATTCCAATTAATGGAGGCTCTTAGGGATGTCTTGTACTGCAAAATATTCCACTTTTAATTAAGATATTATTTAAAAAATTAAAAAAGAGTTTAGCTTTTCAGACACAAGTGCCATTAAAGAAAATTTTAACAAATAAACGTGATAAGTATTTCTGGGAGTACACCATAGAAACTTTCTGATAAACATATTTATAAAAATGAATTAATGAATGAAAAGCACATCCTGCTATTTAATGTTAACTATTGTGTACAGCTGATAACAAGCCAAAGCATTCAAAATCCAATGGAAGTTGAGTCCACATAGAGGTAATTGATCAAAAACAATCAAACAATGGTAACCTTAAATTTGGCCTGAATCAGACATCATACTGCACCCTAGTAATATGTCAACTTAAAAAAAACATGTCCTTTCTCTAATAGATATTTATGCCTTATCTACTTCTGTGCCATTTTTGCTGACAAAGTAAGCATCTAGTTCTGTTAACCTATAATCCTGCTAGGGCATTTTAGACGATGATTAACATGTGACTTAAGACAACTTTAAGTAGCCTGATTTTAAAGTAGATGATTTATTCTATAGTGTACTGTGCATTCTCTTGCATATATGCTTTTACGATGATCTGCAATTGGAAAGCTCAGAGTCTATGAAAAATAAATATGAAATTGTTTTCTGGTGTCTGCCCATGCAAAAAACAAAAATATATAAGGAATTATTTCAGGACTTAAATAATGACAACTTGGAATAGAAAAATGATAAGTGAAAAGAGTGGATAAAATAACAATTCTGTGACTAGAGATCCCTGGGAGTGAAAGCCTAGAAGATTTTTTTAAATGAATAAAATATTCCAGTATATCATAGTATCTTACCAAAACCAGCTATGTGGCCTTGTACAAATTATCAACCATTCCAAATTTTAGTTTTACCATCTGTAAAATAGCAATAAAAATCGGGAGGTGTAATGGTGGCTCAGTGGCAGAATTGTCGCCTGCCATATCAGAGATCAGGGTTTGATTTTCAGAGCCTGCCCATCCCCAAAGAAAAAGAAATCCTATCCATCTGTGTTGATATGAGGGGATCAAAATGAAATAATCTATGAAAAGTACTTGATCCATAGCAATATACAATATATGTTAGCCATTCTTTGTCCTTATTTTAAGCATAATCTTTTAACAGCAGTATAAAGAAGAGGTATGGTAAGAAGAGTGAGATCATTTCTACCTTCATTTCATTTCTGGAATCAGCTTTGATTTATTACTTTAATTAGATCAACTGAGTCTTCTGCCTCCTTTATTCTCCAACTCAGGATATAATTGGCAGTTACTAATAAAGGGAGGCATCCAATCTGCTTAGCCAAGAATCTGTATAACAGTGGCTTTTTAATTGTACAGGTATCATAGAATTATTTTTGTTCCCGAACTTTCCTTTAGAATAATAACTGGTGTGACAAGTTCCTGAATACTCGTAGAAGAGCAAATGGTAAAATATGAAATAAAGTGAAACTCAGAATCACAGAACCTTAGCGCTGAAAGGTACCTAAAAAAATCTCTACTCAGTGTTCCAAATTCAAATACAAACAAGCATATTGTGCTATTGAGTGCATTAGGTTATCAGTAAGATGGAAGCTAAGCAACAAGGTAAGGCAAGACTTATTTTTAAAAAAAAGCAGCTTTTATTCAGTTCCACACAGTTGTGGCCATGTGAGAAATTAGACCCAGTATTGTTATATGCTCCAATTTATCAAGAGAAAAGGGATAATTATATATTTACGTATTATATTTAAAAGGGGTACTCACATATTTCTGTGTATTATATTAAAAATAATAATTTAAAAATATAACATACAACTCATACAAATTTCCAGAGTATATTTTTGCTAGAAACATCCCACAAACAGCCTGTTTGTGAACTCCAGTGTATCCAGTTAGCTAACTGTCCTCACAAATGAGAAAACTGAAGCTGAGAGGTCATTGTCCAATAAATAAATATCTCTCTATATCTGTCTATCTGTCTATTCAAAAATTATAACCAAATCTATCCAAAAGTTAGGTGTAAGTTTAATTTAAAAGTTGAGAGAATGAGCAAATGTCTTTATTCTATGCTAAAAGAAGAATATGATTTCCCTATTATCTTCCTCTTTAAATATCAACCTCATTGCCATAAAACTCACTTTTGCTAACCTACTTCATTTCACATAATGGCCTTCAATGACGTTTCTCATAATATTCCCTCTCCCTCACCTAGAATCTGCCACCCCACTTCTGAATTTTAATATCCTGTTTTTCTTGAAGGCAAACTGCAAATCTATGTATTCCAAAGGCAGAGACCATAAATCACTTATTCACCACATTACCCTTTGTACCTTGCACAGTGCCTGAGGCATTGGAGGTGCTCAATAAATATTTATGGGAAGAATGAACATATAAGTAAATGAATGATTTCATGATCGCCCCACGCAGTCAAGATTGATAGTTCCATCCTGTAAAATCCCATAAAATTCCTTGTGCTTGGAATGACACTTGACTAGGATGCCTGGTTCTACTACCTATTAGTAAACTCAAGAAGGAGTGTCATGTTTAAGATCTTGGTTTTTTTGCTCGCTTGAAAATATAGGAGACTTAGAGTAACTCCACGTATAAATTTGACCCCCAAAGTCAATTCTGGGGTATCAAGAAAATTCTCACCCAAAAATATGTATTCCATTATTACTTTTCACTCTTACTGGATTTCAGGATTTTGGCAAGCAACGACTATGTTTTACTTTGCCCACCCATTCAAACAACATTTAGCCCAGTGGCTTCCCACATTGTAATATATTGATAAAGAGGAATGAATAAAACTTCAAAAGAAATGTTTTAATCCAACTTATATTTCCTATTACTTTTAGTGGTATTAATTTTCATCTTAGCACTCATAGCAGATGTCTGGAAAATTAAGAGAAAAGAAATATGCCTTGCAGAACTGAAATGTCTAATTTTCAGTTTATTTCAGTTCAACAGCAATTTATTTTTGTGCACACATGTGTCAAACTGATACTAATTTCTGGGGATACAAAGACAAACAAACAAATATCAACAAAAATAAGAGGTACAGAACTCTGTTAAGTATGATAATGGGAGGACATTCGAGGTGGGAGGGAAAAGAAGTGATTAACTCTATCTGGGTTGATGCATGAAGTGGTTTTCATCTAAAACCCATAGTTAAAAAAGGAAGAGTGAAAAAAAAAAACTCCTGAAGCAATTTGCAGATGTTCATTTTTCACCTACCTTGGACACATATAGATAGAAACATGTATAATGAACTTATAAATGTCTTATTATTTCCTTTCACATTTTCGGTATTGACATCCCCATACTGGTTAAAGTTCATTGGGAAAGATATTCAATTTTAATAAACTGATATTAAAATTATATCATAATTTAGATGTGATCAGAATATCAGGAAGTTGCTGGTTGTTATGGGTTGAATTCTATCTCCCAATCCCTGCTCCTGTGACTGTAACCTTGTTTGAAAATAGAGTCTCTGAAGATGTGATTACTTAAAATGAGACCAAACTGGATTAGTTTGGATCCTAGAATATAAGAATAGGAAAACTGGACACAGAAGGACATAGAGGGGAAAATCATATGAAGATGGAGGCAGAGCCATTTATAAGCCAAGGAACATCAAGAATTACTGGCAAACACCACAAGCTAGAAGAAGCAAGGAAGGATACTTCCCTACAGGTGTCAGCTAGAGCATGGTACTACTAACACCCTGATGTCAAACTTACAGTCTCCAGAAGTGAGGGACAATAAATTTCTCTTTCAAGCCATCTACTTTGTGGTACTGTTTTATGAGAGCCCTAGGAAACTAATACACCGATTAAGTTCAATACTTTCATCTTTATTTTTTGCTTTCTCCCCTGGCACCATACTTGTCCAAGCTGTGAGGTGACTGCATTCAGATAGGATGATTATGTATTGCTTTTCTATTGCTGCATGTTTCAGTTTACTAAAGCTGCTATAATGCAATATAACAGAAATGAGTTGGTTTTTACAATGGGGATGTACTAGTTTACAGTTACAGTTCTAAAGCAATGAAAATTTCCACATTAAGACATCAAAAAGGAAGATACCTTGTCTGAAGAAAGGCTGCTGGCACCTGGAGTTCCTCTGTTAGTTAGCAAGGCACCTGGCTGGAGTCTGCTGGTCCTTCCTCCTGGTTTTCATTGCTTTCGGCTCTTGATTTCAGAAGTTTCAACTTCTGTAGGTCCTTGTTTGTTTCTCTAGGGCTTTTTTCTCTAAGCTTTCTCTAAATTTCTCTGGGTGTTTCTCTCTGAGCTCTTCTGAGATTTTTATATCTTTTATCTTCATAAAAGTTTCCAGTAAATAGTAAAACTCACCTTAAATTAGGTGACTCACATCTCAGTTGAAACATCTCAATCAAAAGTTCCCACCCACAATAAGTCTACACACACAAGAATAGATTAGAAGAGTGTGGTATTTCCTGGGTTACATAACAGCTTCAAATCAGCACACTGCATAACAATTCACCCCAAAATTTAGAAGCTTAAAACAACAGATATTTATAATCTCATAAAGTTCCTGAGGGTCAGGAATCTCAGAATGGTTTAGTGGTGTGGTTCTGACTCAGGGTCTCTAAACAAGTTGCAGTCGAGATACTGGCTGGAGATGGAAGTATCTCAAGACTCAGTCCAGGTTGGAAATAATATACTTCCAAGCTCCTCATGTGGTTGTTGGCAGACTCAGTTCCTTCTTGGATTTTGGCTGTAAGCTTTAATTTCTGATCATGTAGGCATTTCCATAAGGCCACTTTTGCATAGTAGTTTGCAAACTACTTTCCCACGAAAGTGAGAAATCTAAAAGTGAATCAGAGTGTGGGCACTGAAGATGGAAGCCACATCTTTTATAAACTCTTCGCAGAATTGCTGTACCATCACTTCTGCAAAGTGAAAATGGTTAAGGATTCTGATACAATTCAAGTGAGGACTATGCAAGGACAAAAATATTGGGGTGGGTGGGGGTCATTTGAAACATTTTGGAGGCTGGCTATCATGGCTATAAAGAATTGTAGCCTGAATAAGTGGGTATGAGCTGCAGTTCCACTTCAACCTTCCTTCTCACTTCTGGTGTCAGAGCCTAGCCAGAATCTTTCTCAGAATGTCAGGATATTTCATTCATGATATTGGGCTCTCTAGTTTCTTAATCTTGGTTTCTTTCATTTTTCTTAGCTAATTTCCTAAATTCCACTCTTCATGTCTCTGAATCTATAGTACCTCCTTGACCTTGCCTTCCTCACATAATCTTGTGGCTTTCAGCTCTATAACTTCTGACTTATTGTACTTATCAATACTCATCACACAGAAACTTCTTTTTCCAGATACCACAAGCTTTCCCTGATGTATGACCACCAAACCACAATATGGAGTCAAACTTCTTGAGGACCAAATTTATACAAAAACATTTCATTAATGTCAACATATAAAATAATAATACAAGAAGTATCCTTTCCCTCAAGATAGGTATTTTCCTTTTGCTCATAAACCACCTTTGCAATAAATGAGAGGTACTGGAGGACATATCCTACTTCAAGAAAACAGTCTTGATCTAGATAAGGAATATCTGTTACTTCCTTTTTTGTGTAGATTGCCTTACCTCCACTGTATTCGTAACTGAATCTCACATTCAGATGTTTATGTTGTGAGAAAGTGAAAACATGTGACATTCAATTCTCAGTCTCAATATTAGTTCATAAAAATTATGACATGATTGATTGCAAACAATGGAGAATCCATTTTTCAAAAAATTCTATTTGAAGTTGAATTTAAAAAGCGAGTTTTGATATGCAGCATATAACTATATTATAAAACGCTTCTTCCGCTTACTTTTTTTCATACTGTCACCAATTTTTTAATTACATGTGACTTTCTTGTGCCTATCAAATGAGGTAGCTGTAAAAGTAAATTTATTTGTAGAATGTATATTGAGGTAACGAACAGAAAATAGCATTGATCTAGGGACCCATATTTCATACAAAAAGTGAATTTGAGAATCAAGAATTTGAGTTTCAAATAGAATAAAAATATCCAAATCAGGATTTTCTGAAAGAATTTTCATTTTTTATTTTTACAAATATATTGTGCTCTGTTTTACGTTCATACTAGGTGGCAGTATAGGAAATTTATTTAAATTGTGTTCAGTGGTTTCCTCTCCTGATAACCAGACATATTATAATTTGCAATATTACTTAAAAATAATGAATGGATTATGAAAAGAAATGAGAAATATACTTTAGGAAACTGTGGACTAATGAGGAGCAGAAATATGCTTCCAATGATAAAGAATCTGTATATGTGTCTATTTGTGTGTGACCATGTGTGAAAACATCAGACGAATGGGTGGGTCTCTTGTCAGTAGGCATATCACGAATGCTCCCTATTCAGTGATACCACATGCCTTAAGAAAATGAAGTGCTATGAGGTAGTAGTACTTCTGCTGACCTTGCATGTCAAGTGCTTAATCCCAGAGGGCCCACCCACATTACAGTTGCCAGTAGCTATGTCTATCCTTAAGGAGATCACTGGATCTGAGTAAATATCCCTTCTTGGGACTATGAATGGGGCAGAGTTAGTGATTTGTGATTATTGCCCTTTCTTTCTTTGTTTGAATCATATTTTTAGGTATCCGAAATAAGATTCTCAATTTCATCAGTGTACATGGATAAACTAGGGAAGATTGGAATAAATCACTCTCACCTGTACTCAATTCATATTATTTTGTGAGCAGACATGCAGAACAATTCCTGTCTAGACAGAGCTGTTGCTTTCTACTATTATTCAAGGATGATCTTTGAGTCATATCTTTCTGGAGATGGAAGAGATAAACAAATGTTTAGAGAGATTAATGATGCCCCTTTACAATTTACCTGAATGTGGTATTTAATAGGGTGATTTATGAGTACAAATCTGTTTTTGCATAATAAAAATACTTACATTCAAGATAGCTCAAAACTTATGTATATATAACTATTAATATGCAAAATTAAATGCAGTACAATACATTTTATGTAGCAGGTCCTAGGAGAAAATGGAAAGAACAAAACAAACCATGGCCATTTATCAGGTGACTTAGAGTTCAGTTAAAGGGAAAGATATCAATTAAACACACAATAGAATAATTATAGACTGTGATAAGTACAAAGTGCTATGCAAACATACAGCAGAATCTGATCTAGCCTAAAGGGTCAGGAGAAGTTTTTCTGGAACTGTTTTTGGTTTGTTTGCTTTTAGTTGCATGGGCCGGGAATCTAACTGGAGTCTCCTATAAGGCCCACGAACATTCTACCACTGAACCACCCATGAACTCTGAAACTGATTTTTGTCCTCAGATTTGAGAACCAAAAGGGCTTAACCTTAAATAGAGGAGGAATGAAGAGGGTTTGTGGAAAAAAAGGACTAATAATAAAGGAATCATAGCATGTCAAGGAAAAAAAAAAGAGAGAAAAAAGCAAGTAGAGACAAACCGCAGAGTGAGACTGAGTGGGTAGCACAAAGTAAGAATGGAGACATGGACATAGGGAAAATAATATAGTTCCCTATGGATATGATAACCATAAAATTTTTCATCCAAATTATTAAACCTTATAGAGAAACAGGTGGGGCTCTTAAATTTTTTCAGTATACCAGATATATACCACACTCTCCAAGGCAAATCAGAATTCTACTGTTGCTTAACAGTAGATTTCAGTCTTAATTGCAAGAATACTTGGAATTTATTAAAATGTAATAAGCCTTGGTAAGACCTAATAATCTTGTTTCTTTAGAAAAATCTCTCTGATTGAGTTGGTGCTTGGGTGGTTCATTGGTAGAATGCTCACCTTCCATGTGGGAGACCAGGGTTTGATTCCTTGACCATGCACCCCCTATAAAAATATCTCTGATTGAAATAATAAGATGAGATGGCTGTTAAAGGGCTGTTGAGCTTGACTAAGAGTTGATGGTAATTCAGATAAAAAATACTGCAGTGGAAATAAAATATTTTGATCATGGATTATATGTGCGGTATGAGAGAATTTAGAAGTGCTGAAAACGGCTGATAGATTTCTAATCATCTCAAACTGGGTTACAGGAGAAAGATCAGGTTGGGAGAGATATCTTGAGATCATGTTTGGATATGTCAATACCTTTAAGCCATAGGCCAACAGGAACGTACCTATAGGTTAACAGATTTATGTTTATCGACTCGCATTGTAATGAGAGAACACGTGTTGTTAGGAACCATGAAACATCTCATTATGAGCATTCTCATTAAAGAATTTGGACTTGGGGCAGTGCAATGGTGGCTCAGTGGCAGAATCATCGCCTGCCACGACAGAGGCCTGAGTTCGATTACCGGAGCCTGCCCATGCAAAAAAAAAAAAAAAGAAGAAGAAGAAGAAGAAGAATTTGAACTTGTTAGGCAATTTGTGGGAGATATAAGGAAGCAGACCTTTGCTCTGGCTGGATGTTGTCATCCAGAAATGGGCTCTTAATAATTCTCATTTAGAAGGTGTGATAGTTAGGGTCAAGTCTCAACTTGGCCAGGTGATGATGCCCCATTTTATTTCTGTTGACTTGAATCACCTGCATGTGAAATTCATCTATAGCTGATTACATCTGCAGTTTGCTAAGGGAATTGCCTTCTGCAATGAGCGATATTTAATTTAATTAGCTGGAGGCTTAAAAGAGAGAGGTCAGAAGAAAACACTACACAGCAAAACCCAAGCAGCTCAGTATACCTCATCTCAGCACTCTCAGCTCAGCCCAGACTTTCAGAGATACAGAAAGGAATCACCCCAGAGAAAGTCATTTGACCCCAGAAGCTGGGGGAGAAGCCCAGCAAACGTCTACCATGTGCCTTCCCATGTGATAGAAAATGCCAGAGGAAAACCAGCTGCCTTTCCTCTGAAGAACTATAAATATGTAACTAAACAAATTCCCTTATTAAAAGTGGATCCATCTTTGGTGTGTTGCATTCTGGTAGCTTTAGTAAACTAAAACAGAAAGGAAGAAGGAGAAAGTGAGGCTTATGTTTCAATTAAAGAAGTTATGGAGGTTGCTTGACCATTTTTGTGATTTGGACAACATTTTTGTTGTCTATGCTCAAACTCGTTTACCAGGTAGTCTTGTTTGGTCTTGACCCATCATGGTCATATCACGGCTTTGTCTGATCTTTGCCTTCTGTGAAATTGTTTATGTTCAACAGGAGAACACCACAGCTTAGCTGGGCCTACCTCCTGGTACCAAGCCAGCTTCAGGATGTTGAGGCCTGCTTTCCTCTTTCTCCATATGGTAAATAAGAGGTGCCTTTGAGAGATCCAAGTGGAGATCCTGAGCAACTATTTGGAAAGATCAGTCTAGGTCTCAATAAAGAGATTTTCCTTGAGCATTTGAATCAACATTTTGGCATTCAGTAGGCAGTAATCATCAAATAATAATGAAGACTCCAAGTACTTTGAAGGTATTGATTCAATCTCTCAACAACTTTATGAGCTTGTTACTGTAATTATTTTATTTACTAGCTACAAAAACTGAGGAATAGAGAGTAAGGAGCTTCCCCAAAGTCACATACCTAGTAAGGAGCAAAGCCGGCTCCAGAGTTGATGTTCTTAACCACAATCCCCTGGTATTGAGAACAAAAAAAGAAGGCTGAGTCCCGTTTCTCATGCTTACCCATTAAATAAACTTGAAAAAGTCATGTAACGATTAACCTCTGTGAATTTCATTTATCTTCCTTGCAACATGGGCAAACATAATTTAAAAGACTTTGGGGGTTGAAACGTGAAAATGTACAGCTTTGTGCCTAAGACCTAATTGACACACTGGAAATGGTCATTCAAATTAGATAAATTCTTGGCATAGTTTAGTGCAAGATGTAAATTACAGCAAATGGGAATGGACTATCCAAGGCTGAAGGAAAGTCTATCTAAAAAGAGTTACATTTTCAATGCCTTTTCAAGATTGTTTGAACTGTTACAGACAACAAGGTTAAGAGCCTGAGAACAATGAAAGTAAAGAAATATTAACCCCATTAGAAAAAATCATAACTGTGAAAAGTTAGTGGAACTGACATTTAATCAGTCTTCTAAAATGTTCTTGAACAAGGACGCATGAATAGGGTCCTCATATGTACCTACATAACTACAAATTCTCTAAGTCTTCTGGATAATGAAGGTTATCTTTTCAAAATATTAAGCACTGCTAAAACCTAAAATTTATGTTGTTGTGATGACACTTTTGAATTTTATGGCATGTAAACCTTAAAACTTGATTAAATTCCTGCATTTCAGCAGGATTCATAGTGGCTTGTGACTTAGCACTTATATAATAAATATCTACTTGGGAACTTAATAAAATCACACGTTATGGGAGAAAGGTCTGAGGGGTAGAATAAAGTATTCATTTAAACTGATTTTGTACTTGGAGTCTGCCATCAGTTTAGGAAGTGGCCTTCAATGATGTCTTCAGCTAACTGACAGAAAAAATAGACATCTTTCAGGGGCTGAGAAAAGCATCTTTCGCTGGCTGTCATGACCATTCACACACAAATGGCATCTGCTAAAATGCTGGAAGGGATTGTTCAGAATGTATCATCCTCATATTCCATCAAACCCACTCTACACTAGAAAAATGCTGTACCTTGAAGCTATTAAAAATATTTAAATCATCAAATTGTCAAGATGAAATTGAAAAAGGTAAGGCTGGTTTGTAAAAGACCATGTCTTTAATTTAATCCAAATCAGTTTGAAAAACTCAGGACAATGTCCTACAGCCCATTGATGCATGATGGATTGTGCATCAATTCTTTGCACGGATTCCATTGTAATATCACTTTTTCATTAATATGGGGAAAGCCAAGTTGAAATCCAAGCACATCTCAGCTCGTCATCAGGAACCATAATGTTGTCAGCCCCTTTTCTAAGGTTATTTTTCCTTATGAAAAATAAAAACAGAGAGAGAAAAAACATCTGAAATTTGTGTAGAAAGGTTGATTTAGTCATTTCAATTCAAATTACATCATTTTTAATATTCTAAAATTACAACTGCATGCAAGAGTAAATATGGAAGTGAGCTATTATGAATTTCTGTGGGGTTTGACATGAATGAGGTCATACTATTATTTAAATCTAAGATCTTGGGAAAAATTTGTAATATTTATAGCATGTGACTTATAAAGTCTTATATTTTTATGTCTTGCAACTTTTTCCTATGTATACTGTAACTTTTGTGAGTGCAGGAAATTGCTTGATACTTCAAAAATTTTTCCTGATAGTTCCAGCATTTTATTTTGCAATATGATATATGGAAAAGAGTAGGGACATAGTTATCACAAAGGCCTTGCTTTGGAATTGCAGTTCTCCTGCTTCCTAGCTATAATCTCTTGGGTAGGTTGGTCATTTAGACTAACTTAGCCTTAGCTTTCTCCTATGTCAAATAAATACCCACTTTGCAGGTTTGCAGTAAGTGCCTGCTCATGCTCAGAAAGAGATACCTACTTTCACAATTTGCTACTTAAATACAAGTTGCTTTTATTGGACACTGGCTTAAACTATACTTTGCTAAAACTATGATTTTTAAAATAAAATTTTCCAGGTAGTAGCGTGCCCTTCTTCTCTTCTTTCCGATGATCTTTTTGAGCTCCTTTTTCAATTCCAAGGCTCAGAAGTTTATTATTCTCACATAATATACCATTTTAAAAGGGCTCTCCCAAAATTTAAAAACCTTTTACAATGATGTTTGCTAATTTTGTTCTCTTTTTACTTACTTTTAGGGGGTAAACAAAAGGTCCTCTAATACCATAGCACAGGGATTGAGTCCTCACTGATGATAGCAGATGAAAATCCTCAATATAAGGAATCTCCCCTCAATCTCCCCAGTAGATCTGATGTACTTGTGTCTAGTGAAAGGGAAGAGCTCAGCATGATTTTGATCTGTGTTAGTAAATCACATACAGTGAAGGAATGTTGCATGGTTGCTAAGTAAAAGCAGGTACTGCATGAAGCACACAGCTAGTTAAAGTCACCCATTGAATAACAATTTCAGGTAACAGGGCCACATCTTCCTCTCCTGTAGAGAAACTTCAAAGATGAACAGACTCCTTCCTCAAGCTATAATCAGTGAAGGGCTCTTTTTCAAACCATCAAAGGACGATATATAATGAAGACATTGAAGTTGAAGCTTTTGAGCCCTTTGTCTGTTCAGGTCCATTCCAAGACTATGGGAGAGTGCATAGTTATGTGTTGACATGAGCACGTGCTTGACAAATATGCAAAGCAAGACATTTTAACCACAAGTAGGTAAGACAGTTCTTGCTTACCTCCTGATTTTCCCTTGGCCATATTTCCCTTCATGTTAGGTAGCACAGGAATGCATTCAGGTTTGGGGGATCCATCTGAGGGAAAGTTGAATTAGTAATAAAAGCAGTGGGGTCATGTGGAATATATGAATGTGGTTTGCTGTATAGTTAAGCAAGCATTAACTGCTTATAGATAAGCAGGCATTATCAGACTCAAGGTAGGAATAGTTTTCCAGGGGTACTTTTATTAGCCTCTTGCTATCTTTTTGTGAAGGTACAAGGCCAGAGGTTGTTTAGCATTAGAATATATTTTAAAGTGCCTAACTTAGAGGTAGAAGGAGAATGGAGAAGAAAAACATTCTGGAGATAGAAGCTAATTTGTAGAAAATTAGTGTAATCATCCTGTGTAAAGTTTTAAGCAGAATATTCGTTCTCATTAATGCCTAGTCAAGAGTAAATTCTTTTGAATCAGAAATATAATTGATAATGTAGCATATATGATTAAAAATGTGAGTATTTTTTTCCTTTTTTATGTGCATGACACTAAATAAAATTTATAGGGAAGAAATTTGGAGCATTGGTACACATATTAACACATCTATGTGTAATCACATGCTTTATGCATTCCTACATATAGGTCATATTTTGTACATCAGATGCATCATGTCCTGAAAAAGTATCATGGTTCTAGAAGAAATCACATGCAAATCACACTAAAGCAATAGTTTATTTAGAGGAAGAGATCATTTTAAATCAAAGTAATGAAAAGTCTTCTAGATTATTAGATAATTCAATTAAGATGAGTGAATCATATAAATATGCATAAAATATCAAATTTGTTGCTAATTTTGCAAGACACACTGAAATCAACATAAAAGCAAAATTAATAATGAACTTATGATAGGCAGACTCACAGTCCCCAGAGATGGCCATACTCCAATCCCCGGAACCTATATATAAGTTATCTTATACAGAAAAAGTGATTTTGCCGATGGGAATAATTCAAAGACCTTGAGATGTGGAAATTATCCTGGTTTTCCCTGTGTGCTTAGTCTAATCACATGGGTCCTTAAAAATGAACAACTTTTCCTAGTTGTGGTCAGAGGGAAGCACAACTAAAGGAGAAACATCAGAGGATCAAACTGATGCAAGATTGTCGACTTTGAACATGGAGCAACGGTCTCCAGGTCTAAATTGGGTCGGCGGTCACTAGGAGCTGAAAAAGGCAAGGGAATAGACTCTTCCCTGGAGCCTCCAGAAGGGAACGCAGCTTGGCTGGCATGCTGATTTTACCCCAATGATATTCATGTTGACCTTCTCACATATAAAACTGCAATTAAGCATATTATGTTGTTTTAAGAGACTGATTTTGTAATAATGTGTTACACCTAAAATTTAAAAAAACTAATACAGTGCAACCCCAACTATGTTAATGAGTTTGGTCAGTTACAAGAGTATTGAAGAATAGTCACTGCACTATTAGGTTGATATATCCTTAAATATTAAGGGTCATGTAACAAAGTAACTTGGGGTGACTCTGTGTTGCAGTTGTTCAGGATATTCAGGTTTACACCTGCAGTCCCCAGGCAATTAATATTATCCCTGCTTTCACTCACAAAGATTTGGTCAGTAAATTATATGGTCACCCTAAAGAAAGCTGATGTATGTTTTCCAAATTTTAGAATACTGAAAACTTACATGAACATTATAAATAAGATGTCATAAAGCTTAAAGAACATTTTCTAACCCAGGTGTCAGCTGACTGCATCTATAGGCCAAGTCCAGTCTGCAACTTCTTTTTGTATGGTCTGAAAGTTAGAGGGATCTTTACATTTTTAAGTGATTGCATTTTAAATGGTTATTCAAGTACCTACATAATATCCCTAATTTTGTTTCTTAGCCCACAAAGCTTAAAATATTTAGTATTTGGTCTTTTGAGAAAATGTTTGTCAGCCACTGTTCTAAACTATCAATAATAAAAACTTTGAGCAACCATATTAAAGGAAAGGTAGACTTCTCTTTCTGTTTCTCTGTAGACAGTGACTATACAAAATTATTTTCATATGAAAAGATGATTAAAGAGTAAACATTCAGAAAATGTAGGAAAAATTATTACAAATACATATAAGGAATGTAATTAATAATGTAAAGCCATTTGTTTCAAGTCTTATAATAGTTTCTCAGCCTCCAAAATTCATAGTTTGTTGTGTTGCATTTTCTCATTTAAAATAAACATTCATTTTCATAGTTAATCTTGTGTATGTAATTGCCTTTTCCCTTACTTATGGGGGAGCCTCAATATTAAACAAGCCTCAGGCCTACCTAATTTAAATCTCTGTTATAGTTTGAATTGCATCCCCAAAACAGATATGTTCTAATCCTAACCCTTTGGAATATAACCTTATTTGGAATTGAGGTCTTTGAAGATGTGATTACTTGAAATGAGATCAAAGAGGACGGGGGTGGGTTCTAATCTAGTATAACTGGTGTTCTTATAATAAGAAAATATTCAGAGATAGACAGACAGACAATGGGAAAAAGGTCATGTTATAAACAGAAGGCAGATTAGAGTGATGCATCCATAAACCAAAGAACATCAAGGATTCCTGGAAAACACAAAAAACTAGAAGAGGCAGGGGAGGATTCTCTACAAGGTCACATGGAGCCTGGCCCTGCTGACAACTTGATTTCAGACTTCTGGCTTCCGGAACTGTGACACCACAAATTTCTGTTGTTCTTAGCCAACCAGTTTGTAGTACTTTATTTTGGCAACCTAAGCAAGTCAGATAATATGCTCCTGAAACTTGTCAAGTTGCTAAAATTCAAAATCTTTTGAATTGTTTTACTCAGTCTCTTTCTTGGGACTTGAAGTACTCCATCGTAGCTGGGTAAGTACAGATTTCAATATGCGCCGCCTCCATAGACAGGGAAGTTTCCAGTCTTGAAAGACTGAGACATCGTATCTTAAGAAGTTGAGCTATACCAGGTGAGACACTGCTTGTGAGGCCAGCTTGCGCAGAATGTGATATCACGGAGGCCAAGTTGCCTTCTTCTGTAGTTTCCCAACTGGCCAAATAGACCCCATCCATGGGTATTTGTATTGTAGAAGCAGTATTTTGGTTTCATATCTGTTAAAACAAAAACAAACAAAAAAATGAGCTGGCTTAAAGAATAGAAAGTTATTGCTTATGAATTTGAGGGTAGGAGACTTCTAAAGTTGAGCAATCCTTGGATCCTTGACTTTTACAACACATAGGGATACCATTTTCTGTTCTGGGTTTCCTCCTTTCAACTACTGCTCCTTCATGTGATTTTGTCTCCAGAATCCTCCAGTAATAAAATTAAGGTCCAACCTCATTCAGTTAAACTACATCTTATCTGAAAGATCCTATTCATGTTGGGTCACACCCATTGGATGTGGTTAAGATTAAGAGCAGGTCTGTCTCTGAGGAACATAATTCAACCAACCACAAAGGGTGACCAGATGGACATTCAGAATTCTACTCAATGCCCCCCTACTCGGAGAGTTCTCACAGAAGGGCTGAGTGTGAACCGGCAGTTTAAGTGCACCAAACCCTGCCTCAACTCCTCAGCAAGCCCATGGCCTTGATGCATTCTGCTCTGATGTGAAGCTATTTCAGGGGCTCTTACAAAGACCCCAACACAGCAGAGCACTCTCTGTTCTTCTATCAGGAAATTAACATCTGTGCCTCAGACCTTACACTTGTTTTCTCTCTGACTGAGTCACTTCTCCTTTCATTCAGAATTCTACTCAATGGTCAATGGCCCCTACTCAGAGAGGCTTTTCCTGACCATTCCATCTAAAAGATCAGTCTGTATCAATTCTTTACAACATTATTATGGGTTAGTATTCTTCATGGCATGTCACACAATCTGACTTTAGTTTTATTGCATATCAAAATTTTCTCTTTGTCACTTGCAAGTTACACAGGAATAAGGACTTTGTCTATAGTGGTCCCTGTTGTAACACCAGTACCTAGGAAACTGTCTGGCACATGGAGGGACCCAATAATTATTTCCTGAATACATTATTGAATGATTTATACATTTTCTCCTGGTCATGGATCTTTCCTCTAATGCAGTCATATAATTTGATATCTCCTCTTAGAAATTGCCTCGAGGTGATATTTACTCTGCACAGAGAGCATTTGACGGTTTCTTTCACTAGAGAAGAAAATAACCAACCTTGGCAGGCCACTTAAACAAATTTGATCTTGGATAGAATGGTACATTTTATGTGTCTTCCTAAAGCAAACATATTAGGAGATGTATGTATATTTATATCTAGATAATATATCAGTGTCATGAATGGCATGGTTATTTCTATGGCAATATTAAGGATGTTTATTAAGACAAAGAAATCATCATTGCTTTTGTCTAAAGTTGGAATAAAAGAAAAGAAAAATAAAGATTGTCTTTGCTCTCTTTGTTTGCCTGCTTATTTTGTGTCTTATTATGTAGTTCAATGATTAAATTCTCAACAAATAATGTTTATGGAAATGGATGAGGAAAGTACAATTTTTGATGGATATGGAAATTTTATGCATATTACAAAAGAAATGCAGCCCACAATTTACTTTCTCTGTGATTTACCAGGTGTTTCCAAACTTTTGGCAGCTAAAAGTGGATAGTGATCACAGGAGGTGTAATTATTTAGCATTTCGGATGTTTTGATGGAGGTACGAAAGGTGTAATTTTACAGAAACTCAGCCAAGCAACACATTTAGTAGAGGCAAATGGGTTAACATTGTACTTTATAACAACCACATTATCTGATAAATCACAGTAACACATATAACTAGCCTTCATGACATAAATTGTGTGACATCAGGATAAAGATAGCTAGATTAATGTTTCAGTAAGACAGATGAGTTGTCAGTCAACTGAATGAGAAGCTCAACATTGACTCCTCATTTATAGTTCAATAGACTAGAGATAAGAAATCTTAGTTACAGTCTTAGTATTCTTAGTATTTGCACTTTTTATAATCTCCCTAGAGATCCTGATACATCCTATTTTGAGAAAACACTGAGATGTACATTATCAACAAAATCGATCAATCAACAAATATACTTAAACATCTCTTATATATAGGGTAATGTGCTAGACATGATGGGGACGGAGGTCTGAGAAAGAGTTCCTGTGTCTCAATCCTTAAGGAGCTGAAGATTGATTTGGAAGACACAGAGAAAAACCAGATATAGAACATGATTTAAGTGACTAATGCATGGTAGTAAAGATGAAAGATAGAGATTAATCACTGAGAGGCAAGACAGTCAGGAAATATTAGCTTTGAAGAATGGAGAGTCTTTTGACAGAGAGGAAAAAGAAAAGGAAGACAATCTTGGCAGGACTGACGATTACTCAGTGAAGAAGAATTCAACCACTTTGGTAGAAACAGAGTTTCCATGCTGTGAAGTAGTGATGTATTAGACACAAAAGGAAATTTTGGTAGACATGAAAAGGCAAGTAAAATAGTATATTTCATGCATCTGAACAGCTTCTCGAATGTATTAGATGCAAAACCCTATTTTTATGACAAATATTTTGTGGTGATACTTTTATTATCCTAAAGTAAATAATGACAAATATCAAAAAAAAGAACATAATGTTCTAACTGTATTATAAAGGCAAACATATATGGAAAGTAATTTATAATGAAATAATGTGTATTTTGCTCTGTAAATACTTTGTCATAATTGTAGAAAAACACATAATGAAGTTCAATGAGATTTATGTGCAGAATCACCATGAATGAATGTTATATGTATTAGTGTGTCAATGCCTGTTTGTGATGCTATTTTCAGAAATGTTAAACAACTCTAAAAAAGTTCTAAAACAAAGTTTTCATTCAATATAATTGTCAGTAGCATCCTGGAAAATTCAGAGTATATTAAAATGTGCAAAAATGTGGTGTTTTATGCAAAAGAGGGCTATTATTCTAGATTCACTTAATTTTAAATAGATCTGTGACCAAATTATACACATCATTCAAGGTGCCAGGAAATTGTTGTGTGAGGTTTCCCCACACGGTGTAATACAGCAAGTCTGGCCCCAGGATCCTTGATTATTCTACTTGTTTCCCCTCAGTGAGTGTGAAAAGTAAAATTTTGCCCACAAAATTCCAAAATTCTCCTTAGGATTCAGTATTACTCCCCAATGAGAAATTGGCACAAGATATTGCATAGTCCTGCTAAGATGGAGTATAGATCTGAAAGGGAAAGTGACAGAATATTAAAGAAAATGCAAACATAAATGAAAACGTAAAGAAGAATCATCAGAAAGTAAGACAGACTAGATTTGAAGAATGAAGGATAGGGGAAAGCCTGAGAATTTTTTTTTATTTTTGTTTTTCATTCCCTTCTTTTTATTCTTTTTTTTTAATTAATAGGAAATCACTATTGTTTGTGTGTGTGTGTGTGTGTGTTCTATGGCCTCCAGTTTTATAGTAACAACTATATTTTAGGAAGTATTTTTCATTTATCATTGGATTTCTGACCTATAAACATAGTGCTTATAGTTAAAGTAACAAGGTGAGCACATTTTATGGAGGAGATTACATAGTGTCACATTAGGTGAAACGTAATGAAAGAAAATGGATACTGACTCTACAATTTTGCCACCCTTTAGTCAAGCCATCCAATTTAAGTTATGGACAGCCACTGCATAACATCTGCCATACCTGAAATATAACAGCATGGTGCATGACCAAATGTATCCAAAAGGCATCCCTGCTGGTCAGCAGAATTTCCTGTTTAAACAGAGCAACAAACAACTTCTTCCTTCATTTTTAATTAGCATTCAGTTTGCAATGTGGATCATGCTGAAGGGTAAAAAGGAGATGGACAAGTAATCAAAACACCTTGATCAAAAGCACATTAAAAGTATTATGGAACCGTAGGAAAATAATAGGATTATTGATTAAAACAGAAAGTTATAATGGTATGGGTAACTGGTTTTAGGAGGTAAAGGGAGACTTTGGTGTAATACACGCTGATTTTAAGGTGATGATGTATTTTTAAATAATCTTATAAAGAAAAAGCATCAAATTTCCTTTCAAAATTCTGGGAATTGATGGATCTCTATGTATATAGGAGGGATTTATTTGCTATACATCATGAAATCTTTTCAATAGTAAACATATTAGTTTGTAATATTTCTGCAGAAATGTGTGCTGTCCCCTATGGGAAAGCCAAAACTTAATACATTTTTAAAAATATTTCATTATATTATCTATAATTCTTAACTTGGACTGGATCTGTAATCATCATTAATACTTTAGTCCATAATTTCTGGACATTTTTGGACCACACCCTTGCTGGCATATGGTAGAATTATATTTCCAGCATGCCTTGTGATTGGGTCTAGGCATTTGCTTAATTCTAGCCATTGAGTTGTAAAAGAAAATGGCAGATCTCTCTTCTAGACTGAGACTTTAATTGCCCATGTGAAACTCCCCAGAATTCTCATTTTCCTCTCAAACATCAATCTAGAAATGTGTGAAATAGAGGCTGTCTTTTCATCCTGGGTCCCTAAATGGGACAATTACAAGAAGGACCCTTTACCAATGTATTAAGGAAACTTTGAATGTAGAGAAATGTGTTTGTTGTTTTAAGGTAATGAGACTAGAGGGGCACTTATTACTGCAGTATAATCTAGCCTGTCTTTACTGATACAGAGTCAATATGCATACCGAGGTATTCTCTGGAATTATATATAAAAATTGCACATGCATTATCTTCAAAGGCTTTGAACACAAGTTATTTGTGCTTGTATTCTGACAACAGAATGTAATAGTTGTACGTTCTTGGACAATTTACTTAGGTTCTCAGAGCATTCATTTGTTAATCAAATATGGATTAAAATGAAACCTATATGTACTATACTTCAACTTTTAGAATATACTAACAAAGCTCCAGCTCTCTCTTCTTCCTGGCACACTACAGGATTGCACTTCAACACCCACCTGAAGTTACGAGGGCCCTGTGACATGCTATGACCAATGAAATGGGACCAGAGGTTATATGTGTGTGTGTGTATACACTTTTGAACAGAAATTCTAAGAGTCAGGACACATTCCACAACTTTCTTTCTACTGTGATTATGAGTAATTTTAAAAATTTAATTTAAAATTAAAATAACTGGCAGCTCCCTTATCTCAGCTTGGATTGAAAATAAAACAATATAGAATCCCCAACCAACTTTCATCAGGCATGTAGTGAGATTTTTGTGCCTGAGATTATTTTATAATGAAGCATGACTTAGCCTACCCTGACTAATTATAAACACACATACATGCCTGCTTTTTCCTTGACGTTCTTTCTTTTACTTTGATATTGTCCTCACAAGGTAGGAGAGATCAAATGACAAAATACATATTAAACATTCAGTAGTGTCCCTGGAAAAATTAATTGGGAAAAGTCCGCAATTTTATCAGAGTCTTAAAAAATACTGTCTCTTTAAGAATCCATTGACTTGCAAAATCTGGAATTTTCATGAATAATAATTGATTTTAGGGATACTTCATTTAAAAGGACAACATAACTTCTCTTTAGTAATGCAACTTTGAAGAGATACCAAGAATCTCAATAAAGCTAGCAGTAATTACCAGGTTATCATATTAATTTCATTAGGACCAATCCTTTATAACTCTTTTAGCTCTAATACTGCTCAATGAAAAATGCAATGTTTGATATTGCAATACAGTGTCTTACTGACTTGTAGATTTTCAGTCATCTAAGAAAGATTTGACTATATTCAGTTTTTTCTACTTACTTGAGAGAAAAAAGAAAATTTCTGCATTTTACACTGTATCAGGTCCACTAGGTTCTAGTCCTATTATTGACTTGCTATGTGAGTTTGAATGAGTCACTAAACTATGCAGAATTAGAAACTATAGAGAATGCACAACTTAAACAATTATGCAATAATTCATGTAAATTGGACCTATATAAAATGAGTTTGCAATACTTAACTCTGAAGGAATGTGTTCTGGGTGTTGTGAAATGGAAAAGTACTTTGGACTGGACATTACAATATTCAGTAATAAGGAGGTGCTTGCTATAAGTCTGCATCACTTATAGGCTGTGAGATCTTGAGCAAGTCAACGGTTCAGATGTCTCTGCTTCTATACCTGCATTAACTTAAATAGTGAGCTGTTAGATAACGGTTCAATTCCTTTCTGGCTTCAAAATTAGGATTTAACAGTATTTTGAAATGACAAAAAAAAGTTTGTGTAATGGGTTATAATTTAACTTTTGATATGAATCAAATCACCTAAATCTAACTTCTTTTGATCATACTATAGATTTTTTTAAACAACTGATAATGTGTTATGGTTTCTTACAAAGGTGACATTTCAGCTCATGTATTCTGTATCTGGCCCACAATATATTAGAGAACTGACCAGAGCCTTTGTAATGTTTATCTACTTGGTCATTTGCAGTTGTTTCTACCCTAGCAAGTATTAAGAGTTTAGCTGTGCTTCAGTCAAGCATAATTCCACTAATATGGACCCTGCCAGAAAAAAATGCTACTTTTAGCACAAAGGCACAGAAAGTAGTCTTTCTGATCAGTTGTCTTTTTATCTTTCTCCTTTCCTAGTTTATTTCACTTCACTCATTTTAATAATATGTCTAGTTTAGTTCAGGGCAAAGTGCTCTACCATGTGTAGGTAAAATAGTGCAAATAAGAAGAATCAACCTATCAGGTCCACAACTAATTGGATTCACCTTTGCAGCCTGATGAGAAAGTTTAAAAGTTTGAGATTGGGTATAGAGTTCTACAGCTCAAAAATAGTAACTTTATAAAGTCACTAAAAAGAAAAGGCATTAAGAATAATACTTTCACTGTGATTGACACATTGAAGGTGCCCAATAAATATTTTGTCAAATGAATTAATTAATCACTCAGTTTTTATGACAAAGTTCCTGGGGTATCTCTCCTCTCAGGAAAGGAAATGAATTGGCAGTCTTTTGGTGCCTCTATCCCATCACTTTGTCCTTAGATACCTGAAGTAGATTGCTCCAATCTGATTAGGACTTATAAAGCACTCCTTCTCTATGTTTTCAAAATGCAAACATCTTCTTAATTCTCATTCTTTTGGTTTCCTGCTTGACCTTCCCTGTGATGTACACATTCTTGTAGACACACATAGGCACAGATGTTTTTTTTTCAGTCAATCCTCCCCAAAATTCTGTGATAAGAAACTAATTAAATAATTTGGACTAAAAAATGGGAAGCTTGAAAAAAATAATAAAATTAAAAATAATGGGGAGCTTGTTTTACTAGAAATACCATCTCTTCCTATAAGGAGACAGAGCTGACAATGGCAGCAGACCCTGTTCCCGGTGATTGTGGAAATCTCCGTAATATGCTTCCCAGACCCCTCTCCAATCTTATTTATACCATTCACTGGTCTCCTAATTGAACTATTTTATAGATCCAGCTTATGGTATTCTTCGCCAGCCCTTTCTGCCTTTCTCCATACCTTTCTCTAGCTGAAGTACCTTCTCATTTGGGGCTGGTTAATTCTTATTTGTCCCTCAGTAGTAAGCTCTGACTTAAGAGGACTCTGTCTTGCCTTGGTTGCAACAAATGGCCCTCTTCTAGCTTTCCAACAGCAACTTGCACAGAACCATTTACCACCTCCACTTAAATGTCACCCTTCAGAAAGACCCTCCTGAAGACCCACTATCTACCCAATCATGATATTATCTGTCCTATCCTTTGCTTGATTCCTTAGGAGCACATATACAATTATTTTATGTATTTGTTTCTATACTGACTTAGTGTCTATCTCCCTATTTTAATGAAGGTTCTGAAAAGCAGAAACTGTTTCTCTCTTACTGTACTGTAGAGATTGGTACAATATTTGGTGCTCAAGAAATATGTTTTGACTAAATGAATGTATGATGAATGAATTGCTTTACATTTATCTCCTTACTTTTTAAAAGTAACACCAGCTATTTAAAGGAGTACTGTGTACAGTTTTGGATCCTAGGTATCTACCACATGATAGGGATGCAATAGTTGTTAGCAAACACCTCCTTATTATTTAATTTAAAAGAGTAAAATTTAAATGAGACCATAACCTCTTTCTAGGTTCAGTATGGAAAAAAGAGCTGACTTAAATTTAATCCAATTAAACACATTTTCACAGTTGTATGTTTTTTCATGTAATCAGATAATTTGTTCTCTCTTAAATGTGTTGAATGATCAGGATTTTTATCTTTAGATTTAAAAAAAGAAAACAGTAGCTGGCCTAATACAAAAACAGTGAAGTACTATTATTAGTGCTGCAAGATTCTAAAAGTGTCCGATCTTAATTATACATGAAATTGTATGGAAACCTGAATAGATGATAATGCTGATTATCTACAGTTCTTTTTCTCAAAAGCCTTTAAAAATATGGTCGCTTGATTCCCAAAATCCTCAAGGAAAGTGAGAGAGCGTTCAAATCCTCAATGAAATCCAAAAAATTGATTAAAGAAGTATATTTTTTAAATAAAGTATAGTGAGAACATTTTCGTTGTCCAAATTTGAGGCATTATCTAAGGAACACTAATAGGCAAAACTCAGCAATGTTAACCCCGCTCATGGCTAGCTCCTTTGATTTGAAAAGAATTCTAAGTTTGAACTATAAATTTCTTGGCCAAGAACAAAATAGACACAAACTTTCATCAAGACTCACTATAAAGGGTTTTATCAGCTCCTAAGGAGAATGAAATTGATTGATTTCGACTTGAAGAAGAGTCCCAACTTGTAGGCATCTGAAATATGATGGACCTGTGAGGTTTGACTCTGTGTTGCTTTTCACAGAAGAATTGTTTTACAATATTAACTTGAAGTATCTATTTCTTCTCTATTTCTTTATTGTTCCCACCTTGTATTCTTTTTATCATTGTCCTTCTCTCTCCTCTTTCCGGCTCTCAATAAAAATTGGTTTTCTTTTTTCTTTTCTTTTGACAAAAATTTAATGGCCTAATTCATGTTAAGATCTTACTGATTGTAAGCCACATGAAATGTGCAACTCAGACTATTTTCTTATGCTAGACAAGGGCTCATATCCTCAAGGAATGACATTTTCATGCAGACTAGGACTTTTGAGAGTCCCTTAACCCATAGCTCAACGTTCTTTGTTATACTGTAAATTCAAACGCCCCTTTAAATGAATGTTATTTATTACATTAATTGATTTCACAATTTATTTCTCTCAGAATACATTGAATTTGTAGAGACATGGGTAAAACACACAGAAAACATATGAGAAGAATAAAATTCACATAAACATGCTTTCCCTCTTTTTCCTTTTTCCTCTTTTACATCTCACCTATATAAACAATTTAGTTTCACCCAATGTCTGTGTCTGATGACTAAAGATATTAACTTCTGACTGAGGTTACGGCCTTATGCATTAAGAAATAAAAATATATATATATGGGAAGAATTTTCTCAGGAGTGGAAGAGGGGGTATTTAGCATCACAGTATTAAGATCAAGAAGGGAATTGAAAACAAAGAATTACCAATGAGAATATGAAAGTGAGCATGTTCTGGAGAAAGACACTTAGAAAATTCCAATTTGCAAAGCTGAAAAAATCATTGCATATTATATTTCACATGCCATAGCATGATAGGTCACATTTTTCACTATAGTTCATCAGAAATTTTGCAATTAGACTCAAAGCCTACTGTAATAGACTCCATTAATACACTGCATAAAAATCATGACCGAAGTTTGAATGAATCCACTCCCACTAGCAAACCTGGGAAAAACAAAAGTACAAAATTTGGATTGCTTTTAAGTTAAGTTCCAAAGAACTGAAAGTTCAAATTTCATCCTCCCTGATGTCTCATCTTAATAAATAGCAGCAAGAGGGTTTTTCAGACTCAAACTTACAGATTTGATACTTGCCACTTCAAATCATGGCTTTCTACCTGCAGCATACCATATCACTATTTATCTTGATTTTAACAACATTTATAATGAAATAAAAGAAACATTTAATTAAACATTAATTAAAATGTATCAGTGATGATGGATATATTCTAAAACATTTGATTATCATTTAACCCAAGCAATACACAGCAATATATAACCACTTAATGTTATCTTTTTAATATATGTTTTTTTTTTTTTTAGGGGGGGTGGTTGGAGCAGGAAATACCCTAAGGTCTTGTCCCTTGATTTGTGTTTCCTGGACCTGCAACAGTAACATAATCTGGAAGATTGTTAGAAATGCAAACCTCAGTGTCCCCAGAAATACTGACTCACAATCTGAATTTTAACACAATCTCTAGGTAGTTTGTATGTCGTATGCCCCTTAAAGCTGAGAAGATACAGTACAGACTGTACTGCAAATACATAGAGAAATCTAATAGAGTCTTCTAAAATCTTCACAAGGCTTTAGTATGAAATTGTAATGTCAATGTGAGGTAATTTAATAATAGTGTAGTAGTTCAATTATGATTTATAAGCTTTGATATAAGAAATTTCATTATTCCGTTTTAACACCAAATTGTGAACTCATAAAAATCACCCTTTTGTGAACATTTCACTTTTAAATATTGTTTGAAAGTGATACCACTAGATATGCTCAGTCCTCCATTTAGATATCCAATATTCCTGTAACCAAATGTTAGAAAACAGATTTTTTTTAAAAGCTGAAAAATAGAGGTAATGAGTTAACATGAAGCATTTGGTGAATGAGGATCTAGTCTAGGGCATCATGCAATATTTAATTTGTACAATATTTTATTTGCATAAATGTAGTCAAATAAATTCTTCAACGAAATACATTTATTTCCCTGAGTCAAGTCTACAAGGCTCTACAATTTTAAATGAAGAATGCTTCCTGCTAAAAATAGGTTCAGAACTTTATTAGTAGTTATTTTGCTGGATCAAAAACAATGTCAAAATCTTAGTGGTTTACAACATAAATTCTCTGTTCTGTGGTGTACAGGTCTACTGCATATCCACTGACCTAATTTGGGTTCTCTGGATCAGGCCAGACTCCAGCCTTCCTCTCTGGTTGAAGTCTCTTCCATCTATCTTCATGCTGACACCAGGAATGCTCTTCTAATCTTGAATCTCAGGAGCAGAAGAGTTAAAGTGAAAATATAAGATGCTTCTTAAAACTTCTGCTGAAAATTTATGCCTTGTTACTTCCAAGCACATTCCATTGGCCAAAGGTAATCATCTGACATTCCAATATCAATGGGTCAGGAAAATATACTGTGTCCAAAGTGAAAGGTGCCTTAAAGTCACATGGCAGAGTATGGATGGTAAATTCATACATACAGCAAGGAAGGGAGACCATCAATACTTGTAAAATCAGCTGTTATTTTTAAGATTGTTTATTATGTTTGACTCTAAGCTTTCTGAAAGCAAGATCAAAAGGTCAGCTTTCAGTTCCAACTTCCCCAATTCCCTCACGAAGTCGAGAACAAAGAAAGAGAAATGGATTGGTGAATTCTTAAAGCAACTAATATTTGAATGTTAGGGTTAAAGCTTCCAAGTTCCATCTTCAATCCAACTAACCATGTATATACAAAATAGTCTCCCAATTCTTTTATCTCTTATTTCATTTCAATGTTTTCTATAATCAATTCTATGGCTGCCATGTTTATTTTTTCTTAGATTTGTCATTGTTTGGAGAATTTTTATCTGTCTACCCAATTGTGTGAAATCTAAATGTTCTGATCCTTTTAAATCTCATAGAGATGTTTGCTGGTTTAAATAAGGTGACATAAGTAAAGAACATGGCATAGTGCCATGTACATAATGAATGCTCAAAATTGTGACAATCCCCTCTCACCTTTCCAAAAGCATGTTTTGCTTTTATTTGACAATCATTTTCATTGAATGGTGAGACATTATTTCACTTGAATTCATGGATTATTTCTGTTTACCACATACATAGCATTCATATTTTCAAGTTGGAATTTATTCTAACTGAATTCTAACTTCAATGTATTATTTTACAGATAGAGATATTTATGCCAGAGAATGAAAAGATATTATTTAAAATCATACAGATAATAAGCAAGAAGAACAGAAGCAGCATTTAAGCACTGTAATGTCCATTTGACATGTTATTTCTACAAAGCTATCTTGGCAGTAAACGTATGATATCCCCATTCCCTCCCAAGCTCAGATCCAGAGTGCCCCAGGTCTCTACCTGGTTCTGCCATTCCTGGAATACACCCAATTCCATTCTCTAGTTTAACACTTTTCCTTCCTATTCCCCAAACCCATACACAACAAAAGTGCAGCAATTTCAGACCTTAGTCTTTTAGGATTCACTCTTAATGGGCTGCATTCCAGCTTTCTTAGACGGAAGATAATGAATCTAAGAAGTTTTCCCTATGGTATGAATGGGTGGCGATAGTCATCTCTTATTGACCCACAAGTGAAGGCTGATGAAAGGAATTCTAGAACAAAGTTGGTGCCTTCTTCATCAATATGAGGCCCCACACCTGGGCATAGCAGAAGTATATTTGAAAGCATAATGTCTGATCTCTAGTATTTTACTTAATCATGGAGACACACTGGAAATTTTTTTTTTGTTGGACACAATACAACAAACGAGTTTTCTTGGTAATCTCTCCTTTATCTTCGTTTAAATAAAAAGAAATAGACTTCATCGCTAACTAAGAAATCTATTTGACATATAATCTTGTACCCATTTATCTTAATTATTATTTCAACTTAAACATTCATATGCCCCCAAGGGGTCTGTGATGACAAAATATCCATCTATAATTTAATATTTTAAAAACTCAGGTACTATGTAATTCTCTTGATATACATTTAATCCCAGTTTTAGATAATCCACACTACTAAGCATTTGTTTGCTTCCAAAGAATGACTTGTTGGAACTGAAATATTGCCTACATGAAAGTGACTTAGTTAACAGGAATCTCACGGCGAAAACCTATTTAATCTCATATCAGTGATGGCTGATGTTTAATATTTAGAACGCAACATCTGAAGTGGTTTGCTGAAGTTATTTTCTAGGAACCAGTACATAGGGAGAGACTCAATCACAAAATATTGACCTTATCTAGAAATTATAGAATCAAAACCTTCTGTAGAGTATCAGTTGCAACAATATTTAAAACATTTGAAATGACTAGAATGTGCAACATATCCTCTAACAGACAGCCTGAGCTGAAGATAGATTCCAAAAGGGGCATCATGCTTCTTCACCTCACTGCTTTAACAATGATTATAAAGAGGTAATCAGTACAGAGAACTTAAGAAGCTTACTTGTGGTACATATTTTTCCCTCATTGTATTAAATGTACAGATCAGGAAGTTGTGTTGCTTCCTTCTTTTCTCTGTAAACTATTGCTAATGCCTAATAAAATTTGAAGTAGAAGTGGCCCATTTTTTTTCACTTGATATAGAGAGATGTATATTTACCAGCTTTTACCTTGATTTTAATTTTAGCCCTACCTAAAATGATATATTGAATTCACCACTACTTTTAAACTTGCCACGTGAAAAAAGAGAATTGCTATTGTGTCACCACTGGCAAAGGCATTGCACAATTGAGAGAACTCTTTAAACAGTGGCCTTACATGCACATATCATATATTCCTTTGATACCAAACAAGATGTATGCAAAGAAATGGATTAACTAAAGCAATTAGCAAGACATGAATATGTATGTATGTGTATATGTGATTTTTGTGTGTGTTTGTGTATGTTTGTGTGTGTGTATGTGTGACAGACTAAAATGGACTAGAATTTTCTTTTCATTAATTTCTGAAAGAAAACAGAGTTAATTAGATCTTCCCATAAGGGTTCTCATTGGCTAATAATGAGAAAGGAGATAGAGTCTAGCATGCTTGCCTGTTTCTGACTTGGGTCTTCAGAATAAAACTATAATTCCTTAACAAAGCTGAAAAGACATCAAATATTCTGGTCCTAATCAGCTCTAACCTGATGAATCTTGACCTCTCTGCCTTCCTTCTCTTCTGATGTCAGCACAGGTTATGGGATTAACCTCTAATATCGTGACTGCTGACTTGATTCTGCCTAGATGAATATTAGATCTCAGGTTCTACCCCTGCTCCATTTCCCACAAGAAATCGAATTGTCCCACAGATTTTGCAAGCATACCCACTGCAAATACACATCCACACATTTACACACATGGGGGCCATGTTCTTATGCAGCCTTCTACCTTTCCTCTGGCTCTATTTCACGTGACCTCTGATCCCCCTCCTGGCTCTGTACAGCCCTGTGACAGAGTCCACATTCCGTGAGAAATCACTCTGACTTCCCGGTTTGTCTTCCCCACTTAGCCTGAAATTCTACGAATAACATTTTCCCCATCGTCTTACACCTATCCTAGTGTCATCATCTGCCTCTCTTTACCGAAGAATCCCATATATCAGCCTTACAGGTCAGTCCGTCAAGCCCTAAGCATGTTCCATTCCTTTCCTTTGCTAAAGCTATTGATTTTTCTGCAAGAAAAATTGTGTGATCTCTTTACTACTTCCACACACATGCACACACCCCCACACACACATCCTTCTGCTTTGTTGTCCCAGAAATTTCCTCACCTTTCTAACTCAAAGCCATTCATCTCTAACTAGACCTTCATGAACTAGGAACAAGGAATCACTACTTTCGCATAAAATAGTCACTGATTTTCATCTTTTCAAAATTTATGAGCAAGGGTTTATACTAACACATTCTCTTAGTTAAGTGGACAGAACTTGAAGGGAGCTAACGTTTGGGACAAAATTCAAACCAGGGTTCAGCTGGTTTTATCAGAGAGAAAAATATTCTATTTTTTAAAAAGTTATCTCTCAAATCTCTAATTTTAGATAAAACTATCAACAAATTGTGATTATATTTCAATTGATTAAGACGGGCAATTCAAAATTTAATGTGCAAATGTCACCTAAGGAACCCTGTTCTAACAGAAAAGATGGCAACAAGCCGGATCATTCCCCTGGGCACTGTTTTGATGTCAATTATAGCACCACATGCCAGATGTTTGTTGAGGTGTTTTGCCCACCTAGTAAAGTATTGTGCCTAGACTGCTCCAGGCACAGCTTCCTGTGGTGCTGTGGCTACCAGAGAAAAAAGCTTTTCTCTTTTCTTATGTGAATTGTTCCTTTGACATTCAAACAAATATAAAGCAACGTTGCTGCAGTGTTGTCTCAGAAACATGAGCATGTTCTGAACTTGACAAGTAAGATTGTTCCTCTCAGGTACCTGGGAGTTATGAAATTGAAGTGTAGTCTCGACTTTTTGGACTAGCTTTCCTCAAGTCTTAGAAATGACATTAAACGACAGGAGCAATTGAGTGGTGAACATTCCTGTAGTTTTTTTTCTGACACTGATCCAGAGTTTTTTCTCTCTTTCATTTATCAGACTCTCATCTTTCTGAGCCTCCAGGATTGTCATTAGGGCACCTTGCCGTTTGGAGGACATTTGGCTTCTGTGTTTTAATGCCTTACCAAATGTTCAGTGTGAACACCAACACTTATTTCCCTTAGGCAATTTCTATCCTTTAATGTTTGCTTCCAGTTTTCATTTTAGAATATCAAAACAATGTTCATTACATAATCTGCTTGAGAAAAACAAGGTAATACATGGTGAAGTTTAGACCTAACTTTATATTTGAAGTTGTCGTCTGTTCTATAGAATTATTGCTTTATTTCTACTCTATAGCAGAGCAAACATTTAAATTCCCCTTTTCCAGCATAGGGGAAAACTTGATCATTATTTTCTGTTCTGTCAATTAAAAATGATTTTTTTAGAAATATGACTTTTTTTGGACTAAATATTCTAGGTTAATATTGGGAGGAGTGTTCTGGGGCCAAATTTATAATTTACATCAAACTTAAAACAATGAATACAGTTCAAATATGCTTCAACTTTTATAATTTTGCCTATCTATCCAATGTTAAATGCATGTTCTAAAAACACAACATAATGTAATTTGGGGAGCAAACAGATAAGCTTATTTACTCAAATGTGAATTAAAACAAATTTCTTTAATGAATTTGAATTATCCATTTTTATTTTATTTGCCTTGCTGACAAATTCTGATAATAAATAATCATTTTCTTAGCAACAGTCTGTAATTAGCTAACTTCTTTTTCCATACCAAACTCGTACATTTTTAAAAACAAGTTTATTACAGAGACTTTATTATGCTATATAAGACATGCATAAGCATAAATTGTTTAACAGCCTTATCTTGAAATGTGAATCATATACATGATTTAATTTTGCCTCAGAAAAGCACTAGAAGTTGAAAATAAAATAAGTTGATATAAAATGATACAAATGATACAAAACTTCAAGTGCTTTTCACTTGTATCAAGTGCTGGTACAAAATGATCAACCTATCTTATTACAATATTATAGACTATCTCATACAAAGAAGATAAAGAAACATGTGAATTCAGATCATCATCTGATTAACCTATAATAACAGTAGCCGATATATGTATTAAAGTTTTTAAGTTCACTTTTAATGGATTGTTTTATTACTAAAACTTTACTATAGGACAATTATTGAAATCTTTGAAAAGATTTCACCACCCTACTTCCCACATTTTGAACATTTTGAGAAATAAAAGTAAGGGTCGGAAATTGGAAAGATGGAATATAACCATGGAAACAAGTAAAGTTTGAAAATGTAGCTTTAAGTCTGATAAGCAAGTGGGTTTATTAATACTGCATCCTGAAGTCAAGTGAAAATACTCACCTCAATCCAAACAGGGCTATACCTGGGCAGGGTCTTGAAACCTCGCATGAGAACAATCTGCTCCCAAGAAAAGTAGGATTAACTCGAACAATTTATTTTTCTCAACCCCTTCAATTCGGTAATTCATTTGTGCTCCTACTGGGTAGAGGAAAGGAAAGACAGAGCCCGCATTTTGTGCTAAAATGAATTCTAGCCACACAAACTGGACCTCAAAGATAAAGATGAAGCACTCCCCCCAAAGGATAGACAATATGATTACTTCAATTTTATAAATGAGGAAATCATGCCTTAAAAATGTTTAGTATTATATTTGGGCCATATAATAAATGACATGGCTGACACTCAAATCCAGTTTTGCATTTGTTTTGTTTTTAAACACTATGCCACACTATCCTCCTAGATGCAAACAATTTATAAAGGCTATCTACTTCGCAATATGATTCATTAGATAATACAAATACTATAAAGATACATGAAGTCACATAGGACTGAAAGATTAGGACACGTATATAGGAGTTTTGCATCAACAAATTTGCACAGCATAATAGATAACCTGGAGAATTCCCCATGCGCCAAACCCCCATTGTATTTCTACCCCTCAGTTTCGTAACTGGGAATCACAGCCACCCAGCGTTAACCTCCTGTTGACCAGAATTAATATGCAGAAAACAGAGATTTTTAATAGAAACATTTCACGTGGTCCTTAAGATCATTTAGGGATAATTGAAATAGCAACATACATTGCTTGGATTATTCCTCATATAAGAATAGCATTCCTAAGGCCAGGAATTTTGTTTCCCAGAATCTCTTTTCTATTACATTTCTGAGAGTTTATTACTGAGAAGAATGTTCACGAAATAGGGATATGTGCAAGCAGAGGCCATTATTATCAGAGGCCGTTGGTCAGACACACCAAGCTTCCAGGTCTCTTCGCCAGCTCCCACTTTTCAGACACGGTGATACACAGCATTATGCTACGTCATTGTTAGGAGCAGTTCCTTGCAATCCCTATCTAAGTGCTGAGGTCAGGGTGACCCTTTCTCTATTTCTACAACCTCAAATTTTCAGATATTTGTTCCCCCAACTCTCCCCTTACATAAGCAGAAATTCCTATATTAAATGACTTATCCCATAATACTTAGAGAGATTCTATTTATTGATAAACCATTCAACTTAATTAATTTCGGAATAAGCAAAATAAATCTTGAGTCAAAAAGAAAGAAAAAGCTACTTAAGATTGCAGCATGTTAATCACTATATAAGATTACATTGCTTACTTAGTAAGTATAATTAAGATATATTTTATATATTGTTTTTATGAATCAATTTAACTCACTATTTTTAACACTTGAAAGGATGCCACGTCATGATAATAATTATTTTTAGTAAATACTTTTATATGTGAAGATGACCTCTTTCACAGGAACATTATGAACAGCTTCAACAGAGATACAGTATTAACATTCTGTAACATTATAGATCTCTTCCAAAGGAAAACAACCATTTTCTTCAATCCATTATGAACATGTGATGCAAAAGCCCTGCGATGAAGTAATCGTTTCCTTCAAACACATAATAATTCTGAGATTCTGTTCAAAGACCCCATTCCTTGTTAATGGACAGTGTTCAATACTCATTTTATAAAATGTATTACTTATTTCCCTTAGAAGTGATCATTTTCTTAACCATGATAGATCCTAGCATGCAGATATGCACATAAAATAATGATTTACTGGTTTAATGTATACACGTACTAATTGTATTGCTTCAAAGTGCCCCTAGAGACTGAATTTGCTTATCTTTGACAGTGCTGCCAAACCATATTGCTAACTTTAAGAACTGTGCTTAACCAAAAGTCTGCATGCTCTGTGAATACAAGAAAGTCGAGCCCAAAATTATCAAATTGTGAAACGGGCAGTCCGCACACTGTCAGTTTCTGTCAAATTCTATTTAGCATGGAAACAGGTTCAAGGCACTTCCTGACAAAACTCACCTATTAAAATATACTATTTGTAACAACATCAACTTTGATCAATTTTGCTCTCTGCTACTTCCAATAAAATTTGGCCACTCTTTTCAATCCCTATTTGCTTATACTGTGAAATGATGAATAGATTGATTCTTAATAACAAGGAAAGTCAGAGATTATATTGTCAGTCTATCTGAGTCTCACTTAAGGCCGTTAGATGAAATTTGAGCACAGGAGACATGAAATTTAAATTGTATTTATGAATGTTATCATACATGAGGCTGAAGATTTTATTTAAATGATTTAACGTAATCATATTTCTTAGTTTTCATTTTAATAATCAACTCCCTTCATCTTGGAGACTGGATTACCATATTGTGCTGCCTTCTCTTCAAGACCACAGGTAAATCCACATGTACAACAGATGCTCCAAAGGGTATAAATTGCAAGAAACAAAAAAATCCTTTTTGTGGAAATAAGGACACCTTTTAGTTGTTCATTAGGAAGTCTTTACATTAGTTCAAAGTAAGTTTCAAATAATGCTCTTTAGTGAATGTGTATGTATATGTGAGTAAGTTTATACAAGATTTTCACTTTTCACAAAATAAGACAATGCTTTTCAAAAAGTTTATACATCATTCTAAGTATCCTTACATTACCATTATAAAAACAATTTGTGCCTTGTTAATGTCTGCTTTCACTAACAGAAGAGAAACACACACACACACACACACAAAATCTCCCCCTTTTATCCTAGAAAGTGCAGAAATAAATAACAGGACGAAGCCTTTTTTCTTTGTCAACATTGACTAACTCAATATGCAAGCACAAATACTAAGTATAACTATCTTATAAGATCTTTAGACAGAACTTAATTAGTTGTATTTTAAAAGCCCAAAGGAAAACAGCACTAAATGAAGAATGGCGTTTGGTTTGTGTCTAACAGAACTATCAAATTTGAATCGGGAGCTCCAATTTGTCCTGTAAGTGTACGAAAACTATAGTTTCCTTCGCGGCGTCGTCTTCTACACAATAGCTTTCTTCTTAATTCAACAAATACACACACACACATAACCACACAGACACAGATACACACACCCTGGAATCTCTCCCCGTCACAAGTGTCCCCATTACTTCCTCCTGGTGTCTCTCCAGGCTCTCTACCAAGGACAAAGCAACACTACCTCATTGCGCTTACAAGGGTGCCCTCCATTATTCTCAGTGCCTGTCAAAAGTTACCCAAACTTGCAGCTATCGCCTGCTAATATAACAACAGATGATATCGCATCTTCTACGGGAATATCTTTCAATAAGTATCTTCTCAGAGAATGTCTGGGTCCAAAAGAATGAGTTAAATGGTAAAAATTATAAGCATTAAGGTAATCTGATAAGTAAATTCCACTTAAGAACAGATTCTATGACATTGTTCATTGCTCATTGCTGGAAGGACCTCAGAAATAATTTGTTTACTCCCCCCCCCCTTATATTAGAGATGAAGAATCTGAAGTTCAGTAATGCTTAATCCGTTTTCCAAATCATACAGGTTAACCTGCTACAGGTATTAAATTAACAAAGAACAAGTCTTCACCTTGACATTTACCTGTATGGATTTATTGGTCTAGATCACGTTTGCTGTCTATAAGTTGAATTCAAACTTCCTTACCTGCCATACCAAGAACTTCATAATGAGGCCCAACTAATTTTACTGGCCTCATCTCTCATTATACCCATGGAAAGATTTGTAGTCCCTAATGCAGCAGATCCTCACCTCTTTTATGTTTTTATGGAGTCTGCTTCTCTAAAATGCTAACTCCAGGCTTTTCCACATTCTGCCTAGTCTGTAAAGTGCTATCCTGCTCTGGGAGTTGATGTACTTGCTTGTTATTCTTGTCTCATATATAATGCCTGGAAGAAATCTCTATTATAGCACAAATCACATTGAATATTCTGTTTGCTTTCATTTCATTGGAAGATTTTGAAGGCAAGGACCCCTCATATATATATCTCCAGCATCAGACACAGAATGGGTATATAGTAGGACTTCATAATGCAGATTGAACTATAAATAAGTGAAATGAGGAGTAACACCCATGTATTTATAATCTAAATCTGGAAAGCCTCCTCCACAACAATGCGCTAAGTTGATCAACCCTAAAACCCTAGCTCTCAGCTGCTGAGTATCTTCCTGAAGCCAGTGCAATGCATCAGGCCAGTTCAGCTTCAGCTTAACTCAAGTGGCGTGAATCCAAACCCTTATTCAATTTAATCGGAAAGTTTAGTTTTGGATTAAAATGGATTCATTCATTCCTTCATTTATTCATTTGTTCAGCACACAGTGCAGTACTTGCTAGACTCGTTTGAGACAGGAGCAGCTACTCACCAACACTTTCTGTTCCAGTTTCATTTCACTACTCCACATACACATGGTTTTAGGAAGCCTTCGAACAGGCATTTCAGGCAAGACCAGTTTGGCTCTTCATTTGTTTTTCCCAGCAGATATTTTATACATTTTTAGTATTCTAGGGTAACAGTAATCTAAATAAAGAGACTCAATTTTTTCCCATGGATGACATTTGCTCAATTATCCCAAGTTTTATTAATTAGACTTACTTTCTTTAACTTCAGAAAAACAAATTACTAAATTATAAAGTACTAGCTAAGGACATTAAGGACATAAGGGCAGGCCTTATGATAAGCAATAACAAATATTTGCTAATTCCAACATTAACGTAAAATCATCTAATGATGTTTTCTTGAAGATTCTGATAAAAATTAAAAGATTTCTATTCCAGGGAAACCTCTCCCTGAGAGATTTTTAAATGTTACAGAGATGATGTTTCTCTTGACACTGTGTTATAAGAATCTAATCCAGAGAAAGTTCAGCATATAACCTCCCCATTTCCGGGAACTGAAAAAGTTCGAAAGAAATAGTAGCACAAGACAAATACATTTCATAACATGAAGAAAATTAGTACTGAACAGTACAGAAACCAGAATTATAGAAAAAAAATCAATAGGTATATGGTGTGGAGACATATGGCACATCATTTTTACTAGTCAAGGAAAGAAGAATTGATTCAACTCTCAGGATTTTGTTCCTTTAATTTTAATGAAATGTACACAAATTAGAGTCAAAGGTTTAAAATATTATATTTGTATCTGTTTACGAAAAAAACAGTTTTTGGTCACTCTATCCTCAGACTCTATTCGGTACAAAGTGAATAGTATTTTATGCTGAATCTGTAAATAAGGGGGTGACTTGGATTTCCTCCTTTGCTAACAGGCTGCAAATCAGCTGCTTCTCCAAGGCCCACTTTCAAAGTCTTTGGATAAGCAGGAGATCCATCACTATAGGTTACAAGCTGTTCTTCTTTTCCATCTGGATGATCCATAAACAATATCTTTTTTCAGTGGTAAAGCAGCATTTTTTCCTTTTGACAAGAAATCTCAAAATACATTCATACTTAAAGCTAGCCTAGAAACGAACTTATTCACATTCTCATTGTAGGAATGTCTATTTCCTGAAAATCCATGTGGAGTAAAGAAGGTAAATTGACTATCACCATCTCTACTGTGTATACTGTGACATTGTTCAATCTTACCAAAAAAAAAAAAAAAAAGAAAATGCTTTGGGTCTATACTCATATTCTCCAAAGTGCGAGGACTCTTTGTTCAACCAGATCACAGAATATACCAGAATCACTGAGGACAAACTCTTAATGAGCTGGTTGAGCCTGGCAATCCTATCACAGTCAAGTCACTAAAGGAACTGAAATGTGGCTCTCTCTCTCGCTGTCCTTCTCCAGACAAGCTAAATACACCCTTGCATTTCTGCCTTCATTTCTCCAGAAGGCCTTCTTTCCTTCATCTGCACTTGTCTAAAGTCCACTGGGATTGTAAAGCCAAAGTTACCTTCATTGCTGGAATGAAAAAATAACATTTCTTGAGAAATGGTTCCTTTTCTAAATATTTACACTTGAGGGGGCTTATTCTCCCTTAATTATATGCTCTTTACAGGCCATGCTTCTTTAACTGAATATTAAACCCTCTCTTATTCCTTTGCACAAACACAGTGCTCAGAAAGAGCCCACACACATAGGTGATAATGAACAATATTTTTTGTTAACTCTGTTTTGAAGCACTCTAGATGAAGATTAGCAGCAGAGGTAGGAAATGCTCAGTACTTTTGAAATGCAGCTCCATCATTTACTAGTTGCATGACCTTAAAAAAATCATTTAACTGCCATGCAGCTGGATTTCAGAATTTTATCAATTTGCAAAATGAGGAGAGTATTCATTCCTACTGCATAGTATGAGTGTGAGGATTAAATGAGATAATGCTGATAAAGTACTTGATATTGTACCTGGCAGTGTCTATATATTTGTGGGTATTATACGTAACAATAAATACTACTGTCAATTTTACATTTTTATTTTATGTTTAAAGATACTGGATATCTTATTCCTTGATATTTTTTACAAATCCAGCTCCTTTATACCATGTTGGCAGATGTAACAAAACTAGGAGCAATCTTTTCTTACACATTTCAAATTATTCAACACTGAGGCTAGTGCTTTCAGATGTCTCATGAGCACATTGTTAATTTGGGTAAAAGGGAAGAGAGAGAAAGCAAGATATTTTTCAATATCTTCTCTGTGCCAAAAAACATACTAAATATTCTCCTGTCAATAAAGCATTTGATGCTCACTAATTTCTTAGTTGGACACTATTATTATCCCCATAGTAGAGTTTGGAAAATCAAAAGTTATGGAAGTGAATAACTGAAGTAATTGTTAATGGAAGTAAAGAACCAATAAAACAATGTCCACAATCATAGAATAGAGATCAGAAGGGACTGTGTAATTTTTGAGACCCTGTGCAAAATGAAAATGCAGAACACCTCTTCATAAATTATTAGGAGTTGCAAAATGATGAGAGCAGAGCATTAATCCAAACTCAGTGCTTTTGTAATTATGGCACTGTGTGAGGCTTCCAAGGTCATGCGATCATATGTCTGACTTGACAGAGATATTTCAAACAATGGATAGTGCACTGGAATATGTGACTTTTGAGTCCTCTTCCAGAACTTGCTGAAATGCTATAAATGTTGAAACGAAAGTAATCTTAAAGTATATGTTATCCAATCCACCAAGGGTTTACTGTTTAGATGGAGGTCCCAAGGTTCAGAATATTGCTGTCTAGGACCCAAGCAGGTCATGCACTCTTCAGGGGTAATGCCAGCACAGGAACTAGGGTCTCCAGAGTCCTAGAAAAAAAGTCAATTTTAGTCTGTGGCAGATTGAGTTATGTACCCTAGAAAAGCATAATGTTAATCTTAGTCACGTTCCTGTGGTGTGAACCCATTGGAAATAGGACCTTTGAAGATGTTGTTTTTAAGTAAGCTGCAGCCAACTGAATCAGGAAGGATGTAGTCCTATTGCTCGGGGACTTAAAGAGAGAAAGCCACAGGGAGGAGGGAGGAGCCAGAAGTCAAAGGAACCTGAAAGAGAAAGGAGAGAATATCCCCCAAGTGCCTGGAAAACCAAGGAATGCCAGCCAGAACGCTGCTGACCCTGGGAGGAAGCAAAGGTTGGCCTCTAAACTGTAGGCTATTAATTTCATTGTTTATGCAGACCCAGTTTTTGATGGCAGCCTGGTAAACTTAGACAAACTCCTTCAGGGGAGATCATAAACAGGACACCCTACTGGATGAATGAGGAGGGTGAAGTGGTTTCTCATTCTGAGCAGAGTTTTACCATTATTAAGGCAAATGTTTAAACATAACAATAGTTTATATTAAAACTATGGTTTTCCATTTTCTTTTGAAATAGCAAATGACCTGGGTACATTGGACATGGATTCCTTCCCACGTGCATGGCAGTGATAGCCTGACACTGACTAGCTCCCAATTCCCCACACCAGACACTGAGAGGTTTGGTGTTCTCCAGTGTGTCATGAACTCCTTCCTCCCTAATTTTTTATATTGTGTTTTTTCTTTTTGATATTATGTACCTGATCTTTACCTCAATTAGAGTTGTCTCTCGATGCCTTAAAAGCTTAAATCTTCAGTGGATCCTTACTTAAAATATTATCACATTTCAAAAGCAGGTGGTGAAGAGTTACACGTGGGCATAGAATTAGAAAATATAATATTGATTACACCTGAGGTAATGGTTATATGGAAATAGATACAGCTATATTGAGCTAATTTTGCAATGTTTTGGTTATTATGCTGCCCTAAACCAGAAATGCTACCTCTCAGTGCCATTTAAATTGGGACTATCCATGGTGGCTGTTTGATTTTTATGTATCAAATGGAGGATTACTTGAATGGCTGTTCCTGGGTAATGGCTATAACTGGAATCTTAGGCATTAGCAATTTCAAAATTTTTGAAAGTCCCCTTGGCCTCTCTTTCTACACCCATTCCCTGTTGAAAATGAAAATGGGGAGATACCTAATTGAATGTCAACATCTCTCTGTTTATTTTGGTGCACAAGTTCCCAAGGACTGTGTCTAACAATGTCCTGCAAGCAATACATATGGGGCAGAGGCATATTCTGACTCCCAACCAGTTGCAATCAACCTGCCAGATAAATTTAATTTTTAATTAAGTGAAGGAGAGAGTTTGCTTTTGATCTAGAGCTGATTAATCAAAACTTTGTCATCTGTGTTGCAAAAACAGGAATAAATTAACTTTTTCTTAATTAAACAAAGGGGGAATTTGCTTTTACTGTTTACATCTAGCTGAGGCAACAACAGATAGCCTTAAACCGAGATATAGGCTACTGAAATGATTCAGGGGCAAGTGGTGCAAGGCTTAGGCCTTTGGATAAGGAACATGCTAACAGGTGAGTTCTGTACCCTGACCCTCTGCTCGTTGAATTTTTCTTTTCACTAATGCAGATTATTTTAGTAATGCAATGATTACTAAAAGAAATCAATGATTTCTTTTCTCAAAATGTTCCCTCTCAACTTTTGGGATGAAAATCAAGCTTTCCTCACCTGATGCCCCTGTCCTGTATTACCCATTATCTTTTCTTTTAAGTAGAAATGTTAAAGTCAGTAGGCACTTCAAAGTTGAACAGCCTTTGCACTTGTCAGTGTAAGGGTTAATTTATAGGTATGAGGATCCTAGGTTTCTTCTCACCTGGTCCAAATGTCACAACTTTCTGTCATCTATTCCTTCTTAACTTTATCTTCCTTCAGTTTTTCCTACCCCTTGAAAGTGGCACTGTCAGAATGCCAATAAAAATCTATCATATCATAGCTTTCACAATGAGATTCTGTGAATGTGAAAACCTTATGTCTGATGCTCCTTTTAGCTACTATACCAACAGAAGAGTAGAACATATGGAATAAAAATAAATAACAGGGGGAACAGATGTTAAAATAAATTCAGTTTGAATTAGTGGTAAATGAAAGCGAGGGGTAAGCGGTATGGTACATACGTTTTTTTTTTTTCTCTCTCTTATCGTTTTATTTCTTTTTCTGTTGTCTTTTTATTTCCTTTTCTAAATCGATGCAAATGTACTAAGAAATGATGAATATGCAACTATGTGATGATATTAAGAATTACTGATTGTATATGTAGAATGGAATGATTTCTAAATGTTTTGTTAGTTAATTTTTTTTAATTAATAAAAAAATCTATCATATCAGATATTTAGGAAACCCTTAGTTTAGTATTAAACTAAATGAGTAGCCACCACTTGATCCTTCTTTTATTTTCTGACAGAGTAGCTTAAATCCTGAATATAAAACTTGAAGAAAAAAAAAGATAGTCATAATAGACATGTCATTGAATTATTCTAATTCATTAATATCTGTTTTGAAGTTATCTACTGATATTCTCTTGGAAAGGATTGAAGATATTAAGTACAGAACTGCCAACATTCTGCCTTAATTATTACATGAATAACCTTGTTTTATGCAACTCCAAAATTTCTGTTAGACTTTGAGAAATCAGTTTGATGACAAGAAAGAGGCAAAGAGAGTTAATATCTTCAAAACACAGATTTATTTGGTGTCCATAATATAAATCATGAATTTTCTTCTATTTATATATTTTACAAAAGTGAATTTCAATTATTCAACAGTCATTTATAAGCACTTTAATATATGGTATATTTGTTTTATTCATTTAATAACTACTTACTATGCTACTTCAGGCTAAATGCTGGATATACAATAATAATTAAGTTCTCTGGAGTACAATACAATGAAAGTGACAAACACTAATCAAATAACCACAGAACATGTATGATTCTAACTGCGACCAATGTTAAAAAGGAAAGAACCATGTTTTGAAAGTGTCTGTGACAGAAGCTTTAACTTAGTCAAGAAAATACGGAAGGCTTATGTTCGTACTTGCAAAATGAGCAAAATTAATCAGGCAAAGAAAGAAAGGAGGTGCATTGTAGGAAAATAACTATCATTATAAGGACCCTGTTATGGAAGGAAATATAGCAAGAGTGAATGTCTGAAGAAAAGCCAGAACAGAGGTGAGAAGCCTCTAGGATATGAGACTGGAGAAGTAGATAGAGACTGGAAGTGTCAGTTCTTGGTAGGCTTCTTAAGGAGTTCCATCATTTTTAAAAAAATATTTTTACTGATGCATCTTCATACACAAACAGTCCATACATGGTATACAATCAGTGGTTGACGATATCATCATATATTTGTGATTTCATCACCATGATCATTTTTAGAACATTTGCATCACTCCGGAGAAAGAAATAAACAGAAAAAAAGAAAAAACACATACATACCATACCCCTTCCCCCTCCCTCTCATTGGCCACTAGTATTTCAATCTATGCAATTTATTTCACCTCTTATCACCCTATTATTTATTTATTTGTATCCATATTTTTTTACTCATCTGTCCATACCTTGGATAAAAGGAGCATCAGACACAAGGTTTTCACAATCACAAGTCATATTGTAAAAGTTATATCATTATATAATCGTCTTCAAGAATCAAGGCTACTGAAACACAGTTCAGCAAGTTCAGGCACTTCCCTCCAGCCACTCCAATACAGCATAAAACTAAAAAAGGATAGCTATATATATTGTAGAAGAATAACCTCCAGGATAACCTCTCAACTATCTTTGAAATCTCTCAGCCACTGAGACTTTATTTTGTCTCATTTCTCTCTTCCCCTTTTGGTCAAGAAGACGTTCTCATTCCCATGATACCAGTTCCCAGTGAATCCCAGGAGTTCTGTCCCCTGTTGTCAGGGAGATTTCTGTCATGGTCAGGTTCATGTGTCAACTTGGCCAAGTGGTGGTACCTGTTTGTCTGGTTGGGAAAGTGCTGGCCTGTCTGCTGCAATGAGGACATTTCATAGAATTAGATCATGATCCCACAGCTGATTCCATTTGTAATCAGCCAAGGGGAGTGTCTTCTGCAATAAGTGATGCTCATTCTAATCACTGGAAGCCTTTTAAGGAGGATTCAGAAGAGACAGGCTCTCTTCCTGCTTCAGCTGGCGAATCTCTCCTGTGGAGTTCATCCAGACCCTCCATCGAAATGCTTGGCTTCACAGCCTGACCTGCGGATTTTGGATTCCACGTTCCCGCAGTCACGTGAGACACTTTTATAAATTTTGTATTTGCGAGTGTTCCCTGTTGATTCTGCTTCTCTAGAGAACCTTACTAATACAATTTCCATCCTTGGGAATCATGTCCCGCATAGGGAAGAGGGCAACGAGTTCACTTACCAAGTTGGCTTAGAGAGAGGGGACACATCTGAACAATGAAAGAGTTTGTTGGGGTGACTCTTAAGCATAATTATCAGTAGACTGAGCCATCCTTTGCAGGAATAGATTTCATAGGGGCAAACCCCAAGATGGAGCCCTCAGCTTATTGAATTGGTTGTCCCCACTGCTTGTGAGCATATCAGGAATTCCCAGATGGAGAAAGTTGAATATTTCCTCCTTTCTACCCAGTCCCCCAAGGGGACTTTGCAAGTATTTCTTTGTTCACTGTTCAAATTACTCTAGAATATATCAGGGCATCACACTATCCTGGACAAACCAACAAGGTCTCATGTCCTGTTCAAGATTCCGTGTACTTATGGTATTCAACTAAACTAACTGACTGTACAAGTTAAATCAGATAATATGCTCCCCAGAATATAAATTTTGCACCAACTAAGCATCTCTCCCTTTGGTCTCACACAGAGAAGTTATAAGATATGGACAATGTCATCTTACTCTGCATTCTGATCTACTCCAGTCCTATCCAGATCGGCTTCATGCATATCTCTAGTCAAAGTCTGATCTCTTTTTCAACTTTTTAAACAATTTCTGTATGGGGTACTGCTAACTTTCATGGCTTCAGAGCTCTAAATTTGAGTCTCATGTGTGACATAAAACCTGAAGTTTCTGGGAATGACCAGGTTATATGCAACCCAGCTCAATATCTCAGAATTTAGCAATAACAGTCACAATTCCTGAATATATGTGACTGCTGTAAGAACTTACAATCTAGGACCCTTTACAATAGGCACCAGTTTGATAACCCATGCTCTAGACTTCAATTCACCAAGTTTTTATATTATAGTTAGTCCATATGAGTGAGGCATGATAATATTTGTCTTTTTGTTTCTGACATTTCATTCAACATATGGTCCTTAAGTTTCATTTACCTAGTAGCATATGTCACAACTTTATTCCTTCTTACAGCCTTTCAGTAGTCTGTCATATATATACACCACAGTTTCCCTTTCCATTCCTCAGTTGTACCCTTAGGCCACCTTCCATCCATTGTTAGTAGTGAACACTGCTGCCATGAACACCAGGGTACAAATGTCCATTCGTATCCCCACACTCAGTTCCCCCAGGAATACACTGAGCAACAGGGTTGTAGGATCATATGGCAACCCAACCCCTAGCCTCCTGTGGAACCATCACACTGCCCTCCAAGAGGCTGCACCTCTCATTTTCCTACTGACAGTGAATAGGTACCTCTCTTTCAAGGAGTTCCATCTTGATCCTTAGAGAAACTAGAAGTCATGGGAGGCAAGTGACATGATCATATTTAGTTTTTGAAAAGTTCATTCTGGCTATAGTATAAAAAAGGGACTAAAGAGTGCCATTTTAGGAAAACATTCTGGTAGTCCAGGTGAGAGCTAAAGGTAGGTAATGGAAGTCTGGACTATATTGTGTGTGTGCATGTGTGTGCACAGAACACACACTTATACAGTTATGTTTACTATGAAAATTTATTCTCTCGTAAGAACATCTCTCAGTTTAGAAATTCTTTCTATACCAGTTTCTTACAATATGGACTTCATGAATTGACCACTGAAATTAGGTCAGGAAGATGCATATATTCTAAAGGTCAGAAATTTCTTTTATGATTTTAAGTATGTTAAATATTTAGATTTTAAATATTTTGAATTTTGAAATTGTTTTAGACTTGCAAAAATAGAGTTCAAACACACTCTTTTGTTTTTATTATAGAAGTTATAGATTTACAGAGAAACATGCATAAAATACAGAACTCCATACAACCCCTCTCTATTATCAACACCCACCATTAGTGTGGAAATTTGTTATAATTCATGAAATAATATTATTATACTATTAACTGCATTAAATAGTTTACATTAGGGTTCACTGTGTTGTGCAATCCTATATTGTTGTTTTCAATTTTTATTCTAGTAACATATATACAACCTAAAATTTTCCCTTATAACTACATTCAAATATGTGCTCTTAATTATGTTCACAATTTTGTACTACCATTACAACCTAAACTTTACTACCATTACCTAAACTTTTTCTGACACTCTGAAAGAAACTACAATTTAAGCATTAACTACTTACTCCCTAATGAAACTCCATCCCCTGGTAAATTGCATTCTAGTGTGTAACTCGATGAATGTGTTCATTCTAATTATGTCGTATCAGTGGGATCATACAGTATTTGTCTTTTTGATCCTGGCTTATTTCACTCAACATGATGTCTCATCCATGTCACTGCGAGTATCAAAACTTCATTCCTTTTTTACAAGCTCATTAATATTCCATTGTATGTGTATGTCATATTTTGTTCAGTCATCTGCTTATGGACACTTGGTTTGCTTCCACCTTTTGGCAAGTGTTAATAAGCAGTGAACATGGGTGTGCAAATAACTGTTCTGTTCAAGTCCCTACTTTCAGTTCTTTTGGATATGTACCTAAAAGAAACAATATGTTAACAAATCTATATCTCATTCATAGCTGATCAACGGTCCTGTGACTATCCAGGAATGAATTCAGAATCACACATCACATTTAGTTGGCATGTCTCCTTCCTCTCCTTTATTCTGGAACAGTGTCTCTCTTTCTTTGTCTTTTATGTCGTTGGCTCTGTTTTAGAGTACCCGCCAGCATTCTACTGTTATGCTTGTTTGTTTTTTGTGGAATGCCCCTCAGATTGAACTTTGTTACTATTTCCCCTTGATTAAATTTAGCTGTGTATTTTTTTCAGCATGGAAACGCAGAAGGGATTTTGTGTCATTTCAGTGTATCATATCAAGAAGCACATGGTGTCCATTGTCCCAATGCTGGTCATGTTAACTTTGATGGCTTTGTTAAGGTGCTGTCTGCCAGATTTCTCCATTGTGGGGTTCTTTTACCCTTTGGAACTAATAAATATCTTGATATACTTTGAGAGTATACAAATATTCCATTTCCCATCAGAATTTTAGCCACTAGTTTAGCATCTATTCATTATTCTGGCTGAAGTAATTATTATTGTGGTATTTGTCAAATGATAGTATTTCTATTTCCATCATTTCTTCTTTATTTATTAATTGGAATTTTACAATAATGAAGAGCTTTCCTTTAGCCCCTATTTATTTATTTATTTATGTCATTGTAAATTCATGGAGGTTTGATTTATTCTATAATGGATTATAAACTTGTGGGGTTATAAACCCATTATTATCGTTATTTTTTGGTTGTTCCTTAAATAGTACCATATTTGACCTTGTAAAACCCTTTCAAGTTGACTCCTGCATCCTTTTGACTTATCCCCATTATTTACAAAAAAATAGTTCCTTATTTTAAGGCAACACAAGATGATCCAGGTTTATTTCATATTTTTCCTGTTTTAGCTCTTTAATTAGCCATTAATTTAAGGAATATGGCTAAAGAATTTCTAATATGATGATCTCTAAAGGGTTATCTCAGTGTAAGGTAAACTTAAAGCTCTCACATTATTTGTGTACTGACCTGAACATAGGACCCACATTTGAAAATCAAACTAACCAAGATTAGCTTCAGAAAAATTAGACTGTTAAGAAAGCCAACCAATTGTTATAACCCAAATATAATAGCAATGCTATAATAAAGAACTAATTAAAATTCAATCCAATGCAATGCTGGGGGTAAGGATAAGGTAAGAACCTAAACAGAATATATCTCAGAGCAGCTTTTTCCTAAAGTCTAGTGCTCCAAACTCAAATATTTATATATCCAGAGAGATTCCTTATCACTATTTGCCCATAGATTAATCCAGAATGCTCCTTCCCAGACTACAATATCTGTCTTCAACTGGGAGTGGCAGGTCATGGAATTAAATGCATATAACACGTTACATATAAACAATAATTTGTACATAGACTTAAAGCATCCATTCAATTTAAGCACTATCCCCTCTATGTCTACATCCTCTGAACATTTCTCCTCCTGGGTTTTGGAAGGAAAGGAGAGATTTTGTCCAGTGTGGTATCTTTTTTTTAATTGTCCTTGCTTCTATTAAGGATCTGTACTTAGTAAGGTTTATACTTTTTGGGTTGTGCCTTTCTCATAATTTTAGAAAACTAATACTGTAAAATATAATAGAATTAATTACGGAATGGGGCATATCAAGGAACACTGTGTAGCATCCGACAATAGCACACAGATGTGTGCTATCTGTGCATCCCAAGTGCCTTTTCGCCTTGTACTTTCTGCCTCTTGGAGCGCTCCCAACAAATATTATGAATCCGCTCTGCCTTAGAGGTATCTTTACTCTTGGCTGCTCTTTTCACCTGAAAATATATGAGTGAGAACCATCTGCTTTCCTCTGTGTCACTTTTTGCCTATCAGATATGGATGAAAATGGGCGAAAATGCCTTAATCTAGAATTGATGAAAATATGATTCAGAGTAGCTTTGTTGCTAGAACTAGTTAAAATTTATAGTGTCCATTTATAGAGTTATTTTTCTAGTTTTCAAATCAACAGAACATGTTTATTGAAGAATGTTCATGATCTGGTGATATTACTGTGGAAAGTGAAAAAAAAAAACACCACTCTGAGTGACCAAGGACCTGGTTGGAATCCCTGACTTGAAGAATCCAACGCAGCTTATGTGACATTCCTTTGTGATTTTAGCTCTGTGAAATTTGGGAGACCAGCAAACCTCTATGAACCATTATTCTCTTATCTGTAAAATGGGAAAAATAACTACAACTTCACTGTTGTTAAGAGTAAATGTGATATCCCATGTGATCATACTAGTATGTGCTATTGCACATTAAATATTCATCATTAACTAATATATTAAGTAACCCATGGCCACAAGCTCAGAAAAATGTGTAGCTAGTAGCCAGGTATCTCAAACTGAGTTCATTTACTTTGCTGGGAAGAAAGTAAAGCAAGGATTTCTCCCCAATGTAAAAGATTTACATTCTCTTACATGATGTGTCATTTCACAAAGAGAATGAAAGGTTAGAAGGATTAACACATACAGAGTGATATATGTCTATGATGCAAATTACATTATGCTCATGCCTTAAGGTAATACACTGTCATTAAATACTGTCCAACATTGAGTTTCTGTAAAACAGTGTTTAAAATCCAGTTCTTAGTGATAGAAAAAAAACGAAAGGATATAGAAATTCTGCATAAAATGCATTGGTTCCATAAATAATCATTTCTGGATTTATATTGTGATTTAGGAAAAATATGCATACAATTATGTTTTACCTAGGAAAAGAATATGTAAAATATTTTGTAATTTTTTTCAGAGTAGCATAAATAGAGAACACGATTATTAGTCATATACCACCAGTGTTCAGAATATTAACTTCCAAATGGAAATGTTTTAGACTTAATAAAATATTGCAATTTTAAGACCAAATCCTTTATATGAAAAGTCATTTTTTCTACCATCCATTCATTCCACATGCGTATTATTGGTTGCCTAAACTCTTTACAGTACAGACAGAATGAGTTTCTAAGTTCACAGTTGCTACTTCAAATTATCTTACTACTGAAAACAAAATTCCATGCTTGGCAGAAGTAGAGTATTAGACAGGGAGGCTACTGAAGGGGCATCCTGTGGTGAGATACTGCATGATGTAGCCCTGTCCAATTTTCCAACCTCATTCTGTGTCACTGCTGCCCTTATCTCTGTGATCAGATATAGTTTCTCTTCATCATAGCACTATGTTTCTATTGAAATTTGAGTATAACCAGGGCAGGAGGCAAGGAACATACAGCACTGCCATGGACAAAATTACACGCAGGCTAAGCTTGTGTAAAGAGGAGTAAAACTCACACAGAGCTCTAGCCCATAGTCGTAGCTCAAATGAGAGAATAGTAAAGCTGGAAGTGTCTGTTTTAGTTTGCTGAAATTGCCAAAGTGCAATATACCAGAAATGATTTGGCTTTTTACAATGGGGATTTAAGTTGCACGCTTACAATTCTGAGTCTATGAAAATGTCCAAATCGAGCCATCATCAGGATGATACCTAGACTAAGAAGACAGGCTACTAGCAATCTTCAGCTCCTCTGCCACATAGCAAGGCATATGGCAGATCTGCTGGTCTCTTCCTTCTCTCCCTGGTTTTGTTGCTTTCAGCTTCTGGCTTCTCCATCTATAGCTCTCTTTTTAAGCTTCTCTGTCTTTTTCTCTCTCACCTTCTCTGTGTGATTCTCTGAATTTCATCTCTTACAAAGTACTCCAATTAAGACTTACTGGGGTTTCTTGTGGTTGTCAGGGATGTGATGAGGTCCTGGTCATCTAGCTCTCTAACTGCGTGCCTCAACTGAAATAACCTTATTTCCCACCCAAAGAGGTCCACACCCACAGGAATGGATTAGCTTTAAGAGCATGATCTTTCCTGGGGTACATAGAGCTACAAATTACCACAATGTCTAATATACTTCTCATTTTTTAAAGTATAATTTGGTAAATACTTGCTCTGAGTATGGGTGGGAGAGATCCATTACATTTTCTTTAATTTGTGTTTTTTGAAAGAATGGACTCCCCATCCAAATGGCCGTAAAAAGACTCCAGACAATCTTTTCATCAGAAAGCCTCCTGGTCACTTTTGATTAGTTCAGGAGTGAGAACTTCCAAGCTTAGGCAATCAGAATCCTTTTATTGGTGATTTGGAATTGGCAGTGGTGCGGAAAGGATTCAATCTATCCCTAAGTAACATTTCAATAACATTGAAAAGCAAAAGCTCTTAGTTAAAGTATATGTAAGTATATATAAGTATAAATAAAATATAGATGAGAGTATTTTTTCTTGTCATTAAAATTAAAGGCAACTGAATGGGAGTACATGTGACTAAATAAATGGGAAAAAATGTGTGTGATTGATAATATACATATTAACCTTTCATTAAGTTAATATTCTTGTCCCTTTCTTCCCTGGAGACTTAAAAATGCAGGGATTAAATGATTTTTTATGTCCTCTTTCCTTTTCACTTTCCTTGGGCTCCTAATTTGTCTTTACAGTTGTTCTCCCTTCCTTCTATGTGTTCCTCTTTTCAAAATCATTCATTCTGCATGGTGCGTTTCTGTGGATGTGGGGCAAAGCTGACAAATGCTTTCATCTGCCTTCTTGATGTTAACTATTGCTGGTACTATTTTTTCTTTTGGATGAGGGAATGCTGTGGCATGTAAGAGAAAGGCACAGGAAAAATTTGCTTTGTGTATCATTTCACCAAGTTCACTGGTTTCTTATAGACACAGAATTTTCTTTAAACTGTGCTTGTTAAATAAAATTTGTGGATAGTGATATTTTTGCCCTCAAAATCTAAAATCAAAGCAGCTTAGTGAGTGTACCTGTGATTACAGAAGTTAAAAAATAAAGTGTATGAACTTTTAATATTCTAGCAATCCATTCAGTTCATATTATTTCAGCTTTTGTTTAAAAAATTTTTATTTTACTTCCACTATTGAGAGCTAAATCCATAGATGATTCAGATGGTTAAGGGATGATAGTATTATTCTGCATTAATTTCTTCCTTGCTGTAGAAATGTGAAGAGGTATCCACCCTGGAGTCAGAAATATGTAATCTTACTTTTTCTACTTTAAATTTTCCCATTACATTTTCAAACTGCATTTATTAAGCTTGAATTCAAATATTCAAATTGGTTTCAGACAACATAGTTCAACACCCTTGGCACTTTCCTAAAGAATTCCTTAAGTGCTTGCAAAAGATTCCTTTTCTGGTAGAATGGATAATATGTATGATAATGATAGTAATAATTATACCTACTGCTTCCAAACTATTTTAGGGTAATACTAGTCTGAGTGAGGATAGTGAAAGAATAAAACAATATTTCCCAACCCCCAAGTAGACATGAAAATTCTACAATATGACTTGAAGATTAAAAGCATGACTTTGGAGTCAGACTGTGGTGGTTTGGAGCTGTAAAACCACCAGAAAAACATGTTCTTTAACTTAATCCACTCCTGTGAGTGTGAACCTATTGTAAGTAGAGACTTTTGATGAGGTTACTTCAGTTAGACCTGGTCCAGCTCTGTAAGGATGGGTCTGAACCCTACTGGAGTCCTTTATAAGTGGAATGAAACTCCAGATAAACAGAGGACGCACCATGGGATGCAAGCAGCTAAACTCTGATGGAACAAGAACAGGGAGAAGCAAGGAGATGGAGCCCTGTGCCTTCCTATGTGACCAGGTAAGGGCTGAAGATCACCAACAGTCAATTCCAGAAAGCCACAATATTCAGGAAGAAAGCAGTTTTAATGATGCCTTGATATGGACTTTTTCTTAATCTCAGAATTGTGAGTGAATAAATTATCCAATGTTTAAGTCAACCCATTTTATTGTATTTGCTTGAGCAGCCAAGGAAACTAAAACACAAATAAACCTAAATTTAGATCCTCGCTTTTCCATGAACACATTTAACTTACTAACACTGTGAACTTGAGTCCTATTTTCTGATCTTTAAGCTGGGTAGATACCTACACTTCACATAGTTGTACAGATTAAATGAGATCATGGAGAATCTGTAATATACAAGTAATCAATATAAAGCTGTAACAAAGAATGATGGCTTAGTAGTTAAGAACAATGCTTTGGATTTCAATAGATTTTCTCTACTTGTCTAGTCATCTTGGTCAAGTTAATTAGCTTCCCTAAGATTAGTCTCCTTAACTGTGAAAGACCTCGAAATCTACGCCATAGGATTTTTGTTTTTCGAGGAAAATTTATATTATATATTTAACACGCTTAATACAATGACTGCCACATTGCAAGTACTTAATAACTGATAGCTATAAGAAACTCAACTTCATCAGAAAATATGTCATTGAAAAATTCATCAGGGTGCTATTAAGATGTTATAATAATTCAATTTTATTATCTAAATGTAACTAAGGCATTTTGAGGGTATAGCAACACAAATAATTGATACAAGATGCTTTTAGAAATAGTATTTGTTTTAGTATCCTTTGCAGCTCAAGCTGCAAAAAAAAAATCATGCAATAGATTGATTTTAACAGTGGGAATTTAATGGCTCACAGTTTTGAGGCTAGAGAAATCCAAATCAAGGCACCATCTATGCTGTCTTCCCAGTGACTGGTGGTCTGGGGCTGGCTGCCAGTGACCTTTGGCTCTGGCTTCTCTGTCACATGCAATGGCTGTGTTGGCCTCTCCTTGGCATTAGAGTTTTAGGCAATTTAAATTTCATTTTTTCCTTATTTTCTGTTCCCACATGACATGAGGAATGCCAGTATATATAATACATATTTCTTAATATAGAGCCATAATAGTTGGAGAGAAAGAGAGATGGCAAGGCCAGGTAGGCAAGGTGTCTGTTGAAACAGATGACCCTGGAGGCTTGGATAAGGAGGTAGTTGAGTCTGTGTTCTACCATGTTCCGGCTGTAACAGCTGCATGACACAAAGAGGCAGAGACCCTCTGGTCCCAGGATTACTTGAAAGTACCCTCTTCAGGTTCCATTGAATTTGAACTTCTTTCTTCCTGAGGGTTTTTCTCTATCTGACTGAATTTCAGTCTGCTCATAAGACTCCAGAAATGGATTAAGACCATCCTGATTGAAGTGGGCCACACCTTAACTGAAGTAACTTCATCAAAATTCCTACTTACTATGGTTTCACAGGAATAGATTATGTTTAAGAACATATCTTCCTAGTGTACATAGCTCCAAACCATCAGAGTACCCATACTTTATTTACTGGTATTTTAAGTAATAATATTAATATTGACAATATTTTACATTTCTTCCCACTGGACTATTTAAATCTGGACATTGTGATATGGCATCCTTTGCACAAAGTACTTTAAAAAAATAAAGCAAAAAACAAAATAAAAATCTAGCACTTCTTTTTAAAAATCTTTATTTTATTCTGTAACATACAATTATTATATAATGTAATTATTATGAAAGCACAGTCATAATTAATAGCCTTCTTCCTTTTAGGGTCTTCATCACAGTTTTCACTCATTTGCCTTGTGTTTAATTCTGCTGGAGAAAACCAATAATAATTGAGCTTTGAATTATAAAAACGGGAATCTAAAAAAACAATATATATGGAAGTGGTAATATATTTTGGAAAGTGCAATATCTTTCAGAATTTAATGAATTTCAGTAGTTTTTCTGGATGATTTATTTTGGCAACTTTTTTTCTTTTATATGCCTGGAAACAAGTTTTGAGGAAAAAAAGAAAATTGATTGCCTAATTGTAACTCCTAATTGTAAACAAATCCATTTCTGTTTGGTCAGGGACTTAGGGTTCATACATTTCTTTCTTAATGAGAACAGACCTCTTTCACACCCAGGGCAGAACATGTGGAGTTCATCAAAATTATGTCTATTTCTCAAATGATCCTAAATTATGATATTACTTATGTTTAGAATCTGCAGTTTAAGTTACACAAAACTATATAGAAATAATAAACCTATAAATACCTCTTATTTATGCAAATTGACAAGTCGAATCAAGTTTTTATCTTGATTTCTTTAGAATCTAGCGGGGTAGGATCTCAGAAACTGTCTGTTGCATGAATTGACAAAAGACTATATTTAGGGGATTTTTGCTATTAATGGATATTTGTTCTATAGGATGAGCTCATTTCTTTATTGTTTTTATACATTTTTCATTAAAAATTATGAAATTTTCTATTTCTATTAAGCAGTTTATTTAACACAAGAAAAGTATATGTGTATGTGCATGTATTTGTGGTGTATGTGTATATTTGTGGTACATACTATGGTCCAGTAGCTCTGATAAATTTTTTATTCATATTTTCTCTTCTAACCTTCACAGTATCCCTTAGATATCTGCCATTCTTCTGTCTATTTTATAGATAAAGAAACTATAAAATCAAGAGATTAAGTAATTTAACCAAAGTAACACAGCTCAAAAGTGCAAGAGTTAAAGTTTTAAATCTGCAAGTTTGACTTTAGAATTCCTGTTCTTAACAATGCTAGATATTTCAGAAATGTATTTTATGAAATGGTGCCAGTTCAGGTCTTTGAATAGTATACCTGGTTGACTGTCAAGATATGCAGTCCTTGGTCTTTGGTTTTGCCTTTGTTAGACTTCAAATTGTACCTACATCATCTTCATAAAAGTAAAATATAAGACAGAATTTTATTAATTAATTAAATAAGAAAACCTCAGATTACTACAGCAAGTATGATATTTGATAGAGTTCCGTAGAGTATATCACAGAATCATAATATAGCTCTTCCATCAGGGAAACTTTTCCTATAGTTTCTGAATCTTGGAAGATATTTTCAAACTGAAGACACCTATTTCCCTAATAAAAATTGGGGGCTATAAAGGCAGTTTGTTTCCCTGTTACATAGAAGTTCTGTCAAACATTGTGTTCATTAAAGAGAGAAAAAGAGGGAAAGAAGTGGGTAGATGGGATAGAGCTGGCATTTATGACAAGTCTGTGTCACAGCAAACGATGAAAATTACAAAATTGCAGAAATCTACACAAATAGGAATAAGGATAAGTGAGAGCTTTAAAAACACAATAGATGAAGTTACTGCCTTTAATATTTGAGCTTTAGCACAATCTGCAGACTGACACTTTTCCGTTACTGCTGCAAGAAAATATTCTCTGGAACAAGGAAGGCACAGGTTACAGAGATGACCAGCTTAAAACACAAAAAAAAATCTGACAAAAATAGAAGGTGAGCCAGGATGGACTGGGTCAGATACTGAGTAACTAATCCATTAATGAGGTGAGATTGAGGATAAGGTCAAATAACTATATTATTTACCAAGAGAAAGAGAAGACATGACATCCAATACCAGTCTGGCAATATCAGTTGGGCCTTGGTTTTTTCATATTTAACACAATTTTATAGAACAACAAGACCACCCCATAATTAAGACTGAATACATACAAAACACGAACATTGTTCAAGCCACAAAAAAATGATCACAATTGGCAAATTGGAGTAACTACTGATTCTTTGCCAGGCATAGCTTTAATCTCAGTCTAGTCCTCTTTTCTTCTAGATCAGGTTTATTAAGATAATCATAGAACTATTCCCACTTCCTGACTGCATCCAATCCAGAGCATTACCCCACTTCCTTAGAGCCTCTCCCAAATTACCTATCACAAACCCAAATCCTATAACGAGTCTTTTCTAACAGGCTGCTATTGGAGTGTCACACTGTTCACCACAGTACGAGTGTCCCCTTACTGAAATCTGCAATAGACCCAGGTTGTTCAACTGCAGGTATATACCTGGTGATCTTTGCCTGGAGAGATTCGGCACTACCTTTTGTGTGGACAATTATGCTGAAATTCATTCTTCATAAAACTTTGCAGTAGCAAAAAGTAGAAATCTATTTGAACTAGTTTAAGCAACATGGAAATTTCTAAAACAAAAAACAAACAAGAAAACAAAATTCATGAGTATTCTATATATATGAGTGTAAAAAGAACTTAGAATCCTGAAGAAACAACTGAAAACTTTGAAGACATTAGGAAGTATTTTTTGACTCTTATTCTTTGAATATGTATTTTATCTCGCAGTTCACTTTTTCCTCCAGACTAGCTCTCTTGGTTAAAGGAATAATATGACCTCCATCAGCTACAAAACTCACTTGCTACACTGTAGTCATGCAAGAGACTGATTCCATGTAACTTATGTTACATGGTCACACATGGATAATTAATGGCTATCTCCCAAGTAAAAATAATAGGACCAGCTCAGCTTGGATCAGGCTACTTGTGGTTGAATCATCTTTAAAACATGGTTGCTGAATCTCAACTCCACAAATGATGGCTCATGGACTGAGAGACACAGTGAATGGTATTTATTATATTTTCATTATTTCATTCATTTAGTTTTCATTACACAAGCTGGTTTAGTTCCAGTTAATAATCTTATTGTCTTTATGATGTATAAATAATAAACCGTAGGAAATTGTATTTTTAGAAATTAGTGTCAGAATTAAATAACTAGTAAATAATTATTATAGTCATTATTCTAGTGCCTCCAATGAGCAGAATCTTTGAAATTTTCCCCATAAGAGTGCCCATAAGTTTATAATAAAAATAGTAGGATAATGTTGAAATCTCTATTATGACCAAATTAAACAATTTTAGCTTTTTTCAATAACTATTTGGAGGCTGGAGATGTCTAGGCATCACTTTAATCACCAATCCTTGTCAAGAATTTCATGATTACTATATGATTGACTCTAGGATGTAGCTGATTCATAAATAAATAAAAATATTATGCAAACCTATTAAGACATGTATTTATAATAGATTTGATGTTTATATCAAACATCAAATCTTATTAAAAATTAAATGCTTAAAATTAAATGATTTCATTTTGTTCAATTCCCAAATGCTAGGTTTCATGAAATCAAAAGGTTTATGAAAGTTGTTTAGTTAGTCTGTGATCCCCAAAACCTGCTGTGTGTTTGTGTGTGTGTGCTGTTTTACTCAAATATTTGATACCTCATATATATATATATATATATATATATATGCACACACATATATACTCATTGATATTATCTGGGATTGGTAACAAGACTTACATTAGTAAATACTATTTTGATTGAACCCTTCACTTTTCAGAAAGATATTCTATTAGGCTTGTATATTTGAGCATGTTGGTAATTGTTTTCTAGCTCTTGTAAAAAATGATAAAGTCTCTGTGTAAGATTCATTCCTATGAAGAGTGCTTTCCAAACATTCCACTAAACACCAACCCATCAGTATGTAATATGCTCTGGGGAAAATGTCTCTGTGCAGCAATACGCTTAGGAAAGTGCAGATACTGTTTCTCCCTGTTTGATATTCACAATGCATTAAAAATACATTGAAATTCTGTGGGGAAGAGATCAGTTCAGCTTAGTTTAACTTGGCATTTCAGAAACTTCAATATCCAGGGAACCCTTTAGTTGTGAACTATCTTCTCTTGGTAAATATATGGAAAAGTTTTGTTATAAGGCAATTCAGTTTATTATTTTTCTTCTAAGTATCACAGGATATTTTGTATGAAAGTAGGTGATGTCTACACTTAAAATTGAAGGAGGAAATTAAGGTGATTAATGAGATAATTTACAGAATGATATTTATTGACTTTTAGTTCCATCTATTGTGAACATATCTAATTGGGGCATTTTTCTGACTGAATTCCTAAAGCTCTGTTCTCTTTTAGTCCAGGAAAGAAACTCAGTTCAATCACATTTATTGATTGTTCTTTTTGGGAAAGGCAGTTCTAATACTGTTAGGGTTGGGAAGATAATCAGACATCAGTCTTTGTCAAACATAATTACACTATATAGTAAGAACTCCCCCTCCCTGCTCTTTCACACACACATACACACACACACACACACACACTCAGATAGATTTTGAAAAATGCTAAGAATGAGGTAAAAACTCATTTTGAGGAATTAAAAACCATAAAGAAAGGGAAATGCACATTTTATGGAAGAAGACATGAGAAAACAATATATTGGAGACTGAACTCTATGTAGAATGATGGGGATTCAATTTAAGAGGCCAGATGATGTACAAACATTTTGAACTGAAAGAAGAACTAGAACTTGGTCAAAGAGAAAGGACGGAAGAAAATCTTCCATAGAAAAATGGCTCTGGCTTAAACAATGATTAAGCAATTTGACATAATATGCTATAAGACTGAAAAAATAGTTATGAAAATATTGTAGAGGATCTATAATTCTAGGCAAAGGAACCCAACATGGACTTTATAATCAATTTGAAGCCATTGAATATTCATATCAAAGGATTATTTTTTGAGTAAAAACAGTTACCTAGAAATGAATTGAAGGAGAAGTAACCTAGAGACAGAGACACCCATTTAGAGGCTATTTCAATAATTCAGAAAAGGGTTGATGAAGGTATGACATCACAGTGAAAACGAACTTAAAATTGTGATAGATGTATGAGCTATTTTAGAGACAGAACAGTGGAAATGATTGAGTGGCAGTTCTGGGAGAGTGAAAGGGTTTAAGGATACACCAAGATGAATATGAAATCCTGGATCATCAGTTGTATGTAGTGGATCTGGTTTTCCAGGCAAATGACATTTCTGCCTACATTCTTAAATCAGTGCTGTCAATAAAACCACCTTTAATAGATGAGGGATATATTTATGCCAGGTTTCCCAACAACCTGCACTTACCATTGGAAACTGATTCTTTTAGTATAAATGAGGGATGAGAATGTTTTCAAGTAAAATATAAAGGCAGAAGCAGAATGGAGAGAAAAAGGCTGATTGATATTTACCTTCAGCTAAATTCCTACTATGATGAAGAAATTATCCTAAGGCTAAGAAAACAGAGACATATAAGACAAGATGTACCCTTAGCAGTCTAATTGGAAATAGAAATTATTCTAAAGAATTAATAATGCAAGGCACCATAGATTCAGTCCAAAATGGGTGTCATAGACAAGAAACTCTCAAAAAGTTCAAATGAAATAGATTCTAAAGAGAGCAGGGAGGTTAAATGGTTAATTAATGAGATGAAAGTTGGACTTATAAAAAAAGGGAAGAACTTAGCTAAGTATGAAGAGTGAGAACATTCTATTCATGAAAGCGGTGTGACTAAATACTAATGAGTCTTGTATATATCTAAGTTCGTTTATTTATCTATCATCCATTGATTCATCTCTCTATCCATCCATTTATTCATGTAATGCATTTTAAGTAATACCATATGTGCCAGGCAACATCTATGTAGAACGTTCAGGAATAATGTAAAATCAGATCAATTTTATTGCAATGCTGATTTGTATCCAATGAATACCCTCTGGGCCCTCTGGGAGGTGATTCCATCTGTTCATTGATTCAATCATCATAACATCCCCTTACAGATTCGTAACTTGTAGTTTAGAGAGATTGAGGAACTTGTCCAACATTATAAATAGTATTTATTCAGAAAACAAAACTGTATTTTCCGATTCTACACATTTCTTCTACAACATTCATGGCTGACATGCAACAACCTTTAAAGTATGGGGCCAATTTTTTTTGTTTTTTTTTTTTAATTTGAAGATTAAGATCACTGCAAGATTGGGAAGGTGATAGAAGTTAATTAATGGTCTTGTGTTAGTCATGAGACTAACTTCTAGACAGAAGACACTCTAATTCTTTATTTGTCAGTCTCAGACAGGGCTGCATATGACATTTGTGGACAAAAGACACCTTTGTTTTTGTGGGCCTCTTCCTATATTAAAAAAAAAATTTAATTATATTTTATGGCTATGTTAGTATACAGACAAATGTACATTCTGTAAGACCTTAAGTTAATATTGGATATTATGTGCTGTCTTGACATTTGGTGAAATCTGGGGCTTCAAATGGTCTAACCACAAGTTCCCTTCCTTATGTGCTGCCTCAGTTAAGATCCCCTAGCCAAACAACCCTCCTAATCAATGGACCAGGCACAGTTCTTCCTTATTCCTGAGTGATGGGTCTAAGTTTCCTGCCAGCCCATGGAATTATTCAAACAAGTCAATCACATCCTGCAGCCCAACTCTCTTGATACTATGACACCTGCCTCTCTCAGCCACTGGTGTTCACTCTATTTCCAAGTTCAATTCCCATGTGGCCCTGTGTGGTGTGCAGTGTCCTCCTTCCCTGGCTGTGAGGGTATATGACAAATAAACTATCATATCTGTCTGGTGCTGGGAGTCATGGGTTCAATCATGTCCATAAACATTGGGTAGAAATCCCTCTCTCACCAAAGGGAGAATAAGTGGTGATCAAAACAATATAGTAATATTATATCTTAAGCAATTTTCTTTGACGTGGTTCATTTTTAAAAATCTGAGTTTAAGAGAATTTAAACAATGCTATTGTCCCCCAAGAGTGCTGTGTGCCCTAGACTCTGATGCTTTAAGGCTGACCTTAAAGTCAGCCCTGAGTTTAAGGTCAAGCTCAATTACAGTGGACTTCACTAACATACTCTTATTCAACTTAAACTTTTATAAAAGTGATGGAAATAGGAATGTCTGTCATGTTTTTTAATAAAGAAAAATAACCTGTTCTATATTACACTATTTTTTCTTCATTACAATTAAAATAACTAGATTATGGTAACCCTCAATATCATTCCTAGGTGCTTTGAGTTGATATGCTTAAATAAAATCTGAATGCAAAAACAGGAAGGACACAGACAGCATACTTTAAACCATGTTGCAAACTATAAAACATTATAAGAGTGTAATCCATCATTATTACCTAGGTGCGTGATTTTTAAACTATGTTCTGAATACCAGAGAGGCTCCTGCAGGAGGTCTCAGAGACTGCTCGGAAGGGCAGGTAAGGGTGGAAGCACACAGCTCTGTACCACCTCTGCCCATTTCTCTCCCCTCATTCCCAGGTCAACCAGAGCAGCTCTGCTGGCCTATATCGACAAACCAAAAAGATTTTCTTGGAAGAAGGATCCTACTTCAACCTCCTATATATAACTCCATTTTCTATTTATTTAGACACTGGAAAATTTAGCTAAGCTTAATTCAATAAAACAAATTCATCCTATAGAGAAACGATTAATAACAACTTGGTAATATTGACATACTATTAAGACAAAGGGATAACAAGATAAAAGTATCATTTCTTATTCTGCTTATTTGAAGATAAAAATAGGGATATTGAAAGCTATTAGATAAATGACTACATAAATTCGTTAAATTCAATTTATTGAATTAAAAATCTTGCAGCCTATTACTTATTATGGAATGCACTCAGGTGAACAATGCCTTTCAGCAATCAGGATTACCATTCCTTATCACCAGCAAATCTTTCCTAATGGTTAGCCTAACTTCCCCTTTGCTCTCCTTTTAATTCTTTCCTCTTGCTCTCTATGAAGACAGAAAATAAGTGGTCACCATCCGGCTCATGACAGCCCCTCTTACTATGAAAGGATTATTCAACTTATAGCTGTCTCTTTTATAAAGCTAAATTCCAATTTTCTCTGTCTTTCCATGTAGCTCTTATTTTTCAATCCATTAAGCATCATTTTCATTTCTCTGAGCCCTCTTCATGGTATCCATGGAGATACCAAAGAAGTGGGCTGACACATCTCAACCAAAGACATTGGTAATTCAATTTCCTAAAGAAAATGAACCACACAATGTGCTATTATTTTCTTTGTTGTATCCATCAAGAACATCTTCTTCTATATTTTCTAAGGGAATATTATGGATATATTAATCATCTCAAACTTTCTGAATGCGGAAATCGAATGCTAAAAAAAGGTAATCACCAAAAACCCTTCCAGGATTATATATTTTAATCAAGGTGATACAGAGTTAATAAAAGGTGCAATGACAAAATGCCCAAAGCAAATGTTCAACAAAAGAAAAGAGAAAAACCAAGCAAACTGAGCTTATCTTGGTTTAAGTGCAATTTTCATGGAATTATTGAGATGAACAGAGTGTTAAATATTCTGGAGTGGTTTGTTGCTTAAAATAACACATGACCAGGTGGGCCACGGTGGCTCAGCAGGTAAGAATGCTTGCCTGCCAAGCCCGAGGACCCGGGTTCGATTCCTGGTGCCTGCCCATGTAAAAAAAAAAAAAAAAAATTTTAAAAATAGCACATGACCAAATTGTAGCTCCCATGACTTGACATAGCAGCTTCTAAAAGCCTGAGTCAATTGATTTAAAAAAAAATTCAAATAAATTTCCCATGTATTGGTGAGAGTGCATTGGTAGTGCTCCCTTATTCTGATCTTGCTGCACTCTAAAATGTCTGCAAATATCACAAGCCCCAATGTAACATTCTAAAGGTAAATTGGCCATATCAACTGATGGCAAGAGTAGTTGTATAAAAAATTATTTCAATCTCTGTCTCTTACCTCCATGTTGCAAACTGCACTGTTTCTTCTCAAATATACCAACACATTGTTTTATAGTTCATTAGGCTTGTCTTATGTATGATCTAGTCAGACTTTAATCCACCTGGCAATATCTAACATCTTATTCCTTCACTCTTCTAATTTCAAGAAGTGATCTTTTTCTGGGTAACTCTTGAATGCAATAAATGCAGCAAGGTAGCTACTGATGCTCAAGCTTACATATGCTAATTTGGCTATGAAGCAAACTCAGCCATGCTGTTTCCTGCAACTGCCAAATCTGCGTTGTCTGAAGCAGCAGGTGCCAAAGGAACCAAATTAGACTTTTTTCATCTTTTTCCATCCCTTTAAATCAATGTCAATTTGGGAGTTCAGGGAAATTAGCTCTTTTTTATTTTTACTCACTCCTTTATTGCAACTTCCTTTTTCTAGTGCTCAAGATAGTATCTATTGAAACTGGATCAGTAGTTAATATGATTGACAGTCATCTGACTCTATTAAAGGTGAAGTGTTATTATATATCTTGACACTTTTCTCCTGGATGAGTTCTACCCCAGGAGCCTAACGAGCTCCTCATATAAAGAGAGCTTAGGTAGCCTCATTCCTTCAGTTTTCTAGACAGGCTTCAATCCTAGGGAGAATACAGCTTAAATTCAAGATTGCAGTCTCACTGTATTCTTCTAATTAAACTATCATTACTGCTATTAGCCCCTACGGTAATCAACTCCAATTCCAAATATTCCTTTCCTAAGTAGCATTCCAATACTTTTAGGCTTGGCTTCCAGGTGAGATAGTGGACTAAAATCCGTGCATCAAAAGGAACAAATGAGTCAGCCTTGGAATTATGTCATATTAAGTTTCTCTTCCATACAGAACTAATATTACCCACCCCACTATTCCCTACTTACATGCAGGCCTTCCTTTTGTGTGTTTGTGATTGCTAATACTCTGCAGCAGATACTGTTGGCCTTGTGCCTTTTTCCCTTGAGTGACTTGAGTTCACCTGAAGCTACAGTTTACAGCTCCAGGTGCAATAACTTCCTACCTGAAAAAAAAAGAGAGAAGCTTGCTGTACCACATGCATTTGCAACCCAGAGATGGGAGGTAAATCTGAGTTAACAGCCCCTTTCCCCAACCTTCAAGTAATGGGAGGAGGTGGTGAATGCCAGTAGATAAATTTAGCAGACACCCTTTCCTGTAGGGGAATATTGGGAGCCACATTCTACATGGCTCCTCAGAAGTCCCCGGTGACACTGAGCCCAGTTTCCCCAAAGTAACCATTTCATTCATTGATATTTTATTGGCTTTACTCTTCTGTGTCACTTGCCAATTTCATTTGTGCTTTCTCCCAAATAACTGTTTCTGGCACATGTATGCCTCAAGGTATGCTTTGCCGGCAAGTCAATTAATGTGCTCCATTCCAAGTATTATGTGTTCATATGGTTGTTAACTATGTCTTATTAACTTTTTTTTCATTCTAAGTCAAATTGTGATTCAGCATTTTGTAAATAATAGAAACCCAAAAGATATGATGAAATGAATGGCAATTTTAAGATTTTATCATCTTATCTCAAAATATGTTCTACCCATATCTATCACTTTGTCTATTTCTATCTATATTATCTATTTATCATCGGTCATCTATCAATCTATCATACCTGTCTATCTGTTTCCTGTCTATCTATTCCATTCATCATACCAACTATTTTTAGTATTTTTTGACATCCATTCTATGCCAGGCATTATTGCTGGTACTGGGAGTACTGAAATGATAGTAACGGTCCCTGAAGTCTTGGATTGCATAGTCTAATGGGTGAGATGAACATTACATGAATATTTACACAAATAATTACTTGTTATCATAAGAGGTAATGGGTTATATTTTATTGATAATCTGTACAAGGATCTCACTTAGCTTCTGGAGCACACCCAGGAGAAAGGAGAAAAGGTGCATAATATCGCTTCACCCTTAATAAAGTCAGATGTGTGCCATTGACATTATCTTCTGGCCCAGTTTCCATAGATGCTAAGCCTTAAAAAAAAAAGGATAATAAAGGAATGAATTAAACATGAAAAAGGGGAAACAGTACAGATCACACAAAAAGCTTTTTTTTTACTTCCTTTTATGTATTTCAATTACATTTTTGTCCTGCACTGTTTATTTGCCATTTTGTGTGGTTAGTGTTTTTTTTCACTCAAGTACATTTTAATCCTATGTTATATATGATTACATTTAATTTATAACTAGAACACATAGACTGAAAAATCCTGAATGTCAGAAATAAAACAACTTATACGTTTTTGGATCCTCTACATTGGAGTGTATATATATATATGTACCTTTTGTTTTGCATGTCTTCTGAGTCATGATAAAAAAAAAAGTCTGAGTAATACTTCCCTCCAATATCTAAGTGAAGACCTTTTGTATAGCTAGTATTCAATAAATATTTATTTCTCTATTAATGAAAAATGAGTTTATGAGAAAAGTAAAAACCATGGTGAAAAACTGCAATATGCAGCCAAATGTTGAGTTAGAAATCTTTAAGTTTTGAGTTAGAGGACACAAAGATGGAGTTCTGACTTTTGAGATTCCAAATCTTTCTCAGTCTCAGTTTCTTCTATAATATAGGCTAACAAAATCTAATTCATAGGGTAGTTATAAGGATTAAATTAAGTAATGCACACAAAATATATGGTAAAACATGATATGATATATAAACATGAGATATTTCTATGTGCTTAGTGTTATACTCTAAAGTCTAATATATGTGAAAGAAATTAATAGTCATCCATAGGTAGAGAAGAGCATCTAGTGCTTAGGTATATGGACTCCTGGTCTGATTACCCAGATTCAAATCTTTGCTTTAGAAAATACCACAGTGCTATTTTAATGATGGAAAAAGTACATGACCTTTCTAATCCTTCACATATTTAAATTATTAACCTACAAAATATTTCTCTGTTTATCTCTAAAATGAGAATAGCAGTTGCATGTAATTAAATGACATAATACAGTTAAATATTTAGTATGGTGCCTGGCATGTGGTAATCTCTCAGTACACGACAACAGCAGCTATTATTGCACTTGTGTCTTCTTTTTCTTTTTTTTTTTTTCACTTTCTTCCTCCGTTTAACTTTATGTATCTTTTGGGTGACGTCATGAGCATACATTTTGTGAAACAGTTCTTGATTGTTGGTTTTACTTGCAGATCTTTCTCTGAATTCTTCATTAATAACTTTTTCCCTACAAATCCCCTTCAGTCCATCCCTCCAGAGTTTCTCCTGTTCATTTGCCTGAAACTTTTTACTTTCATCTATTGTTCTCCATATGTAGTGTCTTTAGCCCACTTGGTTTTCTGTTGTCCCTTGGAACTCTGAATTTGGTCTGCTTTTTTACGCATGCCTAAAGTAGGTCAGTTTTCCTCTATCCAGAACTCAAGCTCAAGTTAGAAACTCACCCTGCTCCTTTATTAAAAGGAAGGATTGAATAATGCCTTGTAATAAAACGTACCCAGAGCACTAGGCAAATTTTATCGATGTTGTGAGAAAATCAAAGCTGTAACTGAATGCTGTATGATAAAACTAATATGGTTTGAACAGGCCAGAAACTTCATCAAGTGTATTTCTATAATCAAGGTTGGTGGAGGGGTCTTTACATGTTTATTTACCAGCAGAAAAGATAATGAAGCTTGAAATTTCCTAATAATTCACTAGACTGAAATAAGCATTTCTATGCAGAATGTCCAAACAATCAGTTCTAATTCATTTTAGGTACTTTTTAAATGCTATCTCTCTGTATTTTTGTTGTAGTTGTCTTTGAGTCATTATTTTTCAAAATTATAATGAGCACTGTAGTAATCAAGTAGTAAGAACTATGCTAAGTATTTTGACACTATAATGAAATACCACAGACTTTTCTAAAATGTTTGATACATGAGTGACAAAATATTAAGGGCTGTTTATATAGCTGACTATATTGACCAGCAGACGGAAACTTGAATCTATACAAAGAAACAAGGAGCTCTTAAATAGTAAAAATAAAGTTATAGTTAAAAATATGTTAATTTTCATTTTTAGTCTCTCTAAAAAGATAATTGATTTTCTAAATCAAAAATAGTGACAATAGATGTATACGTTACAGCACATGTAAAGTAAAATATATGGCTGATAATAGGACAAGAGGAAAGAAGCGGATGTATAGACTCTCAAAACTTTTTCCTATTAACTTACACAGACAGTACAGAACACAGATCAGAAACTGATGGACACAAGCAAAATAAACCCTACAACTGTGTTTGGCTAATCTGCCTAGTGTTGGATCACGTACTATGTTTAAAATTGAGTCAGTTGTCAATATTTGAAAATCTGGTAATTTTGCAAGCACTCCTGACTCTTGATATTTTTAAAAGAGATCTGGGTCCAAATGGTGTGTATTCCTGCATGACAATAATTTGATAGAGCTGAATAACTGCTACTTTCTTGGACTGGGTGATATACACTCCAGTTTTCCTTCACTTATATCATTTCCTATTTTATTTCTGACACTGAAAGTCAGTTCTCATTTATCATCCTATTCTACTACCGCTTCACTTGTTTCCTTGTGTTTCTTATGCCAGCATCATTTGATTGGTGATTACTGGTCTTAATGTTGAAGGATAAAGAAAATAATTTAATAGCTATTCGAGAAATGTGTACACATTGAGTCAAATATCATATATAAATTGCTGATGTTATAGAAGTTATAATCAAATTATGTCTGGTATGTCTTTTTTTTTTTTAACCATCTCAGTGTTTATTTTGTTCCCTCCTTTCTAACGGTACATTAATTTTCTTTTGGTGAACTCTCTCCTCCATCTCCTCCACCCCTGCCTTAATCAGTTGCATGTTTTCTTGTTACAGAAGTTAATAAAATTTGCCTTTTCCCTGGAACATCAAACTGATAATTTGAAACTTGAGAGAAGTGAAATAAAAATGGAGATTCCTTGGTTCTCATTCATTCTGGTTGGGTGGCCTTAAAAAAAATTGGCCATTTGTTTTCACTGTGGTTTCTGTCTTCCCTCATAGTAGAACTTTAGCTTTTATGTATTTTACCTGGGAGTTACACCATATTATTATAATAAAATTTTATTTCCTTTAAATCTCTTTATTTCCTTTAAAGCATCAGCGAGAGCAAATATCTCTAAGGCAGGACTTGATGAAAGGGTAGACCTATCTTCTATTTAAAACCCTGTCTAGAATAAGTATTTGATGGGAGAAGAGTGTTCTTTGTTACAATTTATATCTTCAAACAATTTATGTTTTCAAAACATGAGGATTATTTTTCCCATCATATTTTCAACTTTCTCTGATTTTTGTTTGCATCTTATTTTGCTAACTTTTCTTGTTTTTTTTATGATTCAAGCTTTCCTTATATCCTATTTTCTCCTTTTACTTATTTACTTGTTTAAGTTACTCACCTTAAAATGTAATATCACTTACAAGATTAAGAGTTTGAAGTTTATACAGTTTAAAGATGACCACTATCTTAATGCATTTCTAGAACAATACAAAGATCTTAGAAAGTTTTCACGTGGATTACTAGTTTCAATCACATGTGCTATAGTTGTTTAGCAATTTAATTCTACATGTTTTTTATATGATCCAAATCAGACACCACTATTATTATTTTATACTATTGCTATTGTTTAAAAAATGCTTTCTTTACAACCCTTTCTGCAATTTACTCCTTTATTTTAGGTTCACGTTTCTTCTTCCAAATATTTACAGCTGTTATTGGTAAAACTGGATGCTTTCATTGGTAAATTCAATGTTTAACTATCTGAATTCATTTTGTCCCTGCCTCTGAATAGTATTTAGCTGGGTATAGAATTCTTGGTTGTAGCTATATTCTCTAAAAGTATACTTTCTTTGGAAAAATTCTATCTTTGTAATTAAGAAATATGCTGTTTTGTTATTGTTCTATTGTAGTAATTTGTATCTTTTCTTTTAAAATTATTTCTATAAATTGGAAATCTATAATTACATTGCCATGTGTATAGATGAAGGAATTATTTTTATTTGTACCCAAATTGGTATTCCAGAATAAATCTTCATAATTCTAGAAAAATTTGAGTCATTATTTCTATGACTATTGTCCTTACAATTCTCTCTATTCTCTTCCTCTGTAATACCAATTAGATTATTGTTAGATCTACTTATTTTGTTCTTCATGTCTCTTAACTTCTCACGCATATTTTCTGTCATTTTATTTTTTGAGGGTACATCCAATATTTCTTCCAGGTCACTAATTCTTTCCCTGGAGTGACTAATCAATATTTAACTCTTTCAATGAATTTTCCCTTTATTATGTCAATTATGTTTTTAATTTTTAGATACCCTGATTGATTCCTTCCTTATTAGCATATTTTATCTCACTGTAACTTATCCTTTTCTTTGATTTTTATTTAGATCTCATCATTTTTAACATACTTATTTTATCACCTATACACAATAGTGCCTGCTGACTCTCAAATCATGAGAAGGCTTTATTTATGGTAATCTTGTGTAGCCTGGTATTACTGGGATAGTATATCAAGAGAGGACTTTAGTTTGTTTTGCATTTTTTTAATATGTTAGTACATCAATCAATAAAAGAAGAAATAAATTAATGAAGTATTGTCATTTACTATTATAAAAAAATTCTTGCCTTTTATTTTATTCCATCATATTTCATACTTTGAATATACTCATAAAAATAACACTTCAGGTATATGCATTTTTTTCATTTTATAACCCAACAGTACTTATTTTACTCTGATCATATTTCATTTCATCCTGATTTTCACTTTCTGGCTTTTATCTTGACCATGAATAAATAAATGCTTATGTAAAGAATAATTTTATATGCAAAATATAATTTTAGGCAAGGGAGGGCTTAAAATTTTTATTCTGATAACATATATACAACCTAATATTTCCTACTTTAACTACTTTCAAATATTCAATTCACTGGTGCTAATGTATTCACAAGGTTGTAGTATTATCATCACCACCTATTACCCCAGCACCCCAAATAGAAACCTTTTACCAATTAAACACTAGCTCCCTAACCACCCTACCCCTGACTTTGGTAACTTTTATTCAAATTTCTGACTCTATGAATTTTCATATTCTATTCGTTTCATATAAATGAGAGTATGCAATACTTACCTATTTTTGTCTGGCTTATTTCATTCAACATGACGTCTTCAGTGTTCATACATATTGTAGTGTGTATCAGAATTTCATTCTTATTACTCTTGAATAATATTCCATTATACCACATTTTGTTTAACCATTCTTTGTTGATGGGTACTGGGGTTTCTTCTATCTTTGGGAAAGTACCTCGTTGAATTCCTGCTTCCAGTTTTGGGGAGTATATACCTAGAAGTGGGATTGTCAGGTAATATGGTAATTCTAGACATAACTTTTTGAGCAGCCCTCAAACTTTTCTCCAAAGCAGTTGCAACATTTTAAATTTCTACCAACAATAAATAATGGTTCTTTTTTCTCTAGATTCTCTATAATACTTACTTTCTTTTTTTTTTTAATAGTAGCCATTTTAGTGGGTGTGAAATGGTATCATTGTGGTTTTAATTTACATTTCCCTAATGGCTAATGAGGTTGAGCATCTTTACATGTGCTTTTGATTATTTATATACCTTGTTAGAGAAATGTCTGTTAAATTTTCCCCCACTTTTTAATTGGGCTGCTTGCCTTCTTATGGTTGAGTTGTAGCAGTTCTTTACATAATTTGGATATTACACTATTAAACTAATATTTAATAGTTTGGATATTAAGCTAGTAATATATTTGTGGTTTCCAAATGAATTCTGCAATTCTGGATTATTCTACCATTTTGGCTTGTTTTTCTTTCCCCCACATGTTATAGGTAGTTTTTAAACTTCCTGATATTGTTCTTTGATGCACAAAAGTCTTTTTTCTTTTCAATTTCTTTTTAATTTTAATGAAGTCTCATTATCTTTTTTTTTTCTTTTGTTGCTCATGCTTTTGGTGTAAAGTCTAAGAAACCATTGCCTAATGAATGTGTAATGGTATAAAGAAATTATATTTGGTATCTTGACATCCTGCCTGGCCTAATCATAAGTTTCCTTTCTGAGCAACCACCTCAGTAATCCCTGCGCTGGGAATAACCAGTTATGAAGGCCTGTACCTCTATATGGTTTGGGACGATGATGGACCCTGCCACTTCTACACTTTGGTGCTAACTAATTTACTTGCAGGGCAGGTACTCCCATATGGTTTGGATGAGAAGAAGCTGCCCTTAGAGTCTATAAATTGCCCTAACTCTTTCTGCTTTTAATTAGTTTATAAAAGAAAGATTTCATTCTGTGTCCTATTTGGTAATTTCTTTTTCTTAACTTAATATTTTGTGATCATCTGTCATTTCAGTACATATAAGCCTGCCATGTTTTTAGTGACTTCATGGATATACCTCTCTTCCATAATATTTAACCAACTTTTTACTGATGGAAATTTGGGCTCACTCCAATTTTTTAACTTAATTGAATGCTCAATAAACACAGAAAAATTATCTACCAAAATAATTATAACCCAATAAAAATAATCAGGATGAGAAGAGATATAACTGTCCCATTCTTTATGACTTCACTTTGTACGAGGAAGAACAAATCAGAAAGAACTCTGAATTCAGGCCCTTTAACAATAGCACCTCCTTCCAAGCCCCAGACTACCTTTGCACCCTTCACATTGATTTATAAGGGGATAATAGTATTGATACAGATTTTTAATCTAGTTGTTAGTAATAATACTGCTAAAAGAAAGATATGAATGCAAAAAGTGAACAGGAGTACTTAAAATGGAATTTTATGCTTCAAAAGCATGTTTTATGTGCAAAATCTTAGTGATGTATTTTAAAGCCACTCTAAAATTAACATATTCAAATATGTTGGTTTGATCTGGCTAGATAGTCTATGGTTTACAGAAAAGAGATGATATATTTATTCCGGTTTATAAAAAGCCATTTTAGAGATACAAATTGAATATGGGTCTTGAGAGTTATAAGACTTTCTAACTCATAAAATAAACATAGCTAGTTTCCATATATTTAAAGGAATCTGTCTACAATGCCTTAAGTCTAGACGCTAAAGGGAGAAAAATAATTTCCTCTAATGTATATTTAACAAAAAAAACTGTCTACACAGAATTATTCATAGAAATTGCTTGGCTTATCAAATATTCTCTGACCTTAAAAGAAGATCTTAAGCAAATATTCTTGCAATATTTTGATAGAAATATCTCTGTCTTTATTTTATCTTTATTGAGAGACTATTTTTAGTGATAGGTATAGTAAAAACATCAGTTTCTTGTTGTTCTCCCAATGGGAATTGAAAACCTTTTCTACTAACCATGAAATAATACACCCATTTCCAAAAGAAGCAGATAACTTCATTTAATATGTTAGTGAGAAGGAAAATCCTTTGAAATACTTATCTACAATTGCCTTTCTCTTCATACAAATGTATCTATAGCTTTTCTCCCTGGAGTTGGAGGAAGACATACTCACCCTTTTCAGAAACAAACTTTGAACTCTGCCCTCAATATCATGGTATAATGTTACTAACTCTTTATATATTTTTTTCTCATAGTTGTAAGCTCCTTGAAGATAAAAACAATATTTTCCTTATATTTATATTTCCTCTGCATCTGCCTCTTTATCTTATACATCAACCTTCACATCTAAGATATTCAAAGCTGGATTTGATGCATACTATGAACAATTCATAATAGGTTTATTTCACAATTCCTTTTTCTTTCATAAGCTTTTTAAAATTTTTTAAAATTCTCACTATTCTGTTTAATTACTCTTTTTTGGAGTTAGTTTTGATATAAATTCTAGCAAAATTAGTAATTAGCAAATATTGAAGACATTAGAAATCTTACTGCTTCATATATATATATATGTATACGTATATGTATATGTGTATATGTATATATAAATATATGTATATTTGGCATATGTATATGTGTATATGTATATATATATATATGTATATTTGGCATGGGCAGGCAACAGGAATCGAACCTGGGTCTCCGGCATGGCAGGCGAGAACTCTGTCTGCTGAGCCACCGTGGCCCACCCTGTTTTATATTTCGTGCACTGAAAAAAATTAATTTAGCCATTGCTACTGATTTTAGCAAAACACAGGTTAAACAGATTGAAGTTTGCTCACCCCTCGACTTTATTTCTCCTTACCTTTTTCATTGCTTTATAATGTCTTTAGTTTTTAAAATTTTTTAAATATATTTATTAACTCTATATTTGGCCTTTAAAACAACTATGTGGCCATCTAGGTTGCTAATGTGCTGCTTCTGAAAGAAGAGGGACTTCAGGGTGCACAATGGTTCTGTGGTGGAATGTCACCTTTCATGCGGGATACACAGGTTCAATTTCCTGGACCATGCACTCCCCCAAAAAAAGAAAAGAAGAGGAACTTTTATTGCAATGGCTTTGATTTTTTCTTAGGGAACTGAAAAATCAATCCACTAAACTGTCAAAAAGACTAAACAATGGTTCATTTCTCTCTTTAGCTCCTGCCACACAAATGCCACCACAAAAAGATTTGTAGGTATAAATGATATGGTTACCCTATCTATATAATTATAGTTGGGAAAGAAACCAGGGTCTTAATGCCTGGGTCATGGGCTGCTATGGTACTATTTTTCCTAAACTTCTCAAAACTCCAAAACTTCACATTAAGCCTTGTGAGCAATGCAACAGAAAAGCTCTGAGCTGGAGTAAAGGTGCACCCCCTGACTTAGACTTGTGGTGAGCGGCAAGATTTTTAGTGGCATTGGGGTGAGGTCTCGCCAACGATGAGAAAATGGAAATAATAAGTAAAAAAAGATAAAGAACCACGAGACTAAAATGGACTATCATAACTACCTATGTGCTTTGCTTAATCAATGCAAAAACGGACTGTCATTTTTGCTGTTTATTATCAGCTTTAGATGAAGAAAAAATGCCAGAGTCTTCATGGAGACAGGAGAACATTATATGAGCATTCAATAAGGTGAAATTCCAGATACATACTTGCCAATGAGACATATAGCCCCTGCCTCTTTTTTTTAAAAAACTGCCATCTTTATAGTGATATCCTTAGTGAAAGTATAATGCCAAATATCTGGTCAGTTTTCACAGTAGTTGAAAGGTAGGAGCTGAAAATATAGATTCAATCCTTAATGGTTCATCAGTCAAAACCACAAGCTAAAGTTTCTCAGATAGGCCATTGCAAGGAAAAGACATGTAAAGAGTCATTTAATAATACACTTGAAAGATAATGTAATATGAAAGTGGGGAAAATTGTAGTTAAGGGACCAGGAGTGAAAGGCTGAGCACATGATGCAGAGTGATATTGTGCCTGAGGAATAGCAAAGAGCTGACACGACTGAAATGAAGCAAGAAAAGAGCACTCAGATGGAGACAGGAGGCACAGCCCAAGGAAACTGCAGAAAGCCAAGGGAAAAGTGAAAAGATAAGACCTATTTTGACCTTAAGGAGGAACATGAGCAGGAGGAGGTTATTACTTAGCAGAGAAAGGAAGTAGTGATAATACACTGGTTCAGAGAATAATAGTGTACTGGAGGTAAAGGCAATTGCAAATCTTGCACCAAAAAGTGAGCCAAAATAATACATTTTTATCTTGTTCTGCATTTTCTGTATGTGGTTTAAAACTGAAATTCTTTTTTTTTTTTTTTTGGAGAAAAAAGAGACTTGCAGCAGTACAGTTTAATAGAACTTTTTGCAATGACGGAAATGTTCTAAGTCTGCACTATCCAAGATGGTAACTGGTAGTCACATGTGGCTATTGAGCCCTTTAATTGCTGCTAGTGTGACTGAGAAATTACATTTTTATTATCATTTTTTTTTAGTTAATAGCAATTTAAATTTAACTAGCAAAAATAAAGGAGTGCAGGGAATATTTTTAAGAATAATGAAAATATTCTTTATCTTGATTGTGGTAGTGGTTATAGGAGAGTGTATATTTTTCAAGATTCATCAAAAGGTACCTTTAAAATAGCTATGTTTTATTATGATGACTCGACAAAGTTTATTTAAAAATTTAAATGACACAAGTAACTAATAGCATCCATATTGTACGGTGCAGGTCTAGAGTGACTTGCTATGTAGTCACAGAATTAGGAGATTCCTAACATCTGAGAAATTATTTACACAAGCAATGTGCCTACTTATGGAAACATTATCTCAGTATTACAATATCATTTGGCACTTTCATAAATATTGGCTGCCAGTTAATGCTTTTTTTTTTTTTGTTAGGACATGTTAAATTGACTCTTACACAGGAGGAGTTTATTAAATTTTGGTTGATGAATTGTTGCCGCTAACATGGCATTTATTGAGATAAATGAAGAAGGGCTAGGGAACCATCCTTTCTCTCTATTCTTGCCTAGACAGTCATTTTGGAAAGGCAAACTTAAGAGGTGAGGAATGAAAATCTAGGGATCACTTCCACTGATTTTCCCCCTCTTTAACTGGATAAATCTTGCCTTTGGAAAAAAAGGGATGAGAATTTTTTGGGGGGGAGGGAAGGAATTTCAGTAATGGGAATATCCACTGAAGAATCATCTTTTCTAGAATGAATGCAAAAGAACCCAAGCTGTGACATCTCTTTTAATACATCAAGAAAAAAGAAAAAAAAAACATTTTTTAGAAGCAAATGCCAAGATAGTATTTGGGGTGCAGGATATTGTATAGGTATCGACACCTATTAAACAGGGGAGGAAGCAAGGCAGGATAGAGGAAGAAGTTGAACCACGAAAGAGGTCTAAAGGTTGGGCTAATTTATTAGGGATTTTTGGAGCACATGTTGTCCATTGGAATTATCCCTTTCTCTTCTTAAATGGTTTCACCTTTGTAATCTCTTATGATGTGACTAGAGGAGGTCTGCCTCAGGAGGGTATGATTTGGGGTTAGTAGGGTTTCTGCAGATGAGGTAGACTCTGAAGGAGTGGAGATTACAGATTATCTTCTGACATACTCAATACTATTTGGTTTTGAGTCTATTACTGAAGGTAGGACTGGACAGCATGTTTCTGTGTCTTCTTCAAGTGACTTGTGATCAGTTTTAAGCAAAGTAAGAGTCTCAGATTAGTTATTGGGTTGTTTTAATCATTTTTTTCTAGCCTACTTAGAATCATTCATGCCCAAGATTTTCTTCTAAAATAATTACTTCTACTATTTCTGGATAATGATTTTAATTTTGCATTTTACCTTGAGAAACACAAACATAAAAGCCACATATAAATCTAATAGTTAATGGACCATTCAGAAGCTCATCAATAAACTCTTGTTGAGTGGATAAATGAATTGAAAGATTTGCTGTCACATATATCCCATCATGTCACAAACTGAAAGACAGAGTGTCATTGAAAACTTTCCTGAACTGCAAAATGTTGTAGGGTTTGTGATGCTGGTTAAAGTTTTTAAAGTAACATCTTGTGGCTGACTTAAAAAAATTGGAGTTCATTTGTCAGAAAGTGTATGTCCTTGATCTATAAATACTTCATTTGAAAGGAAATATTGAAATCAATTTAATTCATTAAAAAACTATAAAAAATATTTCAAATATAAGCCTATATACCTATTCTGTTTATTGAGTAATATCATTTTCAAAATGATTTGATGAAGTAAATCAAATAAATAAGACAAAAATCTAATTAAAGAAGAGAAAACATCAATAGATCGTTAAACTCTTGAAAAAAATTAGTGTAATAACAAACTTTTTATCTGTAGCTTTTTGATTACAAACATCTATAATGGAAAGTGAATTCATCTTTAACCATTTATTTTTGGCTTACTGAAGTTTTGTATGATAAATTTACATGATAAATTCTAGTCTGCAAAGAGATGTGACCACTAAATTGTTGACCATATTGAAAAAGGAAGCTTTGAATAAAATGTACAACTTATTATGATTAAGGGTACCCTTTTTTAATGATGCAAAAAATAAAGATTAAAAATATGATATATCTCTTACAATGGTAATAACGTTATACCAGGGTCTGCCAGTCTCCTAAAATCAGTCATAAATGCGTTAAATTTTATCTACATAAAATTGAATTATCCTTACTTTATCTCTGAGCATAACTATCAAAATTCTATTTTTTTCAAAGAAATATAAGAAGAATAGTTTCTAAGGACACTTTTTAATCTTCTAGTAAAACAGCCAAACAAACGAACATACAGACAAGTTCTAAAACTAGCAGGTCATTGCACTAGGAGAACTAGCATCCCCTAAAAGATATTTCAGGCTGAAATTCAAAAAGAATATTACAAATAACAAAAGAAAATTTTCTTATATCAATCACACCACTTCTCTAAGATTATTTTGCTGATTCAACTCCTACAGTTGGGGCAGAATTGATTCCCTTCTTTTTGATGACAGATCACATGTTATAAAATGGAAGAGTGTTGCAAACTGCTGATATTAGGATCCACTGTGATGTTTTATGGTGGTAATTCAACAATGAAATAAAAATCACAGAATGGACAAGATTAACACTGCACTTTAACTTCAGATTATATTGTCTTTTTGGATGAGCAACTGATATTCAAGAATTGGGCAATATAGGAAGATATAAAGTAACCATAACAGTTGTTAAGGTTAAGAGATCCTCACCAAATTATTTAAGCTTTGCTTTGTAGCTGTTATTGGACACTTTTCATGTCTACACAATTTTGCAAGATTGGTTTGTTTGGTAAAACTCAAACCATGGATCACCCTGGAATTTCTTCTTCTGGAATACTAGTATCTCTACAACATTGGATGCCAATTTCATGCAAAAGCTGATGGATTTATGGTGAATTTTTATATATCTGTGTTCAGTAGTATCTGAGGCTTTCTCTGGGTTTAGCGAGATAGAGAGTTTTTAATTAGCAATACTGGCCATGGGTTTATAATGATGGCACTGGAGGCCGTAATATGCTCACTCATAGCTGCCAATCCTGCCCTAAAAATTCGGTAGTATTTCCTTAGCCTAATTCTTTATTGGGTTTTATGCAGTAATCAGAGTAATAGCTGCTGTTTTGCTGTTTCTATTACCTTTCTTTCTCTCTTTTTTACCACATTGTACATTTACACAATTGCAACTTACTGCACAATTGTCTGCAATGTTCTGTAAAACAAGAAAGCCTATGTTGCCTCCATTGCTGCAACATTCATCTATTTATTTATGCTATATATATATAGCATAATATATATATATATATATATATATATATATATATATATATATTACTTGTTTGCCGGTACAAGATGCCGTGCTGATGATATAAAGAAAAATTAGATGTGGTTCCCATTCTTACAAAATACACAATATAGTGTACAGACACCTGAGTTTAAAATGGCTCAGGGAAGAGTTCATAGGAAATGAAAATATTTTAATTGAGATTTAAAGAAAAGGGAAAGGGCAGACAACACAGCGATGCAAAGACACAATGGCATAAAGCAGCAAGGTAAAATTTAACATGATTCTAGGTTAGCATGATTCTAACCAGTTATGGTTGCTATAAAATACTGATGGAACACAATTAGAATAATTTAGGAACGTTTTACCCCCACCATGGGTAGTATTTATAAAAGTGAATATGTCAGCCACTGTGGATAATACAATAATTTGTGCTATTAACAGTGGAGAAATTATTTCCACCTGTAGGGCAAAAGTGATGAGATGAGATGAGAGAGTGATGGTTTGATTCCAGAAGGACAAAGTCTGATAGAAAAGTTTGTCTTGAGAGAAAGAGTAAATTATGGAGGAGGGACATAGTGAGCCTATGAGACTTGGCAGGAAAGAAGGCAAAGATTTCACCCAGCAGGGTCACTCATCTCTCTCTCTGACCACCTCCTGGGCACCATTGGCTGAACCCACCCAGAAATCAGATGACACAGGAGCTCACTGATGTACTCCCACTGCACCTAGCAGGAAAGGGTCTGGAGAGAAGACCTGGAGGGGCAAACAAAAGATACCTAGCACAAATTGTGAGCAGATTAGTTGTGGAAGATGAGGCAAAAGAGCTGAGTAGTGGCAGGATTATGAAGTGTCTTGAACCTACTTAGGTAGAGCTTTCAACTTGATGTTAAATTTTAGGGGGTAGAAGGAATGCTAAAAGCATTCAATTAGGGGAAGAATAGATTTGTATTTTAGAATGTTCACCCTGGGATTGGCCTAGAAGATGGGCAAAGTTGGTTAAAAAAAATGCTTGGTTATGGATTTGGAAAGAAGCAATTTAATTTAAGAAAGAGTAAGGAGGGACATTCTACAAAATGACAGGCCTGTTCTTTTCAAAAGTGTCAACTCATGAAAGTCAAGGATAAAACGAGGAACTGTACTAGTCTGAAGGAGGCTAAGGTGACATGACAAATAAGTGCAACTCCTGATTCTAAACTGGCTCCTTTTTCCTATAAAGGATATTTTTGGGGTAATTGGTAAAACTTGAAGCGATCTAAAAATTGTATCGTATAATGCATCTATGTCAATTTTCTTATTTAGATGTTTACATTATGGTTTTCTAAGAAAATATCCTTTTGTACAAAATGCACACTCAAGTATTGTGGTGCACTGTGGCATCAGGTCAGCAAATTAATCTCAAAAAATTTCAAAATTTTATTTTTTCATGCTATACTTGTGTATAATTCATACTTGCAATTATATAAATGAACAATAACGAAAATTATTAAATGTTTGTTTTCACAGTGATAGTGCAAAAGCACATTTATTAGTGAGGCACAGCATACTGTTTTTATTACTTAAGAAACCTACGCATCATAAATGTACTTGGTATTGATTATGCTACATACAAGATTCATAATTGTTTTTCGTTTGTTTTATTTCTTTGTTCATAATTGTGTTTTGTTTGTTTCGTTTTTTTAGGTGCAAGATCCAGGAATCGAACCCAGCTCCTGCATGGAAGGCAAGCATTTTACCACCATATAATTGTTTCTTTCAGTTTGTTTATTGTCTTTGGTTTTGGTTTTTTCACATTGGCAGATACCGGGAATCAAACCTGGGTCTCCGGGATGGCAGGAGAGAATTCTGCCGCTGAGCCACTGTCCACCACCCCATAACTGTTTTTGAAGACCATGATTTTCAACTAGTCAAATTGAAATTGTGGCTATGAAATTTGCACATATTTCAGATTATAGACTTATGCATTTACAGTATTAGAGTCCCTGAGCTACCTTATGGGAGCGCTAATTCTAGGACTTCATCTGAAATGACACCCTTACTTGGCTTTTTCGCCTTTTCTCTCCGGTTTCCCCGCACCCTCAGTGGCTTCTCTAGAGAGATTTCCTAGTAAAGTACTTCCAATGAAATCTTTAGTTGAGGTACTGCTCTGAAAGAAGATAATTAGAATACGGAGTCCATTTATAATCTTGAGTACAATATGACTTTAGAATTTGATTCCTGTGTTATTATAACTTGGTTTAAGATCTTTGGAGTTTACATCCTTCTGCCTTACAATAATCCTCTAAGGACCAGCGGTTAGTATTGGGGTGCTGCCTTATAAAGTTGGAGTCAGGATTGCTCTTATGGATAACTGATATTTCTCAAGACGCTAGAGCTGTACTTCTGTTTGATCTAAGATGCAACATGTTATTAGCGGGGCAGAGTTAGTGAGCTGTGATGGGGAAACACCGATCCCCACGGCTGGTGTAACACCGATCCCCACGGCTGGTGTAACACCGATCCCCACGGCTGGTGTTTCCGTCCGCGTGAGAAATGCTTCCATATGAACAACTTTGGCTATATAGAGAACACCACTTGGTTCTCACCTGTGGAAGAGACTTAACCTCAACAATGAGTTTGGGGGGAGATATTAAACATGCGAAGCCCCGGCTTTCCTTTTTATTTTCCCTCTTGTGAGCAAGCTGTTTGCAGAGGCAAATGTTCTTCTGTCATCTATAAAATTTAAAGGGGCCCCTTCAAAGACTGCTGCCATCCTCTTCACAAGCCTTTGCTTTCTTTTTGGTTCACTGTGTTCATCACTGTCACTCATGATTATTCATTTCGTTGACCATTTTGTTGATTTGTTCTACTAATTTTTAATAGTCTCCTTAGCCAACTTATTTATAAAAACCAGTGTGGCCCTAGTATGAGTGACATATCACCTTGTCTTTACTAATTCCCATATTTCAGTGAGTGTTTTGCCCCTCATGGTCTTGCAGAACAATAACCCCTGTGTTTTCATTTATTCATTTAACAGATTTTGAGCATCGCCTCAGCAGGCCCACCTTCAATAGCATTTTATGGAAGTTATTTATTCTGTCTTGTAAAATCAGGAAGGAATGAATTGATTGCCAAGAAATACTAGATTATTTTACTCAATATTTATTATTTCTCTTTTTAAAATGTCCAAAACTTCTAGTTATTGAACACATGCTTAAAACTGCAAAATAGCAGGCAATATTCAGATTTGTAGAAATCCAGCCACAAAAGCTTTTTTGCAGTAGATTGAAATCACTTAATTCGGTTTTTCCCATTCTGTATGTGAGTGTGTAATGGGATATTTCCATCAATATTGACTAAGGGAGATGATAGTCAATGATAAAAGTAAAATGCTCTATCATATGAGAGCAGAAGATAGACTTACAGGGGCAAAATTTTATCTAATGGTCAGATACTAAAAATGAAATACCTTTGTCCAGAGTACAACTGTGCCTCATGGCTTTAATTCTGAATTTAAAAACTTTTCAAATAATAATTTTCTGAATGTCCGCAGGGATATCCCCATGGTTCTTTCTAGAAATAATCCAACGTCACTAATGAGGACATAGCAGTTTTCATTAGAGCAGTGATAAGGAATTACTATAATCTGTATTCTATTAACATAAACTTCTTTCAGTGGAAAGAATTGTTCTCAGAGAAGAGGAAGCACTGATTTTAATAAAGAGCTTAGAGTTCAGGGCCGGAACTAAACATGTTTAAGAGGAAGCATTCTCAGCCCCCTTTCCTTTTAACAGTCTTATCCATGTAAAATATTATGTTTATGCTGATGACTTTCAAATCCATCAATTTGTTCATTCATTCTTTCTTCATTTATGAACAAGAAATTCTTCTGGATATGCTTGAGATTCAAAGGAAAGCATGCATCTTTCTCTGTATCTCTCTCATCAAACTCTATTCTCCTTTTAGAATTTAGTTCAGATATCTGATTTGGAAGTCTTCTTGATCTTACTAATCTTGGCCAGGGTTTCCATTCGTGCTTCAGCTGTACTATATGAACACTTCTATCATGTGTGCAGAAACTCCTCTTACACTGTTTTATTAGTTTTATTCAGTTTATTATTCTGTCCCTTACCCTGTAATTGTTCCAATAATTACCCAGTAATTGTCTTGAGGATCAGTATCCTGGCATCATCATTTCTCTTGGGTGAATCAATAAACATTTATTAAGCATTTAATACTACTGTTTTGGTTGTCTATTTACTATTTTTAAAACTACCTCAAAACTTATTGACTTAAAACAATATTCATCTTGCTTGCCAACCAGTCTGTAATCTGGACTGTCATAAATTTCTTGTCTTTCCTGTGTTGCATACAGGTGGTGGGTCACCTGAGATTGAATTTAGTTGGAATGCTGGGAGGGTTGGCTCTCTCTCTCTCTCTCTCTCTCTCTCTCTCTCTCTCTCTCTCTCTTTCTCTCTCTCTCTTTTTCATTGTAGTTTCATGGCTCCTTTCTCACACTTCTTCTTCAGATAGCCTCTCCAGATAGTCTCCATTGGGGTAGCCAGATATCTTCCATGGCAAATCTGGATTTTCAAGAGTGTCAAACCGAATAGCCAGGCCTTCTTAAAATTTAGGCATGTAACTGACATAATTATAGTTCCCCTGCATTCAACTCAGAAAATCACAATGCTTGCCCATATTCAATTGGAGGGGACCAAAAAAGAACATGTATGGGGCAGTAAAATGGTGACTCAGTGGCAGGATTCTAGCCTGCTGTGCTGGAGACCCAGGTTCGATTCCCAGTGCCTGCCCATGAAAAAAAAGAAAAAAACAGAACATGCATACCAGAGCTGATAATGTAATGGACCACCACACCACAAGCCCTATCTTGACCACTAAAGGTTACACTTCTTTCTCATAAAAGACAGACTCACTTTCTGCAGATAATCCGAAAATCTCACTTTTTTATGGCATAAGACTCAGACTCAAGGTCCCATATCTAATTCTATATACCAGGTCCAGGTATGAATGAGCTCCTGGAGGTGCAGTTGCTTGGGTATAGGTCTGGGTTCTTTGCAGATGGTGAATTGAAGAGAGATGTTTTCTGCATGATTAGAGAAGAGAATATAACCATAATGAATCCTACCATTCAAAAGGAGTGGGGAGGGAATCAAGGAGCACAAAACAGGAGTTCTGTGTTGATAGAAGCTATTCACTCTCTGTGGGAAATGTGGGAATGCATTGTCTGTAAGAATTTAGAAAAAATAATACAACTGATTAAAATTCGGAACATTTTTTATTGTCACCATGAACAGGTGAGTGTAAACAGTGTCAGTGATAAATTTTCCTCTCAGTTGGGGTAAATCTTCGACCCTTCTGTGTTTTAAAGCTTAAAATTTCAAGAGCTTCTGTTCTAGTTTGCTAGCTGCTGGAATGTAATATACCAGAAATGGAATGGCTTTTAAAAAGGGGAATTTAATAAGTTGCTAGTTTATAGTTCTAAGTCTGAGAAAATGTCCCAATTAAAACAAGTCTATAGAAATGTCCAATCTAAGGCATCCAGGGAAAGATATCTTGGTTCAAGAAGGCCGATAAAGTTCAGAGTTTCTCTCTCAAGTGGAAGGGCACATGGAGAACATGGCCAGGGTTTCTCTCTCATCTGGGAGGGCACATGGTGAACACAGCATCATCTGTTAGCTTCTTCTCCTGGCTTCCTGTTTCATGAAGCTCCTTGGGAGGCATTTTCTTTCTTCATCTCCAAAGGTCACTGGCTAGTAGACTCTGCTTCGTGGTGCTACAGCATTCTCTGCTCTCGCTGAATTTCTCTCATTCTCCAAAATGTTTCCTCTTTTATAGGACTTCAGAAACTAATCAAGACCCACCCAAATGGGTGGGGACACACCTCCAGCTATCCAATTTAACAACCACACTTGATTAAATCACATCTCCAGGGAGATCATCTAATTACAGTTTCAAACATACAATTCTGAATAGGGATTAGAGGAAACAGTTTCCTTTACAAAATGGGATTAGGATTAAAACATGGCTTTTCTAGGGTACACACATCCTTTCAAACCAGCACAGCTTCCTTGACATCTTTGAGCCTAACATAACTGAAAGGTCTCACTGTGAATGCTTCTGCTCTCACCAGATAAGCCCCCAATACAGCAAGAAAGTCTCCCCACCTAGTTAGGGCTTGCCAAAGGGTTTCATTTCCCAGCTGGAATGTTAAATTATTCAAACAAACCAAACACGTTCTTGCACAGGGCACAGGAACCAGAAACAGCCTACCTCCTACAGCTCGTCTGGTTTATTCTGCTCAGGAGTGCAACCCCTTATAAAATGAGTATGTTTTAATAGTACTTACTGTACAGGATTGTTGTAAGACTTAAGTGAGATCTTACATTCAAAAATCTTGAACAGGGTGTTGTATGAAAGTATTAATAGATGTGTGCTATCATTATTATTTTACATTTTCTCTCTCTATTCCACAAAATATAGTATGAAGAATAGGAAAATGATGGGCCTAGCAGAGTGTTATTTGTGGCTCAGATAATATATGAAAAGTGTATAGGTTTTTCCCTTCCTATGTGCACATTTACATTTTAAAAAACAAATTTTCAGGATTTTTCTTGTAGTTGGGAAGAAATACTTACAGGGTGATGAAATGATAGTGGAAATCAGAGCAGCACATACATCTTAAAATAAAATTGAAATGGATTGATTTATATTATATAAGGCACACAATTAGTGTAAAAAGCTATGATTCAGTTAAATCTTCCAACAGATTTAGAACACACCAGGGCAGCATGGGGGATTCTGTAATGGTTTATTTTGTTATGAAAGGGCACACAATGTAATATCAGATGGCATGGTGCTCCCACGGCTGGAGAATAGTACCAACTTGTTCTCATTCATTAGTAAGAGACTGCAGTAAAATATTTGGGGTGGTTGCTTTTAATGTCCAAAGTGGCAGTTCTGTCAGAGAGTCTCATCTTACTTGTGTTCCCAGCAAGCACTAGAATATTGAATGAAACAAGGAAGAGGAGTGTCTTTTAGGAAGACTTGATGGGAGTGATGATATGTTGGGAGGGAAACAACATTGCATAAGATGTCAATATCATTCCTTGTGTTCAAATGTCTTTTAAAATAGGCTGTCTTCAACCGCCTCACTTTATTAGAACCTGCCATTTTATAGCATCCCTTGAACCCTGTCCCACCTTAGACAATTTCAGATTCTTCCAAATTTTTAACTCAATATGGAAAGAAGCAAGGTAGGGATAATATAAAAATAACATTTTTCTAAATAATGGAAGAGAAAACTAAATCATGCACTTTGATCTAGTGTTAATGGCCAACAATTGTTCTTATGCTACTTGGTTTGTACTGAATTTCCTTCTTTGTGTATCTGACCCAGCTTCCATGAGTCGGGTCTTACATGTCACAGCATTTCATAAATTCACTTCTGAATTCTAGTCACTTTCTTAATTGGCAGATCTGGCTTTTTCCTATGTACTGACAATTTTAGACTAGAAGCTCCTTAATACAAATATAGCACCTTTACTGAGTGATAAAATATATCCAATGTCTTTTACTGGCACCCAAATATCTCACATAGCTAACAAGTGCTGATCATTCTTTGATATGAGTCTTCTTTTTATGCTTCAGTTTTTTGGTGACCACCCTATCACAGACATTGTCTGCAATGATGGCCACAGTTGGTCTGTGTCCTGAATTCTCTGCTACCATATCCTCTTTTCTAACTCTGCCAGTTCCTAGAACAAATCCATAAACTAATGGTGTCTCTTGTGTACTGCATTTGCACCATCTTGATTCTCCTTTTTGAAATGAAGGCAAATTTCCTCTGTATTGCTTCACCCCACCCTGTAAAAATGTCTTTACTCCGCAGTGTAACCTAATGCAGCTGAGGAGCAAATAGACCACCAACCTTAGCTATTCCATTTAGAACAGGTGTGATTTCTGCTTCCGTATTTAACGTGCTACTTAGCCCTGTTGAACTAAAAGCCATAGTGATATATCAACAGCTTTATTTTTGTTTGTTTTCTAATTAAAATATCTGCAGATTCCTGCCAGAAGAATTACTGCATTGATATACTACTTTGAGCAGGATGTGTTCTGTATGAAATAATTGAGTCTTTATAGGAAATTCTTATATATATATATATATATATATATATATATATATATATATATATATGGGATTAGTCTGTGATGCTAGTTACGGTGAAAGAAAACAAGTAAGTTTAACAAGTAAGGATAATTGAAACCAAGAGATAATACACACCCCCCTAGTTTTCTAGGCTGCTCAAAGCACATCCATGAAATGGGTTGGGTTAGACCACGGGAAATTACTTGCTCATGGTTAGAGTGCAAGAAAGTGCCCAAATTAAGGCATTACAAGGTGATACTATCTTTGCGAAGATCAGCTGCTGATGGTCACTGGCTCCACTGCCTCATGATAAGGCATGTGGCAGCTTCTACTGATTTCTCTCTGCTCTTTTGGGTTCCAATGATTTCATCTTCTTGCTTCTGTGGCACTTCTTCACTATTGTCTGAGTTCAATTCTCCTGTAAAGGAGTCAATTCTGATTGAGTTGGGTCACATCTTAACTGAAATAGGCTCATCAAAAGGTACTACTTACAATGGATCCACACCCACAAGAATGGATTAAATTTTTTAAGAATATTTTTATTTAAGAAAACAAATGATACACTTATAGCCACCAAAAATGGATATCTTACTTAGCTTAAACATAAGCATATTTAAATAAAGTATCCATATCATCGTTGTAAAACTTCTGGTTATGCTGTTTCATAAATCAATTTAAAATTAAGGAAAAAAGGAAAAAAATCTACAAATTCAGATAGCAAAGTTCTTAAATTGTAAATATTAAATGCTAACTTAAATACTATTTGATCAACTGTCAAAACTGTGGCTGTTCTCAAAATATCAAGTAGAAAGTTATTACAAATATCTACATTGCTATAGTAATGACCTATGTTACTAAACATTTTCCTGATTTCAGGAAAATATGGAGGTACAAATATTTTTGCAATTAGCATTTAAAAATCCTAACCACCTAAAATGGGTATCTTAGCTAGCTTATCCATAGGCTTATTTAAATAAAATATCTCAGTAATCATTGTAAAGATTGTTTGTACAATGTTTCATAAACCGATTTAAAATTAAAGCAAAGGAATAAATGTATAGATACATATATCAGAGTTTCTTAGATTCTAAATATTAACACGATGTTAAATACCATTTGATTAACTATCAAACTGTGTGTGTTCTCAAAATATCAAGTAAAAAGTTATAAATACCAACTTTGCTATAGTAGTGAGCTATGTTAATAAGCATTTTCAAATTTTGATTACAGGAATTTATTTTATCTAAAATTACTATAGCTGCCTATAGTTTGTTTTTTTACCATTTTTTGGGGGGGTGGGTGTATATGTACAAAGAAAAGAAAAAAAAATAATAATTTTCAAAGCACCCTTCAACAAGCAGCTACAAAACCGGTCTCAGAGTTTGTCATGGGCTACTATTCCCTTATCACAGATTTTCCTTCTAGCTGCTCCAAAACACTGGAGATTTTACCAGAGCCATAATAATGGTATCATACAGTAGCTGTTCTTTTGTGTGTGACTTATTTTACTCAGCATTATGTCCTCAGGGTCTGTTCACGTTGCCATATGTTTCAGAACATCATTTAGTTTAAATGTTGCATAATATTCTATCATATGTACATACCACATTTTGTTTATCCACTCATCTGTCAGCTGGATTATTTACATCTCTTGGCAGTTGTGAATAGTGCTGCTATGAACATCAGTGTGCAAATATCTGTGCACTGCCCTCAACTCTTCTGAGTATATGCTGCGTATTGGTATTGCCATGTTATAGGGCAACTCAATATTTAGTTTTCTGAGGAATCGCCAAACTGACTTCCACAGTGGCTGAACCATCTATATTCCCACCAGCAGTGAACAAGTGTTCCAATTTCGCCACATCCTCTCCAACATTTATAGTTTCCTGTTTGTTTTATAACAGCCATTCTTATAGATATGAAGTGATATCTTATTGTCTCAAATTATTGAGATAATTTATATCTCCCTTATAGCCAATGACGTTGAGTAGGTATCCATGTATTTTTTAGTCATCTGTTTTTGCACTTCAGAAAAGTGCCTATTCGTTTCCTCTGCCATTTTATAATTGAGTTGCTTGTTCTTTTCTTGTTGAGCTGTATAATTTCTTCATGTGCACAGGATATCAAGCATTTATCCTGTATGTAGTTTCCAAATAGTTTCTCCCATTGAGTTGGCTGCCTCTTCATTTAACAAAGCCCTTTGAGACACAGAAGATCTTGATATTAAGGAGTTCCCATTTGTTTATTTTTTTCATAACTTGTGCTTTAGGTATAAAGTTTAAGAAGCTACCTCCTATTACTAGATCTTGAAGATGTTTCCCTACATTTTCTTCTATAAGTTTTATGGTACTGGCTCTTACATTTAGATCTTTAAACCATTTTTAAATGATTTTTGTACAGGGTGAAAGATAGGGATCCTTTTTCATTCCTTTGGCTATTGAAATCCAGTTCTCCCATGCCCATTTATAGAAAAGACTATTCTGTCCAGGTTCAGTGGATTTGGGGGCATTATCAAAGATCAAATATCCATAAATTTGGTGGTCCATCTCTGCACTCTCAGTTCTATTCCACCGGTCAGTCCTTCTATCTTTGTGCCAGTACCAGGCTGTTTTGACCACTGTGGCTTTATAGTAAGCTTTAAAGTCAGGAAGTGATAGTGCCCCCACTTCTCTCTTCTTTTCTAGGATATCTTTAGCTATTTGGGGCTCTTTCCCTTCCATATAAATTTGGTAGCAAGCTTTTCCCAGACTTCAAAGTAGATTGTTGGGATTTTTATTGCTATTGCATTGAATCTGTAGATCAATTTGGGTAGAAATGATATCTTAATGATATTCAGCCTTCCTATCCATGAGCATGGAATATCTTTTCATCTATTTAGGTCATTTCTTATTTCTTTTAACAATTTTTAAAATAATTTTCTGTGTATAAGTTCTTGATATCCCTGGCTAGTCTTTTTCCTAGATACCTGATTCTTCTCACTATTCTGAATGAATTTTTTTCTTTAGTTGTCACCTCAGACAGGTCATTGCTTGTGTATAGAAATATTTCTGATTTTTGTACATTAATCTTACATCCTGCCACTTTGCTGAATTTATTTATTAGCTTGAATAGTATTGCTATAGATTTCTCAGGATTTTCTAAGTACAGGATGATGTCATCTGCAAATAATGTAAGCTTTACTTCTTCCATTCCTATTTGGATGCCTTTTATTTCATTCTCCTGTCTAATCACTCCAGCTAGTACTTCTAATACAATTTTGAGTAATAGTCATGACAATGGGCATCCTTGTCTCATTCCCGATCTTAAGGGGAATGCTTTCAATTTTTCACCACTACGTGTGATGCTGGCTATGGGTTTTTCATATAACTCTTTTATGACATTGAGAAAGTTTCCTTCAATTCCTAACTTTTGAAGTGTTTTTATCAAGAAAGGATGCTGGATTTTTTCAAATGCTTTTTCAGCATCAGTCAATATGATCATGTAATTTTTCCCTTTTGATTTGTTAATGTGCTGTATTACGTTGATTGATTTTCTTATGTTGAACCACCCATGCTTTCCTGGTATGAATTCCACTTGGACATAATGTATAATTCTTCTAATGTGTCAATGGATACAATTTTCTAGTTTTTGTTAAGAATTTTTGCATCTATATTCATTAGGGAGATTGGTCTGTAGTTTTCTTTTCTTGTGTCATCTTTATCCAATTTTGGTATTAGCTTATGATTTTAGCATCATAAAATGAGTTAGGTAGTATTCCATTTTCTTCATTTTTATAGAATTTGAGTAGGTTTGGCATTAGTTCTTTTTGAAATATTTGATAAAATTCCTCTGTGAAGCCATCTGGTTCCTGTGTGTGGGAAGAGTTTTCATGACTGATTGGATCTCTTTTTTATAATTGGTTTGTTGAGATCTTCTATTTCTTCTCAAGTCAATATAGTTAATTAGTGTATATCTAGGAATTTGCACATTTTATCTAAGTTTCTAGTTTGTTGGCATATAGTTGTTCATAATATTCTCTTATGATTTTTTAAAAATTTCTTCATAATCTGTGGTATCGACCCCCTCTCATTTCTGACTTTGTTTATTTGTGTCCTCTCTCTTTTTTCTTCCTTAGTCTAGCTAGGGGACCATCAATTTTATTGATTTTCTCAAAGAACCAATTTTTAGTTTTGTTGATTCTTTCTAACAATAGAAGTTTGTTTATTTTTGCTTTAGTCTTCATTATTTCTCTTCTTTTATTTGCCTTGGGATTAGTTTTCTATTCTTTTTCTAAATTTTCAAGCTGAGCAGTTAAATACTCAAGTTTTGCTCATTCTTATTTTTTTAATATAGGCATTTAGGGCAATAAATTTCCCTCTCAGCCCCATCTTTGCCACATCCCATAAGTTTTGATAAGTTGTATTCTCATTATCATTCATCTCCAGCTATTTATTGATTTCTCTAGTAATTTCTTCCTTGATCCACTGATTATTTAAGAGTGTGGATCTTAAATATATTTGTGAAATATATCCACATATTTGTGAAAGCTCTGGTTCTTTGGTGATTATTAATTTCCAACTTGATAGTATTGTGATAAGAGAAAATTCTTTGGATAATATCAATTTTATTACATTTATAAAGACTGAGTTTGTGCCTAGCATATGATATATCCTAGAAAACATTCCACATGCACTAGAGAAGAATGTATATCTTGGTGTTTTGGGGTGTAATTGAGATCTAATTAGTTTATTCCATTGTTTAGGTTCTGTATTTCCTTGTTTATTCTCTGAGTGGTTGTTCTATCTATAGTAGAGAATGGTGTATTGAACTCTCCTACTATTACTGTTGATTTGTCCACAGCTCCCTTCAGTTTTTCCAATATGTGCCCTATGTACTTTAGAGCTCCTTGATTGCAATGCAAATTAATTGCTATTTATTCTTGGTGAATTTTCCCTTTTATTAATATGCAGTGTCTTTCCTTGTCTCTTATGACATCTTCAGATTTAAAGTCTATTTTGTCCAATATTAGTACAGCTAATCCTGCTTTCTTTTGATTATAGGTTGCATAGAATATTTTTTCTATCTTTTCACTTTCAATCTAACCATGTCCTTGAGAATAAGATGTGTCCCTTGTAAACAGTATATAGATGGATTATGTTCTTAATCCATTTTACCAGTCTGTACCTTTTAATTGGTAGATTTAATCCATTAACATTCAAAGTAATTACTATAAAAGTGGTTCCTGACTCTATCATATTGTTCTTTAGTTTTTATTTGTCAGATCAATATATTATGTTTCTTCTTTTTTTCCCTTTAAATTACCTTTACTCATATTCTTCAATTCTGTGCTCTCCTCCAGACATCCGTCACATGTCTTGTTTTATCAGCTGACAAGGGTCCCTTTAGAATTTGTTGTAAGGCTAGTCTCTTATTGACTAGTTCTCTCAATATTTGTCTCTGAAGATTTTCATCTCTCTCTCTCAATTTTGAAGGGTAACCTGGCTGGATAAAGAATTCTTGGTTGAAAGCTTTTTTCATTCAGGATCTTAAATCTATCATAGCACTACCTTCTTGTTTCCATGGTGCCAGTCCAGTAATCTGAAGTTAGTCTTATGTTTTTTTCCCTTATATATATTAGATTGCTTTTCTCATGCTGCTTTCAGGACCTTCTGTTTCCCTTCAAACCTTGACAGTCTGATTAGTATGTGTCTTGGAGAAAGGCTGTTTGAATTTATTCTATTTGGAGTTCAGGAGGCCTCTTTGACTTGCATATTCATGTCTTTCATAAGGGTTGGGAAGTTTTCTCTGATTATATCTTCAACTAACTTTCCCAACCTTTTACTTTTCTCTTTTCTTTCTGAGACACTAACAAATCTTCTATTTGTGCACCTCTTGTTGTCCATCATTTCCCTAAGATCCAGTTTCATTCTTTCCATTTGGCTTGTCATTTGTTCTTTTTGTGTACTCCGGATCAATTGTTCTATCTTCTAGCTCACTTGTTTTTCTTCTTTTTCTTTGATCTGCTATTGTGTGTCTCCAGTATATTTTTAATTGGGCTTACTGTACCTTTCATTTCTGTGAGATCTGCCATTTTTCTGTTTAACCTCCCAGATTCTTCTTTATGCTCTTCTAGTGTCTTCCATATATCCTTTACTTCTATGTAAATATCCTGAGTAGTTGTTCTATATTCTGTGTCCCCTCTGGAATTTTGATTTTGTCATTTGGCTGGGCCATTCTTGCTTGGATTTTCATGTGCTTTGTGATTTTCTGTTGTGTTCAGAGCATTTGATTACCTTGATATGGTCATTTTGCAAGTTGGTGTCCTTTACTCTTCTAAAGTTTTGTATTTTCTTGTTTTTTTGCTGAATGTTTCCTTTTGCACTTCGCTTGTCAGTTATTCTCCACCAAATTAAGATCCAGATCTCATGGAGGGGATGCAGTTCAGCTTAAGTGTCTAGTAGAAACTAGGCTCGGGCGCAGGGCTACTCCAGTGGCAGAAAGGCTGTCCACCCTGTGGGAGACCCAGGCTCAATTCCCAGCCTGTTTCTCCAGCAGAGGCCTGACAGGCAGGAGCTGCACTTGGGCTGGTGTGTGGGTGTGGGGCTCCCTCAGGCCATGGGGCCTCTGTTAGCAGGGACAGAGAGAGAGAGCACCAAGTGGAGGTGCATGTCAAGGATCCACTTTGAGTTCAGTTCCTCTGTAGCAATGCCTAAACTCCGAGCACCACCCCACCCCCAGGAATGGATTAAATTAAGAACATGTTTTTATGGAGTACACATAGTTTCAAACCACTAAACTTCACCCTCTGGACTCCACAAAGGCATGTTCTTTCTATATGCAAAATACGTTCATTCTGGTACAATATTCCCAAAGCCTTAAATCATTTCAGTAACAAAGTCTGATCAAATGTGACTATAGGTGTGATCTGTCTTGGGACAAAACTCACCTCTGTCTATGGAACTGAAACCTAGAAAACAAGTTAACTGCTTCCAATATACAAAAGAGGCACAGACATAGAATAAACAACCAGAATATATCTCAGTTGGGATTTGGTAATATAAATTATAGTATATTCCTATGATGGAATACTATGTAGCCAAATTTAACACAAATAAGAAATTTCTTTATGGACTGATTGAGCTATATACAAAATAGAAATATTAGGTGAAAAAGCAAGCTGCAGTCTTTTTTTGACTTTTACACCTGCATTAAAATTTTAAAACAAAAAGTAAAGAATACACACACACACACACATACATGCATAGCCATATACTTTCTTGCATACACATGAAATATTCCAGAAAGAATACACAAGAACTCCTAATATTACTTGTCTCTGGAGAGAGGAACTGAATAACTGAAAGAGAAGGTAGGAGAATATTCACAATTTTATCATTTTATAACTTTCATAACATATGACTTGAGTATATTATCCATTTTGAAACACATTAAATGCAATATTTAAAAAAATAGCTTTGAATCCAGTTCTATTAAAAATATATATTTTTTATGCATATGTACCTCCTCCCAAGACTAGAAGCATCTGGTATTTACTCCTTTTAAATCTGAGTGCCTGCAGAGTGCTTAGCTCAGAGAAAGTGTTCACAAGATTATGGAAGGAATGCAAGGCAGTCTCTGGTAAACAGAATGACACAAACATGGCAGAATGACAGAATGACAGAATGACAGAGTGATCACAATCCACTGTGCTAGAGGGATGCTGGAGACTTAAAGGTGAGATCCCTCATGGCCGGCTTTGGGAAGGCTTCTTCAATGACATGTAGCTTAAGCTGTTCCTTAAAACAAAGAAAGGAAAGATTCATATAGAACTGGGAATAGAGCAGGAGGGTATTGAGGAACTGTCATTTGGTAACTGAATAACCTGGAGTTACTGAAGCAGGCTGGCTAGAGGGGAAGCGAGTATATGCAGTTAAGAGGAAACATAAAAGATGGCCTTTGTTTTGCGAGCCTGAAGAGGGAACACCTGTTGTTTATGTAGTTAGTGCAAAGGCCATGGCTGTCAAACTAAATGTTCATGTGTTTTAAATGACTGATGACTAATTGAATTGGGTGGTTGCAGCCTACAATGATTCTTTATCACTTCACTAACCAAGCCACCATATGTGACTTGCATGACAGATGCTAGCTGCTTGGAAAAAGGAGATGTAACTCAAAGAAACAATTTTTAATGCAACAGTGTAGATTTAAAAACCATTCCATCAGTCTCTGAAGATTGAAAAATGGATATATTCATCTGGTATTTTTAAGTAGATGAATTCAGTTGATATTCACATTTTCAAAATGTATCTCTCTATATACACACAAATTAGCATTTATTATATCAACATCTGGTGTTTATACAGTGCAGACAATCCCCCACCATGGAGTTGTCACCCAAAAATTCATTTAAGAGTTTGTTATTTTCCCACAGAAATAATGTTGTAAAGAATATCCAGGTTATCAGGTCACTTTGCAGAAATTAATTATTCCATCATATATCTTATGTTTTGTATAGATAATACTCTTTAAACTATATACCACCATCATTGGTCACTCTGTATTTATATGGATATATGATAAAATATTTTGCAAGATGAACTAATTCATTTCTGTATCATGATATAGAGAGATAAAAGTACCAGTTCTTTCAGTTATAAGGGGGATTGGTGGTTGGGTTTATTACTTTTCTAAGACTCAAAGAATCTTAGAAATTTCTTTGAATCTAAGACTCAAAGAAATGAAAGACTCATTTCTTTCATATATGAACCCAAATACATAAATGGATATACTATATATGTATATTTTTACATAAATATTTTTATAGAGAGAGTAATATATATATATATACTCTTTATGTATATATGTCTTATATCTGCATGCATGTATGTGTGTAAACATATATATGTATATGTGTGTGTACATGTATGTATGTGTACACACACACACACACACACATACACCCTTATATATATAGTCTTCAACCTGGTGTGGAACAGAATATCTTTTTGCACAGTATAATTTATAGCATCTTCTAGAAAGTAACTAATTTTTATGATAAAATGGTTGAGTAATTTTCTGTTAGGTGTTAAGAAAATTAAGACCCCTTTTGGGAACCTAGTGTTAGATACTAACCAACACTCAGTTTCATGTATGATGAGCATAACAAACTTTAATTAAACAATCAAAGATGTAATGGTCTTGATCCTGCTTTTAACTTGTCTTTCTTAATTATCTCTAATGAGCATTCCCCTCCTTTTTATCTAATCTACTATAAAATATCTGCACTAAAGGAAACAATGAATTGGCTTTCCTAAGAATCTTCATTTAGCACAAGTTTGAAAGAAAATTTTGACACGTGCTCATAACTCATTTGTCTGAGAAGTTGCTTTACCATATTCTTTATGTAACCACCACCAGAAGCCAACTTTTCACATTCCACATGGTTGAAGGCAAAATCAGAGATTTAATGTGGGTATTAGTCTAGCCTCTTATCAGCATTTAATCTAGGAGAGGTTTAATGGGGTTTTTCAAGTCATGTGTTTCCAGTTAATTAACTTTGTTGAAATTCTGATCTATTAGATATATATTACTGAGAATTAACTGTTTTTTTTCTCAACCTTCAGCTGAGGGAAAGGCACAGAGTCTCCAGTCACAAAAGCCCTATTATTAATAATTACAAAAGTCACAGTCATCCCTTTGTGAAAATTTCCCTTGACACTTTAATTTAGAATCTTGGCACATGCAAAAGGTGAGGAAATTACATGTATAGACTGGTAGGGAATAAGAAGATCAAATCTCAAGGATGCTAGGATGCTAGTTGGTTCATAGCCAATTTTGGAAAACAGCAATTTTTTCTCTCCTTGCCTTATTCTTCCTTTCTTCTTTTCTTCAATAATATTTTTATTTAATGCATCCTATATACTTGACAATGGGCCAGGCACTGTGATATAGTAATGAATAATGTGAATCTGGTCACTGTTGTCATAAAGCGCTCTGGCTGGGCTGATGGGAAATCAAACACTAAGCAAGTAATTATAATTTCAGATGGAGAGTATAAAAGAATCAGCCCAACCTAGACTGGGTATTCAGGGAAGGTCTCTCTGAGAGCAAGATTTTTCAGCAGGGACATGAAAATTGAGCAGAAGATAGGTGGGGAGAGTGTAAAGGAGTGATGCATTCCAATCAGACAAGAGGCCTAGAACAACAGCCCTCAAATATTATAGCCCAGAGGAGAGAATATAATTCATAAAGCCATGGAGCAATGAAGAACCACCTGTACTTCTTATTTTGGCTCTCTTAAAGGTGTGGCCACTTAGATGCAGATTTTCTCCATGTGACCTACTTTGAACCACATCAAAGCAGGCATCTGATATTTTACCACTAAGCTTTATTTCTTTCAGTCAAGACATTGGTTCCTGGAAAAATATTAAAATACATTGTATTCAGATATTAATGTCCCAGGCTATAATTCACTAGAGTGTAAATAGGAAATGATATGTAGAATTGCAAATGCATGGGTTGAACTCTCCAGAAGAGCTAACTCAGGGGCGTCCAATGAATGGTTGACATAAAAGTTTAAACTGTGGGATTTAGCAAAGTAACAGTTACTAAAAATATTGTTTTTGCTTTTAATTTTGGGAAATTTTTAAAAATAAAGAAAATACTGGAAGAATTTTGTAAGAAACATTTTAAGAAATGTCATACATAACACCCAGAATTGACAATCATTAATATTTTGCTGTATTTTGCATCCTTTTAAAAATTAACGAAATTATTCATGAAATTCAATAAGAGATTTGTGTCTCAGGAAGTACAGAAACTGACAAAGAGTTAAGTTTAAGCAAATCAAAAGTTGGAAAGTGGAGCTCCACACACTGGGGAGATCAAATATCAATCTGAGTTAGAAAGGGGAAGGAGAGTAATCAGAGAAAATGAAGTAAATGTTTGTGAGCTAGATTGAGTCCAAAAACTAAAAATTATTCAGAAATCAGCAAGGTCAAGTAGATGAGTGAAGCTGCCATGCTGTAAGACAATAAGGGAGCAGGAAGGTGGTACTAAACTGGAAAGTATATGAACTTCTGAAAGTATAGAGAAGAAAAAGAAGGGGGAGGGGAGAAGAGGAGGAGGAAGGAAGAAGGAGAAGGAGGAGAAAGGAAGGAAAGGAGAGAAAAAGGAGCAGGAATGTTTTAATTTGCTATAGCTGCCAGAATGCAATACACAGAAATGAAATGATTTCTAAACAAGGAATTTAACAAGTTGTAAGTATGCAGTTCTAAGGCCATAGAGTTGTCCAGACTAAGGCATCTGGAGAAAGATATCTTAACTCCAAAGAAAGGGCTGATGAAATTTGGGATTTCTCTATCAGCTGAGAAGGCATGTAGCAATGTCTGCTAGCTTTCTCTTCTCATTTCATAAAGCTTTCCAGAGGGAGTTTTCCTTCTACATCTCCAAAGGTCTCTGGCTGTGTAGTTTTTGTTGGCACTGAAACTTTTTCCAAAATGGTTCCTTCTTAAAGGGCTCCAATAAGAAAACCCACTTTGAATAAGTGGAGACACATCTCCATGGAAACCATCTAATCAAAGTTATTACCCACAATTGGGTAGGTCACATCTTCATGGAAATAATCAAAAGGATCCCACCCAGCAATACCGAATGAGAATTAATGACCTTTCTGGGGTATGCTACAGTTTCACACCAACACAAGAAGGAAGTGAAGGGAAAGATGTATTAAGAGAGGGGGAAGGAGAAGTTGGCCACAGCAAACAGGCTGATGAAGAGTTTTGTTCTTGGATATTCTGTATGTGATCTCTAAGACAGAATGGAGTGAAATGGGAGAAGGTGGAGGCAAAAAGAAGCTACTAGGCAGGCACTGCTGACATTCTTGTTCCATTCATAGCCAAGACTGGCTTCCTTTGTGTGAATCTTCCAGTGCTACTGATTAGCTGAGATCTGGATCTTCCAGGAATTTGTCAACAGCATAATTAAATTGAAAGCTTATGAAGGGGAAAATTATGAAAGGGAAACCTAAACAATTCCTAATTGGTAGGGATTTGGAAAAACCTGTAGCATTGACCAATTAAAGTACCAGAAAAGAGAATGAGGGAGAGAAAGAGAGCAGGGATGTGAAGGAAAGGAAAGAGTGAATGAGCCTAAAGGCATATTGAAAGGGATCCCAAGGCAATGTTCTCCTCCTTCACGTTATCTGAGATATGGGACTTCATGAAGAAAGATCACTGACATTTTGTCGAAATGTCTAGGTTGCAAATACCCTGGGCCCAGTTGAAACCTAGATGTGTGTTCTTGTGCGAATTTAAACTCTCTGAGCCTCAGTTTCCTCATCTCTAAAATGGCATAATAAATAACTCATGACTTACTATGAAAATCCATTAAGATAGTGTGTATAAAATGAAAACTCTATAAATTCTAAGGTGCTACAATACAATATACTATCCATTATATTCTCCCATAAACTTGACCTTCTCAGCATATATAGTCTAGGAGACTGAGTACATATAAGCTGCCCAGGCATAGAAAGGATATTGATTTTTGTTAGCATTTGCTGATGTACTACTTTCTGGGTACATAAACTGTGAACAATTTCAGTGTTATCTATCCAAGGGCATCTTTCATAACCATAGCAAAAAATATGTGTAAGAGCACCATAAGGCCATATGTTCAGCCTCTCTGTGGTTTAGAATTTAAAAGTTGAATTTTGGGGATTAATGAGGATTCCACTAGAAGCCTGTGTTGAACATAAATTTTTCCTCAACATTTGCAATTATATTAATTCCCAGAAGAACTCTAATATGTAGTATAAGAAATTACTCACTCTGTTGGAGCAGCAGTCAAACTGAAGTATGGTAGTTGCATTTTTTAATTTTTTTACCCGAGAATTAAATTGTCTGCCTGCTTCATTATCTGGGTGCTTCTGCATTGTACTTAACTTTCATCAAAATCATTTGTGTCAGCCTAAAATACCTCTTTCTCCGCCTGTCAGGGACCCTAAAATTCTACATTTACTTCCCCCCACCTCAAGACCCTTCAATTAGAATATAAAAATTTTTTGCACCTGAAGGAGAGCAATACATCAAGGTTTTAAAAACTTGGTGTGAATTTGTTCATCATGTATGTTAAAGTCTTTGATAACAGACTGTATAATTGAGTCAGTACCTTGAAACATGTTACCCTCTTGTTGATCCTATTCCCTGATCATCTTTTAAATCTTCTTGCTTCTTTTTATTCTCACTGTTCATGTGTTTTTCACCTGCACAATAGCCATCTAAATAGACTTTGGGTTTAGGCTCTAGATTTAGGGACTAATGTTTTTCAAACTTCAAAGCACCTTGGGGTGTTTGTCAAAATATGGGGCTGAGGGCTGGGATTTTGCATTTTTACAAGGCTCTAGGTGATTCTGATGCCTGTGATTCATGGATCATAGCCTAAGAAATAACTTCCTTAACCACTTTTTCTTCCTACCAAACCTTGCTGAAATTACTTATACTCCATCACCCTGCTTATATCTGCAGCACGGCACTCATCAAATTCTAAGGGGATCTTATTTATTTGTTTCGTCTTCTTTTTTCCATTATGATAGAACTCACCTGAGAGCAGGGACCTTATTAACCTCTACATCTCCAGCTCCTAGCCAAGTCCTACCAAGTAGTAAGTACCAGTAAGCAATTGGTGAATAAATGGAGGAGTAAATAAATTGCTGTAGGCACTAGTTACTTCTCCTTGACTTCAGGACACTCTCTCCACTTTGAGTTAATTTTCAGAATGACATTTCTGTTCTTATTGTTCCTTCCTTTAAAACTTCCATTGGCTCTGGATGACTTAGAGGGAAAATGTAAACTCCTTAATACACCCTAAAAGGGCTTTTCACAATTTCGTTCCAAACTACCTTTTAGTCTCACTTAGGCCCATTATCTCCAGTTTATTCACTGCTTTTGCCATATGATTCTTTAAAAATTATCATGGTCAATTTCACCTGTCGGTAGTTTTGCTCAAGCTATTTTCTAACCGTAAATGCCCTTCCACCTTTTCTCCTCTCCCAGCCCTCATCTTGAATTCCTATTCATTAAAGCTTTAGATAAAATGTCCCTTTCCTCTCTGAAGTTTGCCTTAGTTCTTTGGGGAGTTGCTTACTCTTTCTATATTTGTTTTTGTTTTTTACTCTTCACTCTTCCTATGTCATTGTTATGGTACTTCTTTTATTATTTTGTGTCTTTGATCTTTATATCCCAAGAACTTAGGGCCAAGTTATCAACATTTAAAAGTGGGCCTTGAAAGAAAAAAAATATGAAATGTACTTTTTTTCCATAACTAAGAATAATGATAGGAAAAATAAGATAGCTTGGGTTCTCAGATATCTAGCTTCGTCACTAATCTTGGCTGTAGTGGAAGCAGAAGTGATGAGAAAAAAGAAGAACCTTAGAGTGTCCCTAAGCCCCTGGCCAAATGTTTCTTTCCCCTATTTGACCCAGTGCCTGAAATTTTCTAATAGTTGATAGATAGATAGATAAATAGATAGACAGACAGACAGATAATTATGTATTGGTCCTAAGCATGTTCATAAGTGTGCTGGTTTGAAAGGAAGTATGCCCCCTAAGAAAAGCCATGTTTTAATATAAATCCCATTTCATAAAGGTAGAATAATCTTTATTCAATACTGTATGCTTGAAACTGTAATGAGATCATCTCCCTGGGTGATGTGATTTAGTCAAGAGAGGTTGTTAAATTGGATTAGGTGATGACATGTCTCCACCTGTTTGAGTGGGTCTTGATTGGTTTATTGGAGTTCTATAAAAGGGGAAATATTTTGGAGAATTAGAGATTCAGAGAGAGCAGAGAATGCTGCAGCACCACGAAGCAGAGAGTCCACCAGTCAGTGACCTTTGGACATGAAGAAGGAAAACACCTCTCAGGGAGCTTCATGAAATAGGAAGTCAGGAGAGAAAGCTAACAGATGACGCTGTATTCACCATGTGCCCTCCAGCCAAGAGAGAAGCACTGACTGTGTCCGCCATGTGCCTTCTCACTTGAGAGAGAGACCCTGAACTTCATCGGCCTTCTTGAACCAAGGTATCTTTCCCTGGATGCCTTAAATTGGACATTTCTATAGACTTGCTTTAATTGGGACATTTTCTTGTCCTCAGAACTGTAAACTAGCAACTCATTAAATTCTCCCTTTTAAAAGCCATTCTGTTTCTGGTAATAGTGCATTCCGGCAGCTAACAAACTAGAACAATAAGCAAACGCAGTGTTGGGGTTTTTGAGGTCCGATTTGACCAACTGAGGGCTAAGAAAGGTACATTTTGACAATATAAAGGTAGCAGGTACATTCTAAGCAAATATTAGCAAACATTAGGGCACCGAAATGAAAGATCCACCTCAATTCATGTATTCTCATGAAGGAACAGGTATCTCAAGAATATCAGCAAACTTCCAGTAGCAATTTTAACATATATTATCCATTATTATGTACTCAACCATCCATTCAGTCACCAATTTATTAATATTTCCATTCTTTATGTAATTGTCCAGCAGGATAAGAAAGGAACCAACAAAAGAAAATGATAAATATATAAAAACAAAATCAGCTCAAGAAGTAGAGCCACAGAATACCTCTGATGGGGGATATTAAGAGATTGCATAACTGAGTTTTATAACTAAGTTTCTATTATACAGTAGGGATGAAGTTCTAGAGTGTTGCCCCAGATCACCAAAGGCAGTATTTACAAAAGAAATGGGGAGGAACTTGCCCCATATCTCATGATCTCACCACTGATTTGTAGGATAGGAAATTGTTCTAGAGTGGGAAAGAAAAGTTTTCTCTATGTGTTTCTTTGGAGAGAGCTGTTACATGCTCTGATCTCCTCCTTTACTTCAAGCCGAGTGCACAGGGCATCTCTGGGCCCACTTAGAGATATTGAAGTGTGTTTCCTATAGCTGGGGTGTAGAAAAGACTGAAACCGATTCATGCCTGAGAAGTATAAAAGAACCCAAAGCGGCAGAATACAAGTGACTGCCTAATTCATGGATATGTCATGGAAAAGTAAAAAACAAAAAACAGAAAACAATTTCCTATCCTGCAAATCAGTCGTGAGATCAAGAGACATGGGGCAAATTCCTCCCATTTCTTTTGTACATACTGCCCTTGGTGATCTGGGGCGTCACTCTAGAATTCCATTCCTACTGTATAATAGACTTAGTTATAAAACTCAGTTACACAGTCTCTGACCTGGGGACTGATTAATTCCACCCCGAGGGATATTCTGTTTAAGGGCAAGTGAATCCCAAGAATAATATCCCTGTGGTTGGAACTCGGGGAAACCAGAGGCTGAAGGGAAATGCTTAGCTGCCAGTTATAAAGTGGTAAAAGGAATTCCCAGAACAGTGATGAACAGAAGCCCGAGCTCACACCATGAAGACAGTACCCAACTTTTTCTCATTGTGCTCGCAAAATCTTATCTGCAATAGTCAATGGTGTCTACTCAGTCCTGCGATGAATCAATAAAATATATAAAGGACTTTTTTAAATTAAAATTTTATGAAACCACTTAATTGGTAGAAATCGCAAGTAACTTATCAAATGAGAACTCTACTGTTTACTATATAAACATAATTTCATGCAATTCTGAAAAATGTTATTCATAGCCATGAATAGTTTTTCTCTCCTGTGCAACTTTGTTTTCCTCATTTTCTTTCTGTTCTCAGCACTGTGTGGCCTGCACATTAGGTGATCAGTTCTGCCATGGTGTTCTCTGCTTCATCACGGGATTTTCATTTCCTTTTGTAGGTATTAAGTCCGATTCCCTTATGGGAGATTGCAGTTTACAAAGACTCCCCTGTTATATCAAATAATGGTAATAACAATAAGAATAAGAAATATCCTGGAGCTTTTTGTGTAATGTCCCTCACCTCCCACATCCTACATGACTAACCATTTGCATCTACCAGTCTCTGGGATACCCTTAATTCCACCTGTGACATGGCTGAGCTGTTACAACCTCGTCCTTTGGCTGCCAGAAGACTTAATACCCTGAAGAAAGTTAGGTTGTGCTGTCTATAAATATTCATATTCTACAATGGCTTTCTAGCAAAAATTAAGTTTGTTAATATGTTAAATGATAGGGACATTGTATAAAATGTGTTACTATCCACATACAATTTTCATTCAATTTAGTGAATTACTATCATATATCTAGCACTCAAACTTTAATAGAGTCAAAAATATGTAAAACAAGTGAATTGATAAAGAAAATGTGATGTATGCATACAATGGATTATTCAACTATAAAAAGGAATGGAATTCTGATACATGCTACAATATGGGTGGACTTTGACCACTTAATGCCTAGTGAAATATAGCAGACACCAAAGGACAAAGCACAAACATTTACTTTTATGAAATATCCAGAATAAGCAATTTAATATAGATAGAAGAGTAGAGGTTACCGGGTACCAAGGGGCAGATTACAATGGGGAGTTATTGCTTAATGGATGCCGAGTATCTGTTTGAGAAAAATGAAAAACTTTTGGTAATGGATGGTGGTGATGGTAGCACAACATTCTAAATGTAATTAAAGTAACTAAATTGTACAATTAAAAAATGGTTGCAATGGTAAATCATATATAAATATAAAATGTTAAAACAATATAAATTTTTTATGTTAAGGTACAAAAATAAGTAAAACCCAATTCCTGGCTTCAGTGAATTCCTTTGGAAGATCAAATATAGAAACAAGGAAAAGAATGTAGGTTATTATTTAAGTGTCTAAATGTGTGGTACAGACCATGGATGACTCAGGAAGGAAGAGACTAATATCTGTTTCTACAAAAGACTGATGGCTGTGTCCCTATTACAAAATGATATTGATTCTAGATGGCAGCAAATCTTACAGATTGGGAGTCAGCTAGCGGTTGAACTCATGCCGAGAGCCATATGTCAAAACTAGACCTTTTGTGAATAATGCAGAGCCTGTCCACAGTAAAGCCTCTGTCACAGACACATATTTTAAAGATAATCCCGGTGTTCAAAAGTCATTTTGAATTTAGGGGATAAGAACAAAATGTAGACAAAGATGAATCTTGAGTGTCCACCAATAATGTCTCACCAATCTGCCATATTAAATGTGATTGAAAACTCAAATTTCCACAATATAAACTAAGATGGCAAATCTTCCTATTTAATGAGATTGCATCCATTCCTCCCTCTCCTGCCCGAGGATTATATGTTCTGCTCTGAAGAATGATCTTTCAAATAATAGGAAGGTTTTGTGTGTCAGGGACCTTTGCAGAATGTCAGCTTATGCCTAAAGCTAGAAATTGTAAAGAAAAGGAAGTTTTTATTTCATGAAATGGAAAAATTCGTTATAAGAGACATGAAGTTTTAAAAATGTACATGAAAGATGCTTGAATATCATAACAACCACTAAGATTTTATCTGCCTTCAGGCAAAAATACTTTAGATTTTCATTCCTGTTAAAGATAAATGTAGACATTTAACTGACACTGCCTAAAGTTAATTTTGGTTTCAAATATCTCACTTGAGCAAGCTAAATTGTGCAATTGTTGAGCTTCCTGAATTCTCCAAAGTGGGATTTGACCTCCTGGTGTACAATTATCACAAACCTATGCCATCTCATCAACAAATAGGTTATATTAGATTCTGATGGCTCTGCTTTGGTTGATTAATAACTACTGTCTACTGCATTTTGTCTGCTTCTCCATGAGCTAGGAATAAGCATAAAAGAAAAATGCCCAAAATCAGGAAATACTTTAAAAACAAAAACCTAGATGCAGCAAGTTAAAATTTTCCTTCTGCTTCTGCCTACAGAGATTTCTTGAAATGCATGTTAAAGTGGAAGAAAAATCTCATTTCTTTTCTTATGCTATTTTTGTGAAATCCAAATGAAAACCACAAGACTCTTACATTTTTAAATCAAATTTCCAACCTAACCTCCAAACTTACTTAAAGACTGAATGCCATTTACCACAGGCATGTGAACTGGTCAATATAAATTCAGATAATCTCAGACACCTTCTTTGAGGCAGAATTAGTAACTGATTTTGGAAAAGGCATAAAGTGTTTAAGGCAATGACACCATCTCTTCAATTTCCTTTTCACACCTGTGGTTTTCATAGGCTTGAAGTCAATCTCATCTTAAAAATCCCCAATGACATGTTTAAATAATTTTAATGGACCCAAAGATGTAAGCTGTAACATAGAACTAGACATTGAGAAACAATGACTAAAATTTAAAAACATTAATTCTATTTTAAAATTCTTGAATTGCACTTACAACCACATTCCAGTCCCCTATGTGAACAGAAGCCAATGCAGTAGAGAAAGGGGATAACTTAAATAAGAATGCATGGTATAGAGGAGCTGTCTGACTTTTCCTGTTCTGCACAATCCAGGCAACAGTACCATCCAACTCCAGGGTGTTTCCCACTGTGCAGATCTTGTGTGAGCCACTCTCAAAACATATGGTCAAGAGACATGATGTCCAGAGTGCAGCAGTGACCCAGATAGCTGCAGGCGTTTCAGAGCTCAAAATGAAACTATCACCAGATACTGGGCTCATGGAAATGGTTTTAAAAAAAAGAACATTTGGAAAAAAAAAGTCACAGAGTATTTGCTGAAAGAGCTCTAAGCACAGTTTGATTTCTGCCAGCCTTTATAGAAAGTGACAAATGAGAGTCTTAAATGGAGATGTGTCTGAATATATGCTGTAAAATTAGGGAAAAATAAAACCTTTCCTTTAATGGAAATAGCACCTTTTCGCTCAACACATAATGCAACTTAGTAAATTTTGTTTCCCATATAAAGAAGCTTTCTTTAATAAGAATAAATGAGAAGTGTTGCTTTCTATTTCACATTCTATGCTGATGAGGCTATTGAATAAGGAAGAAAAAGAATTTGGTTTTCAATATGCAGCAGAGAGTTACTAATATGTAAACGAAATGTTCAGAATATGATTGATGTAGGCATGCTTTAATATTTGCATTCTAGAGAAGAATCACAAAAGCATGTTCTTTTATTATTATGATTACTACATCACATTATTCACTGCTGAGTCAAGCCTTTTACTACTCATGATTTTCCTTTCATACCTTTTGCCCCTAGAATTACTAATTTTACAGATTTTCCTTTCATAACTTTTGCCCCTAGAATTACTAATTTTACAGTTCTTTTTCCAATTTTCTTAGTTTTTGTGGAACACCTAAGTTTTACCACATTTGCCAGTGAATCCATGAAAGGTTTGTCCATAGAGTTTTCCATTTGGTCAAGCCCATCGCATAATTTATGAGTTTCATTTATTTCTGAAAAACAAAATTTATCATGGAACCCTCCAACTTTCTGCTCAATATGAAATGTTTTACTCTATAGAGCTCTTTCCTTGGGATCTCTTTTCCTGGAGAATGTTTATTTTAGTTCACTTACCTTATATTGCTGTAGGATTCTAACAGAATCCTAAGAGAACACATATAAGCCATACCTTTTTAGAAACTTTTACAATATCAATAATTGTATCTGCATATTGTTAATGTTGTAGGTTGCATAGCATTAGATGGAAAATATTTTCTTTCAAATCTTGAAGGAATTTCCCTTAGTTTTCCTACTTCAGGAGTTATTGTTGAGAAGTCTTATGTACTTCTAGCCCCGTTCTTTGTATATGAACTGTTCATTTTCCCTGAAAAGTTTTAGAACTTTTTCATTTTTTAATTTGTGGTGTTCTACGATTTCATGATGATCTGCCTCAGCATGAAACTTTTTCATTTATTGGGTTGAATCATGTTCATTGGGATTCCAGGAATGGTCTTTATTTCTTTCCCTTTAGAATTTTCTCTCTTTTTCTGAAAATGGATATTGAACCTCCTGGCTTGGTCTTCTTTTTTCTCTTCTATTTATAAATACTTTTTAAATAAATTCTGTTAGCTTTTCTCAATCTCTTTCATCCATTCTATTGAAAGAGAGTGGGAGGGTATCTGTGAGATAATTTTTGTTCTTTGGATATTCTTTTTTAATGTGATTTTGCTTTTTTTTTCAAGAATGCAGTATCCTTTCTTTTCTCTCTGAGAATATTACATAACTATAGATGGAGATATGGTTTTGTCAATGCTCTCTTTGTCAACTTACATTGTTGCTATTCTGAGTTTTTAATTTCTATGTTGTTTTTGTCTTTGTTTTTCATGTTTTCTACTCTATGTTCAAAAGTTTGGTGATCAAATTTAAGATTGAGGAGCTAAAAACTTGATTGCATGGGTGGTTCCTTATTAGTGATTTCATTATAATGTTGCGAATTATATTTTCCCTTAGGAGACCCTTGAGTCATTATGTGTAGAAATTCTGCCTAAAAAACAAATGGCTGACTTGACTGGTATTCTGAGCGAGTTCAGGTAAGGGAGAAGAATGATTCATCATTGAACAGGCAGATTCTCACTTAGATCCCTGCGCTGGCTAAGGCACCCTCACCTTCTCCACCCCCAGCCCCATGTCCACTATTTCCAAGCCCTGGGCCTCTCTGTTTTTGTTTTCCCACAAAGTGTACTTTCTGTGTCCTTCAGGGGCAGGGCAAAGAGTCATCTGACCCCATATGAGTGGAGATAGTGACTATGTCAGGATCTAATTTTTACCAAACAAATTTCCACACAACCCCCATGTTTCAGCCTCTTACCACCTCGCTGCTTTTCAGTATATATGGTGCCTCCAATCTCTAATATTTTCTGGGGTTTGGCTGGGAAAATTGATTTGCCTCTTGTTCTTTTTTGCTTAGGCTTGACCCCCATCTCAGCTAAAGTCATTTACTTTTCCTCCAAGAGCTTTCTGTCTTTTTATATTGTGGTTCAGGGTTACAAATGTCTCCTTGTTCCACTAAAGATGAATTTTGCATTTCTTGTATTTTTCTTTGACAGGGTGATTTTTAAGAGAGAAGAGGGAAGAGTGTTTTTACTCTGTCCCCTTCTTGGTTAAAATATATGAAAAGATAAGTGTTTACATTTTATATGCATCGATCCCTATAAGTTTTGCTCATATTTCTTTGTGATGGCCATAAGGAAGCTCAGAGCGCGATCTGAAATTCTCTTCCAGCTGATTATATAGGATACACTGGTTTATTAATCTAAATTTTACTTTCAACATATGTTTTATCATTTTCCCTTTATTGAGGGAAATATATATACACATGCACAGACACATATACATGCGACACCACCCAAACACATGCATGCATGAGTATGTTCACACAAGCACACTTTCTTCTTAATTACACCTACTTTGTGACTGAACCAATTATTCTCTTGTTCTCTGGGAACAGAGGCAGGTAATAATGAATAAATGGAAGAAGGAAGGAAGGAGCCAAAGGAAGGAAAATATAGAAAGAAAAAAGGAATTTAAGAGGAAAGAGAAAATGTCAGGATTCTCAATTGTAAATTGAGGTTAATGGTTACTTCCCAGAGCTATTTATGTTGATGATACTAAGACATGAAAAATCTGGCATGATGTAGGCACCTAATGAACGTGAGTCTGACACATACTCTTCTTCTTCACTCAATGCCCTCCCACCCCAATGGGTAGTTAATAGCAACAGCCATGATCAATAATACTAATTGTGATGAGTGCCACTGTTTTTATAGAGTCCTACCATGTGCCAGATATGTGCTACTTTCTTTAAATAAGACTAAAGGATATAAGAAACGAAAGCACTTAGCACAATATCTGACATAAAAACTGCTTGAACATGTTTTTCTTTCAAGTATTTATTGACTTTTTTTTTCTTTTATAATTCCCGTCAACCTTCTCTGGATCTTTTTTTAGCCTTTTATTTGTGATTTGAGAGTATTCTGAGCAGGCATCCCACTGGAGACAATTCTGAGCAGTGTTGATGTTTTCTCCATGTATTTACATTCAACACAGCCTTTTGCTTAACTGTTCTGCCTCTCACTAGATTTCCTCGGCCCTGAGTGACCTGACCAGTCTCCTGGCCTCATGCTGACCACAGCTCTCGGGGGGATAAATCATGTTTTCAGGTAACAATGTAAGTGAGCTGAAAACCCGTGCATTTCGATCACAGGTTTTGGCTTAATATTGACAGCACTGAAAGTTTCTTTCCTTACTTAGCTTTCAAATATTATAGATGTTTACTTTCCCCTCAGCCAGTGTCACTTTGACTCTTTCATTTTAAAAACCTGCTTGTTAAATGACTTCATTATGTGCATTTGAGTTATATTCATTGGAGTAATTTATTTCAGCCCTTTTTTTAAGGCTTTTTCTAAAGGATTTTCAGTACCACAGGTTCTCTGCCTGATGTCTCCTATTGTTCACTGTTTAGTGTCTTCTGGTGGGATTTTTTCTAATCATGCTAGCATGCATATGAATCTGATTTTGTTTTCTCAAACACAATGAGTCAAAAACCCCACATGGACGGTGATTGCTCATTTCTTCCACTTCTAAAATTAGAGACATACTGCCAATCCTTTTATAAACACTGATATCTATCATAATTTTCAAATGATCATATGCCTTAATGTAACTGGCATAATTATTGTTTGCTTTTTTCCAAATTCTGAATGCAAAATGCCTGTGCATGAAATGAACTAATAGTTACATAAAAATGAAAAAGAAGACAATGAAAGGTCCCACAGGATCATTTTTGTATAATAGGTCTATGTTACTTCATACTAACTTGCTTATGGAAAAATGAATGAAACTGACAATCTAAAGATTGAGGAAGTTAATATTCTAAACTAAATGTTCATCTCTGCATATTCATGTCAATTGAAGGAACTATTAACATCTGAGAAAACTATACAAACAGCTTCATAATTCTGCCTATAAAAGAAGAGGAGATTATAAAGAGAATAGAGCAGACAGGCATAATTAAGATAATATTTATGGTAGAATTTCTATCTGAAGTATCAAACTTTTATAGCAAGTTTTTAGAAAGTAAAAAAAACACACAAATTTATAAGATTGTTTCATTGTTCTCACTGCACTGCATGTTTATCTATGATTTTCTACTTGAATTTTAGGTGAGAAAATTGTGATTTTTATGATAAAAATAGAAACGTTGCCCTTTCTTATTGTAACAGAAATATAAAATATATTATATCTAATATACACAAATATTTAATACATGTAAAATATATTATACCCAATATACACATATATTTAAACTTAATTCAAAAGTAATTGAAGATTCTCAGTCCATGCACTTCCCCACCCCCCAAAAAAATTCAACAAATCGTGCTGCAAAAATAAAATAGTCACATGGAAAAAGATTGAAATGTGACCCCACCATACAGCATATAAAAAATTAAAAATAAAAAAATGTATTGAAAATCTGTAATACTTTTCACATTACTTAAGTCTAACTGTTTAATTTTACTAATTTGTAATTCTAACCTTTTTTACTTCTTTCTTCTTGGACTAAACTCACTTAAAATTATATTTCTTGCCATGACTTCTAATAGAATGCCCCTCACAGCTTTTACTTTTCATATTTATATTATTTCTATTGTTGTACTTTGGTGAAATTCATTGAGTTTGGTATTTCTTAAAGACTTTTAGCAAATTAAATTTTTACGATTTTTTCCTTACAAAATCAAATTCAAGATCACATTTAAAATGTATCTTTTGCTTGCCTATTTGTTGTTTAATGGTGAATTAGTGTATTTTACTAAAAAAAAATAAGAAAGAAAGAAATCCACAGGAAAGACTCTGAGATTCTATGTTTCAAATATATTGAATAAAGCTCGGGACATCTTGTCTCCCTGTTGTGGATTACTGAAAGACCAGCTTGTCTTTTATTTGGTTCCTGAACAGCAGAGGAAGCTTTAGAGAAGCTCTAAGCTTCGTCTTGGTGGATCTCAAGATTGAAAGGGAAATGTTCAGTTGATTTTATTTAGTTTCAACTAGAATACTATTGGACCAAACTCTGTGTTCTGAACTCATGAGAACTTCTAGTGTGTTTTCTTCTGAGCTCATTAACCCCTGAGCCAATAAAGCAACTATTTGGTGTGTAAAAGAAATATGAGAATGAGGATGACTACAGGATGACAGGTGAAATGGGTGTGCCTGCCAAAGGTCCAATATCTATAATGCACAGTTCTAAGATGAAAATTAATTAGGCTTAGTCTAAAATGATTTATTCTCTGGAGAACATCAAAGCTGGAGTTGATTCAAAATGGAAAATTGCCCTATTGAACTAGAATAGAAAACGTGATTATATTTACACAGAAAGCAAAATGTACAAATATTCATGTACATCATTTGCTTGTTGTTCTAGTTTGCTAGCTGCCGGAATACAACACACCAGAGACGGATTGGCTTTTAATAAAAGGGGATTTATTTTGTTGGTTCTTCAGAGGAAAGGCAGCTAACTTTCCACTGAGGTTCTTTCTTACGTGGAAGGCACAGGATGGTCTCTGCTGGTCTTCTCTCCAGGCCCCTGGGTTCCAGCAACTTTCCCCGGGGTGACTTCTTCCTGCCTCTCCAAAGGCCTGGGCTGGCTGCAAGTGCTGAGATGAGGAATGCCAAGCTGCTTAGCAGTGCTACGTTGCAATCTCTCATTTAAGCACCAGCCAATTAAGTCAAACATCACTCATTGCAGCAGACACGCCTCCTAGCTGACTGCAGATGTAATTGGCAACAGATGAGGTTCACGTACCACTGGCTTACGTCCACAGCAACAAGACTAGGTATGCTCACCTGGCCAAGTTGACAACTGAATCTCACTAACACATGTCCACCCCTTGTCAACTTGGCAATTCAAGAATCACCTTAAACAGATGTAAAAAATTCTCTTGCTGTGGACCTATGAATCTCAAAACAAGTCTGGTGCCAAGATGCAAAGGAGGATAGTCACAGGATATAGATTGTCATTTCCATAGGGAGAAATTGGAAGGAAGATCTGTAGGCAAACACCATTGTATTTCCAAGTTTGAAAGTCATTTATCCTTCAGCTGTAGAAAGTGGCAGTCCCACCCCTTCCAAGGGCCTATGCAGTGGCCGGCCTCTTTCCAAATCAACCTCGGGGAACATTGAGGAGACCACCTCTGGGTTCCACTCTCTCCAGGCATCAGGGCCACCCCTGGGCTCTCTGCCATTTCTGGGGCACACGCTCAACCCCTCCACATGGTGGCAGCCAGGCTCTCCCAGTCCCCCAAGGAGCGTGCTATGCCTTTTGCAAGGCCTGAGGCTGTACAACTCTTCCACTGCAATGAGAGGGGAGACTCATCCTCGCCCTTCAGGGTAAACTCACCCTCTCCACGCATACAGGTGGGTCCACTCTCCTGGCCGAGGTTTCTTGGCTTCAGACCTGAACTTCCATGGTTCTCACTCTGCAAACTCCAATCTCTCCCTTTTGTGTCCTCCTTTGTCAAGATTGGCGGTGGTTTCATTTACACCAACAGTCTCTTCAAGCCCTCCAGGACTTCTCCATCAATCTCTTCACAGTTCCTCCAAAGTCTTCCCCTTAGCCATCCAAAACACCGTTCAAACATATTTGGCATTTGCAAACCGCAGCAGCACCCCACTCCCGGTACCAACTCTGTTCTAGTTTGCTAGCTGCCGGAATACAATACACCAGAGACGGATTGGCTTTTAATAAAAGGGGATTTATTTTGTTGGTTCTTCAGAGGAAAGGCAGCTAACTTTCCACTGAGGTTCTTTCTTACGTGGAAGGCACAGGATGGTCTCTGCTGGTCTTCTCTCCAGGCCCCTGGGTTCCAGCAACTTTCCCCGGGGTGACTTCTTCCTGCCTCTCCAAAGGCCTGGGCTGGCTGCAAGTGCTGAGATGAGGAATGCCAAGCTGCTTAGCAGTGCTACGTTGCAATCTCTCATTTAAGCACCAGCCAATTAAGTCAAACATCACTCATTGCAGCAGACACGCCTCCTAGCTGACTGCAGATGTAATTGGCAACAGATGAGGTTCACGTACCACTGGCTTACGTCCACAGCAACAAGACTAGGTATGCTCACCTGGCCAAGTTGACAACTGAATCTCACTAACACACTTGTAGACAAAAATCTTAGTATTGTGAAAAATGTTCCATTTGTAAATGTGTTTCTAACAGGGTATTAAATCATGACTTTAATATTTTGACAGGATTTATAAAATATTTGATAAAATGAGTCTCACAGATTAGCATCCTGATTTACAACCCCCTAGACTCTTAGAGCATTTAGAAGACTATCTTGAGCTAAATTAGATGAAATAGATAAATAGAACATTGGTTAATAGAAAATCTTTTCTTGCTCAGAAGTAAGGGTGGAATTCATACCAATGAAAGTATACTTTAAAGAAAAATAAATAAATAAATCAGAAGAACACTGAAATGTATCATTCCAAAGGCATTAAGGCCTTGTTCAAATGCAAGAAATTATAAATTTAATTTCGTATTCTGCTGCTGAATTTGTGTCTATCATGCTCCAATCATTCATCCATTCTGCACTTATTAACTGAACATCCATTATAGAAGGATTAATATAAGATTACAGATAAAATGAACTTTAGCCAAGGCCTGGATTGAAGTTCTAACTCTGCAGCTTGGTGCTATGTGACCTTGGAAAGGTCACTTAACCCTTCAAGCCTCTCAGATTCCTCATCTGTAAAATGGGGATATTATTGGCACCTTGTATATTTTTGTACATATTAAATGAGTTGATATGTTTAAAGTGCTTAGAACAGTGCTGGATACATATTAGGTACTGTTTGCCTGTTTGCTGTTTTGAATATGAAGCTGATTGAAGAAATGTCTATTTAGCAGTCAAAGTAGGAGAGATAAGACATGTACATATATAACATAGAAAGAATTCTATATTAAGTACGATGCTTGTCAACTCTTGTTTTTGCCTGTGCATCATCCATTACAGTTCATCTGTGCTCCACCATAACTCTTCTTTAGAGGATTACTATTTAATTTAGTTCAAGTGGTTCACGTGGATTTAGTCTTGTGTCAATTCTGTGCCCTCATTTCCTCAGATGGGATCTGCTTCTGTTCTGAACAATAGGCATATTCAAGTCCACAGCATTTGGTGCAGGATGAATGTGTGAAATAATGAATATCCAATGAGAGGAAATACCAATATTTTTGTTGGTATGTTTAATTGAAAAAGGCTCTTATGCATGGATTCCTAGTTTTTAGTATGATATAAACCCAGAGCTTCCAGGAGCCACACAGAGAGATAGTGTGCATGAGAATGAAGAAAACAGTGCCAAAAGGTGGAAGGGGGAGAGAGAGAGAGAGAGAGAAAGAGAGAGAGAGAGAGAGAGAAAGAGAGGGAGCTTGTGACAACATTTGAGCATTTAAACTCCTGGACACAGTTGTACCTGCAAACAACTATGTCTGAGATCTTGACCTGCACTAGTCAATAAGTACTTATACTTTGTAAACAAGTGTGAGTCAAGTGTCTTCCTCTTTTAGCCAAAAATCTTTCCAAATCCATAGGAGTTGATATTTGTCAGAAAAAATGTGCTCATTATTATGAATGGTGTCCTAAATACTGAAGGGTTGTTTATCAAAGGGCGTTGGGCCTGAATATTATTAGAATTTTAAAAATCCCTGGGATTTTAAGTCTTTCTATGGAAACAAAAAACAGTAAATTTTAGTCTTTGCTTCTTAAACTACCTTTCAAAGGTACTTTAACAAGTGGGCTTCTCTATCAGAGTGTCACAGTTCTTTCCCAATCGCAAAGGCACAGTATTCCCTCTTTCCTTGGTTCTCCCATAAACTGTTGATAAAGCCATCAACTGATTGGATGTAAATTTATGTTTCTTCACATATATCTTCCCAATGTGACTGCAGACCCCTTGAGAACACAGACTATGTCATGTTCATCTCTGTATCCTTTGCACCTATCACCATGCTTGAAGTATAAGAATGCTCAATGTTTGTTAAGGAATGAAATTCTAGGACCACGATGTTAAGAATTCAAAACAGAGTGATAATGTCAACTATTTAATGATTTTACTGTTGTTAGACAAAACACCTAAGAGACCAGAAGAACGTAAAATCTTATCTTTACTTCGGATTTAAATCTTATTTGTAAAAAAACAGGGTAAAGTGATTCAACTCATTCTCAGCTATGAAGCATTCATTCAATTCTGGAATACTCCATTTTTTCCATTTTCTTTATAGTCTGTACCACATTTTGGCTTTTTTAAGTTTTCCTTTCCACTGCAATTTGGCAATTTTTTAGTGCTCTACAACTTACAATCTCTTCCTTTCCCTCTCTTTGCACCCTCCTCTCTATAGGATGCTGCTTCACTTTTCCTTCTCTGATAGATAAAAGGGTCAACCTTTCATCCAGACTCATTATTTTTGAACTTTGAAATTCTGCTTTAGTTTTTATTATTTCTATTCTACCAACTTTGAGTTTATTTTTATTTATTTATTTTTATGTTTTAGTTGAATGCATGTTTTTAAATGCAATTTTATTGAGCTATATTATATATTCACACACTATATAATCATCCAAATTGTATGATCACTGGTTCATAGTATCCATCAGATAGCTGTGTATTTGTCATCACAATGAATATTTGAACATCTTCATTACTCCAAAAAGAAAAAGAATAAAAGTAAAAATGCAAGTAAAAGAAAACACCCAAAACATCCCATATCCCTCTACCCCCCGTTGTTTGTTTATTGTTTTGTTTTTGTTGTTTTTTTTTCTTACTTATCTGTCCTTGCACTTGGTAAAAGGAGTGTTTTCACAATCACATGGTCACACATTAAAAGTGCTATAGCTATTCAATCATCTTCAAGAATCAAGACCACTGGATTACCGCTCAACAGTTTCAGGTATTTCCCTCTAGCTATTCCAATAGACTAAAAACTGAAAAGGGAATACCTAAATACCTATATATTGCATAAAGAATACCCTCCAGATTGGCCTAGACTCTATTTGAAATCTTTCAGCCACTGAAACTTCATTTACTTTCATTTCTCTTCCTCTTTTAGTCAAGAAGCCTTTCTCAATCCCATGGTGCCAGGCTCATCCCTAGGAGTCATGTCCCACATTGCCTTGAGAATCATTTCCACATAGTGGGGAGAACAGTGAGTTCATTGCAAAGTTGGTTTAGTGAGAGACAGCTTCACTTTCAAAGAGCCCTATTTTGAAATAAGATTGGCTCAGGAGCTGGTGGTATCAATTGGAAGTAGGAGGGAGAGGGGAAGGGGAAAAGCAAGCTTTAAATTTGCAAATGTAAGAGGAAAAGGAAACTAATTTATTGAGGTATGATCCTAGAATGTGCTACAGACAATAAAATCAATGGACCCATTATCTTTAATACACCCTGTGAATATTAAGGAAAAACAGTTATACCTTTGCCTGCTTTCCCTTGCGTTCCCCAATGTCCTCTTACCTTATCCTTGTAAGACTTGATGAAGAAATGAGGACAATGGAGCGAATCCATCTTACCACAACCAAATGAAACAAATCTGGGGTTTCCAATTAGAATGGCATTAAGAAACCAAATATTATGCCTGGGAAAAAAAATGTCTTTGGCCCATTTATGTTGCACTGACATTGTCAATTCCTTGTGGTGGCAAATCCTCTCATTTGGACTTTTGAGCTACTAGCTTGTGCTCCTTAAGAAAGAGAGCCAGTAAATGACAAAGCTCCTTAGCACTGAAGAGAACACAGAAGCAATTAATCAGTGAGTCTGCAATTACAGACAAAAGATAACACAAAAATTCAAATTACAAGAGGTTGTATGCTCTTGCTTTAAAAATATTTCACAATAATCATTAATTTCTTGATGATATTAAAATCCCAATTATATTGACTTCATCCTAAGGAAAATATGCTAAACCATTTATAATAAGGAAGTCACAGAGGAGAATTTTGTTGTTTTATGGAGCAATCAGCGATTATTCTGCCAACCAACTATTATGACCTAGCAAAGAAATGTACGCTCTCACTGTTTGGAAAAATGCATGCCATTTGTTACCATGATAAAAGTGTATGCAGCTCACTGAATAACCAAAACCATGACAGAAACCTCATTCAAACTGGAGGCTAGTTGATTCAGCAGTGTAAAATTTATTGACAAAGGGTAGCACATTTTCTTTAGAATCCTGGCGATTAATGAAGTTATTGATACATTTCAGTACTGAACAAACCCTTTAAACACAAATTTATAAGTGGAGCTTTGTACGTGTCACCATTTTTCAAAAAAAATAATTTTAATTTCCTGTTGGGTTTCAGATTCCTTTTAAGTTATTATCACTGACTGCCAACCTACTGGAAAAGTAACAACCAGCAATAATAACAATAGCTGGCATTCATTGAGCATTTGCTGTCTGTTAGGAAAAACAAAAAAACAAAGCATAAATTATCCTATTGAATGCTCATAACAAATGTAAAGATTAGGTTCTTAAATTGCCCTCATTTTACTGATAAGGAAATCGAGATGCATTGAGATGAATTAATTGGTCCCAAGGTCACATAGGTAACAACTAGCAAAGCTCCATTTTTTTTCAAGAATTCTGTCTCCAGACCTGGCACTCTTAGCCCTTAATTGAAAATTGTTAGGTCAATTTAAAGAATCACAGTTTTTACAGTGATAAGCTTAACTTAAGCAGCTAGCAGAAAACAGGTACTACAAGAGACACTTAGACTTTCTCAAGTTCTCCTTTAAATCCAGACCTGTTCAGAGTGGAAATTATTATGAGCACCTTAGTATGTAGAACCTGGCTGTAGTTAAGAACTTGTTTCTGTCAATATGCTGGAGGGTTTGAGGTACTTGGACTCAGTTCAAACCACTAATAGCCTCCAACCACCGTACCTCCTGGTCCAGCTATCATTAACCGTTTCATTACAGTTCTATGTATAGGATAAAGCAGCAACTTTAGGAAAGCCACTCAACAGAGTAATAAGTTATGCCAACAGGAAAGATGTAGCAACTTTCAGAATAAATTATTTCTCAAGTAGTCTTTTTTTTTTCACTAAAGATTGCTTGAAGCCCGACCTGCCATCAGTGATTTTGCAAGTTGTTTCTTCTGCTGCAAGAGAGTGAGTGGAGAAGGCGACTGCTTCCTTTTTTTCCCACCAGCTCATACATTTTTAACCAAGGATTCTCTGAAATTAATGTGCCACTGCTTTAGCGGGTAGTTATATGTATGTCCTAATATCTTCCTGCCCTGCAGTAGGAAATTATTGTTCCAGTTATTTTCTGGAAAATAAGCAATAAATGTATGTATGTCTCTGTGTGTGTGTGTGTTTGCATATGCTTCATACCTACCTATTTACCTATCTACCTCTCTAGGAATACACATTTATATAAAAATTTATTTTGGAGAACTACTTTCAATCTTTTCCTTTAAAATACTCTCAAATTTAATATGTAGAGAAAGAGGAAAAGCAAGTGTGCTTGCAAATGAATGAAGAGTAATTTGTCCCTGATAGACTATTTAGAATTGAAATAATAAAATTGTGAAAAAAATCGTGGACTTAAAGGTAAGAAATTATGATTTCACTACCAACTCAACTTAGGTTCTTTGCCTTGCTTTCTCTCTAGATAAGTATCTACATGTTTTACAAACTTCTCTTTCTAATTAACATCTGCTTTCCAGTGGGAATAACAGAAAATGTCACTCAGTGATTTCATTTACCCCCAAAACCAGCTGCAGGGCCAGGGATTTGAATTGTGAAGTCTGTGTCCATCTCTGAGTATCCCTGGATGCTTTATTGACTTACCTTCAGTCAACTGTAAATAGTATATTTCCTGGTTCCTTGAATTTGTCTTTTGGTTTCAATATTTCAACACTGGTGGAGGGAAAGGGGGTGGTAATGCTATGACAAGACACCCAAAGAAATCAACCTACCTTGTCTTATTATCCAAATCTGTAAAAACACTTTTGGAGAAAGTCTAAAAGCAAAAATCAGATCTCGTGTTCATTTGAAATACTCATAATTCCAGTCCATGGCAAGTTATTCCAAAGTATACATTTCAAATAAGATGTTTGTTTATTTGTTTAAGCAGCCTATTGTTAAAAGTTCTTTCTAAAACCTGTATTCTGTTCCCTTAAATTATCCAGTGTTGTTGCTAATTTATTGCTGATCCTAGAATTGGAAGACCAACATGTATCACTGGCCCATTTTTTGGAAATTTTCAAGGCAAATGGCACATCTTGGATTTCTTACGGTCTTCACCTTAGCAACTGGGGAGTGTCCTCAGGAATAGCAGTGCAATGTGCCTTATCAATAGGAAGAAGATTGTGGAGGTCTGAACTAAGCATTTAAGATTTGTCATGAAGCCTGGGGAACAAAGAGCTCAAGCCACTTTATAGCATAAGGGAGCAGTGTCTGCACATATTACCTGCAGCATAAGATTGACATATAATACATTTTTATGTGTGTGTGCAGATACATGAACTTGAAACCTAAGCAATAACAAGGGCATATGCAAAGTGACAAACAAATCCACAGGAAAGCCAGTGGCTATTGAGAAGGAAAGCTTTCTCATGTTTAAAAAGATGTCTTCAATAAAACACTATGCATCTTGGCATTAACCCTGAAAGCCAAGTTTCTTATTCCTTGTTTCTTGCAATGTATCCCATTTTATTCTGTGATGCAGTAAATGTCTGACTTTAGGCTTATGTCCCAAAGCAATTTCCATGATGGTTGAATTCATTTGTATTGTTATCTAGGCACTCAAAAGTTCATAAAAATATTATGTGAGACAAAGCACCAAAGTGAAAAGGCAAAAAGAAATCACATTTTAAGAAAGAATTCATCATACACATGGCTACATCTAAGCAGATATTAATTATCTGTAAAAAAGAACAAATCTGTTCCTAAGTCAAAATATTGAGTCTCATGCTGCGTTATAACATTATGCATTATTTATCTAAGTGGTATCTAGAAATGAAATAATTGTTTGCAGGATTCCACCACCACATACTGCCTAGTGGTTCTGATTTATTCTTCTGATTCATCAGCCCCATACTGTTCCCTTTGGATAAATTAAGCACAGTGAGAGAATATTGATCATTAAAACAATTTTATGGGGTAACCTTTCTTATTACTGCTAGATGGAATTTCTGATTTTTGAAATGAGTCTCTTGTGATCTAACCAATGAACCACTCTGCCTCTGTGAATTCACCATAGATATATTTTAAAAGAATCCCACGAATAATTTGCAACACTGAAGAATGAAGCTGTTATGGAAACATAGTTGTTGAATATTTATTATTTTTAGATAAAAGATATAATTAAATGCTATTGCTTCTGAAATATCACATACAGGCTTAAAAAGCTTTATAAAGAAACTTACTCAATGTATTAATATAAGCTTCATCATGGAATTGCTGTCAGTATTTTTCTGGTATAGACAGAGAAGAGTTAAATTTGTCCTGTAAGTGAAGGGAATATTTCCTTATTCTATGCTTGTTTAGTTACAACTATGCTTGTACCAACATAATTAAGATAGAGACTAGTGTTATATTAGCTTACAAGTAATTGAATGGTATTGTCCTCCTTTTAAAGATATGATTTTATTATATGATATTAGAAGTACATATAAAATACAGAAGAATTCATATACAATGAAAGCCTTGAACGTAAGACAAAATTAAAGAAAATATAATGAAAATAAAAATGAAAAAATTTTCATTATCCATCCATCCTCAAGCTGCTGTCATTTAAAATGATCCCAATGATGCTGAAAATGATTTTGTTTCCACTCTTAAGAAAGAAGCATTCTGCTATCATCCTGCTTCTAATATAGATCTCATAATGCTTCCAGCTGAAATAAAACAAGTATGTTATACCTTTGCCTAGAAGGTAGAAAGCTCACAAAATTAATTTCCTTTTCATTTTAAAGAAAGAAGTGTTGCTAATACCATAAAATATTTTCTTTCTTTTCTCAATTTGCATTTGTTGAAAAAAGTAATCAAATGTTTAGGTCATCAATTTATCATATCCATTCAGCATTTATCTGCTGTGTCCCAGGCACTACTCCACACTTGTGATATATCAGATAGAGCAGACAAAGATCTTTGTCTTTATGAAAATAGAATTCTTTTGCTTCACCTTAAATCAAACTGGGATAGATAATTATGACAGAAAATTTTTATCAGTAAATTCCCCAAATGAAATGTACTTGAATAGCATACCTGTCAGTGTCTGGAAGAATCTGGGGAATTTAACAGCATATCCACATATACATTCATGCCCATAAAGAGAGATGGATACACCTGTGTGTGCAGCTATTATATATTGCACATGCATGCCCATAGAGATGCACACATATACATATGCATTCGTGTAAAAAAAAAAAAAATATATATATATATATATATCTGTTATATAGATTGTATTAGTTTATTAAACACTGCCTGAATGCAATATACCAGAAATGGAATAGCTTTTAAAAAGAAATTTATTAAGTTACAAGCTTAGAGTTCTAAGGCCATAAAAATGTCCAAATTAAGGCATTCAGAGAAGGATAACTTGACTAAAGAAAGGCCAATGTCTGTCACTTGGGAAAGCACATGGCTGGCATCTTCTGGTCCTGGTACCTGGTTCCATTGATTCCAGCTTCTGATTCCAATGGCTTCCTTTCTAAGGATCTGTGAGCCTTCACTTAGCTCCTCCAGCACACAACTCTGGGTTCTGGCTTGCTTAGCATCTCATGGGAAGGCACATGGTAGCATCTGCTGGGCTCTGCATCTCCAAATGTCCATATCTAGGGGTTGCCTCTCTCTGTCAACACTCCAAGCATCTTCAAATGTCTGTGCCTCTGTCAGCTCTGAAGCAATTGTGCTTTCTCCAAAATGTTTCCCCTTTTAAAGGACTCCAGTAAACTCATCAAGACCCACCTTGAATGGGCAGAGTCACATCTCCATCGAATCAAAAGGTTGCACCTACAGTTGAGTGAATCAATCTCCATGGAAACAGTCTAATCAAAGGTTTCCACCCTACAATATTGAATTAGTATTAAAGGACATGGCTTTTTTAGGGTGCAAAACACCAGCACGTAATTTATTATCATATATTATAATACATTATTACAAAGCTATATTATTTTATATATGAGTATATATATATTTACTGTTATTATTTGTTTATTTCAAGGCTACAGTTCCTTTTGATCATTATATAAAACCTTAAACAAAATACGTATATTACATAAATACAAAACAACTATGTAAAGGAAAGATATTATCAAGATATTAACTCTCTTTTCAATATGCCTCTTTTCTAGTTGATATTTCTTTAAGGGATAAGATGTATTTGGTAAAAAATATCTGATGAAATCAATACCACCCCTGCTCCAGTGATCTTATGTAATGTAAAACAATCATCTTAGAGAATAACTTCAATATTCAAAACTGTTTTTCACTTTTTTAAGCTTCTTGTCTACCAGAGAAAATGTTGTAAAAAGCTATTCGTTTGACCTAGAAAATTATAAACATAGAAACAGAAAATATATTCTTCATAAAACAGAATTTTTTAAAAAATTATGAATATAATCATTAATATAAGGAAGATAATTTAGCCCTGGGAATGTGTTAGCAGTTATCCTTGGCTGCAGAAGCCACTTGTAATTATTCTGTGTAAAGCTCATAAAATTTCTCTTTGTGTCCAGAAAGTGAAAACTTCATGGAACTAGGTGAGCACTGACTGCTACTTTCGATCCTCAGCAGAAACATACTCAGATAGAGTAATTTGCAACTCTTTAGTCATCCTCATGCTTATTATATTAACTATCTGTGGAAGAAATGCAGACAATTTACAAACAAGTACATTACTTAGGCAATATTCATTGCTTACCTGGATTATAAAATTAATGTTAATGGTTAGGTCCTATTATGGATTATGGATCACTGGATGATGGATTTATGGATCATGATTGTGGATTGAAGATAGAGGTGACTATGTCTTAACAAGAGGCATTGTTTCCCAAAAATGAGAACACAGGCCTTAATGAGAGACCTCAGTAGCTTCTAATCCCAACTCCGTCATTTACTGCCTATGTGACCTTGAGCAAACCATGTAATATCTCTGAGGCCAGTTTCCCCAAGTAAAATACAGATAATAATCTCTGCCTTGCAGATTTGTTTTTAGGATTCAGTAAGAACAGTGCAGTGCTGTTCAATCCCTGAGGTGGTCATTATTTCATGTTTAGTCAAGGTGTGCAGACAAATATAATCTTCCCTCTCTTAAAACACAGGGAAGGTAGAGAAAGAATAAAGAATTCCCACTGCTCCCGCCATAGTGGAAGTGCTGGCACACAAATTGTCAGGCCATCCAAAGAATGGTGGCATTTAATTTATTGTACACTATCTTTAAGATTTAAGAAATGACATTGTCACTCACAGAAAACTTCAGATTGAGGTTAGACATACCTTCTCTTTTAGAATAACAGCATCTTCCAGACCCAATCAACCCATAAAATGAAAATTTGGCTGCAGATTCAAAATCCAGGTCCATGATTTCAAAATTCACTAAGAAATTCTTAGATAACACACTGTATTGGCTTTCTATTCCTGTGTAATAAATAACTGCCCACTTAGTGGCTTAAAACAGTAAACATTTATATTCCAGTTTCCGTGTTAAGAAGTCCTGGCACTGTTTAGTGGGGTCTTCTGCTCAGGGTCTCACTAGACTCATGTCTAGACTTAGAGCATCAGTCTTATCTGAAGATCAGGGTCATTTCCCACGCTCCTGTGCTTGTGGGCAGATTTCATTTCCTTGTGATTGTAGAACCAAGTCCCTCAGCTCCTAGTGGCTACCTCTCTCCACAAGCAATTCACGAGATGGCTATTTGCTTCTCCCTGAGGTCTGCCTAAGAATCTCTTTGACACTTCACCTTCTTTAAAGGTCTCACCTGGTTAAGGGAGCTCACCCAGGATAATGTGCCTCCTGATGAATTCAAAGTCAACTGATTAGGGACTTAATTATGTAAAAAAAAAAAAATCCCTTTATCTTTGCCATACAACTAGGTTTGCCAGATAAAATACAGAATACCCAGGTAAATTTAAATATTAGATAAACAACAGTTATGGTTTTCTTTTCTGCTGACTGTAGTTCTTGTCCTTTTCCAAACTTTTGATTCACTCTCTTAATGAACATGCTGTTTCCCTTCTGGATAGGCTTCTACTGGATAACTTCCAGTCCTTGAAATTCTTCCTATTTTTTCAGCCCATAAGTCAAAAACTGCTAGTCAAGACCAAATGAAATTGTGTGTATGTGTGTGCATGCATGTGTGTGTATTAGTAGGCTAGCATCAATTATTTTATTTAAATTCATTTAGCCAGGGCTTACTTCTTATACTTGTCATAGGCCCTTCTGATCACTATCTTGTATCCATTCCTAATTGTTCATTATTTCATCGCATTGGTTCCCAAAGGTATTTAACTTTGTGATTCCTATTCAGTTCATTAGCCAGGTCTTGCTTTCACTTGCTTCCCTACACAAACTAGACAATCCAATTAGCATGCTGATATCAACAATCCTCAAAATTTTGAGCCCCTTTCTTTTCTCAATCTTCTGTGGTTCCCTGCTCTGCTTTGGAGATTTCCAATCTCCATCATCAGCTAATAGATAAAGTTAGCCAACTCTAGCAAATGTCTCAATGATCTAGCCTATGCATTGCCATGAGTGATGAATTTCTCTTTCTTGGCTTTCCTAGCATATGCACCATGGGGTCTAACCCTAACCTTTTTCAATTCACTCATTACTCTAAGGAGAAATAACAATTTTCCTTTCTGAGCAACTTCAATCCCTCAAACCTTAACTTTCCTCTTGGCAGTTTCAAAATCCATTCTCTTTACTTTCCTACCTTCCTTCTTTCCCTTCTGTGAGTGTGGAAGATTGTCTGTTCTCATTTCCAAAACTAATCCTCTGCCTGAGCTCTTTTTTTTTTTTTTTTTTTTTTCCACCAATTCTTTAATCTTTATTTTGGCTAATATGTAATAGTAGATAGGTATTCTTTTTTTTTTCTTTTTTTTTAACTTTTTTATTAATTAAAAAATTAACAAACAAAACATTAAGATATCATTCCATTCTACATATACAATCAGTAATTCTTAATATCATCACATAGTTGCATATTCATCATTTCTTAGAACATTTGCATCGATTTAGAAAAAGAAATAAAAAGACAACAGAAAAAGAAATAAAATGATAACAGAGAAAAAAAAGATTATACATACCATACCCCTTACCCCTCGCTTTCATTTACCACTAGCATTTCAAACTAAATTTATTTTAACATTTGTTTCCCCTATTATTTATTTTTATTCCATATGTTCTACTCTTCTGTTGATATAGTAGCTAAAAGGAGCATCAGACACAAGATTTTCACATTCACAGAGTCTCATTGTGAAAGCTATATCATTGTTCAATCATCATCAAGAAACATGGCTACTGGAACACAGCTCCACATTTTCAGGCAGTTCCCTCCAGCCTCTCTGGTACATCTTGAAAAACAAGGTGATATCTACTTAATGCATAAGAATAACCTCCAGGATAACCTCTCAACTCTGTTTGGAATCTCTCAGCCATTGACACTTAGCCTCCTTTCACTCTTCCCCCTTTGGTCGAGAAGGTTCTCTCAATCCCTTGATGTTAATTCTCAGCTCATTCTAGGGTTTTTCTCAGTCCCTTGATGCTGAGTCTCAGCTTATTCCAGGATCTCTGTCCCACGTTGCCAGGAAGGTCCACACCCCTGGGAGTCATGTCCCACACAGAGAAGGGGAGGGTGGTGAGACTGCTCATCATGTTGGCTGGAGAGAGAGGCCACATCTGAGCAACAAAAGAGGCTCTCTTGGGGGTGATTCTTAGGCTTAAATTTTAAGTAGACTTGACATATCCTTTGTGGGGTTAAGTTTCATATGAACAACTCCCAAGACTGGGGGCTCAGCCTATAGCTTTGGTTGTCCACATTGCTTGTGAGAATATCAGGAATTCAACTTGGGGAAGTTGAATTTTTCCCCACACTCACCATTCCCCGATGGGGGCTTGCAAACACTTTTTAATCACTGATCAAATCACTCTGGGATTCATCGGGGCATCACTTTGGACAAACTAACAAAATCTCATGTCCTACCTGAGATTCCAAGTACTTATGACATTCAATCAAACTATCTACATGAGTTATATTAGGAAATGCTCTAGTCAAAATATAAATTTTGTAACAAATAAACATTTTTTGCTTTAGTCTCACACATTAGTTGAAATTTTAAACTACTAAGTACCATCTATTTTCAGCACACTGCAGTAATGACATTCCTTTGTTCTTCCTCATGCAAAAACATTTTTAAAATTTGTACATTGTACATTTCACTATTATTATACATGCTAGGCGTTCCTAGATTATACCATCTTGATATTTACCATCTATCTTTCTTTCTGATTTCATTTATGTCCCCAGCCCTCCTCCCTCTATCATTCTCACATGCAGCTTCATTCAGTGTTTTAACATAATTACATTACAGTTAGGTAGTATTGTGCTGTCCATTTCTGAGTTTTTATATTCAGTCCTGTTGCACAGTCTGTATCCCTTCAGCTCCAATTACCCAATATCTCACCCCGTTTCTATCTCCTGATGGTCTCTGTTACCAAGGAAATATTCCAAGTTTATTCACTAATGTCAGTTCATACCAGTGAGACCATACAGTATTTGTCCTTTTGTTCCTGGCTAATCACACTCAGCATAATGTCCTTAAGGTCCATTCATGTTGTTACATACTTCATAACTTTATTCTGTCTTACAGCTGCATAATATTCCATCTTATGTAAATATCACAGATTGTTTAGTCAGCTGTTTGTTGATGGACATTTTGGCTGTTTCCATCTCTTGGTAATTGTTAATAATGCTGCTATAAACATTGATGTGTAAAATGTCCATTTGTGTCCTTGGCCTCGTGTCCTTTGAGTAGAGACAGCATATCGATGGGTCCTGTTTTTTAATCCATTCTGCCAGACTATGTCTTTTGATTGGAGAGTTTAATCCATTAACATTCAGTGTTATTACTGAATGGGTAGTACTTTCTCCTGCTATTTTGCCTTCTGGATTTTATAAGTCATATCTAATTTTCCTTCTTTTTGCCTTTACTCATAGTCTTCCTTTCTACACTCTTCTCCACATCTCTCTCTTCTGCCTTTGTATCTGTCTCTAGTGTTCCCTTTAGTATTTCTTGCAGAGCTGGTCTCTGGGTAACAAATTCTCTCAGTGATTTTTTGTCTGAAAATGTTTTAATTTCTCCCTCATTTTTGAAGGACAGTTTTGCTGGATATAGAATTCTTGGTTGGCAGTTTTTCTCTTTTAATAATTTAAATATATTATCCCACTGTCTTCTCGCCTCCATGGTTTCTGCTGAGATATCTGCGCATAGTCTTATTGGGCTTCCCTTGTATGTGATGGATTGCTTTTCTCTTGCTGCTTTCAAGATCCTCTCTTTCTCTTTGACCTCTGACATTCTGATTATTAAATGTCTTGGAGTATGTCTATTTGGATCTATTCTCTTTGGGGTACGCTGCACTTCTTGGATCTGTAATTTTAAGTCTTTCATAAGAGTTGGGAAATTTTCAGTGATAATTTCCTTCATTAGTTTTCCTCCTCCTTTTCCCTTCTCTTCTCCTTCTGGGACACCCACAACACGTATATTCATGCGCTTCATATTGTCTTTCAATTCCCTGTGTCCCTGCTCATATTTTTCCATTGTTTTTCCTATAGTTTCTGTTTCTTGTGGGATTTCAGATGTTCCATCCTCCAGTTTTGAAATCCTATGTTCTGTCTCTTGAAATCTACCATTGTAGGTTTCCATTGTTTTTTTCATCTCTTCTACTGTGTCTTTCATTCCCATAAGTTCTGTGATTTGTTTTTTCAGACTTTCAGTTTCTTCTTTTTGTTCTTTCCTTGCCTTCTTTATATCCTCCCTCAATTCATTGATTTTGTTTTTGATGAGGTTTTCCATGTCTATTCGTACATTCTGAATTAATTGTTTCAGCTCCTGTATGTCATTTGAATTGTTGGTTTGTTCCTTTGACTGGGCCATATCTTCAATTTTCCTAGTGTGATTTATTTTTTGCTGGTGTCTAGTCATTTAATTACCTTAATTAGTTTATTCTGGAGGTTGCTTTCACTTCTTTTATCTAGGGTTTTCTTGCTGGATGAATTTGCGTCTATCTGTTCTTTGACATTCCGTTCAGCTTTATCTGGACCTTTAGCTTAAGTTTTGTTTAACAGAGGAGAATTTTCCCGTTCTGGTTTTCTTATTTCTTGCCCTGCTTGTGTGGTGCCTTTCACCCACACACATTTAGAAGGGTCTACTTAGATATTATAGACCCCAGCCAGATTTTCCCGGACCAAACTGGCCTCCTATCAGGAGGAAAGAGTCACCTGTGTTGGTTTTCCCTGAGGGTGAGACCCAGCAGGTTGAAAGACTTCCCTGTGAAGTCTCTGGACTCTGTTTTTCTTATCCTGCCCAGTATGTGGTGCTTGTCTGACTGCAGGTCCCACCAGCATAAGATGATGTGGTACCTTTAACTTTGGCAGACTCACCAGTTAAGGGGTGCTCGCAGCAGGTCCAGCTGGTCCAGACTGGGGTACGCTGTGTTTCTGGTCACTGACGTGGCCCCAGGAGCTGTTCTGTACTGTTTCTGGTTATTTAGTAGGTGTTCTGGAGGACGAACTAATACACGCTCGTTGTTAAGCCGCCATCTTGACCCGGAAGGGTGCCTGAGCTCTTTTATTGCTTTAATATAGTTTGAGTATTAGAGAAAATGATTTTCAGGCCTTGCTTTTTGAATATCTGGGTCAATATATTCTGCTAACAGATTTTAATTGTCCTTAACTTTAGATTTGTTCTGAAAATTTGTATTTCTCTAGAAGAGACCCTTTATAACTTAGGCTTCCACAAAATTTCTTACTAAAACTTCAGTTGGGGCAATTGCCATCTTGCAACATCCAGTTACTATATATCTATTTATACATCTTCTCTAACTTTGGTCTATAAGCAATTCCAAGACAAGGACATGGTCTTATTAATGTATTAATGTTTTCATCCCTAGTATACAGTACTTGTTTGAAAATTGAACTTAATGAGTACTTGTGAAAGAAGTAGATGCCAAATTATTTCATATAACTATAGTAAAATTCATTGTTCCTCACATGTTTGCTTATTTGATTCAGAGCATTGATGATGGTGTTCCTTTGGAGTATCTGCATTGTTCCTCATGACTTGACAAACCAGCAGAGATCCAGGGGGGGGAATATCTTTGTCCAATATAATTAGTAACATTTGTTGATAACTTTCTATGAGCCAGACTATGCTCGAAGTGAAACATAGCAGGATATAGACCATAGGTCAAATCCTCCCCTCTGGATGTTTTTGTAAGTTCTCAATATAAACATGGTTTTTGCATGTTTAAACAGTTAGAAAGGAATGAAATGAATAATAATATTTTGTGACAAATATTCAAATTTCAATGCCCATAGATAGAGATTTGAATTTCATAAACAGTTGTCCATGAATTTGTCTTTCTCTCATTATCTAAGTACCTACATAATACCCTCACTTAGGCTTCTCTGCCCACAAATCCTAAAATATGTACTATCTGGCCTTTAAGAGAAAAAGTTTGCTGACGTTGTCTTTAAATACTTGACATGCTAAAAGAGTCAAAGTAAGCGGCCCACACCAATTTAGTTAGAAAGTTGCTGGATTGGAATGTGAACTCAAGTTTAGTAACTCTAGGTTCTTTCTTTTACCTGGTGATGATAGATCTTCAGTAGATCAGTTAGATCTCTTTATATGGATGATCTTAACTTCGGATCATTCTGAACAATTTACATTTTTTAGTGCTAACATAAAAAGTACTCAATATATACATGTAAATTGAACATATATGAGGGCCCTGAATTTTAACAAGGGCTTGAATAGTGATGGTTTGATAACTATTCTACTAATAAACAATAAATGCATACTCCATTGAGAAAATACTCATTTCCACCCTCCCAAAGTATTTGTGGAGATGTCGCCAAAGTAGTGGATAATAATTGCTGGTGGCCAATGCCTTTTGAACAAATTCCAATATTGCTGCTCCACCTTTGCCAGCTCCTCTCCTTGTCTCAGGTACTAGTCTTGGAGATCGCTGGAAGGGAAAGTGCTGAGCTGGAGAACTGGCACAGCTACTTTTGCAGCTTCAGGACCTTAATACTGCAGTTTCACCCCAGTGTGTTTCAGCACTTCTTAATTGGCAGTAATGAAGTTCTGCTGCTGACTGTCAAAGCTGTCTGTGCACTCACAAAATTCCTGGGGCGGTTGATTGGTGTGACACCAAGACACTGTTTATATTCATACCCATAACTCTTGTTTCTTTTTTAGATAAAGGCAGGCAAGTGCTGTTATTCTCTCTGTGTTCCTGGAGCTTCATCTGTGCTTCAGAGGCATCTTTCCAGAATTTTGGAGTCATTGTGACCTTCCCTCTTTGTATTTAACTATAGGAAGGGCAACTTGTTAAGAGCTGGATAGAAAGATTGCAAATTTTTCCCCCAGGGTTTGGACTCCTTGCATACAAGTCATATTTACTAGTGATATCATAAGAATTACTCAAAATCAATGGGTAAGTTGAACATGCAGGGTGATCCTGGCATTTAACAATAGTGGCTGGAAAACTATTTCACACAATACATAATCTTTAATGAAAAAATGAATGAATGAATTAAAGAAAATATTTAACTATGAGAAAGGTCAATTTTATTGCCCAAGATTTATAATTTTTAGTGACTTAGCTGCAGTCTTTTGCAGATATTGATTATTATCTGGAGTTCCAAGGGAAAGTAATTAATTTTGAAACTTTGTGTATAAATAACATATACTTTCAACTGTTTATTAATTGATATAAACATAAACATAACATATAGGTTATAATAAAAACAGAATTCATACCATGTTCCTAAACGTGTTCCTATATTTTGGTATTGTTTATGAAGGCTTTGCAATATTCAGGTTTTCCACTAAAATAATCTCTTTCACTAAAATAATCTCTTTTCTTTTTTCTTCTGAGGCATAGGTAATATCCCTTCTTTTACCCAGGGAGGGTAGATTTAGATGGAATGTTTTAAGTATGATGTTCCTCAAGACAAACTGCCTTCTCAAGCCAAAAGTTACCTCCCAATAGCTATTTCCTCTAATGTGCAGGATAATGATAGCTTTCCTTCCCCACGAGTGCCTCAAAAAACTACTGAGTTGCAAGGAATGTCTCTAGTGATGGCATATTTCTACAGCACAATCTTTTTTCCTACAGATTTCAATTTAGTTACAGATTTATGGATTATAATCCCAATTTGATATAGGAACTGTTGTCAGGGTACATGATATTTTTTAAGGAAAAACATGTCAAAGGCCTTTTCCCCTCTTTCATTTATTTGACAGTGTGACTCTGCAATCCAGTTTTAGTATGGGTATAATTTTCTGACTGTAGTGATATTTGCTTCTTTCGTCTGGAGTTCCCTTATCCTATCATTTCCTCTGTCACCCTTGCTGCCTGCACTGACCCTCCCCTCTTGTCTTAGGACTTTCTTTAAACACTTCTGAAATATTATCATGGTTTAATTTTTTGCTATTATAATTTTGAGAAATAAGCTGCCATTGCAATTTTAATTTTAATTTTTAAGTCCCCAGTTAGGTTAGACATTATGCCTCTGTTTACTAGTTTTGGTCCACAGATTTTGAAATTATTAACATTTGTGTACTTTGCACGTGTCTTTCATAGTATAATGCATACTTTATATGTTGATTTGTTTAATCCTTTCAAATTGTATTGTGATTGGGATACTGTTATTAACCTCATTTTACATACAATGAAACTGAGCAGACCTTGTGTTCAGAGTAATTTCTCTGTGACCCCAAAGTCTCTTTTCTCAAGTATCATCCTATGCCACTCTGACAATCCTCGGGTGATGTAAATTAAAAGTGTTTTCAAATCCTCAGGTATTTTTATTTGCATCAAGAGAGGTTAGGCATCTATCATGGGCTCACCTAGCTTGGATTTCAATTTCTTCTTATTATTATGGTTACTTTATCAGAATGACAGAGAATGGAGAATAAATTAAAAAACTGAAGATATTTGCTTTCTTCCTTTGATATTTCCAGATGATTACTGTGGTTGTCTATGGTTTTAAGATGTGAGTCTATCCCATATTTGTGTCTGCTTTTATTAGATGAAATGAAGCACTTTGAGATTCATTATTTTTCTGATACTGATCTTTCACCTTTTTGTTTCTGAATTGAGTGTTACAAATCCATATCATTTTCCTATAAGTTTCTTTGTTAAAATATTCTTCTTTCAGTTTCCACTGAAAAAATACTAGTATCCTCAAATTTCTGGTAGGCATATCAGTCACGGTTCTCTAGGAAACAGAACTGACAGGAGATATATGAAATATTATGAGATTAATATAAGAATTGTCTCAACATCTGTGGGGATGGGCAAGTTCATGTTCCAGAGGGCAGGGTGCAAGCTGGGAGCTCTGATGAGGGTTTACAATGAATTCCCTAGGAGAACCTGGGTGGCTGAATTAAAGATGGAAATTCTCTCTTCTGAGTGCTAAAATCATCACTTCTTTTAAAGCCTACAACTGATTAAATGAGGCTTCTCATTGTTGAAGACAATCTCTTTTTTTTATTAATTAAAAAAAAATTAACACAACATTTAGAAATCATTCCATTCTACATATGCAATCAGTAATTCTTAATATCATCACATAGATGTATGATCATCATTTCTTAGTACATTTGCATCGATTTAGAAAAAGAAATAGCAAGACAACAGAAAAAGAAATAAAATGATAATATAGAGAAAAAATAAAAATAAAAAATGCAAAAAATATATTAAAAAAACAAAAAACTATAGCTCAGATGCAGTTTCATTCAGTGTTTTAACATAATTACATTACAATTAGGTAGTATTGTGCTGTCCATTTCTGAGTTTTTGTATTCAGTCCTGTTGCACAGTCTGTATCCCTTCAGCTCCAATTACCCATTATCTTACCCTATTTCTAACTCCTGATGGTCTCTGTTTCCAATGACATATTCCAAGTTTATTCTCTAATGTTGGTTCACATCAGTGGGACCATACAGTATTTGTCCTTTCGTTTTTGGCTAGTCTCACTCAGCGTAATGTTCTCTAGGTCCATCCATGTTATTACATGCTTCATAAGTTTATTCTGTCTTAAAGCTGCATAATATTCCATCGTATGTATATACCACAGTTTGTTTAGCCACTCATCTGTTGATGGACATTTTGGCTGTTTCCAACTCTTTGCAATTGTAAATAATGCTGTTATAAACATTGGTGTGCAAATGTCCGTTTGTGTCTCTGCCCTTAAGTCCTCTGAGTAGATACCTAGCAATGGTATTGCTGGGTCGTATGGCAATTCTATATTCAGCTTTTTGAGGAACCGCCAAACTGCCTTCCACAGTGGTTGCACCATTTGACATTCCCACCAACAGTGGATAAGTGTGCCTCTTTCTCCGCATCCTCTCCAGCACTTGTCATTTTCTGTTTTGTTGATAATGGCCATTCTGGTGGGTGTGAGAGGATATCTCATTGTGGTTTTGATCTGCATTTCTCTAATGGTCAGGGACATTGAGCATCTCTTCATGTGCCTTTTGGCCATTTGTATTTCCTCTTCTGAGAGGTGTCTGTTCAAGTCTTTTTCCCATTTTGTAATTGGGTTGGCTGTCTTTTTGTTGTTGAGTTGAACCATCTCTTTATAAATTCTGGATACTAGACCTTTATCTGATATGTCGTTTCCAAATATTGTCTCCCATTGTGTAGGCTGTCTTTCTACTTTCTTGATGAAGTTCTTTGATGCACAAAAGTGTTTAATTTTGAGGAGCTCCCATTTATTTATTTCTTTCTTCAGTGAAGACAATCTCTTAGGTTGATTGCAGATGTGATCAGCTATAGATGCATTAAATTTCTGATTATTTAAACCCACAAATTATCCCCACAGTAACAATCAGGCCAATGCTTGCTTGACCAAACAACTGGACACAAAACTCATGAAGTTGATGCCTGAACCATCACAATACATTATGGAGGTCTTAAAGTTGAAGCATATGTAAGCTATCTTAGTTTGCCAGGGCTAATATTATGAATACAACAAATTGGTTGTTGGATTTTTTGACTCACAGTTTCAGAGATGAAAACCCAGCTACATGACTTCAGCAACATTTGCTTTTTCCCTGAAGACTGTAGCATTCTGGTGCTGGCTGCTAACAGCTTTTGGGATTCCTTTGCTTTCTTGTCACATGGTAATGTTCTCTCATTTTCTCTGCTCTCCCGGGTTTTTGCTGACTCAATGCTTCCAGCTTCTCTGCATGGTTTTCTCTTTGTAAGAACTCCAGCCATCCAGATTAAGTCTCACCTTGGTTCATTTCACCATATTTTAACTAAAAATAACATCTTCAAGGGATCCTATTTAAGATGGATTTATATCCACATTAATGCAGATTAAGATAAAGAATGTATCCAAACTGGCATTCATAATTCAAATCTATGAGATAAAGTAATCTGTATGTATTGAGGTCAGAGTTGTATGTTGAAGAGAGTTCTTGACCATAAATACCAAAGCTGGCTTGTAGCTCCCTTGTCGCCAACATATCCATTAGGATTTACATTTATTCAGTGCTTACTATGTGCCAGGCTTTATTTTAAGGTCATTGTGCATATTTCTTTATTCATTACTCAAAACATTCAATATACAGATTAGGAATCTGAGACCCAGAAAGATAAAGTTATTTTCCCAAAATTACATAGCTAGTAATTGGTGAATGGATGTCTATGGGTTTTGCCAAGTCATTTTATGTACGTGGACCTAGATTCTTCATCAGTAAAATTAGTGGGTTTCATAAATGATCTCTAAGATTTCTTCTATTTCTAAAATTCTTTAGTATCTTCCCTTAGCAGACCTATTTTTGTAGTCTATAATAAAGCTAAATCACTTGTTTCATCTCTATTCATTTATAAATCCATTTGCACTCTTTGCTTTTTTTCTTTTGAAGTTATTTTGCATTCAAGTGTATAATTTTGTCTTTGTAGTCGCCTCATTTTTAAAACAGAACACTGGAGGGGATTGTGGGAAGATAGGAAGCTCCAGAAACCACTTAGTCCTTCCACCAAAACAACTATCAACCAGGCAAGAATTGTCTGAAACAGCTACTTTGAAGCACTGGAGACCAGAAGAGCACTGTACAGCATTAGGGAAGAACAGGAGGAAAAGCATGATAAACTACAGTAAAGAACAGTAAACTGCTGATTCCACCAAAGACTAACCATATAGTAAATCTCTCAGCAGGCCCCTGTGGAATCCAGCCCCTGGCTAACTCTCTAATGATCAAAAGAGACCTAAAATTTTCTTTGCCAAGACCAGGAGTGGAAATGGCCAATCACTGATCATGACTTTTTAGTAGCAGTAGCAAATTTGAATCATTGAAAGCAGCCATTGTTTCAACACTCATTGGCCAGGGCCAGCAGCAGTGGAGACTTAAAGATGCTGTATTCCATCAGGGCTATGGGGACAGTGAAGTGAAGGGCTACATTTCTGGGCATGCCAGGAAAGCTGAGGTGTGGGGACCTGCAGGAGAAGCTCTTGGTGCCCTTCCTGAGCCCCTTCCCAGGCCATTTTAGGGCTGGCCTGTGTCCCTTTTGTGGGTTCCTGGTCCTGTTTTGGCTGGGAAAGACTGACTTGGAGAAGTCCTCTCTGGTGTGCCCTTCTCCAGAAGTTTCCTTCCAAGCAAAACTCTGAAACAACGAGAGGAGTATGAGAAACCATAGAGACAGACATTCTGGGACAAAGGTCAGTAGACTTCAAGCACCCACAAGAAGGAGGTCTGTGTCCTGGAGGGGACAAACAAAGTCACGGAAACAAGGAAACTCAGAAATGACTAACTAGCAAAAAACCAGAAAACACCAATGAAGAAGATGAAATTGGGTCATACTAAACAAAACCTTTAAAAAATGATCTTAAAAATGTTTAAGGAGATGAAGGAAAATACAAAGGAAGACCTAAAAGATACCAGGAAAACAAATAATGAATACCATGACAGTCTTAGTAAGCAGGTAAAAAATTTAGAAAGGAACCAAACAGTACTTCCGGAGTTGAATATCACAATAACTAAAATGAAAAATGCCCAGGTGGTTTTCAAGGGAAGATTGAAACTGGCAGAAGAAAGAATCAGTGAGCTTAAAGACATGATACCTGAAATGAGTCGTGCTCAGGAGAAGAAGGAAAAATATATATATTAAAGAGAAAATAGCCTAAGACAATCCTGTGATACCATCAAGCACACCAATATACACATTATGTGTATATGGAGTCCCAGAAGGAGAAGAAAGAGAGAAAGGGTAATAAGAATATCAAAGGAATAATGACAGGGAACTTCCCAAACTTAGCAAAAGATATGTATGCATACACCTAAGAAGCCCAGAAAACACCAAACAAGGTAAACATGAAGAAAAATATACCTTATCATATGTTAATTACATTATCATATACAAAGGACAAAGAGTTCTGAAAGCTACAAGATAAAAGCAATATATGTATAAGGGAGTCCCAATTATACTAAGATTTCATCAGAAATCATAGAGACAAGCAGGCAATGGGTTGAAACACTTAAAGTGCTGAAATAAAACAACTGCAAATCAAGAATTTCCTATACAGCAAGATTCTTTCAAAACTGAGGGAGAGATAATGATATTCTCAGATAAACAAAAGCTGAGATACTACATCACATCTAGACCCGCCCCACCAGCATTGCTAAAAAGAGTTTGTTTTAGTTTGTTAATGCTGTTGGAATACCATATAACAGAAATGAAATGATTTTTAAAAAGAAAACTTATTGCATTACAACTTTATGGTCCTAAGGCTATGAAAATGTCCAAATTAAGGCACCAGTAAGAGGCTACTTCACTCAAGAAAGGCTAATGCCATTTGGAAGATCTCTGTCAACTGGGAAGGCACCTGATTGCATCTGCTGGTCCCTTGCTCCTGGGCTCCACTGCTTTCAGCCTCTGTTTTCCTGTGGGGGTTCCTCACTTGGCTTCTTCAGGGCTGGGTTTCATCTTTGGCACCTCATGGCTCTCTCCAGGCTCTGACTTGCTTAGCAGCTCATGGAAAAGCACAGGGTGATATCCGCTGGGCCCTGCATCTCCAAACACCTGGGTCTCATGTTGACTCTGTTTGCTCTGTCACTCTCTTCTGCTCCCCAAGTGTCTTCATCTGAGATTTCTCCAAAATGTTTCCCCTTTTAAAGGACTCTAGTAAACTAATCAAGACCCACCTTGAATGTGTGGAACAACATCTCCACCTAACCAAAAGGTCATACCCACAACTGGTTGTGTCACATCTCCATGGAAACAAGCCAATCAAAGCTTCCCACCCTAAACAATAGTTCCAGCTCCACAAGATTAGATCAGGATTAAAAGATGGCTTTTCTGGGATACATAGTAATTTAAAACTGGCAAAGAGTTCTTCAAACTGAAAGGAATGGACACAGTGTTTCAAAGCAGCATAAAAATTAATGAAGGCCTGTGGTGAAAGTAGCTATTTGAATAATTGCAAATGCTGGTATTATGGTAGTTTATTATATGGTATATAACTCCACTTCTTACTTCTTACAGGTGCTAAAATGCAAACATATAAAAAGTAATGAAAAAAATCTATGTTTTTGAACATACAATGTAGGAAGACATAAGCAATAACAAGTATAAAAAAATTGGTGGAGTGACAGAAGGTATAGGAAAAGTATATATACATGTTATTGAAGTTAAGTTGATATCAACAACATGCGACTGTTATATATTTATGGTGTTAAATTTTAACCCCATGGTAACCACAAGGAAATTAGATGAAAAAAAATCCAGACAAATAGGAACCACTCGATATGTTACAGCACAAAAAAATCAAATAAATATAAAAGTAGACATTAATGAAGTGAGGAATGAAAAAGATATCACTTACAAAACCAAATAGCAAAATGGCAAAAGAAAATTCTGTGAATAGATGAAATTTTATAGTCAAAAGGCAGAGACTTGAAGACTAGATTGAAAACATGACTCCACTAAATGCTCTCTGCAAGAGACTCACCTTAAATTCAAATATACAAGTTGGTTGAGGGTGAAAGGATGGAAAAATATATACCATGCATGTAGTAATCAGAAGAGAACTAGGGTAGCTATGCCAATATTGGATAAAATAGACTTTAAGTAAAAAACAATTATGAAGGATAAAGATGGTCATAATATACTGATAAAGGTAACAAATCAACAGGAAGATGTAACAATCATAAATATATATATATATATATATATATAAGCACCTAACGACAAACCCCAAAATATGTGAAGTAAATACTGACAGATTTGAAAAGAGAGGTGATCATTCTACATTAAGAGTATGAGACTTTGATTTGACACTCTCAATAATAGAATATATAGTCAGAAGCTCAATAAGGAAGTTTAGGACTTGAATGATACTCTAAAACTAGACACAATCGATATATACAGACCACTTCATCCAATAAAAACAGAATACAGATCCTATTTAACTGCACATGGATTATTATCCAGGATAGATCATATGTCGAATCACAAAACAAGACCCAATAAATTAAAAAATATTGAAAACATGCAATGAGTATTCTCTGACCACAACAGAGTGAAGGTAGATATCAAAAACAGAAAGAAGTGGAAAACTCACAAATACATAGAAATTAAAATATATACTTTTTAACAACCAATGGCTTAAAAAGGAAATTAGATGTGAAATTAGGAAATATCTTTTTGCAAATGCAAATGAAAATACAACGTATCAAACCTTATAGGATGCAGTGAGGGAGACCTGATAGAAAAATGTATAGCTCTAAATGCTTACATTAAAAAAGAAGGAAGACTTCAAAGGAGATATCTAACCTTAAAATTGGAAGAATTATAAAAAAAAAAAAAAGCAAACTAAATCCAGAGAGAAAAGGAGGAAATAAATAATGAAGATTAGAGATAAGTGAAATAGAAAACAAAAAATAATAATAAAGACAATAAACAAAACCAAATTGGTTCTTTGAAAAAAACAATAAAATGGACGAACCTTTAGCTATACAGTGGGAGAAAATATTTGGAAACCACATATCTGAAAAAGGTTTAATATACAGAATATATAAAGAAAACATTCAACTTATTGGCAAAAAGACAAAAAAAAAAAAAATTAATGGGCCAAATACTTGAACGAATGTTTCTCTAGAGAAGATATACAAGTGGCCAGAAACCACATGAAAAGATATTTAGCAACATAAGCCATCACGGAAATGCAACTCAAAACCATAATGAGATACCATTTCACACCCATTAGAATGTCTGTTATTGAAAAAGAAAAAGAAAATAGCAATTATTGGAGAAGATGCAGATAAACAGGAACATTCATTCATTGCTGTTGGCATTGTAAAATGATGCAGCTGCTGGGGAAGACAGTTTGGTGGTTCCTCATAAAGCTTTGAACTACCATATAATATGGCAATCCTACAAAAATGTATATACCCCAAAGAACTGAAAGCAAGAACTTAAACAGATATTTGCACACTGATGTTCATTGTGGCATTGTTCACATTTGCCAAAAGATGAAAGCAATCCAAGTGTTTATCAACTGATATAATGAGTGAACACAATGTGGTACATACATACATAAAATTAAGACACGAAAAGGAATGAAGTCCTGATACATGCAACATGGAGCATCATGTTGAATGAAATAAGGCAGATGCAAATGGACAAATATTGTATAATCTCACAGACTTGAAACAATTAGAATAAGCCTTTTTATTCTGATGAGTCAGACTGAAACAATCAGAATAAAAATGCTTTAAGAATAAAAACCTGGAAAGAAAGCTAGCAGATATTGCCATATTCACCATTTGCCTTTCTAGTTGAGAGAAAAACTTTGAACTTCATCAGCCTTTCTTGAGTGAAGGTAACCTCTTATTGGTGCCTTAATTTGGACATTTTTATAGACTTGCTTTAATTTGGACATTTCCATGGCCTTAGAACTGTAAACTAGTAACTTATTAAATTCTCCTTTTTAAATGACATGCCACTTCCGGTATATAGCATTTTTGCAGCTAGCAAACTAGAACAGACTTTAGTGATACAATTTTAAAGATGTACCATTAACAATTTCAATACTATTCCACAGCAAAGCAAAGTGTTGGTGGCATGGTAATGTATGGGAATCCTGTATTTTATGTATGATTGTTCTGTAAGCCTGCAATCTTCTCTAATAAAGAAAAACAGACTCCTTAATTCAATGAGTCTTTGAGTACAATTATTGTTTTGTTCTTTCTGTTACCTTCCAGCCCCAAATATAGCACCTGATCCTTAGTAGGGTCTCATGAAATACTGAATTTCAAAGAATACACACATTTTGTGTATATGGGTATATTATTTTGTATCATGTTATGCTCTCTGGATTATTAATTCATAGAAAATTTATGATGAAAGTGGAATTGGGAATATCGCAGCAATTAGATCTAATAAGTAAAAAGTTAATTTCGAACTATCAAGTTGCAGCCCATTTTTCATTTTGAGTCTAACCTCCAAAAAGAAACACCATGCAGTATTTTCTCTGTATTTCAGCCTTTTGCCTTCTGTGAGGATATTGCTTCCTGGGATTGAGGATCTTGCTTCCTTTTTTTCACTTTTGCTGAAGAACACATTAATCTCTTCTGGAAAAAGTCTGAATACGTGGCCAGCTAATAGTTCACAATCTGACTATTTTATAATTTGTCACAAGGCTTACTGGGAAGCAATGAATGGGCATGAGTTGGAAATGAAGAGTTTAGGGTGTTGTTCATGATATCCCTTATAGTCCACTAATTTTTTATGTATGAGCAAACTATTTGAAACTCCTATTTTAAAGATAGCACCAAGGAGAAATAACATGAATTTAAAGAGTTCATTTTCCTTAGAAAAAGAGTCATGCTTTCCCATAAATTATGAACAATCCGTGGTGTTGTCATGTATAATGTCACCCTTCCATTTCCCTCTGCCCCTTTTCGCTGTCACTCACTGTCAGAAAGAAATGTTGTTAAAGTTATGCTTCTTCAGCTTTTTATCTTCCTGCTGTTTAGTTTATATGAACTGAAAAGTTTTAAAATAAAAATGCATATTTGATTTTATTAAGCCCTCATTTCTCATAAAGTCTGTTTGCCTGTTCCATAGCTTTACAGATCAAAGTATTAATGATTAAGCACAAAACTTCAGAACACAATTTCCCGTTTCATTTTCAAAGGTGACATTTTTTCATGTAATGAATTATTTCAAATGAATAGATGACTACACAAAGTCTTTGCTCCCCATCTTTCAGGTGATAGGTTTATGATGACTATTATTAACTCTTCACTGGATCTGGCCTAATCAATCCATTAAGATAGCAGGATATTAACCATTTGTCTCTTTACATTTTAATATTAATTTCACTAAGAATTGGTAACTAATTGTACCACTTCATCTTGGAAGAGTCATTCTTGAAATGCAGTGGTTATAAAAATATAACTATCTAATGAGAAGTAGAGCATTAATTATTTTCAACTATTAATCCAAATGAAATACGATGGGAAGGATATGATGCTGGGTTCCTAATAAGGAATAAGAAAGAAAAGAAAGAAAGAAGGAAAGGAGGAAGGAAGGAAGGAAGGAGGAAATCTGTAGATCTTCTTCCAGTTTAGCAGCAATATGAGAAGTGGTGATAAAGAACCCCATGACTTAGTATAACATAATGTTTTTATAAAGATATATTGGATTTTTCATCTCTTACACATTGATGAGCTCAAAGGAAAATGGATAAGTTCATGGCATTATTATGGTTATTTGCCCATTCCTAGCCCAGAGATGCTGTCTGTTTTGCTGGTGATGATATACATTTTTTTTTTTGCATTTCTTATGTTTCTGCTTGTATCTAAAATGTGACTTTATGAATCAATAAGTAAATGTTAATACCTGAGATATGGAGACTGGCCTGCATTTCCATATCCAACCAAACAAAAACAAAAATATTTTTCCTTGATTCATAATAGAATTACAGAAAGTATAAAGGGTTTAAATATCATCTAGTGCAGACTTTACACTCAATTAACTAAAGAAAAAAGCGTATTAAAAAGGTTACATGATTTGCACAAGGTGAGGGATAAATCATGATCATTTACAAATAGAACTTCTACCACATTGAGATATGTGATATTTTGTAATAATACAAAACAAACAAATAAATAGAGATGGTCAATTATAAGAGCAAATGAAAGATAAAGAATTAAAAGGAAGAACTCAACATATATTTGAGGAATTTTTGGACCAATAATGTAACATATGCACTTCATTCAATGCCTATAATTGTCCTATATATTAGCCTCCATCTATAAATGAGGACAAGGGGATCGAAAATTTTGCCTAGCTAATAAAACAAGGGTATAAATTCAAGTATGTCTCCATTGAGAGCTCGTTAATTAATTAATTAATTAATTTAGTAAAATTCTTAGAACTTAACATACAGAAAATACTTTCCATTTATATATACCCTGTATTTTTCTCAGAATTCTTTGTTGACCATCAGTAATTTATTCTAAAAAATATTGATTGAAAATTTACTACTTGTAGGCTCAATGGTACATGTGCAGAGTAAATAAATAACTTTTTTTTGAGAATTACAATCTGGTGATCTTTTAAGGGAAATATAGCACGATGTCATAGGAAAGGCTTAAGTGACACAATAATTCAAAGAAGTGAATAAACACTCTTTGTTCTAAAGGCCTTATAGAGGAGAGCACCCCACTTCCCTTTTATTTTCCTTACCGTGATGGATGGAGAAATGATGCTCAGTGAGAGGATATGGCATGAATCAGTCAGTGCATAGAGGTTTGAAAGAACAGACTGTAATTAAGGAGACTTGAGTACAGTCTGACCAGAGTGTTCATGATTGAAACAATGTACTGCAAAACAATCTTGCATAGATAAACTGAGACCATATTACAACTTTCTAGGTGGACGATGCGGTTTTCTTTTTTGTTTTTGCTTCTTTTGCATGGGCAGGCTCTGGGAATAGAACCCAGGTCTCTGGGCATGGCAGGCGAGAATCTGCCACTGAGCTATCATTGCACTGACCGGGAGACTATGCTTTGAATTGACATTAGTGAAATCATATTCAACGAATATATGTGCGTTGGGAGGGGATGTGATCACTTATTAATAACTCACAGCCTCTTTGTTTTTTGGCCAGTGGGAACACCTTCAGTTGGCTCCTGAGTCCTTATTTTATTTGTTTATTTGTTATTTATTTGAGAGGTTGTAGATTTATAGAAAAATCAGCCCTTGGACTTGAAGGTACATGGAGACCAATAATCGGAAACATCTAGAAATCAATTGTAAATGTAGGATTGGACACTCAAAGGTGGAGAGTAGAGCACAAGATATATAAATCCAGAAGTTACTTGGGATAGTGTTTATTATGGAAAATATTGGAGCAAGTTGCCTAAAGATAGCTTATAGAGAATACAGAAAAGAAAACCATGAACTCAGTCTTATGTTGCCACTATGTTTGGGGATGTAGGAAGAAGAAGACACCAAGAAGGACATGGTGAAGAGATGAGAGTGAAATAAATGCAGGGTAGTGCCACAGGTAGCATTATCAAGGGGTATTTCAAGAAGGATGAGCCAGTAGAAGTAACTATGTTGCAAGAACACCAAGATAATAAGGAGACTAAGGTGTTTTAGTTTCCTAGGCTGCTCACAGGAAAGCAGATACCATGAAATAGGTTGGCTTAAACAATGATAATTTACTAGCTTACAGTTTGAGTCCAGGAAAATGTCCAAATTAAGGCATCATCAAGGCAATGATTACTTTCTGAAGACCAGCAGCCAGTGATCCTTAGCTCCTCTGCCACATGACAAGGTACATGGCAGCATCAGCTGGTCTCTCCCTTCTGTTTTTGGTAGTTTTGCTGCTTTCAGCTTCTTGCTTCTATGGCTTTCTCTCTTTCTGTATTTGTTTAACTTATGAAGGACTCCAGTAAGAGTATTAATATCCATTCTGAATGTGGTGGGTCATATCTTAACTGAAATAGCCTCATGTAAAGCCCTACTTAAAGTGCTTAAAATGAGTTCACACCCACAGGAATAGATAAACTTTAAGAACATGTTTTTCTGGGATCCATGCAGTTTCAAACCACTGCATAAGGTAACACTATACGTAGAAATTATTTATCACTATTTCATTAACAAAAATTTCTTGAGTCTCTACTTTATTCCAGACATTCTGATAGGCCTCTTATTATTTACAGAAGAAATGTAAAAAAAAAAAAAAATAGCATCCACCCATTTATCTTATCATTTATTCTCCAACATCTTATCATTTATAAGATGATAAACCATGTCATTGATAAGATAATCTTATCATTTATTTCTCCCACATAAATGAGTGACTACTCTGTGACAGACACTGTGCTAAACTGAGGTTCAGATATGAGAAAAGCAAAATACTTCCTACATTCACTGAACATCCATTGAAGTAGGGGAGAAAAGAAAACATAAATAATTATACAAATAAAAAGAAACTCTAGGAATACCTGTGAATGTAGAACACAAATTTCTAGTTGTACTTTACTATTATAATTAATTATTCATTTTAATCTCAAATGTCTGCTAATCATACATTTTGCTCAGAGAAACAATTTATAGGCAAGTTTTGTTTTCTGGACTTTGGCACAATAATTAAGATAGGAGAATCATTTGATTATCATTTACTCCTGTTTACCTGTACTAACAAAACTTTGCGTTGCTATCAATTTTCATGAGACTAGGTTGCTTATTCATGCATGCAAACACTACCTGACTTCTATCTGCCAGGAACTAGCTGGGTGCTAAGAACACAAATAATAAGTCCTAGATTTTGCTCTGGAAGTGCTCCCAGCCTTGGCAATATCAAGATATGAGAAATTTCATAAACATACATTTCCCAAAGAAGTGAAATTTATCCTGTATTGGACTGAATAAACACAAGCAAATGAAAACAATTTTAAGTAGATCTATTTCTAACATGCATTATTTCTCAATTCCTACATCCTGACTAGAATTTAATAATGTGTTACTAAGAGACATCTTTAACAACACCACCCGTGCATAGTTGTAATGTGCTATGTGTTTACGAGACAACTGAGGTATAGAGGTTACTTGTATTCTCCATAAATAACTCCAATTGGTTGGACCTTTAGTTTTAGTATTTTTTCTCCAAACCTATCTATATGTTCACGGTATCCCTTTATTCTATAAATGAGGAAATAAACACTAAGAAATGAAATGGTTTGTTAAAATCCTAAAGTGTCTTAGTGACTATGCTAGAGTTAGATATCAATTCTATTCATTTTTTTCTTTCCTGTACTTTTTCACTATACAAATGTAAATAATTTGTTTAATTGAATTTTTTTTTTTTTTAGTTATCTTCCTGAGAGGACTCTTTCCCTCACCCCATTCTTGAATACAATATTCTTCCTATATGTTAACTCTACTTTGTGGTATATGGAAAATTAGATTATACCCCAATAAGTGTGGTGTTTCCTACTGAACCTCTCCAAAAACTCTCTTTGCTTTTCGTTAAGAATGCTGATCTATTCACCATGTAATGTTTGCAAGTTTTACTTGTTTGGTTTTATTGGTAAAGGTAAAAAGTAGCATTAGGTAATTAAAGACAATCTAGAAGAGCATTGCATAACCCATGTTTGTTTCTGTGAAACCAAATCCCCAGGGAAAGGTCATTAATTTCTGGCTGAACCTATAGGCTCTAATACTCAGAAGTTTGCAGTGGAGGTATGAGCACTTTTGCCGTGTTTCTGTTGTCATTTAAGCTAAGTAAGCATATGACTATCCTATCAAATCCTTCTTCCCTTGCCAGATTCTTGCAGACTTCTGACCAGGGTCTGCTCCATTGGGACCAACAACACTTTCTATGAATAGATAAAGAAAGCAAATGAGAATATAAAATACTCAACTTTGGGACCCAAGATTCTAGCCTCTCCCTTGACTGATCATTGATTTTTAATAAGGATCTTTACCAGTTTAACATTGTTGAAGGAATATGCCATTTTTAGAGTAACATTTTCTATCTGACAGTTTTATTCTTTGCAATGCATGCACAAACATATTTTCTTGCAAATAATAAATAATTCATATGATGGCTCACATTATTCCATGTTTGTCTATGAGAGACTGACAACATTCTGTCCACAGGAATCCTAATAATTATTGTTCTTAATACAGCTCTAACATCAAAATCAGATTTACTCTCTCTGTAAAGATGCATTTAAAAAAAAAATTTAGAAGCTTCGAGAACTACAGTAAGCCTTTTAGGAAATGCTCTATTGATGGATTTCCAGCTTAATGCCACTTATAATGGAGTATTTAGAAAAATAATACAGGTGTCTGGAAGACTGTATTAATAATCAAAACTCCACTGTGGTTAACCTAGAGTTTTCTGATGGTAAACATGTTTTAGAAAAGCAGAGAAGCACACAATCCTTTCAGTAGACTGATGAAATAGGCTTATAAGGAGATTTGATCCATGTCTGAATTTATACTACATGAACATTTATAGAAACAGATGTTGCTGAGCCATTTTGAGCTGTTTTGAATTCCTGATACTGTCCTTAAATGTGATAGGCCACATCCGGATGATAAGAGAGCCTACTTTTGAGCCAGATTTAAACAGATGCAAGGATGTTCTCCAAAACTTTCTGCAATCAGAAGCCAGCGAAACACTGCATGGTTCTTGTGGTGCTTTGAAGCTGTATGTGGTCCAGAAAAGCAAATTTTTAAAGATAGTCCATTTCTGTGAATGTGGACTCATGATAGGTAATATCTTTTGATGAGGCTACTTAAAGGGTAACCCACTTCAATTGGAATGGATCCTAATACTCTTACCAGAGTCCTTTATAGAATAATGAAATTCAGACAAAAAGAGAGGAAGCTGCAGAAGCAAGAATCTACAATCAACAAAACCAGGAAGAGAAGGGGAGACCAGCAGATGCTGCCATACACCTTGCCATGTGCCAGAGTAGCCAAGGAACACTGGCAGCACATCTTTGGGAAGAAAGCACTGTCTTGATTATACCTTAATTTGGAGACTTTCTCAGCCTCAAACTGTATGCTGATGAATTCCCATTGTTTAAGTAAACCCATTTTATGATATCTGCTGTAAGTGGCCTGGAATTAAAAACATACTGTAATATCAAAAGAATGGGGGTAACTACTGCAAATTCCAAAAACACGGAAATGACTTTAGAATGAGGTAATAGGTAAAAGCTAGGAGAATCATGAAGTACTTGACAGAAAAGGCATAGATTACTTTGAAGTGTTGGTAGAAATATGAAACTAAATGTACTTCTCATGAGGACTTCGACAGAAATGATAAATGTGTTATAGGAAACTGGAAGAGAGATGATTTTTCTGTAAAATGGCAAAAAAAAAAACTTGGCAAAATTGAGTTCTCATGTTGGATGAAAGGCAAAATTTGAACATGATGAGCCTGGATACTTAACTGAAGAGATTGCCAAGCTAAATGTGGAAAGTACAACATGGTTTTCCTTGAAGCTTATAAAACATGAGAGGAAAGGGATAAACTTAGAACTGAAATACTGGGCACAAAGGAACCAGAAATTGATGGTTTGGAAAAGTCTGAGCTTCTGGAAAATGAGTCCCCAGAGAATTTCACTCCATGTGAGAGTTTAAATAAACATGGTTCCAGTCAGTCATTTCAGTGCAAGTCAGGATTGGAAATGATGTTAACTAGGAAAAACCTGTGGAAAGTCCTACTTTCTGATGGCTTGGATCCTTGTGAATTGCATGTGAAACTGACAAGCTTTTCATGAGATCTGTGTGAATGAAATGCCTGCTAGCCTGAACTAAAAGGGTCAGAAAGGAATAGAGTGAAGGAAAAATCACTTAGTGGGCAGAAAAATAGAAGCTGAGGTCTGGACTGAGGACATTTTCATTTAGGCCAAGAGAGCAGACCCACCCAGTGTGTGAAAAGGGTGAGTCTTCAGGAAAGGTGCTGCAACCCCAGTCTTCAGAGAGGGTGGAGCATATTCTCAGGATATTTCAGAGTCTGGTCATCATGCTGATGCATGAAGAGGACTAAATCTTTCACCCCAGTGTTTGGGGAGAGTGTGACCACTGCACAAGCATATGGAAGGAGTGGGGTTGCCACTCAATCAGGCCCATTGACAAAACATTGTTGATAGATGACTCTCAAATCTAATGGTGCATGCCCTGAGTCGTTTAGGAATTGCTTAGGACCCATGGCTCCTGTCTTCCTTTTAATTTCTTTCTATAGGGATGGGAATGTTTATCCTATGCTTGTGTCTCCTTTGTATGTTGGAAGTAGATAACTTGTTTTCTAGGATTTACAGGTCAACAGATGGAGGAGACTTGTGCCCCAGAACAGCCCACACTCATAACTGATTGTGATGGGTGTATTAGTCAAGGTTCTCTAAAGAAATAGAACTAATAGAGGATATCTGCAGATATGAGATCTATAATGATGTCTCATGCAACAGTGAGAATAGGAGTCCAAAATCTGCAGGGCAGGTTGTGAAGCTGGCAACTCTGATGAAGGGTCTAGACAAACCCCATGGGAGGGGCTCACTTGATTAAGAAACAGCCAAAAAGTCCCCCTACTTCTTTAAAAGTCTCCAACTGATTGGGTTATCTCATTGGTGGGAAGTAAACCTTAGTTGATCACAGATGCAATCTGCCACAAGTGCAATCAATTGACTGATAATTTAATGTACCAAACTTCCAGTTTATCAGCTAGCCATGAAATATCCTTGCAGCAATGGTGAGGCCAGTGTTTGATGACCAGACAACTGGGCATCATCACTTGGCCAAGTTGACGCAAGAACCTAACCATTACAATGAGACTTTGTACTTAGCATCATCACTGTAATAACTTAAGGCTATTGGGATGTTGTGGTGGAATAAATGTATTTTGTATGTGAAAAGAACATGTTATTACTGAGTTCTAGAGAGTGGACTGTGGGGGTTTGAAGGTGTATGTACCCCAGAAAAACATATTCTTAAACTTAATCCATCCCTGTGGGTGTGAACCCATTGTAAATTGGAAGTTTTGGTGAGGCTGCTTCAATTAAGGTGTGACCCACCTCAACTAGAATAGGTCTTAATAATCTCACCAGACCCTTTATAAACAGAATGAATACAGAGAGCAAGAAACAGTCACAGAAGCAAGATACAGAAAGGGAGAGACAAACAGATGCCACCATGTGCCTTGCCATGTGGCAGAGGAACCAAGGATCACTGGCAGCCAGTCTTAGAGAAGAAAGCATCTCCTTGATAATGCTTTAATTTGGACATATTCCTGGCTTCAATCTGTAAGTTGATAAATTCGCACCATTGAAGCCAACCTGTTTAAGCAGCCTAGGAAACTAAAACAGTTCTTTTCAAAAACTCAATCTCTAGCTACAACCCATTTTTCAACATAGGGGAAAAATATCATTTTAGCTTAATAGATATAGCAATACAATTACCTATTTATTTAACTTAACAAAATAAATTTCTTCCAGATAAGAAATAAAGGAACTCTTCAAACATTCAAATTGTAGCGTTAATTTAGTTTGGATGTTTTGCAAATAAGAATATTTTTATTTTTTCATTTACCTCTATCACAAATATATTAAAATAAATGATATTTAATTATTATATTCCACAAGAATTTATTGAGTCCCAATTCTGTGTCTGGTACTGTTTAGGTGCTGGGTACTTAGTAATGAACAAAAAAGATAAAAGCTTTTGTCTTTTTAGTGCTAATATTTCAATAGAATTACATTTTTGCACCATTCTTTTGAGATTTAAAAAGTTCCTCATCTCTATTTCTTTCCATCTACTGCATTTCCCAAAACAAATCTGTGAGGTAATTAAAGCAGGCATTATTGTAAACACTTCTTTACAAATTAAGAGAACAAAATATATGTAAGTAAGTTTCCCCCCGAATCAAACAGCTAGCAAAAAACATTGTATTTCTCACTAATCTTATTTTCTACTAAATAGTACAAACTTTTCATCTTTCTGTTTTAACATCTTAGTATGCTATACTTCTTTTATATGTTAAAAATAGAATGTGATACCTGGCAGTGCTTATCTAGTGAGCAGACAGTCCCCTCATTTAATCTCAACATAAACTGGATTTCAGAAATGACCAGAATTAAATAAATGACCAGTTATATATTCTTTTAGATATAAAACAGTGGGAATTGTCCATTAAAAGCTGAGATTTATTCTACCAATTTAAATAATTAAGTAGCCACTGAGTGTTTATCTGGCTGTGTTAGACTGTGGAAACCAAAGACCTTCCCAGTTGGGCTCTTCATGACCATGGGTTGAGTATTAACTGACTCTAAACTATCCTTTGAATGGAGATCCAAAGATCGACTAGAGTGTGTCCTTGCTCCCAGAGTCTTAATGATCTAATAGAAACTATTCTTCAACTAATAACTGCAAAATCACAATTTTTGATTGTTTAGTAGAGGAAGTTTCATGAAAGCAGAGATCCCATGTGTCAATGATTTCATTCACAGTGCCTAAAATAGTGCCTGACACACACTTAATAAATATTAATTAAATAGGGAATGGATGCAACAAGGGCTATGATAGAGGTATGCACAAAATTTATTCAGTTGGGTTCAGGATTGTTTGGAAACTCAGCCAATAGGGGAAAAGCATTTCATAATGTGTTACTATGTCTAGAGTAAATTTCTTGTGTGGATTAGTGGCTAGAATAAGCTTTTCTATTTTTCAAAGCATAGGTTAATACCTGCATGTAATAGGCTCACACTAAAGAATTACAGGGTGAATGGCTGGAAGTAAAAGATAAGATATCTAAGGCTCCTGGACAAATTAAAGAAGACTTCCCCAAAGAGTAGATGATTGGAATTCTTACCTGAAGGAATGAAAGTGCAGGCTGGGGGCATGAGAGATAATAAAAGCTTAAGGGTATTACAAGAATGTATGGGCAAGAAAATACAAACTTAAGTAGAATGATCATCAAAGGCCATGAGTCTATATGGAGGTAGCAGTCAGTTCACAAAACTGATTTAAGGAATTAAATATTCCTTAAATCATTTAAGGAATTTAGATTAATTTTGTGCTATAGGAAATAGGGAAGCCTTGGAGATTTTTTAACAAAGGAGGTATATGATAGATTGCATATTAAAAAGTCTCTTTTGAAGTGCTTTGGATAATGGAAAGACGTTGCTTCAAGCTCTATGCATCTCCCCACTCTCACAACCTAATCGCTCACCTTTCTTTGTTTTTTACTCATAGTACTTATCTTTTTGACTCAGACCACTGGCCCATTATTGGTAGTTGTTTTAAACATTGTAAAAAGTACCTGTGAACCTACCACTACAAACAAAAAGAGGGATCGCCACATGAGCTTTTACCTAAATATGAACTGAACTCCCTGCCAATTCATTGCCTTTCCTTCCCCTATTGGAGCTATCCAACATCATGAGTCCTGTATTCACCATCTCCTCTCTTTTCTATACATATTCTGAAAAATGTTTTACATTATTTTTAACTTTATTAAAGTATATCACATTTGAACTTATTTTCATTGTTTTTGACAGTTTATATCAATGCAGATTATTTGTTTTGTCTGCTATGTCATACTCTCTATACCATGAATAATTTATCTCTTTCACTAGAATATCTAAAGAATTTAATTTTCTTCCATAGGTAAAAGGGAAACCATAGAGAGTTTTGAGCAAAAGAGGGATAAAAGATGTTTGAACTATTTTTGGAAGGTCTACTTTTGTATTAGAGCTACTATGAACTTTATTATGTGTGTCTTCTATTTTACCAGCACAAGTTTCTTTAAGTATCTACTATTAAGTGCAATGGCCAACTCTAGAGGTATGTGAATGTTTAACTTGAGAGAAAATGCCAAACTCTTTTTCAAAAAAGTTACACCATTTTATACCTCCACAAGCAATGTATAAGAGCTTATGTAGATATACTTCCTCTCTGAGAATTGTTGTCAAACTTTTTAATATTTTCTAATCAAACAGGTAAATTTGACATCTACTTTTTCTTGATTTTCATTTTCATGGTCACTAATGATATTGAATTTTTCATATACGTTTATTATACCTGTGTATTTCCATTGAAATGCTTATTCATGTTTCCTGATTCTGTTCCTTTTCTAATATTGTGCTCTTTAAATTCGTTGACATTATTTCTGTATTCCAGACATTCATCGTTCTTCAGTTCTGTGTAATGTAATACCGTCTTCTGGTTTTCGAACTTATCTTCCATAATTTATATAAATTATCCTAAAATTATTAAATTAATACAAACCAATTTATCAAACTTTTTTAAAGACTATGTTTTAGTTATCATGTGTAAGAAATTTTCCCCTTTCTGAAACCTAAAAGATATTCTCCAAAATTTTTTACTAAATTTTAAACAGGCTTTGTTGTTTGTTTTTTTAAATTTGAGACTTTATTGATAATTTTTTATATTTCATAAGATAGATGTCAATTTTAATATTTTTCTATATGGATAACTTCTAAGAAGACTTACCTAATAATTTTTCATTTCTTAATGATCTGATATATCATATTCCCCATTTCCGTTAATATGTGGGTCAGTTTCCGGAATTCATTTTATATTCCTTATAGCAGTGTTTTTAAAATTGACTCTGCTAATACTCACTATTGCATTTTTGTTTCTATTTAATTAATCTATGCTCTTATCCTTATTATTCTTTCTTTCTACATTTTATAGGTAGTCTTAACTGGAAAGTTTAGTTCATTAAATTGTTCTTACTCTTTTTCTTAATATGAGTATTCATTCCACAAATTTTGATATGTGGTATCACCATTACCATTTACTTGTATATATATTCTGAATTATATTTTTTATGATTAGCTTTTGCCCCCTATTTGTTATAATGTGTCTAAATAAAAAAAGCACATGAATTTTGTCCAATTATATTTTGCTAATGCTTCCCAAATTAATTGCATTGAGGTCAAAGAATGTTTCTAATTTATCCTTTGATATGTTTGAGACTTACTTTATAACCAATTATTTGGTCAATTTTCAAAAATGCCCCACATGTGATTAAATATAAATGCATTATATAATTAATGAGTGTTTGGTAATGAAATTTTCAAATCTTCCACATCCTCCTAAAGTTTTTGTTTACTTAAGAACTGCTGAGAAAGGTGCATTAGAAATTTTATTTTTTAGTCATTATGTTACTTTTTGCTTCAGATAATTAAAGGCTATCATAGTACAGGCACACAGATTTAAAATTTTATCTCTTCTTGTGAATTGAAACTTTTTCCATTATAAAGTAACTTGCTTGTGCTGAAAGTTACATTTGCTCTAAACTCTATTTGGTCTGATTTTACATTGCTGAGCCATCTTTCTCTATGTTTACAGTTGTCCAATATAAAATGATTCTATCTTTTATTTTAAAGCATTTATTTGTTTTAGCTGTTTCTTTGATAAGCAAAAAATAGTTACATTTTAAAGATTGAACTTGAAAATCTCTGTGCTTTTAATCGTAGCTTAGATCCATTTATATTTGCTGATAATATATGTTTTTTATTTAACTCCATCAATTATTTTGTGCTTTTATTTGTCATTTTAAAAATATTTTGGTTTATCTTCTTTCTCAAGTACATGGAGTTCCATGGAAAATTTTGACATTCTATTCTTATTCCGTTAGGAGTCACCCTAAAATTATTACAACACTCCCGTAGTTAACATAATCTAAATTAGTCACATATCTACTCATTTTGTGTTTACATTTATCAATTTACCATCTTATTTGCTCCGTAAATGTTCTTATAGTCCATGTCTTTTTACATAGACCATTTTCCTTATTTCTTCATAATATCCTTTAGAAATCTCATTAGTGAGGACCTGTCAATAGTAAAATATCTCTGCTTCTATTTCTACTTTTCAAGAATATCTTTGTTTCATTCCAGTCTTTGAATTATAACCTTGAAATATAAATTATAACCTTTGAAATAAAAAATTCCAAAATGGCAGCTATTTTCTCTTAGTATTTGGACAATATTATTCTGTAGTCTTCTGGTTTCCTTTATTTTTATTGAGAAATCTTTGTCAAACAATTTATTTCCTCTTAGGTAATCTATCTTTTCTCTCTTGAATTTCCATATACATTTCCCATCTTTAAAATATTCTAATATTTAATATTAATTATTAATTAATTAATTTGAATGCTGGCTGGATTCCTGACATATGAATGATGGCATTTCTATTTCAAATGTCCGTTGCCCTTAACTTTTATTCTTTATTTTTCTCTATATTCATTACTGATGCTTTTTGGAGAGATTTTTCAGTTCACTAATTTGTTTATTAATTCTATTTAGTTATTTATTATATATGTTTCATTATTTATTTTAACAATTATGTTTTATCATTTCAGTATTTCTTCTTAGTTTTTCTTTAAATCTACTTTCTCTCGCTTTCTATCACCAATAGTCTCCCTTACCTCTTTGAAGTTTTTCACTATGCTTGCTCTAATTTTTTGGTTTATGTGTTCAGTTAATATTGGTTCATCTAATATTGGTCATTCAATTCCTTTTTTATGAGCTGAATTCTTCAGAACCCTAGTGAATTTTGCCTTCAGGGTCATTTTCTCATTTGGATATTGGCTAAATTTCAAGTCTTACTCTTCCTTTTAGACTTCAGAATGATATTCTCTTTCTATCATTCCAGTTCTTTAATGAGAATCTAGCCACACTCAGAATTTCTCAGGAAAAGGTGCATGAGGATTGCAGTTGACCCCACATTCTTCACTGGAACTTGTTGACTCGTCTACTCAGTCAATAGATGAATGTCACAGAGTGGTGGGAGTAGAAATTCATAAAAGGATATAATATACAAATAAGACATACCAATAGAAGTTTCTTAGCCATATGCTTATTAAACAGAATGGGAATGTGCCCCAGTGTAGATCCTGGGTCTATTTTCATGGAGATAACATGTGTGACATGATTGTATAGATACTTCTGGAGTATTATTGAAGAATGGATGACCTAGTTTATGAGAAGACTGTTTCTTGAAATACTCCTTTTTAAACTAACAGATTGGAACAATCACAATTTCTGTGAGGCCCACCATGCTTTCAAGATTATACAATAAAAATCACAGTAATATTCATCAAAAACAGTATAATATAAACTTGCATATATTGAAGTAAAATATTTTCATATGTCATAGAGCAACTATAGAATGTGAACAGAGAAAGGTCTGAAAACAGTTCATCTGGGTTTCAAATTCTGATGCCATTTCTGTCGCTATAAGATTATAGACAAGTAGGTTAACTTCTCTGATGTTCAATTTTCTCCAATGTAAAATTGAGAAAGTCTTTTTACGATAATGAAACAAGATAATACATAAAAAGTAGTTATTTTGAGAATGCACACAGTTTTGATAGGTGATTAAATGGTATTTGAGATACTGTTTAATATTTAGAATTTAAGAAACTCTGACATCTGCATCTATAGATTGTTTTTCCTTACTTTTATTTTAAATTGGTTTATGAAACATAGTGTGCAAACAGGTTTTACAATGATTATTTAGATATTTTATTTAAATATACCTATGGTGGTTAAGATTTTCATATGTTAATTGTAAAAACATTTGTATCTTTTTATTTTCCTGAAATCAGGAAAATATTCAGAAACATAGGTCATTGCTATAGCAACATTGATATTTGTAATAACTTTCTGCTTGATATTTTGAGAACATTCACAGTTTTGACAGCTGCTCAAATTGTATTTAAGTTAGTAATTAATATTTAGAATTTAAGAAACACTGAATTTGTAGATTTGTTCCTTTTTGCCTTAATTTAAAACTGGTTTATGAAACTTAGTGCCAACACAGGTTTTACAATGGTTATTTGGATACTTTATTTAAATATACCTCTGGATAAGCTAATTAAGATAACCACTTTTTGGTGGTTCTAAGTGTACTGTTCGTTTTCTTAAATAAAAATATTTTTAAAATAAAAATTTTAAAAGTACATAGAATAGTGTCTGACTCATAGTAAACACTCAGTTAATGTAAGCTGTTAATAGTATGGCTGCATATGAGGCTTTCATCAGTTTGTTTTTCTTCCATCTTATACAATGATTTTAATTGATGAGTGTATAAACAAGAATTTTTAGAAATTGTGGAAATGATATAATCATAGAACTTCAGAGTGTAAAAGGAATTTGGGGCCTATAAAATCTAATCAATATTTTGTACATGTGAAAACTGAGACCTATTATTAACAAGAAATATTTCACCCAAGATTACATAGTACACCAGATCTTAGATTAGAACCAATTTCTTTTTTTTTTTTTTTTTTAAAGGAAAGACAGAGAGAAGGAAGGAAGGATAGAAGGAAGGAAGGAAGGAAGAAAGGGAAACATCTTTAAACATTTTCTTGTTTTTATTGTAGTTTGTTTTTCCGTTTTTTGTTACATGGGCTGGGGCCGGGAATCGAACCGAGGTCCTCCGGCATAGCAGGCAAGCACTTTGCCCGCTGAGCCACCGCGGCCCGCCCTAGAACCAATTTCTTATACCAGTTTTTCCATCCAGTACACTCTTCTCCCTAAGGTGTTGGTCACCATCAGTATTTGAAAGAATATAAAAATGTCTAGAAGACTTGGATGCAGGTATTTCCAAAGGTAAATATACTCATATTACATATGAGATGTAAACTAGCATGTTAATTTCCTCTCCATTCATTCTTACCCAAAAATGATTCCATAAAGTTTTCTACATTCATCAGAATGGAACCTAAATGTACATAAAATTTTAAAAATCTTTTAAAAAGTTGCGATTTTTGTACACTTGATTCTATGCCCATGAAAATTCTTACCATAATACAAGAAACAATCACTTTAAAATACAGGGTACGTTGAAGGAAACAGATTTGCTTAGTGCAAAAAAATATGTATATATCATAAACAAGATGTGATTCCAAAATGCCTGTGGCTTAAAAGTGCTAAATTAAAATATTTGGTAAAAACGAAGTTAAAAAGGAAGAAAGATTATGTAATTAGTAGATTAACACTTAATTTTTAGGACTTCTATCGTCAGATGCTTTAAGGCAGAGGTTACTGCAGTGTAAGTTTTGGGATGGGACCTCTCCCAGGTCATCTGCAAAGGCACTGGTTCCTATGCATTTTTGTTATTCATGACGGTACTCTTTCTGACATGTAGGAAAATAGGACGTTTGAAATGTCAGGTCTAGCAGTCTAGCACTTCCCCCATCTGTAACGCAGTAAGAATCACTAAAGCAGGAAAATTTAGAGAAATAAATCCTTTTAGGTTGGATGGTATTTAGGTGCTTGGCTCAGGGAAAAGGATGCATATGTTTTCCAAGTACTACTGTTTCTCAAGGATTAAACGGATGTTTTCCCACCACCACCTACTGCTGCTTTGATAATATTCTCTGATGCACCAGATGGTAGCAAACACAATTTCATCCATGACTTTTTTGGTTTAGCAATTATTTATGGGCCAGTGGAACCCATTTATCCATCTTTATTATGATTTTTCATCCTTATATATGACAAATCCAGACAACATGATCCTGGTAAATTCATATTAATTTGCACAATGAATGAATTGAAGTGTATGGGGGTCTTTATTGAACTTGTTACTTTCTCCAAAGAGCAGAGGAATGCAAGAACTGTATTACAAGAAAAGTCATGTCTTGTGCCTTAGTAACTGCACTTGAATGATCAGTTAAGGAAGCCAAACTCAGTATTTTAAACTTTAAGGAAGCTTTAAGGAAGCACTGTCACTGGTTGCTTTATCTTGACTTTGATACTATTATAATGACATTTTCTTATAACTTTGGATATAAATTTGAATTTGTATTTATGATAGTTCACAGAAGTGCCCCTACTTCTAATATGTATATGTGTTTGACAAATATTTTCTTGCTGATTTTTGCTATTTCAAGTTCTTCATCATGTCACCCTTACATTGCCCTCATCTTTGCCAGCTTCTGAACAGCAGCCACGATGAGAACTATTCTTCAGATTTTTTTGCTGAACAGTCTCACAGTCTTTCCATTTTCAGTTTCAAAGGGGAAGCTCACAGTCAAAAGATAAAGTTCAAATACTTATTCTGAATTTTCCCCCAATCACCCCTATGCTCACTTAAAGCTAAGTGTAATTTGAGTCATGGAAAATTTTGCATTTTCTTTTTTATATGTTAAGATGCCAACATAATTGGCCTCATGCTTTGAGCACTGCTTCTCAAACTTTAATGTACATACAAATCACAGTTCATTTTACAATGCAAATTCATTTTCACTAAGTCTCTGAGGCAGTGAAAGATTCTACAGTTTTAACCAAGTTGGTGTATGAATAAAACTGTTTAAAAAAGTTTTTAAAGACCTGCCTTTTACCACCTTTGAGTAGCAAGATTTTAGAATTTGCAATTCATCTTTATATAATTCAACTGATTGGGCTCTTGTTAAACTTTTTGATGTAAGCAAAGCAGGTGTCATTAAGTTATAGATACAAATTTCTAGCTTTTATGGCTTTACTAAAGTTACACAATGAATAAAAAGTTAGCTCAAGACTCCGATCCAGATTTGCTGACACTATACTCAAAATTTTTCCACCATAAACTGTGTTCCTGTAGATTAGTGGTTCTCAATTCCCACTGGTTATTAGACCAGTCTGAGAGATGTTGATTCACTTTGCCTCAACTGAGTCTGGGCATTGTATTTTTCAGATGTGCCTCCAGATTATTCTACTATTTAGCTGCATTAAGAACTATTGTTAGACGAAGGCTGAGGATAAGATATGCATTTGATCAAGTCTTTAAACGTGTATGAGGCCAGTGTTTTCTCAAATTTTACCTGCATCAGAATGTACTAGAGGTCTTGTTAAAACACAGATTGCCTGGCCACACCCAGGATTTCTGATTCAGTAGTTCTGGCGTGGGGTTCTGAAAATACACTGAAAGGTTTGATATACGACCATAATTTGAGAGCCACTGCATTAGACTGAAGCATTAACTCACACTTTTAAAGGTTAATGAATTTACCTCTATACTTGATTATAATAGTTCCTTAATATCCAGCAAACATGATTTATTCAGGTGCCATACTGTAGATACTTTCTAGTAAATCATTTTCAGACAAAAATACCATGACAGCAATGATCTGAAAAGAAAATATTTGCCACAGGGTAGGTGTCTTTGCCATTGCAATAGTACTAGATTTCTTAAGGGAAATTTCAAGGTACTACATTTTTTTTTATTTCCATAAATCCAAGGAATTAAATTCATTCACCAAAGGAGAGAAAAAGATCATTTCAGACCTCACAATGACTTCTTCTCTGAAACACTTTATTCAATCATTCAAATTACTTTGCCAGTGCCTTCATTATTATCTGCAAGCAATTAATTTCATTCAAGAGACACATAAGGTAAAATTTCACATCACTCAATTCACAGGGAGCACCAGAATTTTTAGTACCTTTTCTAATTCAGGTTAAGAAAAAAATTATAATTGTACCTTGTAAAAATATAAAACTTTTTAAAATTCATTTTCCCTAAGAAAAGTATTTTAAATGCAACAAACACAGAATAAATCTTACTTTTGTAGGAAATTTTGGTGTCATACTATATTGGTATTGAACAGAAGATCAGGCCCTTAATAGCAATTTCATCTTATTTTAGTTAACTTTTCACAGCAGTGTAATTAATTATAACTATACATCAAGACTACTGTGACTATCAAATGAAATGACATCTATAAAGCTCTTAATATATTACCTAGCATATAATAGGTGTTCAATAAATGATAATATTCTCTATTATGTAAAGTCATCATTCTTTAACTTGAACATATTTATCACTAAGCTATTCACTACTTTATATATACATTCCATTTATTGGGTAATTTCTGAGTTAAAAATGTTCTTACTTGTGTTGCCTTGTACTTCATTTCGGCTACAATGAGTTGTATCAATTATATGCATTAAAGGGATAAAGAAATGAAACATTTTAGTAATAACTTAAAACATTTTACAATATAGTCCAGGCCTAGAAAACCTTAAAGAAACATGACTAATCCAACAAAGAATATAAATATCAAAGAAAAATAAGAATTACAGGACCCTTAAGTAGACAAGCTTGCCTTAAGTTTTATATGCTGCAAGCACACATTGAAAAAAGTTTGGCGTAGATATCAAATCATAGGACTTATGCCTCCTCCTCCTTGATTGCTTTTTTGCATTTTTCACTTATTACAGTTAGGACAGATTAGGTTATTCTGAATACTAAGCAACACAAAATCTCACTGACTTAGAAAACCCAAAGGCCTGATTCTTACACTGCATACCTAGTAAGTCAGCTGGGAGAGCTATGTCATTTTCACTTCTGGGCTGGTCTAGTCTGCTGGCTGCCGGAATGCAATATACCAGAAGCAGAATGGCTTTTAAAAAGGGGAATTTAATAAGTTGTTAGTTTACAGTTCTAAAGCCAAGAAAATGTCCCAATTAGAATAAGTCAATAGAAATGTCCAATCAAAGGCATCCAGGGAAAAACACCTTGGTTCAAGAAGGCCAATGAAGTCCAGGGTTTCTCACTCAAGTGAGAAGGCACATGGTGAACACCAGTCAGGGTTCCTCTCTCATCTGGAAGGGCACATGGCAAGCATGGTGTCATCTGCTAGCTTTCTCTCCTGGCTTCCTGTTTCATGAAGCTCCCCGGGAGGCAGTTTCCTTCTTCATCTCCGAAGTGTTGGCTGATGGACTCTCTGCTTCTTGTGGCTATGTCATTCTTCTCTCCTCTCTCTGAATCTCTCATTCTCCAAAATGTTTCCTCTTTTATAGGACCCCAGAAACTTACCAAGACCCACCCATGTGGGTGGAGACATGTTGTGACTCAACCCAGCTTAACAACCACATCTCCAGGATGATGATCTAATTACAGTTTCAAACATACAGTATTGAATAGGGATTATTCTGCCTTTGTGAAATGGGCTTTTGATTAAAACCTGGCTTTTCTAGGGAACATACATCCTTTCAAACCAGCACATGGGTCCTGATTGATAAAAGCAGAGCTTTCTAGAATCCCTGTAGCATGCACTGGCATTTAAAGTTTCCATCTGTTACCTACATTCACATTTAACTATCTTCACATTTTATTGGCCACAGTAAGTTGCTTGCCATTCCTGAGTTAAGGAATGTTGAGCAGTACATGCAATCCTATGAAATGTTCTATGAGTGAACCAAATATTTGGGAATAGCCTAAATAACTTCCTTGGAATTCTTTGTTAACTTCACTTCTAAGGAACACCTCCTTTTTTTCACCTTTTGTAATACTGAATTAAGTTGGTTCTTCTTCCACTTCTCCTTTTCATGTACTAGTTATTTTCCATCTTCCTTCCCTTATATGTTGACATTACTTACCACAGTACCCATGATTGGCTTGGGCACTTATTCTCTCTCATAACTTCATCTTCATATACAATTTTATCAAAAATATGCAGATAATTCCTATATCATTAACTCTCCCTCTTTACTGAGTTTCATACCCACATTTTGTGGGGGAAAATTTCTGCTTGGATTATTCATGACAAGCTTCTAGGTATCAAGACACCTGGTAATTTTATACATCCATTTTCTTTTAATCTATCCATTCCCTTTTGTTTCCTTTATTTTTTATATTGGTTTACAATCTAGACTTTCTTCATAATCTATTCATTCAACCTATGTTTCACTAGACTCACCTTTAGTATTCTTTTTTTCTCCTGCTTTCCAGAAAAAATTAACAATTGAACAGAAAACAACACTTTATCAATCCAACTGCTTTTTTTTTCTGTTCTTGAACCAAAGATGTTGGATAACACTGGTAAAATTCATCTAACTGAACAGAATGCTGTCACTGCTGATTCATAATCACCAATTTCACCAGTTTACTAGATGTTCTCTAGTAAATCTTCTCTGCATATCTACTCTGCTCACACAATTCTCTTCCTTTGTTCTTGAATGGTTTTAAACTTTCATTGGTGTCCTCAAAACTTTTTCCCACCACATTTACCATTACTTTGAAGAAATTATCTGTCAGAGCCTTTACAGAAAAATAAAAGACCATCAGAAATGAAATCCTTCAATCCCCAATCATTTTTTAAAAATTTGTCTCTCTATTTTCATAGCTCTCACTCCCTTATTTTAGAGGATTGAGTGCCTCATGTCTTGTCAAAGGCAAATTATTTCCCCATGCTGTATATTCTACTTTTGCCAGTATACTTAGTGATCCCATCCTTCCTTCTTCCCTTCTCTCAGTTGTATCTTCAAACTCAGTCCCTCTACCTGTGTTTTTAACTATCCGAATATATATATGAGTATATATATGTATACTCATGTATGGAATATAAACAAGATATATATGTATATATATATATATATGAGGATACTCTCATAGTTTTAAAAGAAAGTCAACTACTTAGTCTTCCGTTTATTTCTATTGTAGTCATTTTCCTTCATTTCAGCTTTCAAATACTAGTCTATATATATATTTCCATAATCCTACTTCCACTTTTCTATCTTTGCTACTATCAATAAAATTTATCTTGTCAAGGTCATAAATGGCTTCACCACTAAGTTATAACTTTGTGATATTTATTTCATTGAATATTTGAAAATATTATTCATATCAATATTCATGAAATTCTCTCAGCCTTTGATTTTCCCCCCATCCGTCTTTGGAGTACTTATATTCAAGCACTTTTTCCAGGCTTTCTTCCTCCTCAAGTACTTCATTCCCTTGACTTCTTCTATAGTATTTACAAATACACTCCATACTCATGATTTTAAACTTATATATCCAACACAAATGTTTAAAGATCTATCCATGCATTGCTTATTTGTATGTGGTTGCTCCATAGGTTCCTCAAACTTAACCTGACCAAAGTGAGGTTTTTCCCTTATCACTCCAGCAAAACACACTTCCCTTTTATCTTATTGCCTATTTATGTACATGGTATATTTATCCACTCAGTTAACCAAGTTATAGTCCTTGGAATTGCTCTTGAATTTTCCATTTTCTCTTATGCTAAACATCCCAAGTTGTATTACTATAGTTGCCTTATTTTTTTTAATATCTCTTATTCCCTCCTTTAAATCTCCCATGACACTCCCATGACACTATTAAAAGAAGACTTCAGGAATTTCCTTCAACCAGCCTCTCTGACAACAGAAGTGCTCCTTCACCTTCCTTCCAATGTGACCTTTCTAAAACATAAATCCTCTTGGTTTGCCATTTTGCTTTACTTCTTTTACTCACCAGAATAAAATAAAAATTTCTCAGTAAAGCAAACTTAAAGCCTTTGCTCTAACCCTGTCTTTGCAATTGCATTTATAGCCAATTCATTCCTACACTTTATCTTGTTATTCTATTAAATTATATTTATATTTCCCCCAATTCACTGGTTTTCAATCCAGGTCTATTTTGTACATTTCCCTCACCTGCCAGGGGACCAAGGCAATGAGTAGAGTCATGTTTCTTTGTCACAACTGTGGAAGAGCAGTGAGTGCTAACAACATTTATTGAGTAAAGGCCAGCAATGCTGCAAACATTCTACAATGAATAGCCCTACTTCAATATCATAATCTCACCTCTGTGCCTTTGAATATGCTGTTCTCTGCCTTGAATGCTTTCCCGTTAGCATCTACTAGCTCTTTAAGATTCATTCTTTATATCACATACTCAAAATAACCCTGACTAAACTTCCTCATTCCAAATTATACTTGAGACCATTTAATTTACTCCAATCAAGTTACCTCCTTTCTCAAAATTATTCAGTCCATCCATTTTCTTTAGCAATAATCTTTGTCCTAGTATTAAAAGTCCTGCACAATATAGCTACAACCTACATCATAATCTCTCCCCCTACAATGTTTTCTATTCATATTCTATAATTCATCCAAAATAGGCTGTTCCCTCTTTATACAACATATCCATTCCTGTATTTCTGCTCATCTGTTCTTTAGAATTTAAATGCGTCCCTGTTTGCCCACCTCTATACACTAAATTGTTAGCAGTTTTTCAAGGCTCATGCTATACAAAACTCTGCTTCTCTGAGTCTAATCCATATGACTCTCTTTGATGTTTATTTACTCATTTATTTCTGGTCATTTACTTTCACTTATTGAAAGCTTTAGCATCAGCATCAGCTCTTATATCTGCATAAATTATAATACAGTCCTGGAATAAATCCACCTAGATGGTACTTCTAGTTCCTTGAAAGTCTCATTTTCAGCAATAGCAATTATATTTAAAAATGAAAATGGTAAAAATAGATAACATTGAGTACTATGTTCTAGGCACTTTGGTAAGCCCCTTAACATCAGTTAAAACATAGCTTTTACATCTAATACCCAGATTTTTCAACATACTGACCTCCATACTACAAATCATCT